>NW_022630995.1:104504840-105830314 GCF_010015895.1 Lontra canadensis | reverse complement strand
TTGGGGGGGGTGGGGTTATGGACATTGGGGAGGGTATGTGCTATGGTGAGTGCTGTGAAATGTGTAAACCTGGCGATTCACAGACCTGTACCCCTGGGGATAAAAATGTATGTTTAAAAAAAAATAAAATTTATTGGGACGCCTGGGTGGCTCAGTTGGTTAAGCAGCTGCCTTCGGCTCAGGTCATGATCCCAGCATCCTGGGATCGAGTCCCACATCGGGCTCCTTGCTCCGCAGGGAGCCTACTTCTCCCTCTGACTCTGCCTGCCACTCTGTCTGCCTGTGCTTGCTCTCGTGCTCTCTCTCTCTGACAAACAAATAAATAAAATCTTTAAAAACAAATAAATAAAAAATAAATAAATAAAATAAAATTTATTAAAAAAAAAAAAAGAAATGGGCAGAAGACATGAATAGACATTTATCCAAAGAAACCTTTTAAAGAAGACATTTTGTCCAAAGAAGATATACAAATGGCTAACAGACACATGAAAAGATGCTCAGCTTCACTCATCATCAGGGAAAGAAAAATCAAAACCATGACGAGATACCACCTCATACCTCAGAACGGCTAAAATCAACAACGCAAGAAACAACAGGTGTTGTTGAGGATGCAGAGAAAGGGGAACCCTCTTGCACTCTTGATAGGAATGCAAACTGGTGCAGCCATTCTGGAAAACAGTTTGGAGGTTCCTCAAAAAGTTAAAAATAGAAACTCTACAATCTAGCAATTACACTATTAGGTATTTACCCAAAGGATACAAAAATACAGATTCGAAGTGATATATACACCCTGATGTTTATAGCAGCATTATCAACAATAGCCAAAGTATGGAAAGAGCCCAAATGTCCATCAACTGATGAATGATAAAGAAGATGTGGTGTGTATATACATATATGTGGTGTGTATATACATATACATATATGTATACACACACACGTGTACACACACACACACACACACACACACACAAATGGAATATTACTCAGCCATCAAAAAGAATGAAATCTTGCCATGTGCAACAACATGGTGCAATATGGAGCAAGAGTGTATTCTGCTAATGAAATAAGTCAGTCAGAGAAAGATAAATACCATATGATTTCACTTATACATAGAATTTAAGAAACAAAACCCAAGAACATAAGGGAGGGGAAGGAAAAAAAGAGAGGGAAACAAACCATAAAAGACTCTTAATGATAGAGAACAAACTGAGGGTTGATGGAGGTAGGTGGGTGGGGGATGGGCTAGATGGGGGATGCGTATTAAGGAGGGCACTTGTTATAAGCACTAGGTGTTACATGTAAGTGTTGAACCACCGAATTCCATTCTTAAAACCAATATTGCATTGTGTATTAACTAACTAGAATTTAAATAAAGATTTGGGTGAAAGGGGGTGCCTGGGTGGTTCAGTGAAGTATCTGCTTTTGGCTCAAGTCATGATCCCAGGGTCCTGGGATCAAGCCCTGCATTGGACACCCTGCTCAGCAGGGAGTCTGCTTCTCCCTCCACCCCTCCTCCACTTATACACATTCTCTTTTTCTGAAATAAATAAAATCTTTGGGGGAAAAAATGAAGTACTGATATATGCTACAACATAAATGAATTTGAAAACATGCTCAGTAAAAAAAAAAAAAAAGAGTCACACATATTGTATGATTCTATTAATATGAAATGTATAAAGCAAGCAAATGTAGAGAGAAGAAAGTATTATTAGTCACTGCCAAGGGCTAGTGGGGAGGAAAAGGAGGAATTTGGAACAAATGAGGATTAACTGCTAATGAGTATAGAGTTCTTTTTGAGGTGAAGAAAATGTTCTAAAATTGTTTGCTGCAATGGTTGCACAATTGTGAATGTACTAAAACCCACTGAATGGTATACTTTATTTATTTTTTAAGATCTTATTTATTTGTTTGACAGAGAGAGAGAGAGAGACAGCAAGAGAGGGAATACAAGCAGGGGGAGTGGGAGAGAGAAGCAGGCAGGGAGCCCAATGTGGAGCTCGATCCCAGGACCCTGGGATCATGACCTGAGCCAAAGGCAGATGCTTAATGACTGAGCCACCCAGGTGCCCCTGAATGGTATACTTTAAACGAATGAATTATACATATGTGAACTGTATCTCAATAAGGCTGTTTTATACACACACACACACACACACACACACACACATATATGTATATATATTAAAGATCTTAGCAGTGCTGGCATTTGTAAACATATAGTTATTATTTATATCATAATAAAAGTTTATATATGTGTATACATATATAAGTGTCTCTGTGTGTGTGTGTGTGTGTATTTCTTTCTACCATATCTTTTCCCTAGCTAATGCATTCAAGAGGTCACCAAAGACATAAGAAATTGTTTTTATAATATCTAGTTGTAGATGACACAGAAAGGCTCTTAGACCACAACCTATTAGTTATTAATAAGATAATATATGTTATATAGTTAATTTTTAACTATAGTTTAGTTTGTATTTAATGCAGTCATAATGTTAACCCTGAGAACAGAAGCCAACATGGCCTAGAAGTTACAAAATCCTCAAAAATTTTGTTTAAGAATTCTGGGAAGAAGTATGTGACACAGCAGCTAAAATTTTAAATCTCTGCTAATTGCCTTATAAAATCTGGGCAATCAGATAGCAAAATCCAAACCCCATGCACAAAATCCCCAAATACCAGAAGGTGTGGATGAACTAATAGTTATGAGATCTATGTGGGTTTTATCATCTGTGTGGGAAGAAGTAGAGCACAGTAACAGGGCATTTGCTGGTCCACAGAACAAAATAACTCCAAAATAACCAACAGGGACTTTCTATATTACAACACAACAGGAAAAACTGAGAAAAGTATGTAAAAAAGAGTGAGTTTTGCTCACTACCGTAGCATGTGAGTGACCGGGTCCACAATAAACTCTTAAGGGGATAGAAACTCCAGGCACTATAAACACTCAAAATTAGTCAGTCAAAACTCCCATCCAGAACAAAGCCACATGAACAGGACCCAAACTGAACAGGACAGTGGTAGAAGAAATAAACTCCAGATTAAGTGAGGAAGGAGAAAAGAGAGAGAACTTATATAGCAAGGTGACATATTTTCAAACATTACCCAAAAACTGGAGAAGGATCTCTGTGTATTTAGAAAGGCTAATTAACTTCACATAAAAATGAGTATAAAAAATTAGTAAAAGAAAATGGTAGAACTGATATCTGATATAAAGTTATTGTGAGAAAAAGAGTGAATGGGAATAAAATAAATCTCTGAAGACAATGAATACATACCACAAAGACTTACATACTGCAAACAAAACAGGTAAACGTTATAAGTAACTACTTCAAAACAAGTTGAAAAGACTTTAAAAAATTATACATAATATGAAAGTATACCATAAATCCGAACTGGAAAAACCCCCAGAATTATTCATTTAGAGCTTAGATGATAAAACTCAAGAAACAATAAGAAATAAAAACAAATTCAAAAAAGAAGACTAAACTAGATAAAATAAGGAATTAATAAACTACAGATAATTTTGTGTAAGCAAAAGAGAATATCAAAAGGAAGAAAAATGTTTAATGAAAAAGACAAAAAAAATGAGAAAAAAATGGCAAATACTGAAAATAGACTACCCAACATACAAATAACAGGAGTCCTAAAAAAGAAAAATAAGGGAATAAAACCAATAAGACAATAATTGGAGAAAACTTTTCTGATAAAAACATCTAAAATCATATAATGAAGTGGCAAATCACATACCTAAGAATACTGACATAAAATAACCAACACCAAAATATATTCCAGTAAAATTAACCAAGCATCTAGGCAAAAAGACAAAACAACTTATAAGTGAAAGAAAATTAGATTGTCATCAAACTCTGCTTATAAGTAGTATTTGCAGAAAACAATGGAATAACATATTTAGATACCCAAACAAAGAAAATTTCAGCCAAGTATTTTGTATGCACCAATTAACTTCAAGCACTAAGCCCCAAATGAAGAGTTTTCAACATTCCAGAACTTAGGAGCATAGTTCCCACAAGCCCTTCCTAGAAATCTATTAGAGAAAAAGCTTTAAGAATCCAAAATAATTAAAAATACACTGATATACGAACTGATGGTGAGAACTAAATGTATAGTGACCTACAGAATAAGACTAAATGACAATTAAAAGAAAGAGCATATAGTATGTAATAATAATATGCTCTGACCCTGTAAACAGATTTAAATATTTTTAAAATGATGAGCTTCCTCTGGCTTGTCTTTTATTTGAAAAAACAAATTATTGGTCTTCTCTTCCCTTTCCTTCTCTACCTTTGGCAGCTGATGTTTGAATGAAGGAAGCTTATTGGAACCAAAAGGGGAGTTATAGCCAACAACAGGGCTGAGAATGGCATTACAAATATGGAAACGGAGAAGGCTAGAATGAACTCTGGTGGAGGTTTGTGAGTGTTGCACAGATATCAACATTGATAAAGATTAAATTACTATAAATGTGTGTATGTCCATAAACAAACACATGTAACACACAGAAATACATACACATACAAATACAAACATACATTCACATGTACATATATTTCTTAGCTCCAATGACTGAGACGGCCCAAAGGCAATGACAACCCTGTAGCAAGAAGCCTACCTACTGTGTATATCTTAGTTTCCAAGTACCATTGATCACTGAAAAGAATAAGAGCTTCTTGGAGAAATAGCTGATTCCCAGGACAATAAAATAGTGAACCTGAAAATCTTTTTGTGCCAGAAAGGAAGGAAGCTCAAAGAGTGATGAAGATAAGTCAAAAAGACAAAGGAGGGGTGCCTGAGTGGCTCAGTTGGTTAAGCACCTGCCTTCAGCTCGGGTCATGATCCCGGAGTCCCGGGATCGAGCCCCACGTTGGGCTTCCTGCTCTGCTTCTCCCTCTCCCAGCTGCTCCCCCTGTTTGTACTCTCTCTCTCTCTCTGTGTGTGTGTGTCAAATAAATAAATAAAATCTTAAAAAAAAAAAAAAAAAAGACAAAGGAGTCAGCTGGAAGGGACTCCTGACTAAATCTGAGGCAATATGAGCAACAAAATTAAAAGTGATAGCAATAGGGGTACCTGGGTGGCTCAGCTGGTTGAGTGTCTAACTCTTGGTTTTGGCTCAGGTCATGATTTCATGGGTCATGAGACTGAGACCCACATCGGCTCCATGGTCTGTGGTGAGTCTACTTGAGATCTCTCCCTCTCCCTCTCCCTCAACCCCTCCTTCCACTCACCTACATGCTCACACTCTCTCAAATAAATAAATCTTTTTTTTTAAATGCTAGTAATAGATTAAATAGGAATCCATGAATCCAAACTAATAAAGTTGAATGCAACTAATAAATAGTAGAAGGAATGACAGAATTAGAAAACCACCATTTGACAACCATTAGAAATTTATTCAGTAAAGAATTATAGATGAACTCTAAAAGGAGTTGGGTAAAGTTTGTTGGGGAACAGGACATTTATACAGTTTCAAGTATTTCCCCATAAAATATTTATTAATTACAAAGGGGAAACTAAGTTTAGAATGGAGAAACCTGACAACGAGCAACTCAAACAAACAAGTGATCAAAATAAGCATCAATCAATGAAGACCATATCACTCCTGATATTCTATACTAAGAAAACAACATCACTTTTTATGTATTCCTGCCAAAAACTCGTATGAAGAAATGTCAAACCCAAATTGAGGGAAATTTTACAAAATAACTGGCCTGTACCCACCAAAGGTCAAGGGAGAAAAGGGAAAATATGCTATCTGGAGAATAAAACATGTCAAATAAATGCAGTGTGTCTTTTTTGCTATCAAAGACATAATTGGGAAGATGGACAGAATTTGAATGAGGTACATGCATTAGCTTGATTAATTTAACAGTTATACTGTGGTTATGTAAGAGTGTTCCTGTCTTAGGAAATATACACTGAATTATTGAGGGCTAACAGGACATCTTGTCTATAACTTACTTTTAACTGGTTCAGGAAAAAATAATAGTAAGAACAAATTGTGCATGTATGTGTAGGACAGGGGAGACAGCAAGAAAGGACAGAGGAAGGGCATGATAAAGCAAATATAGTAAAATTTTATCAAACAGAAAAAGCCTGAGTTAGATACACAAGGGAAGTCTATACTATTCTTGTGACTTTTATAGAAATTTTAAATTATTTCAAATAAAAAAAAACTTGAAATGGGGAGGGCAAATGGGGAGAGTATATGCCAAAATGTTAACTTTTCAATAAATGCATTAGGGGAGTGGTATTAGTTGCATGGATTCCTGTTTAATCTATTGCTTTGCTTTGGGGATTTTGACAGAATCTGCTTTTAATTTAAAAAAACTATTATGTAAGTATATGATGTGGCAGAAAGCAAAAAAATAATCATCACATATTCTATCATTCACTATGGCCTTGAGAACCAGCATTACTACTGTGGAAGGAAGGAAACAGAAATATAAACTAGGAAAAAAAAAGAAATATAAACTAGAGAAATTTAACACCCCAAAGTGCTTAATATGAATGAGAAGTAAAAGTACAAACTCATAAACTATTTTAGATTCAGAAGAAAAAAGTTATTTCCTAGTCTGTACACTAAAAAAGCACAGAAATAATGAACAATCTAGTAGCTACAGCATCCTTACTGCCAGACTGTGAAGTTGAAACACCATTTTCTATGAAAAGAAACTTACTGTAGATATGACTGATCCCAGATCTATCACAGAATATGTACAAGAGGACCCTGAAACATTCTGTTACACCAAACAGGTGGTTAACTATTTAAGATTATTGGGACTCTGTGTGTACTCAGGAGCTAAATGTAAAGGGGCTCCATACTGGCCAAAGACCCAAAAAATAATAACAGTTGACCCTGAACAACCCAGCAGTTAGGGGCACCAATCCACGTGCAGTTAAAAATACCCATATAACTTTTGGCTCAGTAAAAGCCTAATTACTAATAGCCTACTACTGACTGGAAGGAAGCTTAACAATGACATAAATACTTGATTAACACATATATTGTATATCATATGCATTATATACTATATTCTTACAGTAAAATAAGCTAGAGAAAAAAATGTTACTAAAAAAATTGTAAGGAAAACGCACTTATAGAACTGTACTGTATTTAGCAAAAAAAAAAAAAAAAAATCTCATTAGTGGATCCACACAGTTCAAACCCATGTTGTTCCAGGGTCAACTCTACTAATTAGTTGCTTTTGTAGAAAAACAGGGAACAAACTCCTTTTCTTCAAAACTGATAAAAGCAATCAAGCACTTGTCTTTCCTGTATGAACCGTACTACTATGTAACCCTAAGACAGGAAAGGGGAACTATCTCTTTATAGAAGTAGTTCAGCTAATAAATGAAGAATTTTTTAAAAACTTGTGGAGCCAGATATGAAAATGGTTTTGTGTGTTATTTACAGGTAGACACAAAATCCCTGTGCATGTGAGTTAGAAGTTATCTGTGCATTCCCTTTCATTCTTAGCACAAAAATACTCCTCCAGTGTTTGTTTTGGTCATCTTCCAGGTTAATAGCTAGATGCTGAATATTGCTGAAGCAGGATCACTGTTGTTTTATATTTTCAACATTTTTATGATAGTGAAAATTTGTCTACAATTTCATGCATAGGGGCTCTGCTTAACAATGGCTACATGTGTACATGTACTCACACCAAATACTCTTTGACTCCAAAGAGTGAAAATTTGGACAAGTTCCATTACCTCTGGGTCTCAATATCCAGTTTTGTCATCTTAAAAATGGAATCAACAAGGCTTTCTTTATTAACAATTTCTGGAACCAATCCCTGAGAAGGTAATATGATTCAGTTCAAATACTGCCAGAATTTAGAACACATTGGATTTTTCTGTATTAGCTACCACGAGATCTCATTTGCAAATAATGTGCAGTATTACAAACATTAATAGGGCAAATATAGTACTTATAAACCAGACTACATTTACTTTTGGTTTTTAAAATTACACAATATCATTTTATGCCTTCACTTTCCACACCTATTGCTTTGCTTTGGGGATTTTGACAGAATCTGTCAAAATCCCCAAATCAGAATTAAATTTAAATTTAATTTAAAAATACTCCATATTGGGGCACCTGGGTGGCTCTGCCTTTGGCTCAGGTCACGATCCCAGTGGCCTGGGATCAAGCCCTCCCTTGGGCTCCCTGCTCTGTGGGAAGCCTGCTTCTCTCTCCTCCCACTTCCCCTGCCTAATCTCCTCTTTTGATGTCTCTTTCTCTCTGTCAAATAAATAAATAAAATCTTAAAAAAAAAAAAAAGAATAGTCCATATTAAGGACTAGTGAAAAAGTAAATACAATATTAAAAATGTTTATGTGAATCATCCAAAAGTGAAGAACCAAGATCTGTCTTTATTTCTTAAGTTTCTATTGCACACCTGTTATATAGAATGTCCCCTATTAGCTAAACTAAAATAGGATGCATAATTTGAAAAACAAACGGATGTTTTCCTCCTCTTCACAAACCAGAAACAGCTTTTATTTGTGCAATTACAAAAGTAATGTTTCTCAGCTCATTAAAAAAGACACAACAAAGTAAAAATCACTTATAAATCCCACACAAGAAAATCACTCACCATTTTGGTATATTTGACTTTAGTTAGTTAACTGTCGAGTTTTTAATGTATGTTTAAACAAAATTAGAATAATCTATATGTGTTGATAGCTTACCTTTATTTAATTCATAAAACATCATGCATTTAAGTTTTTATCAAAATATCGGTCCACATCACTATTTATTTATTTATTATTCAGGACTACTGCAATAGGGGAGTAATCAGGCTTAACTTCAAATTCAGCAAAGACAGCTGGGGATTTATGGCCAATGAGCAGGGTGAGGGAATCAGTGGATGGAAAATTATTGAGGCACATTATTATTTTTAATAGGTGCATAGTATCTGAATGCAATGTAATTTATTTAACAATTCTCACTGATGAACACTTATACTCTTTCCAAATTTTGTGACAATTTTTACATATACATTTGCATACTTACCTGATTACTGAAAAGCTTCATTTGTGAGTATATTAGCATGTTAAGCCACATAGCTATAAGATTTTCATTTAATTATTTAGCAAATCATCTTTATTGAAGGGAATAAAGTTATATAAACAGGTGTCATTCCAGAAAATACAGGCTTATATATGCCAAAGCAAATACTGTCAGATACCAGGGGAGTAAAAAGGATAATTAAGATTAAAATGGTTTGTGATGGCATGACTTTTTAATCTAGGGGAAGTACGGCTATATGCACGAGGAATGAATGCAGCAAAAGAGGGAGAATCACATGTTAACTAAGCATGGAATGAGTAGTTGAATCTAAATGGAGAGCAATCCTAACTTAAAGCAATTATTTTGTGCTCAAACAGGTAACTAAAAATGACAGAAAATAGATGTTATCCTGTTGACCCAAAGGCAGTACCCAAATACTTTTGGCTTAGTAATAATGCATGACATTCTTACAGCACTTAATACAATACCCTTATAATAGTCCTGCAAAAATTACAGATGAGATAACTAAGTTTCAAGAAAGGAAAGGAGAATCACAGGAATTAAGTCATTATTATGTCTAGCAGATACGTCATACTTCATTTCTGTAGAATGTAAGCTCTAGAAGGACAAGAACTTTGTCTTACTGTTCACTGACTCCCTAACCACAGAGAAGTGTGGATTCAGTAAATGTGTGTTGAATAAAGGCATCCCCATTTTAGAGATGAGAAAATTGAAGCTCCAAAAAATAGTTACATATGCAAGGTCACACAACTATTTAAATTAAGGTTCAAAACCAAATTCAGTATTCTTTCTTTAACTATAATGTCTGAAACAGGCTATTAGCTGAAATTTGGAGATCATTTTATAACACTTAACTCAATGTTATCGAAGTAATTGTTTTGAATGTATAATTTGTACTCATCACTAAATTTTAATTAAGCCAGAAATAGAAAGTAAATGGAATTGCCTTAAAAGGACTAGGTTAGCTAATACTCCAGATGTGTAATGACAGTTTGAAAAGCTTTAATTTACTATTTGAAGTGAGGCAAAAGAGGGATAGAACTCTGAATTTTTTATTAGGTTTAAATTTTAAAATAATGTAGTAAAAAAAAGGAAAATTCTATACATATATCTCCCATATGAGGGAAAAAAATAGAGGACTATTTTAAGTGCTATTGTGCAGACGGATGCTGCAAATTACACATGAGTTATCCATTCATTAAAGAAGACACAGGATGGCCTTTTTTGAAGTTGTAGACCACAATTTAGTTCAAGTTACTAAGAAATTCTTGAAAACAATCAAAATGCTTTTCTTCAAAAAAAAAACAAAAACAAAAACCCAACAATGAAAATATCTATACTAATTGGCCCCAATTAGTATGAAACAGTAAAGTTAATACTAAGTAAATAGCAATGCAAAGCATTAAAACAGTGAGATTGTATCCCTCTGTGAAAGTCCAAAACATATCAATAATTCAATAAATATACAGTTTAAGAAACTAAAACGTAGTTTACTTTTCTGCTTGCTGACATTATTTTTCCAGAATATATAGTAGCTAGTCATACATATCAATCCTTTTGAACATAAACCAAACTCCTAGTATGAAAATATTTGAATATTTGTAAAATTCAGTTCTCTTAGAAGTCCACTGAAATAAATGATCCATAAAATAATATCCTCAACAAAAAACATAGAAAGCAATAATGTCCTAGATCCATTTTAAGACCAAGCTTTTCCTCAAGGAAAACTCTTGCCAACTTTTTAAAGTGTTTTATCAATCCAACTGCTCACCTGGCAAAAATAAAATGTAAAGAGGATAAAAATTCTGGAGTTTGGTTAGAATTTACTCTCACATTTTCCCATTCACCGTTTAAGAATAATGAAAGTCAATAAGCAATGTCTCCTTTTGCCTATCTTAGTAGGAAAATACGTCCAGAGGAACCTTCAGTCAAAACCCTGAGTTATAAGAATTTGGTAGTAATCTAGAAGAATAGGGGAGTTTCAGATAGGAGAATAGGAGAAATTTAGGGATAAAATTTTAAAATTTCATTTTAACCAATAGCTTCAATTTCTTTCTACACTAAATATTTTCTCAGGACTTAAACAAATGTTCTAGATCTTTCCCTCCCCTAAATCCTTAAATTATTCCATTAAACATCTTCTGAGAACATTCTGTGTAAAACACACTTTGCTAAGCATTTGAGCATAACTTTATTTCAGCTAATGCTCACCTCAGCCCTGTGATAAAATCTTCATTTCACACATAACATTTCACCCCTTATAACTCACACAAAAAATGACTTAGAGATGTTAAGTAACTTGTCCTTGGTTATAAAACTGTTAGAGGCAAAGTCTGCATCTGAACTAAGATTTTCTGACCACACCACAACTGTACCCTATCACTTTACTTGGTAATCACAGAACTGCCTTTGCAAGACATTATACTATTAATTTTCACTGTTATTTTTCTTAAATTTTTTTCTATGTTCATGTCTTTAAGAGCAACAACTGTATTGTGCTTTGATATCTTACAGTACCCTTTAGCAGACTGATTCAAATTGTTTATATGACAGGGATGCCTGGCTGGTTCAGTCCATAGAGCACAGGACTCTTGATCTCAGGGTTGTGAGTTCAAGCTATGTTGGGCATAGAGCTTAGTTAAGAAAAAAAAACACTGAGGGGCGCCTGGATGGCTCAGTGGGTTAAAGCCTCTGCCTTTGGCTCAGGTCATGATCCCGGGGTCCTAGGATCGAGCCCCGCATCGGGCTCTCTGCTCTTAGGGAAGCCTGCTTCCACCTCTCTCTGTCTGCCTGCCTCTCTGCCTACTTGTGATCTCTGCCTATTAAATAAATAAATAAAATCTTTAAAAGAAAAAAAAAAGAAAAGAAAAAAGAAAAAAAAACACTGAAAGAAAATTTCTCAATGAATCATTAAGCAAACAACAAAAACAACAAATTGTTTATATAAAAATAACAAGCCACAAGTTTAAAGCTTCTCAGAGCCTCACATTTGTTAAATAGCAATGATACCCCCAAAATTGAGTGCTTACTGTTAAACGCATTCCATGTATTAAGTCCTTTCACTCTTAAAATAGCCCCATGATATCGTTACATTACTGCCCCATTTTGCAGATGAAAGAACCAAAGGCTACAGAGGTTATGCCCAAGATTAAGGTTACAGCTAGAAAGTGAGAAGATAGGATTCAAAAGCCAAAGTATTCCATCTGTTAAAACTGTCCCTCTAATACTAAATAATGGTTAAAATGAAATCATGTATTCATATAGTATGCAAATTTAAACTCTACACAATGGTTTCTCGAATATAACACCAAAAGCACAGGCTTAAAAGTAAAAACAGACAAATGAAACTACATGAAGCTTAACAACTTCTGTACATCAAGGACACAACCAGCAGAATGAAAGACTTCCTACAGAATGGGTGAAAAAATGTGCAAATCATGTATCTGATAAGGGCTTTATATTTAAAATATATAAAGGACTCCTACAACTTAACCACAAAACAAATAATCCAATTAAAAATGGGAAAGGGTGCCTGGGTGGCTCAGTCCGTTAAACATCTAAAAAACTTTTGGTGAGGATGTGAAAAAACTAACTCTTGTGCACACTGTTGGTGGGAATGTAAAATGGTGCAACTGGTATGGAAAACAGTACAGTAGTTCCTCAAATATTTAAAAATAGAACTGCAAATATGATCCAGCAATCCCATTTCTGGGTATGTATCTCAAAGAACTGAAAGGAGAAGAAACTTGCAATGTGATACTTGCACACCCACGTTCACAGCAGCATTGTTCACAATAGCCACAATATAAAAACAACCTTAATGTCTACTGGCAGATGAATGAAAATGTTGGGGGGGGGTGTGAGTGCGTGTAAAATGAAATATTATATAGCCTTAAAAAAGAAAATCATATCACATGCTACAACATGTACTTAGTGGACATTATGCTAAGTGAAATAAACCAGTCAAAAAAGACAAACACTGTATGATTTCACATACAGAACATATTTAAAGTAGTAGAATTTCAAAAATAAAGAACAGTGTTGCCAAGGCTGGCAGGCAGGGAAAACGGGGAGTTGTTTTGTTGGTATAGAATTTCAGCTCTAGAAGATGAAAAATTCCAGAGATCTATTACACAACAGTATAAAAATGGTTAATACTATTGAAACAAATGCTTAAAAATGATTTAGTAAATTTTGTTACATATTTGTGCCACATTTTTAAAAAGTATTAACTCCTTTCTTTCCTTTCACTTCCTTTTCCTGTCCTCTCTGGTACAGTATTCAACAGCAGTGTAATAAAAATGATAGAGAAAGCAAAGAATACAAGGGGTTCAACAATATAAAAAAATTGAGAAAACAATAAAACAGCCTCACGTTATTAACTTATCATTAATTTTCTTAACCTAGAAATACCTTGAACCTCCAGTGAAACAGTATTCTATTGGCAAGACAATAGAGCATGATGGTTAAAGGCTCTTTGGAGCTGGAAAGCTCAAGTACTACTCTGACTTTGGTACTAATTACTCTGCGATCTTCGGTAAAATATTTTTATTCATTCACTCACTCATTCATTTATTCATTCATTCATCAAAAAATGTTTACACATGGGTAAACCTGGTTAAACAGAGGACTGTTCTGAGGAGTAAATGAAATATTTTATACAAAACACTAGGCACGAGGCCCAGCACTTAAAGTGCTCAGTAAATGTTGGCTATTGTTATTACTTTAAAGCCTACAGAGCAGGACCTGAACAGGGCGAATAAGTCAGTCCAGTATGGTATTCCTTAGTGATTTGCCTGATTTATCAATAATTATGGTGTTATCAAATAGTATCAGTCAGATACTATTTAGGAAATCATTGCTGACTATCATTCTTGCCAAATTTGTGCTCCTCTCTTCTAAAAAAAAACAACCAAAAACCAAAACAAACAAAAAAGCTCTACCAGGGAAAAGCAATGTCATTTCAGGTATTCGAAATGTTCGCTCTGGGAATAGGGTTCTAGCCCAGAGGTGGTGGAACGGAGACCTGTACATGAGCCACCAGAGTTCCCCATTCCTCTCACTTCCTTAGGGGCCTAGGCCTTATTTGAGGATTAAGATGCGGTGGGAGGGGGCCACACAACCGAACAGCCATTTATAAAGCCCCGCTCAGGTAAGACGGGGTCAGAGGAATCTCCTGGCAGAATGACAGCTAGACCTTTACAAAACGGACCCGAGCACCGGCAACACTCGTCTGTCAGCTGAGAGCCGGCATCTGGAAGGCAAGCTAGTGCAGAGGGAATCTCGGGCAGCCCACCCCAGGCCCAGCCCGGGGCAGTTGGGGCCGGGGCGGGGGTGTGTCGGGATGTTCCTCCCCGGGCCCTGGCAGGCCGGGGTTACCGTCGGTTCCCGGAGGGGCGATGGTGGGGGCGGGGGCGGGCTACGCGGCGGTCTGGGGACCCGGCAGGTAGGGAAGGGACACTGAGGGCCTCACCGCGGGCCGAGGGCAGTGGATAGAGCTTCTCCGCCTTTTGCAGGAAGCGCTGGGCCTTCTCACGGTTGCCGGCGTTGAGGGCCTCCCGGGCGATCTCCACACATTTCTCCGCCTCATCCCGGTTCCCCTCCATGGCTCGCGCTTTCTTCCGTTTCCTCCGGTAGCGCTGCTACGGAGGGGGTGGGGTTGGGGAAACCGACGCCCGGCCGCGACGGAGGCCAGCCGACCCGGGGTGGGGGCGTGCGGTGGCGAGAGGGGAGGAGAGCAGGGCACCGTGGCGGCGGCGGCGGCCCGGGCGGACTGGCGGGCTCACAGCTCCGCCTCCTCACGGCGGCCTCCCCGCCCCCCGCGGGCCCCTACGGCGCGAGCCTCATCCCTCCGGGCCCCTGGACCGAGCTCCCCGGGCCTGGGAGTCGGAGCCGACTTCGCTGTCAGGGCGCGGCGCCGACACGCTCGGAGCCAACCAACGCCGGAGACGGGGGGGGGGGGGGGGGAGTAGGCGGGCGATACCAGCCCGGCTGCCCGCCGGGGGATTCCGTCGAGGTGGGGACAGGGCCTCCAGCCTTCGCAGCGCCGTGCCCCCTGACCTCCCAGCGCGGTCAGCGCAGGCCGGAGCCCGCCTTCCGGGCGGCCGGAGCAACGGATGGGGGCTGGGGACGCTCGTTTACGGGAAAAATCCCAGGGATCAAAGGGCCGCCTCTAGGCCCCCTCAGCCTTGGGAGGTTTCGGTCAGGTGAGTACCGCGCTGTCAGTCAGTCCCAAGGAAGTGCTTCCGGCACAGGTGTTCAGAAGCTCATTAGAGCGCCGTTTGACCCTAACCACAGTATCGTTTTATACCCTAACTACGGTATTGTTTTATTTCCGCTACACACCATTGTCCTGACTCATATTCCATTAAATTGCTTCTCGGTACATCCACAAGATATGAACACTTTATTTGCAGTTTGCAAATTATTCCGGTGAAAAGCCCTAATCCAAATCCTTTATGACCAAAACAAGAAGGCACCACCTTTTCTTAATGTATTACCATCACAGAAAATGACTTGTTGGATTTTTCCTTTCCCCCATTTTCATGGCATTTCCTCGTGATCTTTGTCATGTTGGGTCTCCTTGGTGGGGCGAAAAGGAACACTTATTGCTTGATAATGTCATCCAAATTTAACAGATTAGGACAGGAACTTCACAAAGCAAGTGTCAAAATGATCCACTCAGCCCAACCAAAAAATACTCATTTTTTCACCATGTTCAATCAAGCTATTGTCAGCATGCAAATATGTAACTCAGGACTTGCAAATATACTGACACTCTTCTGGAAAATGGGAAGAGCATGAAGCCCCCCCCCCCCCAAGATGTTAACTGAAAAATTTAGTTCAAGTAGACTTCAAAACACTGTAGCACACGAAAAACTATTATCTCCAAAGTCTAAACTTACAGTTCCCTCTGTGGAGGTAGCTATAATGCCCTCTTCCTCCCCAAATCCACCACAGCAGTAGCCTACCAGTGTGATGCTATCACACAGAGCAGACACTGCCAACAAACTGAAATGGCCAAGCTTAGCCTAAGAAACAGCAACTTGCCCCATTGCAGCTCCTGCCAACGTTTTAAAATTTTTAATAGCTCATTACATAACATTAAAAAAAGTTACATTGGGTCTGCTGACTTGGTTGTACCAAGTTCAATTTCAAGAGAATAAATAGGCTTATGTTAACTGCTGTATAAGATCCCTACTCCAAAGAAAGGAATTCCCATTACAATCAAGCAAATTTAAAACACAAAGAGTTTGGGATATGACCTTTATTGAGCTTATCCACTGGAGTGGAAATAATGTCTGTACAAAACCAAATGTTTGTTACTATAACTTCTGCATCACAATTAAAATCCAAACAGTTTTTTAAAAACAGTCAACTCAATCAAAACCCACTACTTCAGAATCAATAGCTTCTTTGAAGCCACAGTAACACTTAAATATGGTTAAGACTCGAATGCAGAAATTTGGTTGGTTGGAAAGCTAATTAAACTTCCAACTTGCTCAAATAGAATTACAAAAAGGCAAAATTGTGTTTTTCACAGAGATACAGTCCACTGGAATCACCAACACTGGACAGCTGTTAAGAGTATTTAGAGTCCTGAGATAATAAGGAATCCAGGCATCCTTTAAACAGTCTTCTGTTGTCCTTTCTTCCCAATCAGAGACTTGTGGATGTGTGGAATGACACCTAGGAGAGAACAGGGATTAATACTACTTTTTAATATATATAATAAACATCACATAAAACATAAAACTAAGTTTAATGTTCAACTTGGAAAAGGTCTTTAAATGCAAAGCTCAAGTATGTAAATACTAAGTTACATACACAAATCAAACTTCATAATGCAACTACACTTAAGATCCGTGAAAACAGGTCTTGTTCTGTACAAAAAAATAACGAGCTACGAAATTTTTTCTACGAAGGAATAAAATTTTAGTATTTACATACCACCACCAGCAATTGTAGCCTTGATGAGAGAGTCCAATTCTTCATCTCCACGAATAGCAAGTTGCAAGTGACGAGGGGTAATACGCTTTACCTTCAAGTCTTTTGATGCATTTCCTGCCAATTCAAGTACCTACAAGGCAGATTCTAATCAATCTCCTTCCAACTTTCCTTAAAGCGGAAGCCCAGGGAGTAGAATCAAATCTTCATGAAGGTAAATCTACCAAATGATGTCTTCCCCTACTACCTGAATGGCAACACATGCAAAAGGGGGCACGCAATTTTATTTCCAAGAGCAGCAAACTCAACCAAGCTCAATAGGATTCCTTAATGAACACCAGCCCCCTCTAGCGTTCTCAGAAGCTTCTAGCCGCGTTTAGGGCCTGGGAGTTTTTCTTGCATCACTTTCCTCCTTCCCTCTCGCCGCCTCCCCCAACCCCCCCAAAACCTTTTCCAGATTATAGGCGTACACCCATTTACCTCTGCGGTGAGATACTCCAGGATGGCTGCGCTGTACACAGCGGCAGTCGCGCCCACACGTCCATGACTGGTCGTCCTAGATTTCAGGTGTCGATGAATACGGCCCACCGGGAACTTAATTTTAAGCACACAAACATAAATGCACAAAGATGTTAGAGTCAAAGATGGTAATATTACACGCGCGCCAAACCAAGGGGCATATACGCTGGTGCAGCAAGGCGCCCCAGCATCGACACACGTGATCGCCCCCCCCTCCGATATTTATCGTATCGGCAAACCAAGTCGCGACACCGCATCACCCACGCAAGGACGAAACGCCCATCTAGAGCGATTATAAACACGAAAAGCGGTGGAAAGAAAAACGCCACAATTCCCAGACTGCACGAACCACCACTGACCTGCAAGCCGGCTCTCTGTGAGCGGGAAACCGCCTTTGTCTTGGCCTTTCCGGAGTCCTTCCCAGCCTTACCGCCAGCCTGCGGCGCGCACACGCCCGCGAGCGAAGGAGGAATGGGGAATATAGGATTACCAGAGAGGCGCGCCCCTCCCCCACCGCGGCTCGGCCCAGGCGCGAGCGCGGCCCCGTGCCCAGCCGGGGTCTCCGGCCAGCCGCGCGCCGCAAGGGCGACCCCGCCCGCCCGCCCGCCCCCCGCAGCGCGCCCGCCGCGGCCGCGCGCCTCCGTCCGCCCGCCGGCCCCCAGCGGCGCTGCGCGCGCCACCCAACCGTCGCCGCCCGCCGCGAGATCGGAGGCTGCTCCGCTCGCCGCCGACAAAACACCTCCCCCCGCTCTTCCAAATCCTGTCTCCGCGCGTTCCCAACCGTCGCCACTTCACCCCCATCTCCCGTGTGTAACGGGTTTTTCTCCCATCGGCAAAAACCCGCGAAGTCTTCGAGCGCCTCCGCGAAGTTTACCATTTCGAATTCTGCTGAAGCTCAAACAAGCAAGGCAGAGAAAGGACTAGTCAGCCAGCCAGCGAGATCCCACCGCCTACTCCTTCGTCGCACCGCGATTCAAACTGCGCTGTCTCCCGCCTTCCCCGCTCCCTTTATACTGCTGAATGTTCCCTCATCCGGGAACTCGGATTGCTCATCCCACCAATGGCTGCCACCCGCCCTCGGGACGCGTCCTTGAGGCCTCAGCCAATGAACAAGCGAAGAATAGGGCAGGGGGGCGGGCACTCCGCAGCTCCAGCCGCTATTGGGGCTTGGGGAAGGAGGTGGGGGGAGGGCGGAGGGATGGGAACTGAGGAGAAGAAGGGCACGGCGGCGGGAGGGAAGAAACAGAGCGAGCTACGCTGCGGGAGCGAGGAGACCCGCCGGCTGTGGTCACGTGTTTGGGAGGAGGAGCTGAGAGGCTGGCTAGGGGAGGGGCACGCTGTGGCGCCCGCGGTCTCCCAGTCTGATCCGGGGGCTGCGTGTTGTGGCCTCGGATCTAGCTCGCCCTCCTTCCCCTAACCCCACCGCTCTATCACTCCGACCAGAGTGCTTCGAAGGCCGAGACCCGCTCGCTGGCCCACAGCATTTTTTTTTTTTTTTTTTGCTGGGACCCGGGGCACCTTCTTCCCCGCCGCCCTCTCCATCCCCAGAGTCTCCTCTGGTCTGACAGGTGGCGCGTTCGCGTCGAGTGAGAATGGTTCACTCCTCGGTGAACCACAGGCTTAACAGAGATTTCGCGTCTTCCCCGTAGGCAAATCCCCAGCCGCCGAATGATCGCGACCCGCTGCTCCCACGTCATCTTTAGCTGTATCTCCCACATTTTCTTTCCTCGCCACTTTTGACGCCACTAGAGAGGTCCACGGGAACAAACGGTGGAGCAAAGTCACCTCTCTGGTCACAAAAGACCTTTTGCTCTACGCGTGGAGGGCTCCGGGTGAGGTTGTATTCCCTAATCGAATAATAAACCGTATTTTTCTGGAGACTACATATCAATGGGTTGTACTTACAGCCTGGTATCTAAAGTTGATTTAGTGAAACCTGAAAGCCATTATGTGTCAACTTTTCTATACAAGACATTTTGCTACATGACAAATGTTCGATAAATGTCAGTGGGGTAACTCCTAACATGATTCACAGACAGTTACAGATGGTCCATGTAATCAATTGCAAATGGTGGGCTTAAAAAATAGTCCTGTACACAGAGTACTGTTATAATGCCAGCTACATAGCCTTCCAACTAATAGATTAATAACACCTGTGTGCATCTCCAGATGTTTGTGGTGATGTAAATCTTTCATAATTATAGTTATTACACTTTAACAGTGTTTCCGACATGAAGTAATTTTGAAATATGTATTAAGTACATTAAAGTTTCAGTTTGAAAGATTTTATCAAATTAGAGGAATTCTCCATTTCTGGAAGATACATTCTAGAGAAGAGATCCCCAATAATTTTAATACTAAGGTTTATTATCGCTCCCCCCACCCCCCGGAACTGAGGAATTGTTCATGATGTCATCAATAGAAGAATCAATCAGTTCCCCCACCGAACTGATACAATGACAGTAAAAGCTGTGGGGCCTGATGTAATAGTTAACCTAGGCTCCACTGGGCCTTTCTGATAAACAACTCACAAGCCAACATTAATACCTTTTCCAGTTTAGAGACTATGTTCTCTTTGTTACGAGGTCCAACTAAAGGAATTCACTGTTGCCTCACTGAATAGAGTTTAACAGAATGAGCTCAGGAACAGGTAGAAATAGATTCTGCTCTTCTTTCTCACTGTTATCATACTTACTAACTTGTTGGAACTTCTAGTTCTAAGAAAAGGGTTTAGTATCACCTATTTTCACATGGTTGTTGAAAGAGTAAAGGAGAGGGCATTCAATGTACCCTCTAGCATATGTTTGTCACACAATAAGCACTCAATCATAACTACGATTATCTTCTACCCTGGATGCTGGGGAGGGGTGAAATAAAGTATTTTTGATTCCTAAATATTTTTTCCTGTCCAGTACATTGTCTTCCATTGACTTGAAAGTAGCAAGCCTAAAAACTGCCTAAGTATACACAACCAAGGCATCCATCCTCCAAACTAAAATCCTAAATTGGTTTAATACCTTCCGTGGTTTTCCTCTTCCTTCTGATAGCAGGACAACATCAGTTTCTTCATTTTCCCAGCAGTTTTGTGATTACCTACTCTTTTTGCTTCTCTGGAAAATGCATGCTACAAATATGTTAATATTCTTGGATCATCTCTCCTGTACTTGTGTGTATACTACTACATGTATATAATGTATATAGCCAAAGCTATATAATTATTTTGTTCAGTGCCATATCCAATGGCTATTTAAGTCCTCTTTTGCCATAAAAGTCTACATATGAAGTAGATGACCTCACTATTATTGATTCTCTCCTTAATGGCCTTATCCTAACTCAGCCAAAGTTTCTATGACCAGTTATTACCTCCTTTCAAACACTAGCCTGTATGTTAACTACTGTTGTCTTTTACTTTTTATGGTGAGAATTTGAGACTGTCACATTTGGGAATTTCAAATTTCTGAATAACATTTTGCTTTAAACACCTATTTTTAAGCAAATACAAACAAGTTATTTCAAAAGGTATCAGCCTAGGGCACCTGGGTGGCTCAGTGGGTTAAGCCTCTGCCTTCAGCTCAGGTCATGATCCCGGGGTCCTGGGATTGAGCCCCGCATCGGGCTCTCTGCTTATCCCTTCCTCTCTCTCTGCCTGCCTCTCTGCCTACTTGTGATCTCGGCCTGTCAAATAAATAAATAAAATCTTAAAAAAAAAAAAAAGGTATCAGCCTAGATAGATAATGGCAGAATTCTTCTTTTTAGGTAATCCACATTAGAATCCTAGTTCTCACTACCTAGTACATCCAGGAAAGAATGTGCCTTCAAGGACTCTGAGTTCCCATGTGATATAATACAACATACTGACCTAGAATTAAAGAAAAACAAAAACAAGAAAAATGGAATGAGTCTGGGTAGCACTCACTTGTTATACAGCCTGAAGTAACTTAAACTCTAAGCCACAGTTTCTTCATATAGGGATTCATAGCATCAGAAAAACCAACCTCATAGAACTGTGAAAGGATTTCATGAAGTATAAAGAATATGGGGGAGGGGGGCACCTAAGTGGCTCAGTTGGATGAGCAGCCAACTTTGGTTTCAGCCCAGGTCTTCATCTCTGGATCCTGGGATCTGCCCCTGCATTAGGCTCTGCCCTCAGCTGGGGAGTCTGCTTGTGGATTCTATCTCTCTGTCTCCTGCTGCCGCTCTCCCTGCTTGAGCATGCTCTCTCTCACTAATAAATCTTAAAAAAGAACATATGGAATAATGTATTAACATTTGTGGGACAAAGGCTATAGTCCTCCCTGAATTCATCATATAAAGATGATTACATTAAGAGAAACCTATGTGTTTACAGTGTTGATGAAACCAAGGCTATAGTTTTAAAGTCCCAATTGCCCAGTTATATACTTCCCATGACCACAGATTTCATACACTTAATTCAGAAATTCAAAGTGTAGGTTACAAAGAAGATCAGCTGAAGCTACTCTACCCCAGTCCATGGCCATTTCAGGAAAAACAATTCAAAGGCCATGGGGGCCCAATATATCTTTTAATACAGTACTAAATTTGTTTTTTCTATACCTAACAGTCCTCAGAATGTTTGGAAACCTGCTTTTTCAAAGTAAAAAATTGAGGGTCTTTTTTTTTTCTCATGTGTTTTCATTACCTATTATTGGTCTTTAAGATTTACTGAGTAGAGGGAGAGAGTCTATGTTTTGATCCCATTTTCCTAAATAAGATTCCACCTATATTAATAGTTTATAACTTATCCCACCAGCTAAATTATAAATACTGTGCATCAAAACGCTTGATGCATAATCCCTCCCTAATAAAGAAATAGGTGTGATAAATGCCAGATTGGTGCTCCCAGCCTGTTGGGTAAACTAGAATACAGTCATTAAGTTGTACTGCATGCCAGGCAACATGCCAAGCAATCACAGTTGGGAGATAGGCTATGTGGAGCTTAATTTCTTCCTTGATCTAGCTGAAAGGATTAGACAAGGAGGAAAATTTAAACAATGCTCTAATCATTAAGACCCCATTAATAAGCCTGTTACAAAATAAGTTCCTGATTGGCTGCCAAATCAACATTTTCTCTAAAGGACAGAGACAAGTGTGAACTGGAGTATTCTGAAGCGTTTATGTTTAAATGGACCCAGGGAGAATTTAACTAGACTGGCAGACTGGTGTAAAGAAGCAGCAGCTAGAAGGTTAGGTGCGGAAGAGATTCCTGGTCATATCCCTATATCTATTCTCCCAACTTCTTGAGGAATAGCACTTTCAATTTTTAGTGGGGCACTTGCTCATCAGAATATAAGTATATTCAGCCAGAAAAATAAGTTTTCACCAAAGGGTGTGAGCAGCAGTAGGCACACCATCCTGGAAATTTCCCTAAAAAAGACAAGCCCTTTTCTTCTTCTTGCAGACTGGAATGAAGATAGAGTTGGAAAGCCATTTTGGACCATGAAATGAACTTCGGAATATAAGTAACACACGAAGGAATAATGAGATAGAAAAAGCAAGTGGTAGTATGGAGTATCAAACCAGCCCTGGTTCTCTCTGAACTTTTACATCTGTTTTGTTCGAATCACTTTTATTTTGGATTGTCTGTCACTTGCAGTTCAACCTGATCTTAACCATTACAGTAAGTCAACAGCTAAATCTTGGAGAAAGATAGCAGACTTTACCCTGAAGAACTGAGAAACCAATTAATATTTCTGAGAAGGGAAGATACAGTGTTCATTGATTTCAAGATACTAATCTAGCATAAGGTATAAGGCAAATCATAAAAGGGAAAATTTCTGTTAGAAACCTGGCAAAGATGATATATGTCACCTAGATATAAAGCCTAAAACCAGTCTAACACTGTAGCCAAGAGAAGGATGTAAAACATCTTGAAAGAAGAATCAATAAGATTTAGTAACTGACTGGGTATGACATTTAGGAAGGCATGGGAGGTGGACATAAATAAATGAAAGGGCTTCAAAGAAGATACCTAGATTTTTAGATTGGTGGTCTGGGATCTAAAGTAGCATCTAAAGAAATGGGGTGGGGTGTCTGGCTGGCTCAGTCACTGGAGCCTGCAACTCTTGGGGGGTTTGAGTGGATTTGAGTTCTGCCATTGGGTGTGGAGCCTACATAAAATAAAAAATTTAAAAAATAAAATTAAATAAAGAAATGGGGAAACCAAGAGGGTAGATGTGAATGGACAGAGAGAGGAAGAACTAATTTAGGAGAGTTATGAAATATTTAAGTTGACATTAGAGGAAATCAAGTAGAATTTTCAAGTAGGTGTGTTGGAAATAAGGGTAGGAGCTTGTGAAAAGAAAATTTTTTAAAGATATATTGCACAGAGTATACCTAACAAAAAATTTCGATAGTGATATCAGAACCATTAAAAGATAAACTGAGGCATATTAAAAGGTGTAATGGTTTATAAGAACAAAAATGTATTGGAATTGGGCAACACCAAACCAGAAATAGTTAGGGGCCCTCCACTGACAGGAGCTGGGGAAAAAGACTTACATAGGAAGGTGTGGAAGCAGATTGATTGATTGATTGGCTATAGCTTAAAGCTTAGTTGACTATTTGTCATTGGTTGTCTGACTTTCTATTTCATAACCTAGAGGCATTTACAGGCTTAGATTTTTAGGCTGCTGTGACATTAGAGCTACATCAGTGTAATGGCCTCCTTGTTTAGTTAATTGAACACCTCAGATGACAGCACCAAGGAAAACTGTGAATACAATTGAGAGCTAAAGAACAGCCAAAGGAAAAGACCTAAAGAAGCGAAGTGTGTGTGGTGTCTCACTGGGCATAATGATTCCATACTAAACTAGAAAATTCCCCATAGGTACAATATCTAACAAGATGTTGTTCAAAACATTTCGACAAGTGTGGAAAATGAACATTAATCAGTTTTGGATCCTTACTATTCTGTTTACCAAATATAATGATGTTGCCAGAGATTCTGAGACTCAATCTGGTTTTATCTAAACTCTTGGCTGTTACTTAAATTTCTTATGCCCAATGTTACAAGGCACAGATAACTAAGACAAGCCCATTGGCTAACTTCTTATAAGTTTGAAATTCCACGTAGTTATCTTAGTATGAGAGGGAATCCAAATGCTATCTTCATCCTGAAGAGGAAAATGAAACACTACAAAAAAAATAAGTCTAAGGCCAAGAAATTTATACTCCATACTCCTCCACAAACTCAATACCTTGGGAAAAACCGTAGGAAAGGGGTGGCAATCACATCCACTGTTAAAACTTTGTAGAGTTAAGTGTGACCCCACAGTCCTCTCAATTGGATGTAAATGGTTCAAGAGAAACATCTAAAGTCTTTTCCAGACCCTTAGATTTTCCCATCTTTCTTTTGTTGTTGGGGCAGTTGAGGGGTGAGAGCAGTTTAAAACTGTTTATTAGCACTGAACAATCCAGGGAAAGCTAACTAATACAGCTAACTATCTGAGAATCATCTTGTTAGCTATTTTAATTGCTTTAAGGATATTTCTGAATGAAAAACCTCTCAGGAGAGAATTTAATTAGTGCCTTTGACCATATGTACCTGTTACTTTATCTGTCTTAAACAAAATATGTAAACTCTCTAACTAAACAACAGTGTTTAAGACATCAGTGTTATTCTTTCTGGATGAATTCTGTTTTCATTGTCTTCTAGTGTCCTGATGTTTCATGATATAGTCATTTATTTCTTCAATAAGCCTTCTCTACTACTCAGAATCTCAGCAGGAAACGGTCTGAGACAATCTCTTCCTCCATTAATAGATTAATCCAACAACTCTAGGCAAGAGCCGTCCAGGTCATTTATCATATTTCACCACAGGATATGGAAATTTACATGCTGGCTCTTTGTTTAGATTTTTATTTCCTGTTTTAAAATTAAAACAGTGTACTCATCTTAAGTCTCAAAAATGAAACAAGTCACCTTTTCTGCAAAAGAAGCTGACAATTCAGGAATTTTACAAAATATGTAAGGAGAGTGAAAAGTCTGGCAAATCAGTGTTATTATATATTATTATAATGTAGAAGTACTTGTGTCACATCACTGATTTTATAATATAGTAGAACTTCTAATCTTCAGAAAGGGTTTGTTCTAATTAATAAATGTTATGAATTACAGAGCACTTGAAGATAAATGTGGTATCTTGAAGATAAATACTTAAATAGATAAATATAAATATATAAGAAATTTATAATACTTTCACATATGAATATATATAACACTCCAAGTAGCTGCTAAACGTATTACCTAGGAAAAATACCAGATTTGCTTTAAAAAAAATTTCTAGGGCAACTGTGTGGCTCAGTGGGTTAAGCCTCTGCCTTCGGCTCCAGTCATGATCTCAGGGTCCTGGGATCGAGTCCTGCATCGGGCTTTCTGCTCAGCGGGGAGCCTGCTTCCTCCTCTCTCTCTCTGCCTGCCTATCTGCCTGCTTGTGATCTCTGTCTGTCAAATAAATAAATAAAATCTTAAAAAAAAATTTCTAGGGATGCCTGGTTGGCTTAGTCCTTAAGCGTCTGCCTTTGGCTCAGGTCATGATCACAGGGTCCTGTAATCAAGCCTCCCATTGGGCTCCCTGCTCAGTGGGGAGCCTGCTTCTCCCTCTCCCACTTGCCCTGCTTGTGTTCTCTCTCTTAGTCTCTCTCTCTACCTCTGTCAAATAAATAAATAAATTTAAAAAATTCTATAATAACATTAATTATTTGTAAATATACCAAAGCTCAAGAACTTTTAAAATATGTATTTGAAAATTTCTGTATCTTGTGTTCTCTATTAAGTTGGTTTATGAACATTCTATATGGATAAGTCAAGCTATAATTCAATTTCCAATGACATCGAAAATTTCAGATGAACAGGATCTGAAATATGGAGGCTCTACTCTTGGTTGGTTTCCTGTGGTAATTTGATTGACCCCAAAGACTGGGGGACATGACTTAAAACCACTTCTACAAAGCAACACATTTTTAATCAGACTACATATTTTGGAGGTGGCCAAATGTCTCCATGTCACTTCTAGGTACTGAAATTTTACCTTGAATGATAGGTCATGTAAAAATATAGACATTTGTAAGATTGCACCTGTCATAAGCTCCCTTGTTCCATTTGCTGCACACACTTCAAAAGGCTGTCTTGAAAGGACACAGCACCTTTTCACTGACATGATCTTTATATGGGTTTTAGATTTGTATATAGAAATTTGAGTAAATACACTGAAGAATGTGAAGTAGGTAATCAGAGCCCAGAATGGCAGAGACTGGCTCATTGCGCACCAAACCCATTTCTTCTTCCTGAACATTCCTCTAGAACTCCTGCTTCCTTGCCAGGAGGGGTGGCCATGTGATCGATTCTTGTCCAGGTGTGGAAATGGAATGTGTCATTTCTATAGCAAGCCTTTTAAATAGTGAGTGTGCCTTCTCCACTCTCCTTTTCTGCATTTGAGGGTTGTACACAAAGCAGGAGACTCCAAAGAGAGGATTTTAGATTCTCAAGATTGATCATACAAAAGACTACTTGCCAACTAGAAACACCAAATCAACAATTTTATTGTATTGTTACCACAATTTTGTTGTTTATTTATCAGAGCAGTTAGCCTTCTTTACCTAATACACCTAGTTTACAGTCACAAAACAATCAATTGTAAACAAATGTGTTTTTTTAACTTTTATTTTATTTTTAATTTTTATTAACATATAATGTATTATTTGTTTCAGGGGTACAGGTGTGTGAGTCGTCAGTCTTACACAATTCATAGTACTCACCATAGCACATACCCACCCCAGTGTCCACCACCCAGCCACCCTATCCCTCCCACGCCCCTCCACTTCAGTAAAGCACAGTTTGTTTCCTGAGATTTAGAGTCTCTTATGGTTTGTCTCTCTCTCTGGTTCCACTTGTTTCTTTTTTCCCTCCCTTCCCCTATGATCTTCTGTCTTGTTTCTCAAATTCCTCATATCAGTGAGATCATATGATAATTCTTTCTCTGATTGACTTACTTTGCTTAGCATAACACCCTCTAGTCCCATCCATGTTGTTGCAAATGACAAGATTTTGTGGGGTTTTGATGGCTGCATAATATTCCATTGTATGTATGTGTATGTATGTGTGTGTGTATATATATATATACACACACACACACACACCTCACATCTTCTTTATCTGTTCATCTGTTGATGGACATCTAGGCTCTTTCCACAGTTTAGCTATTGTGGACATTGCTGCTATAAACATTGGGT
This sequence comes from Lontra canadensis, assembly GCF_010015895.1. NCBI lineage: Eukaryota > Metazoa > Chordata > Mammalia > Carnivora > Mustelidae > Lontra > Lontra canadensis. The sequence goes on along the minus strand of NW_022630995.1, from coordinate 105,802,536 downwards.
GCACATGCCCCTTTGGATCACTACATTTGTATCTTTGGGGTAAATACCCAGTAGTGCAAACACTGGCTCGTAGGGTAGCTCTGTTTTGAGAGATCTATACTGTGTGGTCCATTGTTACTAGAATGCTCCTCTCATTTGCTAAAACTGTATAATAGAAAGAGTTGTGGCAATTCTACTAAAGAATTCTTGTTTCCATTATCTCCTACTTTTAAAAAAACACTGTGCATTGAAAAACACAAAAAATTTATGCGCAGGTTACTTATTGTGGCAGTGTTTATAATAGCAAAAGACTGGAAATAACCCAAATTATCATTAACGTGGAACATATCAATAAACTGATACATTGGCATAATGAAGTAAGATAGAACTGTAAAAAAGAATGAGGAATGGGGCGCCTGGGTGGCTCAGTGGATTAAAGCCTCTGCCTTCGGCTCAGGTCGTGATCCCAGGGTCCTGGGATTGAGCCCCGCATCGGGCTCTCTGCTCAGCAGGGAGCCTGCTTCCCTTCCTCTCTCTCTGCCTGCCTCTCTGCCTACTTGTGATCTCTGTCAAATAAATAAACAAAATCTTTAAAAAAAAAAAAGAATGAGGAAAACCTCTGTACACTGAAATACAGTAATCTTCCAAATATATCATTAAAGGAAAGAAATAAAGTGCAGAATACGGTATCTAGAATGTTATGTTTTGTGTAAAAGTCTGCATATGTGCTCATATGTGCAAAAAAGAAACAATAGTGGATGAATAGACCAAAAATTAATAAAAATTATTATAGTGAGAGGAAGGGAAGAAAAGACAGGGATGGAAAAGCAAACTTGTTTCACAATTTTTACTTTGGGGGGGTTATAAATATCTTTATATAATAAAAAGAACTCTAATAAGCAAACTGTAAATATTGAAACAAACTGAATTAAATAAACCTAACTGGATATTAAGTTGATGCCATATTCTTTTTTTTTTTTTTTTTAAGATTTTCTTTATTTATGAGGGAGACAGAAAGAGGGTGGAGGAGCAGGGGGAGAGGGACAAGCCAACTCCAGGCTGAGTGTGGACCCTGATGAGGGGCTCAATCCAGGATCCTGAGATCATGATTTGAGTGGAAACCAAGAGTTGGCTCTGTTCAAGAAGAAGCCCGAGAAGCAATGACAAGCCAGTAGCAGTCAATACCCCTAGTGACAAAATCCTGGTTTCTAAATACCATTTTCCACTTAAAGAAATCTTTGGAGAAATGGCAGACTCCATAAGGGCAGGAAATGTACATGATAAGCTTATGACATTATATTCTCCCAGAAAGTAAGGACACCATCAAAGGGTATAGATCCCTGCAAAAAGAACACTAGAAAAAGTTAGAAAAATCTCCCATTGGCCAAAATGGGGTAATTCAAACATCAAAAGAATAATGACCATAAATTTAAGTGAAACACATTAAATTTAGAAAAAGAAATGAGTTCAAATTAAAGAGGAATAAAAAGAGGGAGAAGAGAGGACAGAGAGAGGAGAAGGTGAAAGAGAAAGGAAGGAAACTCGTTACTCTAATTTAATAATTAAAGGTGAGGAAGAGAATATTTATCTTGTTGCTATTTTATGAATTACATTTCAGTTTATACTGAGCTAGTTGATGAAGACAAAATTCTTTTTTTTTTTTAAGGATTTTATTTATTTATTTGGGAGAGAGCATCAGTGAGAGACAGCACAAGCAAGATGAGGGGCAGAGGGAGAAGCAGACTCCCCGCTGAGCAGGAATCCTGCTGAAGGACTCTAGTTGGGACTCCAGGATCATGACCTGAGCCAAGGCGGATGCTTAACCAACTGAGCTACCTAGGTGCCCCCGGGGACAAAATTCTTCTAAAGAGAAGAATTCAAGCCAATAAACACAGAAGAAATAATAGAATTAAAATTAAAATTCCATTTGCAACCTTCACATTAATTCTTCAAAAGTCATCAGTCTGTGGTAAAACTATCATCTTTATAGTATATTCTACTGAAGACTGAGAGTCACACTATTTCTAAGTTTATGTGGAATATTCTTTTAAAAGAATACTTTATAGATGGGGTTGTGTAATTCACTTCATATCTATTCAAGTGTTTAGGCCATTGGAAATCAAAGAAGGACAACAGACAGGCAATGCAAGGGAGCATTAGCCACATGTAGGATGTGGGAAATTGACCTGGTTTCCTCTATAAGAAAATAGTACTGATCAGAGAGGGAGGAGAAGAGAGAGGCTGGGAGAGAGAAAAGAAAGCTTTTTTCGACTAAGAGATTTTAAATTGTTTAAAAAGAATGTTTAGAGACACCTGGGTGGCTCAGTCAGTTAAAAGTCTGCCTTCAGCTCAGGTCATGATCCCAGGGTCCTGGGATCGAGCCCTGCATTGAGCTCCCTACTCAGTGAGGAGTCTGCTTCTCCCTCTGCCTGGCGATCCCCTGCTTGTGCTCTCTCTCTCTGACAAACAAAAAATAAATAAATAAAATCTTTAAAAAAATAATTTTTATATTCTTTTTTTTTAAGTTTTTAGCTAATGTGGAAAATTTGATTATGAACTTAGCATTAAGTAATATTCAGGAATTGCTGTTAATGTTATTAGATAAAATAACGGCATATGGTTATGTAAGAAAATGCCCCCTATGTTATTATTTTAAAACATGCACACAAATACTGAGGAGACAGATGTAATGATTTCTGAAATTTACTTTCAAATGTTCCAACCAAAAAATGATTTTTAAAGTGTAGAAGAGAGAAACAATGCAGCAAAGTATTGATGATTGTTAAAACTGAGTATGTTTCGAAAATTTCAGGAGACATTCAAAAAATTTCTTTAAAAGGTGACAAAACTGCTCCAAATGGTATCTTTGTGTGGAACAGGAAAAAAATGGTAAGCCTTGCTTCATAGTCACGCAGTTTGCTCCTTGCTTCGGGCCCAAACTGTTTTGCATCATAGCTTTGCCCTTTAAAAAATTTTTTTAATAATTAGCAACCCCAGTATCTGATTTGAAGAAACCAGGCTGGCTTCTCAGCCATTCTGGTTTTATCACGTAAAGGATATTTTCTTGTTTGAGGTTTCACTGAGCCATATTTAACAGATAAGCTCATCTATATGAATGTTTTTGTTGTTAATTCTGTTTTGTTCTGATTATGCTAAAATAACATGCAGGGAAATTGTGTGAGAGTTCACAGGGTACCAATATGGGCCACATAAAGGAAGGAGTGATGAGGCAGTCGTGGGGACAAAAAATGGAAAACTGAATTCAGACAACATGGGTTTGACTCTGATACTTCCCAGCTAAGAGACGTTTTGTCAAATCACCCTCAGAGTATGGGCCCTTCTGTTGGGCAAAATGAGAATGGGAACAGGGGTATTGTAAAGACCTCACGAACTATGTGAGATAACTTTTTCAACTCTAGAGCTTCATACCAAGAGAAAACATTACTAGCATGGAGAATGGATACGGCAGTATTTCACATGACCATTGTCACTTTACAAAAGTGAAATGGTATATGGATTCAAAAAAAATTTTTTTTAAAGATTTATTTATTTTAGAGAGAGAGAGAGAGAGAGAGAGAGAGAGATTGAGCATGAGCAGGAGGGGCAGAGAGAAGGAAAGAGAATCTCAAGCCAACTTGGTACTGAGCATGGAGCCCAGCTCTGAGCTGGAAATCACCACCCTGAGATCATGACCTGAGTCAAAACCAGAAGTCCAAGGCTTAACTGCCTGTTCCACTGAGGCTCCCCAAAATATCATATCAATTTTTAAAAATAAATCAAATAAACAAACTGAAAATGCTCATTAAAAAATAGCGGGGTAAAGAAATTAATCTCACAATGCAGATAATACCTCAGTTTTACTGTTTCAGGTCTTATCTTTAATAGGTCAAGTTTTTTGGTGTGTGTTTGTTTTATTTCAGAACCTCATACAGTTTTAACTCTTAAAAAACTTACAGGCAAATTTAGTACCAGACCGAGAAGCAAGAGGCAGCATTAGGTGTGACTTAAAAGACTGTTTTCAGTAATTTATAATCTCAAAATTTGCAGTCAATACTCAGTGTTGCTAAGCCCTAGAACGCAGCTTTTCTCTAAACAATTTAAGGCACGTCAACATCCTGCATTAATGAAAAGTTGTTGTTACGATATAGTTTTGGGTTCTGAAAAAAGAACTGAAGAAAACATGCTTTTCGCCTATCCTCTCTCCAGCAAAAGAGACCACATGAAAGAACACAAATATCTCTTTAAATAATTAATGGCTTACGGGCTACAAAGTACTTCAAAAATAAATAACAAAAGTGATCTTTTTCCTAATAGGCAGCAATAAGAAACACATTTCATTGACTCTACCGGTTCCCCTTAGTAGAGGGATCAGGTCAGCCTAACAAACACAGAATTCCACATTGGCTTTTCACTTTGGGTCTGCTAAGTCTCATTTCATTAGAGTGATGTTAGAGTTTCTTTGATTAAGCTGTTATTTTGTCTCTTCAGGTGAAATGATAGAGAAAACACATATTCCTGTGGCTACTGTTGGCACTTACAGTACCTTTAACAACTCCCCTTCCACATTTCCTCATCTTCACTTTTCCCTACTCTTAACTGTCTTTTATCCCCATCAGTCTTTTCCCATTAAAATCGTTTATTTATTTATTTATTTACTTTCTTACTTATTTTTTAAAAAGTTACACTTTTATATGTTTCAACATTTAAAAGGTAAAAAAAAAAAAAGTGAAAATTCTATGTAGTGAAAATTCTCTCTTCCAACCTTGTCCCTCAATTACCCAGAAATATGTTTTCTCCAGATTTCCTTGATCGCCTCATTGTACTCATATTGCTTCCCGTCTGAAGTGTCCTTCAAACACCTTTCAGTTTTTGTTCTTCACATCTTCAAAATGTAGTTTAATACTCTCCTTAATGAGCTTTCCCTGAACCATCACCTCTAAAATTGATCCCTTATTTTCCTGATTCTGCCCAATGGAATATGGTTTTTACCCTAATTTTTAAAAATATGCTTAAAAAATAATAAAAATTCTTCAAATTGCTTATGTTTCTAAATTATCTTCATATTTCCTGAGCAGATTTGAGATTTCTTTCTTTCTTTGAGAGAGAGACAGAATGAGCAGTGGGGAAGGGCCAGAGGAAGAGACAGAGAGAGAGAGAAGCAGACTCCCTGCTGAGCAGGAAGCCCGATTTGGGACTCCACCCCAGGACCCAGAGATCATGACCTGAGCCAAAGGCTCAGACTGAGCCACCCAATTGCCCCAGATCTGAGGTTTCTGAACAGCTTACAGATTTGTAGTTTCCTTAGAAGCAGAAAATGACTCCTGTTTCTTTTGTTTTCCATATAGCAGGTAGTCTGGACTCATGCAAATCGTTGATGGTGAATCCCCTTTCTACACTCAAAAACCTTACCAGGTAATTCTTAAAGTTTGCTGCAATGCGAATCACCTGGGGAGGTTTGGAAACTCATACTGTGGGGCTTCACCCTATACAATTAAATCCGAATCTCTAGGCATGGGGTCTAAGCATAAGCATTATTGAAAACTCACCAGATGACTCCAACTTGCAGCTACATTTAAGAATCAGTAACCTAGCCCACCTCCGTGCCCTCGATCTCAGACTATGACTTCATTTCATAAAAACTATGCCTTTGCTACCAATGTCAAACATGCCCCCTTCTTGCATCATTTCCCATTTCTGTTTTGCTTCTGTTGGGTTTAAGAAGGAGTTCCTCTTTACACAGGCCTCCTTCCAGCAACTATATTTTCTTTGCTCTCCTTAACTGAAAACCTTCTCATAAGGCTTTGCTATGCAGATGGTTGTCTTTATTTATTTATTTTTTTTAACCTCCAGGTCACTCTTCAACTTACTTATATCTTGGTTTCATTCCCATCAGGCATGCAAAAATGGTCTTGTTGGTGTTACTTGTCATGTTGCCATATCCAAGGGTCAGTTTTCTGCCTTCTTCTCACTTCTTAGCAGCAGGATCCCCTTGTTGGAAATACTGTCTTTTCTTGATTTCCAGGACACCACATGGTTGCTCTCCTCTCCTTCTATTGCCTCTTATCTGTCTGACTTCTGGATGGCAGTTTCCTAGCTCTTGATCCTAACTAAGCCCTCTATTGTCTCCACACTTGGCCATGTACCACTTGTGCCTAGAGATGATTTCAGATGGTAAATGGTTGAAAGTTTTTTTTTACCTTAACAGATAAATATTTCTTTTTAGTGTTATTAGAAAAGACTACAACCAACACATTAAACTCACTTTAACACTATAAACTGAAGAAGGATGAGTTTAAATAGCACATCATATGGCAAACTTCATAAAACATTCTTTCCACATCTCTTTTCTTTTTTTTCCCTGAGTGTCTTCTCCAGATTACAGCTGCCTTTGCTCACTCCAAAATCCTCCATCCACTGCTACGTCTCCTTTTTCCTTTACAGTCTTTTGCCTAAGCATACCCTCCAGCTTCTGCGTTTCTATTCTCTCCCTCCCCACTCATCTTCAGCAGAAACACCTCCTGCTGGTGAGCTTCTGTATACTGGGGATCAAACCTGCTTCTTTTATGAGAAGTTAGGGTTCACCTAAAAGGGAAGTCTTCAAAATAGAGAATATGTACATTACAAGGAAGCCATGGAAAATTTGCTTGATATGAAAGAGATACTCTGGGAAGAAAGAGATTATTGAATAAAGTCTGTCTCATATATGTTTTTACTACCTAAGTAGCAATTCACATTTAGAAATGTTGCTATACTTTAGGAACAGGAGAGTCTCAAAACACCTGCCTTAGGATCAAAGGTGTCATAGTTATCACCAATTTATTTATTTAATGGGATGAAGCATTGTCAATATAAAACTCTAATTATTAAAACCTGCATCTCTAAGATTTTAATTGAGTAGTGCTGATATGATAAATCTATTTTCTCATAATTTTATTAAAATCTTTTAAACTCATAATAAAGGTCTGACATGATATACTTAATAATTCTGTTGGTACCTATATTTATCAGATTATAATAATATCAGATTATAATAAAGCTCCAACAAATACACTGTTTCTTGATTCATTTATATAATGACTTTTTACTACACAATCCTAGCATTTGTGGAGGCCCATGGCCCATATACTATCTTCCCAAATATTTACATGTTAAAAATTAAGCTAGCGTTGTTAAATGAAATGTTTTATCTGCCTACATGACAAAATCATATTTATAGTAGCAAAAAATTTTAATGTGAAGAGTTATGTTATTTTTATGTAACTCCAAGTTAGAAAATGTAAAGAATGACTGTTTTTAATTATCGTTGTCATGTCTGACCTTCTGTTGATGGCCCAGGGATGTTTGGATAGTATGAAGTAAGGATAAGTGGAATTAATAAATCATTATATATTTATTCTGTAAGAATTGTTTTTCTTGCTTTCATTTTAGATAAATCACTAGGTTATGATAAAGATTCTCATTTACTAGGTATTGACATTCTGCTAAATCAGACATTTTTTGATTCATTAAGACGTTTCAATACTTTTTAGGATTAATTTTAACTGGGCAAAACTTCACTCAGCTGAGGCAAAAACATCGGGATTTTTAATACAATTCTTTTTTTTTTAAAGATTTTATTTATTTATTTGACAGAGAGAGAGAGATCACAAGTAGGCAGAGAGGCAGGCAAACAGAGAGGAGGAAGCAGATTCCCCACTGTGCAGAGAGCGCAATGAGGGGCTCGATCCCAGGACCCTGAGATCATGACCTGAGCCAAAGGCAGAGGCTTAACCCACTGAGCCACCCAGGCACCCCGATTTTCAATACAATTCTTAAAGCAATACTTAGATGTGGTAATGAGTTGTGAATTTTACATGTCATCTTCAAGCATTATAATGGGTTCACAAGTGGTTAATTATTGTTTCCCTGTAAGATTTTATAAAATATTAAAGATTTCATTGCTATCACCTATATTGCAATTTATACTGTCTCTTAAAACAATATCTAAATCTGTATAGTGACATGAAGAACTGCTAGCATACTTGACTGATTCTATATTTAGACTGACATATTCAATTATAATATGAATTACATAATGTTGAAAATAGTTCCTCAGCTACGATGTGCAATTGTGATTATCATGCTAGTTTATGAGTATTTCTGGAACCACAACTGGGTCACATACACAAAAGCAAAAGGAGTGGACACTAAGCATTCCCAGGAAACAATATTTTGTTATTTAAGATACTATTATTGCATTAGCCTGATTTCAAAATTGCTTTGTAGATATGCGACGCTGTCTACAAGTAGCCCTATTTCTGAACAAAGAAATATATTTCTAGGGCATAAGAAACAAAGTCAAACCTTTAGTTTAAGTTATATGATAAGGGAGAAATGGAGATGTTTCAAAATGTCACAGATATTTGAGAATATCTGAATAGAATACATATCTATTCATCAGTAAGTTTTAAGCTGCCATAAATTATTGATGTTAATTTGTAATTAAGTGACTTTTTTTGGAACAACTTTACTCAAGATAAGCTTAAATATGTATAATGATGCCAAATTTCTATGACTCAATAATATATTCAACAGCTATTTTCAATACAAGTGAAATTCATAAATATTAGGCAAAATATTGATTTAATGAAGAGTGGTCTGTGGGATATTAAGAAATCATTAATATCTAGGAATTAATATATGTAGAAAACTATGTGGCAAAATCTGAATATAAGCAAGATGTATTTTTTTTTTAACTTTTAAGTTTTATTTTGTTGTGGTAAGAACTCCACAGAAGGTCTACGTTTTTAACTGATTTTAAGAGTCCAATACAATAAGCACAATGTTGTTTATCAGATCTCTAGACCTTAACTCATCCTGCTTATCTGAAACTTTATACATATTGATGAATAATTCTTCATTTTCTCCTGCCCTCTTCTCCTGACCATCCCTGCTCTTTTGCTTCCATGAGCTTGACTATTTTAGACACAGAGGAATTGTGCAGTATTTGAGGAATACTTCATATAAGAGGAATTGTGCAGTATTTGTCCTTCTGTGACTGGCTTGTTTCACTTACCATAATGATCCCCAGGTTCATCCCTGTTGTTGCAAATGGTAGGTTTATCTTCTTATTTAAAGTTACTTTTGTAATGTTCTATTGTATGTCATACCACATTTTCTTTATGTATTTATCCATTCATGTGAAAGATATGGATGATTTTAAATGAACCACAAGTTAATATGTGAGATATTTTGTTACACTCTTGTGGGATCCGTTTTATTGCTTTATTGATATGTATTCATGTTTACGTTTGGAGTTTCTTTTTAAGTTAGAAGTTGGGATGAGGGAGTTAATTGAGTTCTAAGGATCCTTAACCCCTTACCTTATTTAACATAGTTAGACCTAAACAAAATGGAAGAAAATGCCTTTGGGGGTTTTGATGACCAAAGAATCATCAATGTATAGAGTAAAAGTACAACCTGTCTCTGAAACAACACTATATTCAGAAACTCAATGAATATTTATCGAATACCCAACGTAACAGTCACACTGTTCTAGACACAGGCTTGCAACTGTGAACAAAAACAGAGCCTCCCTTCAGGGAACTCACATTCTAATAATGGGATGGAATGGGGGTGGGGACACAGATGGAGAACAAACGAATAAATTATATCAATGTTTAAAGAATATGTACAGTGAAGAAAAATCGGGATAGGGGAATAAATTGTGCTGGTTGGAGGTTGCAGTTTTAAAAAAATTATCATGGAAGGCCTCACTGAGAACATGACATTTAGGTCCTTAAAGAGGTATCAAAATACACACACACACACGTCTAAAAAATATAATCTTAAACTTACAGAAAAGTTAAAAGCACAATACAAAGAATTCTTTTTTTCCCTAAACCACTGGACAGTAAGTAGCTGACCTGATACCCATTACCTCCAAATACTCTGGGGCATGTTCTTCATGAACAAGGACATTTTCCTATATAACCACAATATAACCATCAAAATCAAGGAATCACCATTCTTATATTACTACCATGAAAACCACATCAAGCACATAGACCCCATTCAAGCTTTTCCATTTGCCCCTATTATGTCCTTTATTGTAAAAAGGATCCAGTTCAGAATCATGGATTGCATTGAGTTGCCTTATCTTTTTTATTCTGGATCTGGAATAAGCCATCAACCTTTTTTTGAAATTTCATGACCCTGACAGTTTTTAATATTATAGATCACTTATTTTGTAAAATGCCTCTCAGTTTGAATTTGTCTGATCTTTCCTCATGAGTGCATTCAGATTTTGCATCTCTGGTAAGAATATCATAGAAATAATTCTCTTTTCTTCTCATTGCATTCTATCTAGTGACTCATGATTTTAATTTGTCCCATTATTGATGCTATTAACTTGAATAACTTAAGGTATAATCTGTCAGGTTTCTCCTCCGTGAAGTTATTCCTTTTCTTTTTGTAATTAATATGTGTTTTGTGGAGAGGTACTTCAGAAATAGTTTCTCGTCCTATTTCTCATTTAACTTTCTACTTATTCATTTATTTGTCTGCCTCTCTCTCTTTATTTATCTATCTAATCATTGATTGAATCCATGGTTTCCTATTTAATCAGTGCATTAAAATTTTTACTACCATTATTTACTGCCATTCTTAATGGTCCCAGATTTGGCTGCTAGGAGCCCTTTCAAGCTGATACTGGTGTGTCTTTGACATGTCCCTATCATTCTGGAACATTCTCTTGTTTTGGGGCACAAGCCACCCCGCCTCATTTAAAAAATTTTTTTTAGTTTGAATATAGTTAACATAAAATGTTGCATTAGTTTCAGAGGTACACCCTAGTGATTAAACTTCTCTATGCTATACTGTGCTCACCACAAGTGTAATCTACCATCTGTCACCATACAATGTTATTACATTATTACTGACTATATTCCTTATGCTGTGCACTTTCTTCCCATGACTTACTCATTCCATAACTGGAACCCATGCTCATCTTGTGCTTTGTCGATTCTTTCCCTGGAATTAGTCATTTCATCAAGGAGCCTTTGTTTCTTTTAGTGGAAACTAATGTACAAGCCATGATCTAGGTGTTTGATCTGGGGCCCAATGCCCCTGGTGGCACAGATGATGATGGGGTGTTATTGCTCCAAGACCTTATTAGTGGTAAGGGGTGAGGAATATATTATATATATTATATAAACACACACATGTGCACATACACATAACATTTACAACTGTACTAATTTCCACATCCATCTGTAAGTATTGAAAATGATGAGTTTAATCAATACCTTTGATTCCAATCAAACAGCACAGAATTCATTCTAGTTTTCTCCTTTCTTTTTTTCAGCGAGTTAAGCATATGTTTATTCCCATATGCTTCTGCACACAAGTTTACAAGCCTTAATGAATGAAGATGTTACTTGAAAGACACATTATACACAGGGTAGATGCAATGAGTTAACAGTTTTCTCCCTTTCCGTGTTTATTTGATCCACCCACTGCAGCCTGTCTCCAAAATGGAAGCTTCCCTATCCCGCCTGAGCACTTAGGCTTTGATTCCCTGCACTGGGCTACTGCATATGCACCTTCTTCACTCAAGTTCATATGTAGCATTCCAGGTCACCCTGCTTGCATACATGATCTCCCCCAAATCCCGGCTTGGGCTCTAACACCCTGCATTCGGTGTTTCCTTGCATGATGACCTGTTTGTTCTGCTTGACATATCTAGCTGGACTTTCTCCCATGTGGAGTCCCTTAATCTACTCCATCTCTGAGTCCCCATTTCAAGATGTTCCCATGGATGGATTCCCTGCATGGGCTGCCTCCCCAGGTAGATGTCCTTCTCACTCTGCTCAAGCTCTGATACTTCACCGCACACATGTCCTTTGTGTAACACCTTCCCTACCCTGCTTAGGCTCTAATATCTTCTCTCCATCCCAGCCCATTTGAAAGCCCTCCTTATCCAGCTCGGATATGACACCAGATGCCATGTTGCTCTCACTCAAGCATGTCATGTTCACTCTTTTGGGCTTCAAGTCCCCATAGCAGGGTCCTATCCCTGTATGGAGGCCTTCCTTACTCCACTTGGGAGCTAACATCTCCACCCAGGCCCTATTTGCTGAATGGGGGCCCTCCTCACTCTTCTCACACTCTGACACCATGAACTGGACAATCTCCTTCCTGGTGTGGATGCTCTTCTCATTCCTCATGTGCTCTGACCCCTCATCCAATTCAGCCCGTTTGTGTGGATTTTTGCCTCGATCTGTTCATCTAATGTCTTTAAGACTGAGTTGTTCAGAAAGACGAAGGGGAGTAGAAGGGAACAAGCAAGTGAAGAGAAGAGTATGGAGAAGAGAAATTTGAGTAATCATTGTTTAATAAACGAAAAATAATACATGTACATACTGCTGTCTTAGGTCATACTAGACTAGGTAGTTCATCAAAAAACAAACATTTATTTCTCCCAGTTCTGGGGGCTAAAAGTCTGAGGTCAGGGTACCCGCATGGTCAGGCCCTCTGGAGGGCCAGGGACTGCAATTTCTCGCTGTGTTCTCCTCACATGGGAGAAAGGAATGAAGGATCTCTCTGGAGCCTCTTTTATCAGGACACTGATCCCACTCACCAGGGCTCTGCCTTCATGACCTAATCATTTCTCAAAGTCTCCACTTCCTAATAGCATTTATCTTAGGGGTTAGGATTTCAACATGTGTGGTTGGGAGGGGCACAAACATTGAAATCATAGCACACGCCAATCTGGAATTAGCCTTCAATTTGAACCAGACTTCAACTTTTGTTTTTAAGTCCCTGAGGAAAATAGTTGCTATAAACCCCCATCTTCTGCTCTAAAAAGGAGGATTGAAGTTGTCCTAAGGCCAGAGCAGAGGACTATCATTTTCTTGTAAAATTAAGTTGGTGATTTAGGAGGTCTTAGAGTACACGTCTAATGAAATAAGGGTGTGAGGGAGGATAGGTAAAGCTGAATCACTGAAAGGTCATGTTTACTAACAAGCAAAGAGTATGAGACAACAGTGTAGAAGCAATCCACTAATAAATATTTATGAAGTTTCTACTAAGACATAGAGAATCACTATTGATCAATCTCTTTGTATTTCAACAGTCTCATAGGATTTCCTTACGTAATAACAGCAATTAATGTTAATAAAGCTGAATGAGTCATCTATAAAAGGCAAAATAAAGGTCCATTCACTTTGTTTTTAAAGGCAGAAAAGTCCATTAGGACATTCGAAATTAGGACACGTTCGGACACTTCAAAAAATGGCTGACAATTATTTAGTGCTTAAATTTTAGTTATCTGGAAAATTTACATGTGGAAAAACTCCATTTCATTTATTATTGGAAAGTAGAATGCTACTGTTTGTATCAGAGCCAATCCAAGCTCAAGGTCCTACACTGTCATTTCCTCCAGCTAGCTGTTAGACTTTGGGGTAGTCACTGTCGGTCACAGGACCTTCTGTTTCCTCATCTATGACATAAGGGAGTGGGTCTAAATTTACTCAAAGATGGTCAACTCCAACATTCTATATCTTAAGGCAGATTAAGATAGGGTGTTTTTATCTCCTAAAAAGAACTTCAAGTTCATGTAACGCATTAAAGAATAAAGTAAAGAATAAAGTATTTTGTGTTGGGAATTGCCCAATGGAGCAAGAGTGACTGATTAGAAATGAAATATTCATTCACTAGACACCCACACAAGTCTAAGAATAAGGTGTGGTTTTCTCTCAACCAGTAGAAAATTTGAATAGTGGAGTATGACGTCCATAAGTAACTAACTTACCATTTGAGATTTACATTAGAAATCAGCTGTTGGAATTTCCCAGAAGGTAATTGCCCACTACAGCTTATTTTTCTTAATGTGTGGACTATTAGAAGACACCTTAGATGATGAATCAGGCCAATAACAAAATATTTCATTTGTATAGTGCTCCTACTATAAGTACAGGTATCCCCACTTTTTCAAAGTCTGCTTTACCTCCCTTTGCTTTTGACACAAGATCTACATTTGTCCCTGTTTTCACTAACCAAAAGACAATTTGAAGAGTATTTTTTCTCTCTCTCTTTTTTAAAGATTTTATTTATTTATTTGAGAGAAAAAGAGAGATAGAGTGCGTGAACACAGAGGGAGAGGAAGAAGCAGACTCCCTGCTGAACAGAGAGCTCCATGCGGGAATTGATCCTAGGACCCTGAGATCAGGGCCTGAGCTTAAGGCAGCTGCTTAACTGACTGAGCCACCCAGGCACCCCGAGGATTTTCTCCTTTAAAAAAAAAGGCAAGACATGAAAGCAGCATTCCGTGTGTCTTTTCCAGCCATTATAGAGGAGTGAGAGTGAGCCCCCTGAGCAGTGAGAGGGGTCTGGCCAAGCTCCTTCTCTGGGAAGTACAGCCAGCATCTCAGCAGCAAGCCACCCCAACTTTGAGATGCATCTATGTGCATCTGTGCTTTATCTCCAATTTATCTTGTGCATCTGTTGGTAAGATGTGTCTTAAGGCATTAGGAAAGCATAAAAGAGGTTATTTTTGGGGTCTGGGAACACTAAAAACAATTTCCATATACATTGATGGTAATTGCTTCTTCATTTTACACCATTTTGGCCTATGAAAGATTTCATAAGAATGCTCTACTTTCAGAAAGCAAGGAAAACCTGTCCATCTGACCACAATTTCCCCCTTGTTTTCTTTCTTTCTTCTATTTTTTTTTTTACTTAATTAATTTATTTTAGAGAGGGGGAGGGGCAGTGGGAGAGGGAGAGAAAGCCCCTAGCAGTCTCCACACTGAATTTGCAGCCCCACCCAGGGCTCCATCTCACCACCCCAGAGATCACCATGTGAGTGAAAACCAAGTTTAACTCCCAACCCAATACTTCATCCAGGTGCCCCTCCCCCTTGTTTTCTTAGATTTCATTTCCTCATTCTGGTTGCTCAAGGACACAGCTTTGAGGTCTTTGGCCATATTTTTCCCTGACTTAGACCAATAGTATTTCCTCACTTGGAATGTTGAATTGAAGAATATCAAAGTTGATTTAGGTATAAGTGGAAATTGAAAAAGAAAAACTACACCAGGAGATTCTAAGAGATAGCAATAGAAAGTCACTGACCACATTCCTGCTCCTGTTATTGAGGTAAGTTGAAAAGCTTAAGAAGAAAGGAGAAAGGAAATGAGCCTGGAAGAGCTAAGTAAGACACACACATTATCTTAATTTACTTTACCAGCTACTATGAGGTAGTATCATATCATTACTACCAACTGCGACTTGTAAATGAAAAGAGTACTACTCAGAAGGATAAGTGACTTATTTTTCAAAGATCACATGGCTAGTTATTTTGGAACCTCACTCTGGACTTGCCTCTTAACTGATCACATTCATGTAAACACCCTCCAGCTTTGCTGCTACACAGTCCTGCTGGTCCTGGCTCTTCACTGGCCTCGTGACCTTGGACAATGCAATCTCTCGAGTCTCAACTTCCAGGTATGTAAAGTGGACTTACAACACAGCCTTCCCTTATTTAATAAGGTGGGTTTAATACTATGCAACTAAATATCTTTCTTATTATGTTTAACAGTTTATAAAGGGCACTGATGCATGACTTTATACAGTTAATTCTTTTTTTAAAAATTTATTTATTTGACAGAGACAGACACAGCAAGAGAGGGAACACAAACAGGGGGAGTGGAAGAAGGTGAAGCATGCTTCCCCCTGAGCAGGGAGCCTGACACCGGGCTTGATCCCAGGACCCTGGGATCGTGACCGAGCCAAAGGCAGACCCTTAACAACTGAGCCACCCAGGTGTCCCTTATACAGTTAATTCTTACAGAGGGCTGTACACATCAAATGATAATGCATGTGAAAGCAGCTGTACTTTCATGATCCCATGCTTCTACTTGTGTCTACTACTTCCCATCTCCAAAGCCTTGAAATTCTTGAGATTTTGGATATGATTTAAAGGTTGTCCAGTGAGACATTTCAAACCAATGCCATAGCCTCTGCTAATGCTCAAGATGAAATAAAGACACAAGTGAGAATTTAACAACCTATAATACCCATATTCTTCAAATAGACATTCAGGGCCATTGATATTCTGTTCACCGTGACTTACTAACATTCATGGAATCAGCCTTCAACTTCACTGTCCCTAGGCCTAAATGAATTATTCCTCTGTGTCCACCTGTTTGGGGGTTCTCCTAATGGTCAGTTCTATGCCTGTGTCTTGCCCCATGTTCAGTTTCTCCTGCCTGGAACACACTTTTTGTATTGTCTATCCTCCCACGTCTGGTCTACATATGTGGGTTTCGTTCTCCAGTTGCTATTAGTTCTTATTGTCTACTAACAGGGTTGGGGAATTATGACCCACAATCTGTTTTTGTAAATGAAGCTTTTTTGGAATTCAGCCTATGACAGGTTACAAAGGCAGAGCTGAGTAGTTATAACAGAGACCATATTGCACATAAAGCCTTAAATATTTACTTTCTATCTATACTAGCTTTACTATTTAGCTAGTACTAAAGGGTACTATCTGGTTCTTTATAGAAAACGTTTGCCGACCCTTGGTCTCTAGCAAATTTCACTTACCCATTGAAGAAGCTGGATCTCACATGATGGGAACAGCTCCCTTTTCCCCCTGAAATTATTTATTATTTACAGTAAGTTTTAAGGAAATCAAAATTACAATAGTATGCTGAGTGCATATTTTACTGTTATATCAGTAAAGCACAATTTAGAAATTCCATTATAAGATGAAAGTAATAAACATATTTTAGTGTTATAGCAATCGTAGAGCACCAAAGCCAAAGGATATTACAGACACACTTTGAGATACAATGACAACAGGTGGCTAAGGTAATAGGGGAAAGGTAGGTAGCAAAAGATAATCCTTAGCAGGAAGCTTAGGCTGGGAGGGACACATCAAAGATACCTTCTGGACAAAGAAAGCTAAGGATCTTGGCAACAGCCTAGTGTCTGTCCATTGTTACTGCAAAGCCAGCCACAGAGTCATGGGTGGAGCATAGATGGCTGCTGGCAGAGTCTGTAGAAAATGCACATGTCATTTGCAGTGAAAGTGAATGTTAAGAGGAGCCGTCTGTGATTAATTGTTAACAAAGCACTGTATTGTGTGGGGACACCTGTGCATGCCTTTCAGCGGCACCAACTGGGAAGCACTGGTCTCTACACTCTTCTATGTAATTTTCCTCTGCTGGTCATATTTTCCTAACTATACCAACAATCTGTTTAAGGCTATGAACAATGCCCCATACTTCTACCATCCACATTGTTATTAAGTACAGTGTTACCTTATTGTTTGTGAAAGCTAACCCTGGAAATTGGTCTGCCTTTCTAAATAGCTCTTCTCTCCTCTTCAGAAGAGTCAAAAGGACAGATTATTTCCCATGAACCAAATATAGCCCATTCTTAGATAGAATTCTTCAAATGTTACTAAATAACAATTTGTCAAAGTCTGTGTCCTTTACAAATCTCTTCATAAGTTCTGATAAATAACTTTTACTTTCTCATCTATAAATATATGCTAAAATATGGGCACCTGGGTGGCTCAGTTGGTTAGGCATCTGCCTCCGGCTCAGGTCATGATCCCAGGGTCCTGGGATTGAGTCCCCCATCGGGCTCCCTGCTCAGCGTGGAATCAGCAGCTTGTTCCGCCCCTCCTCCCACTCATTCTCTCAATCTCCCTCCCTCTCTCAAATAAATAAATAAAACCTTTAAAAACAAAACAAATATATTTATGTATATGTATGTATGTATACGTATGTGTATATATGTATGTGTATATGTATGTGTGTATATATATATAACCCCTCATAATTATAAAGATATTAAATGAATTAAACATTTATTCTTACAGAGAATTT
This sequence comes from Lontra canadensis, assembly GCF_010015895.1. Taxonomy (NCBI): domain Eukaryota; kingdom Metazoa; phylum Chordata; class Mammalia; order Carnivora; family Mustelidae; genus Lontra; species Lontra canadensis. The sequence goes on along the minus strand of NW_022630995.1, from coordinate 105,784,681 downwards.
GATTTTGTTTACAGAAAAAGATACTCCTTTCCTTCATGCTTGCTAACCAGACCTTTCTATTTCTTATCTTAGTAATAAGTTATTTCAAATTCAGTGTATTTTTTTAAGTAGACTTCATTTTTTTAGGGAATTCTAGGGTCACAGAGAAATTGAGAGGCAGGCGCAGAGATTTCCTGTATATCCCTCTGGCCACACATATGCACAGCCTCCCCCATTATCAACATTCTCACCGTAAGGTCACATTTTTTATAGCAGATGAACCTACACTGACACATCATTATCACCTCAAGATCATAATTTACATTAGGGTTCATTATTGATATTGTGCATATTATGGGTGTGGACACATGTGTAGTGTATCCACAAAGGTAGTATCTTACAAAGGAGTTTCACTGCTCTAAAAATCTGTGCACCACCTTTTTACCCCTATCTCTCTTCTACTCATTCGGCATGAAGGCTTTTCAGTTGGCTTCTTTCACTTCGTAATGTACATCTGAGTTTCCTCCATGTCTTTCCGTGGCCTGATAGCTCATTTCTTTGTAGTCCTGAATAATATACTATTGCCTGGCTATACCACAGTTTATTTATCCATTCACCTACTGAAGGACATCTTAGTTGCTTCCAAGTTTGGGCAATTATTAATAAAGCTGCTATGAACCTCTGTGTGCAGATTTTTGCATGGATATAAGGTTCCAACCTTTGGGTAAATACCGAGAAGTGCAACTGCTGAATCATGTGGTGAGTCTGTTTAGTTTTGTAAGAAAATGACAACGGTCTTCCAGAATGGCTGCTCTATTTTACATTCCTATCAGAGATGAATGAAAGTTCCTGTTTCTCCATATCCTTGTCAGCATTTAGATATTTGTCAGGGTTCTAGATTTCTGGACATTTTAACACATGTGTAACGGTATCTCATTGTTTGTTTTAATACTATTTATTTATTTATTTTTTAAGGAAACACTTACCCCCAATGTGGGGCCCGAACTCATGAGATCAACCCTGAGATCAAGATGCAAGCTCTACGGACTGAGCCAGCTGGGTGCCCCTCATTGTTTTAATTTATATTTCCCTAATGACATAAGATGTGGAACATCTTTTCTTATGCTTATTTGTATCTGTGTATCTTCTTTGGTGAGTTGTCTGTTAAGATGTATGCCCTGTTTTTAGCTGGCTGTTTGTTTTCTTATTGTTGAGTTTTAAGTGATCTTTGTATATTTTGGATAATAGGCCTTTATCAAATATGTCTTTTGCAAATTATTTCTCCCAGTCTGTGGCTTGTCTTTTCATTCTCTCGACAGTTTCTTTCACAAAGCAGAAAAAGTTAATTTTAGTGAAGTCTATCTTATCAATTCTTTCTTTAATAGGTGTTGCGTCTAAAATGTCTACTTTTTCTGTCTTTTGTAGTTTAAATTGAGTATTTGAAATGATCCCATTTTCTCTCCTTTCTTAGCATAGAGGTTGTACTTCTTTTCTAAACTCCTTAGAACTTTGGTTAACGAATCTCAAGTTTGCAGCACACATTTACAACTAATCCAAGTTCACTTTTGAATAACACTATTCTGCTTATAATAAAAAATAATCCTAATTCCTCCCTCCCATCTTTTGTATCATTGCTGTCATTCATGTCACTTACACACACACACACACACACACACACACACAATAAATATATTATTATTATTTTGAACAAACTGTTATCTGTTAGGTCTCGTAAGAAAAGGAAAAATAAAGGTTTTTCTTTTGTCTTCTCTTGTTTCTTCTCTGATGCTCTTCCTTTCTTACTGTGGGTAAGAGTTTCTGACTTGTATCATTTTCTTTTTCCCTGAATAATTTTTTTTTTAAGGTTTTACCTACTCATTTGATACAGAGAAGGAGAGCACAGGCAGGGAGAGTGTCAGGCAGAGGCAGAGGAAGAAGCATGCTCCCGCTGAGCAGGGAGCCCAATGTGGGGCTTGATCCCAGGACCCTGGGATCATGACCTGAGCCGAAGGCAGACGCTTAACCCACTGATCCACCCAGGTGCCCCTCTAAACAATTTCTTTTAACATTTCTTACAAAGCAGGTTTATTGGCAACAAGTTCCCTCAAAAAAAATTTTTTTTTTTGTCTGCAGAAGTCTTTATTTCTCCTTTACTTTGAAAAATAATTTTGCAGGGTACAGAATTTTAATTTGGTAGAATTTTTTTTTCTCTGTACTTCAAATAGTTTGTTCCACTCTCTTCTTGCTTGCCTGGTTTCTGAGAAGAAGCCAAATATAATTCTTACCTTTGTTCTTCTATAAGTAAGTGGTTTTTATTTTTTCTAACTTCTTTTAGAATTTTCTCTCTTTCATTTTCTGTAGTTTGAAGATGATGTGCCTAAACGCCATTTTTGGAGGGACATTTATTCTGTTTGGTGTTCTCTGAGATTCCTGGACCTGTGGTTTGGTATACGACATTAATTTAGGAAAATTCTCAGTCCTTGCTGTTTCAAACATTTCTTCCATTCCTTTCTCTTCTTCTCCTCCTTCTAGTATTCCTATTACAAATATGTTATACATTTTATAGTTATTTCACAGTTCTTGGATATTCTGTTCTTTTATTTTCTAGTTTTCTTTCTTTTTGATATTCAATTTTGGAGTTTTCTTTCTTTCTTTTTAAAAAAAGACATATTTATTTATTTCAGTGAGAGAGAGCGAGAGAGCACAGAGGGGAGAGGAAGAGTGGGAGGGAGAAAGAAACCCAAGCAGACTCCACACGGGGTAGAGTCCAATACAGGGCTTAATCTCATGATGCTGAAATCAGACCTGAGCAAGAGTCGGACACTTAACTGACTGTGCCAGCTGCGCGCCCCCATCTGTTTTGATGTTTTCTATTGAGATATCTGCAAGCTCAGATATTTTTTCAGCCTTGTCCAGTCTACTAATATGCCCATTTGAAACATTCTTCATTTCTGTTTGTGTTTTTGCTTTCTAGCATTTCTTTTTAGTTCTTTCTTTGAATTCCCATTTATTTGCTTATATTGTCCATCTGTTTTTGCATGCTGTCCACGCTATTCATTAGCATCCTTAGCATATCAATCGTAGTAGTTTTTAACTCTCTGTCTGATAATTCCAACGTCTTTGCCATATCTTTATCTGGTTCTGATGTTTGCTCTGTCTCTTCAAATTGTGTTTTTGCCAGTTAGTATGCCTTATAATTTTTTCTTCATCACTGAACATAATGTACTGGGTAAAAGGAAATGCCATAAATAGGCCTTTAATAATATGGAAGCAAGGTGTTAGGATAAGGGAAGTGTTCTGTTGTCCTATGATTTGGTCTTAGTCTTCTTGGTGAGCCTGGGTTTGTACTGTGAACTTTACAAGGGATTTTCAGATTTTTTTCCTCCCTTTTTAGGTGGGACAGGATGAACAGAGTGGGCTGGAGTTGGGTACTTCCTTTCCCTCAGTTCAGTTAAACTCTGATAAAATCCTGACAAGTAAGGGTCCAGTTGAATAGTTTCTCCTGAAAGCAGATTATGTTAAGAAGAGCAAAGTGCTCTGCTGTATTTCAAAATTGTTTCTTTCCTCCTCCTCCTCCTCCTAACAGAAACTCAAGGGGACTTTTCTCTGATAGTCACTGTGAGAACCAGATCAAGTTCCTGGAGGGAAATCTTACAAAAGTTTATGGGTGGGGAGGTTCCGATGACTGGGTCCCCCTGGAGATTTTAACTCTCAGAATTGTCTACACTGAGCCTCTAGCAATTAGTCAATTACGGTTCAGGTTTTCCTACCCTAGCACTGGCTCCCACAAAGCCTTCTACTCTGGTAAGTTGTGATTCTCTATGTTTGCCTATCTGTCTCTCCGGTTATGAGGACAGAGGTTTGCCCTGTGGTCTCATTTGTTTTTTAACAGAGCTAAGAAGAATTGTTGATTTTTTCAGTTTGTTCAGCTTTGTACCTGTTGTTAGGACATAGTGATGACTTCTGAGTTTCTTTTTTTTTTTAAGATTTTATTTTTATTTATTTGTCAGGGACAGAGGGAGAGAGAGCGAGCGAGCACAGGCAGACAGAGAAGCAGGAAGAGGCAGAGGGAGAAGCAGGCTCCCTGCCGAGCAAGGAGGCTGATGTGGGACTCGATCCCAGGACGCTGGGATTATGACCTGAGCCGAAGGCAGACGCTTAACCAACTGAGCCACCCAGGCGTCCCGACTTCTGAGTTTCTTACATGCGGAACTGGGAACCTAAGTCCAAATGATGTTTTTTAAAGAAAATATTATTTAGAAGTCTAAGGTATGGTAAATCTCAATGATGTCAGCATAGAGTTGGAGTATGACTTCTAATTAGGTAATACTAAAATAAATAATTGATTTTTTAAAAAATTGTGGTAGAGTACATATTACGTAAAACTTACTATTTTAGCCACTTTTTAGTGTACAGTTGAGTGGCAGTAAATATATTCACACTGGTGTGCAATCATCACTGCCATCCATCTCTGGAACTTTCCTCATCTTCCCAAACTGAAGCCTTGTACTTGTCAAACAATACCAACTCTCCATTCCTTCCTGCATTAGTCCCTCCCAACCACTATTCTACTTTCTCTCTCTCTTTTTCTTTAAAGATATTATTTATTTATTTGACAGAGAGAGAGACACAGAGAGAGAGAGAGAGAGAGGGAAAACAAACAGGGGGAGTGGGAGGGGGAGAAGCAGGTTTCCTACTAAGCAGGGAGCACGATGTGGGGCTTGATCCCAGGACCTTGGGATCATGACATGAGCCCAAGGTAGCCGCTTAACCACTGAGCTACCCAGGTGCCCCTCTCATATGAGTAGAATTGTACAATATTTGTCCTTTGGTGTTTGGCTTATTTCACTTAGCATAATGTCTTCAAGTTTCGTACATGTTGTAATATGTGTCAGAATTCCATTCATTTTTAAGGTTGAATAATATTTCGTTATATGTATATTCCATTTTGTTTATCCATTCATCTGTTGATGGACAGTTCTACCTTTTGGCTGTTTTGAATAATGCTGCTATGAATATTGGTGTATAGAACCTGTGCAAGTCTGATTTTTTTTCTTAGAAAGAGCCCTTTTACTAAATGAATATTAATCAAGTGACTAATACTTGCTAGGCATTGTGCTAGGTGCCAGGTACACCCTAGTGTTCTTAGAGCCCATCATTATGCCTCTTTAATTTTTGGATGTGTAGGTCCCGTATTCTTAGAACCCAGGTTAATAAAAAACTAATCAACCCTTGGTAATGACATTGCTATCCAGCAGTCCAAACACATAGTGCCAATATTAATGTATTTGGGGATGAAAGGTAAAATATACAGGAAATATTTTCTCATAAAATACTGAAAAGAATCACAATACTATAGAGATTTTGTTTAACGTGTTAAGTGAGTATGCACTTTTTAAAAGCAGAGCCTTCCTTTTTATTTGTATAAAATATGTTTCATTTATTTCAATATATCTTCTCTCATTTGAAAATTCTCTGGGGAATGAAAAGACAGACACATCTAGCTTGAAATGGAGTAGTTGGTTCTTTTTCAGTTTTATACTAAGCAGTGATTTAAAAAAAAAAAGTCTTCAGGGTAACCATCTTAATCATTACAGTTTGCACTGAATGGAAAAACTAAGTATTGCTTGAGTATTACCCTCATTTGCCAGGATCTTTGACAAGTTGTTTTGCCTTTCTGCACTTGTTTCCTGGGGATAGTAATACTTATTTTGTAGAGGAGTTTAAAAAATGAAAGGAGAGGATTAATGTGAAAGTGTTTTTGTGAACTCAAGCACTATACCAATATAAGGAGTTTAAAAAGTTGTTATTTGCAAATATATCCATATATTAATATTTTAATAGCTACAAAGAAGTCCCAAAATGTCCCCACATTCTGCTGTTTGTTAAAGAATGTAACTTAAGTTGTGAAACATTTTCTCCAATGGAATTCAAGAAAGCTACTCAGAATTGAAGAAAAAAACTCGTTCTACAATTTTTTTTTTTCCTGAATTGGGCCATGAGCTGAAAGGACTCAACCAAGCATAGAACTATCCATCTCAGCTTGCTTTCACTGACCCTTCTGTCTTACCAAATGCCACCCACCACAGACCATTCCATTTCTACAACTCCCACTAACCTACCCTAGTTCCTCACATCCACACAGAATATCCCAAACTAATGCTCTTCAAACATTTATTTATTTATATTTATTTTTATTTTTAATTGTAATTCCAGGTTAGTTAACATACAGTGTTATATTTGTTTCAGGTGTACAATATAGTCATAACCCATTTATTCATTTTTAATTTTTGCGTGTCATCCTTGTGCAGGGACCATGCTAATCTTCTCTGTATCGTTCCAGTTTTAGTATATGTCCTGCCAAAGCAAGCACTATTCATTTTTATTTTTTAAAGTTTTAATTCCAGTATATTCAGGTAATGTTCCTCAAATATTTAAAGAGAAGAACCAATTCCTTTTGCTGTGGTCATTCCTCTAGGCTAGGTTTTTAGAATTTTTACCAGTCTGACTACTGCTTATTGGGTATTTTTTGTTCTTTTGTTTCTCTTATGGTGCCTAGAATAGAGCACAATAGTCCAGATACTGTATGAATAATCGAGAAAAAAAATGACTTTTCCTATTCTAGGCCCTATACTTCCAGTAATATGCCCTAAATTCCTATTAAAGTTTTAATTAAAGTCTTGACTCACTTTTGGTTTGTTTTTATAATAGGTGCCAGTGAGTACCATTCTATTTTCCTGTAGTGGTTTTTAAAAATTCAGCTGGGGTCGCATGTGTGGCTCTGTTGGTTAAGCGACTGACTCTCGGTGTTTAGCTCAGGTCATGATCTTAGGGTGGTGAGATAGAGCCCAGCGCTTAGCCTGGAGTCTGCTTGGGATTCTCTTTCTCTCCCTCTTCCTCCTTCTCTGCCCCTCCCCTTGCTGTCTCTCTCTCTTTCTCTCTCAAATAAATAGATAAGTAAAATGTTATTTTCTAAATTTTTTGAAGATTTTATTTATTAACTTGAGAGAGAGAGAGAGAGAACAAAAGCAGAGGGAGCAGCAGGCTCCCCACTGAGCAGGGAGCCCGACGTGGGGCTCAATCCCAGGGCCCTGGCATCATGACCTGAGCCAAAGGCAGATGGTTAACTGACTGAGCTACCCAGGCCCCCCTAGATAAGTAAAAGCTTAAAAAAAAAATGATTCTCAACCTTTCCTTCTGTGTCTCTCTCTGCTTGTGTGTGCTCTTTCCAAAAAAAAAAAGGAAAAAATTCTAACTGTAGAATTGAATCTATTTCTGTAAATTTTGTCCTGTCAGATGTAAAAATGAAAGAATATGGAAAACATTTTTTGTTTCTAAACTTTCATATGAAACCCACCCTAACTCCTTTCCTGTCCTTGGACTACGTAAAATCCAAGATCAGGGCTCCTATACCCCCAGGATTGGCTCTGCTTGTACTTGAACTAATTTGAATGGGTTTCTTATCTTTGCACTCAAAAACCAGCTTTGACCAGAACACAGCATTAACCCAACAAGGGCTCTCTTTACTCATCCTTAGAGTGTAGGACTGGAGACCAGCCTAATAAGTTGTCCCAAACTGAAGACCAAGAATTCTAGCAGCCTTGACTACACAATTGCCAGAACAAGGAGGAAATACTCTTCTGTACTGAAACTTTCTCATATTGAAAATGGAAGAAATCACTGTTCAAAAAGATCATTTATTGGAGGGGAGGGCAATGAGTGTGTAGATGCAAAACACACATTGGACTTGGAGTTAGGAGACACTGATTATTATCCTAATTCTGCTACGTTCAGATCGTGGGACTTTTGGCGGGTCCCATCTTTCCTAGGCTTCAGTTTCTTTACCTGTAACAATTAGAGAGGAGATGGGTGGATTCTGTATAATATCTAAGGTTCCTTTTGGCTTGAAATGCCAGCTTTAGTGTGCCTCTGGACTGGCATGCAAGGCACCACTTGGCTGTCTCTTGTAGCAGTCCTCTTCAGCCTTGCTTTGGTTGGTGTGGCTGGAAGATATTTTTCCAAAGTCCTGGAGACAGTCTGGACTATTGCAGGTGTATAACTGTGGTTTGTGGATTCAAGACCCTTCCTCCCCTCTCTAACCCGAATCCCTCTCTTTTCTCTCCCCTGGGTAGGCAGAAACCTTCTTTGTCTTTGCTCTTCTAGTTTGGACAAGTCCATGTCTGCTTTGTCAAATCCTCCTGTCCAGTGGTTAACATAATACCGCATTTCCCCTGACTTGACGATAAGTTTGGCTCTGATTGCCATGGTAGCATTTGGAGAGCTTCCCAGTTGATTTTAACAGCTTTGCGGTATTCCACTGTTTGTATGTATCAGAATCGACCTAAGTTAGTTCTATATTGCAGTTGCAGTTAATATCCCTTTACTTTTGTGGTTTTGTTGATGTCTGTACCCACCTGCAGGGACAATTCCTAGAGATGGAATTATTGGGTTCCAAGGCAGATGTATGTGTGATCTTGATGGATACTTCTGAATTTCCCTTCAAAAAAGTGTTTGTCCCAACTTATATTCCCACAAGCAATATGAAAGGGCCTGTTCTCAACACTTATTCCAACACAGTGTATGATCAAACTTCTTGGGTTTTCCAAATTGACAGATGAAAGGCAGTATCTCATTGTTTTAAATTGCATTCTTTTATTGTGAGTGACGATGAGCATCTTTTCATAGGTTTGAGGGCTATTTGTCTTTCCATTTTTGTTAGCTATCTGTTAATATCATTTGATAATGCTGCTATTTAGGTATCTTAAAGATAAATTTAACAAAGGGTTTTAAAGTTATGTAAAATTAGGGCCAGCTAATGATAAAAAAAAATCAGGACAGAAGGTTTTAAATCTTAAAATAATTAAAAAGAAAAATTCAGAGGAATTCTTTCCTTTTATTAAAGTTTATTCATTTATTTTCATTTATTTAAGTTATCTCCACAGCCATTGTCAGGCTCAAACTCATGACCCTGAAGTCAAGAGTCCCCTGCTCCTCCGACTGAGCCAGCCAAGCGGCCCTGAAGGAATTCTTAATCGCCGTGTCTCCTTTAGCATTTCATTCTCTATTTTCCCTTTCCTATTTACCTTTGTATCTTCTCCTTCAACTATTCATAAAGACTTAAATATACATTTAGTATTTCTATTTAGTGAGTAAAGTTTTGTGATCCCTTTCCCTATTGTGCAAAAACAAGAAATAGAGAATTCCATATTTACTAAAAGATAAATGAAAAATGCACATGTTTTTAAGCCTTTTATATTCTTTCTGTCTTCTTAGTTGGAAGCAACAGAAACTATGGATGCTTTAAGAACATATGGGGTAGCTGAAAGCAGGCAGGTAACCGGACAACTCATCCATGACTAGTGGGTTGAGTGGTGTTGCAGAGTCATTAGTCCATCAGAGTTCTTGGGCACACTGCTTCTGCTACCCTAGAAACTGGATGTGGCTGCCATTGGTTTCTCCCTCATGGGTTCAGAGCAATCCCTGATTCTTTGGACCCATCACACTTGTAGTTTGTCGAGGCTATATTGGGCCTGGGTGAGGTGTTCACGTTCTATTGACAGGAATGCTCTGGAAACCAATCTCAGCCATTTCCATCTTCAGCAGTGGGAGCCAGCTTTACCTCATAAGATGGGGAGTTTCCATCATCGGAAGGCTGTTTAGATTCTGGATGTTCCAAAAGATTGACAATTGTCATCAGCACTTCTCAACTGATCTTCTTCCTGTCTAGGCAGTTATCCTTAAAAGACTGCCACTTGGGAATCAAGATTGTCTATGTCTTCTCTTGCCCTAAAATGTTGAGGGTCAAGGAGAACAATAATTGGTCCTCCCTTCACAGAGCCTGATCAGAATTTGGCTGGCATGGGAAATAGGAGAACACAGTTGAAGAAAACAGCTACCAAAGCCAAAATGTATGCTTGGAATTACCAGTTTTTAATGCTTTATTCTGATTTTTAAATTATAGGCTCTCTTTCCATCTGCTTACTTCATCTGGAAAATGAGTTCACACTAACATGTTCTGGATAAAAACAATAGCTTATTGTTTTTGTATTTTCTAGAATTACAAGTTAATTTAGGACTAGCCACAAAGATATACATAGCCTTAAAAAATTATTTAATCCCTTTTCCTCAGGCCAAGTGTATTATTGTGTAACAAAGTACCACAGACTGGATGGCTTAAACAACAGAAATATAATGTTCCACAGTTCGGGAGACTCTACATCCAGGATCATGGGCCCAGTAGATTGGTTCCTTCCAAGGTCAGCGAGGGAAGGGTCTGTTTCAGGATTCCCTCCTTGGGTTGTGATGGCCGTCTTCTCCATGTGTTTACACATTGTCTTCCCTCTATACATGTCTCTGTGTTCAAATTTATAATTTTTATAAGGCTACGGGCCGTGTTGGATGAGGGCCCATCCAAATGATCTCATTTTAACTTGCTTACCTCTACTTCCAAATAAGGTCATGTTCTGAGGTACTGCAGATTAGGACTTCAACATATGAATTTCGAGGGGGATGTAATCAAGATGAATCTTGTTGGTAATCTTAATAAAATTTGTGTTTGGAAGAGGAGGATAAGAGACTGTAAAAGACTCTAGTAGCTGTAGTGCCTTCTAATTTGGAGGTAAATAGTGCTGAGGGTCAGGAGTCTGAGATAACGGCATTTCCAAATCTGGAGAGGCTCCAGAAGACCTTTCAGTACACAATCTCTGTTTATAATATTTTAAAATAATAATTTGCAGACATGATCTAGGCAATTAAATATAAGGAGAATTTAGTATCTATATGTCCTATACACAGCCCTAAAAGCCTTTTTCTTTTTCAATTTGAAAAAGCACAACTTGGGGGTTCCCAGCTGGCTCAGTCAATATAGCATATGACTCTTGATTTTGGGGTTGTACGCTCAAGCTTCACATTGGGTATAGCACTTACTCTAAAAAAAATATTAAATATCAAAAAGCACAACTTTAATTCTAAGGTGCTAAACTTTTTTCTCTTCTCTAGTTCAAAGGTGTTAAATTTATTTTGGAAACAATTTGACAATATTGCAACATAACTTAGTCCTATTGATTTCACTGACTTTTTCTTTGATTACAGAAAATCATACAAGAAATCTCAAAACCTGGGATGCCTGGATGGCTCAGTCAGTTAAGCATCTGCCTTCAGCTCAGGTCATGATCCCAGCATCCTGGGATTGAGTCCCATGGGCTCCTTGCTCCTTGGGGAGCCTGCTTCTCCCTCTGCTTGCCACTCTCCCTGTTTGTGCCCTCTCTCTCAAATAAATACATAAAATCGTGAAAAAAAAATCTCAGAACTCATGAGTTTTCACATGGATTTTTCCAACCAATCGAAACCACATTTTTTGAGCACCTATATATAAAAGAGAATGTAGTAAAGGAAAATGTGCTAGAGTCAGAAAATTGTGATGTATCATCTCTAATCCTTCTGTCTTATCTACCTCACAGGACTCAAAAACAAGAGTGTAAACTATATAAAGCCTTACAATTCCAAAGTACTTTTATAACAAACTATAAACAAAGAGCCTCACTTTGCTTTTAGGTTACAGAAACATATGGCAAATTCTCTATTGGTCTCAAGCACCTTATGATTAAAATGGAGATCACTGATGAGATGTTACAAGGAATTAATAGCATAACCAAATAATGCCAACTTTTATTGAATAGCCTTATTAAAATTACAGCCTTTAGATGTAAAAAATAAGCTTGAGTCTAAGACAGTTGACTTTCCCTTCTGAGTCTCCTTTGCACTTAGTTTGAGCCTCTTTAGGTTCCTACACATTCCGTCTTGCATTTTGACAAATTACGTTTTGGCAAATTTCCCAACTTTGGCAAATCATACATATTTCCGAGCATACTCTGCAAGAAGCTTGCAGTCAGCATGCATTCTATTCACTTTCAATTTCTTGGGGCTTCCTCCTTTTCACCTTGCTGAGTGAGGCTATAAACCTTGTAATCCTTGAAACTTTTGAATGTGAATGAGCAAAGCAGCCACATGATGGCAGCATGTTAAAAGAATAAAGATTGTCCACTTGAGGCCATCCTTTTTCATCTTTAAAAAATCTGTCTGAACAAGAGGAAAATTCAAATCTACCGACTTAGTGAATCCCTTATTCTCATTGATTCTTACAGAGGCAGGAGCTGAGGGTAAGAGATGGTTTCCAGATCTAAAAAGAAAAAAAAAAAAAAAGCAAGAAAACAGAGTACTGAGATTTTAAGCAAGAACCAGACAATCAGGATGTGACTCATCTTTCAAGCTGAATGGTTTTTGGTTACATGTAAGGGAATTGTTTGGCAAATTACACAAAGAAAAATGATAATTTATGGATAGCACTTAAGTTTCATGTCTGGTAGCTATACAGATGTTTTTGGTTGCTCTGCTGATTAAATTTTAAAAGTCATGTACTTGTATGTGCTGCATATTTTTAAATGGATTGCCAAAACATTGCAATGATGAATTTGAACAACCTCTTTGCCTTGTCAACTGTGACTAAGGATTTTTATTTCATTAGGAAACAAATGAGTCAACATTTTTTGGAAATCTCCAAGTGAACGATAATTGCCTAGATAGGAGAGAGTGAAAGGGAAGCTTTTGAGCTGGGAAGTCTAGGTGTAATTGATTCAGGCAGTAGACAATGTCATGGTCTTTCTCCTTTAAAATCTTGGGGTGTGTGTGTTTGTGTGTGTGTGTGTGTGTGTGTGTGTGTGTCCATTGGCATCGTTTTCAGCCAGACTTTCTTTGGTGATGGTAAACAGGACTCTAGCTCATGTTTAGTGGGGAGGCTTAGCAACTTCAAAAAGTCCTTTTTTCCACAAAAGTTTCAGCCAAAGGTCTGGAGCTGGCTCCCATTGGCTGGGCTCGCATCACTTAAAATTCCTGAGCCAATCAAAGTGACAAGGGGGTATGGAGGATTCTGATTTGCGAGGCCAGGCGCAGGCAGATGGCTGAGCGCATACTGAACCACTTTCCTCCCCACTAACAGCATAAGAAGAGAGAAACAGGCATTAAATTGTTTGCTTAACTGCTGCTTATCATGTCTAACATAGAGCTTATATCACAGTTGAAACTCATATTCATATCTCCCAAATGACAGTGGTTTTATTTATGTACAACAGGATGGAGTGCTTGTATTTGTGAGTAAAAAATATTTTGATATTAGGTGATCTAATATGTAATAATAGAACTATGTTTGGCCATAAGAAAAATCACCTAGCCAAAGCATTCTCAGACTGTAGTCTGCCCACATCATAATTTTTTGGGGTGTTTGTCATAAATACAAATTCCAGAGCTTCATCCTTTCGACTTCCTGAGTCTGAATCCGAGAGATGGTGTCCTAAGAAGTAGTATTTTTGAACAAGAGGCTTACATTATATTTTTGTCCTGTGATTTTAAGAATATCTAGCTTGATATGTTTAACTATATGAAGCCCTAGAGATTGCATATTTGTAGAAAAGAAATGAGAGGAGCACCTGGGTGGTTCAAGTTGGTTAAACATCTGCCTTCCACTTTGGCCCTGATCCCAGGGTCCTGGGATGGAGACCCTGAGTCAGTGTCTGGACTCCCTGCTGGATAGGGAGCCTGCCGCTCCCCCTCTGTCTGCTATTCCTGCTTGTGCTCTCTGGCTCTCTCTGTCAATAAATAAAGTTTTTTAGAAAAAGAAAAGGGACGCCAGAGTGGCTCAGTGGGTTAAGCCGATGCTTTCGTCTCAGGTCATGATCCTAGGGTACTGGGATCCAGTTACCCATTTGGGCTCCTTGCTCGGTGGGGAGCCTGCTTTTCTCTCTGCCTCTGCCTGCCACTCTGCCTGCTGGTGCACGCTCTCTCTCTCTGACAAATAAATAAATAAAAATTAAAAAAGAAAGAAAGAAAGAAAAAGAAATCAGGCTTCCACAAGAGTCCTTTCAGTTCCTTCTTCAGGCTTGCTTCTTACTCTGGTTAGCTTTTTTTATTCTTTTCTCTCCTGTCAAAGTTTAAATCCTCGTAAGTTAGAAAGACTGAGAATTATACTAACATTATGTCTAATTTGTAGCACTCCAAATTAATCACTGATAAGGCCATTAGTCTTCAGAGCAAATTCCTTAAAATGAAAATATAGGATTAGAAAGGACCTTAGCTGAACTAATGTCTTTTATACTCAGATAAGGTAACTGATTTCCAGAAAAATAAAGTGACTCTCTTAGCTAGGCAATTAACATGGATGGCCTTTTTGAAACCACTCATTTTTAAATGACTATTTCATTTGGAGAAATGGTCATGAAAGTCAGTTAGCATTTAGAATGAAAAACCAGCTTTAGTTACATTTAATTGTTTGCGCACTAGAGCATAGAATTCAATTTCAGAACCCCGAGCCATATTTTATAATATGTCTTTATTAATGGTTACTAGACATTTGCTATCTCTCTACATGTATTCCTCGTTTCTCACAATGTTAATAAGTGCTAGCATGCCCAATCGGTCAATGAGGAATTTGGGACATGTATAGATTAGGTAACTCACCGTAGATCTGTAGTTCTCAAATATCTACGTGCAAATAAGTGACTTGGGAGTCTGGTTAGCATGCAATTCTGATTCAGTAGGTCCGTGGTGGGACCTGAGATTCTGCGTCTTTAAGCGGCTCACAGGTGAAGGCCAACTTTGTTGGCTTACTGATCATACGCCGGATGACAAGGTCTTAGATCAGGGAATAGTACGTGGTAGGCCGGCAGTGTCTTAACCCTGGCTCTCTGCAAGGAAAGCAGAGTATGCGTCGACCTTTCTCTTTATTACGGTATAATTTACGTCCTACAGATAGAGGAGTGAAGCTACTTCTTGCTGCATGTTCATTTGTGATGTGACTTTATCCTTGAAGAATATCCAGGGAAATGAAGCCTATTGGGACCATCCTCACCCCGGAGGCTATCTCTTCTACCCTTGCCTGTTTTGGGGTGGCTGCTACATGATCATGAGGGTGAACAGCTGATACACTTAAAATGTTATTGTATCCATATGACCATTCTCTTTCTCACTTTCAGTATGGTATTCAATAAATTATGTAAGCTAATTAACACTTTATTACAAAATCTGCTTTGTGTTGGATGATTTTGTCCCACTGTCAGCTGATAGAATTGTTCTGGGCATGTTCTAGGTGGGTTAGGTTAAGCTAGGATGTTCCATAGGTTAGATGTATTAAATCCACTTTCCCAGACCTGTACCCCTGGGGCTAATAATACATTATATGTTTATGAAAAAATAAAAATAATTAAAAGAAATTAAAAAAATAAATGCACTTTTGACTTACCATATTATCAATTCACAATGGGTTTTTTGGACATAGCCCCATTATAAGTTGAGGAAAATCTGTATTGTCAAATGGCAAAATGAAAACACCTTAGTAATGAATTTGATGCCCTTTATTCGAGGGAAACAATCCATGGATTTGGGGAATACAGTTCCTCACAAGGGGAGGAGCACTGTTCCGGAGGGATATGGGGGAAGAGCCAGTTTTACAGAGTATTACAAGCTGCAAGGCAGAGAGGTGCCTGACTGGCTCAGTTGGGCAGGTGTTCGACCCTTGACTGCAGCTCAGGTTATAATCTCAGGCTGCTGAGATCGAACCCTAAACTGAGCTCCATGCTGAACATAGTGCCTGCTTGGGATTCTCTCTCTTCCTTGGCCCTTCCCACCCCACCCCCCTTCATGAGAATGCGCTTTCTTTAAAAAGAAGTGGGGGGGGGGCACCTGGGTGGCTCAGTGGGTTAAAGCCTCTGCCTTTGGCTCAGGTCATGATCCCAGGGTCCTGGGATCGAGTCCTGCGTCAGGCTCTCTGCTCTGCAGAGAGCCTGCTTCCTCCTCTCTCCTTCTGCCTCTCTGCCTACTTGTGATTTCTGTCAAATAAATAAATAAAATCTTAAAAAAAAAAATGGTTGGGGGGGGCAGCCAGGCGGAAACAGGGTGTGATTGGCTAGGAGGTTGGGATTTCCTTGTAAGAGTAACAGGTCCTGTTTTCTAGGGTAAAATAAGCAAATAAGCTAACTAAAGTTAAGTGGTGGACTGTGATTGGTATATGCTAGGTTTCCCTGACAGTGAAATGTTTCCCCTGAGTGCAGGCTGAGTTAGGTTTAGATTTGTGATGTGGGCCAGTCCACTGGGGTGGCCTCCATTTTGTGGGTCCTGATGTATGAATTGACTTTATCAATATAATCTTTGTATTTCATTGGCTTCTAGCTTGATTTCTAGTTTATTTTACTTTTCTTCCCATTTTCCTGTTTTCATAGTTTATTTATTTCTGACTCACCTTTTTGTCATATACTTTCGTTTTGTCCAAAAAAGAACTTCTTTTTTTTCTTTTTCTTTTTCTTTTTTTTTAAAGATTTATTTTATTTATTCGACAGACAGAGGTCACAAGTAGGCAGAGAGGCAGGCAGAGAGAGAGGGGGAAGCAGGCTCCCCGCTGAGCAGAGAGCCCGATGTGGGGCTCGATCCCAGGACCCTGGGATCATGACCTGAGCTGAAGGCAGAGGCTTTAACCCACTGAGCCACCCAGGCACCCCAGAACTTCTTTTTTTATTATACTTTAATTTTGACAGTTACGAAAAATAAAAAAAGATTCAAATTGGCCATCTTTATATTGTATTACTTTGGCAAAAATAGCCTGAAGTCAAGGATTTCCTCTGTACCGCTTTGTTTTTCTTCAGGTGAGGTAGTTTGACTGGCTTGGTCTGTGCAAACAGAGGGACAGAGGAAATAAATCTGGATGTTCAGCATAAAAAGGGCTAATAACAAAGCTATTTTTAGGGAAAGGGCTTTTTGTCTTTCCCTGTGTTATTCTTCATGTCCGTTTGATATCTCTGTTCTCTGGTTCTTATCTTTAAAAGACAGCTGCTCTACCTCAGGCACAAATCAGAAAAGGAAAAGCAGCTACCCAGTGGGTCTGGGTCTGGAGCAGGGATGAAAGGGGATAGAAGTTGAGAGAAGGGAAGGGAAGAATAAAGGACCCCTGGGGAGTCTGCGCCAGGCCAAACACAATAAACGAAGTCCTCAACCCTTCCGGTGAGCACAGGCAGAACAGAGAAGCCAAGTTGAGAAGAAAAAGATGAAGCCCTTGATGCCTCAGAGGCGGAAAAGAAGATCCCAGGCGAGCGACCAGTATGGCTTGGGAGCAGACCTGCTCTGGAAGTACAAGCAGGCTCCGCGTTCACGGAATAAGTGGGAGGTAGGTGCTCAATTCCAGGACACAAGATGGAACTGGGAAGGAGGATGTCATGTGATTAATTGCCAGTCAAGTCATAGTTATATAAAATAGGAACCACACTGCATTTGCCCACAATGCTCCAGAGTTCAGAGTTTATAGATGAACTATTTCAGTTTTCTTGGAAAATACATTGAAGGTAGATTTATTCAAAATTATGTACATCAAAAATCTCAAAATCTACATGGACACCCAAATCCGGGCTTCCTCAATTAATGTGAAAATCCATTTAAAAAGCAACAATTAGTAAAAGAAAAAAAAAAAAAACCTCATGAAAATTTAGTGAGAATAATTGTTTGACACCAGAGAGCTAGCTTTACGTTTTTCTTTTTCCTTTTTCTTTTTTAGCCAGCTGCTAGCAATTATATAAACAGTTCTTAATTTATACAAACTTAGCTGGAAAATTGGAGGACTCCTATCAATTTCAGTTAAGGTTTCTATCCTTTGAAAATGAGCTTAGTGCTAAAAATTTAGGGCTTTTAAAAAAATAGAAATTCCATATAAGAAGAATAACAATCTGCTACCAGATTGGTTTGCTATCAGTATTTTCAGCTCACTCACATTTTAACATGCTCTTCCCCTAAGTTTTTAGAGAGTGGATTATTCAGATATAGGTAAATAAAACTGATGGGCGCGGCAGAGGTGGTGGAAAGGCGAATGGCAAATCAGCAGATGTAAAAATATAAATTAATTCTTCTTTTAGACATCTATTGAAGCCAGAAATACAACCTTGGGCCCTTTAAGGATGCCAGTCTTGATTTATATTACTCCTTCCAGCTGCATTTTAATAGACCACTCCATCTCTCTGCATTTCTTTTCTCTCAGTTGATGGGTAATAACCATTGCACACCTGACAGCCCCCAAAGACAGGAAGCTAGGATCACTTCAGGGAGCATAACAATTCAGCTCCCAGCTATAAACACACACACACACACCCCAGAGACCAAAGACCAAAGGAAGTTAGGAAGGAGTCATGATGTACTCATAAGAAAAAAAAGCTCTGGGGTATACTAACGCAGAGCTCCGTTTTACAGAATATTCTTGAACAGTATTGTAATTGCTGTGTTAACCAGCAACACTGATGCCTTAAGGACAGAAATCGTATGAAGATCACAAGACTATAGACACAGCCTCACATGTATCGTTTTAAAAATTAGGTTTTTAAAAATGGTATTGTGTGTATATGGTACAGAATTCAAGAATTTTGTATAAGGAGAAAGCTTCCTCACCTCCTATCACTAGCTCCCCCCTAACCTCCTTCCACTAGTCCTGCTCCTTGGAGACAACCGCTATCGACAGTACCTTGTGCATTGTTCAGAGAAGTACTGTGGAAGATTTTAAACTCTCTTTTCTGTCCCTTAGTTGAAACCTGAGAGGTTCAGTTTCCATTAACTTAAAACAACAAAATGGAACTCTAGTCTTTGACTTTCGCTTGAAAACAACTACCGTTTATCAGTCCCAATAACTGAGAATTCGCTAGATATACCAGGAATTGTCCTCATCCTGCTTTAGGCGCAAGATCTTTCCTCCAGCAATAAGATAAATAGCCAGCGCCCTTACTGAGCCCTGTTTCATTCGTTCGTTGCCCTGCAGTTACAGCTGAGTCCAAATGAAAGCGTGAAATGACTGTGATGGACTTACATAGGTTGGACGATACGGGTGGCCTTGGGCTATGAAAGGAAACATGTTGCTCTTTGTTTTTCTGTTGTTATATCCAAGGTTTCCCACCTACTTTGGATGAATTATCATGAGCCACACGAAAACACACAGATTGAAAAAAGATGGAGAATCTGCACGTCTCCCTCTTGTGCCCAGTGCTGATAAATTTATATGGCTATTTTGTCTGCATGAAATGCCAATTATTAATAATTCAGCAATAGATCTTTTGGGTTTTAAGCGCTTTAAAATCAATAGTGTCTCCAAAATATTTATAATCGGCAACCATTTAAGACTTAGCAGGTTGGTATAGCAGAAAGACCTTATCAGAATACCCCAAATACCCACTTTGGCTCTTAGAATGCCCAAGTTTTCTTTTGTATTTGCATGTATAGTAGAGTTAACTCAATGCTGGTGCGGTGTTCGTTCTCAATGCTATAAACGTGAGATTAAATTGGAGCCATTGTGACAAGGAATAATGAAATCACTATTTTTATTCCCTGTTCACACCTAAATGGGTGCACAAAGCACCCCCAGATGAGCACCCTCTGCAGCTGGCAGCACTGTTGAGCTTTGACTGAGAGTTTTCCAGTGATGGGGCTCGAGAGGGGATGCCACATCTCCAGAAGCATGCGAATAGCATGGCTAGCTATGAATTGCTACACCCTCAGCAGAAATTCACAAGGGTCTATGCCTGTTCAATATTTTTCTTCTCAGTTCACCCACCTAAACGATGCTATTTGTCATTATTTATAAATTACCTTTGGATGTCTGATGATAAAGCTATCATATTTTTTTCTCCTTTCTAAACTAAATTTTAAGTTTCAAAGCTGTATACAGACATAGTTTAAAAAGTCTGGTATTTCGGGGTGCCTGGATGGCTCAGTCGGTTAAGTGTCTGTCTTCTGCTAAGGTCCTGGGATCCAGCCTCGCATCTGACTCCCCGCTTCTCCCTCTCCTCCCAGCTCCTGCTCTTTCTTGCTATTTCTGTCTCTCTCTCTCTCAAATAAATAAATAAAATCTTAAACAAAAGTCCAGTATTTCATAAGACGTTTAATTTAAAAATGATTCTCTTTCCCCCCTCCCTTTTCCTAATTATTCCTCCTCAGAGAAAACCACTTTAAACTTTTAGACATTTCTCCTGGTGTTCACTGTCACATTTCTAAATAACATTCATGTAATGCTATTTTGGTCAATTTATGTACTAATGATCAATTCCCTATTTCTAGCCCCTGCTCTCCTGCCCCTCAAACATAGTTATCCTCTCCTCTTTCTAGTATAGCTACAGTTTCATTTTTGCCTAAATCAATATTCATTTTTCATTATTGTGACAATTTAAATAGTAGTCTAACGTAGGGGTGGAAAAATGTTTTCCTTGGCCCTCCTAGAGTCCTTGGTTCTGTCTGAAGAATTAAACTAATGAACAGAGGTGTCTCAGTGGCTCAGCCAATTGAGTGTTTGACTCCTGGTTTCAGCTCAGGTCATAGTCTCAGGGTTGTGAGATCAAGTCCTATGCGGTGGGTCAAACCCCAAGTTGGCTTGCACTGATATTCTCTCCCTCTTCCCTCTGCTTCTCCCCCCGATGCTTGCATGCATATTCTCTCTCTCTCTCTAAAATAGATAAATAAAATCTTTAAAAAAAATAAGTTAATGAAGACAGGAGAAAAGGGTACAAATGTACGTAATATAAGTTTTACACGACACATGAGTCTTCATAAGGAAATGAAGAACTTTTGAAGACATTATTCAATCTGAGAGTTTCTGTGTGGGGTTTGGGGAAGAGTGGAACATCATGGAGAAACAGGACAACAGGTATGAGCTAAGTTTAGCAACCTGGGAAAAACTCAGCCAGACCTCTTCATTTGGCTTCTGGGTCTCAGAGATAAGGAGGTAGGTATAGTGAGGGCGTTTCTGAAATGAGGGTCTTATGATCTGCTTCAGGAAAGAGGGCAGAGGAAGGTCGAGAAATCTTCCCGTTCCTGCTGTTTTCGCAAACTCAGCTTAAAATATGCAATACATCAAGGTGCTATATTTTGGGGTATTCTGTTTTGAACCACATCAGTATCATGATTATAATTACTTACTTTCTTTCTTTTTTTTTTTTTAAAAGATTTATATTTATTTATTTGAGAGACAGAGAGAGAGAGAGAGAGAGAGAGAGACAGAGAGAGCATGCACAAGCAGGCAGAGGGGCAGAGGAAGAGGGAGAAACAGACTCATGGCTGAGCAGGGAGCTTGACTCTGGACTCCATCCCAGGACCCTGGGATCATGACCTGAGCTGAAGGCAGAGGCTTACCCAACTAAGCCACCCAGGTGCCCCTATAATTACTTCCTTCTGTAACTTTGTTTTCTAGGTAGTTATGATTCCTTTTTTTTTTTTCTCCGTTTAGTTCATGTATCCATATCTAATTATCCCATGTTGCTACACAAAGTATTAACTTCCTCTTAATATTTTCTAGCACTTTGGGTAATCTCTCAGTTTCCCCATTTTCTTGAAGACATACGTTCCACTCTGCTGCTCCAGTCTGGCCTCTTTGTCCTCTCCACCTGCTTCCCAGCTGCCTTCCTGGGATTTCCCATCATATCATCCTGGAAATTCCCTTTGCCTTCCTCTTGTACTAGATTCCTCATCTTGGATCCTGAGACTCCCTTCTTGGTTTACTCCCCTGTTCTGCTAGAGCACTTCAACTTGGAGACCTCTGCATATCTGAATAGGAAAATGTTCCAAGTCTATCATCATAATTATTTTATAGTTAAACTAGGTGTAGAATTCTAGATTGAAATACTTTATTCTCCAAATTTGAAGATTGTTCTACTATGATCCAGGTATTAATATAGTTTTGATACTCAGATATCTGGTATATTCTGATTCATGCTTCTTGGTATGTGACTACTTTTTCCTTTTTTTTTTTCATTCCCTCCACTCCACTGGAAGGTTTTAGAGTTTTATTTTCTATAGCCAATGTTCTGAAGTTTCTTAGTGATATGTGTTTATGTGATTTTCCCCCCAACCATCCCCTATTGTTCCGGACATCTTCTTTCATCATGGTGTGACCTTTTAGTCTGAAAACTGTTTTTTCAGTTCTGGGAGATTTTCTTGAATCATTTTTTTGATAATTTTCTCCCTTTCATGTTCTCTGATTTCTTCAGGGACTTATTATTTGGAAGTCAGATTTCCTGGGAAGATGCTTTAATTCTCTTTTATCTTTTTGTTTTCTTGTGCCCATTCTCCCTCTCTCTCATTGGTTTCCTGCCAATTTAGTGAGGTTTTAGGAGAGAGCACACATAAACATTTATTTATTACACCATATTAAACAACAGCCTGACAATTATGACGAGCCAAAGTTTTGTAGGAAACTAACTGCTCCCTAAGAACTAATTGTTAACCAGATCATGGAAGACCAGCGACTAAATAAGCCATTGATATCGGATTATGCTTTTAAAATTCAAATATGAAATTATCTCACAGGAAAATTTCCATGAGGCTGCCTGGCTAAATGCCTATTAAGTAATCTAGAAAGGCATTCATGAAGTTTAGGATAGGGAAATGATTTCAGTTCCCAAGGGAAAGAAAGAAAAACAAACTCAATTCCTTGTGTGAAATCTCTACCTTGTCCCTAAGATTAAATTGACCTCAAATATCAGTAGCATCTCTCTGGGCCACAAAATACCCAACAAACAATACAGACATGTCCTTTTTCACTCCTGACCTGATTAAAAAAAAATACTATAGTTATTGGAATTTACTTTTTAATATATAATAAGAGAAGAAAAGTCAGTTCTCATTCGAGTTTGGACTTAATTTTTTTAGCCTTCTGTCTATATAACTATGATTCGAGGGGCATTCAAGAATTAACGCTCCTGTAACTAATGATTGTAGCTGTCTTTTAGCTAACAGTAGTTTGCAACATTCCTGGTATGTTCTCTCAAACTTTTGCCCCGCACCTTCCCTCCCTGAGCCTTCGTGTTAACCAGGACCAGTATTTTCTATCACAAGGGTGCATGCATGGTTGACAGGCACTGCTAGGAGCCTCAGTAAATACATAAAGGACCTAAACTGCTTCTCCTTCTTATTCTTTTTTAAAGATTTTACTTATTTATTTGAGAGAGCAAGCACGAGAGGGAAAGGGGAAGGCAGATTCCCTGCTGAGCAGGGAGCCCAATGCAGAACTCGATCCCAGGACCCTGGGGTCATGATCTGAACCAAAGACAGACACTCAAACGACTGAGCCACCCAGGCGCCCCTAAACTGGTTCTTCTTAAGAATTGTAGCTAAGAATGAAGAAAGAGAACCCTTAAATCCTGTAAATTAAATTCAAGTTGTACTCCATTCAGACTCGTTCATTCAAATATTTAATGAGCCACAGTGTATGAGACAGCCAGGCAATGAACATACATAAAACATAACACAATGATAAAGGGACATACACAAAACATCGTTTCCTCTGTGGAACTTGTAAGAGTGGGTGTGTTTTCTTTAATTGTTGTGTGAACAGCATTCATATATTGCAATTAACATGATTATGAACACATAATGGAAAAATGCTCCTCACAATAGCAAGGTGAGTGTTGCCCATCAAGAGGGCAAAGCAGTCTTCAAAAGAGAGAGATGTAGGAAATTATTTCACTGTTGGATGTGGCTGCTTTTCTCCTGTGATAAGGTGGGTACATGGATTTGGAAGAAAAGGTGGTTGATCTACAGATGGATTGGGGGGCTCAAGCCTGACGAGGTAAGACTACTGAATAATTCTGGGTGAGATGGTGGTGGCCAAGTCAGATCTGTGACAGCAGGGACAGGAGAGGTGATGGCACAAGAGACATCAGGAGTCTGATGAGGAGGGACTAGGTAGGGGAAGTGAGGAATGGGTTACTTGTGAGGGAGAAGGTAGGGAATTTAATTTTGGACAAGTTGAACCATGTTAACTATTCTCTAGGCCAAAAAACTTTGGTCACATCAGTGGCAGAACTTGTGGAAGAAATCCACTAGGGCAGAATGAGATACCATCCTCTCGCCCTCAGAACTTTATACATTTTGCATCTTTATATTAAGGTGCTTATCATGCTGTTTTGCAATTTGCTTATATCTCTGCTCCGCAACTTGAAAACGCTTGAGAGCAAGTTTCAGGTCGTACGTTTATCTTTGTGACCACAGAGTTTAGCACAAATTATGTCCTCAAACATACAGAATTGCCCCTAGTTGGGGACTGAAATATTGATTCCAGTCATGTCATGACGTAAAGATCCATTTAGAACTAGTTTCCCCTTAATGAATTTTGTGTTTTAAAAGCTTTCTACCAAACGAACTGCAATTATAAGATGATCTCTGGCTTCTGATCACTATTGATATAAACACCATGCCAGTGGAGAAAATTCCAACCAAGAGAAAAGCAATTTGATGTTTTAGCCTTAGCGATGCTATTGAAGTTAAATATTATCTTCACTCAAATATGAAATACTGAAATAGCTTGAGACTTCTCTTTTTTCTCCTTAGCATCTATTTTTAAGTTTTACCCCTGTTCATATAGCCATCTAAAGCCCATCCTCGCTGTAAAACATTCATTAGAATGTTACACCCTTCACGCAGGCTTGGTGGTTACCACTGAGAAGAGAGCAGGCAAGAGCTGAGAGTGGCTGTGTTATTATTTCTACAATGTTGTATTTCTTTAAAAATACCTGGGGCAAATATGGCAAAATATAAACCAACCAAATATGGCTGGTGGATGCATGGGTGATCTAATTTCTTTTTCGTATGTTTGAAAATTGCTTGCTTTAAGAAATGAAACAGCTGATTTCAAGTGGCCCGTTTAAGCAACCCATATAAAAAGTTGTTGATATATTTACTCGTGAAAAAAAAGAAACACTGTGAACTTGTCTTCTAAGATCCCAGATTGGATCCCAGATTGTCCTTACTTTAAAAAGCATTACTTTAAAAACATTAGAATATATATAGAATTCTATTTATTGACAATGGAGAAAGATCACAAGAGATCGGAAGCTTTTAAAACCTGAAATTTTGATATGTAAAATTAAAATGTCATTAAGTGTATGTAATGGAAATGACCACCTTTATTCAGGTGGCTCAAATGTTTAGTCTAGACATTTGTGAATTCCCCATCACCCATATCCAGCAGTCTGCTTTATAGCATTTCTCTGAGCCAAATATGGCCCAAACAGAAGTCATAAACCCCTACACCCTCCCTTCTAAGCACTTCCAAACCCAGTACTCTGATTCCAGTGAGTGGAGTCCTGCAAATCAGAGACCCATGAAATTCCTTGATCATTAAGCCTTATAACATTAGTATCCACTTCATTCCATTGTTTCTTTATAGGAAACTTTTTTTTTTTTAATTTATTTGACAGAGAGAGATCCCAAGTAGGCAGAGAGACAGGCAGAGAGAGAGGAGGAAGCAGGCTCCCCGCCGAGCAGAGACCCTGATGCGGGGCTCGATCCCAGGACCCTGGGATCATGACCTGAGCCGAAGGCTGATGCTTTAACCCACTGAGCCACCCAGGCGCCCCTATAGGAATCTTTTTAAGATCGTATTTACTTTATGACAATTCTTTCAGTTAAGCTAAGATTTTGTCCATAAATACACTTAACCTGACATACACCAACTGAAGCTCAGTTGATGTGTGCAAGTCATGAACAGACACTATGGAACAGTCATCTATCTGTATACCTACCTATCTATATACAATAGCCAGAGCATCATCAGGCTCTGGCTGATATATATTTGTGTGTCTGTGTGCGTATATTTGAGAATAAAAATACATAAAAATTTTAATTATATATAAATATATATTACATATAACTATATATAAAATATATAAATATTTATATAAATATAAATAAATATAATATATAAATATACTGTTGGGATCTTTCCTTGACTTTTCATCTTTCCTTCCCTTCCCATCTTTTTCATCTTTTTTTCTCTGCCCTCCCACTCCTTCCCATTGTGGAGATGTCATTGAATTCAGGTCTGAGCAAGACTAGTGTGGTAAGGAAGTTCTTCCTTGCAGATTTTTTATGTGTTGTCAGTTCTTTCTCAGATAGTAAGAAATATGGTTTTTCTCATCTTCAATACATTTCCTTGTATGCTTAACAGTTAACTTGTTTTCTCATTGCAATAATTTTTCCAACCACTCAGTAGCCTCCTTTTCATGCCAACTCTTTACCACACCAGTCTGATAATTCACAGAGATCTTACCAGCTTTTGAAACTGTATGATCTATCCTTACTGGATCTCAAATTAGCACAACCCATTGGCAACAAACACTACTGCCAAAGGTAAGGAAGCCAAAGCCACCTGCCCACAGCAACTTTCAGGGAATTTTTTTTTTTTTTTAGATTTGTTTATTTATTTTAGGGAGATAGGGGCAGAGGGAGAGAGAGGGAATCCCAAGTAGACTCTCCCCTGATTGTAGAGCTGACAAGGGGCTTGATCTCAAGACCCTGAGATCATGACCTGAGCCAAAATCAATAGTGGGACACTTAACCCACTGAGCCACCAAGGTGCCGTGAATTTCTGCTTCATTGCTCATGACATTTCTTTCTTTCTTTTTTAAAGATTTATTTATTTCAGAGAGTGAGAGAGAGAGTGCACACACAAATGGAGAGGGGGCAGAGGGAGAGGGAGGGAATGCTCAAACAGACTCACCACTGAGTGCAAAGCCTGCCCAGGGGCTCCATCTCAGGGCCCTGAAACCATGACCTGAACTGAAATCAAGAGCCAGTTGCTTACCCGCCTGAGCCACCCAGGTGCCCCTTGACCATAATATTTCACGATCCGAGAATCACAAAGAGCGGTAAAAAAACATGTGTTGTAAATGCTCAGAAAAAGGAAGTGGTGATCCTTATGAGCCAGCAGTTACAAACAAACCTCATTGTCTTTTTAAATGGAAATAATAACTGTGATATAGATATTAACAGCTATGATGTACATATATTGCTTTTGAAATTTAACAAGCATGTCTCATCATGTTTGGATGACAAAAATAGAAAAAATTCAGCCAAGTGTTAGAACATTTAAGTGAATCGCTGATGCTGATTTAACTATATGGAATTTTCAGTAAGTTCAGGGAGTAATTAAGGCACAGAATGCAAAACTTGAAATACCTTTTTCTGCCACAGTCTGCCCCGTCTCAGGAAATAGAGCTACTATTCCCCCTACTGCTTGGGTCAGGAGCCTTGGGGTTATCTTTGATTCTTCTCTTTATCTTACTCTTCATATCCAATTCATCAGCAAGTTCTGTCAGCCCAGTCGAGAACAGTGAAGGGTCTGAGACTCCTTGCATGGAAGCTGATGTATCATGTAAGAGGGTTTCACGGACACTGGCAGGAGATGTGAGACTGTGAGTCAGAGACAAAGGACAGTTTACTACAGCAATAACAGTGGCTAGAGCATCAGCATTTGTGCCAGTTCTCTGAACTCCAAGTCCCACGGCGGGGATGCCCAGAGAGTCAAGTGATAGCTGCCCATGCAGTGGGTTAAAGTACAACACAGGAACCCTGACATTTGGGAATTCAGATCTTTTACAATAGACGGTAAGCCTGTCTAGCCTTTGCTTTGAAGGGTATACTTATTTCCTAGGGCTACCATAATAAAGTACCACAAACTTGGAGGGGGGGGTGGGCAAAAACAGCAGAAATTTATTCTCTCATAGTTTAGGAGACCAAAAGTCCAAAATCAAGTTGTTGGCAGGTTTGGTTCTTTCTGGAAGCTCTGAGGGAGAATCTGTTCCACACCCCTCTCCTCGCTTCTGGTGGCTCTGGTCATCCTTGGGGTTCCTTGGTTTGCAGGGACATCATTCCAATCTCTGCCTCCATTGTCACGTGGTATTCTTCCTTATATGTCTCTGAGTGTTCACATGACCTTGTTGTAAGGACACCAGTCATTAGATTTAGGTGCCACCCTAACCCAGTATAATGTCATCTTAGTTCATTGTATCTGCAAAGACCCTATTTCCAAATAAGAAAGAGGGTCACATTTTGGAGGTCCTGGGAGAGAGATAGAGAGAGAGGAAAGGACACAGTCTTTTATAATCTAATCAGAGAGGTGACATCTGGGGTTATCGTCATGGTTGTATGATGTATACATTTGCATAGAGCCCTGTGCTTTAAAAAGCCCACAGTTGGCTTAATGCTCTAGTTTCTTTTTTTTAATATTTTATTTATTTGACAGAGAGAGATCACAAGTAGGCAGAGAGGGAGAGAGAGAGAGAGAGAGAGAGGGAGGAGGAAGCAGGCTCCCTGCCTAGCAGAGAGCCCGATGTGGAACTCGATCCCAGGACTCTGAGATCACGACCTGAGCTGAAGGCAGATACTTAACCCACTGAGCCACCCAGGCAGCCCAATGCTCTGGTTTCTTAATATTCCTGGTAATTCTTGAACCAAGGGCTCTACAGGTTCATTTTATACTGGGCCCTACAAATGACATAGCTAATGATGTCCTATCACTCTTGTAGTCTATTGGCTAGAACTGAGTCATTAGATTCAGGTACACTCAAGGGGAGGGACTTACAAAAGGTGTAAATACCAGTAGGCAGTGAACATTGGGAGTCAATTTAGAGGCCGTCTACCACATTCTGCCCACCGGTTCCAGTGATTCACCTCCTTCCTATGTGCCAAATATACTCACCACCTCCCAAGGTCCCCCAAATTCTCATCCAACTATAGCATCACCTCAACCTTTAGAATCTCAACATCTAAATCAGGTCCAGAGGTGAATGAGGCTCTCCGTGCACTTTTCCTTAAGTACAACCCTTTGAATATCATTTCCATCTGTGAGCTGTGAGACTAGAGACAAGTTATCTGACTCCATGCACCCACCACGCAATGGTGAGACAGGCATAGAAAAACTGTCATAGACAAGTTAGTTCAAATAGGGCAAAAGTGGGAGTCACAGAGGAGTTCTCAATTCATAGCAATATTGAAGTTCAGCCAGGCAAAGACTGGAAGTTCCTTGGGTCTCAAGTTCTGGGAATAATTCTTCAGGGCTTTTAGTTCCAACCTCTGAACTGTTGGTTCCATTCTCTGGTTTATCCTTCCCTTCTTCATAAAAGGTAGCATGTGTTTGGAGGTGAGTACTTTTCTTAGCCTGCTTTCTGCAAGTAGAAATTTGGGGGTCCAGTGACCTCTTTTCATTTCATATGATCTGTCCTTTTAGATTAAAGCTGCAAGTGTTTTGCTGATGTAATTCTCTCAAGTCTTTCTTGAATTCCTGTGAAACTCATTGGATTTTATTCCGTTAGATAAAACCACAACCACAAGTCTCTTTGAGATAAACTCTTCTCTACCTTTCTTTGCCCATCCTTTGCATCCATCCATCTTTTTATTTATTTTTATTTTTTTAATTTGATTTAATTTTTTAATCAAATTAAAATTTTTTAATTTAATTAAAATTAAATTCAAGCCCCGCTGGGGCTTGAACTCATGACTCAGATCTAGAGTTGGATGCTCTACTGACTGAACCAGTCAATTGGCCCCATCCTTTTAAAAATTGTAAACCCTACCTCACATTATTCTCTATTCTCCTTCCTTTCTTTATGGCATTTATTACCATTCAATATGTCATATGTTTTACTTATTTGTTTTAATTATTGTCTGTTCCCTCATTTTTCTACTCCAATTATAACACAAGCTACAACAAGGCAGTGAATTTTGCTTATTTTGTTAACTATTTTATCCACAGTGATTAGAACAATGTCAGACACATTCCAAACAAATACTAAATAAATAAACTAATTTCAAAAATGATTTGAAGAGTTTCAAAACAGACATTCATCTGCTGTGAAACCTTGTAACATACAGAAATATGTAAAAGACCACCTGCTCATGAAGCAAAATCAATAGAGATGACTTTGGATGTCCTGATATGAGAGGATTAAAAAATAAAAACAAAATACTTACCCCAACATACACCAAAAAAGACAAAATACATCTCTAACAACAAAGAACACCAGTACAATCACACACACACACACAGATTGACACATGGACTTTGCCAGTCATTGTTGTGAATAACCAATAATTCCCTTATGAGGGGGAGAGATGTCATCAAATTTGAAATTATATTATGGAAATTATTTACAGTAATATATAACTTATAAACAATATATACATATTTATAATATAAATACAAATAGATAACTTATTATTTTGCCCATACTGGATTATGATAAGGTTATCATTTTCTTCTGTCTTGTATCTTCAATATGACCATTAAAAATATTTAATGATCTTTGTTTTGTACTTATAATAATTTTGAATTAAATTCTGCAAACCCCCTCTGTCACTCTTCACGTTTTCAATTCCTGATTGATTTATTTGGCTAATGTACTTGAGTTAAAATAGTCTATTTTCAAATTCAGTTCTTGGTATAGAAATCAGTAATAGACTTTTACCTTTTATACCAGCAATTCAGAATTGGGTTTTTAGGTTAGAAGCTGCATTTTTATCTTCTCCCAGAAGTAGAATCGCATCCAAAAGGGAAAAGGTCAGTCCCACTGCATTTTGATTTTCAGAGTTCGAGCTCCTCCTTAGAAGCCAGCTGAGTATAACCAGGGGATGGATCTGGGGCCCCGAGCTTCTTGTGGAACAGTTGGTGGTCTTGCTGCACGTCAAGGCTTTCCCAGTTTCCTGTCAGTCCCTGACATCTGCATGAATTGACATCTCAGATAGTGTTTGCTATGGCTCTGTAAATAGTAATGGTCATGCTGGGTTGGTTATTGGACGATGTAGACTTGTTTTGGGCATCAATCCATTGCTGAGGTACCAGCTTTTTCATGATGGGAAAGAACCTCACTTAGGAGGGCTTCTTGAAGAGAAGTGAGTAGCATGTTCAAGCCAGAGAAGGGTGATGTTAAAGTTTCTCCATTCCACTGGTTCTTTTAGGAAGTATCCTCATACTGTTGGGTTAGACTACTGGTATAAGTTGAATTTTGTCCCCCCTCACTCCAAACTCATGTGTTAAAGTCCTAACCCCCAGTACCTCAGAATGTGACCATACTTGATACAGGTTCTTTACAGAGGTAATTTAGTTAAAATAAGGTCATCAGTATGGGCCCTAAGCCAATACGACCAATGTCCTTATAAAAGTAGGAAATTTGAACACAGAGCTGTACATAGGGAAGATGATGTGAAGATATAGGAAGAAGACAGTCATCTATAGAAACCAACCCTGCTGACACCTTGATCTGGAACAACGTACTCCAGATTGTAAGGAAATAAATTTCTATTGTGTAATCCACCCAGCCTCTCATACTTTATTAATGGCAGCCCCAATAAACTGTGAATTCTCATCTTCCTTTGTCTTCTGAATGCCACTGACTCACCCGCATCTTTTTAGGGAGGAAGCTGAAAGTGTGGTCTGAAGGTCTTCGGTTTCCATAGAAGCAGCTGACAGTATCGGACAGATAAACCAGGGCTGCGCCTTCTCCAGACTGTGGTAGAGCAGGGCAAGCACCTCCCTCCTCATCTTAGCCCCCCATCATGTTTCTGCCCAAAGAACAAACACATTAAATCTTTTTTATTTTTTATTTTTCTTCCTCTTTTGCTTCTGCCTCTATTTTTCCCCCTTCTATAAACTGCCAAAATCCTACTGGTCAGCATCCAATCCTAGTTAATTATACAATCTAGTTGTCTTGCATCACCCAAGAAAAGTGGCTAACAGAATGACTACAAATAAGTTAAAACACTAGTGATAGTAAATGATTTTTCCCAACAGGGACTTATTAAGGAATCATCTCATCATATGCAGCTCATCCTGACATGCCTTTGTCAAGACAGACTCATTACTTACACATCTGAACCATATCTGATGTAGATCCCCACACTATTCTTTCCTTTTCTTTTTGTAGATCCTGGTCACAATGGGAACCATGATCTCTCTGCTGTACATCTGGCTGTATTCCCAGAGCTTCCATTTCCATGTGGCACATCTTTATGCTCGCTTTGGGTATCCCAGTGCCCAGCTTATTGTTGGACAGAGATACCTGAAAGGTAACTTCTATGTTTCTCTGGTGTGCATTTTACCGGGGAGTGGCAGGGTATGGGGGGTGCGGTGCAGGATGAAATTTGCTGGTTGGATTTCTGTATCTGTAGGATTATAGAATATTTTAACGTCAAGCAGTTGAAAGAGTCCTCTTTTTTCTACGATATCTTT
This sequence comes from Lontra canadensis, assembly GCF_010015895.1. NCBI lineage: Eukaryota > Metazoa > Chordata > Mammalia > Carnivora > Mustelidae > Lontra > Lontra canadensis. The sequence continues at coordinate 105,752,640 of NW_022630995.1, read as the reverse complement.
TTGTTTTACCCAGGAGCTGGTGTGGTGAAGGATGAAGAGATGGCAATGCATTGGTTTAGGTAAGAAAGATACTAGCTACCAAAAGCAGAACTGTAGAGTTATTTCAGGAAGTAAAATCTTAGGATTTTGGGGCTTTTTTCCTAGAATGAAAATAAGATAGGGATATTAACGCCCTTAATATTAAAGTCTTGGTAACTTCTCTACTTTTTTCACCTGTGGAGAGGCAGGAGTAGTGGTGGAGCGGATGTGGCTGATGCACTGAAAAATAGTCTACACCACACAAACAAAGAATAGATTAGCTTTAAAAGAGCTAAATCAGAGCATGTGTAACATTCTAGGTCAAGAGTCAGCACATCAGTAGTTTTATTAACAGTGCTCTGTGTTAGCATTACCTTGCTTATTAAAATTTTGAGCTCTTGACCATGAGACACATTAATTTGAAATTTCAAAGTAGAAGTACATATTACTTATTGTTCAGCCCATTTTTTGGCTGCAATTTTATTCAACTGGTTTATATTCAGTGTTCTAAATTTTTCACAGCTTTCTCAGTTCTGAGTGTGTAGTATTGGCCTGATAAGTCCTCACAGAAAAACACCCCATATTATATGTTCAGTTTGAGAAAATAAGAATTCTTTGGAAACAAACACTGGAACCCTTCACTCTACAATCTAGAGGTTAAAAAATGGAAATAAATAGGCTCTGAGGTGTTAGAAATTCCATTTTATATGGAGACTGTGATAGAAAATAAGGACAACTTAGGGGCAAAGCCAGAGTCACTTAATATAGAGAACTGGCCTTGAGTTCACACAGTCTCAATTTATTTTAAAGTGGAATTTTGTAATAGTACTCTTTGAGTTGTAATGTCCAATATGGCGTCCTCTAGCCACAAAGAGCATGTGAAATGTGGTTAGTCTGAACAGAGATGGAAAATACACACTGGATTTCCAAGATTTAATTTGAAGAAAGGAATATAAGTTTTATAATTAATAATTCTTTATATCGATTATATGTTGAATGATAATGTGACAGAGTTAAATAAAATATATTATTTAAATTAATTTTATCTATTTCTTTTAAAACCTTTAATGTGGCTACCAGGAAATTCAAAATTATGCATGGGTCACATTATATTTCTATCAGAAGATGTTGACATACAGTCTTTTATGATCCTGAGAAGTGTTCGATTATCTGAGAGAGAAGTGGACACTCTCATGGCTTTGCTATTACCCATGAACTGATGAGCTCATTCTTCTCAGATGTTGCCTTTCTTCTTTCTAGAGTAGTGGTTGACAAACTTGGTGACATATCAGAATCCTCTGGCAAGCCCTGAAACATGTTGATGCTTGGCTCCAGATTAACTTCACTGAGCAGAAAAAGCTCCTTGAGTGACTGTAAATGTGTAGCCAGGTCAAACCACCACTCTAGAAGTCTACAGTGGTTAGAGTAAGCACAAATCAGCAGAGGAAGCCATTTCAGGAACACATTTCAACACAAAGTTTAAAATGGATATTCTGAAAAAGTTCACCTGCTAACAGAAGAACCAACTTTGAGAATCAGGAAGGGAATGACGCGGCTCTCTTAGAGGAGCTAAATGTGGTTGGTGACTGACTACTTGTTATAAATGCAACATCTGAGACCCTAACCCAACCCTACTAGAGCAGAAACTTCGTTTCAACAAGGTTTTGGGTGACTAGTATGTGCATTAAACTTAGCCTAAAGAGTATTTTGGAAGCCAGGTTCTTTCTTTCATGGGACCATACAATTAAAAGCCAATTTGAAAAACCTTTCCATCTTTCAGTGATGGCTTCCCTTGTCAGGAATGTGGTGGGAAAATATTACAAAAATGAGATTTACTCTTGTTCTGTAAAATATAATTTATAGTTTATGACTTGGGAAATAATTTATGTCTAACAAGAAAAACACTGGGGAAAAAAAAAAAAACAAAACTGACCTATGTCCTATCTCACAGTAAAGACTACTGTAAATATTTTGATGGGTATTCTTCTAGACCTTTTTCAACTGATATATGAATGATATTTCTTAATTTATTTGAAGATTTCCCTATTTTCTTACTATAGATACTATAGATAGTTTCTTATTATCACAAACTGCTTTTGGAAATAGCCTTTCTTTCATATATATCTTCTTGAAAATCTAATTTCATTACCCCCCTCAAATCACCAAAAATAGAATTATTACGTCAGACAAGGATCATTTCTAAAGCTTTTAGGTACATATTGCAAAACTATTCTTTTTTAAAAAAAATATTTATTTATTTGAGAGAGAGAGAGTGAGCAAGCAATAGAGAGCAAGTGAGCATGAGTAGGGAAGAAGCAGACTTCCCCTGAGCAGGGAGCCCTAAGCAGGGTTTAATTCTGGGACTCCAGGATCATGACCTGAGCCGAAAGGCAGATGCTTAACTGAATGAGCCACCCAGGCTCCCTGCAAAACTATTCTGAAAGGTTGTCTAAGTCCACTCTAGTGTATGCTTATAGATTTATCAATAATATTTTTAATCACTTGTTAATCTTTGCCAACTTGAATAACAAAATAAGATGTCTCATTTAAAATTTTTCATTTTTATCAAATATAAAGTTGAACATTTTTTTTTTAAATCTGCTGTAATTTCAATTTCTTTTCCTGCAAATTGCCTGTTCATGTTGTTTGCCCATTTTTCCTTTGGATTTTATTTTCTTACTAATTTTTCAAAATAGTCATGCATTAAAAATAGCAAACTTTTGTACCCTTCCTGTATTTCTGACAACTTTTTCCCCCTAATCATAATTAACTTAAAAAAACTGCAAAGAAGGTAATGATTATATAATTCATACTGCCCAGTATGATGGCCATTAGCCACACATGGCCATTTAAATTTAAATGAATTAAAATTAAAAAATTAGTTATTGGGGTGCTTATGTAGCTCAGTCAGTTAAGTGTCAGACTCTTGATTCTGGTTCAGGTCATGATCTCAGAGGTGTGAGATCAAGCCCTGCATTGGGCTCTCTGTTGGACATGGAGCCCACTTAGGATTCTCTCTCTCCCTCTTCCTCTGACCTCCTCCCATAAATAAACAAACAAATAAATATTTACCTCTTCAGTTGCACTATGTACATTTCAAGAATTGAATAGCCACAGGTAGCAAGCAGCTACTGTATTGGACAGAATATTTCCATCTTTGGAGAAGGTTCTATTGGAAAGTACTGGCATATTACATCATATTACAGCAGTTGGAAATAGGGCTTAAGGATCAGCTTACATTTTACTGAATTCCTAACACTCCCAGATGGTTCTTTCTTATATTTTTTACTTCCTGTGTATTTTGAAGGGAAGGGTATAATTATTTTGATATTTGGAAAAGCTGATGAATGGGTTTAGAGCAAGTAAGTGACTTAAATATTCTTACATTAGTTTTTTAAAAAAAGTACTGCACATGTTTCAAATGAGAGATATTTTTTAATGAAAGAGACTTATTAACATTTGTCTAGATCTATGATAAGATGGTTCCCAGTAATGGTTACATATTTGTATTGACACTGCCCTTGTTTTGCTAAGGAGATGCTTTTTTGAGGGACTGTTTCCTTGTTTTTTATTGCATACTCTCTCCCCACCACCCTTCCGGCCCATATAACCAGTCCCTTTTCTTTTCCTTTCTTTTTTAGACAAGCCTCCAAGCAGGACCATCCCCATGCTTCCTTTAACCTTGCAGTAGGAAAACTGAAAAACATGACTGGGTCCATGGAAGTAGGGTAATGAAATTAGCGGTCTTTCCCCTTTGAGCTGAGATGTCATTCTTTCTAAACCTGCCCCCATATATTACCTGCATTTGAGAGACAAGTGTTTTATATATAGTTCACTTCCTACTCTTGCCTTTTTATGTACTTACATTGTTATGAGTTATGATAAAAGTCACAAAGTAAGGGAATCTAAGATTCATACATGTGCACAGATTCCACTGATGATATTCTTAAGGCATTCCACAAACTGGAAATGAAATACCCGGTTATTTCATGGTCCTTACACTCTCCTGTACCCTGTATGTATCATCTTTATGGCCTTATGACTTTTTCGTATAAACGACGAAGCATATAAAAATATAAGTGGATAGTTCTCTTTGGGCACAAATTCTTCTTGTGTCTATTGCACTAATTCTCTTCTGGTTACTTATAGTCATCAAGAGAAGTACAGCTATTTTCTCTGGAGAAGTTCTTAATGTTTTTGAATAGTTCATAATCTGTGACATTTTTTATACAGCTATTTTGAGGCAGAGACATTTTGATAGGGTCCCCAAGATAAACCATTAAACTTTCAGCTTGTTTTTTTTTTCCAGTAATGTAACTGACATATATTCCATTACCAAGTAATGTGTACAACCCCTTCTTTCAAACCCCATTCCTTAATCTACCTAAGACTGATGGGTAGACAAGGTTCAGAAAGAGGGAATCTCAGTGAGGCACTGATGGATAGAGTGAGTCTTGGGAATTGAAATACCACTCAGGGATATTGGTTGCATGCATTACTTAGTAATGAAATTTTGAAATGATCTCTTTGAGGCAGCCAAGTAAAAATAGTGTAGTCAGTATGTTCCCTTATTACTGACAGTTGGTAGTTTTACAACTGATGGACAGGCATGTTGAATGGGGCCCCTCTCTAATTACCACTTCCAAACAAAAAATATGGAATTTGCTTGCAAGAAGGGGGTCTCAGACATTACCTAAGAGTCTTGGCTAGAAAAACTCTTCTAAATAGGGAAAAAGATTCAGCCAGACTCTGACACTCTAAGACTATTTATTCGGGTGGCTTTGGTTTTATTATGAAGACACTTATGAGGAAACCCTGATGAAATGGCACGTGTTTCCCTCAATACCTTAGAATGAGTCCAAACAGGTGTTAACATGGCCCTTAGCCTAAACTTTGGATGCACAGGTGGTTTTGGTTTACTTTTCTCTCCACATGACTAAACAACTGCCTCTTCTAGGGATGTAGAGATTCTCCTTAAAGTTGCTGCACGACAGGGGGTCCAAGAAGCCCAGGAACTTCTGGAGAATGTTATTTGGACGAGAAGCAACCTCTCACCAACTTAAAGAATGAAGGTTTTTACAAACCCTAGTATGTGTGCTCTGTGCTCTTCCTGGATGGGGATGCTTCCCTCTCCCTCCCTCCCTGTGGCTTTCCAAAGTTTACTGGAACTTTCAGTGGAAGTGGTTTTTAGTTATAGTTTTATATGCTGCTGCATCACCAATTTGCTGTTTGAAATCCTTTAAGCATGGTGTGGCTTGTGCTTTCCTGGGATTCAAGTTTGACCTCTTGCGGATGGAAGAGTATTTTATTTGGATTTCATTACTGCTCACCTCAGCTTAGTTTCAAGTCAGCAAGCATTCTATGAAGTGGTAGGACGGAAAAAAGGAAGAAACCTGCCACCAGAGATTTGGCTTCTTAGATGTGTTAGTTGGCACCCACAGATCACTGAAGGAGCTAAACTCGTCATTAGGCTGATCTATGGCATGTGGTGTTCTGCTTAAAATAAACCTGTTTTCGTGTCTCTACATTTCAATGATCTGCTCTATTAGGTTCCTATGGTATCTTATTATATTACTTTTGTATTAGTTTGTATAAAAAGTCCTGTATGAGGAAAAAATAAAAAGGCTGTGAATATTGCCAACAAAAGATAAAGAGGATAAAGTATAAGAGCTCACATTTACTGAGCACCCGCCATGTTGTAAGGTTTTGTCCTAACTGCTTTTAAGTATTTTAGCATTCACTAAAGCCTTATGAGGTGGGTGGTATTATTGATATGGGAAACAAAGGCAGAAAAAAATATTTAATTTCCTTACTATCTACAGCCCATTGACAAGTTCTTGAAACAGGCAGAGTGACATTCCTGTAGGGACTCAACTGCCTCAATGTTAATACTTTGCTAAGGGCAAAAAGCAACCTTAGCCCAACCTCCAGGATCCTGTAAGTGCACCTTAACATATAAAAATTCCTTAGGAAACTCCCTTTATCTCTATTCCACAAGCTACGTGTTGGCACGTATCATCCCCCAAGTATGTGACCCACCGATATATAGCTGAAGGGTCTTATGGTTCAGGTATTATTAGACAATAACAAATGACACTTTCCCAACAATATGTAGCCCCCTCAAGTTCCTGGAAGGCTTGCTTCCAAAATTCCTTAGAGACTTCTGGTATCACTAACCCCCTCCCAACTGGAAAGTACAAAATGGGCCACTTCTCATGACCTCAGTGTAGCTCTTTCTGCCCATGAGTCCTTTCCCTGTGCTTTAATAAAATCACCTTTTTGCACCAAAGACATCTCAAGAATTCTTTTGTGGCCGTTGACTTTGAACCCTAATATCTTTCCTACATCATTATCATTCCCATTTTACAGGTGTGGGAATAAAGGTGTAGAGGTCAAATAATATGTGCAGGGTCATAGAGTGAGCGATAGGTTAGGATTTAGAATTTTTTTTTTTAAGATTTTATTTATTTGACAGACAGAGATCACAAGCAGGCAGAGAGGCAGGCAGAGAGAGAGGAAGATAAGCAGGCTCCCCAATGAGCAGAGAACCCGATGCAGGACTCTATCCCAGGACCCCGAGATCATGACCCGAGCTGAAGGCAGAGGCTCCAACCCACTGAGCCACCCAGGCACCCCAGGATTTTGAAATTCTTAACTAGTTCTACTAACATTACTCTCCCAAATCTCTTTCCTAACAATTACAAAGATTCCCCAAGAGTAGCTACTTGGTTTATAGTACATAGTGAGAACTTTCCTTAGCCAATAATGCAGCCACATTTTCTAAAGGTATTTTTTCTTTTTCTTTTCTTTCTCCCTTCTTCCTCTTTTCCTTCCTTCCTTCCTCTCTCCCTCCCTCCCTCCTTCCTCTCTCTCTCTTTCCCTCTTTCTCTTTCTCTCTTTCTTTTTCTTTCTTTCCTTCACATGAATTACATATTCTTAAACTTCTAAAGTGGCATTTTTAACCTTAAATATAGTTACATTTATTTATTGCATTTAGATTATAGCACAATTCTCTTCTGGGAATATAAATTCAGAAACATGTGAGAATGACAGAAGTGTTAAACCAGAACTCAATAAAATGATTAAGCTGTATGTTTAAAATACTTGTTTCACTTTTAAGTTTGAGTATCAAGTTTATACTATAGACACATTCAAGATGACTGAATCTTAGTCAACCTTCTTTTGAAGCCGCTTAAATCCATAAAGCTGAACAAAAAATCAAAATGGCTGCACAAACGCTTTGGTGAAGCTCTATTTTAAAGTAATCTCTTTCGTCTCTTTCCCAATTTCCCAAACCTCCCCTCCTCTTTTCTTAGCCTTTTGTTTTGGGACCCCTGTCCACAAGAGGAAGGGCTGGTAGCACTTACACAATTCCTGTCAAAATGGGCTAGATACGATTCCTTATAATTCTCCCCTCCCCCAGCCTCTTCCTGTGGGAGGCCTGCAGTTTTTGAAGGCCATAACCTGCCATAACCTCCTTTGCCCAGCAAAGCAGTAAAGCTATTTTCTTCTTTATCCCAAACTCCATCTTCACGTTGTATTTAGACTCTGAAGCATGGGGGGAGGGGTGGTGGTTTTATTAACACTTTTTGTCCAAACTTGCTCAAACTCAGAAGGATGTAGACGAAATGGTCCAAGACTGTTTTTTTCTTCCTCTTTCGTAGTTCACGAAGCAATTAAAACCCTTTCAATATAGAAAATCCAAAATCCATACACTAAATTCTTCACTTGAACCATTGTTAAGTATTTTTGGCCTCCTCAGAACCCCTTCTCAGTTTTCTTACATTTTCCCAGAGGACACAATCTGTACTGCTTGAGATAAAGCTGGGGAAATTTTATCCTGAACCATGAATATCTATTTGCATAATACTAGGGCAATCATTTTGATCACCATGTAAATATGCACTTTTTTTTTTTAACTTTCACAATGATACCACTTTACTGCATTTTTTTTTTTTTTGAAGATTTTATGGATCTGACAGAGAAAGACACAGTGAGAGAGGTAACGCAAGCAGGGGGAGTGGGAGAGGGAGAAGCAGGCTTCCCGCTGAACAGGGAGCCTGATGGAGGGCTCGACCCCAGGACCCTGGGATCATGACAGGAGCCCAAGGCAGATGGTTAACAACTGAGCCACCCAGGTGCCCCACTGCATTGCATTTTAAAGTAGTATTTCAAAGACTTGTTTATAGTGACAACAAAAGCCCACCATTTTGAAGCTACTATAGAAATATTCACTACAGGGTATTCAATGTTTTTATTTTAAAAAATTCCTTTAGTTGACATCTACAAATATCCCCAACCAGCATTGGTTTTAGGTATTTTTTGGTTTAATATGTGTTCTGACAGCTCTTCGTTGCTGAAATAAAGTGGTAGAATAATTCAAGTTATTTAAAAAGTATGACTGTTGGGGCGCCCGGGTGGCTCGGTGGATTAAGTCTCTGCCTTCGGCCCAGGTCGTGATCTCAGAGCCCTGAGATGGAGCCCCGCATTGGGCTCTCCGCTCAGCGGGGAGCCTGCTTCCCCGCCCCCCCTCTCTGCCTGCCTGCCTACTTGTGATCTCTGTCTGTCAAATAAATAAATAAAAATTAAAAAAAAAAGATTCATTAAAAAGTATGACTGCAATTAGAAAGGCGAGGTAAGGACTCACTATAAAACCCCTTCGATTTCAACTTTCTTACTACCTGAGTGTTAAATAGAGCATGACCTGCCAATCCACTGAACCTGTGGAAGCCAAATCCTTCATGCAAAACCAGAGTGTAGAAGATCAGACCTCCCTGACTCCAAAACTCTTCTCTCTTTCCTTTCTGTAGTTGGGGAAAGATTTGAGGGGGAAAAGCAAGAAATAAGAAAGAAATTGAAGGGAGGTGGGGGAGAGAGAGACAGAGAAGACAAATTTGTAAATATTTGTTGGCTTCGAGAGAACCCAGATTTTGCTGCCCTCCTTCCTTCCCCTTTGCTCCTTGTAAACAATACTGATCGAGACTCTGCTCTCTTCTATATTCCCCCACTTTCCTGTTGAACTCTTTGATACCTTGATCTTTTTCCTTTGTAAGGCAAGTCTGCCTTGATGTCAACATACAAAAAATATTTTACATTCAAGTATAGATTAATGGTACAGAGATTTTTTTTTAAAGATTTTATTTATTTATTTGACAGAAAGAGATCACAAGTAGGCAGAGAGAGAGAGAGAGAGAGGAGGAAGCAAGCTCCCTGCCAAGCAGAGAGCCCAATGTGGGACTCGATCACAGGGCCCTGGGATCATGAACTGAGACGAAGGCACAGGTCACTGAGGCACAACCCACTGAGTCACCCAGGCGCCCCGGTACAGACATTTTAAAAAAATATTTTATTTATTCATTTGAGACAGGGATATATATATATATATATATATAGAGAGAGAGAGAGAGAGAGCATGAGCAGGGGGAAAGGAGAAGCAGACCCCCCACGGAGCCGAGACCCCCCCCTCCCCACCCCTGGCCCCCACGTGGGTTTGGACGTGGGGCTCCATCCCAGGACCTGGAGATCATAACCTGAGCTGAAGGCAGACGCTTAACCATCTGAGCCACCCAGGTGCCCCATGGTACACAGAACTTCAGCCTACAACTCAATGAATTTTGCACATGTATCATCTGCATAGGCAACACTCAGAGGATTTTGATTTCCAATATTCCTTCTTAGTCAGTTCCTCTAAATAGCCACTCTCCTGTTATCTATCACTTTGGATTAGTTTTTCCTGCTTTTGAATGCTGTCACATTTGTGTGTAAATTTGGTTATAAAAATTATACTCTGCAGTCTGTTGTATCTCTATTCATGCACTCATGCTTGTTTTAAAAGTTATCTTTGTTGCCTGCAGTTGAAGTTAGTTCATTCTCTTTCCTGCCCAATATTCCGGTGTATGATTCCACCACAATATAAGCTTTCTACTTCTTATAAGCATTTAAATTGTTTCCAGTTTCTGGCAATTATTAAGAGAATGGCTACGAACATTCTTGTAGATGTCTTTTGATGGATCTATACACTCATTGCTTTCAGATATGTACCCAGGAATGGAGCTGCTGGGTTAGAGGGTACACATAGGTTTAGCTTTAGTTTGTTCTGCCAAATATTTTTGCAAAGTGGTTTTTTCCATTTTACATTCCCATCACCAATTTTTTGAGAGTGCCAGTTTCTCTACATCTTTGCCAACATTTGGATAGGTCAGTCTCTAAATATAAGCTCTTCTGGTCATTGCAGAGAGTTATCTTACTTATTTATCTTACAGTAGCTTCAATTTGCATTTCTCTGATGAGTAATAATGGGGATCACATCTGTTTGAAAGTGTGAAGGGGGGTCTTAAATGTGGCATGTATTGCACGCCACCTTCTCAGAGGGATTTGGGATAGACTAACAGTGCAAAACTAAGTAGTGAATAGGTGGCTTTCAGTGGTCTGCACAGAGGTAGGGTTTTGGTGGTAACTTGTCACCATAGGATTTCCTGGGATAATGGATATAAGCTTAGTTAAGAAAGCAAAGATAATTATAACTGGTAGTTTAAACAGAATAACTTTATTACAATTGTGCTTTATTACCCAGACTCTTGCTGGATACAATCTATACATACTGCTCTGGTAAGAAATATCAAATCAGTCCATATATATGTTATTTAGTAAGGTTCATTGAATCTTGATTCAAAAATGAAAATACTGTATTTTAAATTTTATTGTACAGTGCTATTTGACATATGACAAAAATCGAGTTGAACTGTTGGCTTATCCAAGTTACCCTAAGGCAGCGCCAATATCTGAAAGAACTTTCTGGACTCTTGGCCTAGGGTCCAACTTAGTAATAGAAAGTATTGATGTAGCACTTTCAATTCTTTTTTTTTTTTTTTAAAGATTTTATTTATTTACTTGCCAGAAATCACAAGTAGGCAGAGAGGCAGGCAGGGGGGAGGGAAGCAGGCTCCCCGCTGAGCAGAGTCCAATGCAGGGCTTGATCCCAAGACCGCTGGATCATGACCTGAGCTGAAGGCAGAGGCTTAACCCACTGAGCCACCTAGGAGCCCCAGCACTTTCAATTCTTAGTGAGACTTTGATATCTATCCATTTTCATGTGTTTTTGCTAAAGAAAGCATAGTAAATCCTTCTCTTGTTCTTCTACCTAAAGCTCATTCTCTTCTCTCAAGAAAGCAGGAGAGCATACTTGGATGTGTGCCCATTTTGGAAATATTGGCACTCATTTTGCAATCTTGAACAAACGGCATAACCTTTCAGAGCCTACATTCCCTCAGCTGTGCAATAACCACTACCCCCCCAGTGTTGTTGTGAGGATGACATGAGCTCATGATTAAAACAGCACACAGCACAGTCCTTTGCCTGAAGTGATCACATTGAAGGTGAGCACATTAAAGTTGTCTCACATGTGAAAATGAGAGACGAGACATTTTCTGTCCAAAGAGGACTGATAATGAAGCAAATTGTGTTTAAGCTTCAGGGCCCCCTAGCAGGGAGTCAAAATAAGATATTCTGTCACACATGTAGTCAAAATAAGATATTTTAACTGCGGTTGGCAAGCATCACTTACTCCTTTCATTTTGACTTGCTTTCTATCACATTTGCGCTTACATCAACTGGCACTGGGGAGAAATAAGCATTTCTGGGCTTCGGTTGTGGGAAAGTTGAGTCTGGGAATGTGTTTAGTTTGGGCTTCTGGGATCTATTTGACTCACACTTATACATGTAGTTGAGTTACTGCTAGCTGTCTTGGTGTTAGAATAACTTCCAGAGGGGCATCTAGGTGGCTCAGTGGGTTGGAGCCTCTGCCTTCGGCTCAGGTCATGATCTCAGGGTCCTGAGATGGAGCCCTGCATCAGGCTCTCTGATCAGCAGGGAGCCTGCTTCCTCCCCTTTCTCTGCCCACCTCTCTGTCTACTTGTGATCTCTGTCTGTCAAAAAAAAAAAAAAAAAAGAATAGCTTCCAGAAAAACTCCAGCTTCCATTGTGATTTGCTTAGGTGGAAGGCCAGAGGTGTGGTCAAGCTGCTGAATGTGTGTATGGTACTCGAGATCAGGAGCCTGTCGGGGGCGGTGGAGGAAATGATTTGATATGTACTCATCTAGATGCAGCTGGTAGAAAATTCCCCTTAATCCTAGAACTCACATGTTAAAGAAACTTGACAAAAGCCTTCCCGATATTGACCACAATCGTACAAATGTATACGAAGTTAGCGGTGAAGAGTTGTGAAGATGAAAGAACGTTTTCTACGCCACCAGTAAATTTTGAACAAACCTGCTTACAGAAATATTGAAGTCTATTCTTTCTACGGAAATTACAAAAGAATTGTCGTACAAAAAGTGGCTCAAAGGGCATGAAGTTCAAAGAACAGTATAAAAGACCAATGGAAGTATGTCAGGAAGTTAATAAAATTATATTTTTTTCTTGATGTTAACAGTGTCTGTCGGTTTTTAATTTGTTATTTGTTGCGATTTCTTTTCTTAGTCCCTGATACACTTGTAGTCATTTTTGGATTCACAAGTTTGCACTTTTTTTTTCTATAAGGAACCTTCAAATTGTATAAACTTCTGGGGCACGCTACTGAATCCACCCATTTGTGATCATTTCTACACAGTAGCCAACGAGCCAGAAGGATCTTGTTAGACACACCACAGTTTGTGGGTTTCCTTGGCTGTGAGTTCTGAAGTACCACGAAACTGAGAAACCTAAACTATGTCATAGTTGTACCGATGGGATTTTTAAAAATTTTATTCTGCATAACAGATGAACATGGCTGGGGGAGAGGCAAACCATAGAACAGACTCTTAAGTACAGAGAATAAATGGAGGGTTGCACAGGGGGGGATGGGCTAAATGGGCGATGGGCATTAAGGAGGACACACTTGTTGGATGAGCACTGGGTGTTGCATGTAAATGATGAATCACTGAATCCTACACCTGAAACTAATTACTTTAAGTACCTGAAATTTAAATAAAAACTTGGAAGAAAAAAATTAAAATTTCATTCTGCCCTCACATTGCTTTATTTCTTTTTGGCAAGTTGAATATTGGCTCTGCATTACTAAAGGAGAAAATGGGAGTTCTTAGTCCCTTTCCTTTACAGTGTAAATACAGAAAAGACTTCGTAGATCCCTGGTCATGCATAGCGAGATGGCAAAGTGTCCATCAGACAAAGAGACCATGCCCAGAAGTAAATTGTGAGAGAGTACAATAGCATAATCGTAATCACTTTGTGGGTAAAGAAACTGAGGCGTAAGAAGGTCCAGGGGCTTTATCAAGGACATGGTGATTGGGATTAAATCCAACTAAGCTCTGGATTAATGAAACTCTGCAACTTGTTGCTACCTTGCCAACTGATTCTCTTCAAAAACATGAAGAAGAAAGATTTACCTTGAATGTGCTTAGATATTGATGTTTCCTTGGCAACAGGTTTGAAGTTGAAATCAAAACAGTGATTGAACATATGCAATTTTGTTATAAAACCATGGGCTCTGAGGCGGTCGTCTCAGAGGCTCCTTCCCTTTGTTAATTGAAAAGAGAAGTTCTTCATGTTAGATGCTGCCGTGTGGCAGTTATTTTAGAAAAATCTGTTTTCTAAACAGATTTTGAAGATCTGAGACCATTTCCCTTGAAAATCTGAGGCCACTTCCCTTCCCTTATCAATCTCCCTCTGCTCTGCCTTTTTTACTTTCTCGAAGTAAATCAGAGCCATGTGTGTAATTAGCACCTAACACCCACCTCCTTGAGATCATCATCAGTACCTGTCTCGAGTTGAAGGGATTTGTTACAATTTTGTTGCAATTAAATACAGACGAGTGTGAACATAAGGTATATTATTAATAGAATACCCATTTGTTTTTTTTTCTACATTCCTTGGTTAGGCCAAACCATTCCAGTGCTACATTCCTTGTATAATTTTGCTTTTAAAAAGAGGCGGGGCACCTGAGTTGCTCAGTCTGACTCTCGAGGTCAGCTCAGGTCATGATTTCAGGGTCGTGAGATCCAGCTGTGCCCTGCATTGGGCTCTGAGCTCAGCGGGCAGTGGGCTTCAGGGTCTCTCTCTCCTTCTCCCTCTGCCCCTCTTCTCATTCCCCAACTCCCTCACCCCCCCAACACGCCCCCACCTGCCTCCCTCTCTTAAAAAAAAAGGGGGGGGTGCTGTTTTTGAAATGCTTTGGTTTTAGGCCTTCCACTTCCTTTGAGGGATGCTGTAAGATAGAACCCCTAGAAACTACAAAGAGAAATCACTACAGCTTTGTGAGTGAATCACAGTGTGGACTGGGCCAGCAACATGAGTATCTCTTGGGAGCTGGTTAGAAACACAGAATCTCAACAGGCACCCCTGATCTATGGAATCAGAATCTGTATTTTAAGACTCCCAGGTGGTTTACACGCTTATTGAAATGAGATGTACTGCTCTTCATTACTTGGCCTCTTTTGTTGGTGACCTGCAGAGAAAGTTTATTTCAGATATAACCTAGTGGCGGAATTCCTGGGTTTGAGCGAAGTAAAGGGTTTGCTTGATTGGAGACTACCAGCTACCAGTCAGGTGCTTTTGGGAAATCCACCCAACTTCTTCCAGGCACAGTTTCTTCTCTGTAAAAGGGGGACTACAGTAGCACCTCCTGCACGATGGTGAATGCCCAAAATTACAGTTGCAAACGATAACCAATAAATGTTAGCTATTCTTCTTTGTACTATCAGAAGTTTAATTTTGTTTTTTAATTGAATAGTTTGTTTTGTCTTATAGAATCACAACTGATCCTTTCTGGAGGGGGGTTTAGAAAGTAGAGGAAATATAAAGCCAAATTTATAGCCCTTTCTAGCAGGTATTTGACTTTTTGACTGACCTTACTCCAGCTTCCTCTTATTTTTCATATATTTTTTCTTCATTCCAATTTCCTTAGATATTTACGTTTCATTCTATTTGTCATGGTATCTTCGTAAGTCACTTCAAAATCATTTTACATTGAGGTGTGACATAAAAGTAGCCATCACATGAACACAGATGTGAAAATTCTCACCAAAATACGAGCCAATAGGATTCAACAGTACATTAAAAGGATTATTCACCACGACCAACTGGGATTTATTCCAGGGTTGCAAGGTTAGTTCAACATCCGCAAATCAATCAATGTGATACAACACATTAATAAAAGAAAGAACAAGAACCATATGATACTCTCCATAGATGCTGAAAAAGCATTGGACAAAGTACAGCATCCCTTCCTGATCAAAACTCTTGAAAGTGTAGGGATAGAGGGCACATACCTCAATATTATCAAAGCCATCTATGAAAAACCCATAGTAAATATCATTCTCAATGGAGAAAAACTGAAAGCTTTTCCGCTAAGGTCAGGAACACGGCAGGGATGTCCATTATCACCACTGCTATTCAACATAGTACTAGAAGTCCTAGCCTCAGCAATCAGACAACAAAAAAGAAATTAAAGGCATCCAAATCGGCCAAGAAGAAGTCAAACTATCACTCTTCGCAGATGATATGATACTATATGTGGAAAACCCAAAAGACTCCACTCCAAAACTGCTAGAACTTGTACAGGAATTCAGTAAAGTGTCAGGATATAAAATCAATGCACAGAAATCAGTCGCATTTCTCTACACCAACAACAAGACAGAAGAAAGAGAAATTAAGGAGTCCATCCCATTTACAATTGCACTCAAAACTATAAGATACCTAGGAATAAACCTAACCAAAGAGGCTAAGAATCTATACTCAGAAAACTATAAAGTACTCATGAAAGAAATTGAGGAAGACACAAAGAAATGGAAAAATGTTCCACGCTCCTGGATTGGAAGAATAATATTGTGAAAATGTCTATGCTACCTAAAGCAATCTACACATTTAATGCAATTCCTACCAAAGTACCATCCATTTTTTTCAAAGAAATGGAACAAATAATCCTAAAATTTATATGGAACCAGAAAAGACCTCGAATAGCCAAAGGAATACTGAAAAAGCCAAAGTCGGTGGCATCACAATTCCGGACTTCAAGCTCTATTACAAAACTGTCATCATCAAGACAGCATGGTACTGGCACAAAAACAGACACATAGATCAATGGAACAGAATAGAGAGCCCAGAAATAGACCCTCAACTCTATGGTCAACTAATCTTCGACAAAGCAGGAAAGAATGTCCAATGGAAAAAAGACAGCCTCTTCAATAAATGGTGTTGGGAAAATTGGACAGCCACATGCAGAAAATTGAAATTGGACCATTTCCTTACACCACACACGAAAATAGACTCAAAATGGTTGAAGGACCTCAATGTGAGAAAGGAATCCATCAAAATCCTTGAGGAGAACACAGGCAGCAACCTCTTCGACCTCAGCCGCAGCAACGTCTTCCTAGGAACATCGCCAAAGACAAGGGAAGCAAGGGCAAAAATGAGCTATTGGGACTTCATCAAGATCAAAAGCTTTTGCACAGCAAAGCAAACAGTTAACAAAACCAAAAGACAACTGACAGAATGGGAGAAGATATTTACAAATGACATATCAGATAAAGGGCTAGTGTCCAAAATCTAAAAAGAACTTAGCAAACTCAACACCCAAAGAACAAATAATCCAATCAAGAAATGGGCAGAAGACATGAACAGACATTTCTGCAAAGAAGACATCCAGATAGCCAACAGACACATGAAAAAGTGCTCCATATCACTCGGCATCAGGGAAATACAAATCAAAACCACAATGAGATATCACCTCACACCAGTCAGAATGGCTAAAATTAACAAGTCAGGAAATGACAGATGCTGGCGAGGATGCGGAGAAAGGGGAACCCTCCTACACTGTTGGTGGGAATGCAAGCTGGTGCAGCCACTCTGGAAAACAGCATGGAGGTTCTTCAAAAAGTTGAAAATAGAACTACCCTCTGACCCAGCAATTGCACTACTGGGTATTTACCCTGAAGATACAAACGTAGTGATCCGAAGGAGCACATGCACCTGAATGTTTATAGCAGCAATGTCTACAATAGCCAAACTATGGAAAGAACCTAGATGTCCATCAACAGATGAATGGATAAAGAAGATGTGGTATATATATATACAATGGAATACTATGTAGCCATCAAAAGAAATGAAATCTTGCCATTTGCAATGACGTGGATGGAACTAGAGGGTATCATGCTTAGCGAAATAAGTCAGTCAGAGAAAGACAACTATCATATGATCTCCCTGATATGAGGAAGTGGAGATGCAACATGGGGGGTTAAGGGGGTAGGAGAAGAGTAAATGAAACAAGACGGGATTGGGAGGGAGACAAACCATAAGTGACTCTTAATCTCACAAAACAAACTGAGGGTTGATGGGGGCAGGGGGGTTGGGAGGGGGGTGGGGTTATGGACATTGGGGAGGGTATGTGCTATGGTGAGTGCTGTGAAGTGTGTAAACCTGGCGATTCACAGACCTGTACCCCTGGGGATAAAAATACATTATATGTTTATAAAAAATTAAAAAAAAGTAGCCATCATAATGACAAGTTTATTAGCCCACAACTTTCACTCCAAGTTACATTGACAGCTTTGTCTTTTTTTTTTTTCTCTACAACTCACTATAGTTCTATTGGTTCAGCTAATAAGCTTGTAAGGCGGGAGTGCTTACAATTGTTAAAGAAATGTTGTTGCCCTCATGCAACCTTGTTTATGGCCCAATCTCTAGTATAGTATCTTACACATAATGAATGCATAGTATGTTTATTGAGTGGATGATTCTATAGAAACTTACATCATATGTCATTTATAGGTTTATATATCTTCATGATTGCTCTTTAATTCAAACTGGAATGGGCATTCCTCATCTTTTGACTTGTCCAGCACATAGGACTCAGGTCAAGTGCCACTCTCATCAGGAAGACTTCCTTGAGCCGTCAGCCCAGACAAGGGGGCTCTGTCCTCTAAAAACTCTGGAGTTCTGGGGCGCCTGGGTGGCTCAGTGGGTTAAAGCTTCTGCCTTTGGCTCAGGTCGTGATCCCAGGGTCCTGGGACCCCATGTCGGGGGTCTCTGCTCAGCAGGGAGCCTGCTTCCCTTCCTCTCTCTCTGGCTGCCTCTCTGCCTACCTGTGATCTCTGTCAAATAAACAAATAAAATCTTTAAAAACAAAACAAAACAAAACAAAACAATGGAATTCACTGCTCCTCTCACTCAGCTGGCACTTGACATTCCCCCTCATATTGGTAGCTCTCCTTGAATGAGAACACAAGCTTTAGAATCAAGAAGTCGTGGGTCCAATCCGATTTGGGCCACTTGCCAGCTGTGTGACTTTAGGAACAGCAGTTTCTCTCAGGCTATTCTCTCATCCATAAAATGAGAAAAACAAAGTGTCATATTGCTACAATAGGTAATGTATGTGGATGATCAGCACATTTCCTGGAGATATGGTCATAATCGTGTCTTTTTTCACAAATTAAATTCAACAACCTGCTCTCATGGAAACAGCAGGAAATTATTACCGAGCTGTGAGTGAATTACTAGTTCTGTAACTCTTGAGGATTCTTTTTGCCTCAGGCTCCCATGCTTGATGCAAGATACTGGGGCTGTATCTATTGATGATTAGTGGTGAATGTAGCTGTGATTAAATATTGTCTAGGTTTCATGTCTAGATTTCATGACTTGTCACAGGTGGTGGAGGAGGAAAGTAAGAAATGATTCCTGTTACCCAGGGAACGAGGTACAATACAGTTTCAAACTCTCCCTTGAGTCCCTTTTGTTTTTTTCTTTTTTCAAAAAAAATGCCTCCCTTTTTTATTCTGTAGAATAACTTTTCTTTTTTTGCATTTCTTTTCCTAAGAATATGTTATGGATACCAACATTAATTTATTTCCAAAGGAGTGTTGTGCTGTGGAGATATATATATATATACACACATATGTGTGTGTGTGTGTGTGTGTGTGTGTATGTATGTACATATATATACATTTTTTTTCCTTTTGGAAGTTGTTAAAATAATCTCCAACCTCTCTGGGCTCTATGCAAGGTTCTGAAATGCAAAATGCATGAAAGCCAAATAAACAAATCTTTGAATGTGTGCGTTATGGAAAGTGATTTATTAAGCCCATTCTCTTATTAGCCATCTTATTAGAGATGCCTCTCTTATTAGAGACTATACAAAATTATCCCATGAGATGCTTTTTTTTTTTTTCAAAGATTTTATTTATTTGAGAGAGAGAGATCACAAGTAGGCAGAGAGGCAGGCAGAGAGAGGAGGAAGCAGGCTCCCTGCTGAGCAGACAGTCTGATGTGGGGCCCATCCCAGGGCGCTGAGACCATGACCTGAGCAGAAGGCAGAGGCTTAACCCACTGAGCCACCCAGGCGCCCTGAGATGGTTTTTCTATACACAAAATCCTTGGGGATATGGATATAGTCTACTATAAAGTTGATCTGTATAGTATCAGAAATTTTTCTTATGAATATCTGTTTAATAAAAGAAGAGTGCTTTGAACAGCAAAAAGGCGGGCCTACTACATCAATGCAGTATGCTCATTTTATATTTCTTACCGGTTTCTAACTATTCTAGTCTTCTCCATATGGAGACTTTTGAGATCAAATCTGATCGTTTTGCTTTCTGACTAAAGTCCAACTGTCTCCCTGTGGCCTACAATATTAAATCAAGTATGAAAGGTTTCGCCTATTCTAGCTTCCAATAGCCTGCCTGGTCTCAACTTCTGCCAAAGCCAAGGGCGGAAAGTTCCAGCTGCAATGGGGTTCTTACGTCACTGCCTGCAGGTGGCGCCCTTTCCCAGCTGAGCCTTTGCACGGGCTCTCTCCTCTGCCTGATCATCCATCTAGAACCTGCCCAAATGCCTTTTCCACTTGTAAGCCTCCCTGCACTTGCCCAAACAATTCTTCTTGCCTTTTGGGTCCCCTGACAATGTGCAGATAACATTTACATAGGCTAATAATTTTTCCCTTTACAGATCTCTGATTAGCTTATGAGCTATTTGCAATGGGGTCTGTGCCACCCACCCCATCCAATGCAAGGTCCACCACGCAGAAGATACCCAATACAAGCTGGCCTAATAGACCCTTATGTCTACATTTATATTTTTAAAGAAGACTATACATTTTGCTTCTCTCAGATTCAATTTAATTTTGTTGATCTTAAATTCATGTAATGAGTGTTAAAGCAAACTGTCCTTCTATACCTATTTAAAGTGAATACTTGTGTCTTCCAAGTTGTTGCTAAAGTCCGCATAAATCCACATTGATATCTCTATTAGACCTATTGGAAAACACAAGAGATGATTTTCCTTGTGTAAACCTGTTACTGGAAGGCACATGTCCACTCCGGGATGCCTCAGGTTGCTGTGAGCCCCTCTACTGTTATCAGCATGTCAGGGGCAGCTGCAGTGCAGATTCCCTGTTGGTTACTTAACTGATCTTTTTGGTTAGTATGGGACCAAGACTACCCTCGGAACTCTGTAACCATGGTGATAAGATGCCCTATATTAACTTTTCAACAGAAAAGATGAGATGCTCTAGCACTTCTGTGCCTGTGGTTCCCAGCAGAGTTTTGGGGAGCCATTCAAGCAGTTAAGCAATAGAATCAGGACCCTGAACAGATAATTACTTTTTTCCTTTATACCAGTACCTTTTAAATTAGGAGTGGTGACTGACAGCCCAGACAGTCCACGACCAGTCAAATATGAGATCTAGGGCCAGCCTGGGAGGCTTGTCATTCTTATAATACACCAACTGGGGAAAATATCCTCCAAGCCAAAGGCTTTACTTTTTAAATAAAGTCGGAGTACTTACCAAAATCACAACTGTGTGTTTTTATATGTGTTACAAAATAAAACTATTATGGAAGATGGATTTGATTCTTGTAGAAAATCGAAGTGTTTTCTAACCAGGATGAGTCTCAGACAGAGTTGAAATGGCACACAGTATACATTTGAGATTTGGGGGGCCAGGGAGAAGGTACGGTGTCCAATATCTTCCCTTTTCTTTAGTCTGAAAATCTTATCTTCAGAGTTTTTCCCTCTAAAGGTTTCCAAGCCATTGTAATATAAATATCTTTGGGAACGGTATCACAGCAGGGGAAAGGGGAAAATTTAGTGGTAAGTCAAAGAAAACCGGTTGGTAGCCCTGTTTGGACTGAAGAGTGCTTTGTATATTCCTTCAACCAACGTTTAATCATAAAAAACCTACATTACTCCATTACCTTTAAACAACATGGGATATGGCAAAACTAAATTCTCACAAAGGCAGAAGCTACCCAGCTGCTGTCCTATTTAAGTGGACAGAGTTCTCTTGAAGTTGTCACAATTCCCATCCCTCCCACGTGTACTCAGTAACACTTCTTTTGGTCTTCCTTGCTCATTTACTTATCCCTTTGGCTCCTGTAGGTAAAAAACCGAAACAAACCAAAGACAGAGTTAGCTTCAGTAATTGTGACAATTCGAAGGCTGATGATAAAGCATCCGCTTAGGTTTGCTTTCATGGTTAAGATACCTATAAGAATATAAAAATGTGCATTTTTAATGTTTTTTCTCACACACTTATTAAAAAATGCTTACTATTTATATTGTAGCCTGACTACCTATTTACCACAATATAAATGAATGTGCCAGAGACATCCCACTTTTACCTGTGGCTGACTTGAACTGAACCTCGAGTTTTCTCAAGCTGTTGAAAGTTACCTCAGTGGGGAACACATTATAGTTGGACCTGAACAAGGCAGCAAAACAGTTGAGGCATGGAACTTATTCTCTTAATTCAGGTGGTGTGGGAAAAAGCTGAATGATCTATTCCCAAACCTCACTCTCTAGAGGAGAGGCACCCCTGCCAGGATGTGAGGCCACACTTCCCTCAGCTGCTCCCAGCCAATTACCAATCACAGTGCAGACACCACAGCCCACTCACATTTGGTGTGGGTACACCCCACTGGCTGGCTGAGACCTGCTAAGAACTGTGTTTCCTTCTGAGGCTCTTCCTGCCCCATCCCCTGGTCCCTTGTTCCCTTGCTTTCACAGCTGTCAGACCTCTAGCAGGGACTGAAGGCTCTCCCTGCCTTCTCTGGTTTGGTTCCCTGCAGGCCCTTCCTCCAATAAATCTCTTGCACCTCTCATCTTGTTTTGGCATCTGCTTCTCCGAAGATTCAAACTGACACACTGTAAATGACTAATGATTATTGGCAGAATTGTGAGGACTTATAGAGCAATATCACATGAGGACCTGAGGAGGACTGGGTGGGTGCCTTGAAAAGAGCTTGAAAATGATAACATTCTTACCAGTCAGCATGGATATTATGTCTCCAAGTAGTGTGAGGATCCAAGTAAATTTTAAAAACAAGATTCTGCAGGTGTCTGGATGGCTCAGAAGGTTAAGCATCCAACTCTTGATTCTGGCTCAGGTCATGATCTTAGGGTCGTGTGGTGGAGCCCTGTTTTAACCTCCATGCTTAGCGAGGAGTCTGCTTGAGATTCTCTCTCTCCCTCTCCTTCTGCCCCTACATGCACACACACACACACACACACACACACACACACACACTCTCAAAGTAATACATAAAATAAAACAAGATTCTGGTTACTGTTCTTTGGGGGTGGCAGTGAAGATCAAATCTCGTAGAGGCCAGGCATCAACTCATTAAATAATAACAGCAGATAGTAAAATACATAGAACAATTTTCAATGATGAATTGCCAATTGTTATGTTCAATAGATGTTTCTGAGTTCAGAGACAGGTGGAAGAGACCATCTGGAATTTTAGAACTTTGGGGGAACATTTCTTCCTAAAACTGGACATCACAACTGGACAAGAGCTGGTTATTTTCCCTATGGGGAAGACTGAAAGAGGGGGTTATATGAATATTGGAGCCAATAGTCACCAAGCAATACCTTGGAGCTGTGCTTCTCCAGCGGGGGTCTCAAGACCTCTGAGGAATCTTAAGAATCTATAAGAAATGGAAAAATAATTATGTTTTCATTTTGATGCTAAGCTAAAAATTAGTATTTGCATACTTGGGATCCCCTGAATCACCTTCTAACTAAGGGCTACCTCTCAATTTTTTTGCTTCCTTTTATATTTGTGTTCATAATTATCTAGGCCCCCAATAGTACCACTTTAATCATCATAAGCTGAGAAAGAGTTGACAGAAGTAGACTTAATATATAAATGAAGCATTCTTGTCAAGTGAAGAACAAGTAGTGTCATTTGTGTGCTGCAGAAATAATTATTTTGCAGAAAAAGTAGTTTGAATAGAGAGTAGTGGTGACAAAATTGAGTCATCATCACCTAGCACAGAATTTTATTTATATATATATATATATATATATATATGGTATGTATATCACAAAATCAAAGACATTGTGTGCTAAGAGGTGTGATGTGGCACTTAGACTCAGGAAAACAATTTTAATTTTCATATTAAATTAATGTGGTGAATTTGAATTCATTGCTTTTTAGTGTTTAAAGTAGAATCTGTAGTTTGACTTGGCTTTGTGATATAAGGCGTCTAAGCTTAAGGAGTCTATACTTGGTTTTATGAACAATATGGTTCACATCTGAGTATGCCCAGACTTTCTCCTGTCCACTCCCATAAAGGAAAACTATTTGCTCCTGCTGCCTACCCTCTCCCGTACTCTGGTGGAGGGTCTGCTTCTGAGCAGATAATTGGGAAAGAGCACCAAGGCAGGGAGAGGAGACCATGTTTGGAATTAGCGCCTACCTAACCCCTGAGCTGAATGTTTTCGTGGAGCAGACAAGCTCCTCAGCTGTGAGAGGGGTCTTCATCAGGACCTGTGAGGTGGAAAGGGAAGAAGAAAAATTCTTAGCAGGAGAAGCAAAGCACGCATGGTAAAGAGCAGAAAAAGAGGAAAAAGTTGATAAATTTGAGGGAGTGGAGAGGGAGTTGTGGAGACTGTGTTCAGAAAAACACGTAGAGTCATTTGAGGAGGCTGGAAAATTTGGAAGCAATGCCCATCTGAGAAATGTTTCTGGAGGTTATAAATAAGATTTTCTCAACATCTTTCCCAGAGTCGCAGGTAAAGACTAGATTTTCGGTACTTTTTATGCTGAAGGACAGACGGGGACTCCTCAGGGATGGATCTTTTGATATTTGAGTCTTGTGAGCTGCTGATATGCTGGGCTCTCCAATTATGGACCAATTAGTTTAGGCCCATGGAAACCTCTCAAAGGCAGACATTACATTTCAAGGGAGGTATTGAGAAAAGAAATATTCTTTCAAGTTAAAAGTCACCCAGGCCTCATCCAAAGTCTCAACTGCTATTATTTTCTGAAGTAGGGGAGTTAACATGTGATTTCTCTTATGCCTTGCCTGGGGGGGTTGTGTGGGATGATGCTTACCGGAAGGATAAAGGAGATATATCAGTCTTGAGTAGCTCAAGCTTCATAAATCCTTTAGGGTCATGATTCTCCCATTGCATTAGCTAAATGGAATTTCATGGTAGGTCTGGTCTGTGAGAAGAAACCTATGGCAGAGAAGGCACCTAGCTGCCAGGTAAAGTGCAATTAGCAGAGCATATAAAATATAATTAGCATCCTTTGGATCGTAATCCCAATAGCTCTTGCAGCTGCCCCTTTCCTCTCCGTCTCTATCCCTTTCATCTCATCTCCACCATTAGAATAGTTTTTAAGTGTATTCCTGCTTCCAGGAGGCCTGTTTTCTGCCATTTTCTTTTCCCCACTCATTGAGCCTATCTGTCTATTCTGTTCAGCCATTGGTGGCTCACTTGTTAGACCCTACAACGAGACCCCCCAGTCTCTGCCCCTGCCCAGGTGACACCCTAGTGGGGACAGATTCGTTAAATGAGTCATCATTCAAATACTGAGTGTGACGGGCGTCTGGAATCTCATGACAGGGCAAGGGAAAGTCTGGGGGTGCAGAGAAAAGCTTCAAGAAGCTGTTCAAAAGCTTCAAGAAGATTGAGGAGGAATTCACCAAGCAGAGGGCAAGTGGAGGGGCCACGGAGCAAGAACACCCCAACACTGGGAGATGCTGAGTGGTGCCCAGGAAAAAAAGAAAAGACTAGAATTTGGGGGTCAGGTGGATTAGGTAGGTCAGCTTTCAAGCTCAGATCTGTAAGGGCCCTGTAAAAAAAGTGAACATTTGCTGACTAATTGAACATAAAAAATAATAATAATAATACTAAAGTGAACATTTGGTTTTTCATTCTAAGGGCTGTTGGAAGGCACTTGAAGTTTTTAACCAAGAAGTGGTAAGATTGGAGGCAGAGTGAAGAATTAATCACACATGGTACCTAGCCTTTTTTGAGTGCAATCTGATTACGTTACTCCTGTTTTAAAACTTTTAGTAGTGACTTCTTAATGCCATCAAAATGACATCTAAATTTTTAATGAAGCTTGCCAGGCTCCCTGCTACTTTTCCAGGCTCATCTTTGATTCCCTGCCCATGAGGGGCAACAGAATATGCTACCTCAGAATGTGCCTCTTTGGCATGAGGATACACACACACACACACACACACACACACACATTTACATTTACATTTATATTTATATAGAGATAGATATTTTTCTCCCCTAGAGAAAGAGCCTATGTGAGTATTGGCCGGGGTCGGTGGTGGTGGTGGTGGTGGGGTTGGGGGGACAAAGGTAAAGAATCTTAAACAGGCTCAGTGCCCAGGGGAGAACACTAAGGGATGGGGGCTGTTTCAATCTCAGGACCTGAGATCATGACCTCAACTGAGGTCAAGAGTCATGGATTTACCAACTGAGTCACCCAGGTCACATGGAGATAATTTTGAGCCAAAGACAGTCCAGGCCCCTTAACGGCCAAAGGGGATATAGATAATCATTTTGATTGGAAATGGGATGGAGGCAGAGGAAGAGCAACAAGAGTTGAGAGCTCAAGGGAAACTCAGATGGAAAGCTTGCCTTGTGCTTTTGAATTCCTTTTAAAAACTTAGTTGCCCTATAATTTACTTGTAATAATATTGGCTCTAACTTGAAGGTAGATGTATGGGAGGCACAGAATCTTAAAGATGTTTTAGCCAAAATTGGGCACCCTTTTACTTGAAACGAATCACAGTCAAAGAGTTCTGGTATTTAAGATTCTTTGTTTGCTTCTATATATTTAATTCAAGAATGTTATACAGGTTATATTCAGGCACTTGAAGTGCTTGTGTATCTTAGAACACTTTTAAGGGTTAATAAAATAGGTGGCTTAGCCTTATCACTTGCCTTTTACTGCCATCCTGTGGCCATTTCATTTTCTAGCTTAAAAATCCATTTGCTATATATATATATTTAAATTTATTTATTTTTAAGTAATTTCTATTCACCACCCTAGAGATCAAGAGTTGCATGCTCTACTGACTGAGCCAGCCAGGCACCCCAAACTTATGCTGTTTTTAAATCTGGAATGGTGTTCCCCATGGGCCAGGAATCGAGTTTGAAAGGGCACAAGGGGCTCCTGCAGGGCAGGACTGTTCTCTTTCTTGATCAGGGTACTGATTACTGCGTGTGCTTAGTTGTGAAAAGCCACTGAGCCGTACAGATGATATGTGCACTTTCCTGAATGCATGTGGTCCCCCAATAAAAATGCTACCTGAACAAAAGAAAAATGCAAAAAAAAAAATCCATTTGCAAAACCTTATTTTCTATCCTTATCGCAGAATATGTTTTTGGATTTTGTCAGTTCTCAGTGAACGTAGATATAGTCGGATGCACGTATTTGGTAGTATTTTGCTATCTTAAGATGCTCCATCAGTAGTATATACTTCTCATGGAATTTTAATTCTGAGTGAGCTTCCATACAGTATTTCCAAAGAGCCTTCCCTCAGATATCTTTCCTCCATCCCTCCTTCCCAACCTGGTTTTTCAGTGGATGCTTAGGCCATAACAATTTATTGTAGTCTTGAAGGCAGATGCCCTGGGGTTGTTTCTCTCTATTTGAAATACTCACACATACTTTTTTTTGGAATCTGGATTTGGATTTCCTTTCTTGGATCTCCCCTCTTCTGATCCTCCAGAATTCTAAGTCCCAGAGCCCTTATTGTTGAGATGACAGGCATAGGTAGGATCAGGCAATGTGCCCATGACAGGATGTGCTCTTGTTCTTTGGGCTTGTGACCATCGGATTCTGCTTCTCTGTGGAGAAGTGGGGTGTATGCAGGCTGAAGGGGGCAAAGGGCATCTGCTGTCCCAGGAGTTCTTTGTCAGGAGGTTGATTTGGTCTCTATAACCGGGAGGCTGATAGCAAGCACATTCTATGAGAGCAAGTTTTTTTCATGCTATCTACCCAAGACCATGAGGACCTGGAGTCTTGCCCAATAGGGGATGATAGTTCTGAGAAATCACAGTGATAATGGCTAGCACACATTGAAGTTTTCATTTACATGCCATGGGTTATTCTAAACACCTTCTATGCATTATCTCAGACTTTAAACAATCTCATGAGCAGAGACCATTAGCATTCTTATTTGACTAGTTAGAAACCCTAGGTCTTAGAGCAGTGATGTCTTCTCCAAGGTAAGGCAGCCGGGAATTGGTGGGTTTGTGGAATGAACCAGTGAGTGAGTATCTGATGCCCAGTGTGTGTGCCTCCTTCAAAATCATTTCCTTAGAGTCCAAGACCTGGAATTTTCTTTATCCAGACCTTGAATTTTCCTGATGCATCCAAAGAATACATCTCCCCTAGCTTCTGAGGATGAGCTGGGGCCACCTGAGTGTGTCTGTCCCTGGTCACAGTCCCATTATGACCTCTCTTGGGCCAGGCTCACCCTCATCACCCTGTGGCATCTGATTCTAAGGATCTGGCTCTGTCTTTTGTTTATCATTCTGCTCCTGATTTCTAACTTTATGTTAGGTCTTTGGCACCTGACTTTGAACCTTCTCTTCAGGGCCATGTCTTAGACTTGCCCCACAGGTCTGGGAAAGGGTAGTACTGTGCTTACATGTGAAGGCTCAGGAATCAAGCTGTTGGGATTTGTTTCCCAGCTTTGCCACTCAGCACCGTGTGACCTTGGGCAAGTCCAATGAACTCTCTAAAGCCCCAGTTTTCTTATCTGTAAAATGGAAATTATTAATGGGAATAGTGAGAGTATCGTTTGGTAATCCATGTGGAGTCCTTAGAGGGCCTTACAGATTGAAAGTCTTTGCTCGTTTGTTCATTTCATTGAGAGCCTCTTATGTGCCAGGTGCTG
Organism: Lontra canadensis; assembly: GCF_010015895.1. Lineage (NCBI taxonomy): Eukaryota > Metazoa > Chordata > Mammalia > Carnivora > Mustelidae > Lontra > Lontra canadensis. Next base: position 105,724,477 of record NW_022630995.1, on the reverse strand, counting down.
CTTTACTTCTGGGACTACAGCGGTGAACGAAGCGGACATAAATCTCTACCTTCTTGGCCTTAAGTCGTATTATGAGTCTCTGTAATAGCAGAAAACAAGTTAAATAAGGATATATCTATATTTCATTAAATAATGATAAATGATAAAAAGAAAAATAAAGCAAGAAAAAAGGGAAGGTGTTGGGGGGTTGGTTTGTGACTTTAATTAGGGCATTTAAGGAGGCCTCAGTAAGAAGATATTTGAGTAAAGACTGAATGAGGCAGAGAAACCAGCCAGGCAGTTTTCTCAGGACCAAGTGTACCAGGCTGAAGGAACAACCTGTGCAAAGGCCCTGAGGCAGGAGATCTGGTGGGTTAGTGAAAAAGTAAGGAGACCAACGTAGCTAGAGTAACAGAATTTGCCAAAGGATCGCATATAGCATGAGAGATGTGTCAAGAAAGATGCCGTGTTCTTTGCCTAAGCAACAGTCAGGATGTAAGCTTCACTTACTGAGATGGGAATAATGGAGGGAGGAGCAGGTGTGGGAAGAAGGTAGGTCGATGGAGGGGGGGTGGTTGATGTGGGTAAGGTCAGGGCCTCAGTTTTGGACAGTTGCCTTTGCGATGCCAATTAAACCACCCACAGTGAGATGTTGGGGAGACCTTTGCAGTTCAGGAGAAAGGTCTAAGCTGAGATGGAAATCAACAGCCTGTCACTGGTATTGAAAGTCATGAGACTGAATGAGATGGTCAGAGAAGTGAGTTTAGTTAGAAAAGAGAAGAGATGAAGGTTTAGATGCCAGGGAGATAAGTAAGCATTCTGAAAATGGTAGCTGCGGGCATTATGATCATCATGGCCCCCCATTTGTCCTTATCTGAGGAGCACTTGCACTCCAGCTGTCCGGGTCTCCACTATGGGGCCATTTGGAAAAGTCCCACTGTGTGCCATGTCCTTCAGTTTCTCTCCGGGATGACACTGCAGTTGTAAACACTGCTTCTGGCTCTGGCCATCCACCTGGGACACAGTCCTTTTCCTGACAATGCCTCCCATCCTAGCTAAAATCAAGGTACCCTGATGATTTTAGTGCCTGCCTGTCTACTGGGGAGAGTCCCCGCCATTCCCCTGGCTATCTTGAGTTGATCGTCCCTCGCCCCCCCACCCCACTCTGGGAAGTGAGCAGTCCACCATCTCACCATCAGGGGTTCCATTCTCTGTCTGACAGCTCTGCCCTCTCTCTGCACAGGGGACAAGTCCCAGGGAGCTAGCCCTCCTCTTCTCTTTGACCAATGAGATTCTTTTTCTCCCTCACATTGAACTTCATATTAATTTTCCCTAAGGATTTGGATACTCTGCTTTGAAATCACTTGTTATATGTTTTTATTTTTAACTTTTTAAAAGGAACTTTTTTTAAATCAAATTATAATTAACATACAACATTATATTAGCTTCAGGTGCGTGACACAATGATTCAACAATTCTATACATCACTCAGTGCTCATTGTGGTGAGTGTGCTCTTAATCTCTTACTCATTTCACCTATTCTCCTACCCACTTTCATTTTCATTTTTAACTTTGAATTGCAACAACTATCACATTTTGTACAAATTAAATCCTATTAATAAAATGGATACTTTGTATCCACCCAACTTAAGAAAAAGAACATTCTAGTGCCTCCGAAGTCCCCTGTGCTCCTCCTTCCTGCTGTCCTTTCTTTTCCCCACTGGAGGAATATTGTGCAAGATATTCTCTTGCTCATCTTTATAGTGATGCAGGCTGAGGGGTGTTTTATAGAAACGACATCTTCTACCTTTCCCTGAAGATCTGGAAGGGGCTGTGAGAGAAATAGAGGAAAAGCCACTAGCCAGCCTCCTGAAGCACTGTGTGGATGGCCCAGCCAGCGGTCTCCAGGAGAAGCTCAGAATCCAATCAACTGAGCAGGGCTGCAAAGAGGCAGCTGTAGGAGATAGTCAAAGTGACTGCCTCTGCATGGGGGCCTGTGAGTCCACTGACAGCTGCCTGTGGTCAGTCAAAGTAAAGTGCCCCACAGTGGACAGAAGGGATGGCAGTCGTGGAGAGGAAGTGTAAGCAGGAACCCAGACCCTCACTGTCTGTCCATCTGAGTGCATGTACCCTGCAAGAAAACGGGGTGTTGCTTTACTTCTGCCTCCAGTATCTTGTTTAAGCTCCTATTTTGGTCCATTTAACCTCAAACTCTGCAGGGAACTCTGGGATTTGTAGTTCCTAGCTTAGCCAAGATGGCCATAGAGTACACCAGCACAGCTGCTTATGAGTGAATCCTAAAACAATGTACTGTTGAGTTTTGGCTGGACCTTAAAGATTTATTTATTTATTTATTTATTTTTGCAAAAGAGAGAGAGAGAGAGAGAGAGACAATGAGCAGGATTAGGGGAGAGGGAGAAGCAGACTCCCCACCGAGCAGGGAGCTTGATGCAGGGCTGGATCCCAGGACCCTGGGATCATGACCTGAACTGAGGCAGACACTCAACTGACTGAGCCACCCTGGCGCTCTTGGCTGCACTTCATTATAATAGGAATTATGCAGCTTATTTTTTTCTATGACTTACTTTTATCATTTTGTTGGTGTTGTTAACCTCGGTTTTTGAAATTCCATCCTGCTGATCCGTTCACTTGTAACTACAATATATAGAATTCCAAAGTATGAAGATGTAGGTTATTTATTCATTTCAGTATAATTAGATATTTGGTGGTTTTTTTTTTTCAGATTTTGCTTTTGTGAACAAAGTTTCCATGAATATTGTATATATCTCCTCATATGTGTAAAAGTTTTTCTAGTATATATACACAGCAGAGAAATTGTGGAGTATAGAATATGTTGTGTGCAATTTTTTAAATAATTTTTAATTTTTTTGTTAACATATAATGTATTATTAGCCCCAGGGTACAGGTCTGTGAATCGCCAGGTTTACACACGTCACAGCACTCACCACACATACCTTCCCCAATGTCTATAACCCAACCAACCTCACCCCACCCTCCTCCCCCTGGCAACCCTCAGTTTGTTTTGTGGGATTAAGAGTCTCTTATGGTTTGTCTCCTTCCTGATCCCATCTTGTTTCATTTATTCCTTTCCTACCCTCCGAACACCCCACTTTGCCTCTCAACTTCCTCATATCAGGGAGATCACATGATAATTGTCTTTCTCTGATTGACTTATTTCGTTCAGCATAATACCTTCTAGTTCCATCCACATCATTGCAAATGGCAAGATTTCATTTCTTTTGATGGCTACATAGTATTCCATTGTATATATATATACCACATCTTCTTTATCCATTCATCTGTTGATGGACATCTAGGTTCTTTCCATAGTTTGGCTATTGTAGACATTGCTGCTATAAACATTCAGGTGCATGTGCCCCTTCGGACCACTATGTTTGTATCTTTAGGGTAAATACCCAGTAGTGCAATTGCTGGGTCAGAGGGTAGTTCTATTTTCAACTTTTTGAAGAACCTCCATGCTGTTTTCCAGAGTGGCTGCACCAGCTTGCATTCCCACCAACAGTGTAGGAGGGTTCCCCTTTCTCCGCATCCTCGCCAGCATCTGTCATTACCTGACTTGTTAATTTTAGCCATTCCGACTGGTGTGAGGTGATATCTCATTGTGGTTTTGATTTGTATTTCCCTGATGCCGAGTGATTTGGAGCACTTTTTCATGTGTCTGTTGGCCATCTGGATGTCTTCTTTGCAGAAATGTCTGTTCATGTCTTCTGCCCATTTCTTGATTGGATTATTTGTTCTTTGGGTGTTGAGTTTGCTAAGTTCTTTATAGATTTTGGACACTAGCCCTTTATCTGATATGTCATTTGCAAATATCTTCTCCCATTCTGTCAGTTGTCTTTTGGTTTTGTTAACTGTTTGCTTTGCTGTGCAAAAGCTTTTGATCTTGATGAAGTCCCAATAGCTTATTTTTGCCCTTGCTTCCCTTGTCTTTGGCGATGTTCCTAGGAAGACGTTGTTGCAACTGAGGTCGAAGAGGTTGCTGCCTGTGTTCTCCTCAAGGATTTTGATGGATTCCTTTCTCACATTGAGGTCCTTCATCCATTTTGAGTCTATTTTCGTGTGTGGCATAGGGAAATGGCCAGTTTCATTTTTCTGCATGTGACTGTCCAATTTTCCCTATACCATTTGTTGAAGAGATTGTCTTTTTTCCATTGGACATTCTTTCCTGTTTTGTTGAAGATTAGTTGACCATGGAGTTGAGGGTCTATTTCTGGGCTCTCTATTCTGTTCCATTGATCTATGTGTCTGTTTTTGTGCCAGTACTGTACTGTCTTGATGATGACAGCTTTGTAATAGAGCTTGAAGTCCGGAATTATGATGCCACCAGGTTTGGTTTTCTTTTTTAACATTCCTCTGGATATTTGGGGTCTTTTCTGGTTCCATATAAATTTTAGGATTTTTCCATTTCTTTGAAAAAAATGGATGGTACTTTGATAGGAATTGCATTAAATGTGTAGATTGCTTTAGGTAGCATAGATATTTTCACATTATTTGTTCTTCCAATCCATAAGCGTGGAATATTTTTCCATTTCTTTGTGTCTTCCTCAATTTCTTTTATGATTACTTTATAGTGTTCTGAGTACAGATTCTTTGCCTCTTTGGTTAGGTTTATTCTTAGGTATTTTATGGTTTTGGGTGCAATTGCAAATGGGATTGACTCCTTAATTTCTCTTTCTTCTGTCTTGTTGTTGGTGTATAGAAATGCAACTGATTTCTGTGCATTGATTTTATATCCTGACACTTTATTGAATTCCTATACAAGCTCTAGCAGATTTGAGGTGGAGTCTTTTGGGTTTTCCACATAAAGAATCATCTCATCTGCAAAGAGTGATAGTTTGACTTCTTCTTTGCTGATTTGGATGCCTTTAATTTCTTTTTGTTGTCTGATTGTGTGCAATTTTATTATGTACTGTCAAACTGTTTTCCTTAAGGATTCTGCTCGCACTGGCAATGCATGAGTGTTTCTGTTGCTAAATATGTTCATTATAAAGACACTTAACATTGTCAGATACTTTAAAATTTGCAAAAGTAGGGAGGTGCAACATGCAATCTGATTTTGATTCCAATTTCTTCTGTCTTAATTATGCATGAAACTGGACATCTTTTACATGTTCTTATTTTAATTAATTAATTTGACAGAAAGAGAGTGATAGAGAGAGAGCTCAAGCAGGGGTCACAGCAGAGGGAGAGGGAGAAAGAAGCAGGCTCTCCAGTGAGCAAGGAGCCTGATGCAGGACTAGATCCCAGGATCCAAGGATCATGCTCTGAGCAGAAGCCAGATGGTTAACAGTTGAGCCACCTGGGTGCTCCTACATTTATTTATTTATTTATTACCATAGCATTTCCCCTTTTCTAAAATGACTGGTCTGTCTTTTGTCCCCCCCCCCCCCTTTAGAAGGCTTCTTCATCAATTCTAGATAACAGTCTTTACTGATTGCTTATATTGCAAATATTCTCTCTCAGTTTGTAGCTTGTGACCAGTTTGAATCATTTCTAGCTTGCTGCACTATTCTATTCCTTTATTGACCGAACTCTGTTCCATTTCCACACTGGCTTGTCTCGTCATATGCCTCTTATAGTGTCTTCTGATGAACAGAAGGTCCATGTTTTAGTATGGTAAAATGTGGCTTTCCTGTCCTCCTGCTTTGGTGATTTTGAGTCTTGCCTAAGAGATCCTTCTTTTCTTCCATATTGTAAAGATATTTGGTATCGCTTTCTAAAGTTTTTCACGTTTTGTTTTCCACAATGTCTTTAGTTTTCCACAGATATGTAATACATGCTCCTTTATATCTGAGCTTTCGTGTATGCATGAGTTTGTTTCTGGTCTCCAGTCTGCTCCTTTGGTCTTGACATCTGCAAGGACAAGTGTCCCCATCTCGCTCTCCTTTAGCATTGTCTTGGCTCTCCTTATTGAGAAAAGTCATTTGCTTTCCTGCATAGATTTTAGGATCAATTTGTGAAGTTCTCCAAGAATATTCTGTAGTGATTCTGATTAAATTTAGGGGACAATTGAAATCTTTATAGACTGCTCCATAGCTGCCTTTCTTCCCTCTATTTTCAACATGACAGATGCCACTTTTTTCCCTTGCCTAGGACTTGCTGGTGGGAGGAGAGGCCATGGGTATCTCCAAGACCGTGGTTGCACCCATCCAGTGGGTCAAGCTGCTGCTGCAGGTGCAGAATGCCAGCAAGCAAGTCACTGCTGATAAGCAATACAAGGGCTGTATAGATGTCATGCTTCCCATCCTCAGGGAGGAGGGAGTCCTGTCCTTCCGGCATGGTAACCCAGCCAATGGCATCAGATGCTTTCCCACCTAGGTTCTCAACTTTGCCTTCAAAGATAAATACAGGGATTCCTGGGTGGCTCAGTCATTAAGTGTCTGCCTTCGGCTCAGGTCATGATCCCAGGGTCCTGGGATCGAGCCCCGCATTGGGCTCCCTGCTCTGTGGGAAGCCTGCTTTCCCTCACCCACTCCCACTACTTGTGTTCCCTTTCTCACTGCGTCTCTCTCTGCCAAATAAATAAACAAAATCTTAAAAAAAAAAAGATAGAAAGATAAATACAAGAAGATTCTCCTGGGTGGTGTGGACAAGAGAACCCAGTTTTTACGCTACTTTGCAGGGAATCTGGATTCAGGTGGTGCCATGGGGACCACATCCTTGGGTTTTGTGTATCCTCCTGATTTTGCCTGTACCTGTCTAGTAGCTGATGCTGGCAAAGCTGGAGCTAAAAGGGAATTCAGAGGCCTCAGTGACTGCCTGGTTAAGATCTACAAGCCTGGTGAGATGAAGGGTCTGTACCAAGGCTTTAACGTGTCTGTGCAAGGTATTCTTATCTACAGAGCTGCCTACTTCTGTATCTATGGCACAGCAAAGGGAATGCTTCTGATCCCAAGAATACTCACATCTTTCTCAGCTGGATGATTGTGCAATCCTTCCAGCAGTTGCTGGGTTGACTTCCTGGCCATTGGACACTGTTGGCTACCAGGTGATGGTGCAGTCAGGGTGCAAAGGAACTGACATGACACATACAGGCACGCTTAACTGCTGGAGGAAGGTTGCTCGTGATGAAGAGGAACCAAAGCTTTTTTCAAGGGTGCATGGTCCAATGTTCTCAGAGGCATGAGTGGTGGTTTTGTGCTTGTTTTGTAGGATGAAATCAAGAAGTTCACATAACTTATTGCCTAGATTCTCCCCTTATGAATAGACCTGTGGTATCATATATCATATCTTGAGCATTCTTTTATTTTAAGATTTATTTATTTATTTGATAGAGAGAGAGTGTGCATGCAAGCGGGGGAAAGAGCGGAGGGAGAGAAAGAATCTTAAGCAGACTCCACACTGAACAGGGAGCCCAACTTGGCGCTCAATCGCACAACCCTGAGATCATGACCTGAGCTGAAATCATGGGTCAGACGCTTAACTGACTGAGCCACCCAGGCGCCTCTCTCTTGAGCATTCTTTCCCCCCCCCGCCAAAGATTTTATTTATTTATTTAACAGAAAGAAACCACAAGTAGGCAGAGAGGCAGGCAGAGAGAGAGAGAGAGAGAGAGAGGAGGAAGCAGGCTCCCTGGCTGAGCAGAGAGCCCATTGCGGGGCTTGATCCCAGGACCCCAAGACCATGACTGAGCTGAAGGTAGAGGCTTAACCCACTGAGCCATGCAGGCGCCCTTCTTTCGAGCATTCTTGTTAGACTGTTGGTTGTTTATCAGTGACAACTGTTATTGGTTGAAAATGGGAAGCAGTAATATTCATCTGACCAGTTTTCTCCTAAAATCATTTCCATGGTGATGAGACTCAATTATATTTTTTATTTCAGTCACTCCTGATAAATAAATTTGAAGAAATAAAAAAATATCTCAAGAAACCCCAAACTTTACAGACTGCTTGCTAATTTGTTCCCACTGAATCTGTTCTTCCTGCTCCTGAGCTTATGGCTGCCATTTGAAGACTCTCTCACCCTTCTTGGCAGCTAGTTTTGGCCATGTGTGGTAGAGTACTTGCAAATTGATTGCCATTATATCCTTCCCTGTCTCCACATGCGGCTTTGCTGTTCTCCTTTCAGTAAACAGAATATTTCTCTTCCCTTGGAATATGAGCTGACATTATGGCTTGCTTTGCCTAACAGGATGCGGTGGGTATGATACTGGGTCAGTTCTGAGCCTAGGTCTCAATAAGACTTCTGTGCCATCGCTTGCTCATGGACATTTGCCACTGTCTGTGAACAAGCCTGGGCTATCCCGCTGGATGGCGAGAGACACTGAGTTAGTCACCTCATATACAGGCTTTGCTGTGTACTAATGGTTTGATCTTAAGCAACATGCCCCAGGCTCCTCATCTCTAAAATGAGGATCATAATAATACCTAGAAAATAGTGTTGTTGTAAGGATTAAGTAAGTTAACATATGTAAAGCACCTAGAGGAGGGCCTCGCACCTCACGGTCTCTCTGAGGGTCTGTTATTACTATTATAATGGAAAAAATTGCACATCTTGGGCTTATATGGAGAAAAACAAAACCATTTGCCTAGAATATAGACTACGTGATGGGTTGGGAAGAAAGCGCTGGGAAGGTAGGAAGGAGCAAGGCTGTGGTCGCCTTGAATGCCTGCCTCTTATACAAGGATTTTTATTCTACAGATATTAGGGAACCATTGCAAGTGTTGAGCATTTAAGAAACATCGTCAGAGTATGCAAATATTCAGATAAGTTCTCACATTAAATAGTCTCCTATAATTTTATCAGTCTCTCTAACTGGAGACTTCTTGGAGATACATTTGATGGCAAGGAATCCTGAAGAGTTCATTTATTTTGGGATGGGGGTAGTTGGATGGGTCTGCTGATATTCATATGGTTGAATAGCTATTGCTTTTGCAATGAAAGCGAAAGAATCTGGTGCAGTTTATGTTTGAGAACTGGGCAACTTACAGCGGGCCATGAAGCAGTGTTGGAGACATATGTCCTTGGTCATTGCCAGAACTGTGACAAATAGTCAATATGTTTACATATATCTTCAACAGATATTGATTTTACCTGCATTTTATGCAAGAAATGAAATAAGCAAAGGGAAGACATGATCCTCACTGTTCTGAAGCGTATAGTCCATTGAGCAATAAAGACACATAGCTCCTGTGTGTTAATAGCATGATGAATCCTACACAATAAGAACATCCATTGGATGTTTGGATTTAGAAAGACGTGAAAGTTGAGATCTGGTGGATGATTCAGAATTTGCCAGGGAGGAGGAGGTGGTGGGTTTCAGACAGAGGCAACAGAATGCATAGAGGCCTGAAAGCAAGGAAAAACACGGAGAAGATTTTATAAATCTGTATATACAGGTGGGGATATCATTTGTCGATATTAGTATTCTTATATTATATAAATATATTATATAAATATATTAACATATAATATATGTGTGGCTCCTGAATTTACATTAGGGACAGTGTCACAAAACCAGGTGAGCTGCATGAAACCCACAGGCTGTGGGTTGTTTATCAATGTATTAGTCTTACCTAAACTACCTTTGGTAGTGGAAACACACCAAAGAAATAGATCTCTAGGAGCCTAAAGAGGTAGTGTGGGGGTACAGGGGGGCAGTCCCCAAAGGTGCCACTTTGGCATAGTTATTATTTTGAATTAAAGTTACTTAAGAAACAGCCAGTGCAAGAATGCTTGGACTACTCCTGGCTTTCTCCGGAAATTGGGAAATAAATCTCCCGTGGCAAACATCCCCTCCCTGCCCAGCAAAGTGGAGGGACATCCATTTTGTCAGAGATGGAGAATTCAGGGCTAAAGAAGCCTATCTGAACAAATCCCATTACTTTTACTAATTTGCTACTCCAGCTTCCCGCCCAAATTCTGTTTGGAACCCCTTACTCATTGAAGCTCTCAAACACGAATTTTCTTTGTTCTGTCAGTTCCTCATAGATTTATGTTTCCTTGTCTAAAAAGTATAAAAATATCTGCCTTGGTCATTTCTTTAGGTCTCAACTTTATTATTTGTCTTCTGTGTGCATGTAATTAAAGTCTTTATGACTTTGAAACCTAAGTGAGAAACAAGGATATCCATGGAAACATATCCAGGATTTAGATGCAGAAGGAAAAGGGGTCAAGCTAGAGTCTTAGGAGTTGTGTCAACCAATTCACGGGTAGGGGGTTTTGTGTACTATTTATATGTACGTATACTGCCAGACACGGTGAATTTCAAATATAAGGTGCTCAAGGGTGTTTGGTTTTATAATATTAGATTAACCAAGTGTTCTCTAATGCTTTATGCTAGTGGCTCTACTTGGCATACAGTAAGTCCTTAATAAATATAGCTGCTATTATCATTTTATCATTGTTAAGAACAACATGTGATTCAGGGCGCCTGGGTGGCTCAGTCGGTTAAACGATGGACTCTTGATTTTGGCTCAGGTCATGATCTCAGGGTCTTGAGATCAAGCCCCATATCAGGCTCCATGCTGGTCATGGAGCCTGCTTAAAATTCTCTTTCCCTCTGCCCCTTCACCCTGCTCACCCTACTTTCTCTCATGCTCACATACTCTCTCTCAAAAAAAAAAAATTAAAATAATAATAAAAAAAAGAACAACATATGATTCAAAGTAATATAACAATAGAATCATGCAGAAGGCCGCAGTTGGAAAACACTGCAAGTGTAGTTGGCTCTTGATTCTTTTTTCTCTCTCCCATAGTTATTTTATTATTCATGGCTGTTTCTACACAAAGAGGATGCAGAAGATGTGATTCAGCTCCAGTGAAAGATTAGTGTTGGGAGTTGTATAATTCTGATCCCCTGAACAAGCCCCAGTTCCATCACCTCTCTAAAACAGGGAGTGCTGGTGAATTACACATCAGGGTATTTTCCAATAAAGCTGCTGATAGGGGACTGCTTGAGTTACAGCACCGAAACTGTTGCCTACATTACTAAAATTAGTCAGATTGGCTCAAACATTAAAGCAAGGCTGCTACTCTGGTTAGAGTGTATTTAAGAAATATATTCTAGGATGGATCGATACAAAAATGTAAGTATAGCTACACATAAATTTGGGAAGAAAAAATACCCAGATTCTAGATCTATTGGGAAGACCTAAAAACAGAAATAAAACAAACCCTCCTCTCCTACTTTTCCATCCCTAAGTTCATCAATACAAGAACTGCTCCCCCCCCAAACTTCACACTTTCCACATTATGAAGAAGGAAAAAAATTATATTTTATTTTATTATTTGGCAGATGAAATGGAAAGAGAAGTTTATAGTGAGTCATATATGTTGTATTTATCATAAGTAGATTTTTTTCAGGGAAATTTGTACCATGTTTATGAAGCACAGAATTTAAATAGTATAACATATTTATTGGGCATCCTGTAAATACAGATACTAAGCAAGAAGTACAGGGGATACTAGGGACACAGCTGGGAACCACAGACCAGCTGGCTTGCTGTTTAAAGGAGGAGATAATCAGGAATCAAATAACCACACAAGGAAATGTCAGAATGTAAGTGTGGTAAATGCTACAGATGAGAAACATATGCTCTACCGAGATCAGGTAGTGATACCTTTGACCCTGTTTGGGATAGGGAATGTTGACTGAGTTCTGGAGGATAAATAGGAATTAATTAGATACAGAGGGTGGGCTGTGGGGCTGGAAGACAGTGACCCAGAGAAGAAGAGCACATGCAAGGACTTTCTGTTGAGAGGCTCTGGGAGCGGGACCGTACAGCAGAGTTCAGGGTGTGGGAGTAAGCACTGAGCACAGAGCAAGGGGGGGGGGACTATACAGATAGGTAGAAGTCAGTAATAAAACCCTAAATTTAAGCTTGCCATGACTACTTTGAACAAAGGACTACATTTCTCAACTCTTTTGCGGCTAACTTTTGTCCAGTGAAATTTAAGCAGATATACTGATGGTAACTTCCAGGAAGTGTCTTTAAAATGGAAAGACATGTCCTTTCCCAACTTTTGTCCGTCCTTTCTGTTGGTAAAAATTTGGAGAGAGCATCATTTTGAAACATGAAGTAACCTTGGGATAGAAGTCCCCTGGTTGGCAGAGCAACAAGGTGGAAGGGACCCAAGTCCCTCACAGTGTCAAGAGTCATACTGGACTTGACCTGACCACCTACACTTCTTGCAGAGAGAAATAAAACTGTCCTCTCTTGTTTAAGCCACTGAAACACAGTGTTTTTCTGTGATTCACAGAGGACCTAATTCTAATAGGTAAACCTGGGGTCTAAGAAGTTTGGAATTGGCCTGGTCAAATCCATAGACTTTTTCGACTTTAGCGTACCCTACTGGGGCTTAGTTCTTTGTGTATGCCTACAGAAGGGAGGAGACTGCTGCTACCCTCAAGTTCTGTTTGGTCCTTGGCTTCATTTAGCTGCTGTGAAGCATTCCCTGAATCTTACCAGGGTGGGATCCTGAGAAAATATTTAGGCAAAATGTGAAAACCGAACTATCATATGATGAAGTTATATCCCACATATGGGATATGAAAATATCCCACATAATCCAAGGATGCCCTTTAGTTAAGTAAAGTACTTAAGTGAAGCCTCCTCTCCTGAGGAGAAAGCAGAGATTCTGGAGGAGTGGATGTCAATCAAAGAGAAGAAGAGAGTGGATGTCAATCAAACCAGGAGGAAAGAGGAAAGTTCCATGCCCTTCCCTCAGTCTATGCAGATCCTGGTGAACTATTAGCTGTATTTGGAATGGCAGAGAGCCCTGGATAAAACACATACTACATAACATAATTTCATGTTTCTTAGGCTGCGCCAACCCGAGGCAGTGGTTTTCACATTTTCTCTAAGCTGTGGAATACTTTCTTCAGGAAAAGCTTACTTGGAAGCCGTATGTACATAAAGTTGGCGGGCCTGCTGCTTTTCTGATTGGCAGAGACATCGAGGATACAGAGGCTTGTCTGAATCCCCTCCAGATCTCCCCCCAGTTGTGGCTCTCAGAGGGGCTGGAGCAGGACACCTTAGGGCTCCAAGGAACACAGTTTAAAAAACCATCTGGGGCTCTTAAAGGGAACACTGTAATAGTTACCAAATAATTTTTTTTTTTCCTGGCTCTATCCTGACTTTCTTTGGAAAAAGTCTAGCTCTGCTTCCATTCCTCCCAATTTTTTTCTGAGCATTTCTGAATGGTATTGGTTAAAATGTTACCTTCTAGAAGAGGCCTTTCTGGATTACCTTGTCTGGGGTAGCATTCCTCAATCACTCTTTACCCAATCCCCAGATTTAAAATATTTATCTATGGGATTTTTCATTCTCAGACAGCTTCTTATTTGTTTGTTCACCAGTGTGGTTATCTTTCCTCCTTGTAAGAAAAGCTCTATGAGAGTCTTTGTTTTTTTATTGCTCCAGGCATGGTGTTTGGCCTAGTGAATGTGCTTGGTAAACATTTTTTTTTTTTTTGCAAATGTATTACTTTCTTGGAATTGTCTTTAAAAAATTACCATACGCTAGGGATGCCTGGGTAACTCCGTAGGTTGAGCATGGAAGGTCATGTTGCTCCAAAGAGTTTGTGAAGAGAGGTCTTTCTTGGCCTCTTCTAGCTTCTGGTGGCTCCAGGCACTCCTTGGCTTGTGGCTAAGTAACTCCAGTCTCTGCCTCAGTGTTCACAGGGCCTTCTCCCCTACCTCCCTGTGTCTTTCCTCTGTGGACATTTGTCACTGGATTTAGGGTCCTCCCAGATAATCCAGGATGGTCTCATGTCAAGTTCCTTAACTTCATTACAACGGAAAAGTCTTTCTTTCAAATAAGGTCCATGTCCCCGGGTTGAGGGGGGTAGAATATGGACATCTGTTTTGGGGAGCCACCATTCCATCTGCCACAGCAAGCTCGCTTGAAGGAACAAATGAACAAAGTAAGTGGTTCCTTAGCTCCCTATGTTGACTGCCATTTTCCTCTTCTGCCCATGTCTGGGGTCATGTTTCCCATCACCTCTGATGGCCTAAAGGGATAGCTCTACCTCTAGTGGCCACTAGGGAAGGGCAGTCAGCAGGGATAGCCAGAGACACGAAGGTGACAACTTTCTGAAGATGGGGTCCTTCATGGCTAAGCCCTGGATGCTGTCTCTGGGCACTACTGAAACAGTGCTTCTTCTCAGAGAAGATGCCATGCCTGGGGACTTGATATCTTGGAACTGGTAAAGGAGGGGTGAGCCTTGGGTTCATCATTGCAAAGAGCAAGGGAAGGCTTGGAGGGCTGAGCAGGAGATTAATCTGAGTGATAAAAACTATTCTGTGTTCCAAATCACCCCCACCAGTCCTCCTTCAAACGAACTTGTATCCCCCAGTCTTTCCTCCAAAGGAAAAGTTCCTACCCCGGTGTGTCTTGGTACTTTGTGTAAATAAATTCCTGTTGGGTCCATCTCTGCTCTCCAGACCCCTGGCACTGAGGCTGAAACCTTTTATTATTTATTCTTAGTCTTATGCAACTTTATTGTTTATTTTCACCAGGGTTAGAGGGATAAAGACTCAGGAAGCAGGAATATAGGAGCTGTAGAAGTCTGTTTACAAGCAGGACACTCTTGACTTCGTGTTCTCTCCCTTCTTCTGTGTCTGCCGGCATGATCTAAGGAGAGCCCCTGCTTGCAGTCCTGGTGATGGCTCTCCTCCTGAAAAGCAGGGCTCAGTGAGGATGCTCTAGTCCTTTCTCCGGTCCTTAATCAGCTTGCTCTGCCTACTACTTTCCTGTCGAGGATTGCGAGGCACCTTTCAGATCTCTCTCCCAACCAGAGTCTTCTTTATGATGTCCATGTCACATAGGACTCCACTGTCTAAACTAAACCTGAGGCCTGTTTCGGTTTTTAAGTGCTTGCTTTCTTATCCCACTAACTTCTGAGAAAAAACCCTGGTTACTGGGGAAGGAAAACAAACAGAATTGAACCCCAGGTATTTATTTGCTCTGAGGCCCAGAGCTCTTTTTGTCTTCCTGGACTCTTCCCGGAGAAAGCTATGACGCCCGATGACCACTGGGGGGCCCCAGCATGCTTTTCCAATGCTCCAGGGGCGCCCCGCTCCCCGCCCCTCGCGTTCCTTCCCGCGGCTGCCTGCGGGGGAGGGGGAGGGGGAGGGGCAACAGAAGCCTCGGGAAGCTGTGACGTCAGCGAGCCCGAGCCATGCTGCGGCTGTTGCCTATAGGTAGAGCTAAGCTTCGGAAGAGTGGGGCCTCGTGCTCTCCCTGCAAGCCCAATTTTCAGCTTAAATCATCGCCCTAATGTGATTTTAATGTCCTTGGGGGCCCCGGTGGGGCGAGTGGGTGGTAGGGGAACAGTATTTAATTTCCTTTGGAGTTTGGAATGTACCCGATGCTTCTCGATTAGTCAACTAAGAGAATCTATAATCCTTGTAGTAGCCAGCAACTTTGGGAGACCTTTTCATTTTTGGGTGAGCCTCATGGAGAAGTTAAATTTTTGCTAGGGGAGAAGAAAAAAAGAAGTGAGCATTTATTAGACGGCGGAAGGACCATGCTTTTTACCTTCAGGATATTACTTAATCTTCAAAGGAACCTCCCGAGGTGGGGGTTATTGTACTTTTTTTTTTTTTTTTTTTAGTTTTTACTTATTATTTGATAGAGACACAGGGAGAGAGGGAACACAAGTAGGGGGAGTGGGAGAGGGAGAAGCAAGCTTCCCTCTGAGCAGGGTGCCTGATGCGGGGCTGATGCCAGGATCCTGGGATAGGAACGTGAGCCTAAGGCAGAGGTTTAGGCCACCCAGGCCTCTTGGGGGTTATTGTTCCTAAAGTGCGGATTAGGAAGGAGGCATTCAGGGAGATAAGCTAGCCTGCTAAGGAGCTGCCTCTGGGAGCCCGCCCTCCCTCCTAGTCAGGCTGAATACCCAGGGACGCTCTTTGGCCTACAGCCCTCAGCCTTGTGGTTTGACCCTGAGGGCTCTTGCAAAGGAGTGTATTCCAAGTACATCCCCCAATCTGTTTCACCTATAAAGGTGAAGCAGTCCTTCTGCAAATCATAAAATGAGAAGTCTACATGTAATCACCAAACGCATACGAAGCACATTTATTCACTAGGCCTTGTGTTGCTAGAGGTTCAGGCAAGGATCATAGGTCCTTCATTTGGGATAAGAAAATTGAACTACTGGGGTGCCTGGCTGGCTCGTCCTAGAGGATGGGACTGTGGATCCGGGGGTTGTGAGTTCAAGGCCCACACTGAGCCTAGAGTTTACAAAAAAAAAAAAAAAGGACTATTTTAGGGAAAATGGGTTATCTTGGCCTAGATTGGCTGTGTTTACATGAAGTCAACCAAGGGAAGAAGAGAACAGTTATCTGATGAATTGCTGCAGAACAGAAACCCGTGATTCTCTACTACAGAGAACCAAGAGAAGGGGAGCTTGACCAAGAAGAATGTAAGAGGCTTAAGAGTGGAGAAAACCACCAGTCAGTACTCTAGAAATTCAGCACCAGGGGAAAAAAATATAAGGTTCCATTTTAATCAACTCTGTTATAGGGCCCGGTGCGGCGGTGGGTCTCCTTCAGTGTTGACCCATAGTTAAATGATATTTTTTCAAAAGGTTGATGGGTCTGCAGTGTGCCTCCCTCACTACCCTCAGCTGAAGTCACATTTGTGTGGCCTTAATTTAATCTGCCCTCCAAATGAAAGCTTAAAATGAGAAACCAAACCTAAACACTTTACCCACCATCATTTCTCATTTTCCTCCCATGGTGTACACAGAGAAGCGTATTCCTTATCAGTAACCCAATAATTACATATTTACAGGAAATGTGCCTCATCTCCAAGAACTATTCCTGCCACATGATCTGGTTTGATCCTACGGAGATCCCAGTGGTCCTGAAGGTGAAATGACTCCGAAGTCCCTTAGAAGAGGCATCTTAAAAAGTCTACATCTCCTGGAATTTGAGAGAGCTACACTAGAGAAAAAGGGGCTAATGATCAAAATATGTATTAGGTAATTTTTAGTCACTTACACATGATTGGGAGCTTAACCATGGTCATCTTAGGAGAAGATGGTAATGATGAACCTTATTTGAGCTTATCTTGTGTGTGATCTCCTGATCAAAAGTCTTCACAATTAGCTCTCAGTTATGCCTATAAAATAGATAATCCAGTAGGACTCTTTGTAAAAACATTAATGCCTCTTTTGCAAGGAAAACAAAACAGAGAAAGGAAAAAAAAAAAGATCTGAAAAGATAATTCAAAGGCAGGGTTTAAATTCATCTGTGCTCATGGGTGGTGGTAAGAGGTGATGCCATTTGGGAAGTAAGATGCTTGGAAATTCAGCACCTTGAAAATAACAGTGTCAATCTTTTCTCCTCACTTTTGGACTTGTAAAAGGAGAATAGTAATAACAATATTTGCCATTTATTGAGCGCTTACCATATGGAAGGAAGTAACCTGACCCAAACTGTAAAATAACAATTTCTCTGAATTCTTAGGAGTCCGATGACACAATCCCCATGTGTAGGAGGAACACAGCCAGACAGGTGGAATACTTCTGCCTACCATCCCACAGCTAGTGAGTTCTGATGGTTCCTTGAGGTGTAGGGAGGATTTGGTGGCACAAGTCAGTGTCACTGTGCTGCTGTCTCTGGGATACGTGGTCATGTGTTAAACAGTGGTGACCTTGGCCTAGTGTTAACAAAAATAATAGCTACAGTTGGTTGAAAGTCACCGTGAACCAGTCTCTTCACCTATATCGTATCTTAATTTGCACCAAAATTTCTGCAAGAGAGGTTTTATCTTTTCCTTTTCACAGGAGACTGAAACTCCTATGGCTAGGAGGTGTTGGAACCAAGAGTCAAACCTAGCACTGTCTGGTCCCCAAGCCTGTGTTCTTTCCACCTCTTCGATCCCTGGCTGCTTGTGAGGATAATCCCACCTACCTGACCTGCTTGCGCAGGCCACACGCCCCCTGGCGGAAGTGTGGGAGACGCACATACAGTCGATGCCCTCGCGTGAGTCAGTGAGTGAGCTCAAGACAGCCACCTGTCTTCGCTTCTTACTTTCTTTGTCATCTCCGGATCCTTAGCCGGAGACCCAAATACGCATCCTCTATGTGTGACTGACTCTGTTTTTCTGTTTTGGTTATTACTAATAAAAATAGCCAACAAAACAAACAGTAAGACAACCCACAAAACATGAATGAACAACACATACCCACAGTCTCTCCTTTTTTTGTTCTGTTTTGTTTTCTTTCCTGTTTTAGGCACTTGGGGTGGTTAGCAAAATCTACCAGAATATATCTTACTTGTTTTTCGGATCTGTCAGAAAAATTGCTATGCTGTTTTGGATCTTGAGCCTTCTTTTTTAGCCCACACCCTTGTTTGGCATGAGGTAAGCCTAGGAATAAGAGAATAAACAGTTGCTTGTATAACATTTCCATAGAGAGTAAGTTATTATATGACACCTAAATGGAGAAACTCATTCTCTCTCTCTCTTTCTGAAGAACTCTCAGGAGCCAGGATTCTGATGCAAGAGGTCTCCTCTCTGCTCTGGAGCCCCGAGCACAGAACCATCTTCCCAGCCCAGTCAGGGGTAGCAAAGAGAGGGAAGAGTAAAAAAAAAAAAATTTCGAATGGGAGCACGGACAGATGAAGAAGCATTTTCAGAATGACATTGTTCAAGTGTACTGGGTTGAGAGTGGGCATGAAATTAGAGATGGAAGAAAATGGTAGTCCAGTTATTTTAATGCTATGAAAATCCAGGTGTATTGTGCACACAAGCTGAAGAGTAGGGTGCATGTGAGCAATACATTGAAGGAAGAACTGATCGGAGGAACAAAGGAAAAGCTAACACCACATTTAGAGAGTTTGATCTTCACTGATGGAGGAAAAGTGATTCTGTTGACAGAGATAGGGTAATGAAATGAAGAAGCTCATTTGGGGCAAATGAATGATGAATTTTTACTCACAGCCCAAGCTGACATCAGTTAGAAGTAACTATTGTTTAATTTTCCTTTTTGCAAATAGTTTTGGAGTCAGGCATTCCTCCTTTCAAAATTTCAGTTCGGAGGGTGTTTAGGTTGCTATATGCCCGTAATTTGATGGCCCCACAACCTGGTCTTATGCATGCTTCTTTCTCACTGAATAAAGACCCTTTCTTTTATTTTCCAGGTAATCTTCCTTTGTTGATGTTGACATGTGAAAGCTTTTACCCAGAAAAATATGTATGAGTGATGACAGTTTGAACAGGTGGAATTAGTCAAATTCTCTTTTTCAAAAAAAGATTTATTTATTTATTTATTTTTGGGGTGGGAGGGTCAGAGGGAGAGGGAGAAAGAATCTTAGGCAGACTCCATGCTGAGCGTGGAGTCCAGTGTGGGGCTCGATCTCATGACCCTGGGATGCTACCTGAGCTGAAACCAAGAGTAGGACACTTCACTGACTGTACTACCCAGGCACCCCTCGTCAAATTCTCTTAAGTTCAGATTCAAGTCTATAGATCACTTTTTATTACAAAAGATTTTATTTACTTGAGAGAGAGAGAGTGACAGACAGACACGGAGAGAGAGAGAACATGAGCAAGGGGGAGGGGCAGAGGGAGAGGCAGTCTCCCCACTGTGTGGAGAGATTTGATCCCAGGATTCTGGGATCATGATGCTTACTGACTGAGCCACCCAGGTGCCACAGTAGATGGGTTTTTATAACCCAGACCACAGTCCTTTCTTTTATGGGAAAAATATTCCACAGCTTCACGTAGTTGATACTCTTCAAAGAGAGCAGACAACACATCCTTCCCTTTACGTAGGCATATGCCGCTCTTTCCGTTAGGAGGTGGATTCCAATTCCATTCCCCTGAACTTGACTGGCTAGGTGGCAGGCTTCCCCTAATGGGCTTAATGGCATAAGTGATACTCTGCAAGGTCTGGGCCTAGCCCTTTACAGCTGGGCATCTTTTGCCTTTGCTATTTTGGAACCCGGCTGCCATGTTGTAAGGGACTCTGGGCTCTCCTGCTTTAGAATAAGGCGATGGGAAAAGGCCATTGATGATCCAAAACCATATAGAAAGAGAAAGCCTGTGAAAGAAAAGCAAAACACCCCAGGACAGCGCTGCTTCCACAACCCTAGATCCAAGAGTGAGGCCTTCTTGGACCATCCATCCCAGCCCCTGTCCCCGCACCCCCGCTGAGTGTAGATTCATGAGTGACTCCGGCCTCCACCACATGGAACAGAGGAACTCTCTCATGAGCTCACAAAATTGGGAGCAAGTATAAATTATTGTTTAAGCTGTAGGTGTTACATTTGTTTGTTATATAGCAATTAATAACTTACATATTTAAAATTCCTTTTTATCGTGTGATAATTAACAGATAAAAAGAAATACAGGTCACAGTGTGTAAGGGAAATAAAATTTCTCCTCTCCACTCTTAGAGTTTCTGGTTGGGAATGACACAGATTAACAGGAGAGAAGCATACACATTTTATTTAACAACATTTCACACGTACATGGAGACCCAGGAAAGCGAAGCCCCGAAGAAGTGACCTATGGACTGACCTACTAGGTTGAACAGAGAGTGGCAGCTGTGGAAAAGTAACTAAGATTTATGAGGACGTTAAAAGAAGGTCAGAGTTACTCTAGTTGGTTTGGAGCAAGTTCTCTTGGCTTCTACTCATTGTTCCTGGTGATAAGAATGTTTCTTTGCTCTTGGCTTATTGAGGGTGCATTTCACATGGGCATTTCATCTCCCAGCTTCAGGAAGAAGAAGGAAAGTCAGAATGCCCTTCTTACCTCTGCTATTTTGCAAGTGTCTTTAAGTCAAAACAATCAATATGCCAAAGCAGCATTTTGCATGATAATATGAACCTGCCTTGTGAGAACTAGAACACTTGCAAAACCACTGGAGCTCAATCTGTGACCCTTCAGAGATAATCACTATCTTTAACGCTGTATTGATTATCCTCTTGCTTTTAACTAATATATAGTATTATCATTTATGTTACCAAATAACATAACGACTGAGTGAGGCAGACATCTTTGGAGAAAGCAATGTTTCTGGGCTCTCTTTGTGACCCTCCTAAAGGGATGGGTGTCGGGATTATAGGTCCTCAATTTCAAGACCAGAGAGGGAGACTTGAGGTGGAAGGTGCAGAAAGTTCAGTGTGTGACCCCTGCAGCTGGGAGTTGAGTGGGCCAAAGTCTGTCTCTCACCAGGCAGACCTAGAGGATGAGAGATGAGCTGACTAACTGCCTTGGTGACACAATGACAGGAGATTCTATTGCTTTGGGACATAGCCTGCACTCCC
Organism: Lontra canadensis; assembly: GCF_010015895.1. NCBI lineage: Eukaryota > Metazoa > Chordata > Mammalia > Carnivora > Mustelidae > Lontra > Lontra canadensis. The sequence continues at coordinate 105,703,233 of NW_022630995.1, read as the reverse complement.
AAGGTTTTCAGCGCACAGGTTCTGCAAAGGTTTTCCATAGATCGTAGATCCTGAGAGAAAGGCCGAGGCTGGGAGCAAGAGTGTGACAGGCAAACAGTCACACAGACAGACAGACAGACACACACACACACACACACACAGAGCTTTTAGTCTTGGCCAGTGGAGGCATCCCAAAGGCCAAAAGGGACCCTAGCGGCAAGAAGACAGAAGTATATCTGAGATTCCCAGATACACATCTCCTGAAGACCCATGAGAGTTCCCCCAAGATGGATTGCTTTAAAAATCTAGGAGGCCCAGAAAAGGCCCAAAGCCAGCTCATGCTCGTACGAATCCACAGAGCACATTTCTGATCCTTGTTCCTGTTCTCTGACTCCCTGCTGCCCAGAGTGTGACACTAGGAGGAACACCAGCTCCTTGGGAGCGTATTCGAAATGCTAGACCTCAGCGCCCCCTCCCCAGGTCCGTGGAATCATCTGAATTTCTACAGGATCTCCAGGTGACCTTTAGACACGTTAGAGTTTGAGGAACAGGGTAACCCTGTGCTGGGGTTCACCAGTTGGCCACAGTATGGTGGGGAACTACCTGGGACTGAGAAAAATCAACCCCCCTCCCCATCTGGACCAGAAAAAAGTCTTCCTCACTGAACACGTCTTGAAGAGGAAGTAGGAGACAAAAGTAAAGCTATGGTTTTTTGTTTTCTTTTCTTTCTTTCTTTTTTTTTTTTTACATCTCTCATGTTGTGTTTTTTCAAAATCCTGGAGGCAGGCATTTTGTAAAGGCTGGTTTCTTTCTTTCTTTTTCTACTTTTAGAATAGCTGTTTTTCAGAGCGTGGGCTGCCTCAAAACCACCTGGGCTGCTTGTCTCCGGAGCTGATGAATTGGACCTGCTGGTGCATTCTTAATAAACACCTGAGGTGACCCTTCCTGGACGCTGACATGAAAGATGGCTGCCTTCGTGCTCCCTGGACCCCCGAACTTTGCCCTGCGGTTACTCCCGTCTCACCCCAATGTTTCTTTGCCGCTATCCTAAAGCTGGTCACATCAGAAACCAGGAGAGAAGGGACCTGGTCCCTGCAGGTGTGGAGTAAGACCTTCACCCTCTGTCTTGCCCCGTCTTCCATTCTGTTGCTTTGTGGACACGTTAGCCCATCTTTCTGACCCAGCCTGGGAGAGGTCTTCATCTCTGAGCCCTCTGGTGTTTTAATGCAGGGATCCCTGCCTCAGTTTTGCTCGGTGGTGAGAGCGCATCGGAGGGCGGCTGGCCCTGCCTGGGCTGTGGCCGTGAGGTGGAGATATGGTTTTGAGTCTTGGCTGAAACTCTGAACAACTTTTTTTTTTCTTTTTAAAGATTATTTATTTATTTATTTATTTCTCTATCTGAGAGAGAGCAGAGTGAGCAAGAGCACTAGTAGGAAGAGAGGCAGAGGGAGAGGGTGAGCAGGGAGCCTGACGAGGGACTCCATCCCAGGACCCCAGGATCGTGACCTGGGCCCACGGCAGCTGCTTAACGGACTGAGCTACCCAGGCGTTCCCTGAACGACTTTTGTTAAAGAAACTGTTGAATATTCTTAGTTACGGTAGACTTCAGATCAAGTCTGTGGCCTGGTTTCAGTCAACGACCAACCCTGATAATGGTTTTTAGTGGAAAATCCATCAGAGTCTGACTTAGTGTGTTGGAGTCCAACCCATTTACACCTGGGGACTGTTTATGCTGCTGTGGGTTGCAGCTTGCCCATGACAAGGTGAATTCTTTCACTTGCCGACTCCTTGGGCTGTGATGTCTTCCTGAGCAACAGCTTACTATTTCTTAGGAACACCTGCTGATCCCTCATTCCCGGGCATATGGCTTCCCTGAATATTATTCAGCATTCGGCTCACAATGAAGACCGCCTTGCCATCAAAAAGTGCAATTCCGATTTCTAAATAGGATTTCAAAATCAAATGCCTTCTTTCTTAGTAATTTATTTTTGTTTAAGATAAGCCTTGCAACACTTCTTAAGCTGTGGAGAAGCTCGAGAGTAGAAGGCTGCGTGGAGGAAGGTAACAAGCATCTGGAGAGCCCCCGGAGGGTGGGGCCTGGGCTCCTCTGGGAACAGTTTAGCGGGAGAGTAAGACTCCGAGGGCTGCGTGTTTCCGAGGGATTACTGCAAGCCTCGTTGCTGTCAGGGACAAAGCGAAACGAAGAATAATGTCAAAGCCCCGTTGCCCAGGCTGTCATGCTGCAGACACAAGATGGAGATTACAAAGGAGGAAAATGTCATTTTTACAGATTTACACCAGGTCTTCCGAAGGCTCCTTGGTGTCTTTCTTTCATCTTTTTCCACAGGCAGCTCACACACACAGGGAGAGAAGTCTATTTTCTCTGAAGACATTAGAGAAATAGTTTTTCACCAATGAAAGTTTATTTACATATCCTTTGAAAAAAAAAATATATATATCCCCGCACTGAAGCAATGTATTTTCGTGGAAGAAATACGTGTTTTAGGATCAGACAGAGATAGGTATAAATCATGGCTTGCCTACTTGTTTAATTATGTATTCTTGGGCAAATCATTGACAGTTTATCAGGTTTTCTGATCTAAAAAATGGAAATAAAAGTAGCTACCTCATAGGACCATGATGAGGGTGAAATAACGTGATGACATCTAGCACATGCTGTGCACACACAGTGGGGGCTGGATAATGTTTGTGTAATATATTGGATACTTAGCTTTCAGTCTGATACAATTTTCATATACACAGTAAGTTAAAAGCAAGGTATTTTTTAAATGAAAATCGATTCATTGTGGTCAAAATGTCAATGTTTAGAGTAAGAATAAAATTTAACTTAATGATAGTGCCTTGCTTTGATGGGCTAAGGATGTATTTTTATTTTATATTTCCTACTAACTGCATTTCTGGATTGACTATACATCATGGAATAAAAACTCATGGCAAGACATAAAGGAATAAGATATTTCCTAAAATCAGGGCACCTGGGTGGCTCAGTCATTAAGTGTCTGCCTTCAGCTCAGGTCATGATCCCAGGGTCCTGGGATCGAGCTCTGCATCAGGCTCTCTGCTCAGTGGTGATTTCCCAAAATTGTTTGTAAATCTAAAAATAAAGATGGGATGATAGGGAATAATAAGAAGTATTAGATTGAATGAAAGGTTGATTAACTCGTTGATCCATCACTCCCAACCTTTTTTTTTTCTTCTTGTACCTCAAATAAAGCCAATTGAGTTGTTTTTCATTTTGAGGAATTGACTGCTAATCACTGCAGAAAAATAGGAAAAACAAAAACAAAAACAAAAAAGAATAACATGAGGGAGATTGTAAGGCTTGGGACATGGGAGAGGTCTTTATACCAGAGTCTTTACATGTAGGTCTATATCTCCTGACTTCCTGCTGAAATGGTCAGTGGAAACATGACCCCATGGGTTCTTTATGCTTCAAGTTTTAGAATATTTTGAAACTTACCAAATCTTCCAATGTCTCCACTCTTTCATCTGACCACCTCTGCCAGCTGCTGCACACACCAGTTCCTCCTCAATGGCTCTTCTCTCCAGTCCAGAAGATGCCAACAAGGCAGAACAAGAAGAGATAGGTCTCAGGTGAAGACCCTCCAGTGTTGGTAACAACTGTAATGTAGTGTCAAGCTTCTACTCCAAATATCCACAGGATTATCTCATATATATTTATTTTCTACTTTAAGATGTCTATGTTTGTATGTTGAAATACACTCATATAGGGACACCTGGATGGCCCATTGGTTAAGTATTCTGTCCTGGATTTTGGCTCAGGTCATGATCTCGGGATTGTGAGATCAAGCCCTGCATCTGGCTCCACGCTCAGCACGGAGTCTGCTTGAGAGTCTCTCTCTCTCCCCCTGCCCCTCCTGCTGTCTCTCTTTCTCAAATGAATAAATAAATCTTTTAAAAAAAATAGATATATTCATATATTTAAGCAGAACTTTTTAAGTGCCTATGTGGTAGTTTTGTACCATGTCAGCATCACTAAAACTAGATCTATGCTTTCCAGAATTCCTTTCCATGTATGTTTCTGGCTTAGAGTCGTCCACAGAAGAAATTTGCATGAAATTTGGAAGACAGGAAAAAAATACAGGCATTGCTTGATGTTCTGAAATTTGGGGGCAGGGTGGCAGTCACGGCAACAAGCCGTGAACATTGTCACCAACCTGCTGCCTGACTTTGGTGGCCTGGTGGGCAGCACCTGGGCCTGTAGATTCTCCAAGCTCTTGCTGGCCTGTTGGCTTTAGCTTCTCTATTCCCTGGGTGATGTGTTGGTTGCACTTTGTCAATGGCATTAGCTTCTGTGGGTCACCTGTGTCATTGAGACTGGAGGTGGTGAGAGACGGATGTGACCTGTAGTTTATCTCGGTTTTCCCTTCTTTTACATCTAGATGTTTTTTTAGCTACCGTTCTAGCTTACCAATCACAACTTCAGGCTCCACATCAGATGAAGACAATGAGCTCCTTTGTTTTATATCACTCTTGTGGTTCTGCTTCTCTTGTTGACCCATGACTGATCTAACCGGCATATGCCAGACACTGCTGGGGTTTGGGAATGCCAATGGTGAACCAGGGAAGTATTGACCTTCTTCTTTGTAGAGCTTATCATCTAGGTTAAGATATTATTATTATAACACAAAAAGAGTAACACATGTTGGTTTTCATTTTTAATCAAGCTGAAAGTTCTTGGTAATATATTTTATAGCTTTTTTTAATGTTTCAAAGACTTTTCTTGTTACTTAGCCACTGTCACAACAGCCTTACAGATGTAAAGAGGACTAAGCTGGGATTTAAGACTTTCCTTAAGGCTAAGCAGGGATTTTAGACAACACCTATCTTAAGGTCATAAAGTTTGTTAAGTGGCAGAAATGTATCTTCTGGTTCATCTTTTAGCACGTATTTAAATGCAAAAGGTGTGAAAATAAACCCAACTTCTCAGTTTCACGGAGCAAACATTTATTATCAGTTGTGTCTATGCATTGCCAAAATACTTATCAGTCCAGAAAATACATAAATCCAATAGGATACCTGGCACCATACAGAAAACCATACTGGATTTTTCATCCCGGTAGATGTGACCGTAGAAATATGAACAAACAAAATGCCAGTTGTTTTGGTGACCTTTCCTTTGTTGCTAAGCTTCACATAATAGGCACCTGAAACTGTCATTGGAGGGGATTATCTCCAATCTGTCCACACCAGGCAGAGCTGAAGTGATAGGCACTTCTGCCAGATATGCCACCTAGATGCAATTTCACAAAAAGTGATCATCGGTATAGTGTTTCCTCCACCACCCAAGAACTGCTGAGAGGGTCAGACCAATCATCCAGCCAGTGAAGGCTCTCAAAACAGAGCCATTGCTTTCTGTGATGTTGTTCCTTAAGAGCTGGGGTATACGCCTACCATCTTTAATCTGTTCTTTAAAAAGTTTTTATAATAAAATTATTATATGCTGGCTTGTAAAATTAAACCCTATAGAGAAGTGTGTGGATGAAAAAGAAGCCTCCCCTTTACCCCATCTCCCATCCTAATCCCCAGGTTAGCCATTCTCAAAAAGTCATGTATATATATTCAACGAATATTTATTGAATCCTACTGCTTACCAGAAACTATTTTGGGGGAGTGGAATTATGGCCGTGAACAAAACAGACCAAAAAACAAAACAAACCCCCCCCAAAAAAAAACAAAACCAACCAAAAACCATTTAGTTTATGTCTTAGTCTGTTCAGGCTGCTATAACAAATTACCATAGGCTGGGTAGCTTAAAGAACAAAAATTTATTTCTTACAGTTCCAGAGGCATCCTAGTCCCAGACCAAGGTGCCAAAAGATCACTGTCTGGTGAGGGTCCCTTCCTGGTGTGCAGATGGCCGTCTTCTCATTGAATCCCCACACAGTGGAGAACAGAAAGAGGGAATAAGCCCTCGTGTCTCTTCTTATAAGGACACTAATCTCATAAAGACTCATAACCTGATCATCTCCAAAGGTCTCGCCTTCTGGTACCATCACCTTGGGGGTTAAGAACTTGGCATATGAAATGTGATTTGAGTGTTGTTTCAAAGTTCACTTTGTTTAAGGGTTTGATATACAAAGTCACACATCCCTAAGCCTTTGTGTATCGAGTTAATCTGACACAGAGCTGCTTTATTTGTCCCAACTTTACCTTTAGCTTTCCTCTAAACAGCAATGATTTGTCTAGAAAACATCTCACAGTCTATATGTGCTGAAAAACTACTCACCGAGATGTCTGGATTTAGTGTTGCTGCCTTTTTACTTATGCTTATGAATTCACCTTTTCTTATATATATGAGGGATATGAACTAATTTTATACTTCATTCCTTAACAATCTGTTCTTTTTTTTTTTTTAATATTTTGACCTTCTGTAGATATTATTTTCTCCTTTTTACAAATGGATCTCAGGAAGTTAATGTTCTTCCTGAGTTTACAATGAATGAGGGGCATACACTGGTCTGGGAGGTTCCAAACCAGTTTATCCAAAGAATAATCAAAAATTCATTAATCAGGGGCACCTGAGTGGCTCAGTTGGTTAAGCGTCTGCCTTTGGCTCAGGTCATTATCCTGGGGTCCTGGAATTGAGCCCCAAATGGGGGGGGTCCCCTGGTCAGTGGAGAGTCTGCTTCTCCCTCTCCTTCTGCCCCTCCCCACACTCATGCTCTCTTTCTCTCTCAAATAAATAAGTAAAATGTTTTATTTATTTATTTATTTATTTATTTATTTATTTGACAGACAGAGATCACAAGTAGGCAGAGAGGCAGGCAGAGAGAGAGGAGGAAGCAGGCTCCCTGCTGAGCAGAGAACCCAATGCAGGGCTCCATCCCAGGACCTTGAGATCATGAATGAGTGGAAGGCAGAGGCTTAACCCACAGAGCCACCCAGGCACTCCAAGTGAAATGTTTTAAAAAATTCATTAATCATCAGGGAAATGCAAATCAAAACCACAGAGAGATATCACTTCACACTTGTTAGAAGTGTTATTCTCCAAGACAAGAAATAACAAGAGTTAGTAAGGATGTGGAAGAAAGAGAACCCTTATGCACTGTAGTGAGAATATAAACTGGTGTAGCCACCATGTGAAGAAGTATGGAGATTCCTCAAAAAATTAAAAATAGAATATTTATATATATATATGTGTGTGTGTATATATATGTGTACACACACACACACACACACACACATATATATATTAATGAATAGTTCTACTCTGACCTAACCCTATTATGACCTAACATATTATATATAACACATATATATAATATGACCCAGCAACTCTATTTCTGGGTATTTATCCAAAGGAAAAAACCCACAAATTTGAATTTATATATGCTCCTCTATGCTCATGGAAACAACCTAAATATTCATCAATGAATGAATGGATAAAGAAAACGTGGTACACATACACACAGTAGAATATTATTCAACCATAAAAAAGAATAAAATCTTGCCCTTTGCAACAACATGGATGGAACTTGAGAGCATTATGATAAGTGAAATAAGTTATATAGAAAAAGATGAATAGCATATGAGCTCACTTATATGTGGAATAAAAGAAAAGAAAGAAAAGAAAAGAAAGCAAAACAAAAACAAAAACCCAAAAACCCTGAGCTTATGTATATAGAGAATAGATGAGTGGTTGTCTGAGGTAGAGAATAGGGGTGAGCAGAATGGGTTGAAGGAGGCCAACAAACACAAATTTGCAATTTTAAAATATATAAGTCATGGGGATATAGTATATAGCATGGTGACTATAGTTGATAATACAATATTGCATAGTTATAAAAGCTAGGAGAGTGAATCTTGACAATTTTCAGCATGAGAGAAAAACATTGTAACCATGTATGGTGATGGATATTAACTGGATTTGCTGTGATGATCCTTTCCCAGTTTATACGAACATATGTAGCAGTCAATATATATCAATTCATTACATTGCACATTGGAAACTAATATAATGTTATATCAGCATGCATGCAGAATGCATGCATAAAAGTAAAATTATGCATGAAGAATTTTCAAAGAAAGTGGAAAAATTGGGTTCTATACTCTTAGCCCAGTTCCATCCTAAAAGATGTAAGAGTTGGAAAATGCAGAAAGGCAGTGAAAAAGGATCTTTGTAGAAAGTTGTTGGAGGACATTTTCTGTCCCCTTCTTTCACGGGTGTGGATGGAAGGAGTGCGTCCTTATGACCTCAAGTCTAGTGAGAAGGACTTTGAGGGGACTGAATCCTGGCTTGCTGTGTGTCTCCTGGGGGTACACAAGAGACTGGTGGTTGACTTGCTCCAAGAACCAAAGGCAGAGGCTATAGTTGAAGAGCTCACAATGGCAAGGGGAGGACAGGGGACAGCAGTGAGCACTAAGTGACTTGGTGAGGATGTGTGGGCTCCTTTCAGCAGGGCAGATGCCACAGAAGGCCCCTGGGTGGGAGCTATGTGATGGACACTTTCCTAGAGGAGGGCCTGTGGGACCAAAAAGGCCAAAGAAGACCAGGCAGGAAGTGGGGAGTGGAGGACTGGAAAAGGAAAGCTGGAGAGTTTATCACCTATGAGGAAGTTGTGCAGTTACATGAAGTTCAGCTTAATTGACTAGGACCAGAAAGCACTAGGGTTAGGTCAGAGTAGAACTATTCAAGCAAGTCTTCTGTTTCTATTTTCCCTCACCATCTTGCCTGCTCCGATAGGGTGGGGCTACTGGGATAAAGATTGCATAGGGTTGAAGGAGTTAAGAGTTGTGATGAGAGAACTGGAACTTGATGCTCTAGCATCATGGAAACAGAGAAGCCCTGGCCAGACCCCGCCTCCTTTCCAGACTGCAGGCTGCTCCTGAAGTAGGCCGAAGCTAAAGGGGACAGATTAGAATACTACATTCGACTCAACTGCTATTATGTCTAGAAGCCACTGGAAAACGACAGGACCCATGCAGGCTTTTATCTGGGGACAAGGAAAAAGGTGAGGGGTTTTGCAGGGACCATTTGTGATAATGAGTAAACCTGGAGTCTTCACCCTTTGGAGTTGTACTTGCTTAGCCCACTAGTTACATATACAAGTGTATAAAGCCTAATGGTTACATATACAATATAAGCAATTAGATGTATATAATTTTATAATACTTTTTTTGCATCTAAGATATTATTTTTCATTTTGAAGTTTAAGGGTTTCAAAAATTTGGTTGATGAATATAACACAAAAATTCTTTCTGGGGCACCTGAGTGGCTCAGTCTGTTGAGTGTCTGACTCTAGATCTCAGCTCAGGTCTTGATCTCAGGGTCGTGAGTTCAAGCCTCATTCTAGGCTCCATGCTGTGTGTGGAGCCTACTTAAAAGAAAAAAAAAAAAAGTTTTTCCAAACAGGCAGATTTGAACTTCGACTTAACTGTTTTAGGTCATTTAAATTGGCCCCAAACATCCTAAGAAACATCCACTTGAAAGTGGGTAAGGCACACAGAGAATTTGGTGTTCCAAACATTAGCATGCATCAGAATTATCTGGGTGTGTTAAAATAGCTTTCTGGGTCCTTCCCTCATGGTTTCTGGGTCAGTAGGTCAGGGTGGGTCCTGGGGCATTTGTACCTGTAACGAGTTTCCATGTGATGCTAATGCTTCCAGTTCAGGGACCACACTTTGACAATCACTTACCTACACCACAGTCTGACATGGGTCTTCTGAAACCTGGGAACTCTGCTTGTCTTCAACCCGAGTGCTGGGATTTCCTTTTGGGAATCATCAGTTTTAAAGATTTCCTCCATACTACTCATGGCCAGTGTCACTATTTCCTCTGATATCAGTCTTCTGTCCTTATTGAGTCCTGTGTGTTTGATGTGTTTCTCCTATTCAGGAAGAAAGACTAACTTTTAGTTGAATTTCCCTTTTAAGCTAAGAAAGGCCTAATGGTGTTGGCAACTGATAACTACTGAAAACATTCTCATTAATAAAACAAAACAAAGCAAAGCAAAATAAAACCAAACCCTTCCTTTATTTACCAAGTAGATGACCTTCCATAAGTCACCCCGTAGCAAAAGAATCACATGACCCATCCAGACCCCTGTTTCCCATGGGATGGCTACATGTAATATAGATATTTTCACTCTTAATTTTCTCTGCCAGTTATGGAGGGCTTTCTTTTGGGGGAAAAGGATACTTTTAAATAAATATTTCTTCCACACAAGCACAGGCACACATATTAAAGATTTAGCGTTCCTACAAGGACTCCACAAGCTCAAGCCTCATTTAGGTCTTAAGTGTTCCAGATGGTACAAGCCCTAAGTCAACGTATTTTGTATCACAAGATCAGGTCTGTTATTTTGCCCCATCGCTCTGCTCACCTGAGCCATCAGTCCAACTCCAAATGGTGAATGCTTGTGTTGTAGTACACTTTCTATAGAGAAAAGAGTCCTCGCCAGGTTGAAAGCTTGCGGAGTGTGAGTGTATGTAACTGACAAGGAGGGATTACCTAAGATGGAAGCCGGTGGCTGTCTTGCAAATATATTTCTATAATTACTTTTACAGATGGAAAATGCAGAGATGAACAAGGAAAAAATTGGTTTCTAAAGCATCAGAAGTATGTTCAAACATCTATCTTGCCCAAAACATAAACTTGACCAACTTTAGCGTCAGATCTTGGCAAGCATGCCTTTCTTCTCTCTTCAAGGCAGGATTTGTTTCTGAGTTTTCCCTGGGTCTTTCCATGCCTGCTAAATTTATTTTCTGATTTTGGCAATTTCTCTTAGGTATTTCAATTAGTAGTCAAGAAATCATGCAACTAGGAACTAACTTTAATGAACTTATGAGAATGAGCTTAACTGTAGCCAATGCCTGCCTGTTCCCACTACTTTTTCCTTCCCCCTTCTCTCCCGATACAGTTGGCCCCTGAGGTGCAAAGTGTAGCTCCCCCCGGAAGATTCTTAGGAGCCCCCATATAAGAAAATGCTTACTCATCATTTTATGAATCTTGTCTTGAGATTTAATGCATTTGCTTCTTGTGGTTTACTCTGTTAATTCAATTAACTTAAGAAAAGCATGAAGGTTAAGATTCACTAGAAACTATTTCCATCGTGTCTCTCTTCTACCTTTTCTAAATCCTTCTGATTGCTATTTTGTTTGCTATAGGTTGAATTCTTAGAGGAATTTTTGGCATGTTCTTCGTTAAGTACAAATGCCTTCCATTTTATGTTTAGACCAGCAGAAAGGATTTTATCACAAATGCTGTCCAGTAAGAAGTCACAAAAATTCGAATTAGAGACTTCTGTCAAATATACTTTTCCAAAGGTCCAAAATACAACCATGGAAAGCTTTTGAGAGTCCTTTCTCTCTGGCTGAGTCAATATGAAATAAATTTTTTCTTTTTTTTTATTTTACTAACATAATGTATTATTTGTTTCAGGGGTACGGGTCTGTGATCTTGCCATTTGCAACGACGTGGATGGAACTAGAGGGTATTATGCTAAGCGAAATAAGTCAATCAGAGAAAGTCAATTATCATGTGATCTTTTTATTAATAATCCATATGAGATGTGGAATTTGAGAAACAAGGCAGAGGATCATAGGGGAAGAGAGGAAAAAAAATGAAATAAAATTTTACAGTAGCCTGAAGCCTCTTGGCCCCTCTCCAGCACCCCCCGCCTTTAAAAATTTATTTTATATTATTTTGTTTTATTTTGTTTCATTTTGTTTTATCTTATTATTTCCATCCCCTTTGATGTCTCCTCTCTGATCCTTCAATGACAGATCATACCCGTTACAGGTTTCACTGTTCTTCCGGCTCACCCAGTCGTACCTTCGTACAAAAAAATATTACTCAAAAGAAAAATAACTTAAAATTCTCATTTCTAATCTCTAAGAAGAGATCTATAATAAAAGGGTAAGCATTTGTACAATCATAATATCCTCCTCTTAGCAGATATTCCAAAGTAGAAAACACTGGCAATTAGAAATAATGCAGATAGATTGTTCCAGACTGCAATCCCAGGCCCCAGGACGCGTTAGGAACTGCTGCTGGGACAGTCAACCGTCCTTTCCTCCAGGGTCTTGCATGAGAGCACAAGATGGCTCCCTCTCATTTTTTATTTCCTCACACGATATCTCTAATACCTTGTCTTCCATAGTCAGACAGTATTAGAGGTGTGTTTCAGAGTACCTGCTAGAGCAATAGTCTATTGGACTGGAATGGATAACTGGGCCAAAGGCCATTGAGCCACACACCTGTCTGCAGCCTGGGAGGTCTGGCTGTACCAGATAAGCCCGAGCAGTCAGACTGTCTCTGGGGAGACTTGTACTAAGAACCTCGGTGACATTTGCAATCAGCTGTAAGGTTCGAGCTACAAAGTCCTTCTATAGAGCTGCGGTGAGGGCGGTTGTTTTGAGGCCCTGTGCAAGATAAACAAAGAAAGCGGGTCAAGAAAGAGAAGCCTGTAAGCTGACACCTAGGAAGAAGCAGAAGGCAGAAACTCAAGTCCTGGGTGGAGCAAGGGGGTGGGACACAGGGAGGGAGAGCTTGCTTTTCCATGTTCATTTTTCAAGAGGTCCAGATTTCTTTTCTTTTTTCTTTTAAGATTTTATTTATTTATTTGACAGAGAGAGAAAGAGACAGAGTGAGAGAGCACACAAGCAGGGGGAGCAGCAGGAAGAGGGAGAGGGAGAAGCAGGCTCTCCACTGAGCAAACAGCCCCATGTGGGGCTTGATTCCAGGACCCTGAGATCACATCTTGAAGCGAATGCAGACACTTAACCTACTGAGCCACCCAGGTGCCCCTAGAAGTCCAGCTTTTTTTGCTTCTTGATCTTGAAATTAATGAAATCCCTGTATATTCCAAAACCAAGCCTCCTTTTTTTTTTTTTTTTCCCCTCTCTCTCTTTTTTTACTTACTTTGAATAGGTTTCTGTTCTTGCACAGTGGGATAATGTTTGGACATGGTCAATGAGATGTTATTCTTGTTCAGGTCTTGATGTTCTCCTGCCTGTACTCTGGCAGAGGGGGAGCCTGCTCAGAAACCTACAGGTTCCTGTCCATACAATAGGGTTTTCAGCCTCAGAAATCTAAAGGAGGAAAAACATTCAAGCCTGAATATTTGAGCTTCTCAAATAGATCTTTACAAATGCATGGCAGAGACGATCATTTTGAGTGAAAAGACTTTTTAGGGATCAAGGGCTGAGACCACAGAGAGGGAGAGAAAGAGAGAGAAAACTCAGAAGGACTAAGAGTTGCCAACATTCTGATTTGAGTAATACATCAACGGATTTGTCAGAGTTTTACCCAGAAGTGAATGAATTAAGTTTTCTGCCACCACCAGGGGAACATTAAGGGTTGAGATGGAAATAGGTACGTTTATAGAAAAATTTAAATTGAAGGTCAATTTAAAAGAGTTACATTTTTCTATCTGAATTTATGGCTAGTGGAAATGGTACCCGGAATATTAAGCCATAAGAACACAGCAATATCAGAAGGGCAATTTTACAAAGAAATTGAAATGTCAGAATTTCTCTACCTATCGAAGAATAAAAGCTAACTTGTACTGAACGCTTGATACTACTAAACTCTAAGGTAAGAATTCTTCTCTACTTACATGCAGTTCCACATAGATCCACCAGGTGGCAGTAGCCTTATTATTGCCCCCATTTTATAGACAAGGGAACTGAGGCCTATAGAGATCAGTGCCAGTGGTTTCCAAGCCATCACACAGAGCTCTGTTAAAATGACACACTCCCCACTCCTCCAGGACAATAACCACCTGAGCAGAGTCCGAATCCCAGCAGTACTATTCAAGAACTCTCTGTCTTTACAGTCATCTGGGAAGCTCTTGTCATTACAGAAAGATCGAGGACTCTGGAATCAGACTTGAGTTTGCAGTCTGGGTTAAATCCACTAAACAAGGAGGGAGGGTGCTGGACAGAGGTGTCCCTGATACCACTCTGGTAGTTTCAGAAAGAAGCTTATAAGCCAGGGGCTTCGGAGCCTACTGAGTGCTATCTGTTGGGTTCTCCTCAGACTTCACTAAGATTCTCCTCCCTGCTGTAGTCAGGATGGAGTTGGAGGACTCGGATGCTAGGTCCCAACTCTGTCACTAGAGCTAGACATGTATTCCCTGGATCTCCTTCTTGCATCTGTGTGTGTTTTATGTCTAAATGGAGGGAGTTTAGACAAGAATAGGATTTCCACGATCTAGTCTAAAAGCCCATTATTCTAATCAGCTTCTTGCAAAGTACTGCTAAAGGCTTAGGAAGCATAAATTACAAGCGCAGGATGAATTAGGAACATTAAGGGGGGGGGGGCTCCTTGGTGGCTCAGTGGGTTAAAGCCTCTGCCTTTGGCTCAGGTCATGATCCTAGGGTCCTGGGATCGAGCCCCGCATCGGGCTCTCTGCTTTTTGGGAAGCCTACTTCCTCCTCTCTCTCTGCCTACTTGTGATCTCTGTCTGTCCAATAAATAAATTAAAAAAAAGGGGGGGGAGGCGGGGAAGTCCTTGTTCCAGGCATGCTGGCATCGACCCTAATCTAGAGGTAATGTTTATGCTTATAAAAATGTCACAGTTGTCTTTGCTTCACTTCCTGCTGTAAGGCTCCTGTGCAGATGGGGGCATTCGGGTCTTTAGAAAATTACTAAGTCCAAACAGCTCCAGGTGAAATACTTAGAGGAAAAGTTTAGAGGAAATAATGGTTAATATTTGAAACCAATTAGCATTCCTGTCTAACCCCCAGTAATGGAAATTTCACCTGCTGCTAATGTTTCTGTTGGTTGTAGAAGAAGCTTTGTGTGGAGGCAAAGGGTCCGAGAGAGAATGATCTGCTAAAGAGCAATTCACACAGAGAAAACACAACCAGGGGGTTCATGAATATGAATGAGCAAAGTCAGAGGCATCTGCCTGATCCAAGTGAGACCCCTTCCTTCTTAATCTCCAGAAAACAGCAAAAAAGGACTCTGTAGAAGCCTGGTAGGTAGCCAATCCTTAATTAAATAAGCAGGGCAAAGTAGAGAGCAATTGAAAAATGAAAAAATATAGAGCAGAGAGAATTAGCGTGCCCTCTTATGTGATCTACTGAAGTTCTACATGAATGAGGAATGAGACAAACTTAATGACATTTGGCTTAATTTGTTAATGCTTTACCGCAGAGATAGCCTTCATACAGACACACTGCCTGAATAAAACATGGATAGGAATCCACAGACAACAAAAGGTTGAGATGTCTCTTTTTTTCCAAATTCATTTAAAACAACGTGCTGTTTTAAAAACATTTTTTCCCTCAGATCAAGATCTGTATTTTACAAAACAAAGGATATGTTTTCTGAACAAGAATCCTCAATGCTTGAATATGGATGGTTCTTATACACTCGGGTATTCAACAAACATCTGCTGAGTGGCCCCTATGACCCTAGGCATTGGGTGTACGAAACTCCCATTAAATGAACAGATACTACACACGTTCGGTGATGTAATTATCATGATGACATTGCAAGTGAGGCATAATAGCTCCTCTTTATGGAGGAAAAAAGTGAGACTCAAAAACATTTGTTAATTTCTCCAAGTTTTCATGCCCATATTTAATGGAACCAGGTAGTAAAAGAGAAAGTGAGGCATATTAAACATTCAAAAGTTTATCTGAACAAAAATCTATTCAAATTGGCAGCACCACACCGGGATGTCTCCTTAGCTGCTGAAACCCCCAATTTCTTAAAAGCCTCTTCCTCTGTGGAGTCCCTCCCAGCAGCCCAAGATGGCTTCTCTACCCTTTGTACTTTCCCCTCTGACCCTCCATGCAATCTATTAGCCGTTTCCTCATGATTCCTTGGCTCAGGATGAAGGAATGCCCTTCTCATGGCTCAGGAGGGAGCTAGCTGGGCACAGGGGGAACCGATGTTCTGCTTTCGGGCTGCAGAAGTGATAGGTTCTTGGAACCTCCAGCTGGAACTCTGGACCGCTTGGAGGTCCCTAGTGTGTCGGCTGAAGGTAGTCCTGTATTGTGGCTCACATGTGGTCTGTCCGCAATCAGAAGTCCTGTCTTCAGACCTTCAGCCAACATCAGGAGCTTGAGCTTCAGTTTCCCACCTGTGCGAGATGAGATGATGATGACAAAAGATGCCTACCTCATGGTGCTGTTGTCAAGGTTAAATGAGGTGTTCACTGGCATATGTTGTTTAAAACATGTTAGCTTCTATTTTCAGTTTTCTGATATACTAGTACCACATCCAGGTCAAATGGGGTGAAAAATCCTTCTGTGGATTTGCCTAGAAATTGATGAGTATTATGTAAGGTGGTTTTCATGGGTAAATGTTCTGATTTCTGAAGGAATTTTGGAATCTCACCTGTTTGTAAATTCAGGCTGCCCTTCTCTCTGTTTGTGTCTCTTTCCTCCTTTATATTTCTTCATGTGGATATAACGAGGGAGGTTCTGAGTCATTCTGTAGATTTCACTTCACATGGGAATCTCTTGTACTCTGTACTTCCGTATGTATACACAACTAAACAAATTTGCTGATTTGGCTCCTTATGTGGAGCAAACGGATGGCAGGACGGTCCTCTAATTCACTTGCCCTGTAGCTGTCACTCCAGCGCACCCTCTCCGTGCACCTGTCCATGGCATCTGCTGGCTTGGCCTTGACAGGTGTGGGCTGAGGCTCTGAAGGAACTAAGGAGCCCTGCTTTGTGTGTGGAGGATCCACAATACTCTTTGAAGACCCCTGAGTTATTTTGGAGGTTGTTTTTGAGAAACTACTTTTGAATGGTAGAAAGTTTTATTTATAACATCTTTTTTCCCCAAGATTTTATTTACTTATTTATTTATTTGAGAGTGAGAGAAAGAGAGTAAGAGAGAGGGGAGGGGCAGAGGGAGAAGCAGGCTCCCCACTGAGCAGGGAGCCCAATGTGGAACTCAATTCTGGGACTCCAAGGTTGTGACCTGAGCTGAAGGCAGACGCTTAAGCGACTGAGCCACCCAGGCACCCTATAGAGATCCAGTGATGAAGATTTTTGTCATTTTCTTTCACTCAGTGTCCGGTCCTTCTAAGATAGAATTTTGCCCAGCAAACATGATTGGCTTTCTATGTATTTCAGAAGGAACAACAATCCTTAGGAACAACCAAGATACTTCTCTTTCTTACATATCAAAAAGTGTTAGAATCTGTTTTTTGTGCCAGTACAATAATGTCTTGATGATGACAGCTTTTAATGGAGCTTGAAGTCTGGAATTGTGATGCCACCAATTTAGCTTGCTTTTTCAACATTCCTCTGGCCATTCAAGGTCTTTTCAGTTCCATATAAATTTTAAGACTATTTGTTCCATTTCTTTGAAAAAAAAATTAATGGTATTTTGATAGGGATTGCATTAAACATGTAGATTGCTTTAGGTAGCATAGACATTTCACAATATTTGTTCTTCCAATGGACAGCCACATGCAGAAGGATGAAGCTGGACCATTTCCTTACACCACACAAAAAAATAGACTCAAAATGGATGAAAGACCTCAATATGAGACAGGAATCCATCAAAATCCTTGAGGAGAACACAGGCAGCAATCTCAGCTGCAGCAACTTCCTTCTAGAAATATCACCCAAGGCAAGGGAAGCAAGGGCAAAAATGAACTATTGGGACTTCATCAAGATCAAAAGTTTTTGCACAGCAAAGGAAACAGTCAACAAAACCAAAAGACAACTGACAGAATAGGAGAAGATATTTGCAAACGACATATCAGATAAAGGGCTAGTATGCAAAATCTATAAAGAACTTAGCAAACTCAACATCCAAGGAACAAATAATCCAATCAAGAAATGGGCAGAGGACATGAACAGACACTTCTGCAAAGAAAACATCCAGATGGCCAACAGACACATGAAAAAGTGCTCCATATCACTCGACATCAGGGAAATATGAATCAAAACCACAATGAGATACCACCTCATACCAGTCAGAATGGCTAAAATTAACAAGTCAGGAAATAACAGATGCTGGCAAGGATGCGGAGAAAGGGGAACCCTCCTACACTGTTGGTGGGAATGCAAGCTGGTGCAGCCACTCTGGAAAACAGCATGGGGTTTCCTCAAAAAGTTGAAAATAGGGGCATCTGGGTCGCTCAGTGTGTTAAGCCTCTGCCTTTAGCTCCTGTCATGATCTCAGGGTTCTGGGATCTAGCTCTGCATCGGGCTCTCTGCTCAGCAGGGAGCCTGCTTCCCCCTCTCTCTCTCCGCCTGCCTCTCTGCCTACTTGTTATCTCTGTCAAATAAATAAAGAAAATCTTAAAAAAAAAGTTGAAAATAGAGCTACCCTATGACCCACCAATTGCACTACTGAGTACTTACCCTAAAGATACAAATGTGGTGATCCGAAGGGGCATGTGCACCTGAATGTTTATAGCAGCAATGTCTACAATCGCCAAACTATGGAAAGAACCTAGATGTCCATCAACAGGTGAATGGATAAAGAAAATGTGGTATATATATGCAATGGAATTCTATGCAGCCATCAAAAGAAATGAAATCTTGCCATTTGCAATGATGTGGATGGAACTAGAGGGTATTATGCTGGTCAAAATAAGGCAATCAGAGAAAGACAATTATCATATGATCTCCCTGATATGAGGAAGCTGAGAGGCAAAGTGGGGGCTTTGGGGGGTAGGGAAGGAAAAAATGAAACAAGATGGGATCAGGAGGGAGACAAACCGCAAGAGACTCTTAATCTCACAAAACAAACTGAGGGTTGCCAGGGGGAGGGGGCTAGGGAGAGGGTGGTTGGGTTATGGACATTGGGGAGGGTATGTGCTATGGTGAGTGCTGTGAAGTGTGTAAGCCTGACGATTCCCAGATCTGTACCCCTGGGGCTAATAATACATTATATGTTAATAAAAACAAACAAACAAATAAATAAATCTTTTAAAAAAGAAAAAAAAAAAAAAAGAAAAGTGTTAGAATCCGCATCTCTATGCATGACAACTAGCCTGGGGATAGGAAGCAGGTTCCTGGGAGAAATGCGAATGAAAGCGTAAGTTGCAGAGAACAGCTTTGCTTAGTGTGTTGGGGAGAAATCAGATATGTCTGATTAGTGCAAATTTCATAAAAGGTTTGGTTTTGGAAAAGGCAATAAAGTAGAACCATACAAAATTATTTGCATTTTTTCCCTGTGTTTTCTAAACATTTTGGTTTAGGTGGTTTGACATTAGCTTAATGCTGGAAATAGTCTGTAATTCAAACAAGATATATATATTTTTGGAAAGTAGGAAGGCAGAGTACCAAATGGACATTGAATTGCACTTCCCCAAGCCTGAGCGAAATGGTTAGCTCTAGGGAAAGTGCCAGGGGCAGAGGACATAAACAAAGGAGCCCACTCTGTTTTTCCAGGACTTCCTATCACCTCCATATGACAGGGTCAGGTGCAGTGCTGAGAAGGGAGGAGGGCTTAGAAGGTACTGGAATGACCATGCACAGAAAGAGGGTTCACTGATGCTTTAACGGAAGGAAAAACTGACCTGTTAATTTTATTCCACATTTGAGCAGCTCCAGTCATTAGACATTTCTTACTCGATGTGGAAATGAAATCTGCCTATGTGTAACTCTATGCATGGCTTCTAGTTCTGCTCTCTGGGAAGACAAAGAACATATCCCATCCCTCTTCCGAATGACAATCTTTTGAACATTTAAAGATAACTGAGTTACGTCCCTGTGCTCTCCAGTCCATCCTTATCATGTTCCAAACTGTCTCAAGTTTTATTTATTTGGTTAAGTATTACTGATCCCTTCAACTATTCCTTATATGCTCTGTATTATGGACACTTTATTCTCCTAGTTTCTGGATGTGTTAGAGTTTGTCAATGGGCTTTTGAAATGTTGGACTGAACAAGATACTTCAGATCTAGGGTAGTCCTTTCAGCATACTGAGGGAGCGTCTTTGCCCTGGACTCCGAAAACTAAGTTTCCCTTGAGGTTTCTGGTAGCTACATCTCATCATGGCTCAGTCGGAACTTTCACTCCATAAAATACCTAGACCTTTGTTGTGCTGACTTTGTTAACAACACCACCACCACCACCAACAACAAAAATGTTCCTCCATCTTGTTCTTTCCATGGTTATTTGAAAAGTATTATCTTGAAAACTTATTCTGACCCCTATTAAAATTCACTTATTTGTTCAGCCTATTTTTCCAGCATGATCTCATCTTTTTGAATCTTGATTTTTGCTGTCAAGAGCATGTCTTATTTCTTACAATTGTGGCAATTGCTCATGTGATAAGCATGTCTTGGTACTTAATAGAAATGTCAATTGAAATGCTAATGAGGTTGCATTTTATATATGAAATTAGAAAAGAAGTAAAAGAATGAAAAGATGTGGGTGGAGTCATTTTCATAGATTATCAATCTATTTTCATAGATAATTAGGCAGCAAAATTTCAAAGAATGTACATTCCTTGGGAAGTCATTTTTCTTCCAGTAAATAATCCAAAGGGTTTAATCTGATCAGTGAGAATAAGATATTTTTTCCACATAATTCTGAATACTGAGAAACTAGGGAGACCTAAATGTATCAATAGAGGATTGGATTAAATCTATTTAGTTCCTAAAATAGAATAGTAAGCAGTCAGTAAAAATTATGTATTTTTATATGGTTAAATGGGTAAAAAACAGGCAATAACAGTCTGAGAAGTAGAATTTTGTTTGTGAAAAGATGAGTATGTATGTGTGTGATGAGTCTGTGTATATGCAGAGAAATATCTGAAAGTTTGTTTACTAGTTTAATTACAATTCTATCTTGGTGGCAGAATTGCAGGTGAATTTTACAATCTTGTTTCTATTTTTCTTCATTGTGTAAATTTTCTAAAATGAACAAGCATTCATTTTATAATTAGAAAATATTCTATTTTGGATTTTGGGGGGGGAATTTTGAATGAATCATGACAAACACTGTTTCTTACGGCATCTCCCTGAAGTTCCCCTTCAGGTTGATGTAAGTAAGAAATGGTTATCAGATCAGCATCAGAGTCACCATTTGCAATAACTCTACTCTTTTGGCTAAAGCATGACATGGTTCTGGAAGTAAAGTGGGATCAATGCTTCTACCTCCTTGTTTTTTTCCCTATTGAGGGTGTCTCAGTTGGGTGCCCTGCAGACAGACTCTGGTATGGAGATCTTCTTGTGAGGGTTAGTGGAGGGGTGTCCTCAGCAGCGACACTTGCAATGGAGTAGGCGAAGCAGAACTGAGCAGCGGCAGAAATTGAACTGTAATCCGGTTGTCACGGAGGCCTCAGCCAATCCTGTGGGGATCTTGAAACCTAGGATGGCCATTCAGAAATGACCTGTGTTGAGGCAAGGGACCAGGCTGTGTACCCTCCTCTTGACCCTGTTACTGGATGTGGGGTACCCCAGCAGGGAGCATAAACTTGGGCAACAGCTCCCTTTGACCAAGGGCAACTGCCAAGGAGGGATTCAGCTCTGAATCATCTACAAATATTCCCAGCAGTTGGGGGAGTCAGTAACTCCTATCCTGAAGGAGGATCTCTGGGAAATGACCACAGGATTTCCTGCAGAAGGGCAGATTGTACCTCTGCCTTTTTTTGCAACGATTGGAACAAAACATAGAAATCATAGTTCTTTCTGCTCACGCTTTTCCCTTGTTTGTTTCTCCATTTACAGATTCCCATAATTGAAACACCTTGATTCAAATACAATTCTATGAAGAATTGGCCCAAGGACTAGTTCATTCGTTCATTCATTCATTCAATATTTATATTTATTGAGAATTTACTCTTGTGGTAGGCATTGTTCCAGGTGTTGAAAACACTATGAGGGATAAAATCCCTTTCTTATAGATCTTATAAATGGCAGACTCCGGCCACACTCAAATTTTTATGTCTCCCGTCATCACTGAGGCTTTGTCATTGGGTCAAGCTGACTGACACTGTACTCTTAAGGTGAGTCTCCTCCTTACAGAAGAGCCTTAGTCCCATGTGAAAATAGATTTCTGGCTGCTTTCCTCATGTCCCAGTCTTTCCAATGAGCCCAGAAGAGTTTGAATCCTAGCTATGGATTCAACTTTGAGTAAAAATAAATAAGTAAATAATAAACAAACAAACTAAAAGCAATTGTTTGGCATTATGCAGGCAAAATAGCCAACTAGCTGAGGACTAGTTCACTCTTCAGCAGAGTCTATGAACATTTTTATACAACCTAAAATATTCTGTCTCAGATAACATCAGGTGATGTTTTTCCTGAATGAGCACAGGACTCTAAAAAGGCTTTCTTTACTCTTTCCTGCTTGGCACCTCTCCTAGATAAATATAATTTGCTTTAAGTTCTCAGTTTTAAAGTGAAATTGAACCACTGACTTTGTGCTAAGATCAATCTTGAAAAGTGGGGGAAGATGAAGATAATTTTTCTCAGTGATATAATTCTCATATTTTGATAAGGAAGTCCACATTATTTCAGGTGGGATAAATAAATAACATTTCTAGTAGTAAACAAACCTACTGGGGAGAAATGAAAACAAGCAGATAGAATAGGAATGACACATTTTTTTCTAGATTTTTTTTTTTCCTCAAAACTTATTCAGGGGTTATCCTGATAAACGGTATTACATTTTTAAAGCTGTAAAAGTTTCTTTCTGGTTTTTGTTAAGTAAAAGTTTGATGACTGAATTCAACTTTTAACAAATGATCACTGTAATGTTTATCCTTTCATGTTAAGATGGGAAAGGATAATTGGTGTAACTATAGATATAATGATGTTGGCCACTACCCCTACATTCAGGGTTAGAATCTCATTTAACTTCTGTGAATATTGTGAACTTGACTGAGATACTTAGCAAAATGTTCATGCATTTGCTGCAATTTTCTCTTTAAAAACAAAGCAAAAGTTAATTATGCAGATTTTATTTGGACGCACTCGTGATTCCGATTAAAGGCTGTCCATAAGACAAAAACCACAGCCACGGATCTTCACACAGTTGCTGTTTCTTCTTTTCAGTGGCAAATTGTATTTCCACACTGATGAACACATAGGGTTGGGAATGTTGCCAGGAAATATGAAAATAGTCAACAATAAATAATGCCCAGCCATTCACACAAATTTATCAAGCTCAATCTCCTAATTAATCCTCACATTTTAGTGGGACTTCAAGTTAAATTCACTGACCAACACTTCATAGAAGAAGTAATTTTCCATGCAAGAACACCTGATATAAAACTAATAATGGGGTCATTGTTACTTGGGTTGATTGGCTCAGCTCATTCTTTA
Source organism: Lontra canadensis (assembly GCF_010015895.1). Taxonomy (NCBI): domain Eukaryota; kingdom Metazoa; phylum Chordata; class Mammalia; order Carnivora; family Mustelidae; genus Lontra; species Lontra canadensis. Next base: position 105,680,006 of record NW_022630995.1, on the reverse strand, counting down.
GCTTATCAGCACTTTTTCAGACACTAAAAGAAATGTCTCAATAAGAAATATCATGGAGGGGCGCCTGAGTGGCTCAGTGAGTTAAAGCCTCTGCCTTCAGCTCAGGTCATGATCTCAGGGTCCTGGGATCGAGCCCCACATCGGGCTCTTTGCTCAGCAGGGAGCCTGCCTCCCCCCCTTCTCTCTGCCTGCTTCTCTGCCTACTTGTGATCTCTTTCAAATAAATAAATAAAATCTTAAAAAAAAAAAAAGAAATATCATGGAGACTTCTTAAATCTTGAGCTACTCACACCATCATCAGAATCTTTACCACCATCATCATCATTATTAACTTCCCCAAAGTAGTGAGTCACTCTTGGTAAAGGTGATACTTGGAGAATTTCCAACTGAAAATAAACGTTCTTCTGTGTGTTATGTTAATTAGTTCCAAATCACTTAGAATAAGAATAGATTTTAATTCACTGAGTGTCTTCTTTTTACATTTATTGTATTATTTCCAAAGGGCTTGTGAATAAGATATCATTAAAAGGAAGAGCCCCGTTTTCTCTGGTGTGGATGAAAATAGTATTAACTCGAAAAAGATCCCTTTAAACTTTCTTAAGAGCCGGTTTGTTCAAGTTCCTGTGCATTAGTTAAGGTTCTCCAGAGAACAGAACCAACAGGATCAATCTCTCTCTCTGGTATCTACCATCTACCTATTTAAAGGAAGTAGCTCAAGTGATTATGGGAGCTGGCAAATTCAAAATCCGCAGAGCTGTTATCCCAGTTTGAGTCTGAAGGCTGCAGGCTACTGAAGAGACAGGAAGAGCTAAGGTCCTCAGTTCAGAGGCCATCAAGCAGGAGACTCTTACTGGGGGTTAGGTTCTGCCTTTTGTTCTAATCAAGCTTCACCTGATTGGATGAGACCAAGACCCGCCACACTGAGGACAACAATCTGCTTTATTAAATCTACCGATTTAAATGTGAATCCCATCCCAAAATACGATCAAGTGTTGACGTACTCAAGTACATAGTATATATTCTGAAAATGTAGTTTAAAATATTATTTATTTTATCTCTAGGAACTGTTCTTGAATTAGCTTTTTGTATTTGTTTTGTGTCTCTTTTTTTGTTGTTGTTATTGTTGTTTTTGGTTTTGTTTGCTTTTTAGGGATTTTTATTATGCATATGCAATTTTTTTTTTGGTCTTTCTTCAATATTTGTCACTTTCTTTTGAATCCTTTTTTCCCCTTCACATCTTTTGATTTAAAAATTTTTCTACTCTCGCTTTCCATTACTTTTAAAATCATTCATTACTGTGTACATTCATTCTTGTAATCCTTCTTATTTAGTCTTTATTTCTGAAATAATTTTTCTTTTCTTTTTAGCTTCCCTCCCTGAGTTCTATCTGGGTTTCTCTAATTCTGATTTGTGTTGGCCTTTCACATCTAGGATCGTTGTTAGAAGCTGGTAGCAGAACATTCAATTCTTGAGAGAATAACCATTATTTGGTCTGAGTGCCTTCCTCCTTCCTGGATGTCTTTCACCATCTTTTGTGGGATTATAATTCCTCCTCTTCGGGGTTTGCCTCTACATCCTGATACCGTGAGCGCTTGGGGTCTGCCTTTCTGATGACAGTTATTGGTCTCAGGTTGGACACCTCTTTCAAAGCGTGTCCAGCCCCGTGGCTTTTGATCTTGGCCCTGTGTTCAATGTTTTCTCATGACTGTTGGCAGCCAACTTTTCTACCACATGAAGAAAGTGATCCTGCACCCTGTGAGAAAAATGGAGCCTGAGATACTAAGAGACTCAGAGAAGAGTATGGAGAGTTCTGGCTGCATCGAGGTTACAGTTACTCCCGAGGCTCAGATGTTTCCATGGCCCCCACTTGGCTTGTTCTGCCTGCTACTTAAGTATCTTTTCATGGACTCTTCCTATTTATAGAAGCATGTTTGAGTGGGGGTATGTTAACAGAAAGGATACAGCCAGGAATGTCTTTCCATTACTTTTCACATAAACAGTAATCAAATTTAGAACATGATTAAACTCTTTCAAGTTCTATAAGAGTTCTATTTTTTTTTTCATTTCTGCAAGATTTTAGATAATGTCTTTAATAGTTCTATTTTCAGTAACCTCATTTAAGTTTCTTTCATTCAGAATATTACTACTTTTACTTCACAGACACCTTTAAATCTTACAGTGGATACACTTTCATATATATATATTTTTTTCTTGTTGTTTTATCTCTGTGTTATGCTCAACATGAGTTTTCACAGTAGTTATTCCACATAATTTTTAAAAAAATTCTCTATAGTGTCTATTCTTCTTAATATTGTACCCAAAGCAGACTTTCATTTTGGTCTTGTGATTCTTTTTTTATTTCAGCCAATATCCTCTGTATCTCTGCCTTTATTTCAGCTGTTAGGTTCGTGGAGATGCCTGCTGCTATTTTATAGGCGTTCTGAGATCTCTGTGAGCACACTGAGTCTTGAAAAATTCTTGTATAATTTTGAAGAAAAGAATTTTCAGAGCTGTGACCTCCCCCAGTCTTTAGGGATATCTGTCCCTTTCTGCCAAATTGTTTTCTCTCTCTTATGTTTTAGTAGGTTCCACTGTTTATTTCCTGGATGCACTGACTTGGGAAGAGTTATCCAGCATGACATTTTTCAACAAAGTTCAGTTTCCTTAGTCCTCTTTGTTGTTCACTAGGGCTCAGACAACTTTCCTCTTTCAAATATAAACCTGAAAGTCAGGATGTAGCATTTTCCTTTTATTCTTTTTGTAACGCCTACTGCATTTATCACATCTGACAGCGCTGGTGCTGTAGTGATCCTTGGGCTGGGGAAGCCTCTGACAAGCTTCTAACTCAAGCGTACTTCTAACACTTGCAAAGGAGCCCACCCTCGTCAGCACTCCCGGCTCTCCTGTGTCTTTTGATTTTTGTGTTCTCCCTCCCAACTCCTCCCCCAATACAAAACGTCATTGGATACGATCTTAATACTCCTCTCTACTTCCTATTAATAGAACGGAAAAATAAAATGAGAAAAGAGCCAATAGAGATAGGTATAAAAGGAGATATAAAAGGAGGACAGGACTCTGGTTACTTCTGAAAATGATCACTTGCTTGTTTTTCTAGATCCCAACCTCTACATTCTGGGGTTAGGTGTGCAAAGGGGAAATGAGTCAGAGACTTTATTTTTTATTTTTAGTGAATATCTTTTGATTCTGGGTCAGATGGTTATGGTACAGTCTAATAATTTGCTTTTCAGTCTATCCCCATTTCCGATGCATTTAGGGGATATTGCTTGGAAATTTTGTTATGTCATATTTTTTTTCTTTTGCTATTGTCACTTACTGTCTCTTTCTTCTATCTCCATGAATGTTCTAGGCAAAGACAGCAGACCAAATACATCTAATCTGTCTTCTTCATGTTCCCCTCTAAATCACATTTGTTCTGAGGAGGAGCTGCATTAGTGTCTATGAAGACAAAACTCTACTGGTATACTTAACAGAAGCATGTTTATATTTTTATTGCAAAAGATAATGAAACAGAGATTTCATTTCTCTTTCTATAACTTCTATTCTGGGACACAGAATCTCTGTAGTATACTGAATAATCACGTGGATTTTGCAGAGACATATACCTGTGTCTAAATCTAGGCAACCCCACTTTCTGTGAATTTGGGCTACACTCAACCATTGTGGACCTCATTTTCTCATGCAAAATGGAGATAACAGTACCTATCTTTTAGTGTTGTTATGAGTAAAGGACTTAACCATTGGATTTGCATGTTATAAATACTCAATAGATGGTAGTCATAATTGATTATTACAAGTAGGTTTCAGGAGACATTATCTTTGAATTTCCAAAGTGTATTTGAAATTCATAAGCCTTATAAACAAGATTAGTCCTTATTCAATATTTTTAGAAAATAATATTTATGATAAAGAGCTAGGCCATTATCTAGCAAACATATAATTATTTTAACAATACAGAAAAATAACTTTTTTCCTGTCCACACTTTACCCATATACGTTAACTTGCAAACATGACTTAAGTGATTTATGTAGAAAGCGATTATTTAGCTATTCACTTTGGAAGGTGGCAACTGTTTCACACAGAGCACACACACACACACACACACACACACACACAGTGTGTGTGTGTGTGTGTCTTTTTATCCTTAAAAATAGCACTATATATATATATATATCTTTTCATGCAGAGTTTATTTCCAAAATAAAATTGTGAACTTGCTTTGCCTACAGGCATGATAATGGTCTAAGAAACAACAATCTTGATTAGTGATTGATCAAAGAATATGATTTACATCAAAGCTGGCTAACTCTGAAGAGAGAATCTACGTATACTCTTAGCAACATCACCAAACTGTCTCATGTGCCAAGAAGGCTACTAACCATATTCACTGAGAGCCAGTTCTTGATTACACAGTTATGAATTCCATAGTCTAGAGCTTATTCAGCTATACTTTTGCTTACCCTCTTTTTCTTCTCCCTCTGAGGCCCATCTCCCCTGCAAATTATACTGCTTGTTAACTTCCTCACCCATGAAATTATCCGCCTTCTTTGATGAAACTTTCACTATTTTACATCTGAATGCAAGATCTGAAGAAGAAATTTGAACCTATAATCTTTAACAGGGTATTGAAAATGTGAATTTTATTTGTTTGAGATTGTTATCCTTAAAAATAGCTTGTGCTCTCTCTCTCTCTCTCTCTATATATATATATATTTATAGAGAGAAATAGTGGGCGAGAGGGGGAAGGGGCAGAGGGAGAGAATATACAAGCAGAGCCCCCTGAGCAGGGAGCCTAATGTAAGACTGTATCCCAAAAGCCATTTGATCAGAACCTGAGCTGAATCCAAGGGTCAAATGCCTAACCAGCTGAGCCACCCAGGTGCCCCAGCACAGTATATTTTTTATTTTAAAACATATCCAGCTTTGTGTGGCATATTGAAAAAGAAAAAGGAAAAAGTTTAGCAAATGCTCGGTTGTAAAATAGAAATGACCATTTATTAAGAAGGAACTGTTGGTTCAGAGGAAAGCTGACTTCAGCAAGGGCATTCATTGCCAATGATCCATGGGGAACTTGGCAATTAATACATGGGCTGATACAGATTCATGTCTTCATGGAGTCCCAGCTGCCTCCTGCTAGGTATGTAAGTTGGCAAGTCCCTCTTAATACCTTTGGGTCTCAACATGGCTAATTCTGAAGTGTAGACTAAATATAAACTCCATTGTGTTTGTATATATTCTTCTAATGTGGAAACTTTGAGAAAATGCAAGCGTTGAAAGTTCAGAACAGAGCAGTAAACGGGCACTATAAATTTCTCCTTTGTTTGGAGAAATTCAACATGGAGTCTTCTGGAATAGAGAAAATCCTGTGTGAAGGGAACAAGGCAGCATACATAATGGGTAAGAGCATGAACCCTGGAGCCAGACTGCCTAGATTTGAATCCCAACTCAGCCACTACCCTGGTGTGTAACCTTTGACAGGTTGTTTCCCTTCTGCTCCTCAGTGACCTCACCTGTCAGCCAGGGATGGTGATGATGGCGTTTACCTTACAGCGTCAGTACAAGGAGGAAATAAATTGTATGTGTAAAATGCTTAGCATCTAGCATATAATACTTATTAGTTATTTATTAATCTAGCATTAAATACTTATTTAAAAAATTTGATGAGAGAAAAATCAATTCTTAAAGAAATGGTCTTGGTGACAGTTTTGTGTTAAGGGCATACCCTGTATACATGAGTGCTTGTTATGTGAGGGTTTATTACTCCATCTTGAATATCATGTGGTTTGAAGAGGAAATGAAAATGAATAAAAATCTATGTTTCTCATTTGCATGTAGGATTTTTAAGAAGTTTAGTGGATTAGATTATAGGGGATTGAAAATAGTCTCTCACTGGGTCTTGAGACTCTTGAATTTGTGTACCAATCAGAGGAGATCTAGGTTGTCACTGTAACCCATCTGAAACTGAACAGCACAAGCTTCCCTTGCATCCCAAAGAAGGCCAATAAGAAGGGTATTTGGAGGGGTGCCTGGGTGGCTCAGTCGGTTGAATGCTTGACTCTTGGCTTCAGCTCAGGTCATGATCTCAGGCTGTGGGATCAAGCCTTGCACTGGGCCCCGTGCTCACCAGAGTCTTCTTCAGAGTTTCTCTCTCTCTCCCTCCCACTCTCTCTCAAATAATAAATAAATAAATAAATAAATAAGCAAATAAAAAAAAAAAGAAGGCTATTTGGAGGAAGAAAACTGGGTTGCCCACAGTAGGAACAAAGCACTCACAAAGGCTTGAAAACAGCTGCACAGAATTCCACAAGAGGAAGCTCTGGGGACGCGTAATCCCTAGCTTTAGCTCCCACAGTGTGAACAATCACGTGGGGAGGGGATGGGAGATTTCATTGAGACATAGTATTGTGACAGGTGGGATTATTCTCCGTTGTTTGCTCTCTGTCACACGCTCTGGCCAACGCGATGGGAGTGGGTAAGACAGTTGTCTCATCCAATAGAAGCTTAAATGCAGTGGTACGCTTCATCTTGGGCTGACTTCCTCCTGCCCTCCACCATGAGAAATGGTGTCAGAGAGTGGTGTCTGCGTTGGGGAGTGAGAGGACATGTGAGGCCTGCCGAGCCCAGCTGGGCCTGACTGAGTCAAAGTCTTCAAGTAACAGAAGTCAGTAGGCGCTTGTCGTGAGCTGTAAGCTGCTGAGCTACTGGGGCTCTTCTGTACTTATAGTCTCCTCATCCTACCTTTTGGAGGACATGGTCTAGTGGTCTTGGGAAAACTGTGGTGCTCCCAACGCACTTTGGAATGTCAAACTTAAATGTCCTTATCATCATACTCACAATACCCATAAGTTGTCAAGACAGTAAACCTAGGATCTGGTAAAGAGATATTCTGACTATTTGGGGCCCTTTTTGTTTATATCTTTGAAGGATTAGTAATCGGTTTGAGGGACGAGCGTCTGTTGTCTTTCTCTACTGTTGTTGCAGAGTACCACATATTGGTATTGTGAATTACAGTTATTTACTTGGACTACAGGTAAATAACTTAACTTGGACTACAGTTATTTACTTACTTGAATTACAGTTATTTATTTGGAGTAGGTGGATAGCAATAATATTCTCCCTTTACATTTCTACAGCTTCTTTTGTCTAAAGCATTCAAAGAACTCTTGAAGCAGTCTCTCACTGAGTCTTACAATTCTGGCACGAGCAGGGAAGTAGCTGTATTTATTCCACAAGGTTGGCAAGGTAGACACATGGAAGGAAGGGAAATGACGGTTCTGAGCAATAAAATATCCGGGTGTTTGAGGTTATGTAGGAACAATATCGATGACCAACTCAGTTTAAAATAATTTCTATTATAAGTTGTTAAATATAGTATACTACTTAGGGACTCTAAAAAGATCAGCTTTTTAGTGGAAAAGAGCAGAGAACAAATTAAGTAAATGATATCATCTTTTAAGATGAAGCATCTGTTTTCATTCCTACTATGAATATTCTGACAAATTTCCTTTTCTTTTTAATAATTTCCTTACATCTCTATAAAAGCATTATAATTTTAATTTTTTGTCCTTTCACTCATCGGAATTTTTTGGAAGATTTCTTTGTGGTGAAGTACATAGTCCAGTTATAAAAATTTAATAAATACGAGAGAACAACGTGTATTCTTGGCTAACGTGGTACCTAGTTCTAGATATTTCTATTAAAGTAGGTTTATTCATTATGAATTACATTTCTTTAGAGCCTTAGGAATGTTTTCTGTGCTTGATTTACCAAGTTCTGAAAGAGATATATTAAAATCCTTCACTGTGATCATGACTGCTATGATCAAAATTACTTACCAATATTCTGTTCATTCCTTTTCATTCTTTAAAGATTTCAACATTATTCAGCACTACTCTTGTCCTTTCTTTTGATGATTTCAGCATTCACGTGGATGAACTGCTCAAAACCCTTTTCTCTTATTATCACTTATTTTTCTTCTACCTTTCCTCAGCCACTTTCTCCCACATCTAGATCTTATTATTAACAATAATTTAAAAAATTTCCATTACCAATAATCAGAATGGGTTTAACTGCAAGCATTTGACATTCTGTCCACCATCTTTTCCTATCTATCCAGCTCATTTTCCATGGTAACATTTCTTCATCTGCCACATCCGATCCATGGATCCCACTGCTTCCATCGTGCATCATTTCCTCATATTTGCTTTTTCCTACATCAAAGTTCCACGGTCCATGACTGTAATCACTCCTTTGTATAAACTCTCAGTTCCCTTGTTCTGTTTTTCCTCCATTCTATGCTGCTTTGAAACTCCAACTCTGATTACTTGTGACTCTCTATGTACTCCCTGCGAAGAGAGAACACTGAGATGGTCCTGGGCAAAGTTACACATCAGCTTGGCTGCTTTCACTTTCATTTATGACCGGAAAAGGGACACTATCGGTTACTTCTACTACACCCCCCAGTCATTTAGGAAACCGTTTTGCAGTTTCCCTTTGCAGTTTCCTCTTTATAGAAACTTGATCTCTCTTCCCACATCCTCACTCTCAGCTAATAACATCACTTCTATTTCAATGAGAAAACAGAAGCCCCCACAAGAGAAGTCCCAGTTCTCCTCACCACCAGGCTTAGCCCCTCACACACATCTGCCTCCCTAGATTCTTCCCTCCCCTCTCTCGCCATGATGGGTGTTCCTACATAACCAACTCATCCTTTTGTATTCAGTCTTCTGATGCCTTCTCTACTCATGGATTTGTCTGTTTTGCTAAGTGTTCTTTCTCTTTCCTTCCATTCTGTATCACTAATCTTTCCTTCTCTGATGATCTAAGGGATCATTCCCATTTGTATATAACATAGTGTAAAAGGCTCATTACAAACAAACCTTTCTCAGATCTCACACTCTCCCCCCAGATACTGCACCACTTCTGTTTTCTTGAAATACTCATTGTGTTCCATTCTCACCTTATGTTCTCTCTTGAACCCACTCCACTCAGACTTTGTCCTTCCAGCACACCAAAGCTATCTTTCCAAAATTATGGATGACCTCCATGCCACCAAATCCGGGCATTAGTTCTTAGTCCTCATCTTCAATTACTTACCATCATTTTCATACAGTCAATTGCTTCTTCCTTGAAATACATCCTTTAGTTTCTGGGACACATCCCTGTCCTGGTGTCCCCCTTTACCTCCCTGCCTACATCTGTTTAGTCTCCTTCCTAGTGCCTCTCCTCTTTCTTGTCTCTAAATGCTGGAAGGCCCCCCAGGGCTTGGGATGACAACCTAGTTCTCTTCTCCATATGCAAGATTTTTCTTAATTTTCTCAACCAAGGCGTTTTAATGCTTTATATGTTGACAATTCCTAAATTAGCTTCTTCAGTGTTGGCCTCCCCCTTGGGCTCTAGGCTGGTAGACCCAACTTTCTACTTGATATCACCTCCTAGATGTCTAATAGGTATTTTGAACAGAACTCTTGATTTTTCTTAGTCTTTCAGTTCTCAATGACACCATGATTCACTATGCCTCAGATCTAGGAGTTATCTTTGGTTCCACCATTTTCCTCAAACCCCACATCAATATACCAGATTTACAATATAGCTCAGATTCTGTCATTTCTCAGCACCTGCACTGCTATCACCCTCATCCAAGCTTATCATCTCTCTTGGGGTGTTCCAAGCCTCCTCAGCCCTCCTCCTGGCTTTCTTTGTACCTCCTTTCAGTCAGTTCTTAGGTCAGCAGTCCTAAAAGTCCTAAGAGTCCTAAGAGTAATATTGTTCAAAGCAAAATTTACAATCTTTCAGTGATTCCCAATTCTCTTAATAAAATAAAAATTCCCTACAATGGCTCACAAGTTTTACTCGATCTGGTCCCAACTACCCTCTGACTCCATCTCCCAGTCGGCCTGGCTCCATCAGCTCCAGCCACACTAACTTGCTTAGCAAGCAAGTCTTTGAACACGTCAAACTTGTTCCTGCTTCAGGGTCTCCATGTTTTTCCCTCATGTCTCCTGGGATGGGTTGACTCCAGAGCTCCAGATTGCTTTCTAGCTTCATTAAGATCTTTGCTCAAATAGCACATTTTAAGAGAGACCCTCTTTGAAAATCAGATCCTAATTAGTCTTCAGTATCTTCCTTCAGTGTCTTATACTGCTTTCTTATATTATATATTTCTTTATTTATTGACTATTATCCTTCATGCTACAATGTAGGTTCTATGAGTGAGAAATGTGTCTGTCATGTGAGAACCAACCTATTCACTGATATACTTCTAGTGAATAACCCTTAGCAGGCTGCAGGTGCTTAATATATATTTGTTGAATGACTATATACTTGAGTTATTTTTGATATTTGATGTATCAACACTGTTGTATCCTTTTTGTGCACTGTTAAGTTTTATAATTTTTTTGGAAAGATTTTTATTTATTTATTTGACAGACAGAGATCAGAAGTAGTCAGAGAGGCAGGCAGAGAGAGAGGAGGAAGCAGGCTCCCCGCTGAGCAGAGAGCCTGATGTGAGGCTCCATCCCAGGACCCTAGGATCATGACCTGAGCTGAAGGCAGGGGCTTTAACCCACTGAGCCACCCAGGCACTCAGTTTTATAATTTAAAAATATTCCTTGTTCTAATTAATGTCCTGGTCTTAGATTCTAGTGTATTTGGTATTAATATTGTTGTCATGTTCTTTTGTTTACATGAGACTACATCTTTGTATATCTTTTTTGTTTATTAACGTTTTTCATAATGATATCTCCCATTTCATTCCAATTTGTCAAATCTGGATTGAATTGTTCCCTGGAAGCAGTGGCTTTAGCACATAGAAACATCAGCAGTTGGGATTATCTGGATCAGGTAGGTTTCTTGAAGTTAACCCCTTGAATAAGAGCCTTCTCCTGGGGCACTGCTAGCTGATGGTGAGGGAAAAGACTGGAACCTATGGGCCCTCCTCATTTGTTTTTGTTGAGTTTGAATATCATTTGTGTATAAGGAGCTGGGACAGGAAGAAATGAGGCCTTATGTAAGTTGTTAGTCGATGAGTACATGAAAGCCCCAAAGTATTGTTCTGAGTGACATGTTTTTCACCAAGCTCATTTATGAATAGACCCTGGTATTGCCCAAGAGTCCATGATAGAAATCTGAGGGAGATGTACCCATTCACCAGAAATCATATTAGGTTAAACTTCTCTCTTAACACAGTTTTCACAACAGCGATTCTAACCTGGGACCAAGACTGTCATTTCTCCCTCATTTTAATCCTTAATATTTCTGTCCAAGGCCCATCCACACTCCTGGCTGAAGGGGGAAGGTCAGGCAGCTGTGAACAATAAAAAGACTCATGTGTTTATACTCTATCAGTGACATGTCCAATATGATGTTCTTCTAAAACTCTGCCTCACGGTGCAAAAGATCACAGAATATTTTCTCCTGTCACCAACTCTGAACAAGTTGCTGATAATGTAAAACTAATTCCTCACTTTTCTAGACAAGTATGTCACTCAGCTTAATATCCTTCTTGACAAAAGCAACGAGGTAGCCAGTATTCCCTGGTCAGGTTAATAAAGTAGTAAAAGAAATAAAAATTGGGAGAGGCCAACAGGGGATTTTTGTCTCATTTAAATTTTATTATAAACTTTTTATCTTGAGAAAATTCAAGTGTAGTACACCAACATATAGAGGTCTCAGTTTGACTATCAGACCCAATAATGAGAGTGGATTCTAAGATGTAGTTATAGGTAGTATTGATTGAGCAAGAAAGGTCATGTACACTTGTCCATTAGACCTTGAAGCTTGCTTCACTGAGATTCACACAATCAATTCAATTTTCTTGAACTTTTATATTTTAGAGAACTTGCTGATTGATTAGTAATTCTCTGTATTGTGAGGCTGATAAAAATACAAGAAACAAAAACTTCAAGTTAAATTAAAGACCTGGGGAGGATTTCCTGGTCCTGCTTTGAGAAGTATGTTCTCTTCCTTGTCAATTTGTCAACTTTTTTGAGCATTTCCTAAATTTTCACTTTCATTCATTTATTATTTACTGAGTAGCTTCTGTGTGTTAAGAATGTCAAGGAATATACTCTTGAACTCATTTCTACTCAGTACCCATCAGAAGTTAACTTAGAAAAACATTACTAAACAGCTTCTCTTAAAACCTTATTGGGTTTCACTTAGATAAGGGGAAAAAAATCGCAAGTATTACTATAAAATGAATAACCATTAGTTCCTCATTTTTAACGACCAGCAGAATAATTAATTTTTGTAAACTCTCTTAACTTTTTTTATTCAATTCTACCTATTATCTTACACTATTTTAAAATTTTTATTTTTTATTTTAAAAAATTTTTTAAAGATTTATTTATTTATTTAACAGAGGGAGAAACACACAGGCAGAACAATAGGGAGAGGAAGAGGTAGAAGCAGACTCTCTGCCAACCAGGGAGCCTGATGTGGGACTCAATCCCAAAACGCTGGCATCATTACCTGAGCTGAAGGCAGATGCTTAATGACTGAGCCACCCAGGCGCCCCTTAAAATTTTGATATAGAAAGATCCCCTGTCCTTGCACTTGGATGACAAAATTTTGAAAGAACTTTGGGGACACCTGAGTGGCTCAGTTGTTTGAGTGTCCAACTCTTGATTTCAATTCAGATTATCATCCCAGGGCTGTGAGATGGAGCCCTGTGACAGACTCTGTGCTCAGTGGGAATCTGCTTAAGATTCTCTTTCTCCCTCTCCCTCTGCCCCCCTCAACACAGGTTCTCTCTTTCTTTCTCTAAAATCAATCAATAAATTGATTTTTTTTTTAAAAGAAAGGACTTTGTCTATTATGTCCTAGTCTTTTATCTCACTCATCTATCCTTGGAATACACATGGTGCCAGGAATCTAGTAGTTGTTTGATAAATGTGTTAAAAAAGAATGAATAAGGGGCACCTGAGTGGCGCAGTCAGTTAAGCGGCTGCCTTTAGCTCAGGTCATGATCACAGGGTCCTGGGATCGAGCCCTGCATCAGGCTCCCTGCTCAATGGAGAGCCTGCTTCTCTCTCTCTCCCTCTGTCTGCCGCTCTGTCTACTTGTGCTCTCTCTCTCTCTGTTAAATAAATAAAATCTTAAAAAAAAAAGAATGAATAAATTAATGAATAAAGAATTGATCCTTGTATCTGAGGTGACAAAATATTAATTATACCTCTTAGAATTGTAAATATCTTGCAAAGTTTATTAAGAATTTTAAGTATCACAATAAAAGCAAGTACCCTAAGTTGTATGAAAAAACAAAATGAATCTCACTAGACATCGTTTCCTAGGTAGACTCATGCTTTTGTCTTCTTTCTGCTGAGCATCCTGTAGTCCATACTTAGAGCAAATGAGAACCTCCATGTATGCTTAGCAGGATCGGTGACGGATGGCAATTTATCAGTTTCTTTCTATATTGGTGGCTAAAACTTATGGTTCTCAGCTCTTCCCAGTTGCTGGTGATTGATGGGTTTGTTTACTACTTCTCCCTTTGATCTGGAGGGAGATACTGAGTGGGGCTTCTGCCAACACTCTGGAAGGTTTGGCTGAGTCCCAGAGCCCAGAGCTCTGCAGCCCCAAGTTGTGTTTTTATGCCTCTGAGGCTCTTGGGCTTTGGGGGATTTTAATCACTTTCCAAACAGATGCATTTCTGTTAGGATGGACAAGGTATTGAAATTGCACTCTGCCCAGTAGAACCTAAATTCCGTTTGGTCATAAAAGTGTTCATTTTTTTGCTTCCAACAAAGAAAATAAGTGGATAACATTGTTTCTTTCAACTTCATTCCTGTTTCCACAGTTTCATTTCTGACCAGAAGTCAAGAAAGTGCTAAACTCTAATCTCAAATTATGAATAACACCTTTTTGGTTGAACGAGAGGGTTAAACAGAAGCCAGTATGTAAGACGGCAGCAAACTATCTGTGCACAGCAAGCTTGTACAAGGTAGTATAGTGTGTGTGTCTCTGTGCAAGGAAAAGATGTGTGTGTGTATGTGTGTGTGTGTGTATGAATGAGTATGCTTTACCCACAGGCAACAAGTGTCTACTTCTTATTATCTGATAAGGTCCATAGTGTGCTACTTAACTGCAAACATTGACCTTCACACAAAAATAAAAGTTACTTTTAATTGAATAGAACTGTCCTACGAAGAAGGAAGGTGGGAATTTAAGCCAAAAACAATAAAGTATTTTTTTGTACCTTCCTGTTGCCAAGAAAACATCATATATACAGTCAGATAATTGACTCGTATTGCTTTGTATGCCTGGCAGCCTTCCTCTTTCTCTCTTTTATTTCTCCTGTATTATGTGTTGCCTTCTCTGAAAAACCCATAGAAGGCAAATCTGGTGTTTTTATTGTGTTGAAATGACTCTGGTAAAAACAGGTTCTACATAAACATGACAGGTGTCAAGAAAAGCAGCTGGATCTGGTTTAGACGTATAACAGATGGGAAAACATTAAACTGCAAAGGGAGAGAGCAAACCTTTGACTCTCTGATACAGACACCATTGTAGTTATGGGTTTGTGACCATTTCCAAGAGCTGCGAGCCACCAGCCTTCATCAAACTGTGACGCTGAGTTCAAAGTGAAATTGTCAAGAGAATGGAATTGAAGACAGATGTCCTTTAGAGGGACAGGAAGAGAGAGGATGAGGCTGTATCTAGTTGACTCAAAATTTTGGTGAGATAAATATGGTATTTTTCTGAATAAATCTTTGGTGAATAAAGACTCTCTATAAAAAAATTTGCCTGTGCTATAATAAGGAAGAAATAGCTATTTTAGAACTTGTGTAAAGCAATGTTGCTATGTTTTCTACCCTTGTAACCTCTGATTGTTTTGGTTATATGAGTCAGGATGTAAACACTGAACATTGTTAACAATAACAAATTGTTTCACTAGCTCTAGTCTTTGCGGAATCTCCCCTCACCCCGGTGTTTCTGGAAACATCCAAGGTGTGTTTTTTCTAAGTTACCTGATAAACCCCTTTTAGCTCTCAGTCGACTCTTTTTCTTCAACTCTTAACTTCTTAAGGGGCCTATTGCTGAGAACCTCAATTCTCAGCAAGTCTTGTGAGAGCCCCTTTCAACGGCTGCAGCACACTTACAGTGTGTGTGAGTTAATATGTTGGGACCCTTTTGGTCGCAAGTGACAGAAGCCCAGGTTAATTTTACCCAGACTGGCTGATGAAAGCCAACAAGGGGATTGCAGCCCTTGCAAGGGCATGAGGAATCAGACTACTCCTGCCTTCTCAGGAGCCTTTCTTTCTTATCTCACCTTTTTGCCTCTACTTTATTCTCATCTTCAGACCAGCTTCCTCTTCTCCAAACCACATGCTGGTAGTATCTAATCCTTGCATTTTATAATCCAGGCTCCCCAGAGAGAGGGTCAACTCTCTCAGGGCTGGAATTTTCAGACAAGGAACTTGTGGGCTCAGTGTGGGTCAGGTGCTCTGCCCTGGGCCAATCTGCTGTGGCTGTGGGGTACTAATATTCTGGTTGGCTCAGCGAGAGATGGCACGTCCCACTCCTGGACCAATCAGTGGTGGTCAGCCAGCAAGATGAGGGGGTTATGTGGCTACTAAATGATACATGGTTAGGAGTCACATCTGTCTTCATCACTACTGAATAGACCTTGTAAGTAGGCATTCTAAAAATTGTGGAAAGAATGAATTGTGTGTGTGCATGCTTGTGTGTATGTGGGTGTGTGGGTGGGTAGTGTGGAGTGATGGGTAGTAGAGAAAAAGGGCTTTTATACACTTCTAACCATGCCATGTCTCACTGATGCCCAGAGTGACAACACAACCAAACTGAAGGTATTCCATCATTCCAACATCCTGCCATTTTCTAACAGTGTCAAATCTCATGGCAATCTCCTCTAGGTTCTGGGCTTCAGTGAAGCAAGGAGAATTCCCTCCCCATGGCTGCTGCTGCCATGGTCTGTTCACATACGTTGTGATAGGGCTGGGCTGGAGCTGTTCTTCTGCATTAGTCACTGGCACGTGGGGAATAATGGTAAATGGTGGATGTCTCTGCTCTTGTTCAAGTAGACCACACCGGACAGGCTGTTGAAGTGGGAACAACCTTCTCTCTTGCTCCCAGGTCAAAGGCCCTACAGTGATGTTGGAGGTTTGATGGATTCCTTCAGCATCAACTGAAGGTCTTAGACCTCAATCTCATCTTCTGCTGCTAATAATCCCTTTCCCTTCTGAGACAATGGAGTTCAGACTGCATCAGGTTGTGTTCCTGAGTGACTCTTCCTTTAGGTTAGGTTATTTCCCACATGTCCCCATGTGTTTCATCCAACTCGCACTGTGATGAGTCTGCTCTGTTCTCTCGACGTGCCTGGATGTGTTCAAATCTGTAAGTGCACACGAGTTAGGCTGGAACTGGGACTGGAGAGCAGAACAGGGTTAGTCAAAACACACCTGCATGTGACTGCCATTTGTCCATTTCAAACACCCTATGCAGGAGAGTGGACAGGACCAACTTTAGATGTGATTGTGAATGCTAAAAAGTGTGTCTTTCCAAGCTCCACCTTTCCCTTCTTGTATCCATTTATTTCCCTTCTGAATGATGATTGCCCTTTGCCTCAAGACATTGATCCATGTAGGTATTTGCATTTTTAACCTTTTCAACTTTTGCTGCCATATTGTCATCAAAATTGTTGGCTGATATAATTGTGGGTCACAAAAGTTTCACTTAATTGGCTCTAACCAGGTGAAAGGGAGATGCTCTTTGGGTGGTGGTTGGGGTGGTAGATGCAGGTAGGAGTCAGCCCCAGCCTCTGTCCCCTTTCTTATCCAAACATTCCTTGTGCCCTTGGAGAGAATGAGTCAGGAATAAGCCACACAGAGAACACTAGAGGAGCTTCAAGGATGGAGGAGTAAGTGGTCATTGTCACTTGCAATGGTCATTGTCACTCTGGGGGTGACCGGGAGCTCACCCCCAGAGGGGCTGTCACCTCCACCACCAGCTATTGTGCTCTCATCTTTCTTTTCCCCTTCAGTGCTATCTCAGTCTCAATCACTCTTTTTCTAGAGTATATCTTCAGACTTACTGTGTTTACTTCCTTTATCTTTATCTTTATTTTAGAGAGGGAGAGAGCGAGTGGGATCGAGGGAGGGCAGAGGGAGAGGGAGAGAGAGAGACTCCTAAGCAGGCTCCATGCCCAGCACAGAGCCAGATGCAGGGCTCGATCTCGCCACCCTGAGATCATGACCTGAGCTGAAATCAAGAGGCAGAGGCTTAATGGACTGAGCCTCCCAGGTGCCTCTGTGTTTACTTCTTTCAAATTTGAAAATAGTAGCAACACAATGACAAAAATTTGGAAAACAGAGAAAAGATGAAAAACTATGAATGTTCTCCATTCTAATAAAAGAGTTCAATTTTTTGTATATAATAATTCCTTTCTATTTTTTTCTCAGCATAGTTTTAAAACCATATACAAAAATGTGAAATATTTGGATCAATTGGAAGTCCATTTTTCTATCCTAACTTGTTTCTACTTATTCTTTCATATGCCTTTTATACATTTTTGCGTGGTCTTCCTAACCAGTAGGTATGTCTTAAACACAAATTAAGTTAGTATTCAACTATATAACCTCCCCCGACAATACAGAATTGTTTCTTATTTGATTTTAACTTCTGGTCATAAAGTTTCTAAGAATTGAATCTGTTTTTAGAAAAATGCTCTTTAATAATAGATGAAATGCTGCCGTCGGTTTGGAGCTTAGAACTCCCTTGATAACTGAACTGGGCCCCAAGACTGAACAAGTTCTGCTGTTTGAGATAGCCCTACACACCCATCCATCATAAAGTTCAGTTGGATAGTTATGTAACCCAATATAAGGGAAAGGGAGAGGAAACGTGTATTTCATGTACGATATAGGGCCATAAGGATGTATAATAGAGCAAAAAAGTAATTTGCTGCTTCTCATGCCAGTCCAGGGGAAATTTTGCAGTTTCTTCTCATCTCTCCCTCGATTTTTTTTTTAACATCACCTCCAAAAATCTCAAAAACTTTAAGTAATTTCTTTTTCGTTGATGGTCTGGGTACAAATAAAAGCATCTTACTCTTTCAGAATGCAGAAAGAAACTTTGAGAATTAAGCCATTTTCCAGCCACTTTCAAGTTATTTTCTAATCCTCATTCCCCAAACAAACAAACAAACAAACAAACCCCCAGATCAATTTCCTCTGGTTTCAATTAATTATCTGAGACTATTTCAGGTCAATATGGATTATTTTGGTCTCAATTGTCTTGAAATCACACTTTTGGTATGTACCTCTATTTACCTAAGAGAGGAAAGTTTATGTATCACAGCAAAAGTCTCAACGATTGCTTCAGAATTCTGTCCCACAGTGAAAGCTGGTTTTTCAAGTTGTCTGTTTTGAAAGAAAGCCAGAAAACATCCCTGAATCATTATTGGCCTAATTCTGGAGCTCTGCTTGCTGTGGCTTTAGGTGTAGCATTCATTAGCTCTGCAACACAAATGTCTGTCCTCCGAATGGGAGTGAGCGGTGGGGATTTGCTGAGTCCCATGGGATCAGTCACGTTTGGGCAGCCTGTGTCTTCAGAGACCAAGGGACTGGCTGTGGAGGGGAGGCGCTATTTGCCTCCTTTCATTTTCAATGTGGGCGAAACCCCCAGTGTATTTGATTACAAGATTATTAAATTTTATTTGTATCCATAAACAATTTTAAGGAAAATTTATATGAACCAAGTAATTTGAGAGACAGCTATTTTGGCTTGTGGCTTTGAATTCTTTCCTCTTCGTCTTCATTCTACACCCCTAAATTTATTTCCAATTCGAATTTTCCTGGTAGAGAAGGTTGAGTTGACATTTGTGTTTTGAAGGATCTTTTTAGTCCTAATGGTTCTAACTCTGCCTTTAGCACTGAAGATGGCTTGGCAGGAGAGGCATGCTGTCAAAATGGTAAATGGAAGTGCAGATTTCAAGATGTGGCCCCTTGATGTATCTGGAGTGAATATTTCATCTTGTCATATTTAAATATCTGAATATGTAATACTAATCTAGGTCATAATTTCAAACTTTTTGGTCTCAGGCCTACTTTACATTTTTAAATATTATTGAGGCTTTCCAAAAACAGTATGGAGGTTCCTAAAAAAGTGGAAAATAGAGCTACTCTATGACCCAGCAATTGCACTATGGGTTATTTACCCCAAAGATACAAATGTAGTGATCTGAAGGGGCACGTGCACCCCAATGTTTATAGCAGCAATGTCCACAATAATCAAACTATGGAAAGAGCCTAGATGTCCATCAACAGATGAATGGATAAAGATGTGGCGTGTATGTATATACAATGGAATATTATGCAGTGATCCAAAATGAAATCTTGGATTTGCAATGACGTGGATGGAACTAGAGGGTATGATGCTAAGCAAAATAAGTCAATCAGAGAAAGACAATTATCATATGATTTCACTGATATGAGGAATTTGAAAAACAAGACAGAGGATCATAGGGGAAGGGAGGGAAAAAATGAAACATGATGAAACTAGAAAGGGAGACAAACCCTAAGAGACTCTTAATCTCAGGAAATAAATTGAGGATTGCTGGGGGGGGGCAGTGGAAGGGATGGGGTGGCTGGGTGGTGGACATTGGGGAGGGTACATGCTATGGTGAGTGCTGTGAATTGTGTAAGACTGATGAATCGTAGACCTGTACCCCTGAAACAAATAATACATTATATATTAATTAAAAAATAAATATTATTGAGACTTCCCAAAGAGTTTTTGCTTATATGGTTTATATTTATCAATATCACTTTAGAAATAAAAACTGAGAAACTAGAAAAATATCAATTCATTTAAAATTCTAAAATAATTAACCAAATACATGTCCTGTAAATAACATTTCTGTGCAAATATTAAGCTTTTCTAAAATAAATGATAAGAATGACATTGTTTCACATTTTTTCATTTCACATTTTTGAAATTTTTGTGCTTGGTACAAGACAGATGAATTTTCATATCTGCTTCTGAATTCAATCTGTTGCAATATGTTATTTTGGTTGAAGTATGTGCAGATATATAGTTTGAAAAGGGTATGTTAGTAGCCCTAAAAAGGTCATTATGAGTAATCTTTTTTGATATTACCCCTACACTAGACAAGTGTTAGTTTTTTAAAGGTTAGTTCCAATGTGGACTCAGAAGCCGTGTTACATTCAAATCTTTTTGTCTATCTTGTAATGTGACTGACTGTTTTCACGATGCTTGGTTTTATAACATCATGTGCTGGTTATTTGGAAAATATTGGTTCACTGAGTTATGCATATTTTCCAAATGTTAACACATTTTATTATATAATATGATGAAATCACATTCATTTATATCACCACAGATCCTATCAGAAAAACCGTTCTGTATTACAAAGTTGTCAACCTCAATGTTGGGTATGAGGTGTTCAAATTGCTAATTTTTGTTGAAAGCTCAAATTCAGTCACTGGCAACAGATAGTATCTTTTCTTTTCCTTAAAGCAACAGGCTTCCATTATTCATTATTGAGAAAATATCTGTCAGATACCCAACCTGAGTAACCATAATCAGAACTCTCCGGGAACTTTCAGGCAAAATGATGTTCTGTGAAAAGAGCAGCTGGTTTGGATCACAACCTGGATGTGCGAGTGTTCCTCAAGACCAACATTGTTCTACGCTATGTAGCAGGAGTGCTCTAAAAGCAGAGATCTTAAGAATTTTCATCACAAAGAAAAAAAAAATTGTTGCCGTATGTGGTGAAGGGTGCTAAGACTTATTGTGATCATCTCGCTATTTATATAAATGTTGAATCAGTATGTTGTACACCTGAAAGTAGTATGTTATATGTCCATTGTATCTTAATAAGTTAAAAAAAACTTTAAATAATAAAGAAGTGATATATGTTTATGTCCCATTTTTTTCACACAGGCAATTAAAAATATGTGTACTTAAGGCTTAACTTCTAATAAAATTAACAGTTCTATTGTTTTTGAAAGACATCATTAAATGAAACAGCTATTCAGATATTCATCATTAGTATTACTTTATTTTGTTTTTTGAAGTATAGTTGACATACAGTTACGTTAGTTTCAGGCCCACAGCATAGTGGTTCAATTTCTCTGTACCTTAGGGTATGCTCGCCACAAGTGTAGCTACCGCCTGTCACCCTAAAATGCTATCACAGTATCATTGACTGTATTCCCTGTGCTGTGACTTTTATTCTTGGGACTTATTCATTCCATAACTGGAGGCCTATATCCCCCTCTGTCCTTCAGGCTTTTTGCCCATCCTCCCAACCCATTTCCTCTGGTAACCATCAGTGTGTTCTATGTATTCTTTGGTCTGATCGTGCTTTTTGTTTGTTTTGTTTTGATCTGAGTCCATATATGAGTGAAAATATATGGTATTTGTCTTTCTCTAACTTATTTCACTTACCATTTTACCTCTAGGTCCATCCATGTTGTAAATGGCAACATCTCACTCTTTTATGGCCGAGTAATATTCCATTGCATATACACACATAATATTTTTATTCATTCATCTATTGATGGATGCTTGGGTGGCTTCTGTATCTTCCCTGTTGTAAATAATGCTGTAGTGAACATAAGGGTGCCTGGATGTTTTTGAATTAGTGTTTCTCATTGGTAGTATTTTTACTGCACCTATGTTATGTGCATATTGGGCACCATTGCCTTGAGTTGTGCTTAAGTGCTGTTTCTCCCTCTATTGCTTTGTACTATCAGTGCAAATGCCAATACTGTGGAAACATCACTAACATGGTAGCATTGTTTTGAAAATGGTTCTGACTTCATGGCCTTTCTGAAAGTGACTCAGGGATCCCCAGACGTCTGTGTACCACACTTTTAGAATCACTGATCTAGATTCTCAACTTGCCATTTTTTTTTTTTTTTGGTCTATATTTTTGATATTCTATAGAAGCAGACTAAGTGAAAAAATACTGGAACATGAAATTTTAATTGTTTTATAGGTTACAAGTTTTAATCTAAAAGAAACAGCAATGTGTTTTCCACTGTACAAAAAGAATTTCCAGAAGTCAAAAGCACACAGTTCTCAAATTTATCTTAGACTATAAGGATGAAAAACAGAATTCAAGCCTTGAAGTACTTACTCATTCAACACATATTTTTAAATGTTTACTCTTATAAAGTTACATGGAAATGAGAAATAGAAAATTTAGAAGTGATAAATATATATCCATACACTTCTATTAAACTGTTTTTTTATAATTAATTTAAAATCTATTTATGTGTATGTTCCATAGAGTAAATTTCATCTGTTTAAGTGAATATCTACTTTGAGTTTCCGGTAGAGGAATCCTGGTATCAAATCAATTCTGAAACTATGGCCAATGGCTGCAAAGTAACTGCTGCTGAAAAGTAAGGAAAAATGTTACATAGAATTTAGAATCCTTGCTATGCAAAGTTCTCTTTCCTCTCTCCCTCCCTCCCTCCCCTCTTTCCTCCCTTTCTTCCCTTCTCTCTCCCTCCTACCCACCCCCCTTTTTTTTCTTGCCTCTCATTTGTGGAAAAAAGTTTATTTTTAAAGAAATTATCCACAGTGAACTACTTCAGTTTGATTAAAGCTCCCCCCCCATGTTTTTATTTTTATTTTTATTTTTTTTATTTTTAATTTTTTTAAAAGATTTTATTTATTTATTTGACAGGTAGAGATCACAAGTAGGCAGAGAGGCAGGCAGAGAGAGAGGAGGAAACAGACTCCCTGCTGAGCAGAGAACCCAACGTAGGGCTTGATTCCAGAACCCTGGGATTATGACCTGAGCTGAAAGCAGAGACTTTAACCCACTGAGCCACTCAGGCGCCCCATATTTTTATTTTTATTTTTAAAGAGACTGTCTATTCTTGCTAAAATGTAGCTCTTGGAATGAATCTGAGATAATTATTACACATCACTCCTACCTTCTGTTTTATTTTTATTTTCCACCTACAAGCACCTCTGTGAATTCCTTTCACATGTATAAGGCTATTCTTAGAGCTCTTCCATATCGCAGCGCTAACACCAACTTACCGGGCAGATGCTCTGCTCTTGGAGTCTAAGGACTGTGTAGTTTTAAGAGCCCTGGAGCCAAGGAGCCTTAAGTTCAAGTGAATCGTGCGTGTTATCTAATGACTTTGGCCAAGTTATTTAACCTCAAAGGCCTTGATTTCTTCATCTATAAAGAGGGACTAATATTAGTACCTACCACCTGAAGTTTAATTAAGATAATACACATCCGGTTCTTAGTTCAGGGAATTACACGTAGTTAACATTTAATGTATATTATTATTCCTTCTGAGTCTCAGTGTTCTCAGCATTCAGCATATTTAGATTATGTATAAATGAACTCTTTTCTGTATGGTTGACTTTTGTGCTAACAAAATTTCTGGAAACAATTGGCTGCTTAAAAAAGAAAAATCTATTAGTGTGAGGAGATCATAAATGTATGTGTACTGTATACATAGATGTCAAAAGAAAATGCAATTTATGTTCTCTCTTATTTAATCTTTTTTTGTAAGTACCTAATCTATGCTGAGTAGGAAAATGGGACAATTTATTCTAATCCAGTAATTTTCGTTTAATCCAATAAATTAAATTAAATTTATTTAATCCAATAAATTTAGACAACCTGGTTTTGTTTGTTTGTTTGTTTGTTTTTTTGTCTAAATTTTGGTATTTTATCTTCCTTCTTTTCAACCTGCTTTTCTCCCACATGGTGTCTGGGTGGATTGGAGAGGGGTATCCTGTGGTGAAGGGAAGATTTATTTTCAAGGCTGTGTACTGTCTCCCAGTCCCTGTGGAAACACTTCTTGTTTACCTATGACTTCTCTTCCCTGTTATCCTTAGAGGGCTGAGGTTGTTGTCTACTCTACATATCAGGGTGAGGGCTAAGTAGCTTTTTGGTTATTGGCCACAAGCTCTCTGTGACATCCATTCAGTCCCTGAGCACTGCCATCACCACCCTGATTCCTTAGGGTCCCAAAGGAGCTGAATTTGTGCGCCACTTTGGGGTCAGGTGAGAATATCCATTTTAGGACCACTCAACTGAGAACCTTCTACTGCCTAATCTCACTGTGCCAAAACTTTTATTCTTACTACCACTCCTTCCCTCATGCGAAGAAAGATGAAGTCTTCATGATTCAGACATTCTCCGAAATCAAATACTCTTCTCCTGTCCAGAGCTTTGCTTCAGGAGAGCAGGACCCACGTGTCTCATCTACTGATTTCCAACCTTCTTTATCTCATACCGTGAGTTTTGTCTTCAGGGACACCAGCCCTGATTCTCCATATTCTTAAAGTGGTGTTTTGTGATTTAGCCTTCTCTCTTTCTCCTGACAGTCTGCCTTTCAAGTCCTATCTCTCCCTTTAAGAGGTCAAGAAAGTAGCTCTGAGATTCAGTGCTGGTAAGTGGTGTCTTTGAGGCTATTTCCTCTTCCTACAGCAATAACTCAAGGCTCAAATTGCTGAAGAAAAGCTGAAAGGACTTCATGGGGAAATTAAGAAACTTGTTTTAATATTTACAAAATAATGTCCACTGTTAGGTTAATTTGCCAATGTTTGTTTAACTACAAAACCGGTATTTCCCCCCCTGCACCATATTTGGCAGTGGGCAAGCTTGTGGTCTTTCAGGCAAGAGAGAAGAATATCAGAAATCAGAGGATTAAAGAGATTGGAAGCAGCTGGAATTTAGACACAAAGAGTGAGACTGAGATTCTCTGAGAGCAGTTGTGCCAAGAGTTACTGCTATAAAACTGGTATTCCTGAACATTTTCTGATGTTGCCGCAAGATTTAAATATCTCCATTTTAAAGGATTATTAGTAAAAGGACTACTTGCAATCCAACACATATAGATCTCTCCCAAAATAATTAGGATATGAATTAGAATATTGCCAGGTAGAATTTCTTTAAAATTTCAACATTTGCTTTGAGACCACCTTAAAAGAACTAGGCTGCGGGAGTCAGTCTGTCTGGAGTTGAGCCCTAGACCACACTCAAAGGGCACGTGAGAACTTCAGTTTTCTGATCTATAAAATGGAGATTATAACAGTCAACATTTATTGAGTGTTTTCGTATGCTAGACACTCTTCTAAGCACAGACACATTAACTTATGTAATCCGTGAATAAGCTCAGGATGTATTGTTACAATATTTGTTTGCCGATGACAAAACTGGGTCTCTCAGAGATTAAATTACTTGTGCCCGCTCATATATAGTTAGTTAGCGGTGAAGGTGGGGTTAGAGTCTGGGCGCAGTGTGACTCGAGATCTGAATGATAATGGCTAACACACTTGGACATACTCTATGCCAGGCACTGATTTAAAAATTCCGTATCCCCTAAGATAGGAACTACTTTTATCCCATTTTACAGATAAGAAAACTGAGCACAGAGAGATTAAGCATCTTGATCAAGTGGACATGCTCAGTAAGTATAGAGCGAGGTCCACCTGGTCTGGTTTCAGTCTGTGCTCTCAATCTCCGTGCTCTACGGTCTCAAAGGGTTTTCATGGGCAATCACTAAGAAAATCCACATGAGGGGGCGCCTGGGTGGCTCAGCGGGTTAAAGCCTCTTGCCTTCGGCTCAGGTCATGATCTCAGGGTCCTGGGATCGAGCCCCGCATCAGACTCTCTGCTCCACGGGGAGTCTGCTTCCTCCTCTCTCTGCCTGCCTCTCTGCCTGCTTGTGATTTCTATCTGTCAAATAAATAAATAAAATTAAAAAAAAAAGAGTAAGAAAATCCACATGAAACACTTAGCCCTGCACCTGGCACAGAGGAAATGTTCCACGAAATGAAGTAATTATTATCAACCAGGAAATCCTATAAATTGGCAAATGTGATTGAGGTCATTGAAGCACAGAGTGTTCTGTGCAGGGAGACCTTTTGTTATATGTGCTTTTCTGGTGACTCTCCTCATGATTTGGTTTTGTGTCATTTCCTTCATTCATTCATGAATTTGTTCAGTCAGTCAGTCTTGTCTCACACGTTACTTTTAGTATGCTAACGCTGTCCCAAATGATGGTGTATGATGTCTAGATACCTCTTTGGAAAAAGACTCATAGATTCATTGTACTGAAATTCAAAAAGCACTAAACAGCTTTAAAAACAAATTCTGTATTAGTAGTTGAAATTCTCTCACTAGCTAATTTCAGTTGTAGGGAGGGATTGTTCTGGGATTTGGTGACGCCGAGGAGCGCTATCATTTGCCTCCTTCAGGCTAAGTTTTTGTACTGATCTTGCAACATCTTCCCACTCCTAACTGAGATGTTTTATCTCTTACTCTGAAAACTGTGTGCCAAAACCTTACTGTCCAGCTCACTGTTATTTCCTTAGATGTTTTATTTTATTTTTGATTTCCAATTTTCCTGGCATATGAAAATTTATTATTGTCATATGTTCACCATCCAAACTTATGCTTTTGGTCCCTCCTTCTTGCCTTCATATAAGGCCAAAAGAGAGACACTGGCTATTTTGACAACCTTAACATGAACTCCAGGAAGGTCACTGAGAGCATGACCTTTGTGACCAAATCCAGGGGCCAGAACCTCATTAGTGTCTTTGATAAAATTCAAACAACCATTGTCAGATACAAATGCTGTGATTTTTCAATTTTTTCTTATTGTTTTGCCATTCTTGATCAGCTGGACCCCGACATATTTCCTGATAGCAGAATTTGGCTGGTTGGCTTCAACCCTTACTTTTTCCAGAATGATTTCCTTTGCGTGGGAAGTTCCTCCAAAAAGGCTTGGCCTTCGGGGCTGGACCCAAATGGGCTTTCTTGGACTATTTATCATGCCACTTCTGATCTCATCCGTGGCTACGGAGTTTCCTGGCAGTAGGAAGACTGTGACACTTTCCCGTCCCTCCCTGGCGCCACTGGCCAGAGCAAAAGAGAGAAACAGCGCAGGAAAGAGCCACCTATCATTTCCTTAAATATTTTTAAAACACGGCTTCTGTTCTAAATGCCATTTTGCTTCTGCTGAGGGGTTAAGAGAGAGTTTGTGGAACCTAAAAAGCACAGGTTTTCGAATCAGAGCACAAGTTCTAAGCCAGTTCTTTTGGCTCATTGACCACTAGTAAATGGTTTAACTGTGTTAAACCTCCGTTCCTGTATTTGAATGGAGACACCAATTTCTGCCCTGAAGGACCCTGCTGATTGAGGTGGGTGGGCAGTGAAAGGCAGAGCCTCCAACCAGCGCTTGCTCTCTAAGGCACCTGGCTTGCGCTATGTATTTCTCACACTATTTTTATCTTCATAATTTTAAGACATTGTAATTTCGTCTCTTTTGACTTGAAGTCATAAACAGGAGGTCATTACTTGAGTGAATCTTGTTCTTTCTTCTTCCCGTTTTTCAAGTGCTGGTAGTGGCAGAAACACCTGTTTCTGGTGCAATGTTAGGCTGTTAAGGGAGAATTGCTCCTTATCACTGTGGGTACCAGGGCAATAGATTTGACAGGGTGACGAGGGGAGAAAGGAGACCTAAGAGGAAATTTAACACAATGAAAAGGGTGAGGGCAAGAATAACGAAACAGATTTCAAAACTTATGTGAATATAAGAGCAAACAGAATCAGTACAATGAGAACTGCCTTGACTTTTGCAAGCCAACATTTGAAATGATAGAACGATTGAATCTTAGAGTTTGAAAGGATCTGATAAGCCCAAGGGAGTCTGGCACCCACTGCAGGAATCCCATCCACAGCCTCTCTGCTGTGGGCCCCCAGCCTGTCTTGTTGGAGAGAAAGGGCTCCTCTCTTCCTGAAACATTCTTCTTCTTCTTCTTTTTTTTAAATTAACATATAATGTATTATTTGCTTCAGGGGAACAGGTCTGTGAATTGTCAGTCTTACACAATTCACAGCACTCACCACAGCACATACCCTCGCCAATGTCCATCACCCAGCCACCCCATCCCTCCTATCCTCCTCTGCTCCAGCAACCCTCAGTTTGTTTCCTGAGTTTATGAAATGTTCTAAGGCAGTTCCCGGGGCTACAAAGTGTTCTGTTGGTGTGAAGGAGATGCCCTTTCACAAAATCTACCATTCTCAGAATGATCACATAATTGTTCTTACTTCTTATATGAAAATCCTTCAAATATTCAGAGACAGCCCTTCCTTCAAATTAAACGTTTCTCTTAATTGATCTCTATGGCTTGCTAATGTTTCCCTCAGAATGCAGAGCCCAGAACAGACCTGATTAACAAGTATTTTTTCATGCAGATTGTTGTCACATAAGATCTGTCCCCTACTGCCATGAGGATTTTTTTTTTAATCTAAAAGAAGATTTTATGAATACCTGAATCAGAATTTGAATTGAGACCCATACGATTTCAAAGATAGGCTATTCCCAGCACTGTATTATTCCACTATAACCTAAATTCTGGGCACAAGAAATTGATTTTTTCCAAATACCCAATGTTCCTCACCATAATTCTCCACACGTGGTCATTTCTGCCTATAAAGTTTCACACATTTTTGTCCTGGTAAATATTAACTCAATCGTCTCTACGCAGGAGAGACCTTTTGCTCTCCAGGATCCAGGACGCCAGACAGGTGTTCTTACTTTCTGAGCTCATAGACCTCGCACACATCTAGAGAGAAAAAGTGGCCACAAGGGTCCAGGTTATGGTCATTTTTAAGTCTGCTTGATTTTACTTAAAATAACTTAAACCTGCAGAGGACTGACCATGTCAGTCATGCTTTTGAAACAAAGATATTTGAGCCAAATATTCTTGCAGTATTTATTCATTTTAAATGGAGCTGGAGGAGCACCTGGGTGGCTCAGTTGGTTAAATGTCTGCCTTCTGCTCAGGTGATGATCCCAGGACCTTGGGATCGAGCTCCGAATCAGGTTCTCTGCTCAGCAGAGAGCCTGTTTCTCCCTCTCCCTTTTGCTCCCTCTGTTTGTGTGCTCATGCTCTCTGTCAAATAAATAAATAAAATGTTTGAAAAATAAAGGAAAATGGAACTGGAAATATTTCAGGAGCAGATAGAGGTCTTTAAGTATTTTTTTTTTAATTTCAGAAATCCTACAAGTCTCCCCAAATATATCTGTTTTTCTAAAAGTTTTCAGTAGAATTGAAGTTTATTTTTTTAAATAATAGAAACAACATAGGTCACCTTTGGTATTTGGTGCTTCTGGACATTTTTTTTTTTTTAATTTTTTTTTTATTTTATTTTATTTTTTTTTAAAGATTTTATTTATTTATTTGACAGAGAGAGATTACAAGTAGACAGAGAGGCAGGCAGAGAGAGAGAGGGAAGAAGGCTCCCTGCTGAGCAGAGAGCCCGATGCGGGACTCGATCCCAGGACCCTGAGATCATGACCTGAGCCGAAGGCAGCGGCTTAACCCACTGAGCCACCCAGGCGCCGGCTTCTGGACATTTTTAAGCAAGGAAACATTTTAGATGTTTTTTCACTTTTTAAAAGATTAGGTAGCTTGCATTCTATCAAGGCATATTTTATTATATATTTTCTCACTGTATATTAATCACAGAAATGAGTATTTTACTTAATAATATTTAGCAGACACATTTACCAAGGCTAACTAATGTTTCTCCTGGGAACGTCCCTGAGGATTTTCTTGTTTCTGACTTTTGAGGACAGTAAGACTGCATGATACCTAATGACCTAGAGGATTAATTTACATTATATTTAGAAACATAACCTCCCACATGTTCCTGCATTCAAATGCTAGCCAACAGTTTTAGCTTTTGCAAAAACAGCTTTATTTTCTTTACCTAACATGCAGAAACACTACCTAGGTATTCTGTTTTTTGGTTTGATTATCATGATTATTTTTCAGCCACCATTTTAATTTGAACAATGTTACTGTGATTCTGTTTTTTTTTCTCATTTATGATAATAACATGACCTGCCTTAACATGTTAATTAAACTCTATGCTTCTCACGATTTTTATTTTCTCAAGAATACAAACCAATGAAATCTGCGCAGTCCAAGGAAAAAGTCTTGATGTAGTTAAACATCAGAACATTCAGTATGTCTTCTCAGAGTACGTATTGAAGTAATGTGGCACAAATCTTGTAAAAATAGACAAGTCGTAGCAATTCGCTCTTTAGCACACCATTTATCAGTTACAGGAGAGCATCCAGAGGTACTGTTGAAGTACTTGAATTTCCTGCCCTTATTCTTAAAATCACTTTGAAATTTGAGGAGGAACAGCCTTGCAGCTGCTGGCCAAAGCGCTATGAGTAAGACATATGCTTAAACCAAAGAATGGTGTTAGATTCTTCCTGAGAGGGACACACAGGGCCTGTTAACTTCATAAATTGCTAATGACAACAAACCATGAAGATTGTTGAATGATGTTTAGACTCAGGAAATTAAAGAATCAGAGAATCATAACTCAAATGCCTTCCAGGTGGGCGATATAAACTAGCCACGCATCAGGTGGGGACGGGGGTCTGCTCTAACACACACACCCACATATGGGGAGAGCGGTCCATTCAGGGACGGCGTGCTGCTCCTCTACGGGAATGCTGTCCTTGCTGTGTATCATGGGACTTCTCCCGAAAAGACAGGAATCTGGATTTTCATGTGAAAGTTTCTGGGCCACTTTGCACAACTGCACCAATTGTGCAAGTACAGAGGACATACGCAGCAGCACATGCTATGCTTATTTGTGACCCAAACAAAAGATTGCACAAGAACTGAATCTGACCCACTGGTAGGCAGTCTGCTCCTTCTGGCTTACACTGTTAGAAAGTTTTTTGTTATGATTGAAATAAGATCTGTTTTTCAGTAGCTTTGATTCCTTGGATCTTAAGGTCGTGTTGAACAAATGTAATTTTTACACCCCCCCACCCACACACACCAGTGTTTCCAATATTTGAAGTTATTTATCCTATTTCTCTTCTTAAACTTAGGGACTGAAGAGCCAGTCAAAGAAATACATTGTTAGTCTGTTATGAATGAATAGTAATGAATGTTGGCTCAGTATTAGTGCTCACTTCTTCCCCATCCAAATGGTAACAGTTACTTTAATAATGATTCTAGAATCTTTCCTTAAATCAAAGTCAAGACAACTGGTCTATTGCTTGGAGACTGTCAATCTCTGGTCTACTCAGTGCAGAGTTCTAAAGGTCTGCCACCTGTGGGCTCCTTCCTGCCAAGTCCTTGAACCCATGAGAGAGTGGCTGGCAGGATATTTGGTGAGTGGGATCCTAAAATAGTCTGTTGTGTTCGCACCTGGTGTTGAGGGAACTTGGAGGCAATTTAGCCCCTTGGTGACTTCATGAGCTTTAGACTCCATCCTTTCTCACTAATTCCCTCTGTGTGTGTGGCCGGTGTCCATTAGGTTGCAAGGACATGCTGAAACACAAGTAATAAAGATTACTAAGTTTGTGCTGTGTATGGCTCTCCCTATACATTAAGTTGTTAAGTCCTCATAATAACTCTATGAGGTGTAGTCTTGCATTTTAGCGACAAGGAAACTAAGCACAAGAAACTTAGCCAAGACCACACAGTTAACTGGTGATAAAGCGTGGATTTGCACCCTCATGTTTTGTAACAGGATGTGTACATCTTCCTTCCTGTAGTTCATCCCAGGTCCCTGGGTCTTCAATACCAACTTAAATTCTCTCACAGACTGGAATGGGTTTGGTGAAAAATACCAACTTTGGTAGAGACTGTGATCTACTCGCTGCCATGTGTCTGGCCCTCAGCCAGCCTGACTTCCCAGGGGCTTCACCCCACCTCTCTACCAGCCCACAGACAGCGGTAAACATGCCCGTGTATCCATGCATGGCCATGGAGGTCTTGTTGCTAATGCTAACCTGCTTTGATGCCTCCTGTCTTCAACCAATATTGAACTTGAGGCTCTACCGTCACTGGAGACCCTGACCGCAGAACTTAGGGTTGTACTTGGTCCCCTCTGTGTTTGAACTTTAATCTAACTTGACTCGAGTGTTTAATGGCTCATGTTGGCTTGGAGCCTTGAACCCCAAACTGACAGGTTTGCGTTTGCCTTCTACTACTTAATGGCTATGAGACTTTGAACAAGTGAGATATCTCTTCAAGGTGTACCCCTTAGCAAAATGGAGAAATTATATTTGGATTGGATTAAAAGGATTAAGAAGTAACACACATAAAATGATCTAGTACAGTGTCTAACACAGAAGCCTTCAAAGATACTTCCTATCGCGATAATTTTTATTAGGCAGTAATAACTGAGTAACTCCTAATCAGACCTTTAAAATATCAGCTCACCTTTTACCCTAAGCCTCAGGTGGTTGCCCAGGAAAAGATGAAAACACTTGTGATCTTTGATAGCTGTCAACTCCACACTTAAAGAACTGGGCTCTGAACATGTCTTAACCCATGAGAACAATTGATGAGACATGAGTTTGTCAGGAATGATTAATTGGAATGATCACTTATAGTACATAAGCAATGAAAGAAATATAATTCTATTGTACATTTTGTAACTACCATTTTATAAAGAAATTCTGAATGATTATGCTTATATTTATCTGACTACATTTTTTTTTTTTTAGTTGTGTAATACAATCTAGGGGGTTCAAATGAGCTTGACTTTAAAAAAAACCCACTTATTGGGATATTTGGAAAACATGGAAAAGTATAAAAAAGAAAATAAAAATGACCTATAATTGCATAAATCAGAGTAACACTTTGGTGTGTACCCTTCTAGTCTTTTTTCTTTATTAATTGTAAAGTAAATAAAGATAAAATAAGAGGAAATACAGATAAGAATTTCCCAAGTTGTTAAATTGCTATGAAAGATTTTATTTTATTTTATTTTAAAGATTTATTTATTAGACAGATAGTGAGTGAGCATGCATAAGTAGGGAGGGAAAAGAGGCAGAGGGAGAGGGAGAGAAACTCAAGTGGACTCCAAGGCTGAGCACACAGCCTGACAGGGCTCCAGCTCAGGAGCCTGAGAACAGACCTGAGCCAAAACCAAGAGTCAGTCACTTTAACTGACTATGCCACCCAGGCGCCCCTGAAAAACAGATTTTAAATGATGGTATATGAATTCCATCCTATGAGTATATGGGCATATCATATTTAATTAACAAGTTACCTGATAAAATTCCAAATTTTACTTCTATAGAATTAGTATCTTTAAAGGATATAGCGTTTCTTTTTCCTTTCAGCATGTGAATCCCCTCCTTATGTTGAGGGACTCCCCCCTACACACATACACCATAGAAGCTGAAAGATATGGACTATATCTGATTTCCCAGCCTCCTTTGCTAGCGCGTGGGCTCTCTTAGACCTCGAATAGAAGGATGGCACACTGAAGAAGACGGGCTATGCAGAATTTATGTGCTGAGAAGGGTGGCAGCTAGTTTCCCTTGTGGACAGTGGCAGTGGTGCCAGCAGCAGTCTTGGGGATGTCACTGAATTAGAAAATATGACTATTTCAAGTCTCTTTATCCTTATTTAAACATGCCTTCTGGAAGACTAATTTAACTTGCATTCCTGCAACCATGAGCATACCCCATCTAAGTCCTTTACTTCTAAAACGTGTTTCCAGAAGACACAGTATCTCAAAGCCATTGTTAAATTGGGGAAAGAGGTCAGTATAATGTAGAATGTAGTCCAGTCATGACTAGTGTTGCCACAGTGGTCAACAAATAACAAAAATTGAGCACAGAGGACAGGACCACGGTGAGAGGCGGCAAGCCACAGAATGCAGTGCTGGGCATGGGGTGCATTCATTCTCCTCCTGGGCTCCCTCTGGCATCATCCAAGCCACGTACCCTGTCTTCGAAGTGTGTATGACTTGGTTCTCCGACATCATTTTATGGATTTGGTCCTCATCTCCGTGACTGGACAGTCTACTGTTCCCTCACACTTTAAGCTAGCTTTCAATTTTTTTAATGGTAGAATCCTGTATTTACTGTAGTGTGTGTGTGTGTTTTAACTTATGTAGCTTTTTGTTTATTTGCTTAATTAGAATTGTTAGTGTTTTTGTTAGCATTGTGGTTACATTACAGAGGGTTTGTATGCCCTTCTCTAATCCTACTTTTTTCCCTGTGAACTCTGTTATTTTTGGAGTACAGTTCAGCAGGAAAGGAGGTTTCTTAAAAATGCTACATCGGGCTCCAGTAGAAGCATGGGAAATGCCCTTGCTTGCCCAGTCACATCAAATCCCAGAGAGACTTGTTAAACACAGATTTCAGAACCTGCTCAGATCTGATCACAAATCTCCAGGGCGTGGCTCTGGCAATCTGTTAACATGTGACCTCAATGACTCCTACCTTATACAAGGTAAGGAGACTGCTTGTTCTGTGGCCAGCAATAGTCAGAGTGTTTTGTGTGGTGTTGTTTTTTTTTTCCCACATTAACATGGTATTGCCCTTAATTAAAGGCCCTCTGTTAAAAATAATTAACTATAACTCTACCTCCTTTATGATATAAATCCATCTAAGTCTGTAGCGTTCTCCAGGCTGTCTGCTTTTATTGGCAGTAGGTTGTTTTTTTTTTTTTTAAGATTTAATTTATTTATTTGACAGAGAGAGACAGAGATGGCAAAAGACAGCACAAGCAGGGAGGAGAGAGAAATGCAGGCTCCCCGCTGAGCAGGGAGCAAATGCAGGGCTCAATCCCTGGACCCTGAGATCATGACCAGAACTGAAGGCAGATGCTTAACCCACTGAGCTACCCAAGCGCCCCTGCAGTAGTTCTTTTAAGGCAAGTCTTCTCAGACTTCATTTCATCTAGTCAAACCAATGGTGAACCCAAGCAGCCTACATAAGGGACCTGCTCATATCTTTATTGTATAATATAGTAATTATCAACTATCATGTAATAAAATCTTTCTCTTTAAATGATACAGATAGGATAATTGAATTTTTAAGCTGCTTTATAAATACTAAGTGCAAATCTTGTGAAGATGGGGTTCCAGTGATGGGTAAGATAAAGGTGTTGGGGGAAAGGTACTTGTCAAAGTTAAAGAAGTTTTAAATGCAATTAAATAGAAAGACACCTTATGTTTAGAGGTCATTTCTGTTTGCTTGTTTTAAGCACTTTTTGTTTGCCTGCTTGGTCTAGTCCTGAATTTTTAAAAGAGGGGATTTATTTTGTTTATTTTTCCTGCCTGAGCTAAAGTATAGAAAAGACACATTGTAAGGCTGTCATAAAAGATTTATTATAAACTATGTAATTTGTTGTAATGCTCAGTAAACTCAGAGTAATAAAGATAAACCAACTCATAATGGCAGTCCTTGAATTCCAGAAATACTTTCCTTCCAAAACAACCTTGTTCACGGCTCTTCTAGTTCCACCTCTGAGGCTGGAAATCCTAGTTTATATCAACATTTCCCCAGATTTATTGTGACTTTCTCTGTTTCTTAGAGGGAAACACAGCATATACCAGTCTGTGAGCCATGAGAAATAGTTGTTTTGAATTGACAACACTCTACTCTCTCCAAGGATTCAAATGTTGATGGATGGAAGGATTGGAATGCACAGAAGTTTGAGCTGATTGTCATGAAGAACTAAAGCAACACCTTTCAGGGCTTTGAACCAAGAGCGGCCTTGAACTTGGGCTCTCATAGCTCACACCAGTATTTCTGTAACTTAAGCAGTAAAGTACTCTTCGCCCCCACAGGAACTGTAAGAGACCATCTGTTATGGTGCTGTACACAATAATATGTTATTTTGGACCTTTTCTTCAACTGAGCCCTTTCACATTTGGAGAATGGATTAAAAAACAAAACAAAACAGTTTTCTCATGACCTGGTTGTTTTTCATCATACCTGGGATCATAAGGGAAGCCGTCGAGGGCACACAAGAGTTTACAGAGCTGATCCTGCCCTGCGGGGAGTTATTCTTATGCTGTTTTCAATGAGTCAGGTCAGGATTTTCCAGCTATTCTCTCCACCTACAACAAATACATGAGACCCTAGCAAACACCCTTTTCACTTGCAACACTTCCTTTGTTTAATTATAGGTACACAATATATTAGTTAGATTTGTGTTTGGTGTATCAGAATTATTCCACACGAGCCCGAGAACACTATGCTACAAGTTTATCCTTTGAGACTGAGGCAGAGTTAAGACCCACAGGAACTCTGATAATTTAGAATTTCAAACATTCTTAGATTTTTCTCCTTTTCAACAAAACTTATTTCTCAGTTCGGTCTTTCCACACTCATCTTGAAAGAACTGGTTATTAAAAGGATGCCAGGGCGCCTGGGTGGCTCTGTCGGTCAGGCATCTGCCTTTGGCTCAGATCATGATCCCGGGGTCCTGAGATCGAGTCCCTGCATTGGATTCCCTCCTCAGCGGGAAGTCTGCTTCTCTATCCCCCTGCTCTTGTGCACACACTCTCTTTCTCCCCCTTCCTCTCAAATAAATAAAATGTTTAAAAAAAAAAAAAAAGGATACAATACTGAGGAGCACATCTGAGTCCAGGGTGCTCATTCCCCACATGCTGGGGTTGACAGCTGTTGGTTGATTCCTTCTGTAGGCATTGCCCTCACCCCAAGCCATGCCCACTGGAGCAGCACCCCAATAAAAAGTCACAGTCCTCCACTCAGTTTTCAGAACCAAGCCAATTTCCTACCTAGCCCCCATTTCCTGAAGAAGAAGTTGAAACTCCTGGAATTGAAACCCCAGCAATTCCCTGACAAGAACATACAATAAGGACACGCCAATTCTTCCCCAAAGTGACCTGTTTATTTGGATTTACTTGGACAGCTGTATGTCAGAAAAGGAGCAACACGGGATTTCAAGATGTGTCCCATGTGAGGTCCAAGTTGACACAGCTGATCTAGCACCTAAACATTATTACAACCTCCTAGAAATTACTTCCTCCATCCCTAGACGTGTAATTCCAGTGGACATATTTGGTAGTCTGCACAACGTATTAGTGCTTTTGGTAAGTAGGAACCACTACAGTGGGGACAGCCACGAATATATGGACAAGGGCAGAACACGTGGCCTGAGGACATGGTCACCAGGACTTAGACCTCTCGGCAGTGAGGTCTGGGTCACTCTGCTAGCAAGTTCCCTGACTCGGAGAGGGGATGGCAGAGAAATCAGGGAATCCGGAACTGTCGTTAAGGAAGGGATGACGCTCATTTGTGACTTTTAGACCACCTGCATTAGCAGGGTTGCAGTTTGTCCCACTCATTGTCCTCTGTCAGTTTCCCCAGGAAAGAGATCAAACAGAATCCTGCAAGAGCTGGACCTGGAATTTATTATAGGACATGAAGGGACCTGAGTGGCACATGCAAAGGACTGGGGTACATGCTGTGACATGAAGACATGTCCGAGGCTGGCATCACCGAAGCTGCTGGAAATGCTGGCTGTTGACTGCTCAGAGCTGAGTCAGCTCTTCAGTAACGGCCTTCAGCTGAACAGTGCTGCCTTGTCCAAAGTCACCTCCCCCAACCCCAGCCTTCCCCCACTTCCCCCTCCCCTGGAGTCCTAGGCTTCCGGTCCGTTTTTTAAGGCCTGGTCAGTAGGGGAGGGGATAAAGGTCAAATCCTTTACTTCAGAGAGAGAACAATTCTGAAGGGCATTGGAACTTCGAGCTTCCTGAGGGATCAGGGGAGGCCTCCTGTCTTTCGAGAATGTATCAAGTATTCACGTTTTTCCTTTCTCTATTCTATTTCCTTCTCTCTTCCAGAGGCGTTGATGGAGAAGCATTAACTTCCTGCTGGCAAATCTCCACCTCGGAGTCTATTTCAGGGAATTCCACCTAAGGCAGTTGTTAAAACAGAAATGGTGCCAAATGTAAGATCTGTGGTAATCTCATTTTATAGAAGCTTCAGTCAGTTCTCTCTTTACCTGTTTTAGGTAATGTTATTACCTTCTACACTAAACACCTGAACACCAGACGTTCACTGATGTCCTCCTTTCTCTTTTCCTGGTACCCAGCCACCAAAGCCCGTTCATTTGTCCTTGTAATGGTTCTTGAACTAATTACTGTCATCATTATTATTATATTAATATAAATGGTTTCTTCTCTGGTTTTGACTTTTCTCCCTTCCCACTTAGGCTACTTCAATTTGTTCTTTACTGACCTCTTGCCTCCTGTCTATGACTCCTTAACCATCATATACGATATTGTCCAATTGATTTTCCCCAAATCTGTATTGTAATAGCACCTCAGCAGTTACAAACATGGAATAACTCAACTACGTAGAAACTGCTTTTCTCAAGTGTTGCTTTCCGAAGACCTCACATTCTGGACCATATTGACCTCTTATTATTCTAATGAGTAGTTACTGAATAATGACAAAGACAAAAATCTAAGTCTCTGCCTTCAAGTCGCACAAAATGATTTCAAATTTTTTCCATTGCCATATTCTTTCTAATGTGCAACCCTCTCCCTCTCTTGAATAAATCCTCTCACTGAGTATCAATCCTTTTAAAAATATATATAAAATATTCAAGCACACAGAAAAGAATAGCACATTAGAAAATAATCATTGGTGTACTGGATTTTAACAGTTTGCAAACTTATTTTATCTTTAAAAAGAAAAAAAAAAACTTTATTTATTTGAGAGAGAGCATGAGCAGGTGGGGGGAGTAGGAGAAGAAGAGAGAGAAGCAGACTTCCCGCTGAAGAGGACTCGATTCCAGGATCCCAAGATCATGACGAGAGCAGAAGGCAAACGCTTAACCCACTAAGCCACCTGGGCACCCCTATCTTTAGTCTTTGATCAGTAATTCATTAGAGAAGCTCTTGTGCACTGTCCTCAGATCTCATTCCATGCTCTCTCTAGGGGTAAGCATTATATGGAATTGTTTGTATTTTTTACATGTATTTTTTATCCTGTTACTACATATGTGTGGATCCGCAAACAGTGTGTATTATACTATATTAATTATTGTTCCTCTTTTTTTAGTCAAAAAAAGATTGCCATTTAGTTAGGTTAAACTATGTACCTCAATTTTTCTTGTATTACCTATTACATCTGTATTTGTATTCTTATTTTCATGCCTAAGACTGCTCATAGGTACTTTCTATTTTTCCCTTATTCATTTTCCCCAGTTTGTCAATATTATTAGTAGTCTTTCCTGAAAAATTGGGTGTTGGTATTTATTTTGTGATCCTGTTTTTTTGGTGTTTTTTAATTCTTTAATTGCTGTTTCTATATTTATCATTTCCCTCATTCTAATTTTTGGGATTTCAAAATTTCCTCTTCTAATATCATGGAGATTTAACTGATTGACTTTCAAGTTTTCAAGTTTCATTATCATTATCATTAAACTTAAAGGCTTTTCTAATAATTTCACCTATGAATTACGTAGAAGTGTGTGTATTGTGTTTAAATTCCCAAACTTATGGCAGTTTTGTGGTTATTTATTTTACAGAACAGTCTGTGTTAATTTAAGGTTTGCTTTGTATTATATAAAATGTGGTAAATGTTGGGGATTGTTTCCTGTATACACAGAAGCAATGCGTATTTACTAAGCGGAGGTTTATAGCTCTAGCCATGGTTACTAAACAAACATAACACATAGTTGTCATCACATCTTTCACTTCTCTAATTCCCTCGTAAATTGATCTCTCAATTATTGAGAGAAGTGTATTGATAACATTGACTAGGCTTATATTCAATTTACTCTCTAATTTTATGAATTTGTTCTTAACAGTGCACTTAATATTTTGAGACTAAGTTGTTGGGTACACATGTATTACTCAGGATAGAAAAGTCATTTGTGGGGCACCTGGGTGGCTCAGTGGGTTAAAGCCTCTGCCTTTGGCTCAGGTCATGATCCCAGGGTCCTGGGATGGAGCCCCGCATTGGGCTTTCTGTTCAGCAGGGAGCCTGCTTCTTCCTCTCTCTCTGCCTGCCTCTCTGCCTACTTGTGATCTCTGTCTGTCAAATAAATAAATAAAATCTTGAAAAAAAAAAAAAAAGAAAAGAAAAGTCATTTGTTCATTGTGCTTGCTTGGTAACAACCAATGGCAGGCCCTGGTCTCCACACTGGCTTTTGGGAAACAGTCCTCTGTGGGTGGTCATGTTTCTGTGTGTCTTGCAAGTGAGGCAGTTTGGGATTATACTTCCTTCCTTCTTTCCTTCTTTCCTTCCTTCCTTCTTCCTTCCTCCCTCCCTCTCTTTCTTCCTTCCTTCCTTCTCTCCTTCCTTCCTTCCTTCCTTCCTTCCTTCCTTCCTTCCTTCCTTCCTTCCTTTCTTTCCTTCTCTCTCCCTCTCTCCTTCCCTCTCTCCTTCCTTCTTTTTCCCCAAAGATTTCATTTATTTATTTGAGGGAAAGAGCAAGCTCGAGAGAGAGCAAGTGAGCAAGACTGAGGGGAGAGGCAGAGGCAGATGGAGAAGTAGACTCCCCACTGAGCAAGAAGCCTTACTTGGGACTGGACCCCAAGACCCTAGATCGTGACCCTAGACGAGCTGAAGGCAGGTGCTTAACTGATAGAGCCACCCAGGCACCGCTGGAGCATCTTTTCACGAACGTTCATAGAGTGGACAGTGGAAGATAAGTAGTGTCTCCCGCTGGAGCAAAGGGCTAGTATGCCCCTTATATCAGGCTGGGGTTCCCTCAGTTCAGAGTTCCTTTCTTTTAGATATCTGTCTGGGCTCAACACCAACACCATTGCTCCTGTGGGACATGGGGATGAGGGGACTGAGGCAGGCACACTGATGCTCATGGTGCTTTACTCATGTGAGTAATACAGTCCTTTGTCTCTGACCCAGGAGGCTTGACTCTTATACACGTATCCACAAAACTATGGCAGGCTAACATGTCACCTCTCAGGGAGGAGAAATCTGAGGCTATCTAGAATCCTTGACACCAGACTCACTTTCCTTCTGGTTACAAGTCATTCGTGCTGCTGCTAAGACTTCCCAAATACTCCACAGTGCCTATTATAGCAAGTTTTAGTTGATTTGTGTGGTAGCTACCTGGAGAATTCTCTGAAACACAGTAATAGTTGACTCAAAATCTTTATGCTGTTGCTGATAGGACACTGCAAAAAGGCTCTTTTATACTCGCTCCAAAGGGCTTTAGCCTGGAGTTTTCCCTTGAAGCACATTTATTACCCTTATCTTTCCCAGCTAAGTCACACTTGTACTATGATTTGATATTGATATGCAATTTGACATTTTTGCTTTTGCATTTTCCTTAGCATGTTCTGAGTAGATTGAAGAAGTTTCAGTTTTTATTAACTAACATATTTATGTAAATAATCTGACCTAATTATCAGTTCTGAAAACAAGACCAAACCTTAGTTATTCAGATGGTCAAGTTCCTAGGCAGCCTCTTTCAAATAGTCTGCACTTTTTGGCATGCTCTGTCAAAATTCCTCATATGTTGTGTGCTCAGGCAATAAAAATCATTTTATATTGTCTTCTGTGTCATAAGAGTAACAATATGTACCCCATGGCCAATTGGTAATGATTTTTGCATTTTATGTTTTTTCTCATTATTTATTCTGTGGCTTCCTTCCATGGTGAGAATAATTGAAAGCTGGCTATAATTATTGTCGACGTTTGTTCAAAATATTTATACTAGGAAAAATTAGTGACCCAAATAAATGATCAGATCTTCTTTCTTAGAGGCACTATAGGGAATATATACTTGTAAGTACAGAAAATTCTTAAGTAGAGTTATAGTTTGAACTTCATTTAGTTTTTTAAATTGCTCATAGCCTTTTATAATTTTTAAATATTTTATTAACTATTAAATAGGTACACAAAGAGGTTTATAAAATGCATGTGAAGCATAAGGAGTGAAGATTCAACAATATACTCATGGCTACCACCCACATACTTTCCTATCCATTCAGATAGCCTCCGCTATCTTAAAAACCTATGCTTATAAATCCTTGGATATTTAAAAAATATTTATTTGTTTATTTTGAGGTGGGGGAGGGGCAGAGGAAGATAGAGAGAGAAACTCAAGGAGACGCCTCACTGAGTGTGGAGCCTGACCTGGGGCTTGATCTCAACACCCTGAGATCATGACCTGAGCCAAAAACCAAGAGTCAGATGCCTAACCAACTGAGTAACCCAGGGGTCCCCCTGGATTTTTAAAAAATAGATAAACCACATATATTGATATCTCTAAACATTTTAGTTTTTTATGTTTTTAGTCATTACCTAAACAGAAAAATAGCCCATTTATTCTTTTATTTATTTATTTATTTTTAAGATTTATTTGAGATAGAGAGTTGGGGGTGGGGAGAGAAGTAGAGGGTGAAAGAGAGACAGAATCCCAAGTACCACCCTGCTGAGCACAGAGCCTTATGTGGGGCTTGATCTCAGGACTCTGAGATCATGACCTGAGCTGAAATCAAGAGTCAGATGTACAACTCACTGAGCCACCTAGGACCCACACCCCCACCCCCACCCCCTTGCTCCACCATTTATTCTTTCGTGATTTCTTTTACATTAGGTATTATGTCTTAAAGTTTCATACGGGACATCGGAGATTTAAATTCCACTCATTTTCATTGTTTAGCATTCCATTCATGACTATACCACAACTCACGTATCACACTTCACTACATTTGCAGAAACTTGTGTTGTTTCCACGCTACTCTTCGAACACTATCATGCTGAATTGTCAGTCTCCTGGCACGCAGGTGTGAGAGTCCAAGGCAGTAGTCTTAAAATTGGGAAAGGAGTGCAAGAATATACAAATGTGTCTTCTGGGGGATGTGAGGGAGGCATAATTTTAAGGGAACTGATTTCCAAGCCCTTTGCCTCTATAAACACCCTTCCCTAAAATCTGATCTCCCTGAGAAGCTATCTGAGCTGTAAGTCTTGATTGTTTACTTCCTGTGTAACGACCTTCTTCCCCCACTTTCACAAAAGACAGGCCTCTCTTACCACAAGGCTATATA
The DNA here is from genome assembly GCF_010015895.1 of Lontra canadensis. Classification (NCBI taxonomy): domain Eukaryota; kingdom Metazoa; phylum Chordata; class Mammalia; order Carnivora; family Mustelidae; genus Lontra; species Lontra canadensis. The sequence continues at coordinate 105,637,167 of NW_022630995.1, read as the reverse complement.
TTTTGGGGTCTAACAACCTAGCTTGCGAGGTACCAGACAAAAGGACAGTTTTGAAATATTGCTGTAGGATAGTATGGGGAAAGGGAACTATTTGAAGGTCTGGTTTTATGGGCTGAATTGTGTACCCCTGATATTCATATGTTGAAATCCTAACACCCCAGTACCTCAGCATGTTATTGTATCTGAAGGCAGGGTCTTTAAAAGGATGATCACCTTAAGGTGATCCCTAATCCATGTCCTTGTAAGAAGAGATTTGGTCACAAACAGTACAGAGGGAAGAGAATGTGAAGACTCAGAAAGAGGACAGCCATGCCCAAGCAAAGGACAATGCCTCCAGAAGAAACACCTTGATCCTGCCAGCACCTTGAACTCGCGCTTCTAGCTTCCAGGACAACAAAGAAACACATTTCTCCTTAAGCCACCCCATCTGTGGTTTCTTGTTTTGGCAGTCTAAGCAAACTAATACATCCAGGTAATAACAAGTCCTTTAGCAAATGAGGTGTGGTTTTTAATCCTTTGATTTCAACAATATTGAAAGAAAGCTAGATTGAATTATCTGCATATTGATCAATGAAAATAATTTTTGGTGATTAATATTTATGTGATTTTGGCATATATCTTGAAAGTAGCTCAAAGATTGATTACAACTTGATATTGCAATAACCAAATTTCCTCAATCCCCATCTACTTAGTAATAGAAATGTTTTCTCTGAGCTTACATTTGTAGAAACAAAACATAGGAAACAATACTAAATCCTCTAGTTCCAACAAAAACCAGCACTGATCCATAAATTAATTCACTAATTTAAAAGACTCATCTCACTAAGAGATAGTATTTTTGAATTTAATAGTGTTTACAAAATTCAAAAACATATTTAATGTTGTTTTGGTAATTGTGTATGATTATTATTTGTAAAATTAACTCAACCACAACATTAACATTTAAAGTCTTAGGATTGCTGGAAATTTTTATAAATATAATTTTAATTTATAATCTTGCTTTTATTGTAGAGAAGAAATATAAATAAAAGACTTTCAAGCTTAAAATATATGAAGATAAGATTCAGTTTAAAAAGTAGACTTTAAGAAGGCACAGGAAAAAAAATAAAAAGTAACACTGAAGAATTGTATCCTGTTGAAGATCTTATTTTTGTGTTTTCTAAATAAATGTTGCTGTTTTAAATCACTCTGTTGGGGCGCCTGGGTGGCTCCGTCATTAAAGTCTGCTTTCCGCTCAGGTCATGATCCCGGGATCCTGAGATCATGCCCCGCATCAAGCTCCCTGCTCTTTGAGAAGCCTGCTTCTCCTTCTCCCGCTCTCCTTGCTTGTATTCCCTCTCTCACTGTCTCTCTGTCAATAAATAAATAAAATCTTAAAAAAATAAAAATAAAAATAAATCACTCTGTGTTTATATCCCACTGGAATCATTTAACAGGGTGATGCGATCATTTTATTTAAAAAAGATTGGTATTTACTACATATTGGAAGGTACATCATTTGCAACTTTTTAGACTGAGGATGAAACTTTTGGACGGCAATTTAACAATACTGCAGAGATGTATTTTTATAAAAATTTTAAAGAAGCGCAACAAGCAAAAAAGTTTGAAGAACACTGGTCTAGGTTTGAAAATGGAATTGATGACTCATAAAATCTGTTAAACCTGAACTCCACAAACTAATGCCAGAGTGCAGGGATACACATATCGACTGGCATGTCGAAGTAAGTTTTTTTTTTTTTTCCATATCTTCACCAATGTTTGAAATTTTCAGATTTTATACTTTTTCCATCTTTTTTTTTTTTAAACTACAATGGATGTCTACACATTGGTGTCTTGTGCTTTTAATTTGCATTGCCCTTATTACTGGTTAGACTGAGCATCTTTTCATATGCTTATCAGCCATATGGGCTTCTTTTTCTGTAGTGTGTTCAAGATTTTGCCCATATTTTTTCTCTTGGGTTGTTTGTGCTATTCTAATTGCTTGGAAAGGATTCTTAATATATTCTTGTTACTCTTTCTCAGTTATATGTAGAGAAGCTACTTTCTCCCAAGTTCGTGACTTGTGTTTTCATTCTCTTTATAGTGTTACGTGATAAACAGGAGTTTCAGTGATTTCTTTGCTTCTTATTTAAGAAATCTTTCCCTATGCAAAAATTGTGACAATTATATTGTCTTCTGAAGGCTTCCCTCTCACACTGAGTTTTTTAATCATTCTGGAATGGATTTTTATGCTTGATGTGTAGGCATCCAGTTCCATTTTTTTCATGCAGATAAATGCTTATTATAGCCAATTATTTGAAAACACCATCATTTACCAGTTGATCTAAAGTGCCAATTCTGCTGTAAATCAACTTTCCTTATATGGCTAGCGCTGGGTCTGGGCTCTCTGTTGGTTCACAGACTAACTTACTTTGCTCTCTGTGACAGAACCAGCTCCTCAAGCCCACTTCCTTCTGGCCCCACCCCACCACATTTCCTAGCCACTTCTGGAACTGATGGGGCCAGGTGACTTAAGTTCTACAGGGGATCTGGACAGAAATCATGTAGAACACTTCCACACCGGGCCCCTGAATTTCCCATGAAATCCTTCCCAGTTTCTCTCTTCCCTTGCCTGTGGCAGATGCAGGGGGATTCAATGGAGTCGTGTGAGTCTATAATCAATGGCAGAATCTAGTTAAGAGTCTGGGGTTCTGAAGATCTGCGTGATGCTCCTCCCCGCGCACCCCCATGTACCTTTCCCTTCTCATCCTGCCATCCACCTGCCTTGGATTTCTGTTATTATCATCACTTGTTTAAACTAACATGGATCATTGAGAACTAAGTGTCATAGACCTAAGATTTTTATGCTTGCACATTCTTCTGCTATGCAAATGGGAAACTGTCAGCAGTGCGACTTGAAGCTGCCTCCATGAGGATCTAGATTATTATTGGTGAAATAGATTCGGGAGACTGAATCCGTTACTGTAATACTATTTTTTTGTTTATAGGAGGAAAATAAAACATCCCATTCTTTTAGGTGGCCACCACTCTTCTAGCTAAGGGTTTATTCTCTGCTGGAGGAGATAGGAGACAGATTATACCTTTTTTTTTTCTTTTTTAATGGTTTTACTTATTTATTTGACAGAGAGATAGAGAGAGAGAGCACAGGTAGGCACAGCGGCAGGCAGAGGGAGAGGGAGAAGCAGGTTCTCAGCTGAGCAGGAAGCCCGATGCGGGGCTCCATCCCAGGACACTGGGATCATGACCTGAGCCGAAGGCAGACACTTAACTGACTGAGCCACCCGGGTGCCCCAAGATTATACCTTTTTGTGAAGGTATGTGAGAAAGCAGCCAGGCCAATTGTACAAGATAGGCATGCAGGTGCCAGGACTGAAATGCATGTATTTCAAACATTTGGATGGTTTTTTGTTCTAAACATAGCTCTGCTCCAGTGAATGGTGAATATTGACAGTAGCTTCCTCATTTTTGCTACCTGAAAAGGAACCACGTTAGTAATTCTTTCTTTGAATTGAGAGACAGAGGTGTCTGACATCCTTCTTCCAGTCTTTCAGTGATGTGGATAAGGTCTCTGTCCTGTCTTGGGCACTTGGTGTCAGCATGGTGAGCTAAGTCTCTGGAGTTGATTTGGTTTTACAGAGTTCTCTGGCTATCCAGCATAACTTGGTGACTTTGGGCAAGTTACTAAACCTGTGTCTGGTCAGCTACCTACAAAATGAAGAGGACAGTGGTCTCATTTTATAGGGTTCTGGGAGAAGTAAAGGAGATCATTTATGTAAAGCATCCAGAACAGGGCCCAATACTCAGTCAGTCTTATTAAATGTGGGCTCAGCAGTGTGAGAAATCTGAGCTAATGACCATAAGGAGACAGAAAAGATGGGTGGAAAAGATTAAAAATTCAACTTGATGAGTAAGAGTGGAATTAGAAAGACATGTTGTTCAAGTGAAATAAAAAACTAAGGAAAATCAAAATGTACACTGATCTTACAGTCTGATATGTCTGCATTTGGTCACTCAAAAAACTACAGAAAAAGTTTACACAATCATGTTTGGTTTGCAAAAATGTGGTTGCCAAAGGAACTCAAATTATTAATGTTTTTCTATAAAAAGTATTATCGTAATCGAAAAATTATGAGGCAAATCACTATCGATACATACGCACATGTGATAAATACAATAGGAATAATATAAGTAAGGGTAAAAAGAGCCCTGTCAAAAAGCGGTAATTGTTTTGTCATCTTCCCTTAAATACTGTCAGATACATTTTCGGGTGATTACTTCATAAACTCATTCAAGACAAAGAAGACAACAGAATTAAAAATATATGATGTTTTATTGTCAAAAATAGACAAACTTTAATTTCCTTTAACAGGAATATTACTTTTAGAATCTCCATAAGCCATCACCATTTTGTGAGCACAAAAGACAAGAGTCAATGACGACTGTTAGTGGTAGGACAATGGTTCTACATCCAAGCCAGAGAAGCCATGCCCACAGAATCACAGGTGACTTTTAAGCCCGAAACAGTAACAGACATGCAAACCAGGTCGACTGCTCCAGGCTCAGTCCCGTAAGAATCTGCCTTACCGTATCTTTTCAAACAGGTGAGGAGTTAGATTTCTTAGACTGCTTGATTTGAGTTATGCAATTTTAGGTCACATATAGGATCCGTAACAGGATCACACCCGCTTTTGAGCAACACCAGGATGAAGACATTTGTCCCTATAACCCTGGCTTCAGGAACCTAAAGTGGTACTGATAATTTGGGCAGGAGACCTGACCAAGCTCCTTCTCTGTGATTTACAGCAAAAATATGAGGGCCTTGCTGTGTTGAATACTGCAGTCTGGAGGCTACGTTCTCTCATTAACATAAAACAAGAATGGCTGAGGACCTACCTAGGAGGAACAAGAAAAAAAATCAGGCCTTTCTTGTTCCCGTGGGACACCTCTCCAAGGCTGAAGAAAACTGGTTATCTAGACCATGATTTTCATTCCCTCGTCTGTACTGTACACCAGCTATTCTTAGCCAGAGAAGACTTTATAAATAGGCCCATGCTGATCAAGAAAATGGTAACATGTATCCATGTTCTCCTTTGAAGATTCAGGTTAAGGAGAAACACCTCAGTTCCCAGGAGAGGTCAGAGCCAGATAACACTGACTGGGTGAGAGGCTTCTTCTGAGGGTAAGCATCTGTGCTAATGAAAAGAAGCTAGATTATCAAATGAATGAGAAAGGAAGTGGATCTGAGAACTCACTTCCCAGCCCCTTACACAGTCACCATGCCCTCAGGGGAAGGAAGAGTGATTAACTGTATGCAAAAAAAAAAAAAATCTGTTCAACCCTTTCCACATCTCTAGCTTAAAGATAACATTCAGTATTTGAGAACTAGAAATACGGAGCTTGTAATGTACCATAAAGTTATTTTAAACAATACTGTGGTTACATGGATGACAATACAGCCTTTTGCCACCTCTAAAACAGAAGCATAGAGAAAATGCAAAGAAACACAGAAGTAGTTCTGTTCTTGTTCCAGCATTTCTTATATATCACGCTTGCGTGGGGTGAAGTTTTAATTACATTCACCCACAAAGTTCTAACCTCCAGTCTAGGAACCCGTATTTGAGTAGGGGCAGGAAAGCGGTGTGGGCTTCTGGAAGTTTCGACAGACTAAGCATCATGACGTTTCTGTGATTGAAAGGATTATGCTTAAAACATACAGAAAAAAAGCCACATGAAAATCAAATTACGCACATTCGGTTTATCGTCTATTTAGCAAGACTACCTGGAAAAAGCAAGGTCAAATATAAAACTAAAGTGGACTGCTTCTTTTATTCCATGCCATTTTGTAAAAACATGTGATACAGGCAAAAAATTGTACACTTTCTCTGGTCCTTTCTCAAAAGCCATGAACTCAGCCTTTTAGTTGGGTTGCCATAAATATGAAGCCTGGAAGGGAGATGACTCAGTTTGGGGTTTCAAACGTAGAGAGCAGGCAGGGTGACTAAAATGACTCTCTTGGAGCAGCTGCGTAGTGTTAAGGACCCAATCATAAAAAGGACCTTTGAAATCTCTGCTCTTCAGCACTCTTCAATGACTGTGGTTCCAATCAAGGAGTAAAGCTTTTTCTTCACGAGTCGGAATCCCGAGCTCAGGATCAGAGTTCGCTTGAGGCCAGAGGAGAAGCGACCTCGGCTGAAGAAAAAGTCCCTGAAGCTAGTCCATGAGCCGTTCTCCTGCTTAAACACAAGCGTCAGCTCAAATGTGGGCACCACGCTCGAATCACACACAATCTTATCCAGCTTTTTACATACGTTTTCGATTTCCAAGTTCACATGCATGATGCAACCTCGCAGGCCGCAGGGCTCCGTGGAGGACAGTCGCAGGACATCCTGAGCAATCCTCTGGGTCAGTTTCTCTGGGACGAGGACTTTCGAACAACCGAGTTTGGTTTGCTTTGATTTGGACAGACAGTTCTCCAGCATTTTTGCCAAACTCTGGCAAGTTGTCTCCTCAAACATCACCTCATTGAGGTTCGGTTCTGGAACAACGTAATCCCAGTAGTCAAAATCTGTAGGAAGCGGAAGTTCGAGATGAAGGAAGGAAAGAAAGAAATCCCAGAGCAGGTAAAGCACACCAAGACAGCAACGCAGGCTACTTCGATCTACCATGTCATATGAGCAACATGCCTGTTGCTCATATTTGTAGGGGAGTCAGCAGACTTCACTCTGGGGCTGCCTAGCTGGGTAACAGGGCAAGTCACTGAACCTCTCGGAGATTGAAAATGCATCTATGAAAGTTTTGATAAATAGGTTGGACCCTTTTCCTTTAAATGTACACGTGTCTTACAGACTGGATCAAAAATCTATATATGGTTTTCCTAGAACACCAGTGACTGTCTTTTCTTTCCTGCTCCCTTACTTGCTCTGAGGGTTTTCTAATTTTGTTTCACAGAGAACACGCTTCACTTTGGGAATAAAAATGGCCATAATTTTTTTTTTTTTTTTTTTTTTTGGATGAAGAGACTGTTCGTTTCTAAGAATTACATGTGTTTGTAATTGTAAAATGCAGGATTTTTGCTACTGTTCCTTACTAAAGAACTTAAAAGGAACTTGATGAACTATATTAAATATCGAATCTGTGTCTTTCTTTAAAAGTCTCTATGGGAATGGTCTATGGATCACAATTTTAGCTTCAACCTCTTTGATTAAAAATTGCTCAAAGGGAAGACCTTTGAGGTCCACCAGGATATTTATAACTGGCTGGGTAGTTTTCCTCGCCAAGCAAAACAAAACTGTCCTAGGAAAATAAAATTAGATTTGCTCAAAGGAATAGAGATAGCTCTGCATTTGGTCACCTACCTTCCAAATTAATCCTACCTCTTGGCAGGATGCCACACCACACACCACACACGCAGTCAACTGGGCAACCCCTCCCTAAGCATACTTCACCTTCATTGGCTACTGTCTCTCTCTCCCCATATCACCTATTCAATTAGGTCATTGTTTTTGTTTTCGTTTTTACAACTCAATGAAACAAATGTACTCCAAATGAGAAGGCTCCATATTTTACCTATACTGAAGACAGAACATTTTAGAGCTTTGTCCTATAAAATTAGATCACCAACCACCTGACCTTCTAAGTGAGGAAGGCCCAAAGAAATTAAGCAATTTGCGGATGCCACACAGCTCCTTAGTGGCAGAGCAGTGTGCTAACCTAGAAACTGCTGTTTAAAATTGCAAATCAAAGTATGTCCAGCACCACTGCTGTTTTAAAATTTCCTTCCTGCATTAAAAACAGAATACTGGGTATATCCACAAATAGAATACTACTCAGCAATAAAAAGGAACACACACTGGTGAAAGCGACCACTTTAAAGGACCTCAGAATTATGAAGTAGGCAGAAAGAAATCATATGCAAAAGAGTATGTATTACATGATTCTATTCGTATGAAACTGTGGAGGCAAAACTAATTTATGGTGACAAAAAGCAGATCAGTGTTTCCCTGGGGACAGGGGAGAGGGATAGTGGAAAATTGATGGCAAATGGGCGCATGGGAATTTGTGGGTAGAGAGCAATGGCAGTGGTTATAAGGAGAATACGTTGTTAAAATTCAAAATTGTACACTTCAAATTCACCATAACTTCACAACCCCTTAAGGAACCTATCTAACTTTTAACCCCCAAACTACGCTCTTAGCCGAAAACTAAACCGTGCAGTCTTCGTTTTGTTTTGTTTTTTTGTTTTGTTTTTGTTTTTTTGCTACTTTTGTTTCTCACTACCATGAACAGAAGATGCTAGAAAGTTTGGAAAGAAGTCTTTTCAGAGGGATTTTGCGGCACACCCTACATCGAGGAAGGGGGCGACATTGCCCGCTCTCCCATCTCATCTATCCAGGGGCCGCGACCTTTGAAGGAGAAAAAGGTGGGCAGCTGAGACGCTCACCATTTAGCAGGCTCTCCTGGTGGAAGCCATGGTCCAGCAACTCCGAAATGCAGGCCGGGTTCTTACTGCTCAAACTGCCAGTTGCAACCATGGTCAACGGCTCTGTTTCCCTCGCGGGGGCGGAACGGCCTTTCCGGGGCGCTGGAAAAAGAAAGGAAGAAGGACGGATTTGCAAAAGCAGGCAAGACGTCTTGTGCAGAGGCTTCTAAAACGCCCAGCGTCCCGGGAGCGCACTAGCGGAGGAAGTCAATTTCCAAAGGTGAGGAACGGGCCTCCGCAACTCAAGTTTCCAAAGCCCGGGGAGCGGAGACGCCAGCTACAGTCACGACCTAAAACTAAGTCAAAGTTAGCGAAACTCAGAGCCGACGTGCCCCGTGGAACGCACTGCCGGGCGGGGAGAGCGAAGCCCTCCGCCCCCGCTCCGTCCCCAGAGGCCGCTGCCTCGCTCACCTGCCGTGAATTCGCTGGGACCGGGGCGCTCGAGGGCAAAGAGGCGGGGTAAACGGAGGCACGGACTCTTCTCAATAACCTCCTCCCTCGGAGGCTCGGGGACCTGCAGACGCAAGCACTGGTCAACCCCCAGCCCACGCAGCACCCGCTCCACTGAGCAGCATCGCCCTTGGGGCCGGGAGGGCTTTATAGGCCCAGCCTCCTCACCCTGCCGCGGCCCGCCCACCTGCACCACCCCTCCGCAGCCCTGCGCCCCGCCCTTCCCGGGGTCGGGTTGCATTTCAACCCAGACACTTGCCGCGGCCCAGGGGGAGCCGCTGGGAATTGAGGATAAACTTGCGGCAGGGTAGACACCTGCTGTTTCCTGGTGGGCCGCAGGTCATCGAGGCTGCAATTCCGGATGTACGACCCGCCGAAAACTGACCACTTGCTTCCACTTCTGACTTGGATTCTTCAGCGCGACCCCACCCCCAGCGCGCGCTCACTCTCACGCCTCTGGTGCTCTTGTTAAGATTCTGTCCAGGGCAGCAAGAGCTTTCCGTCCTTTGTCTATTACCCTGACTTGAGGCTTCGCTGTGTCGTACTGAAACTTTGTTAATATTTGTTTTGATGTTCAATGAACATCATTTATGCATTTAGTTCTGGCCTCTAACCAAGACAACTCTGCTCCGTGGGTTTCTACATCTTTCCCTCCTGCCCGCGATCAGATTTAGCTCGCCTTTTCCGCATCGGAGGCTTTCCAGCATTTTAGGAAGGGTCTTCATCTCCCACTCCTCTCCTGGCGCCCTAAGGTGGTTTCATCTATGACTAATGCGTTTTCTCCGCTAGAAGGGTGAGCCTGGTACTCTTCCAATTAGACTTGGCTCCAGAGCGCCGGGAGCTTGAATGAAGGGGAGTTTGCCAAAAACTAAGCAAAACCATTAGTGGGACCTTAGCTGCTTCTTTCTGCTGGCCTGGAGCAGTTGTCATACCCAGAGGCAGACCTTTCTGGCCAGTCCTGTGCTCCTGGGCAGTCTTGAAGGGGCTTGGAGAGGTGAAGATACAGAGGAGTTTAAGAAACTGCCAGGGATATTCCCTGTGAGGCTTGATGTGCAGTTCTGAACCTGAGCGCACGTACGGGTCGGACCGTACACAGACGCAACATGCTCGCACAACCCATAAGCAGGAGGCCAAATACTAGGTTTTCTTCCAAAGTTACTACGCTCCCCCTCTCCTGCTTTGATGTGCAGTAGGAGACGGTCTGCTCAGAGTGGTCACTCCCGAAGAAGGTGGTGGGTCAGGAGGGAAAGGGAGGCGATGCCTGGAGGGGAAGGCTGTGTACAAGTAGAAGGATCTAGTGTTGGCTCCCGGTCTCTTTTGGATTATGTGTACAAGGATCTGTAGGTTAGGGCCTTGAAAAACAGTTTCAGCTGTCCAGGCTAAACACTCATAGTAAGAAAAACAACAACAGAAGGGGTAAGGAGGGTGTGATAAACAGATCAGTGGGAGGACCCTGGGAGGCAGAGCAGCAGAAATTAAAGCCAGCCTGACAGTCCATTTTTAACTCTACTCAGGCAGCTGCACTGCCTGAAGGTCAGGCCAGCCAAGGAGGGAGATGCTGATACCCTGGTTTGAAAGCAGATTTCCACTTCTATTTCAATAACAGAAAAGTGGGAAATAAACAAGCCCATTTAAGCTGATTAAAAAGCAGTTTCAGTGGCTAGTATGCTCAGGACCAATAGATGGGCCCCTGTTTCCATCTCCCAGGGCAGCTGCCTAGCTGTCTTGGGGGAAGGGAGAGGAGGGGAAGGGCAAGCCATCAAGAGTCCTTTCCTTAGCTGGGTGGCAATATTAATGAAGTGGCCACCTACCTGCCTCCAAGGAGAGTTATTAGGATTAATATAATGAGTGCTCTGAACCTACACCAGTGAAATAAAGAAATTACCCTTTTCATTTCCCTTAGGTATTTAGGCAAAATGTGTAAACTAAGTACTCCCAAAGGGCCAGAAAGATTATTGGGCCTTCTAGAACATACCAGTTACTCTTCGCTCACTCAACTAACTGAAATTTTGCAAAGCCCTTTGGGATTTTACTGCAGAAAATAATTTACCTATGTATGAAAGACTGAATAATATTCTCTTTGGCTGAATGGGCCCTGCTTTGGGGAATTACAGGGCATAAGGAATGATGATGTGAAACACATACTTGGGATAATTAGTGGAGATTGTCTTTCTCATCTCCTTTTTAAGGGGTAAAAAAGTCCATTCTATCACCAGTTTTCATCTCTGCGGGACCCAATTTTTAAAAATAAATTGTAGAGCCAATTTTAGAAAAAGCAAGTGCCATCGTAGTCTTGTCAAGAGACGACCGCCCTAGAACGTGCCTACACTTGGCCAGTTTAGGAGAAAGGCTGATGTACATTACAACAGGAGACAGTCAGGGACCATTGCCACAGCCGGCCATGAACATTTCATGGTTGAGGCACATCACGCAGGGAACAGAGAGGAGGCCTGGATTCTGAGCCCTGCTTACCGTTAGTCCATTAATTTTTACATGCGCTGGATATAGTTAAATATCATGGAAGGGTCACAGGGGTGTATCAGGTGTTTAGTGCTGAAGTACATTTCATTGCTGTTTTGTTATATGCTCTCTAGGGTTGTAAAAAGAGTTTGTGAGGGTGCTTACTGGAAACAGTAGTTGAATATGAAGAGAGATTGGTTAAATCACTTGACTCTCTTTCATAAACCAGTGTAATATAGCAAACTACCAAAGTCATAAAGTAAGGCCTTTGATTTAAGCATGATTTTTTTTTGTTACTATGATTTACTCGTCCACCTAAAAAAGAAAAATAGTGGTAACACGTGACAACCGTATGTTCATCTGATGTATATACAAATATGGAAGTTCCATGCCCCCCTCCTGTCTAAATATAGTATTCATAATATCATTGCTTACATAAAGCATAAATTCAGAACACCAGGGATATTATAAAAAATGAAAAACAAATATGATGCTTTAATATAATATTCTGAGAGATAATGGTGCTTTGTGCATTCATGACTTGGAGTGTTGAATATTTATTATATGTTTTATCGGCCAATTTTCACTCTTTATCCAGTATGAGCCATTGTTCTTGAGGTCTTATTAATACGGTTATATCCAGTGCACTGCTAATTTCATTTCATGAATTATGACAACCAGAGGAAAAATGACTGGGTTTCTTAATCTGTACAAGGGGTTCAGGGAGGATTCACAGGACACAGATTGCCCTTAGCAAGCTCATGTGGTTGTCATGAGATGAAAAGAGAAACCCTTATAATCAATGCTAAATATTATTTCTTTTTTATAAAGAAATCCAGGATCTTTCAGTGCACACTATTGGGGCATCTGGGTGGCTCAGTCAGTTAAGCATCTGATTCTTGATTTTGGCTCAGGTCCTAATCTTGGGGTTGTGGGATCGGGCTCTGTGGTGAGCTGAGCATAGAGTCTGATTCAGATTCTCTCTCCCACCCCCTTTGCTCCCCTCTCCCCCAATTCCTGGTAACTCGCACTCTCTTTCTCTCTTGAATAAATAAATAAAATCTTTAAAATAAATGCACATCATCTCTGGCTCTCCTTGGTTATGCCAAATTTGTAAATATAGTACTTATGTGTACTTTTGGAATAGGGTCTGGTACAGAGCTAGTGCTTAATGAGTGATAGCTGTTATTACTGCAATTATTATTCTGAGATTGTGGTTCTCTGTTTATTGCAGCAAGCTCTAATGGGGCTAAGTGGGATTGGGGAAGTATTGTTAGAACAAAATTTATCATCTTTCCTGTTTGCAGGAAATATGGAAAATATTTGCCATTGATTGGGAAAGATGACTTTTTTTCTATTATATGACATGCATAACTTAATGGGAGTGCAGGAAGGAGACTCTCTATGATAAATAAGAAAATAATGTGGGTACAAAGTTGTCTTGGTGCAAAATACAGAATTATATGTATTAACTTTCCTATATTAATCTAGGAAATGGTTTTCTGGAAAAAAATCACAGATATTTGAAATCATTGCCTAAAGAAGCACTCAAATGTTTCAAGGCATGTATGACCCCCGTGAACACTCTGGATGAGATATGTCATCATTGTTTTTGTCTTTGAGGGTGCTCCAACCAATAATTTCCATTTAATGATGAAATATGCAATGAGTTAGTTTATAGAATAACAAGATTTTCCATTAAGAAAGGTAACGTGAAGACTTACTTGGTATAAGACTAAAAAAAAAAAACAGAAAATAATACATAATATCTGCAGCTAAAAGCTGAGAGAAACTTCCAGTAGCAGAAGGCATTGCCTCTTTAAATTCAAGCAGAGAAATGGTTACCATAGTGACTTATCTCTTAAAATAGTTGTATGATTTTTTTCTTTTCATAAACAATGTTATGTATTATCTCCCTTGAAATTAAGAAAGCTGATATGCTTGAATGTGACACCATTTCTGATTTCCTCTATTATACAAAGATTTATAATTCAGGAGCCCACATAAGAGAGTGTCAGCTAGGAACATGGAGAAGGTCCTTGACACTTTTCTAGGGATACACCTTAAAATCTTGGCAAGTTCCAAGTTGGGGAATACCACCACGGGTATACCATTCCTTTGGAATTCTTGTATGCGTACAGATAAGAAGAGGAAAATACAGCTATGTGTTCAGGTAGATGGTGATCCTTCATTGGTCCCCCTCCCTGTACTAGCCAAGTGTCTTATTCTGATGGACAAACTTTGCACGATTTTTGTCATTCACATTAGTGTCCCGGAAAAATTCCACATTGCTTTGTGACATAACCCTGTGGGGTTGCACAAGAAAATAATTAAATCCAAGAATGCCCACGTATAGGCCAGATAGAAAAAATCTGCTTGCCTTGAGAGTGGGTCTGACCCCCATTCTGTAAAGAACATTAATGTTAAAAAGCTTGACGAGGTCAAAGAGAGATTGTGGTTTTGTGGGTTTTTTTTTTTTTAATCTTCATGGTTTAGTGGTTAGGTGTATGGACTGTGGGGCCTAACTGCCTAGCTTCATATCCTAGCAATGACATTAATTAGCTGTATAAACTCTGATAAGGTACTTAACATTTCTGTGTCTCCATTTCTACCTTTAAAAATGTGAATTGTAATAACTGTTCCACATGCAGGACTATTGTGGGGATTAAAATAGTTAATGTGCAAGACACCCAGAGAGTAACAGTTCTGATTATGATTACGAATTTTGCTCTGACTTTGAAAAATCCCCAATGCCTCGGTGACATTTTTATGAAAAGGTAGCTAAGGGAAGTGTTCCCGTGTGTTTGAGGGTATGTATAAAATTTTAACGTATTCATCTGTTGGCCAATCGACAGTAAGTTTTAGTCGAGTATTAACTGTCTGTTAGGCACTGGGAGTACAATGGGTCCTTGTCTCCTGGGAGACTGTAGTTTAGAAAGGAATGTAGACAAATAAATATGACGTTACAATTTGCGTGATAAGTTAGGGTGCTATAGAGAGCTATGGCAGCTAATGGTATAAGCACTACCATACTTTGAAGGAAGGTTTATGGCCTTTCTACTCAGTATGTTTCCTGGGCCTGTAGCACAAACACCTTTCAGGAGCTTGTAAGAAATCCAGAACATCAGTCCTGAACCCAACTGACCCAGAATCAGCTTTTTGAAAAGATCCCTAGGTGATTCATCTTGTATGCAGTTAAAATTTGAGAAGCACAGATTAAAGAGTAAAAACCAGTAAGGCCATCTCAGCATTTGTAAAACTGATTCTAGGCCAATTAATAAAAAAATATTTTTTGAGTTCCTACTATATGCAAAGCATGACCTTGACCAAAAGGTGGATTCCCAGTCAGATAAGTGTTTGCTGATTCTCCATAGCTCTGGTCAGACATCATTGCCCGAATGAATCTAGTCAGTGCTGTGTGGCTTTCAACCCTTGGGCCCAGCTCATAAAATCATGCCCAGCTACATGAAAACAGTCTGATTTTCCGAGTAGACTGTATTGTATAAAAATAAAATCCTGTTTAATAAACTTGAGACACTGTCAAACTGTAAATTGTTTCAACCTAGTCGAAATGGAAGCCAATTATGTAACATATGGAATGGGCTTACTTTGTTAAGTGTATTTAAAATAATCACTCTGCAGAAAATTGTGTTTGCAGACAACAAATTTGGAAGGATGGGTGTAATACAGAAAGATATAGATCTGATTACTTCCAAATTTACTGGAGAGGGTAAATACAGTTATGCAAGTGTTCATCTCTTCCACTATTATAACATAAAATATACTTTAAAACATTGCCTTGGTGTTTTGAAATATGGTGCGGGTAATTGAGAACTAGTTTTATGGGTGGCGTGTAGGTTATGGTGGAGGTTATAAATCATATATTGCTAAAGCAGCCTTTTGGGAGATGTCAGTGTAGCTGTAAGCACATTGAAGTGCATTCAGCTGTGTGATATTATTGATACATGATACATAAGCTGAGCAATGAGTGGTACTTAACAGATTAGTGTACAGCAATACATAACTCCTTTTGCAGTAGGTTTTGATGTCCATATGCTAAATACAAAAAGAAATACTCACTTCTGTGTGTATAGCAGAATAGCCCACCTTCATGATCTGACCTTAGGCTCTAACTCAATACAGATGAGGCTTCCAAGTTGGCTTGGATACAAGTAGGCGTGATGCAATTAAATCCTTTGAATTTCAGCTTTCTCATCTAGACTATGGAAGGCTCAGTGGAACAGTGTATGTTAAGTTTCTGGCAACAAGAGTCTTACATGTTAAGAGCTAAGGTCTTACATATTAAGAGCTAAGTCCGAGGTGGCTATCCCCAAAACACATAGTTTGTAAATTTGCTCATGTGAATGCAAATCTAATGCATATTATAATAATTAATCAAGTTCCATGTTGGGTTTTTCAGGATGATAGGGGGTTTTCTTTTGCTCATGATAAACAGTCAAGAGTACACTAGCTATGGGGTGCCCAGGTGGCTCAGTTGGTTAAGCAACTGCCTTCGGCTCAGGACATGATCCTGGAGTCCCAGGATTAAGTCCCACATTGGGCTCCCTGCTCAGTGGGGAGTCTGCTTCTCCCTCTGACCTCTACCCTCTCATTCTCTCTCTCTATCAAATAAATAGATAAAATCTTAAAAAAAAAAAAAAGAGTTCCCTAGCTGGAGGATTAGGAGACCTGGCTCCACATAATAGTTTTTATGCTAGCTTGAACTCTGTCTTTGGACAGGAGTTGTCTATAGATTTAAGAGCAGTGGAGCCTAGGCCCTGGCTTAGTGTGTCTAAGAGGTAGAAAGAGAGGAAGTGGACAGGGTTCCCATAGTTGAGAACGATTCCTGCTGTGCCCCAAGGATCACATAAAATAGCAGGAAACAACCAGATCTGATGCTATGCTGAGGGCACCAGTGATGGCCATCTTGGTTTTAACCTGTGGGAGACAAATGACTAGAGGGTGTCTGTCTCATTTCCCCCCCACCCCCATGCCCGAAGTCTCAATATTGCATTGGATTCAAATCCTCAACATGAGCATTGGGTCTATGGAGTAGGAGGCTGAGGATGGTAAGGGGGGCGAGAATGACTGGCATTCAACTTAAACTTCTTCCTTGGTGGAATAAAGGAGAAATACCAGATATTATGCTAGCAAATAGCAAAGCAGTAGTATTTATATTGTGTAACTACCATGTGAACTAAGATTGATCTTATTTATATCTATCTACCAGCACAGCCATGGTTTTAATTCTAAAATATACATTTTTTTTTCTTTTTTTTTGTTCAGTGTACGTATCTTGAAGCAGCTTTCTTGGAAGCCCTACTTTTAGCATTTACGTGTAACGTAAGAGTTCCTTATCTAGTGCATTTTTTTTTTAGCTTAACCATTATTGAAATATTGCTGTCTACCAATAAATCTCTATATAAAGTTCTTCTTAAAAAGTATTTTTAATGTGTTCTGTTTTTAAACAGTTACTATGAAAGCTCTATAGATCAGGAATATTTTTGTATTTTTTGTATCAGGGAGCTGTTTATAGATGACATCATAAAGCTACAACCCTTTTAGGCAATGATGTAGGTAGAATCCCACAAATTTAACTACAAAAATTAGTTTTAGAAGAATGACCTTAAATATTTGTCTTACTCTAAAGTAGTCTGGGGGAAGGGTGCCTGGTGACATCCAACTCTTGATTTTGGCTCAGGAGATGATTTCAGAGCGGTGAAGCTGAACCCCATGTCCAGCTCTGCACCAGGTGTGGAGCCAGTTTGTGATTCTCTCTCTCCCTGTCCCTCTGCCCCTATTCCTTCTAAAAAAATAAATAAATAAGTAGTCCAGGGAAGTGTTGCTGAACAAGGTCTAGAAAACTTGAAACAAAGTGATAAAGAATAAAACAAAATTGACTTTGAATTTGCAAATAGCCGATTTAAAAATTACAAAGTGAAAAGTCAAGTCCCTTTGGACTCCCAGTCATGTCATTCTTTGCCCCCTACCCAAAGAAAGTAGCCACACTTGTTAGTTTTTATGTAATCTTCTAGAATTTCCTCATGAAATTAAAAGCATGTACTAACATATATTTTCATTTTCACTCTTTTTTACCTGAAAGGGAAATATCATACTTAGGTTCTGTATGTTGCCTTTTTGCACTGACAACATAGCTTGAGATTTTTCCATATGACTACATTTCTCTCTCTCTGTTTGCAGCTATGCAATGTTCTGCTTTTGTTTAACCAGTACCTCACAGAGGGACATTTTGATTATTTACAGATTTTTGCAATTACATGCAGTGCTGTAATGAATAATCTTACTCATAAGACACTTTGGGTTTGGGCAAGTATACCTATAAGATAAATACTCAGGGGAGGGACTTGTGAAACAAAGGATTAATGGGCAAAATATAGTTTGAACCGTCTTGATAAATTATCCATATAGCCGTTGTCCAGTTTTGGGCACCCACCAGGAGAGCATAAGAATTCCTGTTTCCTCATAGTCTCAAACGAGTCTTCATTTATTTCAGACATATTTTAAGCATATACCTTTTTGTATTGTTTTAACATGCTCTAGAAACTCACTGTTTTTTTTTTTTTTAAGATTTTATTTATTTATTTGACAGACAGAGATCACAAGCGGGAGTTGGGGGGAAGCAGCCTCCCTGTTGAGCAGAGAGCCCAATGCGTGGCTCGATCCCATGACCCTGGGATCATGACCTGAGCCAAAGGCAAAGGCTTAACCTACTGAGCCACCCAGGCGACCCTAGAAACTCGTTGTTAAGGAGTAGTAATTTCTCTTATTCTAGGTAGAAATGATATTATTATCTTAATTTTAAAAAGAGGGAAACTACAAATGTGAAGTATTAATGATAATTCTCAGGAAAAACTGGAGCTATATTATATACATCCTGATTCCTGACTTTTGAAGGAAAGCCGTGGGGCCATACCTGCAATGACCATATGATTTTATTGATCGGCCATTTCAGGCAACTAGAATACATATATATATATTTTTCCCCACTACTTGTATTATATTGTCAATCAGGTATTTTTCTGTTATGTGGGGGTCATTGCTGTGTTTATTGAAGCCAAAGGCCCTTTGATTTCTGTTAAGGAGAAAATATCCATCAGAGCAGAAAACAATATCCTTCAATAAAAAACTTACAGGATGCCTGTAACTTGATTTCGATGTTCAAATAGTTAAATGACATTTCTCTCTTTTCATTTCAGACCATGCCTTTGTTACAGCTCACAGCAGAATCTGGAATTAAATTCAAGGCAGTATATCAAATGTTTGTGGATGTCTCTACTGAGTACAGGTGAAAGCATGGACTCCAGTGCAGTCTGGGGAATGTTCTTGGTCCCCTCTGTCCAATTCCGTAGCCACTACACACTTGTGACAAGTGTTAAAATGTGACTAGTCCAAAGTGAGATAGTATAAAATACACCGCAGATTTCAAAGATTTAACTGAATATAAAGAAAATAAAAATCTCATTAATGATTATTGTGTTAGTTACATGTTGGAATGGTAGGATTTTGATATATTGGGTTAAATAAAATATATTACTAAAATTAATTTCACCTGCTTCTTTTTATGAAGAAGCTATTAGAAAACTTAAAATGTTCTCTGTGACTTGTGGTATGACTCACCTTAAGAAATACAGGACAACACCACTCTTAAATTTTCTCACTTCATCTTTCAAAAGGAAAAATAGTAGCTCTTTTCTATACGTATGAGGATTTGAAAGTTCTTGAAAGTGTACTCAGTAAGTAGTAACCACCAATTCTGGGGGGCAGTTTTAGGGAGGTATGCTCTAAATGTATTAATATCCCTCTTTTCAGCATGGAGGCCTGTGAATTTTGAACGGTCCCTCCAGTCATGCAAGTACCAACGCCACGCTCAATGTGTACAACAGTTCCATCACCACAAAATATTACCTTGTGTGTATCGCAATCAACCTCTTGCCTCAGCGACAGCCCTTGGCAATCAATAATCTCTTCCAGAGTGTTAGACAAACCGGATCACACTATATAGACCTTTGAGTCTCACTTCTTTTATTGAGCAAAATGCACTTGAGATCCATCCGAGTTGTTGTGGAAATCAGTAGTTTTTTCCTTTTTATTTCTGAGTACTACTCCACTGTACAGATGTACCAAAGTTAGTTTATTAATTTACTAGTCGAAGGGCATTTGGGTTGTTTCCAGTTTTTAATGATGATTAATCAACCCAGTATGCATCTTTGCTCACAGGTTTGACTATGAACATGTATTATCATTTTTCTTAGACAAACACCTAGCAGTAGGCTTGGTGAATCACATGGTAAGTGTATTTTTAATTTTGTAGGACACTGCCAAAATGTTCCTCCCTGAAACGGTTTCATTTTGCATTCCCACCAGCAGTGTATGAGTGTTTCAGACATGCCATATCCTTGCCAGAACTTGATACTATCATCCTCCTTCACCTTTTTATTTTTTTTTAATTTAGCACTTCTAATAGGAATGTAAAGATATCTCATTGTGGTTTTAATTTTTATTTCCCCAGTGACCCATGATGTTCAACATCCTTTTGTGAATTTCTTTACTAGCCGTACTTCATCTTTGGTGAAATGTGTAGTGAAATCTTTTGCCTCTGTATTTTTACTGGGTTATTTGAGGCTTGAGTGTTCTTTACAAATTCTGGATACAAGCCATTTATCATATATGTGTCTTGCAAATAATTTTTCCCTGTATGTGGTTTGTGTTTTTGTTCTTCTAACAGAATCTTTAGAAGAGAAGTTTTAAATTATGATATTGTCCAATTTATCAATACGTTTATAGGTCACATTTTTGGTGTCATACCCAAGAAATTTCTGCTTAATCAAGATCAAAAAGCTTTTTCTCATGTTTTCTTATAAAAGTTTTATTGTTTATTGTGTTCATATATGATTTATTTTGAGCTCCTTTTTACATACGGCATAAGGTATAGGTTGGAATTTTTTTTTCATATAGATATCCAATTGTTTTAGTACCATTTGTTGAAAAGCCATACTTTCTCCATTGAAATGCCTTTGCATTTTTATGAAAAATAAATTGCCCACACACACATCACTTTATTTCTGGTATTTACTGTATTAATCTATATGTCTATCCTCTCATCAGTATTACAAGCCTTAGAATCAGGTAGTGTGAATCTTCTGAATTTGTTCTCTTTCGAAATTATTTGGCTTTCAAGCGGTGCCTTAGTGGTTCAGTCAGTTAAGCGTCTGCCTTGTCTTGGATCATGATCCCAGGGGTCCTGGGATGGAGCCCCAACTCACAACAACTCAGCGGGGAGTCTACTTCTTCCTCTGACCCTCCCCCTGCCTGTGTGCCCTCTCTTAAATAAATAAAATCTTAAAAAAAATTATTTGGGCATTCTAGTTCCTTTGCATTTTCATATGGTTTTAGAATCTACTTATTTATTTTGAAAGAAAATGTCTCTTGAGATTTGACTGGAAATGCATTGAATTTGGAGCAATTTGTTTCTCAACTTTCTTGAGTTTTCCAACAATAAAAGTGATATAAATTCTATTTTATTCAGGTCTTCTTTGATTTCTTTCATTACAGATTTATGGACTCCATTATCCAGAAACTGCATAAATTTTGTTAGACTTATAGCTAAGTATTTCATTCTTTTAATGTTACCTCAAAATTTCAATTTCTGATTGTTCAATGCTAACATACAGAAATATAACAGAAGAACAGAAATACTATATAGAAATGCAGCAATACAACTTACCAAAGAAAAATATATTGACCTGTTCCCTTTACTGTAGCTAAACTCACTTATTAATTTGATTATTTTTAAATAAATTCTTTGAGATTTTCTCCACAATCTGCAAATAGACAGTTTTATTTCATTCATTCCAATCTGTATGTCTTTATTATGATTTTCTTCCTTTATTGCATTGACGAGATCCTTAAACATGAGGCTGATGGATGAGGTGAGAGAGGACATCCTTGCCTCATTCCCACTGGTAGGGGGGAAGGATTCAGCATTTCATCATTAACTGTGAGGTTAGCTTTAGGTGTTTTAGAGATGCTCTCTATCAGACTGAGCAAATTCTCTACTATTGCCTGTTTGCTAAAAGGTTTTATTATGAATGGATGTTAAATTTTGTCAAATATTTTTTTCAACTTCTTTTGAGATGGTTACACAGTTTTCTGCTTGAATCTGTTGATGTGATGAATCACATCTTTTGATTTTAGGATGTTGAATGAACCTTACCTTTTCTTTCTTTCTTTTTTTTTTTAAGATTTATTTGGGTATTTATTTATTTATTTGAGAGAGCAAGAGAGACAGAGAGAGAGAGGGAGGGAGAGAGAATGTACGGGGGAGGGGCAGATGGAAAGAGAGAGAGAGGGGCTTGATCCCATGACCCTGAGATCATGGCATGAGTCAAAATCAAGAGTCAGACACTAAACTGACTGAGCCACCCAGGCACCCTGAGCCTTGGGTTTTCTTATGATGCATCACTGTTTTTATATTCTTGGATTCAGTTCACTAATATTTTGCTGAGGACTTTTGCTTTTATTTTATGAGGGACATTTTCTGGCATTTTCTTTCTTTCTTGTAATATCTTTGTCTGGTTTGGGTATCAGGGTAACTTTGGTCTTATTACATGATTAATGTAGTGTTTCTCGTTTTGTATTTTCTGGAAGAGTTTGTGTAGAATTGATGTCAAATTTGTTTTAAATTTTATTTTATTTTATTTTTAATATTTTATTTATTCATTTGACAGATAGAGATCACAAGTAGGCAGAGAGGCAGGCAGAGAGAGAGAGGAGGAAGCAGGCTCCCAGCCAAGCAGAGAGCCGGATGCAGGGCTTGATCCCAGGACCCTGGGATCATGACCTGAGCCAAAGGCAGAGGCTTTAACCCACTTAGCCACCCAGGCGCCCCTTAAATTTCATTTTAAATATCATATTCTTGGAGGAGACTTTCCTAACACCTCAATCTAAATTAGGTTTCTTCTGTTATTAACATTCTTACTGTCTTTATAGATTTTATCAAATTTATAATTATGTATTTATTTGAGGTAAATTCCTTTAATGTTTGCATTCTGTTCCAAGAGGCTATTCCACATCTGTACAGTTTACCATTATGTCCATGCTTAGCATAGTGTTTGACATCTAATAGGTGTTTAATAAATAATTGGCTGAATAGATATATGAATCCTGAGGATTTAATGAATGTCCTTATTCATCATTCATCATACCAATTATAAGCATTAAACCTATAATTACTTGCTTTGTATTCATGAAAACTTCCCACAATGAGCAGGAAAGTACTTTAGACACAACACAATTTTAGTGGGTATTAAAAACATAATATCATAACAGAAGTAGATAATTGCCAACATAATGATTTATAACATGGAATTAGTATTTCCATAAATCTACTTGATCATGATAAAAATGCTTTTGTATTTTCTAAGTGAACTGACAAACTAAAATTTTGTGAACTGTTAGAACTCATGTTTGGTTTTAGCCTGAGAAAAAGAGAATTTAGTGGAAATTACATTTTAGTTACTTAGCTTTTAAAGAGTAAATATAATAAATTTAAGTAAAGAACTCAATGTTATATATGTTTTACAATACTTTGAATATTAGCTAATTTTCCTTTCTTTTCTCTCTTTCTTTCTTTTTCTTTCTTTCTTTTCTTTTCTTTTTTTTTTTTTTTAGTAAAACCAGCTGAATATATTTTGGTTAAAACAATAGCAAGTTGGTCAGAGCAGGAAGCCCCAGAGCGTGCAGTCCAGATTTAGGGGCACAGAAGCTGCCTTATCTGCTGATACTTATAAAGAGAAATGTTCAGGGAGGCATTTACAATTTCAGTGGCTTCCATTTAAAATAGTCTTTTACCTTGTTCTCAGTTAAGCATCTGCTTTTTTTTTTTTTTTTTTTTGCCAGCAGCGGCAGCAACTTGGGAGAATGGAAGAGAAGTGAAGCCTATGGTTAGCTATTTAAACATGTTATACAAGCATCCATAAATACGTTCAAACATAAAATCTGAATTCAAGCAGAAGTGATCTTCCCTGGCCAATCAACTTCCATTCATTAGTTCTTTCCTTCTTTCAACAAATGTATTTTGAGGAACTAAAATGTACCAAGACTTGGTAGGGGTGGGGATAAATTGGAGAGCAGCGTAATGTAGAATTTGTCTTCGTAGAGCTTCTGGTTTAGTGGAGGACTCAGACAGTGTAACAAGAAATAACAGTAGGTAATGTTAAGTCCTTTAATGGCCGATGCTAGTACATGGGAGGAGTATTAACCTAGTCAGGGGTGGGGCTATGCTGGGAAGATTTCCTGTTTGAGCTGAGAGTTGAAAGATATATGGGAACTAGGTACATGAAGCAAGGAGAGGAGTGGAATGAGCACTATAAGTGGCAGAATTAAGACTATTCATAACAACATACTTAGTGGGCACTTACTAAGTGTTCCACAGGGACAATTTCATTTGGTTTTTACAAGGACTCTATGGATTGGGTGTTATTGTTTCCAACTGAGGAAGAAGGATGGGGATTCCAGGATAGAGATAGTTTAGAAACTTGGCTCAGCTGACACAGGTAGGATGTGATAGAGCCAAGATCAGAATCGTGTTGCTCTATGTGCGACTGTTGGCAAAAAGGAAGTTCAGAATAATGAGTGCATAATGCCCACAGAGGGAGGTTGTTGTTGGGGGAAGTGAGTGAATGAAACTTATCAGGGAATGACAGGGGAAAGGATGGAGGTAAGGATCAGGTTTTGATGGGGTTTTGCAAACCCCATAAAGGAGCAAATTGAATGTCACTTAAATGTTAGCCATTTTCTCTCACAATTTAAATTCTTACCTCCAAATAGTTCTCGAGCTCTTTCATCTTACTTGGTGGAATGAAGAATATGGTCCTGACTCAGGTGACATGACATAAATATGGTAAAGACTATATACTAGTGGAAGATTGTTTTGCTTGAGGAGAGTTTTTTCCACCTCAGAGTAAAATAATCAGAGAAAGCTTTCTTACATGAATTTATAGCTTCCTGACAAACTGTGTTCATTGTCTATGGTTTTCTTTTCTGAAATGTATTTCTTTTATTTTTGTCTTTGGGTCAGAATCATTCATTACAGATTATTAATCTGTATGCTGCCAGATACAGTGGGGTGTCCTTTTCTATTGTAAGCATATATCACAAATAATCTGTCAAAAAATATGAGTCATTGCATTTTACGAATTGTGTTAATTTTTTAAAAAATAAATTAACTCAGATTCAAATTTTTTAAATGCATAACTATTGCATTAGGTTCTTCTTGATGAGTGGGAGAGGAAGGGGACTTGTTTTTATCACGCATGCCATTGTGTTTGGAGGTGTTCTGTGCATGCAAATCACACTGTTGGGTATATCAAGGCGGATGATCAATAGGCATGAATTGTGATGGTCCTAGGAGGCCCTCATTTAACTCAGGCATGAGCTGGTTGCTACAGGAGGTTCTTAACCCTAGCTAATTATTTTATACCAAAAGAAGCCTGGAAATAGTGTTGCTCAAATGACCAAGCTATTTTCTCCTATAGAAAACAGAGCAAACACATGTCTCTTCAATGGTGGGTCAGTTGTGTCCTCTTTGGAAACATTGAAACGATATGTAGATGAAGAATTACAACTCATTATTAGGAAGATCTCATTGTGAATTGATTTCTAAATTCACATATTTTCAGAACATTGGGCTCATAGCTCAACATTTTATGAGTAAAACTGGGGATATCTAGTAGCCAGCAGAATGATATAAAATCTATTTTTTTTTTTTTTTTTTTTGGCAGCAGAGGATCAGAGACTTTACAGATCTCCATGACCTGCATGATTATTAGAGTTGTATGAATCTACTTTCTCTGGTTAATTACATTTGAGATATGTATTGCTTATAAAATGTGTCTTAGAAAATGAATCAGCCTTTGTATATCCACTTTTAAAAAAGTAAACATGTTCAGATGGAGATTTTTCATGGGATAAAGACTTCTTTAGATTACTTCAAAAAAAATTTGTCACAGCAAGCCCATCTGGAAGGAAGTGGAATTCTTGGTTTTGTGTTGGCTGGAGTCCCTGCTCAGGAGACTTGACCTTTGTACTAGGAAAGCAAAAAATTCTAAATTTTGGTTTGCTGATTTAGGCTTAAGGAAAATCTCCTTCAGTCCTATCTTATTGTCAACTCCTTAAATTTAGGAAAAAGGAGAAACTGTACTTTATGGAATTCAATAAAGTGAGTGGGGGAGTAGACAAGGAGAAAAAGAAGAGAGTCTCCTTTTATGCGTTAGGCGTTCATTTCGCTCCAGAATTCGTGAAGGGGCCACAAGAGTCAAGGCATCCTGATACTAATTTAGCTGACATATTCATTCTCTTATGCACAAGGGTTGTCATTTAAAAACATTAAAAGTGAAAAAAATAAATCAATGATTGACAGTATAACAGGACTAGTTGACTCAGCGACTAAGTCACCCATTTGATAATTAGATTTTTTCTAGAATTTGAAGTGGTAAAAGCAGATTGGCCCCGGACTTTGTCTCCTTTTAGAACAGGCAAGCTTTGGTCTGACATAGCACAACAGGCCTCCTCATGTGCACCTTCAAGTCCATGAGATGTGGAAGAGTTTGCTCGTACTGTGGGTTGGTGCCTATTCTTTTAGGGACAAAAAGAACTGGCCAGTCAGTCCCTTTACAGATGGCTATGTTCTTAAACAAATATTCTGCATCTCAACAAGGAGAGCCCTTGGTAAAACCAAAGTAGGTGAATTTTATCTTCAGGGACCGCTACCCTTTCTCTCTACGCCACCTGAGCACCTTTTCCTGGTTCCCACTGTGGGCACGGTAGCATCTTTTGGCTTTTGGAGGTACTTAGCCTGACAGCCCTGGCTTCCTCACTGGGGCAAATTTTTCTCTCCTAGCAGTGCCTCTTGCTCTAGGCCTTCCCCTCTCTTCCAATGCCCCTTTAACAACTACCTGGCTTACTTCCAGTTTCTAAGCACTCTTGTTTGTGGGCATTAATGAGTAGGCACTACATATGGGATATTTTGTAATTCTTGTTAATACATGAAATTGCCTATATTTTTATCTCTCTTGGATAATATGATGTCTTCATCTGGTTAAAAATGTAGAGAACTAAAATATTTTAACAAACAAATGGGGAGGGAGGGCCTTCACAGGTTGTTAATTTCACATTCTTTTAATAATTGCCTATTCCTCAAATACCTAGAACTCATTTTGTGAATATGTTTATGTTTCTTTTTTTCTTCAAGAGATTTTTTTAAAAAAGATTTTATTTATTTATTTGACAGACAGAGATCACAAATAGGCAGAGAAGCAGGCAGAGAGAGAGGGGGGAAGCAGGCTCCCTGCTGAGCAGAGAGACCAACGAAGGCTTAGATTGATCCCAGGACTGTGAGCCCATGACCTGAGCCGAAGGCAGAGGCTTAACCCACTGAGCCACCCAGGCGCCCCTCTGCAAGACATTTTAAAGAAACTATAAGTTAAGCAGTTTGAGAGTTTTCAAAATAAAGAAGAAAGGAAGAAATATTGCCTTTACATGTGTTCCCCGTAAGTCTTTAGGGTGGAAAGGGTCCCAGAGGCTACATTGTTTTTGTCTGTTCATTTTAGTAGACTTCAAGATACAATCTAGACTCATTCTCTTACTTAAAGAGCCAGGAAACAGAGACACAGTGTTACTGTGTCTAGTTTATAAGGTCAGAGAGATTAGTTACTTGCAAAATGGGAGTCACAACATAGTTTTCATATAACTGATATGATATATTTTATTTCAATAGAGATAAATAGTTTTAAATGTTATTTTAAACCCTGGGGCTTTATATGTCATGTTATGAAGATGATTCTTCTAAAACCATTCTGTCCCATTCCTCCTCCTAAGCTGTATCTCTCATTTCCTTTTAAATCTAACTCAAATTCACCTTCCTGAAAGAAAATGTGTTGATTACCTTGCTCCAAACTTACTTGACTTGACATCTCATCTGCCTTTAGGAAAAGATTTTCAGTGTGTTTATGTGTAGCATGCATTCATTTATTTAAAAAGAAAGTTACTGTGTCTAGTTTATTGGTCTTATTTTCCCCATAAGTAAGCATCCTTGTTTTTGTCCACTGGCATCCCAATGGATGTCCTGAATTGCTGATGCCCAAGTTCTTCTGATTTTTCTTTCCCATCCTGTTTTCTCTACCTTCTTTCCACAGTTGTAGTGGGGATTAAGCCAAGCATTTTCAGGGCTGATTGCAATGAACAACAACTTCATCTTGTCTTCCAGAGGACGTGGCTGAAGGGAGACTGCTATCTTTTACTCAGAGAATATTCAAACCAAAAAAGATCTGTAAGGAAGTAGTCTGGAGGTATGGAGAGCTGGTTGTAAGGGGGAACAAAAGTACAAGATTTTTAAAAGCAAAAGGGAAACAGCATCCAATTTAAATCAACCTCCTGTCTCTGCTTTTTATATCCTTGCTGTGAATTCAGGAAAATGAGTTCCCCAATTTCATTGTGCTGCGGGTGTGCGTCCATGTGGCTGAATGCTGGGAGATCTTCTGAGCGTTTGCACGGTAAATGATCCTTATTATGCCCTGAAAGAATTAAGGCTTCTTGGAAAATCTCAAACTTGTTTCTTGGGAGTTTATTTCTCCCTAGTGCAATCTGATTCACCATGATATTTATAGTGGATGTTTTGATTCTGTGCTGGTGCCTTGGGCTCACAGTGTATTTTTCTAGTTGTTGTTGTCATGTAATCTGACTTGCAAAACTATTTAAAGGCTAAAGCAGACTTTTTTTTTTTTTTAATTCTTTTAGGCAAGAATCAAGATTGAAGGCTTCACTATTTCTTTACTTTTTTTCCTACCCCTTCTTGCCTCTGCTAGACACTGACAAAGATTTTGATGCTTAAGAATTAATAGAAAAACATCAGGACAAATAAGATACAGCACCTTGCTCCCTTATCAATGGCTGAGGGTAATTTTAGTTTCTTTCTCAAAAATATCAGAGTGAAAGTCAGTCTGATTTAAATCCAATATTGAAAGGATTGTGCAGTTCTGGGGTGCTTATCATTGAGGAAACCTGTTTCCCCACTTCTGAGATAAATGGGATGGAAGAGACATTCTGTAGCAAAGGAGTTTCTCTGTTCCTTTTTCTTCTTCTCTCTTTCTAGTCCCTGCAGCTGGGAAGTATAAAGACAGAAACTTTGTCTTAGAGTGCTCAGAAATTACTCTGTGAAAGGTGATCAGTATTAGCAAGATGAACTTGTTTTTCTATGAAGAATTTGACTGACCTAAACTTACTTTTGCAATGGCCAGGTTTTCAGGCAAAGCCAGGAAGGGTAACCATTGTGAGCTCGAGAAGCCCCCGGATGGAGCTAGGATGTTGTGGGGAGCTCAGAGAGGTTGCAAATAACAGACATGAAATAAAGAGGGAGGAAAAAAAGAGGCAGGGAGTCCACAGAGGGAAGGACTGAAAGAGACTCATCCCAGAACAGGTTCTAAAACACTGGTAAAAAGGGGGCTGATTTTGGCCCACTTTCATTCGGCAGTGGGTGACACTGCGCCATTCCTGGAGTCCTAGTTGGTTGTTACAATGTAGGATTAGTGCTGATATTTCGGGAATAAAGCCAGGAATGCTGCTAACCGTCCCATGATGTATAGGACAGCCCCCGCGACAGAGATTTTTCCAACTCATTATGTCAGTAGGGCTGTGGCTGAGAACACACTCTAAGCCAACCAAGAAAGGACTAGCTGGGAAAAGTAATGCTGTTCACCTCTTTGCACTGGTGTTCATGGTCAGCCAGTTGTAGGCTGGTTTCTTCCTGGTAATGCCAGGCACCCACCAGCCCTCCGACATTGTAGGCAAGCCTGATATTTTCCACTGGGCTCCTGCCCATCATTCCTTACCGAACTGAGACTCTATATAAACGTAACTATAGAGAGTTTTTTCTTGGCATGTTAAACCTCTTTAATCTTTAATCATTTCTACTTTTGACCCTTACCCATCTCACCAGCAGAGAAATACTTGTTAATAGAGCCCTCCTTAGGGGTGCCAGGGTGGCTCGGATGGTTAAGTGTGTGCCTTTGGCTCAAGGCATGATCTCCGGGTCATAGGCTGGAGCCCCGCATCATGGTCCCCGCTCAGTGGGGAGTCTGCCTCTCCCTCTCCTTCTGCTCCTGCCCTGGCTCATGCTCGCTCTCTCTCTCTCTCTCTGTATCTCTGTCTCAAATAAATAAATAAAATCTTAAAAAAAAAAAAAGAGAGAGAGAGCCTCCTTAAATCACTAATTTAGTTGTTTCTTCAACAAGTTTATTGAGGGCCAACTGTATACAAGGCATTTGGTAGACCCCTCAGACACATCCCTACATCAATGAACAAAGCAAAGACTTCTAGCTTACTTACTAGTGAGGAAAACAGACAGAAAAGACAATAAACAATAAACATAATAGATCTATAAGGGATATAATAATATGCTGGGAAATTTTTTTAATGCTTTTTAAAAAATTATTTTTATTAACATATAATTACAGTGGGAAATTTTCAGCAGCATATTTTTAATTTTTAAATAAAAAGAGAAGAAGAAGGTAAGGCAGCGAAGGCAGAGCAGACAGGGCGCAGAATTGGGCAGAGCTCACTGACAAAGGGACAGTAAGTGCAGAGGTGAAACAGGGAGGCAATGGTCATGTGTATTCTTTTTTCCTTTATTTTTTAGTTTTAAAGTGGTTTATTTTTGGTGTGCACAATTTCTTCATTGTGACTATACAAGTGATTCTCTATATATAGGAAATGGAATTATATTCAAAATAACATAGACACAGCAAACAAGTATCTTTGAAGTTACAAAAAATTATGACTACTTGAAATAAATTAACGTTCTCAAACTAATAAGTAAGTACATTAATTTGACTAGTTAGTAGGTATAAGGGAAAAGGCATCATACTACAATAAACAAACAAAATGTAACATGCATTCCTCTTATTAGAAAAAAGACACTTTCAAATATTTTTCTCATTTTTATATATATATTTTAACTGTGGGTATTACAATTCCCACAGAAATGAGGTGCTGAATTCAGATATAGTAAGCGGCACCATGCAAAAGTTGCCCAGTTTTGCCAATCAACCTCCATCACAATCTAGGACAAAGTCCCTGGGATGGTCGGCCCCAACTCAAGTGTGAAGAATCTGCCAGGTGGACAAAATAATGGTCTTCTCAACAGTATTTCCATGTAAAAAAATTAAGATACAACATTAGTTCAATTAGACAGGTTACTAAAACATTTATGGAGTGAGGGAGAATGCATTCTCATAAGAGTAGTAATCTTCAGTTGAAATAAACTATTTATGCAATGCACATCTTGAATGTATATGCACACATGTGTACATGTAAGTATAATACATTTAGGAAGCAGACACAAGTCATGCGTATTCCTGCTTTCCTCCTAAATGCTAACCTTTGGTGAAAGAACCTCCAAATGTGGCATGAACCCAGCAGTCCCGAGGGCACCCCGCAAATGTCCTTCCAAGGGAGGCTGCATTCAGGAGCAGGATCTGAAAACAGTTTTGCCCATCCCATTTGTGAACTGGCTCACTGGTCTTAAGTTTGAAAGTAGGTCATCTTAAGCTCGGGAGCTTGGTTATGGTTCAATAATTTCTCAAGGCTTCTGTGGTGTTAGTGTAAGTGAACAAAGGAGGCTATCCAGAAAGAGATGGCTGTCTGGTCAGCACAGGATCCGCCGTCTCTCCCGTTGTGCGAGGC
Organism: Lontra canadensis; assembly: GCF_010015895.1. Taxonomy (NCBI): domain Eukaryota; kingdom Metazoa; phylum Chordata; class Mammalia; order Carnivora; family Mustelidae; genus Lontra; species Lontra canadensis. Next base: position 105,606,020 of record NW_022630995.1, on the reverse strand, counting down.
TGAACAGTGTGCAGTTTAACTTGAAGCCATGCAGCCATCATTTTACCCACTGCTTCAGAGCGATGGTCTGATGCATCTAAAGGGCAGGATGCTACATAGAACACTATGGAAGGAAGAATCTGGAAACCTGAAAAGCTCATGTCTAGAAGAGGCAGCCGTGGATGGCATTTCTTCCTAGTGTGCAGGTAGGTGGAATTGGGATAGAAACTCAATGTCATGAAAACACAGAGGACCAAGAAGAAGTCACAACTGAAGGCCCCGAAGGGGTTCCAGGGAGAGCATGGCATCTGTGTGAGTCTTCACCGATGAGAGAGTCAGAAAGAGGAGATGGGGGAAGCATTCCCAGGATTAGAAAGAGTAAGAGCATGGCAGTAGGGAGGGGAGGCTGCCAAAACTGTAGATTAAGTGTACATTCTGTGATCACAAGCACATTTTTGGAAAGGAAGGGCTTAAAGCTGTTACGAGCCAGATGTTTTCAGACCATAGACCCTGGAACCAAAGGATTCTCTCACACTCTTCTCACTTCCAAAATGTGAGCTTTTGTATCAGCAAGGCCATGGCACTGTGTTGGAAGGACTAGATTTTCTTTATATTATTTTTCTAAAGTGTCTTTCAGTTTCTCATTTGAACATCCTTATCCAGTAGAAAGATTCATGAGCCCGAAACCCCCATTCTCGCGTGCTCATGCTTACTGATTCTTACCAAAATCGTGGTCAGTAAAGCTGTCCTTCACTGAACCCTCCTCTTTGGGAAACATTCCCCTCAAATTCGTCTCCTTCTATTCCTCCTGGATATCATGCTTTATCAAAATCATTGCTGTTTTGAGCTGCTGCTGTGGTCTATCTTTGCTTTGTTCAGCTTTAGAATGACTGTTTAAAGAGGAAGTTATGTGTTAACTTAAAAGACCAGTTTACTATGGTGCAATAAGATGATTGTTGGAAATTTGGTAGCTTTAAAAATGAATTTTGGCAATGTAGCTTTCAAAACACTAGATACCAAGCAAAATGATATGCTTAAAATCCAATGGAATCTATGACTTTGCCTGTCTTATAACTGTAAATAAGCCTTTTGGGAGGTCATGGACATTATAATAGGTACAATCTTCAGGAATTGGGTTATTTAATCTGAGTGAATATTTATTAAGTATTTATTAAAGGTTCCAGGCACTTGACTTGGTCTTCTGGCATTGCCACTTTATTTAATTCTGGCAGCAGCTATGGGGGGCAGGGATTATTACTGTGGCCATTTTACAGACAGAAACTGAAGTTCAGAGAGGTTAGGTAACCTGCCAATGGTCTAGTGGGGGACAAGATGAAGGCTCTTGAGAGACCTGTATTTTGGAAAAGACACTTGGGGAAAATGAGACCAGTTTGCTCACCCTATGAGAAGCTGAAATAATCATAGCCAAGAAGTCATATTCTTGATTTTCTGTTTAAGAAGTAAGATGCTCTCACCCTCCTTCCTTGAATGAAAAGATAGACTTCTCCTGTTGGTTGATGTTCTTCAGAGTATCCGGGATAACATTTAGGTCAATTTTGAGGTATGTTGAATGAGAGAAGAATTTGAAAGATTTTGATTTAAGGTGGAGGGAAAAAAAAAAAAAAGAAAGCAGAATTAGGTTTCCCGACATCTACACCTTACCAGCACTTTTTCCACATTCTTTTTCTTCTTCTTCTTTTTAAAATTGCACTTGCCATAATGAACTTCAGCTTTTCAGTTTGCTTGTCCCTATTCCTTCCTCTTACTTCCAGGAAGGTGAGTTCTGAGGAGATGGAATGTGTCTAACTCAGTTTTGTGTCACCAAATTCCACATGGTCCAAACAATATCTGGGAAGTAATAAGTGTTCAATAAACACCTTGAAAATTGGTGGCTGACTTGATTGGTTGTGTGTATTGGCTTTAAAAAAGAGCAGATTTGTCAGGCCCAAATTTGTGATTTTTTGGGTAGCAGAATTATTAAAGAACCCTGTATCCTATGGGACTATCTTGCCTAAGGTCACAGATAAAAATTATTCCTCTTCTGGATCTGTCATTCCATGCTGGGTTAGGCCAATCTGTGTCCCTAATGATAAGAGTACCTGTAAAATGTTTGTTTTCCTGAAGGCAGATAGAATTGGAAAGTTTTTTGTTGTTGCTGTTATTTGGCATCATTTAAAAAATACTCATTTTCTTTTCTTTTTTAAGAAAAAATATTTTTAAAAAATATTTTATTTATTTATTTGAGAGAGTGAGAGAGGGTATGAGAGGGGAGAAGGTCGGAGCGATAAAGCAGACTCCCCATGGAGCTGGGAGCCCCATGTGGGACTCGATCACGGGACTCCAGGATCATGACCTGAGCCGAAGGCAGTCGCTTAACCAACTGAGCCACTTAGGCACCCAAGATTTTATTTCTTTATCTAACAGAGAGATAGAGCTGGTGGGAACAAGCAGAGGGAATGGCAGAGGGAGAGGAGAAGCAGACTCCCTGCTCCATGAACAAGGAACCTGACTTGGGCTTGATCCAAGGACCCTGGGATCATGACCTGAGCCGAAGGCAGATGCTTAACCATCTGAGCCATCCAGGCACCCTCCAAATATTCATTTTCCTAATCTGTACTTACATTGACCGTGTAGTAATTTTGCATTTGACCAAGCACGTGTATAGAAGATAAAATGGACATTTTCTCTCAGTGCCAATTTCCTGAAGTACGATAAGCTTCTACTTCATCTTTTCCCTTGAAGTCCCCCCCCCCCCATTTCTAGTCAAGCACTTATTAAATCATTAAGAGGAAAATTTGGGTCATCTTTTAATATGTACTGGCCTTGCGATTTTTTTCTTTCTCAACAACTGTTTAAACTACATTTGCTGAAGAAAGTGTGTGGTTCAGTCTTGCACTAAGCCATGTAGCACAGGACAATCAGGAGGATTTGCAAAGTCTAGCCATAGTATGCTGCCCCTTTCTCCCCGTTGGTCTCTGATTCTGCGCTTTCTCTGTGGATACCTAAGTCTTATTGGAGCAGGACTGTATCTGTTGAACAATTGTCTCCATGGGAGTTGTGTTTTCGTGGGTATAACATAGGGTAGTGGTGTTGTGTGCAGTCTTGATAAACAACGACTATCTATACCGGTTTTTTTCCCCCCAGAAAATCGTCTTTTGCTTTCACATTAATCACAAACTTATTTCTAAATGGTAATACAAGCAGTTCTTCAAATTCCTTGAAATAATCCTTTTAGAAGTCTAATTGGCCACACGATGACTTTGTTCTAGACAATGGCATAATTTTGTTGGACTATAAGCAGATGACTTCTTCTCCTAGCTTACAGTCTGACTGCAAAATCATGGCTGAAATATACGGGGATCTTACAAAAATTTGACTTCGCTAACAGTCTTTCATTGTTTTTGTTTTTAATCCAGCCCCTTTGAATTTCAGGGAAAACTCAGCTGCATAAAACATTTCATGTAAATTTTGTCTGATCTTGTTTACAAGATCTACTTCTAATGAGGCACAGATTCTTAAATCAGCCGACTCGAACTAATACAGCCGAAAGGCAATGCACCCTAACACAGTCAGCTTCTCCTGGGCCAGGGGATTATGTTCTTAAACAGCCTACTTTATTGTTTGTTGAACAAACCTATCTTCCAGAGTTGTGTGGTTCTTGAAGATGGTCCTGCTGTCCTGACAGCGCCTTGGGAGTCCAGAGCAGGGCTGAGAGAGAAGACCAACAATCTACCTTTCCTTCTCTTCCCCAGAACTTTCTCTGCCTTCCTTCTGCTGCTGCTCTTCCCATTGTTCTCTTCCTATCTTTGGATGTTTTGGTAACTTCTGTGCCGTGAACAGATTTAGTGTCTTCCCAGTCTTTATTTTTATTTCACTCTCCACCTGTAAAAGCCACCATCCTCACATCTACTTTGGGAAATCATATCCATCCTTCAAGGCTCAGCGCGAAAGCCATCTTCTGTGTGAGCCCTTTCTCAGACACCGCCCTGGAAGCCTCTTTGTTCCTCTGGTCTTCCCTGGCATTGTTGTTGGGAGTGTGCCTATGGTAGCTGTTTTATCTTCCTTGTCCCTAGATAATTTCTGCACCTCTTATCGCCTTCTCCTAGCCTGGGAGGCCCTGGAAGGTGGAAATGCTAGAGTACATAGGCCAATACCTTATACAAAATAGGAGATCAATTTTTTTGAGTGCATAAATGTTACTTGGGGAACGTGCACTTACATGAGCAAATTGCATTCCCTCAGTCTGCCTCTCTTCCTTTTACCTCGGATTCCAAAGAAGCCCACATGGCAGGGAGGTGGGAAGGTCTGGGCTCTCTCTTTCATTTAGGGCCTGGCAGCCAGAGGCTTGCCAATACGGGCCCTGATAAAAGGAAGCCACATCCAGAACATGAGACAAGAAAATACAGACAGTTTTGATTTCTCTAATGTATTGCTTGTTGGTTTCTGTGTCCATCTCACGGAAATGAAATATTTATTTTCCCATTCTCCATTTAATTTTTGGTGTTTAAAAATTTTGTTTATGTGAGAACAGAATGGAAAAGACACTGCTTCTTTTATTTTTTATGCAAATCTGACTGCATTTGAGAGAGATTATCACTGGATTTCACAGAGGAAAAAAATCTTCATTATCAGACTGTGAAATGTCCCCAAGCCAAATTTTCCCATGATCTCATTAAATACAACTTTTTAAAGTTCTAAACTCTAATTTAACTAGCCAATGGCAATGTACTCATGTAAGTACAAAAGTTGAAGATATTCAGAAGAAGAGTAATGAAAAATACTAAAAGACCAAGTAATTCATCCAATACAACAAATAATAAATGCAGAAACTACTACTGACAAAAATGTAATGATAAGCATAAATCCTGGGGAAAATGTGCAGTGACTGTTTAAGATACATTCTTTAAAGATGTGATTGATTGATTGATTGATTGATTTATAGCAAGAGAGGGGAGGGGCAGAGGGAGACAATCTCAAGCAGACCATGGAGCCCAATGCAGAGCTCGATCTCATGACCCTGAGATCATGACTTGAACTGAAACCAAGAGTCAGATACTTAACACACTGGATACCCCGGTGTCCCTGAGATTCATCTTCGTGGCCTGTATGTTAGCGGGGACAGTAAGAAAGGGCCCCGACAAAAGGAAACAACATCTAGGACTTGAGGCAAGTAAGCTTGAGACATGCAGAAGAGACACCCAGAAACAGAAGGAAGAAGCAAGACTTTACCAGAATGGAGACAAGGCCAAGAGCTGGAACTAAATGTTTTCCCTGCTTCTTTGGAGGAGAAAATGAAGTTTGAGAGCCTAAAGTTGCATCTTTGGAGATGTTTATATAAATTTATACCTAGGGGAACTCTATGGTTCCTTTTTTTTTTTTTTTTTAAGATTTTATTTATTTATTTAACAGAGAGAGAGAGAGTTCACAAGTAGGCAGAGAGGCAGGCAGAGAGAGAGGAAGCAGGCTCCCTGCTGAGCAGAGAGCCCGATGTGGGACTCGATCCCAGGACCCTGGGATCATGACCTGAGCCGAAGGCAGAGGCTTTAACCCACTGAGCCACCCAGGCACCCTCTATGGTTCCTTTTGTAGTGTATGGATTCACTCTTTTTCAGCAGTCCTTAGGAAGTAGCCACGACATCTTGGTATAGGAAGATCCATTGTTGGGGTAGAACTTACTGAGAATTTGAACCAAAACATTTTGGCAGTAGGCAGAACCAGGGGTAGCATATTCACAAATATAATCCTCACTATTAGAAGGTACAAGAAAAATGCAATTTCTTTATTGTATCCATAATTAATTGGCCTTCCTCCAAAATCTCTATTTACTAATTAGCAGGTAAAAATGTAAATGTCTTCTGTGGTTTAAAGCTTAATCAGATATAGTAATTTAAGCAGCTCAGTTGGGTAGTTTCCTGCTCTCCCTGCTTTGTGCCCTAAAGTGCATGGGCAAGGGCTGTGCTTAATGTGGTCTTGTGGAGGCGGAGATGATTCAGGGTCTCCACAACGGATGTTCCTTGTTGACTTGATGTTGTTTGTCTGCTCTCAGACACAGCTGAAGTTTGTGACCAGAGTAACTGTTACTTAGGTTGGGTTCCTGCAGCCTTGGAGATGAAGCTGGCTTAGCATCACCTAGTCCCTTGCTAGAGCTAGTGTGATCTCTCAGGTCTGGTGGGAAATGGCGTTTGGCCTTGAATTGGCGGTCTGCTCTAGAGTTCTCCCAAGAGTCATTTGTGATGAGTCTGCTGGAAGCACTTCCCATTCCCTCACCCTAGACCCTCACCCCAAAACTAGTTACTTCTCCATGAGATCTGAGAATAAGCTATCTCTTACTTACCTGATTCCTAACAGTGAGTGGGGACAATAGATTGTTTCTGACCTAAGTTTGCCCTTGATGATATGACACTATTCTTCCTATCTGAGATGCACCTACAGAGGGGATCTGAGGGCCCACATCAGATCACATTACTTTCTCACTTTTCCCTTGGTTTCTTCTTTCCACCATCACTGGGTCTCGAAGGGGAATAGTTTCCCTTTATTTCCCTTTGATCTTGTTTTCCCTCCTGATTCTAAGCAAGGCTTATTTTATTGGAGGACAAGGTTATTCTCTCCATACTTTAGAAAGATGATAGGACTGACTCCTCTTGGCTTGGTGGCTGATTTGTCTAAGAAGGTCAGGATTCAATTATTTAGAAAATCATCTCAAGACAGGAGCTGGGTCTTTCTGCCTTATCCTAGTCTAAGCATCAGGATTTACACTGTTTCTTTGCCTTTTTAATCACTAGCCACACAGTGCCCCCTACCCAACAACAGAAAACCAAATGCTTTAGGAAATGTACTTAAAATGAGTAGAATATATACTAATTTTTAAAATATTGCATTCATTACACAGTCCTGTACTCCTTGTCTCAAGTCAAATATACAGTTTCCATAAATTTATTTCGGTCTGAGTGTCCCTCAGGTCACAAAACAACAGCACTGGGGTACTACCAGTGCTGTTATCTTAGAGACAGATAATTATTTCAGGTCAAAAGTATGTTTCTTGGGGGGTGCCTGGGTGGCTCAGTGGGTTAAACCTCTGTCTTCAGCTCAGGTCATGATCTCAGGGTCCTGAGATGGAGCCCTGCATCAGGCTCTCTGCTTGGCAGGGAGCCTGCTTCCTCCTCTCTCTCTGTCTGCCTCTCTGTCTACTTGTGATGTCTCTCTCTCTCTCTCTCTCTCTGTGTCAAATAAATAACTAAAATAAAAAAAAAAAAAAAGCATATCTCTTGGGAAAAGTCCTGTGACTCAACATCCTCTACTAAAAATTAATAAATAAATAATAAATAAATAAAACAAAACAGCCGTGTATATACATAGACATATATATATATATACCATAGATTTAAATTTTTAATCACTTACTTTAAAAAGTTTTTTTTTTTTTTGGTTGTTCTTTATTTGATTGATGAAAAAAGAACATGGATACATTACATTTACAGCTTTGAGAACTGTAAGTAAGGAATAATCAATTTAAAAGCAATTTTATGATGCATGAGTGTAATATATTATTCTGTTAAAACATTGTAAATTGTTTCCCCTTAATGTTGGTTAAATGACCTTTACACTTGTCCTGGTATCTTTCAGGAATTTAATGCTTGCTCATCATTGAATTCTTAATAATCATAGCACACTGACTAGTATGGAGAATCTTTTTTTTTTTTTTTTTTTTTTGAGTGAAAAAGAAGTTTGGTTCATCCTTCTGAATGTAACTCAGAATCTGATCTGAATTTCCTGACTTTTAAGCAAACTTTCTGAAATTAAATCAATCATATTTGTGTGAGCAATCTGTGATTTTAGATATTTGAGAAGTAAACGGGACTGCTGCTGAAATGCTGAAAGTTATACTCCTTAACATTGGCCTTTTTTTTTTTTTTTCTCTTAAGATTGTACTTATGTATTTGTCAGAAAGAAAAAGAGAGTACAAGCAGGGAGAGTGGCAGGCAGAGGGAGAGGGAGAGGCAGACTCCCTGCTGAACAAGGAGCCAGAAGGGGGACCTGATCCCAGGATCCTGAGATCATGACCTGAGCCAAAGGCAGATGCTTAACTAAGCCATCCAGGCGTCCCTAACATTGGCCTTCTGATTTAAATTTTTTTATTTCCAGTTGTAGGTAACAATGCAATTCTTTGCATACATTTTTCGTATTATGGGTACACATACCTATATTTCTAATCTGAAAATAAACAAAACTTTATTTAAAACGGAGTCGGAAGCCCTGAAGGGGGCGCTCTCATGCACGTACCACTCATTGCAGTCTGCATGACCAGCAGAAAGAAGGAAGATCAGGATTATTTCAGTAAGAGAAAACATTGATCACATAGGAATTTTGACTGCTGTTATTAAGAAAAGGAAGGAAGGTCCCTCCCTGCCCCAGCAACAAAGCACTAGCCACTGCTGGCAGCCAGTGAGAAACTGCCACGACCTCAAACTTGTTTTCCACTAAACTTTTATTCAGAACAACCCATCCCAATGTCCTCCTAAAACCTAGTAAAAGCTGCCCCTCCTTTTGTTTCTTCAGACTTGCCTATGGTCTGCCATGGCTCACTTGGCCCACATTGCCATCCTTCTGCTGTTCCCGAATAAACTCGTTTTTTAACTTAAATAAAATTGCTCTTTGCTCTGTTTAAAGTTAACACTAATATAATGTTTTCCATCTTTTGACGTCAAATACACCATTCTGTAAAAAGTTGCCTCTTCGTTATGAAACTTCCAAGAAGTTTTTTGGATTTGAGAACACACGTCTGGTGGTATTTACCCTGAAGGCCAGCAATCTGCTGAAAAGCGAAACATCCTTAGAATCCCTTCTGCTTGAGTTGGAGAGGATGCGAATGATCATTTATGCTTTCTAATATAAAGACCACACTCCCTCTCCCTGGGGAAGATGAATGCAAATGAAAGACTTCTATCTTCATTCAGACATCTGTTAACACCATCTTCTGCAATCAGGGATATTTTACCTTTCTGATTCTACTTGCTTTAAATCTAACTTAAAAGGTCCCTTTTATTATATTTAGCTCTTTTGACTAAAATTTTAGCTTTTCTGACATTGCTTGCATTCCATTATTTTTTAAATATATTTTTCATTGAGTGTACATCTCTCATCATGTAAAAAAAATGAGTTTACCAGACAGCTTCCTTTGCAACAAGCTGGTTTCACTGGATACATCCCTTTTTTCTTTCTCCAGAACCTACTCACTAATCAACAATTAGAATTTTACTCTTGGGTTGACATTATGATTCTTCTGTGTAAACACAAAGAGCAGGCTAAAATGGTTTGCCTGATTTCCACAAAGCATACTTATTATGCGTCTGAGAACACCTAGAAAAAATTTCTTCTTCTTCCTCTTTTTCTTCCTCTTCCTCCTCCTTTCCTCACTCCACCCCCTCCTTCTTCTTCTTCATCATCATCATTGTCATGATGCAATTATTAGGAGAAATTAAGTAGAAAGATACAAGAATCCATGGTTAGTGTTCTGGGTCCTAGATTCCGGAGATAATTTTAGAAGTATTTTCCCAGTGATGGTTAGAAATAAGCTAGCCTTATGAAACCCAACTTTTCAAAATACTCCTTTTGAAATTGATGTAAAAAATATCTTATATACTCAGAGTTTTAAAATTATGATTAATCTCTGGTGGTAGCAATATGGGAGATTTTCACATTCTTTCTGACTCTCTGTGTTTTCCAATTTTTCTCCCCACCCCCTCAAAACAAACAAATGAAAAACGATTATATTTTTAAAAATCAAGTAATCTCAAGTCTACAAAAAACCAATGCCTTCATTTCACATAATTGATGTAACACTGATGTTTATCCTAATCTAACAGTCATGCTTTTAGTCTTGCTATCTTTTATTGTGGTTTCTCATTCCATCAATTCAGATACCTCATGAATTTCTCTTCCCTGAGAGGTTATACCCAAAGAATGCAAAAAAGAACCTGTGGACATGTTCATTCATTTGGTTGTTGGTCACCAGCTGTTTTTGACCCTTTTGAAGAAATTAAACAGAATCCAATTCAAATTGGTTATTTTCCCAAAGACTGGCAAGAGTTCTTCCTTAAACAGATTTCCTCTGACATCCAAATATGCCATCAAATCATGTAGAGTCCAGTTTTGGGTAGCACTGCTGTGCAATTTGTAACTGCTCCGTCTTGGATATCCTAACTCATATTCTCAGGGTTGTGTAGGCATCTGATACCTTCTAAATTGCTAGAAATGGACCAGAAAAGAGAGTCTGACAGTTTTTATTATTCTGTTTTCCTTCTATCTTTATGACTGAGAGACTGTCATCTTCCCTGTGGGACTAGTGGGAGAGACCTTTTGGAATTAAAAGCATGTTCCAGGGTTTCCTTTATGTGTAGTCTTGCTCAGTGCCAGAGCTGGATATTTGCAGAGGATGATGGGGCTCCATGGTCTTAGTAGAAAGTAGTATCTTCTGGCAGGTGGAGGGGTCAGTAAATAAATGACAGAGACCTGCCAATCATGAAGGCTCTGCCAGGAGTCCAAGCTTATGATACTGCTCGATTGTGGTTAGATTAGGCTCAGAAGAGCATCTTATGAATTGAGCACATCCCATTACAGAGAATCAACAATGCAGCACAGATTCGTGCTGGACCACCCCAGCAACAATGTAACAGTTTCTTAATATCTACTTTGGTGCAGGCACCTTGATCAGTCTTGATCCATGTTATGTATCATTAAGAGATAAGTATTGTTGTTACCATTTTTTTTTATAGATTAGGAGACCAAAGCTCCAAGACTCTGCTTGATCAAAGTCATAAACCTACAGGGTAGATGCAAGATGAAAACCCTGGTTTTCGTGACTTTGGTAGTCCTGCTCAGAGGCCCATGGGGCGTTACTCTTCACAGCACCCTGGCCAGTGAAAGGAATCAGGGCACAGTGTATGAGAAAATGCTGAAAAAACTGTTGAGGGGCCTGTTGGGGAAGAGTGGAAGGAAAGGAAGCTTGTGGAAGGAATGGAGGCTGTCATCAAATATTTTAAGGGCTGTAATGTAGAAGGGAGGTTAGATTCTCTCTCTCTCTCTTTCTTTTTTTTTTTTTCCTTAATGACTCCAAAGGAAATAAAAGGATTTTTGGTGGGAGCCACTGAGCCATAGATCAAAGAAGGATCTTACTAACTCTCAGGGGTGTACAGAATAGGGTTGCTTTTGGAAGAAATGAGATCTCTGTCTGTAGCTGTGTTGCATAATTGGCAGAGGTAGAGTAGAAATGTGCATTAGATGTGTGGTGGGCTAGCTTTAAAAATTCCTTTCAACAGTGAAATATGTGTATAAACACACTTTGTAGACTAGAGAACATTGATCTGGAAACTCATGCATTTTAATAGGCTTTGTACTTAGAGTTGTTTTCGTAGTAACAATGAGAGTAATCCACAAGCCCTGTCTTCTTTGGTTTCCTCAGTGTTCATACCATGAACTAATGGGAGGTTTGTCACAGGGGTTGGGGTCTGTGGTTGGAGATACCAAAATGATTCCTCCTCAAATAAGTCTGTTACTTTGGTTTCATTTATTACATGCTCAATTCCAGTATTTTTTTAGCTGCTAAATGGACAGAGTGGACAAAAACCGTGTTTACACCAAGAGACCCACTTGGAAGTCAGGCTCTTCGTTATCCTTTCTAAGGTGGAAATAATCCATCACACTGGTGAAGGTGAAAAGAGTGTATTCAAGCCTTGATTCGTCAGTAGCGACTTTGGATATTCCCTTTTAGCAATCAACTGCCTTGGGGATGCTCCGTTTCAACATATCTCTAGTAAGGAGTTCCTAATTCGGATGCCATTTTGTTTTTAATTCACAACATATAAATTCAGAAGTTGTGTGAATTGCTTACTAGGCAGCGTAATGATCTGTGGGGAGGAGCAGGGGCAGCATAGAAATCCTTCCAGATCTGGGCAGATAGGACTGTTGTCTATTTTATAGTCTCTTTTATTATCTTGTCAATGTTAACTTTTTATTTTTATCAAAGGATTATTGTATATAATTTTAAAAGTAGCACGAGGTTCACTTTATCTTCTTATCATCTCCTTTTCCAGTCCCCAGGGACAATCATTTTCAATTCTTTCAGCTATTGATTCTGGTAATTACCTAAATATTTCTAACAGCTTGTTTATTTACCTTACTGCTCCAACCCATGTTATGTTTTAGATGTTACCTATTGGCTGTAGATGGTGAAGATTTTGCTTTCTTACACCCTTTTCACCCACAGACACCTTTGTTCTTCCTGAAAACTTACAAAATAGCTTCATGGTTAAGTCCATCAACAGGGTCTTCATTATTTTGTCTTTGTAAATATTAACTGTATTTCTGGTGCAAACTTTTATTTTTGTTAGAAATATATTACCCCCTTCTTTCTTTTTTTCTTTGGCTCATCTTTCTTCAAGTTTCTGGTTAAGACTTCCTACATCCTCCAATGGTTCTCTAAACTAACCTTCAATCCATGTCTTCCTTTCTGCTTAGCTATGGTCCTGGGACTCTGCTGTCATTCAAAGAGATCTTCTCTAGCATTACAGCACCCGCTTCTTGGATTTTATGTCTTGATCTTTTGGATTTAATTCTTTGTTTTGATGGAGCACATCTTTGGAGAGTTCGGGTGTCTGAAAATGTGTTTATTCTAGTCTAATGTTTGATTGATACTGATCTGGGTTTGAAAAAGTTGTGTTCTCTATGGGGGAGAACTCAAATGGTAACAATCCGTGGTCCCTGACAAAACTGTCCGATCTCATTTGCATTTAGGAAGAGAGTGGCCTGAGGGCAAATTCAGGGCCTACTGGCAGCAGCTTCTCTGGATATCAACAGAACAAAGTGAATTCATTTTTATTACTTAGAGATAATTAGCATTACATGAAAAGATGATGGTTTGTTGTTATCTTACTGGGTAGTAATGTTGCATATCCACTGGCAGGTAATTTTCCATCTATTATTAGAAGGGAATTGGTCACACCAGGCCATGGGATTGTGTGTGACCCAAGTAGAATATGTACTTGCACTTTGAGAAAAGAAATGCACAGATAGAAAGATTATGAGCTCTAAATCTGGCACTCTTAACCTGAAGTCTTCTATAGATCATCCATGTGGTTCTTGAATTCCCCGAACTTGGGTGCAAATTTTATTTTGTGCTACTAACATAGTCTAAGCTTCAGGGGCCTATTAATAAGGTGGAGATAATATTAATACCTCCTCATACAGTGGTTGTGATTTTTAATATTTAAAGAGACCCATGACCCACCAAAATGTTGAGAACAGTTGAACTCTAATCCTGTCTTTCCTCCATTTAATAGATGGAGAAACAGATTCTATAAAGGTTAGGTATGCTGGTGTAACAAGTGCTTCCCCCACAGCTGGGACACACCCTAGGTTTTCTGGCTTCTTACCGGGGAGGCTTTCCACATCAGCTTCAGGTAAGATTATATGTGAGCCTTATCTATCCACTTTCCTCACCTACTTTCCAAGGGAAGGTCGAGGTGAAGGTTTTTTTTTTCTGAGATTCATGGCTCACAGTCAAATGTGGCTGAAAGAGGCCTCTGAAACCAGAAATTGTCAAGGGAGCAGCATTTATTTTTGTCATTACTCATTCTTCTGGCTGGGCCATGAGAGACATGGGAATATGGATAAATCAATGTAGAGACAAAATCTTGATGGTAGGGGCACCTGGGTGGCTCAGTGGGTTAAGCCTCTGCCTTTGGCTCAGGTCATGATCTCAGGGTCCTGGGATCGAGTCCCGCATCGGGCTCTCTGCTCAGCAGAGAACCTGCTTCCTCCTCTATCTCCCTCTCTGCCTGCCTCTCTGCCTACTTGTGATCTCTCTCTGTGAAGTAAATAAATAAAATCTTTAAAAAAAAAAAATCTTGACGGTATTACTTGGCTCAAGTGTATGTTGGAGTCTCAAGATAATTACTACCATATTGGAAGAATAAACATTCTGCGAAGGCACTTTTGACCAAGGAGACCAGGGTCTTTGTTTAATTGGCCTCTTTTGGAGAATAAGTTCATATAACTCTATGGGACTCAGCTAATTAGTTGATAACCTGTGACCACAAATATTAAATGTTGATTACTAATTACACATTATCTTTTACATGTATATATTGTTTCATTGTTTACAAAGTGCTTTCACTTAATATTTTATTTAAGAACAACCTGGCATGCTACAGTATCATTCCCCACATTTACAAATGAGAAACTGAGGACAGGGGACTTGATGAGAAGTGCCTGAGGTCATGTTAGCTAATAGGGTTAGATTTGGAACAAGACTACTTGCCTTCTGGTTCCAAATCTGGTTCTTTTTCCATCCTACCATGTGGCCTCCTAATAACCATTAGTCATGCTACCTTTTGTACTCCAGGGATGGATACGTTTCAAAAGTAAGAGGGACATCGCAATGGGCATGCTGTCCTTGAGGGTTTGCAGCCACTCCCTGCATGAAGGAAACATGCTCTGCTAGCCTGCCAGACATGAACAGGCTGAGGACATGTGGACTCGGGGACTGGCCAGATACAGGATCCTAAGGAACTTGGACGCGCACAGTCATTCATCAAGAGATCAACTTTACTCCTTCTATTTCAGGTAGGTGTTAATAGTAGATAAGGTACAAAATTCCATACAAAGAACATGAGGCAATGCCTCCCACAAAGACTTATCAAGTTATTAAGCTCCTCGAAGGACCTAGCATAATGTAATTCATGTCCAGTTTTCTACCAACTATGTGGATCAATAATGGTTTTCTTTAAAATGTTGGTGAGTTAGGATTTTCATCCCTTGGTTTAACCTGAGAGTTAAAAGCACATAAAAATGTACCTTATATAAATAGTAGTTTTTCATTAACCTTATCTTTTTTAATTTAGATTTTTATGGAAAAGAAAACTTAAAAACCCTCAATTTTTTACTTTGTGAATAAATCTGCCATATGTCAGGACATGAGTTGATGTTATTGATGAAGTGAGCACTTCTGACTCTCTTGAGATGGAGAGAAAACTTTTAAATCTTTCTTCCGTTCTTGATTTAACACAGGTGGGATCTCATATGGCCATGTTCACGATTAGCGGTGTTTTTAAAAAAGAGTATGAATTGGGGGAGCCTGGGTGGCTCAGTTGGTTAAGTGCTGGACTCTTGGTTTTGACTGGTGTCAAGATCTCACAGTTCTGGGATCAAGCCCTGGGAGTGAGCCCTGAAACTGGCTCCTGCCGAGCACTGAGTTGGCTTCAGATTCTCTCTCCCTCCCTCCTGTTCCGCACCGCCCTCTTTCCCCACCCCTTGCTCTCTTGTGTGCACACTCTCTCTAAAACAAATAAATAAAATCTAGGGGCGCCTGGATGGCTCAGCTGGTTGGACCTCTGCCTTTAGCTTAGGTCATGATCCTAGGGTCCTGGGATCAAGCCCCGTGTCAGACTCCCAGCTCAATGGGGAGTCTGCTTCTCCCTCTGTCCCTCCCCCCCATTGTGCTCTCTCTCTCCCTCTTTCTCTCTCAAATAAATAAAAATCTTAAAAATGAATGAATGAATGAATGAATGAGTAAATAAAATCTTAAAAAAAGCAAGAAGAGTATGAATTGTTGCAGCTGCAGTAGGAAGCCCCAAAACAAATCCTGAACCTGATGATCTAGGACTACGGAACTCCAGACTGCTCCGGATGCGCGACAGACCTTGGCCTCACCAGACCCCAAACAGGGCCTCGCTTTCTCATAAATAGAGAAATTCCTCTTTAGCAAGGAGCTTATAATCTTCTATGTAAAATAAAAGTGACCCTTCTTAGATCATATTCCTGCTGGAGTCCTGAAGAGTATATCTCCTTTCCTCTTGCATGACTGTCAATGTTCCCAACACTGTATATTCTTACGTTGTTGAAGACACTGTTTCAGAGATGCATCAGGAGCCACATAAGAAGAACACTCGGCTCCAAGTCCAGCATTCTTGGCTCTAACTCTTTGACCACCTCGTTTAGCCCTGCCTCCATTTTTTCTCACTCCATTCTCACTACTTTCTAAAATACTGACTGCTCAGATTTTCCTCTTTAATGTCTCCCCTTCAGCACAGTTTTCACCATTGCTTGCGTTTTCCTACGTGTTTTTAGGCATTTGAAGGAGGCCTCTTGGGGGGCATCTTTGTCTCCATCTGGTCATTATCTTTATGCTGCCTCTGCTCACCACCCCACCTTTCTGGCCTCTTGGGCAGAGCCCAGACATAATGTGGGGGGTCATTGAAGAGGTTATGTATGAACCCTAGGAAATTACTAACCCAATTAAACAGACAGTTTTCAATTAACTTCCATTTGGCCACTGCTACGTCTGTATTGGTACCTTCTAGGTGTTTCTGTCTATAAAGTCTTCAGTATTCTACTTGCTGGAGAGACAGCAGGTGGGCAGGCAGTGTATGTAAACAACCAAGCAACCGCTGGAAAATCTTGATGGATATGCTGTCCATCTCCTCTGCTATTTTCTTTTAACTCTGATTGTGGTTTTGAATTCTTTGAAGACTAAAGGGAAAAGCCTGCATTTGACAACTGAACTAACAGCAAGACTAGGGGAAAAATACTGCTGAAATCTGTCAATGAGTGTTGCTAATATATGTTACCTTTATAGACAGGGAGAAAAATAAACCTAGCAAGTCCTTGGAAAGACATGTGAGTTGGCTGACAGGTGTGACATCTCAGGACATCAAGTTAAAGGAACACTGAGCAATGGGCTGTGTCCAGTGAGACTTGATTTGCCACAGAAGACAATTCTGCTCGCTGAGCTATTTCTCTGGTGTCCGTGATTCATATCAAATGCCAAGTGAGGCTTGCTTCCAATAATAAGGTTGGAGCTCAGTTAACACAGCATAGGATTTTAGTTTTCCATAGCTCAATCAAGCCATCCAGGCACTTCCTGGGAGATTATCCCCGGAATGAGTTAGATAAAAGAGGGGCTGCAAGGGGTTTCTTCCTGAGGCAATGTTTCAAGTAGCACATGGCAGAAGCAGATACCTATCACTTGCATGAGGAAAGATGCAGCAGGCATTTTTTTTAGCCAAACATGTTAGATAGACCAATTTTGAAGATTGTAAGATAAACTCAGGTACAAGCTGGTTGACACACAATCATGGAACATATGGTTTCAATCACAACCAATGTTGGGACACATGTTTTTAGAGTGGGTAATGAACAGGTTCTGTGATGTGGAGCTGTTGATGTGTCCATTCTGCAGTGTGATTGACTATCAAGGTGTTTGTGTGTGTTGATACATTTTCTTGTCTTTGATGCCTATAGTAGACAGGGTCCTGTAAGCATAAGAAAAATAAAACATATATATTTATTTTGCTAAATATATTTTTATAGAAGATGCTTAAAATCAGGAGTGTTAATTTAACATTGTGTGTATAGAAACCATAGATGATTTTTCTGTCTTTTGTCTCCAGAAATCGGTTATGTGAGAACCTTAAAGTGTGGGTGTGTTCCTGCTTCAGATGATCACACTTTTGGGGGGAGCTGGTGAGCATTAGTAACAAAATTATATTTATCATGTAATTTTAAATTCCTAAGGTCAGGGTTTTCAAAGAAACTCAGAAAGTTCAATTTAAACATCTGTATTCTTTGTGGCCCCCTACATCCAATTTATCACTTCTATCTCAATGCCTCTCTCTTCAGGTATTTATTCATCAATAATTCCACAAGTATCTGAAGCGGATTAAAACAATGGTATGAATAATAAGATAATAAATATAGAAATATAAAGTCAAAATTAAATAAATCACTATTATAAATAAAGGAACAATAGGTCCTAGGGAATTATTTAACATGCATAACAGAACTCGGAATCGGGACCTGAGAGTGCTTGGATCTACACTTCAAATTCTTTAGTCAGACAAGAGCTCTGTGTACCATCAATGACCAATCGCATGGGATCTTTTGTGGTTAGAGGACAAGTCAATACATTTTGTATGCCCAGAAAGGACAGCAAGAATTAGATTGGTTTTGAAACTAAGTTTACAGGACACCAAAATTAGCAATTAAAAAGATTTTAAAAATTGGTCTATTTTCTTTTAATTTTTTCAACAATTTTCAGCAAGTTAGCTGCTTGATGAATTATCTTAATGGGATGTTTGTGTTTTTATGTAGATCCATTCTGTAATGTTTGCACACACCAAGCAAAAGCATAGTCCACAGGTTATGCATTTCTTTTTTCTGGGCCATTCATCTCTTTGGCATGCTCG
Source organism: Lontra canadensis (assembly GCF_010015895.1). Taxonomy (NCBI): domain Eukaryota; kingdom Metazoa; phylum Chordata; class Mammalia; order Carnivora; family Mustelidae; genus Lontra; species Lontra canadensis. Next base: position 105,587,802 of record NW_022630995.1, on the reverse strand, counting down.
CACGATTGTTTGCAATCTTTCATCATTATGGGGAAGTCATCTATTAAGAACCATCTGCTGAAGAAAATTCCAGTCCCTAATATTACATCCCTGCTGAATCTGTCCATGTCCCTCCCCACTTTGGATTCTACACTCGGCATGGAGCCTACTTAAAAAAAAAAAAGAAAATAAATACTTCTGCACGGCAAAGGAAAACATCAACAAAATGAAAAAAATCAACCTATGGAGTGGGAGAAAATATTTGCTAACCATATATGTGATAAGGGGTTAATATCTAAAATATACAAAATTTTATACTATCCAATAGCAAAATCCTCCACAAATAAACCAATTAAAAAATGGGCAAAGGACCTATAAACATAGAAGACATACAAATAGCAAAGAGGTAGATAGAAAGATGCTTAACATTATTAGTCATCAAATGCAAATCAAAACCACAATGAGATGCCATCTTACATCTGTTAGGATGTCTATTATCAAAAAGCCAAGGCATAACAAATATTGGTGAGAATGTGGAGAAGAGGGAACACTTGTACACTGTCAATGGGAACATAAACTGGTACGCTATTATGGAAAACAATACGCAGTTTCCTCAAGAAGTTAAAAATAGAACTACGTATGATCCAGTAATCCTACTTCCGATATTGAATCCAAAAGAAATAAAATCAGTATTTTGACAGATATATATACTTTCATGTTCATTGCAACATAGTTCATTGCAACAATAATCAAGTTATGGAAACAACCTAAGTGTCAGTTATGAATGGATGAAGAAAATGGGGGATATGTATATAATGGAGTATTATTCAGCCTTAACAAAGAAGGAAATCCTGTCATTTGCAAAAACATAGGTGAAACTGGAGGGTGTTATGTTAAGTGAAAAATGCCAGATGGAGAAAGACAAATACTGCATGGTATCATTTATATGTGGAATCCAAAAGAAATTTAAAAAGTTGAACTTATTGAAAGAATAGAAGGGTGATTGCCAGAGATTGGTGTGGTTGGGGAAAATGAGAGAGATTGGTGAAGAGGTATAAACTTTCAGTTGTATAGTGAAGATCTGAAGATCTAGTAGTGTATAACTTGATGATAACAGTGGATTATAACTGTATTGTATAATTGAAATTTGCTAAGAGTAGAAACTAAATCTTCTCATAAAGAAAAAAAAGAAGAAGGAGAAAAAATATGGGAGGTGATGGATATAGTGATTAACTCTGGAGGGAATCCTTCCACAATGCACACATGTATCAGATCATCATGTTATACACTACTTTAAATATATTACATTTCTGTCAATTATATGTCAATAGAGCTAAAAAAGTAAAAATATTCATAGAATCTGGGAGGATTAAATATAAAATATTCACAAAGTGCTTAGAACTATATGCATGCAAATATTACTATCAAATAAATCAATAAATGAATATTTATACTTATATTTATTACTATCAGAAAGAAGGAAGGAAGGAAGGAAGAAAAGAAAAAAAAGAAAGGAAGGAAACCATGCCTTATAGCTAGTTTTTCCAATGATGGAGCTGAGAAAAGGCTCAAAATGGATTCTGCTGTTAGCACTCAAACTCATGGCTAGTTATCTAGTTCTCCCCTCTTATTTATGCCTATGGGGGGACTAGTTGGGTCTTCCTCAGGTAGGCTAGCAGAGGAAAGCCACCAGCTATGATCCCTCTCTACTTGCCTAACTTCGCCTTACAATGAACAGAGGATTTTACCCTTTTCATGAAGGGTATGAACTTGGATTATAGTTTCTTGGTCAATCCAATGAGGATTAATGAGGAGTTAAAGTCAGATGATATTTAAGTTATTACCATCTCTAGTTTATTTATTTATTACCGCCGTATCTTTAAAATGTTACTCCTGGGGTACCTGGGTGGCTCAGTGGTTTAGGCCTCTGCCTTCAGCTCGGGTCATGATCTCAGGTTCCTGGGATCGAGCCCTGCATCGGGCTCTCTGCTAGGTAGGGAGCCTGCTCCCTGCACACCCCTGCCCCTCCGCCTTCCTCTCTGCTTACTTGTGATCTCTGTCAAATAAATAAATAAAATCTTTAAAAAAAATAAATAAAATGTTACTCCCATGCTTATCATACCCAGGAGCCTCATGGACTCTTCAAAGGTTTAAATCATTTGCTCATTTTTGCGTCACCAGCACCGACAGTAGCCTAGTACACAGAAAGTGCTCTATAAGTCTGAATTGCCATGAGTCATTTGTGGCTATTCCTAATTCTGCAGACACTGCCTTACTTCCTAATTTCTAAAGGTTATGAAGCTGTTCAGCGCTCAGGAAATCAGGCTTTAGCCCAGCTGAAGCTACCTTCTCTTTTCAGTCAATGGTTTTGTTGAAAGCTCATTTTAATAAATGTACCAGAGAGGCATTTTTGAATAGGCAAGAGTCATTTGGTTTTGTAAAATGTCGAGGTGGAATAAGTATTAGATGCTTTTGTTATTTCTGCCACTTTGGTTAATGAAGCTGTCTCCTTTACAATATAATTAGAGCAAGAACAATTCTCTCCCCAAATATAAAGTGACACGCATAGGATCTTGTTGCTCGAGTGTCCCTCTGAAGAGTCACAGGAAACCATTCAAACACGGGGCTTGACATACGAGGGTAAATATAGCCAATTAAGAAAATGGTAAGTAATTTCATGAGAGGAATTGCAGTTCTCACTAAAGATGTTCAAACGTCCCTTTTGGGATCAAACCACCTTTTATTTTTTAAAATCTGGAGGAAGTTGCTGCATAAACATGTTTTTGTTTTCTCTGGGTGATACATTATCATAGGGTTATGGTCCCATTTACGTTTCTAAATGCAAAATCAGAATTTGAGGAGAAAAAAAGTGTGATTATAGTGATCTCCTTGAGACCAAGACAAAATTAGTCTTTTAAATTCAGTGTTCTGACGCCTCAGAGGGCCAGATAAGTCAACGAAAATCATAGAGCTCCCAAGAGAAGCAATTCAGCTCTTCTTCATGGTCTATAAGGCTAGAAACTTTTCTATTAAACAAGACTTTCTTCAGTCTACCTCATGGAAATTGGTATTATACATAAAGTGTCAACTCCACGACACTGGTTTGGTTCCCATTTTCATCGCCTGACTTTTCCTTCCATCTATCCACTGCATCCCCCAAAATGCTTGTTTTCTAGAACAAGCATTTTTTTTTCCTCTAGTACTTGATACATCTTTCTTAGCCAAAGATGTCTACAGACAGTCAAGAAATTGGGCTTCATAGAATTGAAACATCTTGGGCTTTATCTGAGACACATTGATTTCCTCCACCAGACTGAATGGCTTGAGATCTGTATCAATCATTCACAGTTTTACTGTAGTTGAAGTATGATGACTTTTTTTTAAAGCCATGAAACAACTTATATTGGGATCTGGCAGAGATCTACACTAAATCTTTAGGCATCTCTGAGTTACTAAAGCAGGATCACACCCATAGGATAAATAGATCATGTTTGAATTTGTAAAATGTGTGAGATTTTAGGTTTGCAGGGTTTTGACATAGGTAGGATCTCATGTTTTTTATAAAGAAGAGGTGGATATCCTAATGTCGTTCCTCTGCCAAAACTTCCTTCTCCTTCATTCAAAGATGTAAGACACTTTTGGGAAGTACTGAGCTTAGTTAAGAGAGTCTGAGATTTAGCATCTGAGACAATGAAAGTTACATATCCATTCTGTCATTTACTAGATTTGAGGCTTTTGGCTACCTCTTAATCTACCTAAATCTTGTAAAATGAGGCCAATAATACCTTTGTTCTAGGATGACTGTCAGGGGAAAAACTGACATTTACATTGCTTGGTTTTTGTATATAGCAGGGGCTAAATAAATGGTAACTATTTACCACATTGTTCTGTAAAATTTTAATATTTGTTTTGGGGGGGAATTCTGTATAATAGATGTTGTTTTAATTGACTAAAATGAAAAGCATATTGTAATTTATAACAGCATTTATAGATAAAAAGTTCCTAGAGCTGGGGCGACTGGGTGGCTACATGGGTTAAGCCTCTGTCTTCAGCTCAGGTAATGATCTCAGGGTCCTGGGATCGAGCCCCGCATCGGGCTCTCTGCTCAGTGCAGAGCCTGCTTCCCTGTCTCTCTCTGCCTGCCTCTCTGCCTACTTGTGATCTCTTTCTCTCTGTTAAATAAACAAATAAAATCTTAAAAAAAAAAGTTTCTAGAGCTATTCAAATTATTCTGAAAGCAGTGTTACTAGATATTTTTACCCTAGTCACCAAAGAAAGGCTATTTAACTCTCACATTTTGGTTTTCCATTCTAGATCTGTAAACCAACATGGCTGTTCCTTCTCAGGGTCTTGAGATGGAGCCCCATGTTGGGCTCTGTGCTCTTAAGCCTGGGCTGGTTGTGCAAACATGTGTGTGTTATTTTTCCCTTGGAAAATTGCTTGAGAATCCTCTCTCTCCCTCTGTGCCTCCCCCTCCCATACTCTCTCTTTCTCTCTAAAATAAATAAATAAATTTTTAAAAAAAGAAATAAAGGAAGAAAGGAAGGAAGGAGGAAAGGAAGGAAGGAGCAGAGTATGGATAATTTAGGATGCCTAAAGAACAGAATGACTAAATCATTTTAAAGGTTGATGTGTAGGAAGTAGAGGGACACTTATCAAGACAAGAACCAATGAGAGGTTCATTGCACAAAGCAGTAAAATGGTAGGGGTGGAAGTGGTAAAAACATGTTGTGTGGAGTTTTTTTAGCCCTCAGTTGGTCAGACTGTGGGAGGGTAAACAGATTGAAGACCCAGTTTGCTTATCGACGGAATAGCTGGGAGAAAATTACATGAAAATGAGAAAAGACATTTTGGGTCATTTTGCTACATTTAAAGTGAAAACTTTAGATACAATGCTGACAGAGAACAAACTTTAATTAAGCCTGGGTTGTTTGTGTGAGAGTGTGTGTGATATTTTTCCCCTGAGGGATTCTTCTTTAAAGACACAACAGTCCATCTAAATTATTTTTTTATTGGATTTTGTGTAATTTCCCCACTCACTTCAGCAATGGTGTTATTGATGCAGTTGGTGCTGGTTTCTAAGAGCCCTCTTTGACTTATATCATGACCTCATTGGCATTTAGTACAAACACGAAAAAAAATTCCTCTTTTATAGGCAAAGTATCTGCAAAATCTAGGGTGCTCAGTATTGAACACAATGGCTAGTATTTTGAATTTTCTGGTATAGAAGTATCAAATGTGCCCAATATTTTTGTTGAAACTGTGTGGTACAACTATGACCTCATACTTGGCTATATTCAGTTACAAATATTTTAACAAAAAGCCAAGAGAAAGCCAGACAAGATGGAGGTCACAATGGAAGTTTCCTGTGTTGGAAAACCTCCCTCTTCCTAACCAGAGCCCTGTTGAGGTATTGGTGGGGGAGTGGCTTCAGAAACAGGGGAGGTGTGGGAAGGAGAAACGCCTTGTTAAAAAGACCGATGGGGACTGCCAGCTGACCTGGGCTGGAAGGATCCAGAGATGGAGTGATAATTCCCTCTGTGGCCCTTGTGCTTCTGGCATATTGGCAAGGACAAATTATGCTTTTTGAAAGATTTGGGAGGGATGGTCAGAATCACTTAATGTATCCCAGCTCTAGTTATGAATATGCTACCAACAAACTCACTATATGACCTGAGGCTAGTAATTTTATCTCTAAAAGAAGGGAGTCCAATTAAAATGATCACTGAAGACCTTTTCAGGCATTTTGGTTGTCGTTAATATTAATTCTGTTCAGTGAATGACACAGAACTGCTGTGACTTGGGAGAAAAATCAGGGACTTTGGTAGAAAATAGTCAAAGGCAAAATTTGCACATATGATCCTCAGATATTCAGATTTTAGAATGTGAAGGAAAACACCAGAAGCCTTCCTCTTTGCTCAGAAGTCTTGCTGCATTAGAAGCCGTTGGACAGCATGTCTGTCACCTGGCTTTCCATCTTCCCCACTCCACTATTTGCTTTGGAAAATTCACTTTAAGGGAGGCCAGAATTTGCACTTATAACGCAAGGGAGATGAGAAGTAGGTGACTATTTCTTCTCAGAAGCTGGGAGCACGGAGACAACAGAAATTACTTTTGGAAGCTGCAGGCCTATTATCTTGGCCCCAGAGCTTCATAATTCTGATGCTGGATACATACAACGACCTCTACAGACAAGGTTGCATTGAGCCACTGATCTTTGGATTCTTTGTAATGTGTTTGCTGTTTTCAGAAAAACAAATGGTAGTTTAAAAGAACTTAACTTTGGACCATTGGTATTTATTGAGAAGACCTTACTGGGTCTCAGTAAGAAGACCTTACTGGGGGATATACAGCCTTAGGAGCGATTAACCCATATTTATTGCTGAAGGTAATATACTGTGCTTTTCCATCTTGATTTACAGAGAAATGTGGAGTAATTTTCTACTAAGCAAGGAATCTTCCTCTTGCCTATTCAAGTAATGTGTCACCTTAGTTTCCCAAAATAATTTTAAGATTTAGAATGTTTTTTTCCTCAGGACTTTTCTCATCTGTACGGCATTATTAATTTCAATTAAAAATTAATTAAGAAGTTAAATCCAAATCCCAAGCCTGATTTATTACTGTTTCCACCTACGGATAGCCATCTTGCCTTAGGTAATTCCCTCATTGGATGTAGCCTCAAGATATTTTCTACAACCCTAGATTCACTGCCTGCTAATGAAAAGTGCAATCAGAGAACTGGTTGTTTGTTCTGCAAATTCCAAACCAGCAGAATAGTTACCTTCAATTAACTGAATATAGACAGAACCATGTGATTATTTCTTTTCTTTTTTTTTTTTAAAGATTTTATTTATTTATTTGACAGACACAGATTACAAGTAGGCAGAGAGGCAGGCAGAGAGAGAGAGTGAGAAGCAGGCTCCCTGCTGAGCAGAGAGCCCGATGCGGGGCTCGATCCCAGGACCCTGGGATCATGACCTGAGCCGAAGGCAGAGGCTTTAACCCACTGAGCCACCCAGGTGCCCGCATGTGATTATTTCTTCAGTGTGTCCATCGTCATTAAGGCTCAGATTATTAAAAGGCAAATGGCACCTATAGGCTACAGTCTACATATTCATGGTAGGGTAAAGGGGAGATAGGAATGGACTCAGATGATTTGAACCTTTCAGGACAGTCTCACCTTCTCTTTCACAAAGTATTTTTCCCCTCTACTTTTAAGACCTGCCTTTAGAATTTTAGTGAGAACTAAAGGGTCTACTTTAATTCTTGATATTAAATGTCAAAGAACATGAGTGGTCCTTTGCAGAAATTACAGGGGTCATTTTCTGAGGTAAATTTTAATAAAAATGTGATCTGGATTTTAAATACTTAATCCAGTGAAGTAAATAACTTGTTAAAATTTAGGTACTCACTGGTCCATTTGTTCATCAACAAATTATGAAGTGTCTACTCTGAGCCTACCTAGCCCTTAAAGGAACAGGAATTCCCGCATAATTCTTACAGCTGGGTTCATTATTTTGGATGACTTACCACAGGTGCTTTACCAGATTGCACAAAGACTTCTGTTCTTCATTCATTTTGCTTCAAGTTGGAAGGTTGGAAAAATATGATGCCACATTAACCTTCAAATGACCATAGGCCTTATTTAATTTGGAAGTGCAAGAACCAGGATTCTTTTTTTTTTTTTTTTAAGATTTTATTTATTTATTTGAGACACAGAATGAGAGTGGGAGAGAGAGAGCATGAGAGGGGGGAGGAGCAGAGGGAGAGGCAGACTCCCCACTGAGCAACGAGTCTGATGTGGGACCTGATCCTGGGACTCCAGGATCATGATCTAAGCTGAAGGCAGTCGCTTAACTGACTGAGCCACCCAGGCATCCCAATGAGCCAGAATTCTATTCAGAGATACTTGCCAAAATAGGCAAGGCCAGCGGTGCCTGGGTGACTCAGTCGGTTAAGTGTCTGCTTTCAGCTCAGGTCATGATCCCAGGTCCTGGGATGGAGCTCTGTATTTGGCTCCCTGCTCAGTGGGGAAACTGCTTCTCCCTCTCCCTCTGCCCCACCCACACTCTTGCTCTGTCTCTCGTTTTCTCTCTCTCTCAAATAAATAAATAAACTCTTTAAACAACAACAACAACAAGAAGACAAAATAGGCAGGGGGAAACCCAGATCACACTTAACAGGGGTTACAGAGCTGTACAGAGAGGGGATTACAAATAGGAAAAGGAACAGTAACATTAGAAGTGGGAGTATCTTTGCAACGTAAAGGAAGTAAGGGCAAGTGATTCAGGATTTTTAATTTTGTCCAATTTTTTAAGCAAAAATATTTTGCTTAATATCCATTTTTTAGTGACTATTAACACCTTCTAAATCCACTTCTAAAAGTGGTAGCCTGGAGATTTAAAATCATGTCTCGGGCATGTTCTGGGTCCCTTGCAACCCAGTGTATTAGTTTCTTGTGGCTGCTGTAACCATAATCACCACAGATCATGGCTTCAAACAACATTTGGTCTCTCAAAACTCAGAATGCTAGAAGTTGAAATCAGTTTCGCTGGGGTGAAAGCAAGGTGTCAGTCGGGCCATGGTCCCTTTGGAGGCTCAGGGTGGCTTCTGGTGCTTGTTGTCTTTGCTTGTGGCTCTATTTTTAATCTCTGTTCTATGATCACACTGCTGCCTCCTTGGTGTATGCAGAGTCTCCCTTCACCACCACATTACAAGATACAGGTGGTTACACTTAGGGTCCACCCAAATAATCCAGGACAATCTCCCCATCTCAAAATCCCTAATTTAATCCCATCTGCAAGGACATCACCCCCTAAAAACTATGTAAGGTAATATGCTCAGGTGCCAGATATTTGAGGATTAGCCATGGATATCTTTTGTGGGGAGGGGGGTTATTTTTAGCCTAGCACACCCAATAGCTCTCAAGTGATGAGAAAAGCTAGATTTGATTGGCTCAGTGGTAGGAAAGAGTTTCATAAAAGTTGGCCCATTGAAGATATTTCCCTTTCCTGGCATTCTATCTCCTCTGTCTTCTCAGGAAGCAACATGGAAGCCAGACAAGCAACCACAGCTATCTGTTGCAATTCTTTGTCATATCTGTCTTGTGGGAAACATCTTGAATGCAATCCTAGACCCATGTTGAAGGATCTAGGCCATTAAGTGGTCTGTGGAGGAAGAAAAGGGTAGGATGGGGAAAAGGGAGAGAAAGACAGAAGACGGAAAGAGAGGGCAGGGAAGAGTAAGACCCATGAGAGAGAAGAGAAAATGTACAAGGCACATCAGATTTCCACCCTTAAACCAGAAATTTTAGCCAATTTTAAACATTTTATTTATTTATTTTAGAAAGAGAGAAAGAGAGAGAGTGCAAGAGCACAAGCAGTGGGAAGGGCAGAGGCAGAGGGAGAGAGAGAATCTCAGGCAGACTCCCCGTTGAACGTGGAGCCTGACCGAGGAGGCTCAATCTCATACCCTGAGGTCATGACCTGAGCTGAAATCGTGAGTCAGACACTTAACCGACCGAGACACTGAGGCACCCCATTTTTCGCCATTTTGATGGAATTGATCATATGTTTATAATCAAACAGTAACTAAATATTATAATACAGTATATAAACATTAAATAAGCATTATTCATGTGGAATTATGTGTCTGAGTAATTCTGTAGAAACAATGGACACAGCCTGAGTAGAAGAGTAAAATGTCATCTCTCCTCTGATACTGGTTTTGAGTTCTCTGTGTAGGATTACTCATCCCATCTTGTTTGCTCCCAGAGGATAGCCCACGTTCACTTGCAGTGTCACTCAGGACTGCGTGTTGCTCACTTTTCTGTCCAGTAGATTGCGAGCTTTGTGAGAAGAGGAACCCTGTCCTCATAACTTCTATTTAATGAGAACTTGATATGTGCAAACCACTTTATGTGTATTTAATATTTAAATAATCCTCCAAGGCAAAGATTTTGTTCCCATTTTAAAGACGATAAAGCCAAAACAAAGAAAGTTATCAATTGTCAAGTCACAGAGCAGTAGAGAGAGGTAGAGCTGAGATTTGGAAGTAATGGTCAATGGTCTGATTCCCAAACCTTTACTCTTACATCATCTAATACATTATGCTACCCTGCACTGCACATAGTACGATAGTTCAGTTCCTTGAATTGGTAGTGGTCAAATTCTTTCAAAATCCAACAAGTAAAGTATATGTATGAAAAGCAATCTTTTTTTTTTTTTTTTTAGCTGCAGTTTTGTTTTTAAGAATTTATTTTTAAGAAGGTTATTGCCTTTCTCTTTAGATTATGTTTCTTTCCAACTCAGGAAAAGTGTGGAATGCCTCTAATTACATAATCAAACAATGTAAGCTATAAAATGTTGTGATAGCCTCAAACTTCAGTTTCCATTGATATTAGAGGGAGAGGAGGAAAGGTAAAATGAAGGTTTTATTTTGAGCTTATTTTCCTAATAGATGTAATTTATTTTGCAGAAGTCACAAGTCACTCAGAAGGCCAGGATATAAATGCCATCCACATCATGAATAAAAAGAAGTAGATAAAGTGGATTTCGTGGAAGAACTGATCCACCGTACTGCGTTCATTGATGTATTCAAGAAACATTTATCGGATGCCAATCTGTTTAGAGTTATTTTTTTTAAATATTTTATTTATTTCTTTGACAGAGAGAGAGAGAGAGAACACGAGAGCAAGGTGAGTGCAGAGGGTGAAGCAGACTCCCCGCCGAGCAAGGAGCCCGATGTGGGACACCATCCCAGGACCCTGGGATCATGACCTGAGTTGAAGGCAGACATTTAACCCACTGAGCCACCCAGGTGCCCTCTGTTTAGAATTCTTCACAAGAAACTCAGAGTGTAAGCTGCTGAATAGTTTCTCTGCTTACCTTTGAACCATCAGGAAATTTGGGAGTGTCACTCCATAGTTTAAACTTTGGTGATTTTTTGGATAGCTTCTCTCTTTTTCTTTTCTTTCTTTCTTACTTTCTTTCTTTTTTTAAGATTTTCTTTTTTATGGTTGAATGATGAGTATGTGTGTACCATATCTTCTTTATACCCTTCATCCATCAATGGACGTTTAGATTCTTTCCATGTGTTGGCTGTTGAAAATAATGTAACATGAACATACATCTTTTCAAATAAGTGTTCTTGTTTTCTTGATATAAACACCCAGAAGTGGAATAGCTATATTATGTGCTAGTTTTATTTTTAACTTTTTGAGGAATTTCCACACTGTTTTCCATAGTGGTTGCACTGATTTACATTCCCAGCAGTGGTGTGCAGTTTTTCTTTTTTCCACTTCCTTGCTAACACTTATTTCTTATCTTTCTGTTAAAAGTCATTCTCACAGGTGTGAGGTGATATCTCACCGTGAAGACTCCTGCATTTTTTTTTTTTAAGATTTATGTATTTATTTTAGAGAGAGGGAAAGAGAGCTCGTGTGTGCATGAGTGGGGGGAGGGGCAGAGGGAGAGAATTCTCAAACAGACTCCCTGCTGAGTGCAGAGCCTGACCCAGAACTAGCTCTCAGGACCCTGAGATCATAGCTGGAGTTCATCACATGAGATCATGACCTGAGCTCAAACCAAGGGTTGGACACTCAACCAACTGAGTCACCCACACACCCTAAAACTCCTGCATTCTTTTTTTTTTTTTAAGATTTTTATTTATTTATTTGACAGAGAGAGATCATAAGTAGGCAGAGAGGCAGGCAGAGAGAGAGGGGGAAACAGGCTCCCTGTTGAGCAGAGAGCCTGATGTGGGGCTTGATCCCAGGACCCTGAGATCATGACCTGAGCCAAAAGCAGAGGCTTTAACCCACTGAGCCACCCAGGTGCCCAAACTCCTGCATTCTTGACGTTATATCATTCCCTTGCTTTCATTCTTTCTCGTGACATTCTTTCTAGCCAAGATTCTTTGGAGAACAGCCTATAGTCACTCTACCTGTGACTACCTTCCCACTGCACTCTGGTGCTCACCCCACTGACTTACACGGCTTTGGCCAAAGTGCCCCCTGGCTAAACCCAGTGGATTTTTCTACCCTTTCCTCTTAGGCTCCTATTAATAAAGTAGTTTTTGAAAATACTCTAATATATTAATAGAATTTTTCTTTGATCTTCCCTTACCTCAAACTTCTCCTGTAGGTGGTGATGCCAAGGGTTCATGTGCAGTTCATGGTGAAGACTCTTCCTGTGTGATCCGTTCATGTTTTCCATTTTAACTATTATCTATATTAAGCCTTCCTAAATCCCTATATATATTTGTGAAATTTCCTCTAAAGTGCAGATTCATGCCGATTCCTTTCTGGATAAATACATTTGGATGATTCTTGAACACTTTAAAATCAACCATTCTGGCAGGATCACTCACATGCTTTTTACAACTGGGACTTCCCCCTGTGTTTCTGATCACAAGAAACAGTAACACCATCTACTCACTTATCCAGACTGGAAACTTGGGAGTCCTTCTAGATCCTTTGCTTCACCATCCTCTCTGTTTCACTACCTAAATGCATCTTACGTTCAGCCCACTCTCTGTGTTTCTGTATGTATTTTTCCAATATGTTTCTCCAGCATCCAGTTTCGCCCCCATCAATCCTATCATTCCCGTTGTTGCTGGAGTAATTTATCTGACAACACTCTTTACTCTTTCATTTGCTTCATTTACTTGTATCATGTTTTTAGTAACCCCAGTTTAACACACTGATGCTGGAGTGCTCTCTTAGAACCAAGCCCTATAAGTACCCTGCTTGTAGCACAAGCATGATTATGTCACTTCCTAAGACCCTCTAATGCGTTCTAATGACAACTGAGACGAAAATTTAAAATCATTTATGGCCCTCAAGCCCCTGCTGCACCCCCTGCTTGTTTCTCAACCTAATTTTGAACCACTTGCCATCTTGTTCTCCACATAGATCATAAATTTGTGGGACCTGCTATGCTGCTTCCTGCCTCAGGGCCCTTGTATGTGCTACCCCCCCATTGCTATTCCCTTCCCTCCTTCTTACCTTGGAACACATATACATTTAAATGAAAATAAAATGGAGATTTGCTTTTGATGTTATTCTAGGATCTCAGAGAGCTATGTCCCTTTCCTTCAGAGGACTTGCTTCAGTTTGTAACTAGATAATCATAAATACAGTAATTTGACTAATGGCTATCTTCCTCAGTTTCCTGTTAGGCAAAAACAATGACAGTTTTGCTTATCATAGCAACTGTGCATCAATTCTGTGCATATAGTAGGCACTTAATACATGTTAATTAAATGAATGTTCTTCTTAGCATTTCTGATGTTTTTAGGTGACCTTCTTTTTTCCCCAGAGAATCATCTTCACTAAACCCTCATTTATCTAGAAGAAATGGCAAATGGGGTTTTTTGATTGTAAAGAAATCTTGATCTCTCTTAAAACAAGCAGCACACACACTCTGCAAGAAGGAAAGTACATGTGGGGAAGGCAGATGTTTTCACTGAAGTTTTAATTTCATTTGGGATTTTCTCACAGGAGGAATGCGTTTCCCCTACCATACTTGGTTCTGAGGCATTAACTACCACCATCCCTCTTTATATTCTGTGCCAAGAGGAAAACATTCCCTTCCTTTATTTACTCTTAGCCCTGTTGACATTTTCGCCCTAAAAAGCATTTTCTCTGTTTTTCTCTGTAATATGGAAGGACTGGGGTAAATATTGCAGCTCCCAGGGAACAGACAGGTTGCTGAGCATAGTCTCACTCTGTGTGAGTATGGCAGAATTGTTTCCCCTCTCACCACATCTCTCATCCATTGGTAGTGGCTGTCTGGAGACATGTGTGAGAGGGAATCTGAGGGCATGGCCAGTCTCGGTGGGAAAGTGCCCTGTGACTAATTCATTCAACACATACTTATTGAGCGCGTGTTATATAATTAGCAGGATGGCCAGGGGCGTGGGAGGAGAGAGAGTCAGCAACCCAACTAGTCCTTCTCTATACACGAAGGGCTGATACAGTTTTATAAGCATCTTGCTTATTTTCTTTCTCCCTTTACTCAAAGCTTATCCATCACTTGCATGACTTTTGGGCACCATTTTGACTTGCTGATTTCAGAAGCAGGGCTAATAGAGAATTTTGTTCTGTCACTGGACAGGAATCAAAAACTCTTTCCTTACAAAACCCCCCAAATTTTCATGACTTAAGCCATACATACATTCACTTTCCTCCCTTTTTTCTACCTCCCTCCTTACTCCCGTCTCTTTTTCTCTCTTTCTATTGTTTTTTTTTTTTTTTTAAAGATTTTATGTATCAAGAGAAAATGTGCAAGTGGGGGTGGCAAAGGGAGAGGGAGAAGCAGGTTCCCCACTGAGCAGGGAGCCCAGAAACAGGGCTTGATCCCAGCTGGGGTCCTGGGATCAATACTGGAGCCAAAGGCAGATGCTGAACCCTAGGTACCCGTTTTTCCTTCTCCTTACCCCTGACCCCTGTCCTTCCTTCCCTCCTTGCCGCCCGTATCCTTCCTTCCTTCCTCCCTTCCTCCCATCCTTCCTTCTTTCCCTCATTCTTTTTTCTTCTCTCTTTCTCTTTCTTTCGTTCTTTCCTCTCTTTCTTTAGCTTTCTTTTTTGAGAGATATACTTTGCTCCCATCTAATTTTTACTGACAGGTCCATGAACTCTCTGGGGCCCCTGTAAATAATCTGGGGCTATGGTACAGACTGCTAACTGTTTGTCCAGCATCCATTTTTTTTTCTTTCTTAATGGCCACTTACTGGTCACTGGGTAGGGATGCACATTGGATACGTTCCCCCTTCTTGTAGGATACAGGGTGCGGGATGCAGGATGCAGGATGTGATAGCTGTAATTTCAGGAGTCATTTTGTGACTTGGAGGCTAGAAGTCATGGAGGTAGAGCAGAAAGATAGATAGACCCCTGGTCTCTGCTGAACCTAATAGAGCTACCCTTCAAGCAAGTAAAACAATAAAGCTGTAATATGTTTAAGCTACTGTAGTCTGGTTTCTATTATTTGAAGCTAAATGTAATTCCTAGCAGGACATAGGTTATTCAGCTCTGGTTTCTCCTGGATTCTTTTATTATTATATGCTAATTCATGTGATACCTTTTTCTTTTCCTTTTACTTTCAGGAAGGAATCTCACATCCACGTTCCTCTAAGACTGTGTACACTCCATGAAGGCACAAAATGTGACTCTTCCACAGTTTTTCCTTTGTCTAATGCATTGCCTGACATGGAGTAGTTGGCTGAATAAATAACTGATGTCTGAATGAATTAATTATAACACGTACTTTCTTCAAATACAAGTTATATTAAAAAGAATTAGCAATTGTAAAATGATCAGAGAGCCAATCTCTCGGTGTTTAATTGAATATACTGCTTACCTAAAGGCAAATAAATACTATATGTAGTTGTAGGTTTTTTGGAATAAGGAAAAAATAATGTTCAACATTAGAAACAGTATAGTTTTGGGACCCCTGGGTGGCTCAATCAGTTAAGTGTCTGACTCTTGGTTTCAGCTCAGATCATCATCTTATGGGTCTTGGAACTGAGCCCTGTGTCCAGGTCTGCACTTATCAGGGACTGTGAAGATTCTTTCCTTCTGCCCCTCCCCCAACTCACGCATGCTTGCACTCTTTCTTTAAAATAAATAAATCTTTTAAAAAAACACAATATAGTTTGACATTTGATAATTTGTAAGAAATTTGAATTTGATATTTATGAACTTAACTATAATAATAGTAACATTTCTTTAACGTGCCTTCACTTAAGAGCATTCCACACTCTTCATGGCTTAGATAAAAGAAAGCATGTTAAAACCTTCTCTCAGTGTACACCTGTACTTTTTAGCTTTAATCTTTGCTGAATGCTTCCTACATATTGAACTCAGTTACAATTGCTTTACATGCACTGGGATTTGTAATCTTACCAATGAAGCAAGAACTATGTTTTTCCCACTCTACAGTTGAGACAACGAAGTTACAGAAAGCTTAGGTAACTTGCTGGTCTTAATATTGTATTTGATATTTTTTAAGAATGTGTATATTCAATCATATGTTTATCCATTCATCAAACACAAATTATTGTCTGTTTGCTTATTGAATTTTTTGACTTGGAGGCTAGAAGTCATGAAGGTAGAGCACTACCTGCTGGACACGGTGCTAAGCTCTGGGGAAGTAGAAATATTTCGTCTCCCCCACTAAGATATTATAATACAACGCAGCATGATATGTGTTTTGATAGAGAGTATACCTGGGCTATCCATCTAGATGAGTTTGGGTAGAGGAAAGGAGAGATCCCAGAGGCTTCCAGGAAACAGTGGCAATGTTAGAAAATTATAAGACTTTCAGTTTTGGCCAGACAAAGAACAGGGAGAATGGAGTGTTCCATACCAAGGAGGGAGGTGTGTAAAAACATGAGGGTAACGAAGCATGGCTTATTCCAGAAAATAAAATGTAATGAATGTGGTGGAGGTATAGCCTGGTATGGACAAAATGGAGAGATATGTGACTCTCAAAGGCGATCAGCTGTGGCCAGATCATTGAGGGCTTGCTTCACCCAAGAGAGCTCAGATATTATTTTTTTTGTACCAAGGAAACCAAAAAAGAGTGCTGTAGTTACCTTTATAGTTCAATAGCTTAACTGCCTGCAGTGTGGAGAATAGCACAGAATAACTCCTGAAGACTCAGGTAAGGGGGAATGAATTAGGATCCCGCCATATTGTTTAATTTGAATTAATTGAATTAATTTGAATTAATTTAATTGAAAGGAGATCTCCTGTAAATTTTGTAAGTTGATCCCCATTTAATCCTGAAAGTTTATAAGCCCATGAAGTATCTGCATTATGGTTGAATATTTCAAATAGGGTCAAATTTCTATTTTCCACCCTAATGAGGAGAAACAGAGAAGTATATAATACAAAGTGGGAGATAACTTCAACTAGTTAATTCTATTTTTGATAATTCGATCTTGATAACTCTATTTTAGGAATTTCTAATATCATGAAAATATATTCCCAGAAAACAAACAGTGCTATGCAGAAACACTGGGAGAGCCTCAGGAAGTGTTCTACTGTTCCATGCTGATCTTGCCTTTCTGTCCATAGTCTCCCTCCACTATATTCCATTTTGGGCATTGCCTGCTACCTTCTCAAAAAGATGCACAAAAACAGCTTTTCCTTAAGCCTTCCGGATGGAAATATTCTATTAAAAAATTGCAATCCTTCCATTTTACTCCTCAGAATTTGAAATGAAGAAGAGAAACAGGAGCTATCAAACGTATCGGTCAGTGATATCCATCCATGCCTTCCTCTATGTGAATTTATCATTTTTTATTTGTAGTATTTCACGCTTTGCTGAAGAAGTATTAATATGTTTGATGCGGCTTGTAGGGTCACATAAGACGCCAAATATGCACTTTATTGCCTTTTAAAACACTGCCCTTAAAAAAATTTATTTTGAGACTTATAGATTCACGTGCAGTTGTAAGAAATAATTGATGCAGTATATCTTTCACCTAATTTCACCCTGTGGTAACATCTGGCATATCTTTAGGACAGTAGTACAACCAAGACATTGACATTGATACAAGTCATTGACCTTATTTGGGTTTGGCCAGTTTTATATACGCTCATTTTCTGGCCTGTGCGTCTGTGTATTTAGTTCCTTGTAATCTTGTCCCATGTAGGTTTGCATGACCACCACCACAGTTGGATGCAGAAGAGTTCATCCCACGGATCTTTCAGGGCTACCCTGTTAGAGTCACAGCACTCCCCCTCTGCCTAACCATTGGTAAACACTAATCTGTCCTCTGTAATTTTATTATTTCAACAATGTTAGATAAATGGAATCATTACGAGATCGTCTGCAATAGGCATTATTTACTCAGGATGATGTTTTGGGAAATTCGTGTAAGTTGCTGCATGCTTTTTAACGTCTGAAAATTCTGAACTCCAAAATGCTTCTAGCCCAGAGGTTTTGGATAAGGAGTTGCCGAGCTGCCCTGAAGGTCTGTTGCCACAGACAGAGCTCTGCCTGCTCTTGGAACCATTAAGGAACTGGGCTGGCAGGACCTTGGTGACATGTTCTCATCAGTGGTGGGGTCTGGAAACAGTTGGAAATGTACTTTTCTGGTGTCTGGTTTGAATGCCTCTTCTGCTGCCCCTGTGACATTTGCATCGTGGTGTTGCAACTCTTTTTAGTCTACATTCACAGCCAGCTGCCTCACTTGCCTTCCCCTGGGCTTCTCATTCTCACAGCATTTTCCCTCCTGGCCATCAATTCTAACCCCAATTAAGCGATCTGCTTTCCTTTTGTTTCTATCAGCCCCTTTCCCTGGGACCGCACCTGGTTTCCTGTATCACTTACACTGACTCCAGTCCACAGCTGATCTAGGACTCAGGGCTCCAATTTCAGCACTTGCTCACTCCAGGCCTGTGCTATGTTCTTTCTGCCTCTCAGACTCTGGAAGTTGGACATGGGGTCTTTCCTGGAGCGCTTCCAAGTTTGGAGTCTCATCATAGAGGAAGTTCTGCTGTCTATAAAATTAAACCATAAGCATAGCAAACGCTTTTGTTCTAAAGCAAAATTTGCCCCATTGAGGCTGAAATAAAGTTCAAAAGATAACTTTGGTAAATTTCACAGCAGACATTGCCACTAAATATAATAAGATAATGTTCTATTCTTGACATTTGACTCAAACTTATCTCTGAGAAGTGTGTGTGTGTGTGTTCCTCGAAAATTGCTAATGATAGATATTTAGGGAAAAGGATATAAGACAGAATGACCCAAGAAAGGGCATTTATCATGTTCATCCTTGAATCTCCATTCTTTCCAGCCTGCTGTAAGGAAAAACATCAAGATTGTCAATGTTATAATCTTATGGTCCCAGTTGACCTTGATTAAAAATGCACATGCAGGGGCGCCTGGGTGGCTCAGTGGGTTAAGCCTCTGCCTCTGGCTCAGGTCATGATCCCAGGGTCCTGGGATCGAGCCCTGCATCAGGCTCTCTGCTCAGCAGGGAGCCTGCTTCCTTCTCTCTGCCTGCCTCTCTGCCTACTTGTGATCTCTGTCTGTCAAATAAATAAATAAATAAATCTTTAAAAAAAAATGCACATGCAGAAGAATGAAACTGGACCATTTCCTTACACCACACACACACAAAAAGACTCAAAAGACCTCAATGTGATGAAAGACCTCAATGTGAGACAGGAATCC
This sequence comes from Lontra canadensis, assembly GCF_010015895.1. Classification (NCBI taxonomy): domain Eukaryota; kingdom Metazoa; phylum Chordata; class Mammalia; order Carnivora; family Mustelidae; genus Lontra; species Lontra canadensis. The sequence continues at coordinate 105,568,633 of NW_022630995.1, read as the reverse complement.
ATCAAAATCCTTGAAGAGAACACAAGTAGCAACCTCTTTGACCTCAGCCGCAACAACTTCTTCCTAGAAACATAGCCAAAGGCAAGGGAAGCCAGGGCAAAAATGAACTATTGGGACTTCATCAAGATCAAAAGTTTTTGCACAGCTAAGGAAACAGTCAACAAAACTAAAAGACAACTGAGAGATGGGAGAAGATATTCACAAATGACCTATCAGAAAAAGGGCTAGTATCCAAAATCCATAAAAAACTTATCAAACTCAATACCCAAAGAACAAATAATCCAACCAAGAAATGGGTAGAAGAAATGAACAGACATTTCTACAAAGAAGTTATCCAGATGGCCAACACACACATGAAAAGGTGCTCAACAAAACTCAGTGTCAGGGAAATACAAATCAAAACCACAATGAGATACCACCTCACACCAGTCAGAATGGCTAAAATTAACATGTCAGGAAATGATAGATGTTGGCAAGGATGTGGAAAAAGGGGAACCCTCCTACACTGTTGGTGGGAATGCAAGCTGGTGCAGCCACTCTGGAAAACAGCATGGAAGTTCCTCGAAAAGTTGAAAATAGAGTTTCCCTACGACCCAGCAATCACACTACTGGGTATTTACCCTAAAGATACATATGTAGGGATTCAAAGGGGCATGCGCACCTGAATGTTTATAGCAACAATGTCCACAATAGCCAAATTATGGAAAGAAACTAGGTGTTCATCAACAAAAGAATGGATAAAGAAAATGTGGTATACATACATATATATATATACATATACACACACACACATATATATATATATATAGAAATACTATGTAGCCATCCAAAGAAATGAAATCTTGCCATTTGCAACTACGTGGATGGAACTAGAGGGTATTATGCTGAGTGAAATAAGTCAATCAGAGAAAGACAATAATCATATGATCTCAGTGATATGAGGAATTTGAGAGGCAAAGTGGGAGTTTTGGGGGGTAGGAAAGGAAAAAAATGAAACAAGATAGGATTGGGAGGGAGACAAAGCATATTATTAATATTAATATATTAATCTCATATTAATCATATTAATCTCACAAAACAAACTGAGGGTTGCTGGGGGTGGGGGCCTAGGGAGAGGGTGGTTGGATTATGGACATTAGGGAGGGTATGTGCTATGGTGAGTGCTGTGAAATGTGTAAGCCTGATGATTCACAGACTTGTACCCCTGGGGCTAATAATACATTATATGTTAATAAAAATAATTTTTTAAAATGCCTTCCTTTTGGGGAAAGCTAAACCAAAGAAGGAGTTGTTGGATCACCAAGATTTTGTGTCTAACCCTACAGCTATTTAAAAAACACACATCCAGGTGAAAGTAAAAACTTGATTTCTAATAAAATTCATGGAATTTGTTCAGGTGAAATAATGTTCTGGGAAATTTCCAGATGTTTCAATGTTTCACTTTCCCACCTGGTGTTTGCCATTGTACAGAACAGTGTAACGTTGTTCTGTGATACTTTTGGTTAGCATTGGCTTGCCAAAATTTTGCTTGGGAATGTTGGTAGGATCCGTTGATCCCCTGAAGTCAATTAGGAAAGAAGATGGAAGAGAAGAAGAAAAGGTAATGTCTAATCCTAACTCACTTTCTCATCTGAAATATTGTTAATCTTCTTTCCAAAGAGAACGAGTGACACAGATTTGGCAACTAAGAAAGAAAATAAGGGCAAATTAAAAATAGGTAAGGTAATTTGAGCAATCTTAAATATCTATACAGAAGAAATAGGAAAACTGAATATGCCTTTTTTAGAGTGCATGGAAGAAAGGAGATAAACAAATAAACCAGTTTTCCTTCCTTTAAAATGTTTTACATCTTCCTGTGGTTTTAGAAACTTCTCCCATTTTCTCTAAAAATCTCCCAGAATAGCAATGAGACGAGTTCCTCTGTGTGATTTTTACCTTCAGTTAGAAGTCTTTTTTATTCGAAGAAACAGCCACACTGATAATTCTTTGCTTTTGCTTTGCATGTCAAAGCTACTTCCTGAAAAATAATTTTTACTCTACTTCGCAATTCTATTCACAGTCGAACAAGTCAAACAGCGCATAAACTGAAAAGTATACAAGGAAGTGGATGTGTCTGGCTGGTTACCCATGATGGAATCAGTGAGGTTAGGATAAATGAACATGAAAATAAATGCAAATGGGTTTCTATTTTTCAGTCTAAATTAGAGACATAACTATTTGTTGTCATTATCATTTGTTTGTCTTGAATATTTAAATCACCACTTCAAGCAGGCCTTAGAATCTTTTTACTATTGGGTATCCGGAAAAGTGGTGGGGACAAAGTGGGTGCTGAATAAATATTTACTGACCAAATGCATGCATGAATAAGGATCTCTGTATTTATTCTTTCTCAGTCCTTAAAAAATATCATATGCCAGCCCCAGCACCTTGACCAGAGCAAGTGTGACTTTCTGAGTCTCGAACTAAATGATTTATTTTTGAAAAGTGGGAATGCTTTGCTTGGGGAATTTTAGTTGCACATAATATAATAGCTACAGAAATGAGGATTTTTTTTTTCTGCTATCCGGTTTAATTATCTAATTAGGATTCAGTAAGCTATGCAGAGGCAGAGCCCTATGGGGCTCATTAAGCCAGCAGGGTTAGAAGTGTTGCAAGTGAAGAAAACACATTTTTGAGTCAAGCCTGTTGTTGCTGAAAAGCCATTTGGTTACTACAACAGGGCTTGCGAAGAGGAAACAGCCTTGGGGCCAGATGGCAGGCAGGTATCCTGGGAGCACGACGGGCCCGCAGTTCCGGGGCGGAGGAAGAGATTGGTTTACAGCTCCCGGACGCAGCGCCGGGGGAGGTGGGGGCGGGGAGCAGGGCAGGGACAGCGGGGTTCCGACTGCTGATGCTCAGGGTCACCCAAACTTCATCTTTTGAGCTGGCTGACCCCAGCTTCGCCGCCAAAGGAACAGTTTGAATCACCACGGCCTTTGGATTGAAATCTAAGCTCCAGGGGAACACGAAACCCTTTCCCGTTGCTGCCTTGGCGGTGTTGGCTGCTAATGCGGGGGATTCCAGAGTCTCGGTCTCCGCGGCCTCTGGATCTAAATCATTCTACCAGCTTGAAAGTCTCACGGAGTTGTTAAAAGAAAGAAAGAAAGGAAAAAAAAAAAAAAAAAAAAAAAAAAAGCCACACACAAAGCCACAGGCCCTTCACATCTAGTTTTGCTGGACAGGGAATCATGCTAATTGGAAAACAGACCGCACAGCCTGTTTCGTAAACTGAGAGAGACTTTGGTGCTTTTTGTTTCGTATTTTAAACTTGCGTTCCACATGCCATGAATTTCGTAACCAGAAAACAGAAGAGTTATTTTTGCACCTGGATATAAAATGTCGCAAGTTCGATAATGTGGCAAGCTGCTACTGTCCCACAAAAGGCCCGTTCTGTGATGTTGAGTTACACTTCCAAAGTGCAAAACCACTGAGTTGTCAACAAATCTAGCTCCAAATGGCTGGATTCAAAAACAATCTGGAGGAGGTTTGTCTTTTTGATGTTTCCGACAGCACGGTGTGTAGCTTTCTGAGGGCTCTTTTCATCCTTTGAGATGGTTTTGTGTTAGGCTGTTCCTCGAATGAAATGCATTTCCATGCGAATTTATTGGGGTTTGCAGCCCTCCACGGCGCCTGTCCGCCTCCTTGATTTTGGCTCTGCTACCGGTTCCTTTTATTGGTTTTTGGCAAGTTGCTGAGGGCATATGTTTTGGACTTTTCTTGCCTAATTTGTGAGATTCTGCTGACATCCAGGAAAGTGCCGCAAAAACCTGTTGCTCATATCCAAGCTTATGTGTTTCATGGCAAATCCACCAGCGCTGAGCTCAAGTTTCTTGACGACAAGGCTTATTTATGGAGGAACAGACGTAGGCAGTATTTTGTGGAGCCATGCTGTTCTTTTTCTGGGAGCAACATTTGGCATTTCCACGCAAAAGGTCAAAGAGTTTTTGAGCATCTCCTATTAAATGGGTGTCCTGGAGGGAGTGATTAGCCGCCCCCATCGCCAGCGGCGGCAGTACCATTTTATCCAGCAGGTTCCATACACCAACCAGTTTGTCCTGATGCATCACCTCCAAGCTGCAAGGGAAATGCTCTTGAACACATTTTGGAGATGAAGAAACTGAGGTTAAGTAGCTTTCCTACAGTCTTAGGGAGTGGTGAAGCCAGGGTTTTAACCTTCAGACTTTCTGTGTCTAAAGTTTAGATCTTTTTCCCCAAGAGAAATCTGGGACACAATGCTGCCCCTTGACTTTTTTAATAAAGCAAATTTTGTTCTGTCATTTCTGTTCTATTTTATAGAAATCAGTAAATATGTATAATTTGTAGTCATTGATGCTGTGAGTAATGAGAAAGACTCAGACCAGAGCAATCTTGTTGACTAGGGGTGATTTTGCCCCATCCTGGGAACGTTTCCCAAGGTCTGGAGCCATTATGAACTGGCAGATTGGGTGAGTGTGTGTGGTGCCTAGTGGGTTAAGGCCAGGGATGTTGTTAAACGTCCTAGAATGTACAGACAAAATCCTGCAACAAAAAATTTTTTGGACCTAATATGTCAACTGTGGGCTAGAAGCGAGACCCTGAAACATGGTGGGATTTATACTGTAGTTTTAAAGATGGTGGGAAAGATTTTATTATTTGTTCAAAACACTTGCTGATGCTCCCTTTTGGGACCATCCATGGCAATTATACATCCTACTCCGTTAAATACCAGGCATGGCCAAATGGCCATGGTATTTAACGGAGTCAACCAATGTCAACCTTGTCAACCAATGAAATAAACATACAAACATACAGGACCATTTCTTTCCCTTCTGTCACAAGACTCAAGTTCCAGAAAGGACTTCTTCATCTGGAACCTCGAATGAGGATGCCATGGAGGAGATACAAAGGCCGCTCTGAAGAATTGGTATCATAAGCAACAAGTAAACTTCTGTTGAAAGCAAATGAGATTTTGAGTGTTTTTTTCCTGCAGCGTAACTGAGTCCATGCTGGCTGACATAGATGTGGTTATATCGGCAACAGCTGAGGATAAAACGGGGCTGTAATAAGAGGAAAACCTGGAAGAAAAGACTGGAGCCAATGCATGCCAGATGGCAAAGAGTGGGTTTGAACTTTATGGGTGGGCATTTTAGTGGGGGTGAGGAAGAAAATTAATTCTGAGAGAGCAGAGGGAAAGAGGATTCAGAAAGGAATAGACACAGGAGGCCAGAAATCAGTGATAGTGTGTAACAGTAGTCCCAATGAGAGAAGCAGGAGCCTGAACCTGGGGAGGGTCAATATAGGTGAAAAGTTGGATGCTTACACAAGAGTGATTCGGAAGGAGAAAACAATTGTTGGCCATGAAAACTTACTTGGTATGGACAAGAAGAAGATGATGCTAAGGTGGTATCAAGATTTTGAGAGTGATTTTCTTGGAAAATGGTGTCACACAAGAACATATTTTGAAATAGATGTGATGATTTCCTTTGGGAGTATATTAAGCTTGAGATAAAGATGGGCTGCCCAGTGGGAGATGTTCAGAGGTAATGGGCTATGAGGGTCTGGACAGTGGGAATCCTGATGTGATTTACATATTTCAACATCATCTGCAAACGGGTGCAATTTGGACAACATTAGCTAGGGATAGCGACTGGAACTGAAAGAGACACTCAAGGAAGTGGAAACTGGAGTTTGGGCAAAGAATGAACCTGATGGGAAGAATTTCTGGCATTCAAGTAGACAGTGCTGCCATGTTAGCATGTGAATTGCTGCTTGGATCTTGTAGAGGTAATTAAAAGTGTAAGGAGGCAATCTGATGCCTACTTCTTGGTGCTTAGAGGTCTTTGCTATTATTCTGAAATAGTTAAGCTTTGGTTAAAAAAAAAAAAGTAGTACATGGTTACAAGGTCAGGAATGTGTGAACACTCAAGATGAAAGTTTAAGTTTTAAGTTTTCCTTAGTGTAAAAATGAAAACCAGAATAATAGTAGCACTTACTGGAAAAAAAAATCTTAATTTATATTTGAAAGTTTTTAGTTCTAAACTTCATTTATTCTGTTTGGGCTATGCTTATCAGTTAGAAGTGAGTTTACTACAGTCTTTATGTATTGGTTATATGTTTAAGTAAAGTTGTTTTTGATTAGGTCATGGTCAGTTATCTTGCTTCTCAGTTTCCAGACCTCAGAGAAACCTAACTAGCAGACTCTTCACTTAACAAAAGGTCCGACCGAACTTCTTGTCCATGCTGTTTCCCACCTCCTCCCAGGTTCACAAGTAAGACACTCATTAGTTTTGAAGTTTTGCCAAGGTAGCTCGATGGATAAAATAAGCTGGTGATATGTCGTGTTCCCAGAGCAGAAGTCAGAACACCACTTACTTTCTCTTCCTCCGGCTTCACACTTCAGTAGGTTGAGATCCTGGGACTCCATGGCAGAAAAATGCTTGCCTAAAGGCCCACCATCAGCCTGCTGATGGCTGCAGGAATTATGGACAGAGCGCCTGAGAGAAGTCACAGGGATGCATGTGATTGTCTTAGGAGAGACAGCATTAAACAGGAGTGTGTTTAATACCACTCTTCTCTGTGAAAATAGAACCCGCGCCTCTTCCGAAAGCAACACTAACCGGAGTGATCTCACCCGGAATAATAATTTCCTTTCATTCCTCCACTAAACCGGTCTGTCAGTTAGTATTTACTGTGACTAAAGACCCGGGGACCTTTCTCTGATTTGGAGAGTTTAGAACACGTTCCTCTTTCAGGATATCTAGTAAATTATTCAGTAAGGCCAGTCCTTTGGAGATCCTGCAGTTTACACCAGAGAAGGCCACTCGATCTTTTATTTTCTGCCGCTAAGCAATCTTACCACCACCGGTAGAACATCTCCTCTGATTGTACAGTAAATTGGAATTGTGGAGTTAAGTTATGGAGCCTCATATCTCCAGGCCCTGAATTGACAAGGTTCTACCGCATTTCCTTTACTGGAGGCCCAGCGTCCTCCCGTGCCCTCTGCAGCAACCTCCATTTCTCTTCATGCTCTGACCATTCCTTTCCATCTCTTTGGAAATGTTGTGCATGTTGTCATGTACCTGACAGCTCACTGGCATTAGTGATGGACTACTAATTTGATTAGCTAATCACTGGAATATGTTATAGGGAGTGGCCATATCAATGGGCTTTTTCCTAGGTTCTATATTTTCCTGTTAATGCAGACCTTCCAGAGACATAAAGCATTAACCCAAAGAACTGTCGTTAACAGAATAATATTCAGGAGGGTGGAGGAGATATATCTGAGAAGACTTCAGACCTCCTTTTCATTATACCATTTCATTGATCAGCAACTTGTCCTCTCCACTCTGTGTGGGGAATCATAATTGAATGCCATTCTGGTGTGGGTTGAGCAGAGATAAAGCCATGGCCCATTTTTTGTATTGTTGCATTTCAATTAATGATGGGGGGGGGAATCAAATGATTTAGCTTTAGGCTGTTTTCTGGGTTCCAGCTCTTTTATTGTAATTTGTATTGCAGAGACCTGAAGAAACAGTGACTAATTCACAAGAAGCAATGAAGAAAGAAGAGGGGAAGCATCAGGATAGGCCCTGGTGAGGAGGGTGGCATGCCCGATCTGGTGATTCTCTTAGTGATCCTCAATGCTGCTCTCCCCTGGCAGTTTAGTAGGGAGGAAAGCCGTTTTTTAAAGGACTTTTGCCTTTCAAGGCAAGTCATTCTGTGGGTGAGGTAACACTATTGAGAGCTGGATGGAACAAGGGACAATAAAGGTGAGGAGATTGAGGAGGAGAAAAGCAGGCTGTGGCTCAGACAGTAGAGGGATGTGCCCCTCCTGAAACCATTCAAGAACTGGGTTTGGGCTGGGGAAGAGCAGAAGCCAGAGAGCAGGGAAAGGCCTACGGTGAGGGCATTCGACAAATGCCAAGAGCAATAGCCGGACGCAGGGGTCCTGGGTGACTCCGTATGTCTGGCTGCTTTGCTATGAGGACAGATCTGCTCCTTGCCTCCGGTTTGACATTTCCTGGAACATGCGTCTCTGCAATATTCAGACCCTGAAGGGTCTTTGGTCGTGATGGGCTCTGAGAGAAGCTCAAATCTCTGCCCTTTTGGAGGCCAGAAAGGATGGGGGAAGGGTATCCTTCTGTTACTTACAGATGGAGAAATGGGATTAAGCAGATGAATTTACTCACCCCCAGGTCTCCCAAAAAGAGAGAAGAATTAGTTTTTGGGTCATGTACTTTTTCATTTCACAGCTTGGGTTTTCCACATTCATTCTGTTGTGTTAAAGTGGCACAAAATACGGATGCTGCAAATACTAAAATACAGCGAGTGACTCTTCATAGGTATTTTCTCTTTTCTCAGCTATCCATATGTTCTGGGTCCCCTTTGTGGTGGTTGGGATGGGCCAGGCAAGGGTGTCGCGCAAAGGGCCTCCGTGGACGTGTCAGGTCCTCCGGCCAGATGGAATCACTGAGGTCTTTGCTAATGACAGTAACAACATTCAAGGTGAGAGAATTCATATCATGGGTTAGGAGTAAGACAGAGCGGTCTGAGGAAAATTGAAATTATCAGAAGGGAACTGGCTCAGATGCACACTACCTCATCTAAGTGCAAACAGCATCCGTACTGTCATAATCTGCTTTCCTGAATTTCTCTGCCCTCAGTACGACCAAGCTCTCCACTTTCTCACTAGATCCCATCAACTGTCTCTCAAAGGACATCCCTCCAGCAATTCTTTCTTCTATCTTGGATCAAGTTTTCATTCTCTAGTGGTTTCTAGAAGCCATCACATGTTCTGTTATTGTCCTCGTTTTAGAAAAATCTTCCCTTGACTCTTTTCTCTTTTAGCAACTGCCCCCTTGTAGCAAATACTGAAAATTTCCTTTCTTCCAATTTTATTTCTAACCCACTCCAATTTGACTTTGTCCTGGACCACACTACTGAGACTGCTCTTGCCAAGGTCACTCATGACCTCCATGGTGCCAAAACCCGTGGTCAGTTTTCAGTTCCATCTTAACCCACCAGTAGCAGGTGATAGAGCTGGTCTCATTCTTTCCTCTGAAATACCTTCTTCGCTTGATTTCCAAGGTACCATAGTCTCCTAGTGGTTTGTCTCACGGGCTAGACTCTCCTTCTCTGTCTTGCTTCTTCTTTCTTTTGCTCTTGACCTCCTCCAGAGAACACCAGCATTCAACCTTGATCCTCTCCTCTTCTCTGTCTACACTGACTCCCTTGATGCTGTAATTCAGTCTCACGGCTTACAGTGCGACCTATATCTTAAAAATTTCCAATTTATGTCAGCAATCCAGATCACGTTGATCTTGTGCTCAAAACCCTCCAGTGAATTCCCACCTTATGTAGAGTAAAACCTGAAATCCTTCCCTCTCGGAGCTCATTTCCTGCTATCCTTTCTTCTTTCATTCCCTTCTAGGCACACAGTCCTTAGGGCTTTTGACCTGGAACACTTTTTTCTTAAACAGCCCTGTAGCTAACTTCTTCACTCTTTCAAGATTTATTCAAACATTCTCTCTTCAGGGAGACCTACCCCAAAAGCACCTCTTAAAATTATAGCACATTCTTATCCCCCAGCACTCTGGAATCCCATTACACTGTTGTATTTATTCCTTTCCCCCATAATATTTATCAACTTCAACATACCATGTAATTGACTCATTTGTAATATCTATTGTTTATTGTCTGTTACTTTCTGGAATGTCAGCTCCACAGAGGCACAGACTTTTGTCTGTCTTGTTCCCTGATGCTTAAAATGTTTAGAAGAATTGCTTGATATGCAGTTGATGATGGACATATTAAATGAATGAATGCATAAATACTTTCCTTTACCAGGGGGAAGGTTATCATGGGGAGGAGAGAAGGTGAAGCAAATGGTCCAGGACGAGGATCACAGACAAGCCTAAGATGGTAGAGCTTTGTTTTATGTTGTAGAGGTGGGTTTGACATATGTCAGTTACCCCAAAGCCCCGGAAACCTAGTTCGTTCCCAATTCTTATGGTGTGGCTTGCAGAATCTCTACTCCCTTGATTTTCTCCTTCGCATACATTTTAGTATGTTGGAATCCTTTTTAAAAAATATGGTGCTCAAAATGAAACATAATGTTCCAGATGCACTCAGACCAGCAGCCCATTAATGTAGTCGGTCCTCATCTCCCTCTGCCTAAACCTATACATTCAGCAATGTAGCCAAAGAAATTGTTAGCTTTCCAGGGTTAAATGACACACACATGACTCAGATCGAGCCTGCTATCAGCCAAGCCACAGGCTACTTTTATTTATTTTTTTCACATGAACCACACACACAAAATTTGCTCAATCCTATTCTTTTAACCATATGCATATGACTCTCATTTCTTTTTCTATGAAATTTATCTTTTCAGTTTAGATCCATTATTTTGACCTGTCAAGGTCTCAATGCAGAATTGTAGTATACTTACAGAAAAAGATTGTCAGGGCGCCTGGGTGGCTCAGTGGGTTAAGCCGCTGCCTTCGGCTCAGGTCATGATCTCAGGGTCCTGGGATCGAGTCCGGCATCGGGCTCTCTGCTCAGCAGGGAGCCTGCTTCCCCCTCTCTCTCTGCCTGCCTCTCTGTCTACTTGTAATCTCTTTCTGTCAAATAAATAAATAAAATCTTAAAAAAAAAAAAAAAGAAAAAGATTGTCAAGGTATTGATAAAGTGTTCTGGATAGGGTCCATGGCAAAAATCTGTGCCAAACACTTATACATCTTTATTTCCATAATAACAGTATCTGTTTAATTCTCAGAATATATAGGTTTAAGCCGGCTATTTCTTAATCTTGCCCACAAGAACGTTACTGAATACTTTTTCAGATGCTTGGCTGAAATCCACATGTCCTATGCTTACTGGATTTTGCTGAGTTTCCAGTCTAGCATTTTTACCAAAAGAGAAAACGAGGCCTGTTTGGCATAATTTTATTAGATAAGCCTGTGTTGGCTCTTCACGAGGCCATTAGATGAACTCACAAGCCATCTTTTATTAATTCTGTTTTGAGGTCAGGCTTACTCCTTGCAATTTGAAGATTTGATCTTCTCCATCATGGTGACATCTTATCTCTGTTTATTTTGTGACTTATATTTTAAGGAATCATTCCTTTCAAACTATTCTTTCTGGATGGGTGGCCCTTGTTATTTAAAAAATATAAAAATTATAATATATTGTTTTATATAAACACATATATTAATCTTATCATACAAATTTGAGCTCTGTCTTTCCTTTCCTGTTTTGCTTGGCCCTCTTCTCTCCTTATCCCTCCTCCTTCACTCACATTGTTGATTCTGTATTAACACCTACTGAACATATTACATTTTCCTGTATTTTAGCACACTCATGTAATCCTAGGTGACCTTTATGAACTCTTAGGCTATTTCAAAGAGAATCAGTTTGACTATCCTTCTCCAAGAGATGATATTACCCATGAAACTGTCCTGGAAGCATCTGTTTAAGACTTTGAGACCCCAGCCTAAAAGTAATAGAATAACTCATTTGTCCTTTCTTTCAGTAAGACTTGCTGAACTCCTCTTGTGTTCCAGGCACCGCGCTAGGGTGTGCAGGAAGTCCCAACCTTTCACGGTGTTGTGTTTAATCCATGTCTCTAACTTTTCTTTTGCATTTGAGTGGGGGAAAAAAAAACAACAAACAAAACCCCAAACAACAATAACAACAACAACAACAACAAAAACCAGCTCTCTTGCTTAGGATGTTTCTTTAATGGGCAAAAGGTTTGCATCCTCCTCAAATTCATATGTTGAATCCCTACCCACCAGTGTGAATGAATTTGGAAAGTGGCCCTCTAAGAAAATAAAGTTAAATGAGGTCATGAGGGCAGAGCACTGATCTGATAGAATTAGTAGCCATTTAAAAATACTAATACTAATACTAATACTAATACTAATACTAATACTAATACTAACGATACTTCCCCAGATGACAATAGAGCCTGTTGACTGAGAGCCTCAGAGTGCCACAGATTTTTACCACAATTTTTTTTTTTTTTCTTTCTGGGGAGGGGTTTGAGGCAGTGAATGAGAGCATATTCTGCAGTATAGAGGGAAAATATCTTGATTTAATAACATTAAAGGTTGTAAGTATTCATTATCTGAATATTGCTACTTGTGTGGCCTACTTTCACTCAAGACGGTTCAACCATGCAGATTCATGCTAAAATATTCAGCAATATCAAATATGAGTGTGCGTATTATGAGCTGAATTGTGGCCTCTCTCCCAAACCTTCTAGTACCTCAGAATGTGACTGTATTTGGAGATAGGGCCTTTAAGGAGGTGAAGAGGTGAGTAAGTTAACATTGGGTCATTAGTATGGGTCCTACTCTAATCTGACTGGTGTCCTAAGAGGAAGAGGATTTTAGGATGCAAAAAGAGACACCAGACTTTTGCCCACAGAGGAGAGACTGAGTGAGGAGACAGGGAGAAAGGGGCCTCCTGCAAGTCAAGGAGAGAGGCTTCAGGAGAAAGGCAGGCTGTTGACAGCTTGATTGTGGACGTCCAGTCTCCACAACTGTGGGAAATACACGTCTGTGGTTTAAGCCGCTCAGTTTTAGCATTGCCTTATGGCAGCCCTAGCAAATTCATATGGACTGGATATAAACTTGGTCTCTGTTTTGTTTTTCAATTTCCCCTTCTCTCAGGTTCTCTAGGTACAGCCACTACCTTGTGGTCCTTTTGCTATTTAGAAAAATTCTTCAGGTCTGCTCTCAGATACTCTAGCACAGTATCATGTCTATGAATATTAACTACTGGCAGATTCCCGTGAAGACCATTATTCTCTGCTAACCAAAAAGCTGGTCATAATGGGGTTAACCAGGCATTTTAAAAAAACATGTAGAGTACAACACTCTGTCTATTAAAAAATTGGTTCTTCCAAAACAATGAATAGCCTTGCCTAGGACACACTCTGAAAGCACTTTTAATTTATTATGAAGTTTAACATTTCATTTGCTTGAATTTTCCTTCCAAGTTCTGCCTGTGACCTTCTCCATCTCCTTTTTACTCATGCAGATGGTAGGAGGTTGGTAGAAACAGACCTTAGAATGAGCCTTAACTCTTAAAGCCATGCTCAGTCCTCAAGGCCAAGGTGACTCAATGTAGCATGCAGAGAGATGAAGCTAGGGTCTGGGCTCATGCCAGGCTGTATTCAAAATAAATAAATAAATACAGGGATAGAGACGGGAAATAGCTGGAGTGACTCAGAACTTATTCCCTGGAGCCCAAATCTCCTTGAGGTTCCTTAGCTAAATTCCCACACTTAGTGTATTTTATGGAGCCAGTTTCTAATCTGTTCCTTGCTTTACCACGGAAGCTTTTGCCCTGCAGCTGGACCTCATTTGGTTTGGATTTTTATCTATAAATTGCTGTCAGTAAGAATCTTTTGGACCTAATTGGTGAAAGTGACCTAAAAAAGGGAACCCCAGAAAGAAACTAGAAAGAACTGAATTTTCATCCCTTCTTCCCCCAAGAATTTGTATTACCCTTTGCCAGGGAACAACTAGCTTTGAAGTTGGAGTGATCTCTTTTATTTAAAAGCTAAAAACCACCTTAGATGAAACGCCATCAAACAAAGCCTGTTTCTCAGTCCTGGAGTTGAGTACGGAGTGGCTAGTGTTTGCGATTCAAAGTCCCATTTGGACACACTTCAAAGAGAGACTCCAGGCAGCTGCTAAAAGCTCCACCAGCACCAGGACATACGGATTTCCAGTCACTGGGGCCTGAACTCAGTTCCTGCATCTGAGGAGGATCATAATTGCTGTCCTTTTAATCTTCTTTGCAGCCTGTCAAATGGAGGCCACTTCACAGCAGGACCCATAGGTTCACAATAATAAGAGCAAAGTTTATAATGGTTTGATGTTCCTTAAAAAAAAAAAAAATCTTTGCAGTGACACTGGGGCTTAAATTGGAACAAAGGACTTCAGGAGTAGCTCAGATGATGGAAAAGCAATTCTGTAATCTAAGAACTGGTCATGGGCCAGGTATAGCTGTTGTGAATGTCGGTTTGCAAACTAAGGTGTACCTACATATAAATTTTTGTATTTCTATAACAACCAATTTTTAATCTCTAGATCCCATGCTATGAAGGTGGAGTAACTTGATCTCAGTCTTTTCAGTGTCCTCAAATCCTGATGGTGACTCAAGATCATCTGTACAAATGTCTCAAATAGGAAGTTTTAGAGTACCCATGATGCTGTTGGGACTTGGCCATGTGCATAAATGACTTGCTATCTTGATGCTTCTGTACCTACCTAACCCCACTGGTTCCAAAAGCTTTGTTTAAGACTTCCACTGTAGAGTTTGGGACAAAAGAGTTGTTAGGCCACTTGACACAGGGCATGTGAGGCTCATTATGGGTCTGGACCAGCCATTCAGCCAGTACCTCCCCAGGGTCCTGCCACTTCCTCGAGGTTCTAGCAGGTGAGACATCTATTCTTCTGCTTCTGGAGTTTTCATAAATCTTTTGGTTTGGCCACATTTCAGGGACAGAGTAAGTGCCCTCTCTAGACTCACCAATGTTTCTAACCTCATCATTTCACCACCAGCTCTTTCTCTGCCCACAGCCAGGGGGGGCATTTTTTGCACTGGAGGTAGAGGGAGACAATGTGAGGAACTCTACTGTCCTCAGTCTTCCTGGGCTGGGCAACCCGACATTCCTCACTTCTCTTGCTCCCAAAGAGTTCTCCCTGTCACTAGTCCTTTCCGTATCTAAAGACTTTGTCTTTGGAAACAATATCCAGGAAGATATTTCTTGTTCTTTGCTCTTTTGTTGTGATATATCCTTCCCCTTGGGCAAGAAGTGCAGGGTTTGTAGGAATTGGGGTGAGGGTGAGGGATGTAAGATGCAGAGAAGGGACAGTGAGGAAATTTTTAGGAAAAAATAGTATTGACTAACATTTCAAAAATATGATTGTACCTTGGTAGCTTCCTATTGATATATCAGAGCTCACAGTTGACTACACTTGGATAATGCTTGGCAACAATACCTCATCTTCCACTTGTAATTTAGACGCTTTCCTTGTCTATTCTGCTGTTTGTGCCTCTGAACACACTCGCCCCACCTTTACGCTCTATTGATCTTAAGCAATTCTTTGGCTGGACAACCAAAAATATTCAGGCTCTAAAATTTCTTTCCACACACATGCTTTCCCATTCTTGAAGTCCTTTCTAACCAATCCCCAATGGCTAGAGTGAGCTCCCTCTCCTATTCACTTTTCTCGTGCCCTTTCTTCTCTCATAACACACTCATGTCATAGCAGTGAGTATTTAATCATGCTATTATTTGCTAAATATTCATCTTGCCCACTAAGAAGATAGGAACCCTTCTTTCTTGCTCACTGCAGTTCCCACAGTACTTGGTATCTAGCAAGTGTGTAATAAAATATTTATTAGCTAATGAATTAATGAATAGTAAACCAGCTAGATGTAAGGGGAGGGGAACAGGGGACCAAATTTGAGTTCCTACTATTCCAGGCACTTTCACATAAACCTTACCTCAGTCCTCTGAAAAAAAAAAAATCATTACCCCTGTTTTGTAGTAAGGTTTCTGAGGGTCCAAGAAATGAGGAAGGTTATTTCCAAGATTATTCAGTTAATAATTGAAAAAGGGCAAATGTTTGGTTGCTTCTCTACTTAGCCTGTGTTATCCTTAGCATCTGGCTTGTGTTTGAAAATAACTTTGTAACTTCTAAGAGCAACTGATATCTTACCAAGTGATATTTGCTTTTTTTTTTGTTTTTGAGCAGAATGAGTATCTCATCAGGTGAGTACTCTGTAGAAAGAATTTTAGGCAGATCATGGTGACAGAATCTGTTGGAAATCCTTCCTTAAATTACTTACATAGAGATGGACCTGTGTTTTGCCTGTTGCCTTCTAGTCTTCTAAATACTAAACGTGTTTCATTTAAAATATTGCATCCATTCTATTTTTAGGGTCTTGTTTCCAGAATATGAGTTTGGAATTGGGGATAGAGCATCCACACTATGCTAAACATTAAAACAAGGCAGAGTAAAAACAAACAAAAGGAACACATTTCTATTATAGTAGCTTATACTGTCAAATGCAAGAACCATGTGACAACATATATATTTAGTACAAGAAAGATATGACAAATTTGGGGGCTTAAAATGCATCAGGGCAAGGAGTGACTGGCTGAGGGAGATCAACACAGATAGGGCATTAGAAGGATTCTTGGGGATGAGGAGATTTGGGCCGGGCCCTGAATGAAGCATAGCGTTTCTGCCGACAGATAAAAGGTGATCTCAGGGAGAGTGGACATTCCAAGAAAACCAAGTGGTTTGTTCTGGCTCTAGATGTCCAATTTAGAGAACTTCCGAGAAGTACAGGCAGCCCCAGTGTCAGCTTACACGTTGGAATATAACACATGGGGTTTGAGTTTCTCTGAGGTTTGAGTGTGTCATGGCCAGCTTAGGTGTTCCTCGAGCAGAGCCAAACTCTAGATTAGTTTCAGCGCGTTCCTGATCTCCTGGAAATGCTCCTGACCACAAGACCAGTCTTCGGGTCTGAGACGATGAGGAGATCAGGCAGCCCTCCCCAGCATGGCTCCCACCCACTCCAGATGGAGTTAATAATTTCCCTGCTCCAGCAACCTCTGCAACTCTTAGTTCCCTTGCCGCAGTCACCACATTGTTCGTTTTGTGTGCAGGCTGTCTTCCCTCCATGCTCTGAACTCCTTGAGAGCAAGGTTTCGTTTTATGCTCAGTGGCCCCAGGTGTCTTCAGCATCTAATACTTTCCTAGCACTTCGCAGAGAAGGGAGTCAATTAATTGAGGGCAAATGAAGAGACATCACTCACAATCCCAATTCCCTGCTAGTCTTTATAGAAGCAGTGTGTTTTTATATAGGTTGTTATGAAACTCATCTAACTTTATGAATTATTCTTTAAAGAAATTACTTGGGTATATTGACACACAATGTTACATTAGTTTCAGTCATACAACGTAGTGATTCAACTCCTCTGTATGTTATGCTATGCTCTCCACAGGTGTAGCTACCATCCCTCACCATCACCATAGAAGACTATTATAACATCATTGACTATATTCCCTTGCTGTACCTTTTTAGATATTCTTATGTTACTATTTGACAGATGAAACAGTGGAGGCTAAGTGATTAAATGACTAGCTTGCATTGTTAATAAGTGCATCTTCTAGACTTGAATTATTTTTTTTCTTTTCCTTTATTTTCTCTTCTCTTCTTTCTTTTCTTTTTCCTTCCACCCATCTTTCCTCCCTTCCTTCCTTCTTTCCTTGGTAGCAAATATTGTGCTTTGCCTTGAAGAGCTAGTTTCAGATTTATGTTTAGGAAGAGGAGCAAATTCTGAAGAAAAGTTTAATGAGAGTCATGAAACTCCCTAATTATATCTATGTCACTTACCATTTGTCATGAATTCAGAAAAGTCCTTTTTAAGAATTTTATTAGCATGATCTTCACAAGATTCCTTTTAAATTTCATACATTTTCTGACAGCAATTACTGATAATAGAGCTTACATGATGTGGGTCAGTTATATTTCCAGCAAAAATAATAAACACTTGATAGTGCTTTCCTAAGTGCTTTATATATTTTATTTTAATTAGTCTTCACAACCACCTAATGAGATAGAAACTACTGATGTCCTCATTTTACAGACAAGGAAACTGAGGCTAATGTACATGAAACAACTTTGCAAAGATGATACAGGAAGTGGCAGAGCTAGTATCCCAGTCCAGTAGCTGCCTAATGTCATCAAGTATTTATTGAGGATCTGCTCTATACTCATACCACGATGTGCTGAGAAATAGAGTGATGCACGAAACGGATAAGTTTCTGTCTTCACGGAGCTTTTATTCTAGAAGTGACAGGCTGTAAACCAATAAATAAATATGATAAATCAGACAATGATAAAAGCAATGAAGCAAATATCTAAGGCAATGTGATAAGGTCTGACCAGGCTAAAGGAGGAGTATGGCTACTAGAGATAACATGGCAGGGAAGAGAGGTGACAGTTAAACAGAACTTGAAGAGTGGAAAAATGCTGCCTATCCAAAGTTCTATGAGAAAGGAAGAGGGAAGACCATGTTTCTTCTGACTGGAGCCGGGGAAAGAGTTGTGTAAGGGGAAGAAATGGGGCAAGGCCATCCTGTATAATCACAGTAAGAGTGAGTTTATTCAAAGTACAATGGGAAGAGTTTTCCACAGGAGAGTCAAGTGATCTGATCTGTGTTTTATACACATCACTCTGGGTTTTTAAAAATTTTTATTTGTTTTATTTCTACATAACTTTCCACATAAAGAAAACTTACCTTGGAGGTCAAGAAATGTACAGTATCTCTTGTTTGTATCCCACACAATAGAGAACACAAGCCAATCATGTGACACATGTTCAACATAAAATAATATCCCTACTTCATAGGTTTACTGTGAAGATGAAATGAGTTAATGTGGGCATGATGGTTGGAGTAGTGCCTAGCACGTGGCTAGAGAGCAGCATGTGTTTACTGTGACTACTACTACTATTGTAGCTTTCTTAGTTTTCTTTGATTAAACCTCTTGCACCTATTCAAATGAGTTGAAAAGATGAGGAAATTTGACTGGCTAACCCAAAATGAAGTTTCATTACAGTAGATAGAGAGTCTGGCCTTGGACATGTGACTTTGTTTTGATCAGGGTAATCTGAAGCTGGTGTAGATGTGGGAGTAGGGAGGGCAGTGGGGAGGCCATAGCACTGTGCTGGCCAGTGGTGGTGGCTCCTGGGGTGAGCATGGTGGCTGCAGGGATGGAGAGGAGGGAGTTGGGTGGGAAACATTTTGGAGGCTGAGCCTGTAACTCTTATGGTGGTTTAAGAGTGGAAAACAGGAAAAGAAGAAAAGGAGGATGACTTCTATATTTTTTACTGCAGTCACTGTTGGAATCTTTGTGTCATTTTACGGAGTTGGGGAAGGAGTGAGGGAGGAACTAGTCTTGAGAAGTGAGCTGGAATTCAAGAATTTTCATTTGAAATACGATTTTGAGTTCCTTTTAGATCTCCATCTGGAGCATTCAGGAAGCAATGGCGTGTGGACGCAGGAGCTCGGGGGTTGTCCACTTGAAACAGAAGCTGGGCAGCCAGAGTCAATAACATCACCATTGAACTTTTGTAGTTTCAACATTCTGCTCTAGAGGAGAATCCACTTTTTCAAACATATGCCTTGACATTGAAAGTTTCAATTCTTATCAAAGCAAGTAGACTATAATTTGCATCACCACCTCAGAACGGCAGTAATGTAAATTAGGAAGAATATGGAGGAAACGGGCCATGCTCTTCTGAGAGATAAAAATTGCAGGTGTGTGCATGTGCACTGGAAGCAAGCTTACACTGTTCCTTGGAAAGCAGGTCACAGCAAAAATTGTCTAGCAGAAGTTAAGAAAGCTTCTTAATGAGGCTGCTGAAGATATTGCTGTTAAAAATGGAACTTTGAGCAAATACAGAGGTAATGCCTAGTAACACAAATATAAAAATGCACCTCATTCCGTAGCAGAGCAATGTAGAACTGGAGTACATGTTGGGCAGATTAGCAGGATATACAATACAAGGGGAAGCCGAATTCACACCACATCAGAACAGAAACCATTCTCTCAGACCTATCTAACAAAGGCTTTTCACCAACTTGTGGTGATGAGGAGCTAGAAATTTCTGTCAGAATTCCCACTGTATATCCTGTATAATTTCTTTTAAGATTTTGCTTATTTCTTTGACACACAGACAGAGAGAGAGAGAGCGAGAGAGAGCAGTAGAGGCAGAAGGAGAAAGAGATTTCCCACTGAGCAGGGAGCCTGATGGGGGTAGGACTCGATCCCAGGACTCTGAGATCATGACCTGAGCCAAAGGCAAATGCTTAACTGAACCAAAGGCAGAGCCACCCAGGCGCCCAATCCTTTATAATTTTTTGAGTGCCTGAGTTAACTGTGTAATAAGATAATATATCTAATTTTAGTTTTAAAAGTTTTTAAAGAAATCCATTTTTATTTTCATATCCACTAAGTCTGGGATAAAGAGAACCTCCAGATTTTATTAGTGCCCTGCTGGCTATCACAGTTAAGATTCTGGTATCTGCAGGAGGAGCAGACCCAGTTAGCAGAACTGCCCACATGTTGCTATCTTAGTCGAGTTAATTCCTTCCTGGATCTGGTACAAGCTTTGAGTAACACCTTAAAACATGAACACAGATAAGCTGGTCATATTTCCTATCTGAAAGCTAGCAAAGAACAGTCCTGAGCAAGGAGGACCTAGCCTAGGTATTTTGCATTGGCAAGAGGGGATGTGCAAATGTGTGGAGCAATCAGCCCTTCTAAGGAAAAATGGCCCTGGGTTGTCCATCTTAGCTGCTGGGGGAGAAGATCCCCACTGCTACTCTTAGACTCAAATCAATCTATCCTCCATAATTACAAAACCCAGCTATTGTGTCCCTTTAGACCTTGCCCAAGTCCCTAAATTGCTCAGGAAGTCAAGCAGAATTATTCATCCTTGTCAGTTAATGTTTACAACTCATTCCCTGTATGCTGGCCATTTCACTGACTAGGCAACTCGCTGTGAACCATGCTCCCTGGGATGTTGAGGATTAATAGAGCAAGACAGAGGATTTGGTAAATTCGGCTACCTGTGGATAGTCTGTGTTTTCCAGGGAGTTGAACACTGCTGGGACAGTGACTAAGCCAGAAGTTCATCTTCCACAGAGTTCTACTTGCTTTCTGTTATTTTATGCCACTCACTACGCCCTGTGTTTGTGGAGTGTTTATTTGCCTACCTAGATGACCATGAACCAGATACAAGAAAAGGTTATCACAAAGCCGGTTTGACAAAGAAACAAAACTGGAACTCCTGCTAGGCCTTATTAAATGCATTCATGAAAGCATGTGGACATATGTAAGGGGCACAGTTATATAGTAACAATAAATGCACCCTTAAATCGTACAAAGAGATATCAAGGAATGAGACAGTCAGATGTTTCTTAAATGATTTCTAAGTCTTAGAATGCTTTCTTCAACTGAAGAGTTGTGCGGAAGCCCAATATATAGAGTAAGGGTGAGGGCTGTCTTTCCTAACCTTCCCTGAGGCACTTCCCTTGAACTGGAGAGGTTGGGCAGGATCATTCTGCAGGTCTAGTTCCCAGGCTTTATTGCTAAGGTAACTGTAGCTCTGAGGAGCTCCATGGTGATTATCCAAGGTCATGTCATAAATTACTTGAGTAATTACAGCTAGAACTTGGTTTTACTGACTCTGGATCCATTGCACCGTGCATTAGGAATCTATGTTTCACACTCAAAAATTCTGTGTAATCAGTGAATAAAGGACTCTATAGTTATTGTTGTCATTTTTGTTTAGATCTTCTCCACGGTCAAAAGGGAGTTGGGTGGTTAGAAGTTACCACATGGTTTTGTAACTTGGCCTTTTCTATCTGGCTGTTGGGAAAAGTCCAGCTTTCTCAGCTAACCTTCAGTCTGCTCGTGCATTGCCTCTTCAGCCTACAGACAACTCCCTGGTCCACCCACCTGACACACCAGCTTCTCAGGGTCCTATGCTGACCTCCCCCCGAGCCCCACATGTCTTGACTGCTGCAGACTCTTCTCTGGATGCCCTCTTCCTGTGTCTCTTGCCACTGATACCCAAGAATCTCAACTGTTCCCATTTTCAGATGCCCTTCTGCTCTTGTCTTCCTTCTGCTATTTCTCCAATGAGCACTTGTCTGAGATTGCCTGTTATTCATGTTAGTTACTGTGTATCCATCTCCTTCCTTCTCAGTTGTGAATTGCTAAGAGAGATCTGGAAAATATTCATATTTATATCTTCGGTTAAATCCCTAACCATACCCAAGACCCCCAAACAGTTAGTCTGATAGAATTGTATAAATATATTGAAATAGTCTTACTTTCAAGTTTTGATTACATGTGACAGTAGAGGTCCAAGATGGTCAGTAGAGATAACTCAATTGTGAGAGTGCATGGGGCTTTGGAACTTTTAAGATTTATTAATTTGTTTGAGAGAGAAGCAGGGCAGGGGCAAGGGAGAGGGAAAGAAGCACACTCCCTGCTGAGTGTGGAGCCCCACTTGAGGCTCGATCTCACAACTCTGGGATCATAACCTGAGCAGAAATCAAGAGCCAGCTGCTTAACCGACTGAGCCACCCAGGTGCCCCTGGAATTTTATATTTACAGGTAAATGTAGGGATATTCCATACTCAAGGAATTGAACACTATGGAAAATTTTACCTCAATTTTGAGTATGCAGGACTTGAGTTGTTCAGCCTGCTTCGGCAGTTCTCTATTAACATTCTCCCCATTTTTAAAATTCTTTTTGGAGTAGTGCATCTCAGTGGATATTTAATTGCATGATTAGAAATATAAATTCTTTTTTATTTAAAAAAATCCCCAAACTGTTTTCCTGGCTTGTTTTTCCTAGAAGGTATGAAGGTATTGATAGCTAATTTATTTTCTGTATATAAATATATATGATACATATTCTATCTATTCACCTGTCTGTCTGTCTCTGTAAGATGGGAGCAGGTTTAAAAGGACTGTTGTTTTGGTTTCTGCTTGGTTATAGACTTTAGTAGAGGAAGAGTAACCCATGTTGTTGGGCCTGCTAGAATAATCTTTCAAAATATTTTTACTTGGGGCACCTGGTTGGTTCATTTGGTTAAACATTTGACTCTTGATTTTGGCTCAGGTCATGATCTCAGGGTCCTGAGACTGAACCTTGTGTCAGGCTGCCCACTCATCGGGGAACTTGCTTGAGATTTCTTTCCCTCTCTCTCTCCCTCTGCTCCACCCCCCACCCATGTGCATGCTCTCTCTCTCTCCCTCTCTCTCAAAAAAAATAAATAAACCTTAAATTTTTTTTTTATTTATAACGAAAGGCCACATGACATTCTAATCAAGTGCATGAACTTTGGAGTTAGGATACCTGTATTTGAGTCACAATTCTACTTCTCAGTTGTGTAAGTGAGGGCAAGTTGTTTTAACCCTCTGTTTCCTTGACTGTAAAATGGGGTAATAATGTTACTTACCTCCTCGAGGTGCTATGAAAACCAAAATGAAGTAACATGTAAAGTACTTAGAATGGTACCTGATACTAGTTCTAAGTTCCAGTTTCACAGGTACTAGTTGTTATTTTATTCTAGTACGCTCTTTTCATTTTCTTTCTCCTACCCGCCCCCCACCCCTCCACATGCTCTTGGATACATTCTTGAGCATTAGTTTTATGGCTGAGATGTACATGAGTAAACACAGACATACACACTGCAAAGAACACTGCATACACCCTTTCATAGAGTAGCCATTAATGGCATGAGAGCATTCTTACACCAAGGGTTTTATGAAGGTATTAATGGCTTTGTTCAAAACTGAGAGTAGAATATATGGAAGAGTGATTAGAAATGCAGTCACTGCATTAAATAAATTTTCAGATAATATAGCATGGGCTTTACCACAGGCAACTTTAGTGTATTATTAAAGTATGAGCAGAGCTATAGATCTCAAAAAGCCATTCTAGACTGAGAAGTTTGCTGATGTTAAAGAAGTGCAAATATATGCAGTTAATGGGTGAACCATGGGGGAAAAGTGTTTGCTGACTCAGCCCAATATCCTGCTCCATCTGATTGATATTATTTACAGCTCTTTGGGAAAAAAGGCCTCCTGGATGCCTTGAGATGGTTTTAATGATCCCGTTGCTTGCCATCAGTCTGCATAATAAGATTAACCTTCATAGGCATTTTCCCTGAGTTCTGAGACTCTGCAGGTTTTTTTCTTACCCTCTTTACATTTCTAAAATGTATGTGTTTAGTAGAGAAAGGCTCCAAATTGTGCTCACCATGCTTGATTGGGTGCATAGTTTTTCCACTTTGAGTTTTAAACAGATTTGCAGATTTAGGAATCTGCAGAGGAAAAGCGGCTCTATGCCTTCCTGAATGGATAACCTACGGCCCCTTTAGCCAGATAATTCAGCACTCACCAAACTTTGCAGTTGTGTTTTCCATGCTAATTCATAAGTGCAAATTCCAAATCTTACATTTACCATTATTTTTAGTATTATCAATTACAGAAAAAAATACTATGAATCCTTTGTTCATAGAAACTGTAGAAGGCAAGACAAGGGTAAGCGGAAATGAGGTGTATATAATATATATCTGTATCTATCTATCTTATCTCTCTCTATATATGTTTATATATATATATAGAGAGAGAGCCATTGAAAGTTGTGGCATGACTAAGAAGCCTGACAAGGACTTGTCTGGGAAAGTATAGGTTAATGCCAAATACCTAAATAAACACCAAAGACTTCATATAGATATTCACACATCCTGTCTACACAATAGCAGATATCCAGAAGCATGAAAATATTTGCATAATGAAGTAGATTCTATCTGACACTGATGTCATTTAGAGGTAGACCTGACTCTAAAGGGTTACATTCATTCTTGGAGGTCTCTAGTGCTTTCTTCTGTGTGTGTGACCTGAGGAGCTATTGGAGAATTAGAGACTTACCTGCATTATGCACTAGGTGGTCTCTGCTTATCTACTTAGCTTGGAATGATACCTCCTTGAAGAATGGATCTTAGTGATCTACTAAGTTAATTCATCACGGATGATAAGCTGCTTTCCAAAAATTAATTTGATAATAATTCAAATAATTTAGAAATGATATAAAAACGTCTTGGGAAATTTGGCTTTGTTTTTAAAAGAAATCAAGAAAAATTTTGTGTTGCATTACCTGAAGTCACCACTAATTGTGACCACATCAATGTTTCTTAACCAATCTGATCCTTGGTTCCTTCCCAAGTAAGGGGGGCATAACCATATCAATTTTGGAGTTGTTATGAGAGTAAGTAAGAATATTTGTGTTAAAATGCTAATCCAAGGGGCACCTGGGTGGCTCAGTGGGTGAAGGCCTCTGCCTTTGGCTCAGGTCATGATCCCCTGGGATTGAGCCCCGCATTGGGCATCGGGCTCTCTGCTTGGTGGGGAGCCTGCTTCCTCCTCTCTCTCTGCCTGCCTCTCTGCCTACTTGTGATCTCTGTCTGTCAATTAAATAAACATAATCTTTAAAAAAAATGCTAATCCAAGACATTGCATAATAGGTGTTCAATAATTGGTAGCTGAAGGTTGGTATCAGATACTTGGACTTATTGACAAAACTTTGAGATTGTGTAGTGTAATTGCACTCAATCACATGGTAACTGTGACATGAGTGTTTGATGCTTTTCTCTCTTATTACTTCTCAGTAAAGTAAGCTTTATTTTTAATAAAACTGGGACTTGAAAGTACGCCATTCTGTAGTTTTCAGTTGAGAATGCTTGACTAAAGGGCTTCCCTCCTTGAGAGAACTCAAGTTAATAGTTGATAGCCTTTCTGTTAGTCTCTGCTGCCCAAAGGAATTTCTCTCTGCTCCCAAAAGAGGTAAAAGAGACAGATGCAATGTTTTATCAGTTTGGGAAATGATTATTGAAGGTAATGCTTAGTACTGCATGATTTGATTCTCCACTTGCCAAAGATTTTGAGGAATTTAAACTCCTAAGTAGTTTCCACCTATTAGATTTTTTTCTATTTAAGTAATTATTGGGGGGAGTAAATATCGTATGTAATTAGATTACTTTTGTGTGTATTAACTCAGGACCATGTACTACTATATTTCAGGGATCATGAATGTTCAGAACATTGGTGGCCATATTGCTAGGAAACAGATATGAATGAAATGTATCAGGATAATTTGAACTATGGACTCCTGGATATTGCTCCCAAGAACCCCAAGATGAGGGTTGGAACTTGAATTCTGAGTTCTCTTTCCTGTTAGGAGATGGTGCGGAAAAAGAGGCCTCCTGTCACTCTGGAGACACCCTCTCATTGCTCCTTCACCAGGAAGCACAGAAAAATAGGGTCTTAGCAAGGATCCAGTCTTGAGACAGAAACTACACTAATTATTATTATTATTTTTAAAGATTTTATTTATTTTATTTGACAGACAGAGATTACAAGTAGGCAGAGAGGCAGGCAGAGAGAGAGAGGAGGAAGCAGACTCCCTGCTGAGCAGAGAGTCCGATGCAGGGCTTGATCCCAGGACCCTGGGATCATGACCTGAGCCAAAGGCAGAGGCCTTAATCCACTGAGCCACCCAGGTGCCCCTACACTAATTATTTTAACAGAATTTAATGGGAACAACTTGGTTTTAATTGGTTTTAATACCAACAATTTGGTATTAATGAACTGAAAATGTCAAAAATGAACATTATTGTGTCCCAGAGGTAGTCCGTTATTGTTAGGGCTATCTTCGTGTGTGTGTGTAACCCCTGTGCTTGCATAGGGTCTCAAATGTAAAAGGCCCCATGAGTGATTTAATACTCTGCTGTCACCATCTTGAAATTCTTAGTAATTTTTGAACAAGTGGTCCACATTTTCATTTTTTTAGTGGACTCTGTAAATTATGCAGTTGGATCCACCTGGAGGAAGCAGCTACCATTCTTAAGGGTAAGGAGACAACCAGAAGAGGTTGACATTATTCAATAGAAAACTTAGAGAAGGGGGCCTCTGAAGTGTGAATGGTACCTGGTACTAATATCTCTGACTACAGAGAAGGGACCCTCAGATCAGGACACTGAGAGTGGGTGTCAGTCAGCTGGTGTTGGACTTGTAGAAGGGGCATGCCAAAGCTCATTCTAGAATGCCTGAGATGATACCATGAGGCTACTTTCTTGAGTTTTAGAACCTCAGACTGGGCTGAAGAAGGATTGTTCAAGGATGCTAATAAAGCCACAGCCCAAGTGGGGCAGGAAACAAAAGAGATCCAGGAAGTAGAAAAGAGGAGCCAATGACTTCTCCCTTTTCCAGTCTTTCCAATTTCCCTTTGTCCTCTACTGGCAGAGTTTAACAGGCACCGAGCTGAGAAAGCATCCCCTTGGATTGCAGACTTAGACCCGGAATCATAAATAAAGACAGAAAGGTGAGTGTGAAGGGAGAGCTTAGTAACTTTCACGAGCAGTCAGACACTAGGAGACATGTACAAAACGTCTCAAATCTCTGTCCTCCCAGCTGCCTTTGCCGTAGCCTCTCTTGAACCTGTTTAGGCAGAACCTCGCAGGGCTCAATGAACCAGCCAAAACGACCTTCTTGAAGTATTTGTGGCTGTACTTTGCCCTGAAAACTTTATGATAAATCATGCAATCATTCTGGTTCAGACCGGTAGAGTCTTCAGATAGATGCCCGTGTGTTTGAAAAACGTAGGTAATCCTTTGTCATGCAGAAGAGTGTCTTTGCCTCTGACTGCTTCCTGGAAGAAACATTTGAAGTAAGCATCAGACATTATGTTCCTCCCTTCGTCTTTTCTCAGGTTCCGAGTTGTGTTCGTTCCCACGCCTGGGTGAAATCTGAGAAACATGCAGTTCACATCTAGTACCATCTTACTATGGGGGTGGTTGTTCTTTTCACTGTACTCAGGGAAAGGGAGGATTATTACTTCAATTTAAATGACATCTTTTGCATTTAAGGATTCAAAGTTGCTATAGAAGAGGCCACCCTCCAGGCTAGTGGGTGGGCGTGTTTGCTTCTCGACTCCATCTCCTCAAGCTCTTCCGGGGGAGGGGGGCTCGCATCCTGCCCCAGCTCCTGGAGCTGTAATGAGCAATTCAGCTGTAATAGCTTTGGAGAGTTAATGAAAATCAGGTTCTGTGATGCTACTTGACAAGAGCCGCTTTCTTACCACACATTTTTTTCCTACATCCTTTTTTTTTTAGGTACACAATCATTGCTTGATAGTAAATTTGCTGAGTTGTACAACCATTGTCACGATTTTAGAACATTTCCATCACTTCAAAAACAACCCCTTTCCTTTACTTAGCACCCTCCAATCTTTTCAGCACTCCTTACCCCAGGCCTCAGTAACCACTCATCTACCTTCTGTCTATATATTGCCTTATTCTGGACATTTTATGTAAGGCTATACTTTTTTTTTTTTTTAAACAAGTCCTTGGATGAGCATTAAGTACCATGTTTCCCAACACACGTTTGTGTTAAAAGGAAAGGTTTCATCAGAATAATGATGTCAGGCAAGGTAACTATATGAATTTAAACTTAGGCTTATCCTCCTAAAGCTAGTTTCTCCACCTCTAGGCCTGCCTCCCTAACAATGCCTTTAAAAATCAGATATGACTATGGTAGCTAAAGGGCCACAGTTACCCAACTTGTAGAGGGAAGAGAGAAGGTCTGGGACAGAATCGCTTTGTTCGAGTTGTTGGCAGATGAAGAACAAGTACAGTAATAGCTCATATACTTGTCATCCATCATCCATCCCAGTCAAAGAGGAGTGTAAGGCACCTTGTACTAGAATGTCAAAGCTCGACCTTGAGCAGTTCAGCCAGCCCCAGCTGACATGCTCAGCTTGAGCTGTCATTCAGGGGACATGAAGATAGGCAGACAGGTTAACTTGATACACTTGATTTCAACATCATCATTGGATCAAGGACAGAAATAGCAAGGGTGATGAATTCAGAGAAGTTTTTGCTTACAAAATGCCAGAGGTGGGTTCTACACAAAAATATCTAAGATAGATCCCTCTGTGAGATGCATTTTCTTCACAAAGTGCACAATTTATCACAAAGCATGCAAGAATAAAGCTACAATTCCTGCTGCTTGGCTTGTCTCTCTTTTTCATTTACCAGCACGGATCCCCAAATTATATAGACATGTAGAGACTTTGGTGACTTCTGGGGAAGGCAAGAAAGAGACCCAGCTGTATCAGCTTCCTAAACAACTGCATTATTTTACCCTGATGGTTTTAATTAGAGAAAAATAACTGCATTGAGACCATCTGCATATTCATAATGTGGAACATATGGCTGGTTTTCAGGATTTTGAAAAAAAGAAAATGCATTAATAACCATGCTTCTTTCCATTCATTTCTCACATTCCAGGTTATTTCTTTGAGAAATAATATATGTGAAAAATCTGTTTACTTTTTACGTGAGCCAAATGTTCTCATTCCTTTAGGCCTCGTGTGTTGTGTCGGCTACTATCGTACATTTCAGCAACAAATGCTAAAAGGATATGGTTGTTTATGATTGAGAATGCCCCATAAGTTGGTTCATAACACTTTGTAGATGTGTATTTACATCAACACATTGTCTTTTGTTAGGCATGAGTTATTGGGGTCAGATTTATGGGAAAGTCTTGTTAGAATTTCCCGAGAGCATTCTAAGAACTCAAACCAAGATGGGTGTGTGTTGGGTGTGCTCATGGACATGTGTGTGTGCCTGTGAGAGGAGCGTGTGTATCTCAGATAAAACACAATAATACATATCTAATTAGACCAAGTGAAAAAGTCAACAGTTGCGAAAATGAAAATTATCAAATACATAGAAAGCATTTTGGACTTAATGTTGTTCTGGTAAGACAGTAAATAAGATGGATTGATTTCTGAATTTTAAATTCTTAATGGAAGAAAAAGCAATTTCTATTTATAGTAGAAGAAAATAGAAAACCAGTAGAAGTGTGTTTTTTTGTCTGACTTTTGGGTAGTCACTGGATCAATAAATCCAATTCCCAAGGTGAGATAACAAAGAGGAAAACAACCAAAGAACTAGAACTAGCATAGTTGCCTCAGTAACAAAGCAGAAAAAGGTGTAAACAGGGGGGAAGAAAAGATTAGGAAAGAAATGAAATTTTGCTCTTCTGAGACCAAGCTACCATGTTTGTAGAGCAAAGGTAAAAGAGAAGAAGGGAAATAAAATTCAGATGGCAGAGACATATATGTTGAGAAGAATTGGAGGAAATCCATCTGTTCCCTAGGAGATTGTCCCTAAAAGCACTCGCCCTGTGGGCCTCGTGTATCTTAATTACTTTTGGTGCCCCAAGGAGCTTTAAGGCCTCCAAGGTCTCAAAGAAACAATTTCTTTCTTCTGTGTTGCCACATTCTTTCAGAGTTTAGCTGGGGTCTTAGGTGCTTGGACAAAACAGCTTAAAACTTCCTGCCCAATTTACAGACAAAAAAATGGAGATATTTGGACCAGGTATTGTTTATTTAAAAGAAAGCCTTCAAGGTAGGGGTTGAAATAAACAAATAACTTATGTGGAAATTATGCCAGAGTATCTGTTTTAAGAAAAGAAACAATTTGACACTTCCATTTGTTCAGTGAGGGCATTGGAGAATTCCAGTATTTCACAAAATCTACTGGGATGACTCAGATTGGGAATGAGCTTGCTTTTATGGGCGTAGTGAGTGACTCCTTTTCAAGGAATTGACTTAATCTGAATTAATTCCGTCCTTTTTTCCCCTTTCAGTTAGAACATCATACCTATGATTTCACCAATATCCTGTTTTGAAACAGATTGTACCAACTCAGTTCAAATGCCATACCTCTTTAAATAGTAGAAAGGCTGCCTTCTTTGTTTTCCTAATCATCTCCTTTCTAGTGATGATGATACAAAGTTAATAATTTTCTTCATATGGTTTTGAAATTCATTTTATATTTTCTGTCTTTATATGTAGCAAAAATTCCCTTGGTTTTATATGGAACTTTTTCATAATGGGTCCAGCCTGGTGTTCCTTGTGCATACGTTTATCTTGGATATATGCAGTGTAATGTAGGTATTCTTTATGGTCTGGGTACCATATTGTTTTATTTGTCCTCCTCAGGATTTTTGTTTTCTATCAGTTTGCTAGTATTGCGGAACTCGCTTATAGCTGATAACATTGTCCCCGTTCTCTGGCAGGAAACAAAGGATGCTTAGATGTAGAAACGTGCCATGTTTTAGTGAAATATGGACCATTGGATCAGTGTGAACTCTTTCTCTTGTTAAACTTTGTTTGGCTTCATGCCAATCCAGAAGTGACCATGAAATACAAAATCTTCATCAATAACTGTTTTTCTTTTCTCAGTGACTTGTGACAAAACACGATCTATACCTTTTAGTTCTGTGCATTTGACAATTCCTCAAAAACCTCAATCAAATCATTGTTCAATATGAAGTGACCTGAACATTTGAACGAATTTTCCTTTTTCTTTTATTGTGGTAAAATATATGTAACATAAAATTGACCGACTTAACCATTTTTAAGTGAATGGTTTGGCGGCACTAGTACATTCACGCTGTGTGAAACCATCACCACCATCCTTCTCCAGAACTTTTCACCATCCCAAACTGAAACTCTGAATTTACTAAACCATGACTCTGCCATCTTCCCGGCCCAGCTCCCACTCACAACTATCGTATTTTCTGTCCCTATGACTTTGACTATTCTAGGTACTTCATATAAGTGGAATCCTACAATATTTGTCCTTTCCTGTAAATTTTCCCTTTTTGAATAATATTGCAGCATGAAGGAGATGACTTGGACCCCAAAAATGGCTCCTTCATTTTCCAGTCAGCAGAATATGGTCAGAGACCCATGAGGGTTTCCCCATTAGTCCCAATAAGGGTATACTTCAATTAACTTCATCGAAAACAAATTCATCTCACATACTACCAGATGATAGAATATATATACTCATATGAGAATACTTTTAAGTTCTTGAAGCCAGGGATCTAAAAATATTTTGAAATAATAACACTAACTGAAAGTATTCCCTCTTGAGTGTATGTGTTTTGTATATTCTCATAAAGGAAAGGATTTTGCTTGGTAACGTTAATAATCTCCAGGGGCGCCTGGGTGGCTCAGTCAGTCAGACATTCTGCCTTCTGCTCAGGTCATGATCCTTGTTCGAGTCCTGCATCAGGCTCCCTGCTCAGTGGAGAACCTGCTTCTCCCTCTCATTCTGCTTCTCCCCCTGCTTGTGTGCGTGTGCTCTCTCTGTGTGTCAAATAAATAAACATTATTTAAACAAACAAACAAACAAACAAACTAATCTCCATAAGCCATATTGGAGTTTACAAAGGATTTTTCACAGACCCCTTCCTATGAAACAGCAGTCTTGAAAATGGTAATGTTCATTCCCATGTTTAGATGCTACAGTTCAGTCTCATTGAGATTCACTCCCTTGCACGCACAGGGCAAGTTAGTGGTGTTGCTGGGGCCCTGAGCGTAGTCCCGTTGTGATGGCCCCACACTCCTCCACCTCTCTAATGACCCCCCAGTGGCACCGGAAGTCATGTCCGCATGTGGAGTTCCAGTCCGTGCGCTATTCAGCATGGGCAGTGCTCTCCTTCATTTCATTTGACCTTCTAAGATACCCTCCTTTACGTCCAGCTCTCTGTTAATTACTACGCCCAATACTCTGCTACTCCCAGAGCCGGCACTTGACCTCCACATTGTGCGATTCCCGGAGGGTCAGATACTTCCCACGTCTGACAAAGAGTTTCCCCCAAGCTGCTACACTTAAGGGTCAGGAGCTCTTTCGTCTCACCAAAACTGGGTCATGTTACAGATAGTGGGGAGAGATAGTGTGTGACTAGTGCAGAGTGGCAGCCGACCAAGTTCTGCCGCTGGCAACGAAAGTGGAAAATGGCTTATGCTAACATCCAACATGAAATTGCAGACAATTAAAATAATAATAAAAAACGCTGCCAATGGTATTAAAAAAAAAGAACGCTCAAAACTTAAGGAACATAGTGTAGAGCATCTTGGTTTTGCCTGGTAATCTCTCAGCTCTGTGTGTCTGGTCTGTGGAGGAAACCCAGCAAAGGGAAGGAGATATGAAGCAGAAACCTCATGTCTGTGCTTTCTTAACTCTTGGAACCTCATGTCCTCAAGAGAATTGTCAGAGTGGTTTCTAAATTAAAAAAAAAAAAAATGTAGCTTGGCAGGGCTGCAGAGTGTTTTATTTCTTAAACCCTTGCCGGCCGCAACCATTGACAGAACCATCTTCTGCTGGTCCTGGGAAGCTGCCAAAGTAGGGAAATGTGTTCTGCTGTGCAGATTCATCTCTCCCTCCTTCTTATTTGCTCCTATTTTCCGTGGCCCTTTGATCCTTTCTCCTTTTCCACTCCCAATTGGTCCCTGTATGTCCTGTGCCAATTGGCATGCTTCTGTTAAAGAAGTACTTTGCTAATAATATCCTAGCTGCTCTGACTTCTCCACGGTTTCTCCTGCCCTGTCCGGGTACACTGTCCCTTGCTCTGAATCCTGCTGCTGAATCTTGCTAGTGCAAGACGGTTTAGCCTTACCTTCTTTACCTTATGTATAGATTTACCAAACATCTTTGTTCCAAAGAATTTAAATGTTTTCTGAAGTTTTTCTTTTTTTTAGATAACATTCTGTTTGAATAATTTGATAAAAAGATAGCCATCAAGAATTAAGGCTAGTTTGTTAATGTCGCCTACCGCGTTGAGGCTAGTTGAAATACAGTTTTGGGTTTAAAAAAGTAAATCTGATCAAGAGATACCTTAACAGAACAGCTCAAACGCCTGTCCTTCCCGCCAGCTGTGCTCTCCCTCCTGACTGAGCAGGCCTTTCCAGGCTTCTATTCTGTATCACAAATAAGGAGTGGAAGATTCCACTTGCCTCCTACCATTAACATGCAACAATTCTATGCATTTCTAAAATAAAGAACAAGCTTGGCTTGTTGCCCAAGGACTCCTAAGACTCACATTTCAGATGCTCCTGGCTATGGGTTTCTAGAAATCAATTTCCTCGTTAGTCCTCTTTCAACTGATTTTGAAATTCGGCCTTTGGATTTTTTTCTGTCTCCTTTCCCCTCCATTCCACATCCTATAGGTGCTTTAAAACAAAGCTATGTCAGCCACTGAGAGCTATATGTGACATATAAGTAAGGGAATTTCATAGAAGAATAACTTTTAAGGGGGTGCCCTTCTGTCCTTTGTTTTCTTTTTTAGCCCGCTGAACTGTTGTCAAGCATAAATGTGATTTCTGCGCTTTGTTTGAATTAGGTGGCTTGGTTTACATGAATATTTTATCATTATACATTAACTTTATCTGGAACATGATTTTTCAAAGAGTTCTGTTTGAGTAAGGATGTTTTTATTATGCCCTAGGCCTCGTTTTTCTATGGAAATGTGCTTTCAGCATTATAATAGAAGTCTATTGGAAAACAGGATTAAAATAAAAACACTTCATTTTGAAAGCAACCTTTCAATAATACTGTGTCTAAGGCCTTGATAAAGTTTTTTAGGCTTTTAATATTTAGTAAGGTAAGTTGTAGTTTTGAGAGAGCACTCATATTGGACAGAGAGAGCACACCTCACCTCCGTGTTTCATCAAGGAAGATGTCTAGGTCTTAAACTAGGGAGCCTTGGACTTTAATTTCATGCCGCCCCTTAGCTGAGTGATATTGGATGAGTCATTTCACCTCTTTGAGTCTTGGCTTTTCACTTGTAAGGTGAGCACACTTCCTGGGATTAGAGCTCAACCCCATTGAGCTCCCAGGAAGCACGGAACAAACAGTATTCAGGTGGCTTTCTATTAGGAGATGAGACAGAATCCAGTCCTGCCAGCTGCGGGGTACCATATATTATTTTTCTTTTGGACTTGAAGTAAGAATTCACTAGGAACAATTGCGCAATTTAGCTTATCACCTTAATAAATTTGTCTTTAAATGGTATCTACCAATGGTTTCTTTCATACCTAAAACTGAACTTTTATTGTACCCTCAGCCTTAAAAAATAACTGCCACCAAAGTGAGTCAGTGATTTATTAGATTTTTTTTTCTTTCTAGCTGAACAGTGCTTCTCTGCTTCTAGTATATAGTTGGAATCTCCATCGTATGTCATTTTGCTTCTCTACTGGTATTCTAATTTAAATCAGCAACATTTCTCTTTCTGTCTCCCTCCTCCCTCCTCTGTGCTTTTCTTTCTTCCTTTCATTTAATATGTATTTCCTGAGGGTCTGTTACTGGTGTGACACTGTTCTAGGTCCTAGGGATACCACAATGAAAAACTAGGAGGCCTTCTTTAAATGAGCTGCTTGGAGAAGGCCTCTTTGAGAGGGTAACATCCAGGCCATCACCCAGAGGCTTCTAAACTGCTCCTGCTTCTTCAGCCATGTCTCAATCTTTGTGGTTACACTTTCTAGACATACACAGCTACCTGGTTTGTCTTAACCTCATCATGAATTCCATTTGATTGTTTCTCAAAAATACTTGGGAGATCATATATGCCAAGGGTGGCTCTACCCACTTTTTCCTATAAACCTTTCCAATTGAACTTTTCAACATGGACTGAGAAGCCATTAGTGAGTGGGTATCTGTGATGGTTAATTTTATGTGTCAACATGATTGAGCCACAGGAGGCCCAGATATCTCGTTAAACATTGTTTCAGCGTGTGTCTGTGTTTCTGGATGAGATTAGCGTTTGAATCTACAGACTGAGAAAGCCGACTGTTCTTCCTAATGTGGGTGGGCTTCACCCAAGCCATTGAGGGCCCGAGTAAAGTGCAAAGGTGGAGGAAAGGAGAATTTACTCTCTGCCTGACTGCTTGAGCATCATATTGGTCTTCTCCTGTTCTCAGGCTGGAACTTCTATCATTGGGTCTCCTGTTCTCAGGCCTTTGGACTTTTCTTTTTTACACACTTCACTGACTTTCCTAGACCTTCAGCTTGCAGGAGGCAGATCACAGGACTTCTCAGCCTCCATAAATGAGTGAGTCAATTCTCTTTCTCTCTCACGTGTGTGTGTTTGTGTGTGTGTGTGTGTGTGTGTGTGTATGTGTGTGTGTAATATACATATTACCAGCTCCCTTCCTGCCACATGGATGGGAATATGACCCAGACTTGGACAATTCTGTTACCTTGCATCCTATGCCTTCAACACCTGAAGAAATCCTATGAAATGGATATTACCATAACTTACAGATATGGAACAAGGTCAGAGACATTATGCAAGCTGCCCAAGGTCATCAGCTAATAAGTGGTAAGGCCCAGTTTAATGCTCATGTTCTCCCACTGTTCCATGTTACCATTATATCATAATGTTTATTTTAGTGAACATAACTATTGCCTTAAATCCTGTAACTAAGATGATTAGCAATACTTCTTTTCTAGCTACCAGATACCTTATACATTTAGCCAAAGCTCTCATTAACTGAAAGATGAAGTTGAACCAAATACTCATGAAAAACTAAGTGTGAACAAACTTTAAATAATGTAACTTTATTAGCATAAAAAGGGGATTATAGAGCAATGGCAAAGGTCATATGTTATATTTGTTTGTTTAACATCTCTTCCTTTAGGAAATTACCCTACTCCCCACGTGGGTCTGGACATATTTTCTTTCTTTTTTTAAATTTTTTTATTTATTATTTTTTTTAATAAACATATAATGTATTTTTATCCCCAGGGGTACAGGTCTGTGAATCGCCAGGTTTACACATTTCATAGCACTCACCATAGCACATACCCTCCAGTGTCCATAACCCCACCACCCTCTCCCAATCCCCCTCCCCCCAGCAACCCTCAGTTTGTTTTGTGAGATTAAGAGTCACTTATGGTTTGTCTCCCTCCTGATCCCATCTTGTTTCATTTATTCTTCTCTTACCCCCTTAACCCCCCATGTTGCATCTCCACTTCCTCATATCAGGGAGATCATATGATAGTTGTCTTTCTCCGACTGACTTATTTCACTAAGCATGATATCCTCTAGTTCCATCCACGTCATCGCAAATGGCAAGATTTCATTTCTTTTGATGGTTGCATAGCATTCCATCGTGTATATATACCACATCATCTTTAACCATTCATCTGTTGATGGACATCTAGGTTCTTTCCATAGTTTGGCTATTGCTGCTATAAACAATCGGGTGCATGTGCCCCTTTGGATCACTACATTTGTATCTTTAGGGTAAATACCCAGTAGTGCAATCGCTGGGTCTTAGGGTAGCTCTATTTCAACTTTTTAAGGAACCTCTGGACTCCTTTGGCATCCAAGTGCCAACACCCTTAGCTCCCTTCCTGCCATGGTGATGAAAATGTGACCTGGGTTTGGACAATTCTTATATCCTAAACTAAGTGATACCTCTGAAGAGTGGAGTCATGATTCAAGGAAGGCCAATGAAAATCTTTTGCCAGGAGTGACATATTGCTGTCAGGAGAGAAAAATTTATTTTGGTTAAAGGATATACATTTCTACTGACAGTAATCACTTTTCTGAAACATAAAGTCTGCAATATGATGTATACACATCCATACACATATGTACGTAGAATATACATACACACGCATATATGTAATTTTTTTGGGTCTCTCTCTTTCTTCAGCTACAAACCCAAACAAATTCTGATTAATAGGAACATTTCAAGAGGCTGTAAAAAGAAGAGATATTTAAAGGTTATATCCTGAGCTAATGAGAAAAAAGGACCAGAAAGTTTAAATACATGCCTTGCTTCATGCATCCAGGGTTAAAATTTAAGCCAGCATTTGTGATTCTTATTTTGTTGTTATTTCTATCAAACGATACTACATCAATCTTTCAGAGATTCAAGTTTGCCTGACTTGATAGGAGAGGTAGGAAGCATTTACCGTATTCAGGGAGCATGTTAAGTGTTTCAAGCGAAAGGTGATCTGGGATCTCACGGAGTTTAAGGCAAACCATAAAACTTGTTCTGGTGCCTGTTATTTCCAGGCATTCCCAGGGCCCAGGATAGGATCTAGCTAAATTGATGATTTTGTTGGTTTATTCATTCTTGGATGAGGATGTGATGTTCTTACACAGGGGGCCAGGGCATCACTGAACCAATATGCACTGAGAACCTACTGGGTCTCAGGTATTACACTGGAAAGTAGAAGGGAATGCTGATGACACTGAATTTGATTTCTGCTTTCATGTAGATTATGTTCTTGCCTAAGGTAGACATTATGCTTCTAAACACATCATTAGTTACAAAAGTACATAAATAGTAAAAGTATTTACATTGTATTTGCATGTGTTTTACAATCCTGTGAGGTAGTTACTGGTTATAGCCCACGTTCCAAAACTAAGGATGCCCCTTTCCCCCCATGGTTAGACAGCTCGGCAGCATCACCAGATTCCTGGTCAGCATTCCTGCAGGAATACAACAAAACCTGCCTGATGGTTGTTTTTTGTTGTTATGTTGATATCTGCATTAGCAGTGGCAGTTCTGCATTCTTACTCTTTTTTTTTTTTTAAGATTTTTAAAAAATTTATTTGAGGCAGAGAGAGAACATGAGTGGGGCCAGAGAGGCAGAGGAAGAGGGAGAAGCAGGCTCCCCTCTTAGCAGGGAAGCAATAGTTTTCTTGCCTACTAAATGGAGCAGCTTGCGCACAGGCGACCTTACCTCCTGCTATAGCTCTATTCCTAAAAAGGGCACTGAAGTTGGATGCTTACAAATCCAGATGCTGACAGTGATGATATAGCTTGGAAGGCAAAGACATTCTACACTGGAAATGCTAACAAAACATACCATCTCTCCATTTATTTTTTAATTAGAAATTCAGTTTTGTGTACATTTGGCCTAAGGAAATAGGACCTGCCTAAACTGTATTCTTAGACTAGAGCTGTCAGTAGAAGCTTCAGTCTGAGGCTCCTTATCGAGATGTTAGTGGTGAATGACCTTCCACTTGTCTATAGATAAAACAAAGCTTCTCATCCGGCCAACAATATTTTTCAAAATCAGGGCATCACCTGTACTTCCAATCTGGTTTTTTGGTTTTTATTTAAATAAATATATAAAATATATACACTTTAGTTATGTAGGCCCCCCTTTAGCAGAGTGGCAGGTGGTATTGAAAAGCTTGGGCACAGCATTGCTCTTGCTCTCCATCAGTAAGTATGAAGTTTAGCGGGTACATAAGGAATATCATTCTCCTGGAATAGGAATTATTCTGTTCTTCTAAGTCTTAAGTGCCTGGTATGGGACCCTGGGTGCCTGGGTGTTCGCAAGCATCTGTCTCTTCACGCCCCTTGAGAATCTGCCCTGCATATTCCTTTTGCACTGGAGCCAACTTAGAACCCATCCTTTTCCAGCCAATGTCTTCTCCCTGGTCTTTGGATCTTGCTCCTTCTGTTTGTGATTTCTCCTGATCATCTTCCTCAATTTTCTGCCTCAAAATTCACCCTAGCAAGATACAGCTACTTGCTTATGCATTTTTCTCACCTTTTGAACTTTGCTCATGTTGCACTTTGGCTTGGAATGTCTGAGCCAATCAAACTCTCACTTCTTTGAAGACCCAAGTCAGATGTCAATTCCTTCAGGATCACTTCCTCCGTCCCTAGACTAGGTAAATTTTCTTCTTTTATTCTTCCAAGGTAAACTGAATTGTAATTTCTGGTTTTGTATTATTTAAATAAGTTTTGTTTAATAATTTTCACGATTAACAACTCTTCTAAAAAAGCATCCAAGCACAGGACACAGAACTGCATCAAGTAGCATTCGTATGTGTCCCTAACAGATATTAGAACTTTCACCCTTCTTTGTGATAGCCCCAACCTTACTGGTGACCTCTGCTTTTGAATACTCCTGCAAAGCCCACCACAAGCTCAGTTCATGTCCTCAAACCAACAGCTTCCGTTCACATGATCACACTTACAGTGCAGTAGTAGAAAAGAACACACACCATGTAGCATTCATGGTAGTTGACAAAGGGGTAGGGGGAAGACAAGTGTTGTTTCATTTAACACATTCAACTAACATGGGCTATCTAAGAACAAAACCCACTTACATTCTTCCAACAGATGTGGATGTCCTTCAATTGCAAAAAAAAAAAAACATTTGTATGTTATTTGCTATCTTTGCCATCTGCACACTTTCTCACCAAAGCCACAGGACTGAGAGACACACCTCGCCAAGTTGAAAAATATCCATTATGCACTACCATGTCTCTGCATGGCCTTTCTCCTTTTCTTGCTCATACTAATCTTTCATGTGTTGGTGCCACCATCGGTCCCACACAAAATTTCAAAAGTTCCAACAGCCTTCTGGTTCCATATCACAGGCTTGTGTTCATAGCATTGGGACAACTCCATGAAATAAAGAGTAGCAGATAAAAATGGGACACCCACTGTCAAAAACACAGCCTCTGCAGCGTGCTGACAAATTCTTGAATGAGAAAGCATGTGGACGGAAATATTCCTACGGCAGAGTATTCACAGCACTACTTTCAATGAAGTGCTTCTTCCATAAACATTTGAAATGAGATGAATTGCAGAGAGTAAATGAAGTCTTCATAGTGCATTTTTGCATATGAAGAGAGACAGTGTTAAAAAACAAAAGCAAAACCAAAAGAACTGAACACTGTGTTGCCATGATCTCCGAAAATGGAGAATCATCCTAAGGAAAAATGCATATGGTGGGGTTCAAATTAAGTCAAGGAGAAAAGATGGGGTGCCTGGATGACTAAGTTAGTTAAGAGTTTGACTCTTACAATTCTGGCTCAGGTCATGGTTCAGGTCATGAACTCAGCATTGTGTTCAGGTCAGAACTCCTGCATCAGTTCTGCACTCAGCCTGGGAGTCTGCTTGAGATTCTCTCTTTCTCCCTTACCCCTCCCCCTCCTTGCAGGTGCATTCCCTCCCCCACCCCCATAAATAAATAAATAAATAAATAAATAAATAAACAAACAAACAAGTAAATCTTTAAAAAAAGAACAAAGAGAAAAGAATGTAGTTCTAATCAATGATTTCTAATTTAAACATGTGAAGAATCCACTTGACACCTGCAGGTATAAACTCTTACAGGAGAAACTTTTTAAAAAAAAATTTTATTTATTTAATTGTCACAGAGAGAGAGAGAGCGTGCACAGGCAGGGGGAGCAGCGGGCAGAGGTTAGAAGCAGGCTCTCTTAATCAGGGAGCCTGATGTGGTACTCAATCCCAGGAAGCTGGGATCATGACCTTGAACCAAAGGCAGATGCTTAACCAACTAATCCCCCAGGCATCCCCACGGGATAAACTTTCTGTTAGCAATTGTAGTGTGTTGGTTTTTACTAATCAGGCAAACAACAGTTCACTTTTAAACATATTCCTACCCTTTATGTAACAAAACTTACAAAATTTCTTTAGTTTTTCCTCTTTTTTTCTAAAGATAAAGGCCCCAAATACTGCTGAATATACTCCACACTGAACAAACCATTTTTTTTAATGAATGACAACTGACAATTATTTTTTTTAATTAAAGATTTTATTTATTTATTTGACAGAGCACACAAGCAGGGGGAGAGGCAGAGGGAGAGGGAGAAGCAGGCTCTCTGCTAAGCAGAGAACCCAGTGTGGGGCTGGATCCCAGGACCCTGGGATCATGACCTGAGCTGAAGGCAGATGCTTAACTGACTGAGACACCCAGGTGCCTCTGAACAAACCAATTTTGAAAATTCCTTGTACATATGTATTTTATAATATACTTACCACATGTTTAGAAAAATTTGAATTCCCACTAGTCTATACCAACCCTACTGTCTACATTCTCTAGCCAGAATATTTAGAATCCGCACTTGAGCCAAAGCTTCCATTAATACCTCTGCCTGACCTTGCATTTGAAAAGGATCCCCAACCCACTGCTACACCTGAATTAGAACTGCTATCGGAGTTATTTCCAGAACCAAAGGCCTGATTTGGCTCCCTGTGCATGTTACCTTGGATTTGGTTATTGCCTGATGGAGCTGGCTGGTTCTGCTGAGTGGCTCACATGCCCCTCGAACCCAGCTGCTCTGTAGTGCTGCTTGGGCGACAGCCCGAATAATGCCTAGCACCAAAGTTCACCCCTCTACCCATATTACTATCTTGATTGTTTTCAAACCAGCTCCCTGCCTTCTACTTTTACCAAATCCACCCTGATTCCCAAAGCCCCTTAGGTTACCACCAAGTCTTTCACATCTTTCTGTCAATTGCTATCCTACTTAGGTTCAGCATTGGATATATGAATGCCGATTCCTTTAATGATCAAGTCCTGTCCAAAGGGAGACTGGGTGACTGGATCATCTGCAAATGTAACAAAGGCAGATGACGGGAATGGTCTGGGAATAAAGACAATGATCACTTCCCTGTCTTGGCAAAAGAAGTGCTGCGTCTCCTCGGCAGTCATGTCCTCGGTACAATGCCCAACAATGGCCCTCCTTCTTCTCAAAGTCTCACCTGGGTGCTGCTTAGAAATAGGAAGTTTCCCAGTGACACCATCATCCATCAGTCCTAGTTGCTGTGACTTTCCTTTCAGCTGGGCTTCATATTCAGTAAAACAAAGCTAAACGCTTTTCAGTGACCACTTTTAGTATCTTTCCTTAGAACCATAAGAATGTCTCCAAAGGTGCTAAAATATTCTTTTGGATCTGTACAGTTGTTTTCCATTATTAAGTCACATGCTTTCTGGACAGCTTTTCATTTTCATGGCTGATGAAGTATCGGTCTCATCCGTTTTTTTTCCTTTGTTATCTTTGGGATAGTTGACAACATTTACTAGTTTTCTCCAGCCAGTCTCAGGGGCATGCAGAATTTCTTCTATCAGCCTGCCACCTCCCTATACTGAGACACTCCTGGAGCACAGCCCGCACGTCCCTGGAAAGAAGGGAGGTAACAGAAAGCAACGCTGTCTCTTCGTCTTCTGATGATACTTCAGTGGGTTCATCATTCTCATCTTCAGTTACCTGAATATATTCAGACATCTTATTTTTCCACGAGGCCACTGCTAGGAAACCTGACAGGGAAACCAAAGCAGCAAGGGACCTAGGAACAGCCCTGCTACCTCTTCACTCCCACTGTAATTTCCTGTTTGTATGTATGTTTCTAATAAGATCCTGCTTCTGTCCCATCCTATTCCCACCGTCATAGCCTGTGAAATTGCTCAAGAGAAGAACAAAAGCATTCATCTTTGCATGGTCAGCACTCTAAGATATTGTTGGACTCTCAGTAAATGTCTGCTGGATGACCGAATGCTTCCTGGATCCCTAGTCACTAGCTGGGGTTTTTATCAGTCTGGAAAACCTTTTCTGGAACCATGAGTCTTGCTCATTGGCCACAAATCCTTATCATGGACTTACCCCTCAAATCAGACTATGCAGAATGGGGCCAGAGTAGAGAAGATCCAGCTTTTCCATTGCCTCATGAATGTTATGGTATGCCAGGACCTTTGTAGAAGGTGGTTGGGTTACTGTGAGAGACTTCCTTTTGGTTTGTCTCTGTGGCCTGTATCCATTTATTTCTGGATGACTTTCACATCTTCATGGGCTCATTGTTGAATGCCCAGCAGACCTTGAAGTCAGAGACATGTAAATTATAAGACAAACCTCCAAATGCCATAAATATTCCCATCTTTGTATCTACTTTTATATTGTATCTTTCTGGAATGCTCTCCACTAGCTTCTCTGCTTAATTAAACCCTATAAATCCAAATTTTATTTCAGGTTCTAGCTCCTTTGTGAAGTTTCTTTAACCACAAAAGCTCATATTAATCCCCTCTCTTTTGTCCTCCTCTTAGTTTCTAGACTCCCAAACTGGTTCTTATCTTTCTTTTGTGTCATCAGTTTCTTTCTACACACCTATGCTGTCTTTTCAGTAGGATTATCAGCTTCTCTAGGGTGGGTGTTTTCACTTGGGAATGCCCAAAGTCGGAACATGTGGGGAACCCAGTGACGCAGGCCACAAGAGGGCAGAGGGTGGGAGTGGCAGAACAAGGTTAGAAATGAATGGGGAGAAGTTGACCTGTCTATGAAGGGCTCTTAGGGGTCTTGGGGCTGGCCAGTGCTCTAGGTCCCAGCTATATGAGGAGATAAGAGGTGACTTATGCCTATGCTGGGATCAAGGAGACCAATCTGCTGTGTGGAATGGGATGATGTGAAGGGACTCTGGGCGATAGAATTTTGTTGTGGGTCCAGTTAAACAATGCTCTCCTAAGAGGAAGCCATTCAGGCTGTAGGAGTAGTGAAGGCTCTGGTAATATTTAGGTAGAGTGTGAAAAAATGCTTCCAGATCAGTAAAAAGTGAGTTTGGGCTAGCAGATTGAGGCAGAAGCCCAAACAATATGGTGCCAGTGAAGAAAGGGTAGGAGGAGGAGGAGAAAGAGAGAGAGAATGAGGAAGGGTGATAGGAAAGGGAAATGAGGAGAAAGTAGAGAGGCTAGTTGAGAGAGAAGAGAGAGAAGAGAAGGGAGAAATAATGAAAGAGGAAAGAAGAGAATGAAAAGAGGAGACAAATGAAAATGAAAGAGAGGAAAAAAGAAAGAAGAGAAAAAAGATTAGAGGGTGAAAAACAAAGAGAAGAGAAGGAAATGGGAAGGTTTATCCCTGCACACCACCTGCTTAAACAGTGCAACCTGATGGTCATGTGAGGAGGGTGGGTGAAGGTGCAGTATAGCTCTCTAAAACCACTATCAAACTTTACCGCCCAAAGAGAGATTTTTGA
This sequence comes from Lontra canadensis, assembly GCF_010015895.1. Classification (NCBI taxonomy): domain Eukaryota; kingdom Metazoa; phylum Chordata; class Mammalia; order Carnivora; family Mustelidae; genus Lontra; species Lontra canadensis. The sequence continues at coordinate 105,524,326 of NW_022630995.1, read as the reverse complement.
CATGGATAACTGTCATTTTTGGAGAGTGTGAATAAAAACATTTTGAGAAAATTTGGCTGCATTTGATTTGCATTCTCTATACATTCTGCATTCTGCATTATGTATATATAATCTACATTAAGTGTACATTTCATTTATTATACATGTATTCTTCATTGGACACAAATGAGCTGTGATTGTTATCCACATGCAGCTTTGGAACTGATTTTCTTACTGCCTCACTTTACCAGCAGCTTTACTATATCCACATTGCGACCAATAACCCTGAGTTCCTGTGTGCACTCCTGGGTTGGCCTTGGTTCCAGTCACAGCCAGCTTGTAGGCTAGAGGCTGTTGATGCATTCTTGAGCCTCTTTAGAACTGGATTATCTCTGAACAGTGTCCAGATGGTTGAGAAAGGTGGTTATGATGCACTTTTAACATCCAAGTAAGGACAGCATCAAGAGTCACTCATTCCCAATGTCCTAACATGTTAGCTATGACATAGATTAATGCAAGCAAATAATACTTGGATGTGTCGTGGGGCTGTTAGGATGGAGAGATAAGCACTTATGATATTATCTATGATACTTTTATTTGTATTATTAGTGATTACATTTTCACATGCAGTATCTTGTCTGGTGTTCACAGATGCTCACAAGGCTGACAGAGCAGGTGCGATAACCTTGTTGGGCTAGTGAAGAAGTAGAATTTGGCTATGGTGATACGAGTGCACACAGGGAGCCCCCATACTTCTCAGCTGCCTAGTTGAATGCTGTTTGTACTCTTGTGAGTAGCCTTGTCCAAGAAGAATGATTATTTCTATGTCATTTCAGAATGGGAACAAAATAATATAAGGTATGCCCTGACAAGCCCCCAATAAAAGATTTTGCAGCTATATATTGCTTGATATACTTAAAATTTTTTTTTAGTTTTAGCCAGAGTTTATTTCTGTGCTCTTTCTCCCTTATCTTTCAAAATTGGGAAAATAATCCTCAAAATTTTAAGGCTAAAGGGCCCCTGGGACCAAGGGTTCAAAATAAAACTGGCTTCAAAACTGCTTTCAGTTTTATTGTTGTGTGTAAAACTGACATTGGGTGGTGATTTTGTGTGTGTGGTTTTGAAGTTATCCCTTGTGGAAGTGAAAAGACAAAGTGGTAAATCCAGGAGGAGAATCAGGACAGCCAATTTTTGGCTTGCTCTGTTACTCTTGACAAGTCATTTAATATCTATACCTTGTTATCTCCTGAATGCAAACTAGGGCAAACACCAGGGCAAGGGGGGCATGGAGCATTGTGATGACCAGCTATCATGTATCTGACAGATTCTGAAACTATTTGTACGGGAGCAACTTTTCCTTATATGTATCAGAATGATGGATGGATGAACAAGCTCACAGTTCAGATCCCCTTAGGGGATACCATTGAAGGCATTGATTTGGGGTGTTGTACACCAGTTTGTATTCACTGGCTGCTTTGGGGGCTTGGTGATTTAATAAGGGACATACTGTGAGCATAGCTACTGTCTTTGATAGATGCATGTTAATTATCCTCTCGTGGCCTCCAAGAGATTATGGAAGAAAATCTTGAGAAATGACTTTGGATTCTACTCAGACAAGAGGTTTTCTTACAAAAGGCCTATAGTCAAGCACTGGTTATGATTTGACGAGGTGTTTCAGGTATATTTTAAGTGTGTGAAACCTGAGGGAATCAAGAAATGTAAGTGTAAAGAGATCGTATTTCTTTCCTATCCATGTATTTCTTCATCAACTTGGCCATGATGCTTTACACCCTTAAATAAGGATTTTATATAATTTCCTTGAGAAACAGAGTAGTCTCTCGACCTTCCATGATTTTAAAGATTCTCCAAATAATTATTTTAGGATAAAATTTGCCCAGAGACTAATTCATATTTCAAATTTATGGTGCTCTTCCCTATTGATTTTCACTCCCTAGGTGATCTCATATGGTACCATGGCTTTAAATACCATCTATGTGCTGACACTCCCATGTTTACATCTCTGGCCTAGACCTTTCCTCTGAACTCCAGGTAATATAACCAGTTCCCTGCCTCACACCTCCACGTGGTGTCTAAAATCTCCTCAAGCCTAATATGTCCACAATGAAATTCCTGTTTCCCCTCACCAAACCTGTTCTTTCCAAAGGCTTCTCCAATTCCGAATGGCAACTGCATTCTTAAGTTACTCAGCCCAAACAGTTGGGGTGATTCTTTATTCCTCCTTATCGCACAGCCCATATTCAGCTCCTCAGCAATTCCTATCAGATTGAGTTTTCAAAAGTTTCAAAAGTGGAATCTGACCACTTTTTGCCACCCTCCCACCACCAGGCTGGCCCCAATCCCTGTCACCTTTCCTCTGAATTATTACAGCAATATTCTAACTGGTCTTCACGTCTGTTAACACCATAGAATTTCCTGTGCGATCCTTTCGGATCCTTTTAGAATGGAAGTCAGATTATGTCACCCTTCTACCGAAACCTTCTGGAATCTTCCCAACATAAGGACAGTAAAACAAAAGCCCTTAAAATTACTTACAAATTCTGTAGTGCCTACAACCTCCCTCACCTCCTAATAGTCTTTCTTGTGTTCTGTTCCAGGTGCTAGCCTACTTGCTCTTCCTCCATAATGCCAGGTACCCTGTAATCTTGGGTCCTCTGCATTTTTTTGTTTCTTTTCCCTGCAATGCTCATTCACTAGATCGTCTTGTGGTGGACTTTTATACTTGTCTGTCACCATTCAGATTCAGATAATTGCTTCCTCCCTTCCTTGCCATCTTTGGATTATGGATGGTCAGAAAACTTGGGATAATGCACTGTTACTTGTGGTTCCCTTATATCACATCTTAGCAAATTGTCCTTTCGTAACAAGCCTTCCCTCAATCGTCCTAATTTGAATATGCCATCCTGCTATGGCCCTGAGTGACACAATAATTAATATTATATTTAGCATTCATGGTACTGTAAGTGGCCATTAGGAATAGGCCTATAAATTAGGATTATGATGAGTTTCTCCTAAATTCATAGAGCACAGGGATAATCATCTTGCCAGGAGAAGGTGGGACATAGGCACTTCATGGAGTGAAGAGGCATTACTATTACCCAGATCATCACTGATGGTATAAATGATATGCAGATGGAGGATGTGGCAGTGGAAGGTCACTATGGCAACAGTAGGGATTATAAAGACTGTGAGTGTACTGACTTCTTCTCTCTCTTTCCATAGCTTACTTAAGGGGAAAATGAGAGATACAAACTTATATAACACATGTGGAGAACCAGATGGCTTCTATGGAAGATTTGAAGGAATTCCTCTTCTCCTACTGTTGCAGGATATATTTGGTGTAGGCACAAGCCCAAAATGTAGTTGTAAAGGGTGAGGTATTGCAGAGTTAAATACTCAGGTCTATCAGGTTTGTCTTCTAAGGCAACTGGTAGAAAAGGAGTTGCACCCTGAGGCAGGGAATTGGGACATTTGAGCAGACACTGGGTTGAAAATTTTGACTTTCAAAATTATCCTGAAATTTTCTTGCCTAGGGAGGTAGTTTCTGCCTCATTCCCTTCCTCTAAGTAATCCTCCTCTGCAGAAAAGCTTTGAAGTGATTTGGCCGAAAGTTGTCGTCTCATAACCTGATGTTAATTTTCCTCACAACCCAACTTTGCCACCTGCCACTCTTTCTAGACCTAAAATGAGAGTTATTTTACAACATAGCACAGTTTGAGAAGCTTAAGACCTGCCTCTGTGAGGAAGTGCATATAGAAAAGGACCGAAGAATTGACTAATCTGTATCACCAGTTGTCTGAAAAGGTTATGTGAGAATGGATTCTAAAGGTTCTAGAGCAGGGGAGAAAACTGTACGGCTGGATCAGGTCAACATCATCACGTGGGCCCACTTAACTGACAGTTAGATGGAAAGCGTTATCTCTAGGACCTGGAAGTGGCACTAATAGTCTATAAGGTCTATAATAGTCTTAATTAAATTCTAGACTGATATGTGGAACTCGCTGGTATATTGAAGAGGAAAGAGTCTTATAATTATGTTTATTCCAACAGATAAGTATTGGAATAAACATATTATAAATAAAACTGCTTAGTCACTTCCTGGTCATATCCTTCCGGAGTACTCAAAGAATTCATCATGTATCATAGCATTAAGAAATGCATTGTTTCACATCAGAATGAAAGTATCTGTGATGGTTTCCTCTTGCACTGCAGGTAATGGAGGGGATGATGCAATGTAATTGGGTATGCTGATCTTACTATGAATAATGGAAATCTAAGATTTGTAGAGGACATTTAATAACAATTCATTGTCAGAGAAAGGGTGGGTGCTATTACTATAATAAATCACAGGATTTGAATGGTAGTCATGGAATTTGCATTTGAGAAATCTGTGACAATGCTTAATCGATGAGGGAATGCCTAGTAATAAAATAAATGGTAGCCTACATACAGGCTGTTTGACATATGTAAGAGGGAAAAGTTTTGGTCCACAGTACAGAAACCTAACTCAGATTGCTATAGTGGACTTCATGCCTTTGATACAATGTCTAAATCTAAGTTGGTTCATATACCTGCAGTCTCTTAACGAAGGAGTAGTCTGGGTCTCTTTAAAGACAGACATTATAGTATGGAGTTATCAATCGTATGAATCTTTCCCCAAGACTTCCCTGGGAGACCTGAAGCCATTTATTGTGGTGACCATTCACGGAGAAATGGGTAAATGCCCAGATAGCTCCGTGTTCTAGTGAGCAGAAGGATGGGGGAAAATACTGCAATTAATTCCCTTATCCAGAAAGTTTAACATAATTAATATTTTTAGGAAGAGACAAAATCCCTGTATTAACCTGCTGACCTATGAAGTGGGGGCAGGGGAGGGATGTTATCGTAGAAAAGATCAAGTAGAAATCCCAGAAACTGCTTCCAACCCTACCTGCTCTTCCTCCCATAACAACAAAAGCAATATTCAATTCCTGGAGATATTGCAGAGATTACTGTCATCATCAAAATTTTGAGAAACAAAATGGTTATACTTGCTATATATTAGTAACATTACCCTTTGGGGTTGCTAAAAAAGTCAGATGTATTATGGAGGATAATAGTAGACTGTAGCAAATTTGATTGTGTGGTGATCATATTTGCAGCAGTGCTATCATTCTATCAGAATGGCGCTATCAGAAACAGTTTGCGTTTACATGGTCGAGAGTACAGCATACTTCCACTATTTTGCCCAAGGGCTATGTCAACTATTTTACTCTATGTTGCAACCTAGATGGACCTTAATCATCTTGTTATTTCACCGAACATCTCACCTGTCTACTACATAATGATGACATTGTTAACTGGGTCTAGTAAGTAGGAAGTGTCAAGCACTCAAGTTACCTTAATAAGATGTATGCATTCTAGACCGTTAGGAATAAAAAGTATGAAATTTCAGGGTCTAAAATATGAGTGAGCATAATGTCATCTTTTTTCTGAAGTAAGGAAGAAGGTGCTACATTTTACCCAACACTCACCACTTAGAAAATGGTATACATTGAAAACCAGTCAGGATTTTGCAGACAACACCTCTATTTGGGGATGAGCCTCTCATCATTTATTGGCAATTCGTAAGGCTACAATTTTTGAGTGGGACCTGTAGGAAGAATGGGCTTGGTAGCAGGTCTGGGTTGCAACACAGGTGGCTCTGTTATCTGGGCCTAATGATACAGGACACTATAAATAAAGGAAGCATTTGTGGCAGACAAGATATTCGTTGAGCCTCTGGCAAATTCAGTAGGAAAATCACAACACAGGGATCTGGAATGAGGCCATGTCCTTCTTTACTGACAACTATTTTCCATTTGAAAAACAGCCCCTTGCTTGCTAGCAGGTTCTGAGAGACACTAACCACTTGACCATGGGATAGAAAATGACCTTGCCAAAATCTGAACACTGTGTATATGGGTATCAACTGACCTACAGAATTTAAAGCTGAACATAAATGATAAAATTGAAATAATATATACACATCCGGTCCTGAGCATATTCACCAGTTACAGGAGCTGGTGGTTCCGATTCATATTGTATCTGCTTCTCTTGCTTTGTCATCTTTTCCTCATCCACACCTATGACTGCATGGAGAGTTCAAAATAACTACTTAATTGTGGAGGCAAAGCAGGGGCCTGATTTATGGATAGACCTCCACAATTTGCTGGCACCAGATGAAGAAGGACAGATACTACACAACAATCACACTCAGTGGTGACCTTGAAAGACAGGTGACAGTATGAGGGAGTCACTATCACTCCCTGAAAGTACCACAACCGATGGGATTTCCTATGTCCCCCAAGACGAGAACAAGTGTTTTTCAGCTGGGTGAAGGAAAAGAATGAATGGTGAGGGGCGAAGCACGTAGGATTTGTTCAATATCTTTCATTTGAAGGTCAACTTTCACCCTGCTTAACTTTGATCTCTGTCCTGGGAGAATGGTTTGTGTGGGCTACATCCTGGGCTTCTCTGAATTTTAGCTGGGTATGGCCAGTAGGGACCTCAGGCAGGAGATTAGAACTAGAGTGAGTGTTTATTCCCATGCCTCTTCTCTTGTGAATTCACTTTAAACCACCTGTGTCCCTTGACTCAATATCATTGTTTATTTCAAGGTAACTTTTTTTTCTGTATGACACTCTCCTTTTGTGTTCTGATAACTGGTCCTTTCTCTTGTCCTTTTAGGCCTATGGGAAATTATAGTACTATTCTAACCAGCTCTGAGTTACTGCACAACCCTTGTGGTTCTGTCCACTGTACCTACACCTTTGGAAATAGAACCTTAATTAAAAAAAATCCTCTACGATTTTCCAATTTGAGAGTGCCATCTGTTTCCTATTGGGAAATACACCTCTGGCAGTCTTCTTTCCTCTTAACTGCATGCTGTTTCATTATTTAGAGCTCATGTATTTGCAAGTGACAAAAATATTCCAACTAACCTTGCTTAAGTTGAATAAAGCTAGGGATTTATTAGCTTGCATCACTAGAAAGTCCAGGGGATAATTCTGTGTTCAGGCATGGTTGATTCCAAGAGCTCACATGATGTTGGCAGGGTTCTCCCTCTCTCCTGGCTCTACTTTGCATTGCCTTCCATTTTAGGCAAGTCCTTTCCACAAAGTGACAAATATGGACACTGGCTGTTCTGGCTAATGGTGTCTTTACAGATTGCAATCTTAGGAAAAAGAGCATGAGAGATACTGCAAGTGTCCTAACATACACCGTGATGTGATTCCAATGGCGAACTGTTGGATGTACTTGAGACTGCTTCCCTGGCTGTCATGTTGGCACTCACATAGAATAAATTAACAAACCCACTGCATTTTGGCAGAGGAGTGGCTGTGAATAGAAAAGAACATTGCCTGGCTCAGAGGAGATCCGTCTCCCAATCCCCCATTGGAACTGATCCTCTTTGAAGTATAGATTTGAAAACAGAAGAATATTGATAGTAGAGGGTATAGGGCAAACCAAAGGACAGCTTCTCTTTTAACCGAAATGCTTGTCTTGCTAGAATACAGTGTCACTTGTCTGCCTCAGAATAAAAGCTGATTTAGCAAATCCATTTGGAATGGCCTCTGACTCAGTTGGATTGCCAAATTCAATAATATTGTAAAGAGGGATTCCCTTGGGTGAACCGTGAAGTAGAACTGTTCAAAAGACTTCATAAAAGGCAAGAAAGCCCTTTGCCAACTTTGTGTTTCTTCTTTGGCAACCGTGTTGTAAATATGACTTAAAACAGTTTGCTTGAATTTTTGGAATGACAGTGGATGTAAGGGAACAAGCTTGTTTGGGATGGTGGGTGTATTTCACCTTCCATAATGCCTAATGCATGGATTATAGCAACAGAGGGACCAGATAGGTAGGGTGGAGTGAGCTCCTGAAGGGAACAGCCCCTATTTGCATACTTAGTAGAGCCACAGGAAACCTGTGGGATTTCTTATGGAAGCACAATGTGAGAGTGGCAGGCATGAGAGACAGCCTTGGCTTTGCTTTTGGTAGACTGATGTTATAGCTGCCTACGAAAGAAGTGCCTGGGGTCTAGACTAGGAATTCACAGTTTACTGGAGAGAAAGTAAGACAAAGAAGTAAAGAAACTGCTCTGTGCTGAAAACAGAATAATATATGCTAAGAAATAGTAGACAGAATTCATTTGCCTTTTAGATTCTTGTTTGCATACATGGAACCAGGAGCCAAAGTACTGTAGAAATACACACTGCATCTTTCATGGAACAGATAACATTCTGTGACTGGAGCTTTTGGCATGTTTTGCTCAATAGATGTTTGTTAAATTCTTCATTTATCATTATGTATTTAGTACCTACTCTGAACATGAGTGTGAGATAGTGGAAAAATAGTTGTGTGTGTGTGTGTGTGTGTGTGTGTGTGTGTTGTCCTGCAAGATAGGTTTTAAATACCTCTTCTGTCGCTTACTAGCTTTGTGCTTTGAGCCAAGTATCTGAACTTCATGCATAAAACACAGCACACAATTCCTAGCTCTCAGGATTTTTGTAGATCTTACATTGGATCCTGAGTACAAGGTGGTGGCCCAATTATCACTCAACAAATGGTTGCTGCTCTTATTACCAATCCCTTAATCAGGAAAGAGCTTTGCTAAAAACCAAAGCAGCATCATAGTTATAGTTAGTCGATGTGTATATCAATATTTACTCCTACCCACCTATCCTACTTTAAATTATTTAAACAAATGGAACATGTGAAGGTTCACCATCTCAGACTTTTCAGGCTAGTCAGGGAAGGGGTTTGTGGTTTTTCTGTGGTCTGGTTTAATCCCCCATGGGGATCTCAAGGTAGCATAGGCCTCACACAATGCATTGGAGGGGACGTAGCTTACCTCTGCTGAGATCTGCAAATCTAGATGTTGGAAATTTCTGCTCTACACCATGGACTTGTTCCCATACATTTCAATAGCTCCAATATCTTCATTGTGTATTTAGATGTCAATGTAATGTGACCTCTGGATCTCCCCTCATTTTGCCACCAGTTAAAGCTGCCGGTAAAGAGCTTTTTGTTTTTACATTAGCATATTGGTGAGAGAGGTACACTTCCATGGCATTTATCTGTTCTGTTTTAAGGGAGTGAGTGAACTCGGAGAATGGTGCTACAGCAAGTGCGCCAGCAGGGGGCAGGTGTGAGTTAAGGGCAAGTGTCTTTTTAACTTTTATGCACATTATTTTAAAAAATGATTACAACAAATTATATTTTTCTTATGGTTATTGGATGCCTTTGGCTTGTTACCCAGTTTAAAATTTGACTTACGGAAATCATATTTTGAAAGCTGGAATTAGAATCCAATGTAAGAAACTGCTTTCCTTGGGTGCCTGGTTGGCTCAGTTGGTAAAGCATGGGCCTTCTGCTCAGGTCATGATCCCAGGATCCTGGAATCAAGTCCTGCATCAGGTCTCTTGTTCAGAGGGGAGCCTGCTTCTCCCTCTGCCTGCTGCTCCCCCTGCTTGTGCCCTCTCGTGTTCTCTCTCTCAAATAAATAAATATAATCTTAAAAAAAAACAAAGAAAAAACATGTTTTTCTTGATCATTTCTAAAAATTAACATATAAGGTATTATTTGAATCATCAGTCTTACACAATTCAAGCACTCACCATAACACGTGCCCTCCCCAATATTCATAAGTCAGTCACCTTATCCCTCTCCCCCAACTTACCCCAGTAACTCTGTTTGTTTCCTGAGATTAAGAGTCTCTTACAGTTTGTCTCCCTCCTGTGTCCCATCTTCTTGATCATTTTTTAACCAGACAAAGTACATGGTGACTGGTATTTGTGGATGTATTCATTTTGGAAAATTTCTGTTTGCTTTTTGCTAATTCTAATTCAAAGCAAAGTATCCTGTTCTCATTTTCTTCTCAGTTATCTTACATTTATAACTACTTTCCGATTTTCCTAGTTATGTAAAAGGATATCTTGAGATGTACGTTAAAGCAACAGCAAACAGGAACATAATTGTGCAAAGCAGAAGTATCTTATTTAAGTTACTTTTTAACAAGTTACTTTAAGAAATCATGAATGACTTTTAAAACTCAAAAAAATTGGTTTTAATTAGTCAGTGTAATTCTTTATTTTAAAACCTATATGCGAGGGGTGCCTAGGTGGCTCAGTTGTTAAGAGTCCACCTTTTGCTCAGGTCATGATCCCAGGGTCCTGGGATCAGAGCCCTGCATCGGGTTCCTTGCTCAGCAGGAGGACTAATTCTCCCAGTCCCACTCCCTCTACTTGTGTTCCCTCTCTTGCTGTGTCTCTCTCTGTCAAATAAATAAATAAAATCTTAAAAAAAAATTATAAAACCTCCATGTGAGACATTTTGAGGTTGTAAAGAACAGAGGCATACTCAAGGTACCTCAGGTCAGTGTTCTCAGGGAGCATATAAAGAAGAGTGCATAAAATCTTTAGAACATCATTAGGGAAAGCAGAGTAGCTCTGATGACCTGGTTGTTCAGCAAGTATCAGCTGGTGGTGTCTATAAATGTTCTATCACTACAATGTGTCAGACATTTCATCTCTGTTTCAACTGCTTCAACCTCTCCTGCCATTAAGGACCAACTGACTTAATGTGGAACTCAAACTTTGTAAGTTTAATCCTGTAAAGGGAGACAACCACGGAGACAGACTGTGGGACAGAAACAGAAAGAGGAGATATGGTTTGATGCCCTTTATGAAAACTTCTTATGCTTCAAAACACCTGGTCACCCTCTGGCTTGGGGTGGGGGGTGAGGGGTAGTGGGGACATCCTTTGTTCTAATCAGCTGTGGGCCAGAAGAGCAGGGTCATCTCGACAGAGCATGAGATCACATGCCTGAGAGGGCATCTGGTATAAATGATGGTGTCCTTTTATGTCTTTTCTAAATAGAGGACATCGTCATGGTAAACATTCAAAACAAGGAGTCCTCTACAATTAATGTCATTAAATCAAAATACAGAATCTAGAACCTTCCAGGAACTTAAAACACGTATGGTACTTCACAGCCATTAAGACAGCTGATGTTAAAAAAGAAACCCGGTAAATAACACGTGTAAGTGAGGATGTGGAGAAATTGGAACTCTTGTGCCTTGTTGGTAGGAATGTAAAATGGTGTGGCTGCTAGGGAAGACAGTATGAGTACTCTTCAAGAAATTAAAAATAGAATTACCTCATGATCTATCAATTCCACTTCCGGGTATATATCCAAAAGAATTGAAAGCAGATTTTCAAGATGTCCCCCTTTCCCCCCATGCATGGCGGCATTTTTCCTAACAGCCAAAAAAGGCGTAGTAGTACCAGCACTGGCTAGCTGGGTGTGGTGGTATAGTGTGCAGTCGCTGGAACCAGGCTGCCTAGGCTCGACTCCTACCTCTAGCATCCAAGAACGGTGTGATCCTCGACAACTTAACCTCTCCCAGCTTCAGCCTCCTGATCTGTAAAACAGGGATAGTAACACTATGTCCTCACAAGATTGTTGTGAGGATTGCTTGAATAAACAGAGCGCTTAGAGTAATGGCTGGAACAAAACAAGTGTATCAGAAATGGTAACTATTCTTACAACTTGAGAATGCATAAAATGTGATACTTTTCTTCTTAAATGAATTGAATAGATCAAAGTGACTTTGGTAGGTACATCTTCCTGTACATTCTGAAATAAAGAATTTCTAATGGGAAGTCCTAAGGCCCTAAATGTGAAAGAACAAAAGCTCTTTGCCTTGGAACATAATAGGTTGGTTTCGTTAGGTCAGATGCATCCGTATATAAACCCATATATTGTAATCTGTTAGCTTAGCAGTATTTTTTTTGCATGTGATTATTTTCAATTTTACCACTAAATGTATTTCCACATTGGATATTTTGTTTTCTCAGGCTCCGTCATTAGATTTTTTGCTAACTATCCTCTCTCGGTTATTCTGGGTTTGTATTTATTGTAGCAAGCTTCTGAAACATGTCTGGGCATATCTAATTTTGCAAACCAGATGAGGCTAGACACAGAAGGATCATATTTGCATAATGGCCACAGTAACAGCTAAACTTAAAACATTTTCTTTTGCATAACAATGACATTCAAATGATTATGCCGCTCAAGAAAAAGCAGTAAACAAACCAGGTCAGGTGTCCTAGTTTAATGTAACATACTGTGGTCCTTTTCTCCTGAACATACCTAATGAGGCTCTTGTTTATCCACTTTTTTCATGTCAGAATCCGTATAGGACATCTCACATGATTATGTATGTGTGAGCTTGTTTGTGCATATGAGATTCTTATTTAAAACAAAAGAATCTGTTTTCCTGATTTGGTTTGACTCTTTCTGAAATTATTTTCTCAATTTGTATTCTTATTGATGTAATTTAAATAATATTTAAAAGCCTAGTAAATATGCATGTATGAACAGTAATGATAACAATTTGTATCAATGTATACTACGGTTTTAGAGTCATGTGATTTCAAAGTTTTTTTTTTTTTAATTAGGTATATTGGAACATAGGAATTGTATTCCTTGGCTGCCACAATGTCATGTTTTTCAGTGGCATATGGAAAAATCTGAACGTACAGGTCTTTGCTGTGTTCTTTTTTCCCTTGAACAGTAGTTATGAGTATGAGATTTGGCATCATATAGATCCAGGGCACTGTTTTGCCATTTGTCAGTTGTGTGACTTTGGGGAAGCCAACTTTCTAGTCCTCAATTTTCTTATATATAAAGTGGAGCACTGATACCTATATCTGGTTACAAGGGTGATTACAAGGATTGAGTATGAAAATGTGGAGTACGTCTTCCATCTTTGGGTGGCTTGATGCCGTGGTCGTAACAGGGCTAGAAGTAGCTCCAGACTTATAACTGACTGGTTAAATAACTCAAAGAAAGAGAACTACAAAAGACAAAGGATGATACTCCTGTGTCTCAGATCAAATGTACAGTCCACAAAACAATCCCTGTGGCCAGAGGGAAGGAACAGATGAAATGGCCAGGGTCTCTTGCCTCCTATTTTTTTTTTTTAAAGGATTTGTTCTTTTAAGCTGTACTGAAATGTAATCTACACATAATCAAGTTCACCCATTTTATGTGTATCATTTGATGAGTTTTGATGAATGTATCTTTTTTTTTTTTTAAAGATTTTATTTATTTGACAGAGAAAGACACAGCGAGAGAGGGAACACAAGCAGGGGGAGTCGGAGAGGGAGAAGCAGGCTATCCACTGAGCAGGGAGCACGATGCGGGGCTCAATCCCAGGACCCTAGGATCATGACCTGAGCCAATGGCAGATGCTTAATGACTGAGCCACTCAAGCGCCCCGATGAATGTATCTTAATGTGGAACCACCACCAGATCCAGGTATAAGACATTTCCATCACCTCAACATCACCTCAACAAATTCCTCTGTGCCTCTTACAGTCAAGCGCTTCCTTAGTCCCAGCCTCTGGCAACCTAGGATCCACTTGCTGTCACTGTAGTTTGATCATTTCTTAGAATATTACATGAATTGACTCAAATGTCTTCATTTATTTAGAATGCTAAATGCTTTTGAGATTCGTGCATGCTGCTGCCTATGTAAGTAATTCTTTTCTTTTTCTTAGTAGTAATCTATTGTATAGATACAGCCCAGTTTGCTTCTCCATCACCATCTGAGGAATTTGGGTTGTTTCCAGTGTTTGCCTATTATGAATAAAACTAGTATGAATTTTCATTCAAGTCTTGGTATAGATGCGTGGATTTTCTTGAGGGGAGGGAAAGAGGAAACACCCAAGAGCGACATTTCTGGGTCATATAGTAAGTACATGTTTAATTTAATATGAAACTGTTGGACTGTTTTCCAAAGTACTTCTATTATTTTTCCTTCTAACTAATAATAGTTGGTGCTCATTCTTGCCCATACTTGGAATGGGCATTTTTTTTGAAGTTTTAGCTATTGGGTTGGGTGTGTAGGGATGTATAATTGTGGCCTTCATTTGCATTTCCAAAATAAATAATGGGGTTAAGCATCTTATAATATCCTTATTTGTTGTAGTTTCTGTTTGCATTTTTCTCTTCTAAAAAACTGGGTTGTATATCTTCCTATTATCAACTATTAAATATTCTACATATGCTTAGAATACAAGCTCTTTATCAGATAAAGGTTTTGCAAATTTTTCCTGCTACCCGGGTTTGTTTATCTTCTTTTTTTTTTTTTTAATTTTTTATAGACATGTAATATATTTTTATCCCCAGGGTTACAGGTCTGTGAATTGCCAGGTTTACACACTTCACAGCACTCACCATAGCACATACCCTCCCCAATGTCCATAACCCCACCCCCCTCCTCCCAACCCCCCTCCCCCCAGCAACCTGCAGTTTGTTTTGTGAGATTAAGAGTCACTTATGGTTTGTCTCACTCCCAATCCCATCTTGTTTCATTTAGTCTTCTCCTACCCCCTTAACTCCCCATGTTGCATCTCCACTTCCTCATATCAGGGAGATCATATGATAGTTGCCTTTCTCTGATTGACTTATTTCGCTAAGCATGATACCCTCTAGTTCCATCCACGTCATTGCAAATGACAAGATTTCATTTCTTTTGATGGCTGCATAGAATTCCATTGTGTATATATACCACATCTTTATCCATTCATCTGTTGATGGACATCTAGGTTCTTTCCATAGTTTGGCTATTGTAGACATTGCTGCTATAAACATCCGGGTGCATGTGCCCCTTCGGATCACTACATTTGTATCTTTAGGGTAAATACCCAGTAGTGCAATTGCTGGGTCATAGGGTAGTTCTATTTTCAACATTTTGAGGAACCTCCATGCTGTTTTCCAGAGTGGTTGCACCAGCTTGTATTCCCACCAACAGTGTAGGAGGGTTCCCCTTTCTCCACATCCTCGCCAGCATCCGTCATTTCCTGACTTGTTAATTTTAGCCATTCTGACTGGTGTGAGGTGGTATTTCATTGTGGTTTTGATTTGTATTTCCTTGATGCCGAGTGATGTGGAGCACTTTTTCATGTGTCTGTTGGCCATCCGGATGTCTTCTTTGCAGAAATGTCTATTCATGTCTTCTGCCCATTTCTTGATTGGATTATTTGTTCTTTGGGTGTTGAGTTTGCTAAGTTCTTTATAGATTTTGGACACTAGCCCTTTATCTGATATGTCATTTGCAAATATCTTCTCCCATTCTGTCAGTTGTCTTTTGGTTTTGTTAACTGTTTCCTTTGCTGTGCAAAAGCTT
Organism: Lontra canadensis; assembly: GCF_010015895.1. NCBI lineage: Eukaryota > Metazoa > Chordata > Mammalia > Carnivora > Mustelidae > Lontra > Lontra canadensis. The sequence continues at coordinate 105,509,111 of NW_022630995.1, read as the reverse complement.
TTGATCTTGATAAAATCCCAATAGTTCATTTTTGCCCTTGCTTCCCTTGCCTTTGGCAATGTTCCTAGGAAGATGTTGCTGCGGCTGAGGTCGAAGAGGCTGCTGCCTGTGTTCTCCTCAAGGATTTTGATGGATTCCTATCTCACATTGAGGTCCTTCATCCATTTGGAGTCTATTTTCGTGTGTGGTGTAAGGAAATGGTCCAGTTTCATTTTTCGGCATGTGGCTGTCCAATTTTCCCAACACCATTTATTGAAGAGGCTGTCTTTTTTCCATTGGACATTCTTTCCTGCTTTGTCGAAGATGAGTTGACCATAGAGTTGAGGGTCTATTTCTGGGCTCTCTATTCTGTTCCATTGATCTATGTGTCTGTTTTTGTGCCAGTACTGTACTCTCTTGATGATGACAGCTTTGTAATAGAGCTTGAAGTCTGGAATTGTGATGCCACCAACTTTGGCTTTCTTTTTCAATATTCCTTTGGCTATTCGAGGTCTTTTCTAGTTCCATATAAATTTTAGGATTATTTGTTCCATTTCTTTGAAAAAAAAATGGATGGTATTTTGATAGGAATTGCATTAAATGTGTAGATTGCTTTAGGTAGCATAGACATTTTCACAATATTTATTCTTCCAATCCAGGAGCATAGAACGTTTTTCCATTTCTTTGTGTCTTCCTCAATTTCTTTCATGAGTACTTTATAGTTTTCTGAGTATAGATTCTTAGCCTCTTTGGTTAGGTTTATTCCTAGGTATCTTATAGTTTTGGGTGCAATTGCAAATGGGATTGACTCCTTAATTTCTCTTTCTTCTGTCTTTTGTTGGTGTAGAAAAATGCAACTGATTTCTGTGCATTGATTTTATATCCTGACACTTTACTGAATTCCTGTAAAAGTTCTAGCAGTTTTGGAGTGGAGTCTTTTGGGTTTTCCACATATAGTATCATATCATCTGTGAAGAGTGATAGTTTGACTTCTTTTTTGCCTATTTGGATGCCTTTAATTTCCTTTTGTTGTCTGATTGCTGAGGCTAGGACTTCTAGTACTATGTTGAATAGCAGTGGTGATAACGGACATCCCTACCGTGTTCCTGACCTTAGCGGAAAAGCTTTCAGTTTTTCTCCATTGAGAATGATATTTGCGGTGGGTTTTTCATAGATGGCTTTGATAATATTGAGGTATGTGCCCTCTATCCCTGCACTTTGAAGAGTTTTGATCAGGAAGGGATGCTGTACTTTGTCAAATGCTTTTTCAGCATCTATGGAGAGTATCATATGGTTCTTGTTCTTTCTTTTATTAATGTGTTGTATCACATTGATTGATTTGCGGATGTTGAACCAACCTGGCAGCCCTGGAATAAATCCCACTTGGTCGTGGTGAATAATCCTTTTAATGTACTGTTGAATCCTATTGGCTAGTATTTTGGTGAGAATTTTTGCATCTCTGTTCATCAAGGATATTGGTCTGTAGTTCTCTTTTTTGGTGGGATCTTGTCTGGTTTTGGGATCAAGGTGATGCTGGCCTCATAAAATGCGTTTGGAAGTTTTCCTTCCATTTCTATTTTTTTGAATAGTTTCAGGAGAATAGGAATTAGTTCTTCTTTAAATGTTTGGTAGAATTCCCCTGGGAAGCCGTCTGGCCCTGGGCTTTTGTTTGTTTGGAGATTTTTGATGACTGTTTCAATCTCCTTACTGGTTATGGGTCTGTTCAGGTTTTCTATTTCTTCCTGGTTCAGTTGTGGTAGTTTATATGTCTCTAGGAATGCATCCATTTCTTCCAGATTGTCAAATTTGTTGGCGTAGAGTTGTTCATAGTATGTTCTTATAATTGTCTGTATTTCTTTGGTGTTAGTTGTGATCTCTCCTCTTTCGCTCATGATTTTATTTATTTGGGCCCTTTCTCTTTTCTTTTTGATAAGTCTGGCCAGGGGGTTATCAATCTTATTAATCCTTTCAAAGAACCAGCTTCTAATTTTGTTGATTTGTTCTATTGTTTTTTTGGTTTCTATTTCATTGATTTCTGCTCTGATCTTTATGATTTCTCTTCTCTTGCTGGGTTTAGGGTTTCTTTCTTGTTCTTTCTCCAGATCCTTTAGGTGTAGGGTTAGGTTGTGTATTTGAGACCTTTCTTGTTTCTTGAGAAAGGCTTGTACCGCTATATATTTTCCTCTCAGGACTGCTTTTGTTGTGTCCCACAGATTTTGAACCATTGTGTTTTCATTATCATTTGTTTCCATGACTTTTTTCAATTCTTCTTTCATTTCCTGGTTGACCCATTCATTCTTTAGAAGGATGCTGTTTAGTCGCCGTGTATTTGGGTTCTTTCCAAATTTCCTCTTGTGATTGAGTTCTAGCTTCAGAGCATTGTGGTCTGAAAATATGCAGGGAATGATCCCAATCTTTTGATACCGGTTGATACCTGATTTAGGACCCAGGATGTGGTCTATTCTGGAGAATGTTCCATGTGCACTAGAGAAGAATGTGTATTCTGTTGTTTTGGGATGAAATGTTCTGAATATATCTGTGATGTCCATCTGGTCCAGTGTGTCATTTAAGGCCTTTATTTCCTTGTTGATCTTTTGCTTGGATGATCTGTCCATTTCAGTGAGGGGAGTGTTAAAGTCCCCTACTATTATTGTATGATTGTTGATGTGTTTCTTTGATTTTGTTATTAATTGGTTTATATATTTGGCTGCTCCCATGTTAGGGGCATAGATATTTAAAATTGTTAGATCTTCTTGCTGGACAGATCCTTTGAGTATGATATAGTGTCCTTCCTCATCTCTTATTATAGTCTTTGGCTTAAAATCTAATTGATCTGATATAAGGATTGCCACTCCTGCTTTCTTCTGATGTCCATTAGCATGGTAAATTGTTTTCCACCCCCTCATTTAAAATCTGGAGGTGTCTTCAGGTCTAAAATGAGTTTCTTGTAGGCAACATACTGATGGGTTTTGTTTTTTTATCCATTCTGATACCCTGTGTCTTTTGATTGGGGCATTTAGCCCATTAACATTCAGGGTAACTATTGAGAGATATGAATTTAGTGCCATTGTATTGCCTGTAAGGTGACTGTTATTGTATATTGTCTCTGTTCCTTTCTGATCTACTACTTTTAGGGTCTCTCTTTGCTTAGAGGACCCCTTTCAATATTTCCTGTAGAGCTGGTTTGCTGTTTGCAAATTCTTTCAGTTTTTGTTTGTCCTGGAAGCTTTTTATCTCTCCTTCTATTTTCAATGATAGCCTAGCTGGATATAGTATTCTTGGCTGCATGTTTTTCTTGTTTAGTGCTCTGAATATATCATGCCAGCTCTTTCTGGCCTGCCAGGTCTCTGTGACTAAGTCTGCTGCCAATCTAATATTTTTACCATTGTATGTTACAGACTTCTTTTCCCGGGCTGCTTTCAGGATATTCTCTTTGTCACTAAGACTTGTAAATTTTACTATTAGGTGATGGGGTGTGGACCTATTCTTATTGATTTTGAGGGGGGTTCTCTGCACCTCCTGGATTTTGATGCTTGTTCCCTTTGCCATATTAGGGAAATTCTCTCCAATAATTCTCTCCAATATACCTTCTGCTCCCCTTTCTCTTTCTTCTTCTTCTTCTGGAGTTCCAATTATTCTAATGTTGTTTCATCTTATGGTGTCACTTATCTCTCGAATTCTCCCCTCGTGGTCCAGTAGCTGTTTGTCCCTCTTTTGCTCAGCTTCTTTATTCTCTGTCATTCGGTCTTCTATATCGCTAATTCTTTCTTCTGCCTCATTTATCCTAGCAGTGAGAGACTCCATTTTTTATTGCACCTCATTAATAGCTTTTTAAATTTCAACTTGGTTAGATTTTAGTTCTTTTATTTCTCCAGAAAGGGCTTTTATATCTCCCGAGAGGGTTTCTCTAATACCTTCCATGCCTTTTTCGAGCCCAGCTAGAACCTTGAGAATTGTCATTCTGAACTCTAGATCTGACATGTTACCAATGTCTGTATTGATTAGGTCCCTAGTCTTCGGTACTGCCTCTTGTTCTTTTTTTTTTGTGGGGAATTTTTCCACCTTGTCATTTTGTCCAGATAAGAGTATATGAAGGAGCAAGTAAAATATTAAAAGGGTGGCAAAGACCCCAGGAAAATATGTTTTAACCAAATCAGAAGAGATCCCAAATCGTGGCGTGGAGAATGGGGATAAAAAGAGGTTCAGAAAAAAAAAGAAACAATTAAAAAAAGAAAACAAAAAAATATAAAAAAGAAAAAAAATATATATTAGATAAACTTTCAGAAAGTGGTTGATTTTCTGTTTCTAGAATTGCTGTTCTTCTTCTCTTCGATCTCCCGTTGGATTTGTAGGTGTTTGCAAGCTTTAGTTAAGCTATCTAGCTGATCTCCTGCTACCTGAAGTAGTCTCAGCCTGCTACTTCTCCACCATCTTCCACAGGTCTCCTGTTTTTTATCTTCTTAATGGAGTTTCTTGAAGAGTAAATTTGTTTAATTAATATTAGTTATCATTTAAAATACTTCATACATTTTATATTTCATCAAATAAGTCTGTTTTTTCTTCAAGGTCACACGGATTTTCTCCTATATTTTATTTTAGCAGTTTTAAAATTTTATCCATTATGTTTACATCTATAATTTGCTGTGAGTTATTTGTATATGGTGTGAGATAAAGGTACAGGTTCATTTTATTGCATATAGTAAAACAGGGTCCCAACATTATTTGCTGAAATATAATTATTCTCTACTGAATTACGCTAACCTCTACCTTGGAAATTAATTTGCTATATATGTGTCTATGTCTACTTCTTGATTCCCTACTATGTTAAATGTGTTCATCTGTATTTGTGTCAATATCATACTCTTGATTAACTTTGAGTTTTTATTAAGTTTTATAATGAGGGGGTGTAAGTCCCCCCAGTTTATTCTTCTTTAAAATATTATTTTAGCTATTTTTGGTCTTTTAATTTACATATAAATTCTAGAATCAGTTTGATAATTTCTGCTAAAATCTGTTGGGATTTGGAGGAGAATTGACATCTTATAAACACAAACTTCTGATTCATGAGCATGATTTATTTCTTCCATTTATTTTATTTTATTTTTAAAATTATTTAAAGTCAATTAGCTAATATATAGTACATCATTAATTTCAAATGTAGAGTTCAATAATTCATCATACATAAGACATACAACACCAAGTGCTCATCACATCAGGTGCCCTCTTTAATGCCCATCATTCATTTATTTTAGAGAGACAGTGAGAGAGAGAGGACATGAGCAGGAGGGGCAGAGAGAGAGGGAGAGAGAGAATCTCTGGCAGACTCTGAGCTGAATGCAGGGCGCAAAGTGGTGCTCAATCTCATGACCCTGAGATCGTGACCTGAGCTGAAGACAAGAGTTGGACCCTTAACCTACCATACCACCCAGACACCCCTATTTTAGTTCCAAATTTCTCTCAACATTGCTTTGGAATTTTTCAGAGTACAGGTCTTAATACACATTTTTTAGCTGTGTTTTTAATACTTTAAATTTTTATACTATTATAAATGATACATTAAAATTTTTTTAAATTTTTTATTTCTTTTCAGTGTAACAGTATTCATTCTTTTTGCACCACACCCAGTGCTCCATGCAATCCATGCCCTCTCTAATACCCACCACCTGGTTCCCCCAACCTCCCACCCCCGATTCCTTCCAAACCCTCAGATTGTTTTTCAGAGTCCATAGTCTCTCATGTTTCACCTCCCCTTCCAATTTCCCTCAACTCCCTTCTCCTCTCCATCTCTCCATCCTCCAAGTTATTTGTTATGCTCCACAAATAAGTGAAACCATATGATAATTGACTCTGCTTGACTTATTTCACTCAGCATAATCTCTTCCAGTCCCGTCCATGTTGCTACAAAAGTTGGGTATTCATCCTTTCTGATGGAGGCATAATACTCCATAGTGTATATGGACCACATCTTCCTTATCCATTCGTCTGTTGAAGGGCATCTTGGTTCTTTCCACAGTTTGGCGACCGTGGCCATTGCTACTATAAACATTGGGGTACAGATGGCCCTTCTTTTCACTACATCTGTATCTTTGGGGTAAATACCCAGTAGTGCAATTGCAGGGTCATAGGGAAGCTCTATTTTTAATTTCTTGAGGGATCTCCACACTGTTCTCCAAAGTGGCTGCACCAACTTGCATTCCCACCAACAGTGTAAGAGGGTTTCCCTTTCTCCACATCCTCTCCAACACATGTTGCTTCCTGTCTTGCTAATTTTGGCCGTTCTAACTGGTATAATGTGGTATCTCAATGTGGTTTTAATTTGAATCTCCCTGATGGCTAGTGATGATAAACATTTTTTCACGTGTCTGATAGCCATTTGTATGTCTTCATTGGAGAAGTGTCTGTTCATATCTTCTGCCCATTTTTTTATATGATTGTCTGTTTTGTGTGTGTTGAGTTTGAGGAGCTCTTTATAGATCCTGGATATCAACCTTTTGTCTGTACTGTCATATGCAAATATCTTCTCCCATTCCGTGGGTTGCCTCTTTGTTTTGTTGACTGTTTCCTTTGCTGTGCAGAATCTTTTGATCTTGATGAAGTCCCAAAAGTTCATTTTTTCTTTTGTTTCCTTTGCCTTTGGAGACATATCTTGAAAGAAGTTGCTGTGGCTGATATCAAAGAGGTTACTGCCTACGTTCTCCTCTAGGATTCTGATGTATTCCTGTCTCACATTGAGGTCTTTTATCCATTTTGAGTTTATGTTTGTGTACAGTGTAAGAGAAAGGTCGAGTTTCATTCTTCTACATATAGCTGTCCAGTTTTCCCAGCACCATTTATTGAAGAGACTGTCTTTTATCCACTGTATATTTTTTCCTGTTTTGTCAAAGATTATTTGCCATAGAGTTGACGGTCGATATCTGGGCTCTCTATTCTGTTCCACTGGTCTATGTGTCTGTTTTTATGCCAGTACCATGCTGTCTTCGTGATCACAGCTTTGTAGTAAAGCTTGAAATCAGGTACGTGATGCCCCCAGTTTTATTTTTGTTTTTCAACATTCCTTAGCTATTCGGGGTCTCTTCTGATTCCATACAAATTTTAGGATCATTTGCTCCAGTTCTTTAAAAAATACCCGTGGAATTTTGATCAGAATGGCATTAAAAGTATAGATTGCTCTAGGCAGGATAGACATTTTAACAATGTTTATTCTTCTGATCCAAGAGCATGGAATAGTCTTTCATCTTTTTGTGTCTTCTTCAATTTCTTTCATGAGTGTTCTGTAGTTCCTCGAGTATAGAGCCTTTACCTCTTTGGTTAGGTTTATTCCCAGGTATCTTATGGTTCTTGGTGCTATAGTAAATGGAATCGATTCTCTAATTTCCCTTTCTGTATTTTCATTGTTGTGTATAAGAAAGCCACTGATTTCTGTCCATTGACTTTGTATCCTGCCACGTTACTGAATTGCTGTATGAGTTCTAGTAGTTTGGGGGTGGAGTCTTTTGGGTTTTCTATATAAAGAATCATGTCATCTGCGAAGAGAGTTTGACTTCTTCATTGCCAATTTGGATACCTTTTATTTCTCTTTCTTGTCTGATTGCTGTTGCTAGGACTTCTAATACTATGTTGAACAAGAGTGGTGAGAGTGAGCATCCTTGTCGTGTTCCTGATCTCAACGGGAAGGCTGCAAGCTTTTTCCCATTGAGGATGATATTTGCTGTGGGTCTTTCATAGATAGATTTGATGAAGTTCAGGAATGTTCCCTCTATCCCTATACTTTGAAGCGTTTTAATCAGGAATGGATGCTGGATTTTGTCAAATGCTTTTTCTGCATCAATTGAGAGGACCATGTGGTTCTTCTCTCTTCTCTTATTAATTTGTTCTATCACATTGATTGATATGCAAATGTTGAACCATCCTTGTAGCCCAGGGATGAATCCCACTGGGTCATGGTGGATAATCTTTTTAATGTACTGTTGGATCCTATTAGCTAGGATCTTGTTGAGAATCTTAGCATCCATGTTCATCAGTGATATTGGTCTGAAACTCTCGTTTTTGGTAGGGTCTTTGCCTGGTTTGGGGATCAGGGTAATGCTGGCTTCATAGAAAGAGTCTGGAAGTTTTCCTTCTGCTTCAATTTTTTGAAACAGCTTCAGGAGAATAAGTGTTATTTCTTCTTTGAAAGTTTGGTAGAATTCCCCAGGGAATCTGTCAGGTCCTGGGCTCCTGTTTTTTGGGAGGTTTTTGATCACTGCTTCAATCTCGTTACTAGATATCGGTCTATTCAGGTTCTCAATTTCTTCCTGGTTCAATTTTGGGAGTTTATAGTTTTCCAGGAATGCATCCATTTCATCTAGGTTGCTTATCTTATTGGCATATAACTGTTGATAATAACTTCTGATGATTGTTTCTACTTCCTTGGTGTTAGTTGTGATCTCTCCCTTTTCATTCATAATTTTATGAATTTGGGCTTTCTCTCTTTTCTTTTGGATTAGTGTGGCCAATGGTTTATTGATCTTATTGATTCTTTCAAAAAACCAGTTTCTAGTTTCATTGATACGTTCTACTGTATCTCTGGTTTCTACCTCATTGATCTCTGCTCTAATCTTGATTATTTCCCTTCTTATGTGTGGATTTAGTTTGATTTGTTGTTGATTCTCCAGTTCTTTAAGGCGTAGAGACAGCTGGTGTATTCTGGATTTTTCAGTTTTTTTGAGGGAGGCTTGGATGGCTATGTATTTCCCCCTTAGGACTGCCTTTGCTGTATCACATAGGTTTTGGACCAAAGTGTCTTCATTCTCATTGGTTTCCATGAATTGTTTAAGTTCTTCTTTGATCTCCTGGTTGATCCAAGCATTCTTAAGCAAGGTGGTCTTTAGCTTCCAGGTGTTTGAGTTCCTTCTGAACTTTTCCTTGTGATTGAGCTCCTGTTTCAAAACATTTTGATCTGAGAATATGCAAGGAATAATCTCAGTCGTTTGGTATCGGTTGAGTCCTGATTTGTGACCTAGTATGTGGTCTATTCTTGAGAAGGTTCCATGTGCACTTGAGAAGAATGAGTATTCTGTTGTTTTAGGGTGGAATGTTCTGTATATATCTATGAGGTCCATCTGGTCCGATGTGTCATTCAATGCTCTTGTTTCTTTATTGGTTTTCTGCTTTGATGATCTGTCTATTTCTGAGAGGGGTGTGTTAAGATCTCCTACTATTAATGTATTCATATCAATATGACTCTTTATATTGATTAACAGTTTTCTTATGTAATTGGCTGCTCCCATATTGGGGGCATAGATATTTACAATTGTTATATCATCTTGGTGGATAGTCTCTTTAAGAATTATGTAGTGTCCTTCTGTATCTCTGACTACAGTCTTTAGTTTAAAATCTAATTTGTCTGATATGAGAATCGCTACCCCGGCCTTCTTTTGAGGCCCATTGACATGAAAGATGCTTCTCCATCCCTTCACTTTCAGTCTGGGTGTATCTTTAGGTTCAAAATGGGCCTTTTGTGGACAACATATGGATGGGTCTTGTCATTTTATCCAATCTGCAAGCCTATACCGTTTTATGGGTGCATTTAGGCCATTCACATTGAGAGTGATTATTGATAGATACGTTTTTATTGACATCGTGTTACCTTTGAAGTCTTTCTTTCTGTAGATTGTCTCTATATTTCTGTTCAATGCTATTCTTAGGATTTTTCCTCTTTTATAGAACCCCCTTAATATTTCCTGCAGTGTCGGCTTGGTGATTGCATAGTCTTTTAAGCCTTGCTGGTCTTGGAAACTCTTTATCTCTCTATCCATTTTGAATGTCAGTCTTGCTGGATAAAGTATTCTTGGCTGCATGTTCTTCTCATTTAGTGCCCTGAATATATCTTGCCAGCACTTTCTGGCTTGTCAGGTCTCTGTGGACAGGTCTGATGTTATTCTGATGAGCTTTCCTCTGTAAGTAAGGAGACTTTTTGTCCTAGCAGCTTTCAGGAGATTGTATCTACAATTACGATTCCTCAATTTGACTATCAGGTGCCTTGATGTTTTTTTTTTTGGAATCTATAATCTTGGGGGGAGACCGTTCTGCCTCTAGTACATGAACGCTGGTTCCATTCACGAGATTGGGAAAATTTTCATGAAGAACTTGTTCCACTATATCTTCTAGACTTCTTTCTTTCTCCTCCCCTTCAGGGATTCCAATAATTCTGACATTGTAACGTTTCATGGTATCATTTATTTCCCTGATTCTGTTTTCGTGGTTTCTAAGCTGTTTGTTCCAGGCTTCCTCCTGATCCTTTCTCTCTATCTGTTTGTCCTCCAGATCACTAATTCTATCTTCTGTCTCAGTTACCCTAGCTTTTAGAGAATTTAGATTAGATTGTAACTCATTGAGAGCATTGTGAACCTCATCCCTGGTAGCTTTCAGCTCTGCCCTAACATTGTGAACATCATCCCTGGTGGCTTTCAGTTCTGCCCTAATCAATTCCGTTTGGTCATCCATGGCTTTCTCCAACCTAGCTATTGCCTGGATAATTGTTAGCCTGAATTCTCTTTCAGACATATTGTCTATGTTGATAGCCGTTAGCTCTGTTGCAGAAGGCCCATCCTCTGTATTCTTCTGTTGGGAATTCCTCCTCCTAGTCATTTTGGTGAGAGGTGACTGAACGGATGTAGCTGGATGTATCGACTGTCGTGCAGTCGAGGTACACACTGGAACGCTTCTGAGCAATCAGGATTCCCCACCCAAATGAGAGAAAAAAGAAAAGAACAAGAAAAAAGAGAGAGAGAGAAAGAGACAGGAAAAAAAGGGAAGATAAAAGAAGATTCAGCCCAAATGGGCTCAAAGGTAAGATTTATGAAGTATACAAACAAAAACAGACAAACAAAAGACTGCGCACTGGTGTCTTCTGCCCCTGTAGAGATCCAGACGTGTATAATTCTGATCTCAGGCTGATTTCATGGGTGATTGGAGTTCTTTGGTAGGTAATCAGCTCACTTTAGGGTACAGGTTGAAACGGCGCCTCCTCCTACTTCGCCGCCATCTTGTCTCGGACCATCACATTTAAAATTTTTAATTTCTGGTTGCTCATTACTAATAAATAGAACTATATGAAATATTTGTGTTAACTATGTATCCTGTGATATTGCTAACTCAGATATTAAACTTTAAAATAATTTCATAAATTACTTAGAATTTACTTCTTGGACATTCATGTTATCTTCCTTTCAATCTATATGCTTTTTATTTCTTTTTCTTGATGTAATGCTCTTGTTAGGACATCTAATACAATGCTTAGTAGACGTGATGATGTAGACATCTTTGCCTCATTCTCAATCTTAGAGAAGCATTCAGTTTTTTACCATTAGGTACAGTATTGGCTATAGGTTTACACAGATGCTTTTTATCAAGTTGAGGAGAACTTCTTCTATTCCTAGCTTGTTTGAAGTTTTTCAGTAAATGGATATTGAATTTTGAAATGTGCCTTTTCTGCATCTGTTGAGATTGTCATGTGAGTCTTTCTTTCTTAGTCTGATTATATGGTTAATATTTGATTTTGAATATGTATAATAAAACAATCTTGTATCCCTGAAATAAATCATTCTTTGTCAGGATGTATTATGCATGAAATTGATTTGCTAAAATCTTAAGGATTTATGTATCTGTATTCATGAGAGATGTTAATTTATAGTTTTCTTTTTTGCCATATCTTTGTCTGTTTTGGCTATAGGACAATGAAACCTCGTGAAATGTTTTGTGAAGTGTTTTCTTCTTTATTTTCTGGAGCACTTTTGTGTAGAATTGGGATTGTTTTTCTTCCCTCAATATTGGTAGTGTTCACCACTGAAGCCATCTAAGCCCTGAGTTTTCTTTGTGCAAAGAAGATTTGTAAGTACACAATTATTTTCTTCGATAGCTGTAGAGCTATTTCCTCTTGAGAAAGGCTTGGCAGTTGGTAATTTTCAAGATATTTATTTATTTCACTTAAGTTGTTGTATTTATTGGTATATAGTTGTTTATAATATTCCCTTATTATCTTTTTTATTTCTCTAGCTTCTGTAGTGATGTCTCCTTTTCAATTCTAGGTATTTGAATTTTTGTCATACCCCACCACCCCCAGCCCCTCTTTCTTTCTTGAGAAGACTGGCTAAAGATTTATCAACATTGTTAATCTTAAAACAACAACATATGGGACTATATCAAACTACAAAGCTAAGCACAGGAAAAAAACAACCAAACCAAACCAAACCAACAACAACAACAACAACAACAACAACAACAACAAAAAAAAAAAAAAAAACAAAGAAAAGGCAACTTATAAAACAAAGGAAAACATTTGTAAATCATCTATTACATAAAGGGTTAATATCCAAAATATATATTCAGGTATTAATATAGCCACTCCAGCTTTCTTTTGATTATTGTTAACATGTACTTCCTCTTATATCTTTTTACTTTTAACATATTTCAAGTAGATTTCTTATAGGAAACCTACAGTTGGTTTTGTTTAGTACAATTTGACAATCTTTATCTTTAAATTGGTGTGTTTGTATCATTTAGATTTATTTTGGTCAAATTCCTCCTCTCCTTTAGCAGTGTACCATGTATCATATTTTGAGGGCAACAACTGTTAAAACTTCACATTATAATTATTTCTCCTTACCCTGATTCTAGGCTGAAGAAGCAAATTTATTGTTATAATTTTGCATTTCATTGGTTTTCTGCAGCACCATAATGTATTGACAACTAACAAGATCCACTATAGTCTGACTCAAAGTTACATTTCTCATCATAAAGCTATCTCTTGTTATTCCTGATTACACAGCTGTCTTTATAATCAGGGTCAGCCTCAGGAAACTAATCCCTTGGAGTGTGCTGCTGTTCTTCATAGCTGAGGTTTGTGCCTTCTAACATGATTAACCCCCTGAGATACTACCACCCTTGGAGGTCCTAAATGGGTGTTCTGCCTTCTCAGACAACTCTGTTTTTGCTGTAACTAAAACAGGAGCTGGTTCTAAATGAGTGTTTCTTGAACAGTGGGCTATGGAGCATTTACATTAGAATCATCCGGGGTATGTCTTGTAGTGTAGATGCCTGGACACAAACTCAGACTAATTGAATTTATCTCTGGCAGGTAGGTTCCAGGAATCTGTAGTTTAATACATTTCCCAGGTGATTTTCATGCATATTCAAGTTTATGTTATGAACTCTGATAATTAAAGAAAGGCATCCTCTGTATTTATAATAATATTTATAAATTTTAAGTGTGTGTTACTATATTTAATGCTATAGAGAGCATAAACATAGGCAAAAATAATGTTGAAACATTGAAATTTAAAAGAAATAAAACTAGAAGTTCTGATATTTATGTTTATATTCTAATGGTTGTATTGTATTCACTCACTTTGGACACCCCTGTTCTAAACCTTAGGGGAGCTCGGTAGGTTGAAGGCTGTTCTCAGTAATTTTATAAAAAGAAACCAAGCACAAAGTCTCTGAATGAATTACTGGGAGTATTGCTTTTCAACCATGACAATGTTCAGGTTACACCCCAGACAATTAAATATGAATCTGGGGGCGCCTGGGTGGCTCAGTGGGTTAAAGCCTCTGCCTTTGGCTCAGGTCATGGTCCCAGGGTCCTGGGATCGAGGCCCGCATCGGGCTCTCTGCTCGGCAGGGAGCCTGCTTCCTCCTCTCTCTCTGACTGCCTCTCTGCCTACTTGTGATCTCTCTCTCTGTCAAATAAATAAATTAAAAAAAAATCTTAAAAAATAATAAATAAATATGAACCTGGGATGGGACTCAGGCATAACTATTTTTACAATTTCCCCATGCAGTCACCATGTGCAAAAAGGTTGAGAATGTTGCCATTATAACAATGCTTCTTAAACTTTAACATGCATAGGAGTCACCTGGAGAGCTTGTTAAAACACAGATTCTTGGGCTCTCTTTGCAGATAGGCCTCAAAGAGGCTGATCTTGTGTTTTTAAACAAGTTCCCAGGTGGAGCTGATGTTACAGGTTTAAACACTACTCTCAGTAGCATGGTAGTACGGTGATGGTGCAGCATCTCTGAACTTTCAGATAGCTCTTCACCTGTACTAATACTGCCTAACTTGTAGTAATTAAAAATTGAGATTCAGCTTATGCCTATGTTAGTGAATTATTCCTTTGGGGATGTAATAATTACTTAAAATAATTTCATCATAGGCTCTATCTTACATATTTCAGGAAGACCAATTATTTCTCTGTTATAGTGGGTCATCCTGAAAATAAATTCTGTGATCTAAATTAATTAATATCATGTCCATATGCCCTTTGCCATGTGATAACCAAGATACACCAACAAGTTTATTGACTTACCTTTCCTCCTTTTCCAAAAATTTTGTTTAATATCATGTATTCTTGATATAAGATTGAGCCTGATTCTTCAACTGCCCGTCCTTACTTTTTCTGGAATTAGGTCTTCCTGGACTTTGTTGGTACTAATTCTCAAATATCAAAAGTGGAGGCAGAAGAAATCAGAGTGAAGACATTCCGTTCCAGCCTGAATTTGCCATTAATTCTCTGTGTATGCTTAAAAATTTATGTTCAATTTTATGAGCCTCATGTTCTTCATCTATAAAATAAGGAGTTGGACAAGTTCTTTTTTCAGTTCTAAAATTGTCTTCTCTATAATTTTACAAAATACTGGACCCAGAACAAAAAGGTTATTATGTGAGTTTGTGTTGATTCAGTAGTTCAGTACACTAAAAAAAAAAAAAAAAAAAAAAAAAAGAAGAAGTTGAAATTTTTAGCTCTCGGGAGCTTTACTTGTCAGCTTTTAGGGCAGAGCAAGTACAATTAAAGTGGGTATGGTTTCATGGCAGCTTTGCTTGATCCTGCTGAGGCAAGGAAACGTCTCCACAGAATCTTCTTCAACTATGAAAATCATCAGTTTCAATCTTCCTTTGGCAAAACAAAAGGACTCTGTTATGCTGGCAGAGATTGTATTCTTCTGTATAAAATTCTGTGCCAAATAAAGGAACTGGATAACATTAGTGCCAGCTTAAAAAAAGAAAGATTAATGATTTTCAATAAAGTTACAAATTAGAGCTTCTAATCTGCTATCCCCAGGTAGGACTGACATGAAACAGTTGCAATGGAGGGGTTTAGTATTTGACTAATTTTAAGGACTAACAACCTAGTAACACACAATGCTTGGGAAAAATAGAAGCATTTTAGGTGTTTTAAAGAAAAGAAGTGGAAAAAAAAAAGAAAAGAAGTAGATTATAAAAACTTATGATCACTTGACAATTCCACTTCTGGATATTTTTCCTGAGGAAATAATTAGACACATGGTAAAAGTTCGTGAAGATGCTGAGGATAGGGTTATATACACACATACAAGAGGAAAACAGTGGAGCAGCCTAATGTCCAATAATAGAGCAGTTAAGTGAATCACTCCATCCGCAAGATTGGATAATATGAAGACATAAACCATATTATAATGATTATACAAAAACATGGAAAGAATAGTTATAATATGTTCATTGATGAATTCCAAGTACAGAATATGTCCTATAATAACCATGATACAAAATCATGAGTATCAAAAAGGTGGAAAGAAACTATCCAATATGCAGTAGTTACATAAGACTGAAGGGGTCATGGGTGACTTTTTCCTCCACTTTCCCAACTTTCCATAATGTTTATGGGTTATCTATCTGTCACAGTGGTTCAGAGCACAAATGTTGCAGCTACATGCCTGTATTCAAACCTGGCTCCACCTCTTACCTGGGTGAATTTGGACAAGTTCTGAAGTGAGTATAAGTTCTGAAATGAGTATAAATTTAGCAACTCTCTCAGAGGTTGTGAAGATTTAATGAATTAATATATTAAAAAATCACATAAATGGGAGGATATGGTATATGGCAAACATTATAGAAGTGTTTGCTATTTATTATTGTTTAAAATAATTTATCTTATCTCGTCTATAATGTCTTTTCTATTGATAGAAACACTGCACCTTTTTTTTTTAAAAGATTTTATTTATTTGACAGACAGATCACAAGTAGGCAGAAAGGCAGGCAGAGAGAGAGAAGGGAGGAAGAAGGCTCCCTGCTGAGCAGAGAGCCCGATGCGGGGCTTGATCTCAGGACCCTGAGATCATGACCTGAGCCAAAGGCAGAGGCTTTAACCCACTGAGCCATGCAGGAACCCCTGCATCTTTTTTTTTTTTTTTTGATAAAAAGAATATAAAAGTTGATTCATCAAATCACTTGGTCCCTTTGACACATATATACCAATTCCACACAACGCAGGAAAAATTACTGGTAAGTTTATGTAGTTTATGCACAGTCTCTGTTCTACTCAGACTCTCATTAGATCTTATTTCTTGGAAAGTTTCTTATATGCAGTTAGCCACACTGATAGATTCATACGATTTATAGGCACTCACACAAATTTGAGGTTTGGTGATTACCACTGGGCTTAAACTGAGACATCTGGCTTATATTTGCTTGAGTCTCAGAAACTCCAGAATTCTCTGGATGTCTTTAACATGCTATGATCCTGGTCAGCAAATGAAGAAAGCTTATATGTTTGACAACAGTCCACCATAGGCAATCTCATTTCAAAAATTGCTGGGAGCTAGAATCTAACTTTAGTTGTTCTAAAACTCCTTGGCACAGAATTTGTTTCCATAGTTATAAGGTGATACAGAAGAACCAAAACTCAAACTCATTAAAAATCAGATAAGCAAAAAAACTTTTAAGCAAACTTTTAAAATGAGAGAATCATTGGAATATTTGGAAGTAGATGAGGCTGAGGTATTGATAAACACTAGTTGTGACATGAATATATTTCTAATATTTAAAACTTTTATTTATTTTTTAAAAAGATTTTATTTATTTATTTGACAGAAAGAGAGACTTCCTGAGAGGGAACACAAGCAGGTGGAGTGGGAGAGGGAGAAGCAGGCTTCCCGCTGAGCAGGGAGCAGGATGCTGGGCTCTATCTCAGGACCCTAGGATCATGACCTGAGCTGAAGGCAGAGGCTTAAGGACTCAGCCAACCAGGTGCCCCTAATATTTAAAAACTTTAAATCAGAAGAAAACTCCTAGCTCCACTGCTCCTTTGTCCTAATCGAGCTCCTCAGAGGCAACAACTTTTATTTTTCAGTTCTTACTGTTGTTGTTACTTTGATGTATTTTTAAAATTTCTTTTAAGTGTACCAGAATTCACTGTTTATGTACCACACCCAATGTTCCATGCAATATGTGCCCTCCATAAAACCCACCACCAGGCTCACCCAACCTTCCACTTCCTGCCCCTTCAAAACCCTCAGATTTTCAGAGTCCATAGTCTCTTATGGTTCGTCTCCCCTCCAATTTCCCCCAACTCCCTTCTCCTCTCCATCTCCCCATGTCCTCTGTGTTATTTCTTATGCTCCACAAATAAGTGAAACCATATGATAATTGACTCTTTCTGCTTGACTTATTTCACTCAGCATAATCTCTTCCAGTCCTGTCCATGTTGATACAAAAGTTGGGTATTCATCCTTTCTGATGGAGGCATAATACTCCATAGTGTATATGGACCACATCTTCCTTATCCATTCATCCGTTGAAGGGCATCTTGGTTCTTCCATAGTTTGGTGACTATGTCCATTGCTGCTATGAACATTGGGGTACAGATGGTCCTTCTTTTCACTACATCTGTATCTTTGGGATAAATACCCAGTAGTGCAATTTCAGGGTCATAGGAAGGTCTATTTTTAATTTCTTAAGGAATCTCCACACTGTTTTCCAAAGTGGTTGTACCTACTTGCATTCCCACCAACAGTGTAAGAGGGTTCCCTTTTCTCCACATCCTCTCCAACACACATTATTTATTGTCTTGTTAATTTTGGCCACTCTAACTGGTATAATGTGGTATCTCAATGTGGTTTTGATTTGAATCTCCCTGATGGCTAGTGATGATGAACATTTTTTCATGTGTCTGTTAGCCATTTGTATGTCTTCATTGGAGAAGTGTCTGTTCATGTCTTCTGCCCATTTTTTTGTCATGATTATCTGTTTTGTGTGTGTTGAGTTTGAGGAGTTCTTTATAGATCCTTGATATCAGCCTTTTGTCTGTACTGTCATTTGCAAATACCTTCTCCCATTCCATGGGTTGCCAAAAATTCATTTTCGCTTTTGTTTCCTTTGTCTTTGGAGACATATCTTGAAAGAAGTTGCTGTGGCCCATATCGAAGAGGTTACTGCCTATGCTCTCCTCCATGATTCTTATGGATTCCTACCAGTGGAACAGAGTAGAGAGCCCAGATATGGACCCTCAAGTCTATGGTCAAATAATCTTCAACAAAGCAGGGCAAAATATACAGTGGAAAAAGACAGTTTCTTCAATAAATGCTGGGAAAATTGGACAGCTATATGTAGAAGAATGAAACTCGACATTTCTCTTACACCATACACAAAGATAAACACAAAATGGATAAAAGACCTCAACGTGAGGCAGGAATCCGACTTCGATGTATTTAAATAATGTGCTGGTACTTATGGGTCTTGATTTTTTTCTAATCTGACAAACTGCTTTACCTGGCAAGTTTGAACATTTGTATGTATAATGATTGCTGGTATACCTAGAATGATTTCTACAATCTTATTCTGTGTTCTTTTTCTCCAGTGTTTTCCCCTCCCTCTATTTTTTTCTGTCTTTTTGGATTTATCAAGATTATAAAAGTTCTCTTATTTGCTTTAATTAGTTTAGAAGTTATGCATTATTTGTGTGCTGGTCATTTGACTTAATAAACTTAAACTGACTGATTTTTTAATATTAAACTGAATTAGTAATTTGCATATAAATCCAATTTTGTCATGATAGAGTATTCTTTACATACTTTGCTGTTTCTGAGTTGCTAATAATTTAGAATGTTTTCTATCTATATTTATGAGAAAAGCTGGCCTCTAAATTCCTTCCCTTTTACTGACATTGTGGGGACCAGGAAATACTAATTCTTAAAATCAGTTGAATCTGTTCAGAAACAGAAAACTTTTTCAAGACTTTGGAGGAGCTTGTCTATAGTTAGAATTATCTTTCCTTAAATATTCGATAGAACTCAGCAGTGAAATAATCTGGACCTGGAGTTTGGTGGTGGGAAGTTTTACTTTGCTGACCTCATTAATTTAACATTAAAATGTCTTAAGAATTTTTTTTATACAAATTAAAAATTTTTGTCTGTGGCATCTATAATGATGGCATGCTTTTTCACTACTAAACTGGCTACCTTTCTCTCTTTTTCTATCAGCCCATTAATTTTAATAGTCTTTTCAGTTACTTGTAAACCTCTCTATTGTGTATTTGTTTTCCATTTTGTTAATATTTTCTCCTTCTTTGAAATTATTTTCTTCACACGTCTTGTGAGGGATTCTCACTCCTTTATTTAAGGCTATATAATTCTCTGTACAGAATGATTTAATTGCATCTTGTGAATTTGATATGAAATAATTTCAGTATTTGATATGAAGTATTTTAGAAAGAAGTGGATCAGAGCGGAGCAAGAGGTGGGCTATAGTAGATGTGGGGACAAATTTCCCAAACACTCTTCCAGAAGGAATCACTGATCCCCTCAGTGGCTGAGAGTCCTCCTTGGCAGAAGGCCTGCAGCTTGAGGCCCCCTTCGTATACTGCCTTGACTGATGAGAGTGTGCCTTGCTCATGATTATGCTTCCTTCTTTGGGCACTCTACACCCAGTGCCGGACTCACATGGGTATGAATTCCTGACCCTCTCTCCCCAATAGTCAGCTTCAAAATTTCCCCTGGAGTTAGCTCAGGTTTCTGTTGAAATTTCTTAGCTATACTTCTGTCCAATCTTGTGTTCTTCTTTTTACTCCCACAGGTATGGATCCTAAGAGTTGCCTAAAAGTCCCCTAGTGGGATAATCTCTGTATCATTCTTCTCAGGGAATTAGACCTATGAGAGATGGCTTTCTGGAAGAAATGCTATTCAAGCTGAGAACTAAAGTAGGTGTATATAAGAATATATGCACTTAGTGCCAACAGCTCATATGGCTGGGGAGTAGAAGGTGTGTGCATATGTATGCATGCTAAAGTAAAGTGATGGTGGGAAGACCTGGCAGTATGAGAGAAAGAGCTAGAAAACACACTTACCTAAATCACAAAGGAATTTATAATCCACCTTGAGGAGTTTGGGGCCTTAGATTCCACTAGCAGTATTACAGATGTAGGTACTAGGCATAGTTCATTGATTAGAGGGCTAGGTGGGAACTCTTTGCCAGAGAGAATTCCAGAATGTAAGTGGAGCCAAATTTCATTCAAATAGTCAAGATATTACCATTTCTTGAAATATGATAGTACTTAGCCAACAACAAATGTTTGCAGATAGAAATGATCACTGAGTGACTCCAGAGTTTTTAAACACCCAGTTCCTTATTAGAAGTCCATTTCACTGTTGATTTACCCAGCAGGATTTTGGAAAATGTTTTTGCTCTATTGGGACCATGTAGCCTTCTATTCTCACAGCTTGCAGGCAAATAGTGCCCAAAGGGAAAATTCTACTACACATTGTCAGCTCTCAGACATGCAACCAGATCACTGCTGGGCTTTATTAAAGGCATAAATCTGAACTTGTGCGGAATATGTACAAAGGAAATTTGATTTGTACATCTTTATAACATCAAAGACTTACTCTAGTTTCCAAAGGCAGCCTATTTACTGTCTCATTAAAGGATCAGCACCATAGTCATATTTTCTAATAGTCGATTTCACTGACAGGTTGGAGTTCCCTATGTAATAAAGGCAGTGGGGAATGCTACATAATCATAAATCCCACCCAAGCTAATACCTACTTCTTCAGTTGTCAACAATGTATCAGGTATGGAAAAAGTACTGATTTTATTATTATAAAAATGCAGTTAAAATTTAAGTTGTTTGGATTAAAAAAAACCTCTAAATATTTAGAGGATCTAAGTTGAAGGAGATGGCAGAAGGAGAATGAAGAGAAGGAGAGAGAGAAAAGTCAAAGGATATTTACCTTTACTTGACTGGAGAGAAAAAATAATGATTTTATAAATATTTGAATAAACACTTCAAAAATCTGCCACCCACAAAAAAGTCAACAGAGTCACCTTGATAACGGATTCACCTGAAAATAGCAAATCCTGTTGCAAAAATATAGTACTTTAAAAGCAGTATTTGTGAGCGACAGGTTGTGACAGTTTGTGAGCCCTACTCGGTGTATCCAGGAGAAAACAATGTTTGTGTATAGAGTTTCATAAACAGAATTGGTAGGCTTAGGGATATTTTGTGATCTAGCTCAACTGAGGGAAGTTATTTCTCACTGATGTAGTAATCCAATGAGGAGTAGTCATATGTCCACCCCATTTGCAGTGGAGGCTGGGAAATGTAATCTGTGACTGTGATGCCACTTCTCAATGTCATCTCTATACTCTGGTAATTTAGTGGGGGCAGGTGGAAGTTAACTCTTCCACATGAGCCATCACTGTCCTCAGAAAATAGGAACTGATCCTCTTTTGATTTACTTTTCTGATAATTTCCACATTGAAATGCAAACATCTAATCTATACCCAATCCTCTGCATTTAGAAAAAGATGATTATGTTCAGCTCAATTGAATAAAAATCATTGTCCTAAATATTAGAGAGATTTGATGTTGTTGAGTTTCAATGTTAAATTCTGTGACTATGACAATGTTAGGGTCCTCAGGGAACTCATAGGGAATATATTCTAATAAAACTCAATTCAATACAATGTAGTAAGTGCTAGTTGTTTTTAAGAGTACTAGAAGTTTATTCTTCCTATATATATTTTTGAAGATTTTATTTATTGATTTATTTTAGAGAGGGAGAGAGAGAGTGAGAAACTGCAAGCACGGGGAGGAGCATAGGGGCAGGGAAAGGGAGGGGGAAATAATCTCAAGCAGGCTCTGCACACAGCACCCAGCTGATGTGGGGCCTGATGCAAAACAACGTGGTGCTCGACCCCACAATCCTGAGATCATGACCTGAGTGGAAACCAGGAGTCAGCTGCTTAGCTGACTGAGCCACCCCAGTGTCCCTATTCTTCCAATATTTTAATAAGTATCATTCATTAGAGGGTTGCCAGAAGCTCAGATACAAGTGTACTAACATTAGAATTAAGTTTATTTATATCACATGTCAAGAAATGAAACAAATTTTATTAAGATTTTACCGTATCTCTAAAATGTAACCATGTAGAGAACTTTACGCTGTATTGGAAATGTCTGATTTTGGAGAAAGCTCTTCTCAATTTTGTCTTTCCAAAGTGGAGGAATAGCATCCAGGCAGATGCAGAGTAGCCAATGTCATTTTTATTCTGCAACATAACACATGCAGTCAATCTTCTACTGACGGCTAATAATTGATACTTTGCTTTAATGAGCTTTAGTTCCAGAAGTTTTCCCCACTAAGGAATGACCTCTACTTAACAGCACAACCACAGCCCATACAATAAACACTTCGTCTTTCCTATATCATTACTTGCCATGTTCTTCGGTCGCCTCCATAGCCGGAATTACTACTCCTCACTTCACTTCTGTACTTTTTGATAAAGAATCAAATGCATTTTTGGATCTTCAGATGGAATTAGATATGGCAATGGAAAGAAATTGAATCCCAAAGGCCTGAGTCTGCCGTGGTGTGACCTGAAATAAGCATTTAACCATTCTGTGTCTTCATTCCCTCATGTGTGAAATAGAGTCTCAGAGTAACGAAGCTTTGATGCACTATGTATTTTGTTGAGTGAGTCAATTATTCTAGCACATTTCTGTATAATTATGTTGTCTATGCAGGGAATTCCAATGTAAAAAAAAAAAAGTTGGGGGTTGTAGGCTATATCCCTTCTGTTATTTAGATATAATTTACCTGCTTGTTCAATTTGGAAATCAGTTGTTTATGCTACCTTCTATTTATGTCTTTAGCTTCTTCAGTGCTTTAGCTTTCTTAGCTCCATAAATACAAATTATCAACTACCTGAAACTAACTTCCTAAACTACAAGCTTAAAAATTGCACAATTCTTATGTTTGGCAACACTGTAAGGAGGAAGATAATGTATTGAAAATAAATAGGCTTGGTTTTGGGAATGTTTCCAATTTTGAATCCTTGGCAGGATTGGACTTCCACTGGAAAATAAAATTAGCCAAAGCTCTAGCTCAAAATCTTTTGAAAGATAAAGCTATGGGGATTACTCTAATGTATTCAAGGTGTCCATGTGCTTTGAGTACAGCTAATAATAAGCTCCCTGGAAAATATGATGAAGACACTGGCAGATTATCAAAGTTCAACAAAAATCAACTTCATGCACATCTAAGACTACCATTTTCCAAAATAGATTGGTGGATTTTAGGTTTATTGTTTCATTTGGAATGTTAAGTTTGGGAGTGTGGGAGGCATTTTTCATAATCACAGGGAAAGGGACAATAAGGTCTGCCTCCCACATTCAGTGTGTATCCTCATGCTGTTTTATCTTAGCATCTGAAATTCAAAGTAGCTTCCTCCAAAGCAAGAGGCCACCCAGGAGCTGGAATGAAAGGAGCATGCAGAGGAATTTGTGGTGAAATTGGCCACAGTCCCTGAAAGCCCCTCTTCCTGTATTTTTTGAGAGTGTTGGGTAATCTTTGAGTGCTCATAATGTGATCGATGTTCAACCCACCAGACTCAGTCTTTAGGATTTTGTACTCTTCTCAGAGTGATTGGACTTCAGGAGTGACTGAAGGTTTGATTTGTCTTTTCCAAAGTTCAGAGAAACTAATGAAAAATTTTCAGATTGTGAGAATTTCTCTAGTAATCTAGCTACATCTCAGGTTCATAGAAAAGGGTTTAAGTTTCATAACTGAATAAACTCCCTTTCTATTCAGGAATTATATAACTTCCAGCAGTCATTTTTCAACCAAGGAGATGAAATGAAGGTTGAATCAAAGTCACCTGTGACACTTTTTCAACTCACACACTCTCTCCTCCCAATAGGCCCCATTTTCTCCCCCAGATTCTAACACCTTCTTGCCTGTGGGGCGGCATGAATAGCATCTGCCAGTGTGATCAATAGTTACTTTTAAAAGTGGGTTGTATCTCTCAAATACTGGGGTGGAGAAGAGGTTGAGAAAGAGCTCCGTTGTTTTGGAGTATCATTTCTCTACGGTGTCTCTGGCTTTTCCAGGATTTGTGAAGTTAGTAATGGAGACCTGCAGGGGATGCTCATTATTTTTTAAAACAACCTTATATCTACTGACAATAAAGCTGCTCTAGCTGCTGGCTGAAACTGTGTCTCTTGTCTTCAAGCTAAAATTATATCAACTCACAGTGATGAGGTAACTATTGTAAGCTGTTGTGGAAGCTCTGAAGAACACTTACGTGTTCCTTGATGAATAGAAATGGAAAGCATGAATTTCCGTTTAATTACGGCTAGTCATTTGAAGAACTATTTCAAAACCTGGGACTCATAGGAAAAAAAAACAATTAAAAGGCATGTGGAACTAAAATGTTTGGAAACTACTGACCTCAAATGAAGTAGGTTTCAGCACAAGAGAATGTCTGTTGATTTTTCCTTAATCAATAACTTTCTTACTTATAGTCATCTATAAATACAGTTCTCTCTATATATAAATGTGTACATATGTATATAATATGTATTATACATGTGTGTGTGTACAGATTTGTATTTTGTTCTATAATACGTAGGACTGAAGAAAGAGAAACAAATCTATTAAGGATAGAGTTCTTCATATATTGATGGCATAATCATTTATTAATTTTAATTATGATCTTTTAAAATTATTCATGTTTGATTAATCTCCAGTAAATTTGAATTCCACACCCTTGCTCTTCCTGGAATGGGTTCTGTGGGTGGTGAGAATGTGGGAGGCTCAATTTCAGAATGCATTTTTACCAAATTACTCTCATCAGTAAGTTCTGGGTCTTACATAAGGTATGAATGGTTGACCTGAAAAATACATCTGTGAATATGATGTTTATTAATATTGTTCTTACTGCTGTTTGTATAATGAATGATAAATGAAAGTTTGGATATTTGGGTATCTTTCTTCCTGTACTATTAACAAGAATTTCTACCAGCAAGCTCTCATTTAAAAAAGTCGTTACTAAGGAAAGAATATTATGATGGGAGACCCTGAAAACTACCAGCTTTTAACTTTTGAGGAGCAGCAGAAAGCTATTTGTCCTTTTTCTATTTCCTTCCTAATACCAACTAGAATTGAAGGGGGGAGGACAAGTGTGGCAGTACCTTGTTACATGGCAGTGAGGAATAAGGGCATGAGAAAGGTGACCTAGGTTCCAGATGAACAAATATCTGGGTCTGATGGTTTTATCTTTAATGTATCAGTAAGAAAACAATGGAAGGAGAAGGCTGACTTGCTGATTTTCCTTCATGGAAGAAAGGTGTCTTTCAATTCTGAAACTCAAGTGCTATTTTAGGAGAATTCCACTTTTTAAGCAAGAGCCAACAGGTTCTTGAGATTCCAGGTCATCCTTTCAAGTTGCTAGAACAGAGAGAAAGCATGCATGATTGATTTCAACCCCAATTCATTGCCTTATTTATTTAACAATATTTTGGCACTCTTGGAGTGATGCTGGGCTATATGATTTATCAGTTAATGGTCATAGTGACTCCTCAGTCAGAATTTAACATAAGGAGGTTGAATAGAGAAAGAAAGATAAGAAAGAAAGGAGGCAAACCTTTGCACTATGTGAAATAATATATGAATTCCTCTTTTTGAAATCCCTTTTTCATCCTTGCCTGTTTCCATTATAGAGCAGGAATAATAGTTGGAAACTCGAAAGCAGTTTGACATCTGTCCCACTTCACGTGGAGAATATCTGCTCTCCCTCAGCGGGCCAGCTCTCTAGACAGCACGTACAGAGGAAGCCCATGGGACAGGAACTTGAGAACCAACACACAGTAGACCCTTCTATGGGCTGTCTAGTCAGACAGCTTAGAATGAAGTCAGGAGGAGAGTCTTCCAGGTTTACCTTTGCTCTGAGAGCCTACCAAATAATCACAGAGAAAAGTCAGAGGTCCCAGTTCCCTGGTCAACAATTCCAAAGTTATCTTCACCCTCTTTGAACTTCTTAGTGAATTTTTTATCCTTTGTTCTCTTCTTCCTAATTACTGTACTTAACGCAGCACTCTGCACACACATCAGCCTCTCAGCAGTCAGGAGCCGAGTTGGATGTAAGTTAAATTTGAAGTAATGGGCTGGAAGGGAGGTGAGGACCAGGCAAACTCTTCTCTTGGATCTGCTGTGGGATGCATAAGTGCTGGAGGTCTTGCTGCTGCCTTCTGAACCCGTTTCTGTTCTGAGGCAAACCCATTCCTATAAGGGCAGGACTCCTCTGTGGGTAACTTTGGCTTGCAGACTCTGGAGGCCTGGCTGAAGCCTTTAGAGCTGTGTTGCAGTATGAGACTCTTCCCACCGACTCTCCTTCCTTTCCCCCTCCTTCTGTTGGAGTCCCACCTGCAGCCCTCTCCAAAGCCTTCCCCTGCCTCCTCCAGCTTCCCCCACTCTGCCCCTCGCAGGATTATTCTCCAGCAAATCTCTTGCAGTCTAACCCTATCTTGGCATCTGCTCCTTAGAGGACCTGTGTGAACACAAGAGGGAAGTTGACTTTCTTAGAGCTCGAAATCTGAATTAAAATAAGGTGTTATGGAAAACCAAGGCAGATATCCAAATGGGATTCCAAAATGCATTTGGCCACCTTCTCTTTCCCTAACTCTTTTACCACTCCCCAGCCCTGGAGCAGGGATCAGCCAACTTTGTTGTAAAGGGCAATATAGTAAATGTTTTATGCTTATGGGTGATAAGGTCTCTGCACAGCCGCTCAATTCTTCTATTGTAGCATGAAAGCCACTGTAGGCCATACATAAAGGAATGGATGTGTCTGTGCGCCTGTGATTATTTAAAAAACAGGTAGCAGGACATATTTGGCCTCTGGGCCATAGTTTGCCGACCCCTGGTCTTTCAAGTGCACATCAGAGATTTCCTTTGTCTGACTTACTCAGTCGTTTATTTAGACCTCTGGAAATTGAGAAGATCTTTTAAGCTAGAGAGAACAGGAGGATCTGTGTTCTGTGCTGGCATCTGCTCTTTTAGACATACCTCCCCTCTGCAGTCTGCATTGAAAGTTTTCTTCCCTGGGGGGTCTTGCAGGGGGCCCTGTGTTTCCCGCTCCTCAGCTCTTTTTCATTTTGCTTGCAAATTGCTAAGCACTCTGCTTCCTACTGTAGCAAATGAAGCTTTATTTTATTATTGTTGTTGCTGGAAATTTTAAAAACTGAAATATAATAAGAGCATGACTGCATCTTATAAAAGCTTCTAACAACTACAATAGGAGTCACCATGGCAACTCACAATTTTTTTGGATTAAAGCATTTTGGAGTGGGAGCTGATGAGGAAAAAAAAAAGTGTTGCACGCAGCCAACTGAGGTTTCGACTTTAGCTAGAAAAATACCTCCAACTTTTCCCAGAGGCATGGGAGTGGGGGGAAAGGAAGCAGAGCTGATAAAACAGCAGCGCTGTTCTAAGCAAGCCTGAGAACGAACCCAGGTAGGAAGTCCATCAATCAGACAGCCAAGTACTCTGAAACTACAGGTGAGATGGAAAGATTTTTACCTCACTGATTATGCTTAATTGGTGGTGAACATGGACATTCTGTGATTAATGTTTAAATGCTTACTGTGGCTTCATTTATATCCCTGCTTGGATGGCCCACTTGGATTGTACCATTCTCAAAGAAAAGATTTAGATGGGGGCACTGGGCCTGTTTGGATTGCCTTTGCCACTTGCTCCAAACTCTAAGACAGAATGGAAGATAATGGCCTCCGTTCTTAGTTGTGGTCTGGTGGCAATGTAAACCTTGGCTCTACCTCCTGAGAGAGCTCTTCGACTCCGAAGCATTTTCCAAGCCATCCCTCTGTCACTTGGCACTTCACCTGGATCCTCTGTCCTTCCCTCCTTCTTTGTTCTCGTTGAGGACTCACGCAGAGCCAAGGCTGCGAAATAAGCAATAGGTGATAAGCTTCATTTACAATGGAGCCGCTTAAGATGATGACAGAGTGCAATAGTTGTAATGAAATGTCCAGAGTTGTGAGGGTTAACCATTAAATTAGTGATAACACAGCGTATAACAAACACAAATCATTAACAATAACAATAAGAGTTACTAAGCGAGGGGTGCCTGGGTGGCTCAGTGGGTTAAAGCCTCTGCCTTCCCACCCCCCCCCGCCTGCTTCTCTGCCTACTAGTGATCTCTGTCTGTCAAATAAATAAATAAAATCTTTAAAAAAAAAAAAAGAAGAGTTACTAAGCGAGGGACCGAGGGTGACCACAATGACTACTACAATAATAATGAAATGTGTGTCATCTCCTTTGCTTTTCACAGCATCGTCTCTAGTTGCCATTCTACAGATGAGAAAGTTAAGTCTCAGAGTTTGATTCCGAGGACGTGATTCAACCAAGGGCCTAAAACTGAGAATTCACAGAATGGAAATTGTTGCCTAGTCTGGCTTCTGCTGGCGGGGACAAGTGTTTAGGCTCAGAATTCTGGACTCAGACCATCAGGGTTGGTTGGAATCTCCACTCTGATCTAAGGAAATTTGCCTGATTCTGAGCTTCGTTTTCTATGTTACTGCAAAAATGGAGATAGTAAGAGAACTTACATGATAGCTGCTTACCAGGCTACCTGGACTTAATGTAAAGACCGTAATATGATGCCTGGGACTTACTAACGGCTCTATTCTGGTAGCTTTTGAAGTAGCCTGGAAAACAGAGCAAACAAGATGTGTGTGTGTGTGTGTGTGTATTACACACATATATGTGTATACACATATGTATATATACATACAGGTTGCACATATATATTTACTGTGAGGCATTGCCTGATGCAACTATAAAGACTGAGAAGTAAGCCCAGTATCTGCAGTCAGCAAGCTGGAGAACCAAGAGAACCAGTAGTGTGAATTATAGTCTGTGTCTGAGTCCAAAGGCAGAAGTTCTATGTCCCAGCTCAAAGACAGTCAAGCAGAAACACTCCTTCTTATTCAGCCTTTTATTCTATTCAGGCTTCAACGAGCACCAGTCACATTGGGGAGGGTGATCTGATTTGCTCTGCCTGACGGTTCAGATGTGAATTTCATCCAGACACACACACGGAGGACTGAATGTTTATGTCCTTCCAAAATTCATATGTTAAACACCTAAAACCAAGATGATGGTTTAGGAGGTGTTTTTTGGTTTTTGGTTTTTTTTTTAAAGGTGATTAGGTCATGAGGGTGGAATCCTTTGGATGGGATTAGTGCCCTTATAAAAGAGGCCCCAAAGAGAAAGAACCCTTACCCTTTCCACCCTGTGAGCTTACAGCAAAAAGACAGCCGACCGTATAGGAAGCAGGTCCTCAACAGACACAGAATCTGTTGGTGCCTTGATCTTAGACTAACAGTGTTTGGAAGAGTGGGAAGTAAATTTCTGTTGTTTATAAGACACTCACTGTATGGCAATTTTGTTCTAGCAGCCTGAATGGACTATGACAATGTTTAACCAAATAGGTAGATACTCCACGGCCCAGTCAAATTGTTGGATAAAATTAACCATCCACCTCATTATGGTTGTTTTTGCTACTGTTGTGTTGTCTTCTGTGGAGGCAAAGCTATGTAAGCACATCAATCAGACTAACACTGAACAGCAGTCAAATTAAATGGTTGATATGGAGGATAATGCATATGATATTTAAAATTTCTTAGAACACTCGGATTATTCAAAGATTAATCTGCTTGGCTGAAAAAATAATTTCATCTATATTTTAAGGGCATTGCTTTTTATACAGAAGTATCTTGTTCGGGCATTAGACAATTTAAAAATAATAGGTTGACTGAAAAGACAGTGGCTTCAAAATAGACTGATGTATAAACATAATAGAACCTTCCTTAAGGGTTGGACTTTTAATGCATCAAATAGACAGCAGACTTTTCAAACTGGTAAATTAAGACAGAGTTCTTGCAACACAAAGCACTTTTGCATGTGAGGGGAACTTGGGAGATGGCACAGGTGGTTTGCTAAAAAAGAAAGATCCAGAGGAAATTCCCTCAACCTACCAGAGCAAAGCAGCAAGGGCTGGGAACAGCTCCTTCAAGCTGCCATTATGAGTATCAACCTGAAGCCTTTGTAACCTGGAAGACAAGAGGCTTGTGCCATCATGGCCCCTGCCCTCTTTGTTTTGAGTTTTCACACTTTCTTCTTCAGCATCTTCCCCTCTCACTGTAACATCTGATTGAATTTATACACAATGACTTAGGGTCTTGATTCTGTTAAGGCTTTAGGACACCACAAATTTTATCTAGACAAATTTTTATTTGGTAAAAGAGGAAATTTGATATCCATAGAGGTAAGAGGCAATGTTTTCTTAGTCACATGTAGACAAAGACAAAGCAGATTAAATGGAGTAGACACTGCAGAGTAAGGTCATGGTCTAAGTAGGTGGGGAACCTAAACTTACTATGATCATATGTGGTACATTGGGCTGAATCGTGTCCTCTCAAAATTCACATGTTGAAGCCCTAATTCCTAGTACCTCAGAATATAACTGTATTTGGATATCGGGTCTTTAAAGAGGTAAATATGGTTAAATGAGGCTATTAAGTAGACCTCATCCAATCTGATGTCTTTATAGCAAAAGATTGGGTTGTACAAAAAGAGATTCAAAAAATGTGGCAAGAAGGTGACCATCTGCAAGTCAAGGAGCAAGCACTCAGAGGAAGCCAACCCTGCCAGCACCTTGATCTTGGACTTCCAACCTTCAGAACCAGGAAAGAAATTTCTATTGTGTAAGACTCCCTGTTTGTGGCACCTTGTTATGGCAGCTCTAGCAAACTAATACATCTTGATGAGAGAAGAGAAGAGGGGATTCAGAAAAATAATTACAAATGAAAGAGAAAGGGTGCACAGGAATGTCCTTAAAAACTTACAGCAAGATTGGGCTATTAGTATAGTTTAGGGAGTTTCAGGAGAAGCTAAATTCTCTCTCAAACCACAACACTCTTCTTCCCTGGGCACTCAAGGAAGAGATGAGCCAAGAGCAAGTGTACAATGTGTGGTGGGTGGTTAAGCATGGCTTGGTGTGGAATACCATTAGAGAACTCTGGTCTGCTGGGTGAGGGAGTAGGATGAGGTCTTCTTTCCTTGCAGTGAATTTGCACCTGTTTTAGCCCCTGGCTGGTTATGCTAGAGGACAGTATACACAAGAAAAGAAAATGATATTCTTGGCAGTTTCAGGTTTTTATTTCTTCTTGAGTAGGTCTGAGCTACTTATTTCTCTATAAAGTCACTCATTTTATCAAGATTTTAAAATTGATTAGTCTCTTTAATAGTATGGGTTTTTCTTTTCTAATTAAAATAATATATCTTCTGTATTCATTATAGACTTTTTTCATATTTTGTCTTCTTCCTCTTTTTTTTCCTACTCTTTATTGCCTCCAAAGAAAAATTAAATCCTTCTATTATATTTGGTTCCCTTGGAATCTTCAAATCACTTGCTCTCACATGCTGCCATCCTCTCCTCTTAACCTGTGGGGTAATAATGGGTTTCTCCATGATACAGAGATTAGATTCTTTCCAAGCTTATCCCTGATTCCTGTGGTGGATCACTTTCAGACTTATGTTCTTCTTCTGAGTCTTCATCATTACGCTCTGTTCTCCTGAACTGCATAGGATGTCTTTAACTTGCTTGTTGTTGTCTCTTCCTTGAAGGAATAGATCTATACCTGGTGTTTATAAACAAACACAGTTTATTGATTGCCTTTGACCTCACTCGCCAACCACTTGAGTATTTGTTCTGTTCGTTCCATCTTAGATGCATGACAAGGGAAGAGCAAATTGTTGTACATAGTCTTTATTTCCATATCTGGAGTTTGAAAGCCTTTTGCCTAATGTAACCCTACCAATGTTCAACATGTGATATCCCTTCTTGAACTTCCCCACCCAACTTCCTTTTATAATGAATTGAATTGGTGAACTGGATGAAAAAGAGTAGTACTCAGAATATTCTACTCTTCTGGCTCTTTCCATGCCTGTGCTTAAGACCTGTTCCTACTTTCTGGCCAGTTATTTTCTGAGTGTTGCATCCTCTAGATGGATATAGAAAGAGCAGTATGATGTCCTGGGGGAAGGAGAAGCATGATAATATCATCTTGTTTGCCTCAAAAAAATAGAATCCACACAGCAGCAGGTTTCATGCTCAGTGTGTTGGTTGGTTCATATCCTCCTTTGGAGTGGGACAAAGAGTGAGGAAATAAAAAGATTTTTTCCTTTCTGTTATCTAACTTTTGCAGAACATATCTGCTTTCTTTTCAGAAACAAAATACATGTGGGATAATAGTTGTATTTCCCAGTCCCATTTCATCATTTTAACTCTAGCTTTAGCTAATTGTATGAGTTTTCATCTTTTTCTTTGATTTCTAAGTGGCAGTTGGGTTTGTCATTTTGCTTCTGACATATTCACAGTGTCTGGAATACTCTAGGTGTTCAACAAACAATTCACTTCATAAATGGATGAATGTCACCATTGTTATATGACTGGGTTATTAGGACAATTAAAATACATTTTTAAATGAGGCTTCACTATTATGGTTGGTTTCATTAAATTCTAGTGCTAATTTCATTTTCTTCCTACTTAGTAGTGTGGGTATATAACAGAAGCTAATAGGGTAACATTCTCAGGATCCTGGGATTGAGCCCCACTTCATACTCCCTGCTCAGCAGAAAGTCTGTTTCTACCTCTCTCTCTACCCTCCCCCTGACTTGTGCTCTCTCATTCTCTCCCTTTTTCAAATAAATAAATAAATACAATTTTTAAAAAAATAACAGAAGCTAATAACTTGATTTGGAAATTTTGATATGTAAGAAATTGTATTAAGATCAATCTTTTTTTCACAAACATTTATTACTTGTCTACTTAGGTTATCACTATGGCATGATAGAATTCTTTTCAGGTAGGGATTTGTGGGCGGCTATATAAATATGAAGAGCATAAGTTCAATATACAAATACATTTTTATATTAAGAGTAATTACAACATGCAGTGAGATATAATAAGGTAATGTAAAATGTAAAATGTACATACATAATTACAACACACAGTGAGTTATAATAAAGTAATGTAAAATGTGCGATGAGCTATAGAAGGAGTGACACTTGAGTTATGTTATGGGGTCTTTAGAGAAGACCATAAGGCTAAGAGTTCTGAAGGATGAAGATCTAAGAGGAAGAGCATTTCTGGGGAAGGTAGTAATATCCAGAGTCTAGAATAGTCAGGAAATTATATGTAGTTAAATGTGATTGAAAAAAGAGGGTGAAGGCTACCTGGGAAGGTCTTGAAAATGCAGTTATCTATGGGTCACTGAGGATAGTTTTCCCTGGAATGCATGGATGATACCAGATTCAGAAGGGTGGTGGACCATAAACCAGAGTGATAATGACAGAGTTAGCTATGTGAATGTGGGCCTGTGAGAAGTGCATGTGGGTAAGAGTTATATAATTGGATAAAACTTCCTTTAAGGAAATGGATTTAAAATAGCCTTGGACACGTTAGAAGAGAGTGCTGAGGGAATTATTGTGTACTTATGGAAAGAGAAGTGTGTGCGTGTGTGTGTGTGATCAGAAGCACACGTAACCTAGAGTTTGAGCCGTGTTGCTGCTGCTTCACTCAGCCAGCATTTGTTTGGTATCTCTTGGAGTCATGGCTTAAAACACTGGCTCAACTCCAAGAGAGGAAAAGTACAGATAAAATTAAATCATAAACTAAGAATACTTGGAGAATAGAACAAAATGAACCACCAGGGAAATTGCTGGGGAAACATCACCACAGATTTTCAAGGACTCTGAGCTGATGTTAGAAGAGGGATATATTGAGGGAACATATAACCTTAACTAGTAAATATAATTGGAAAACTATTAAGTAAAGGGTGTAGAAGAAGAGTAAGTCCAGACAAACAGGATGTGAGGATTAAGATATTAAAATCATAAGAAATGGGCATTCACTTTTATTCAAAATGCAGGCCTTACCTCTAGAAACTTATATAAACCCCCTCATTGGCTGTACCAAATTTCCCACTTTATTTGTTTTTTTAATTTTAATTTTTAAATATTTTTTATTTTTAAAAAATTTTTTTAAATTTTTCAGTGTTCCAAGATTCCTTGTTTATGCACTATACCCAGTGCTCCATGCAATACGTGCCCTCCTTAATACCCACCACCAGGCTCACCCAACCTCTCACCCCCTACCCCTCTGAAACCCTCAGTTTGTTTCCCAGAGTCCACAGTCTTTCATGGTTTACCCCAATTCACTTTTTACTCCTCTGATTTACCCCAATTCATTTTTCCTCAAAATCGAATTCCACCCCACCAATGTTGGTTTTATTTCTTGCATCTCCTGCATGGGGCTTTTGGCATAATCTAGGTTTTCTATACCTTTATTTCTTCATACTGTCATCTAGCAGTAGCATCCATTGCTACAACCTATAACAATTTAAATGTTGATATCACACACACACACACACAGGTAATTTTAAAATAACTTTTATATTTAAATCAAGAAATATAGTATGCTCAAGAATGTTCTTGAGATTTTATTTGATAAGTGTTCAAATATCCTGTGGGTGGAGATAAAAAACAATTGCACTATTTTGCTATATCTTTTAGTTATGCAAATTACTTGAACAACCCAAAGGGACTATTTATGGTGCTGAGATAGATCTCTCAATGATGATAAGGATTCATCATTATTCCGGGTAGTAGTTATTTGCCACTGGACATAGTGAAAGGGACCAAGGACATGATAATGCTCAGAATCTTTCCTTAATGTAATTTAATATCTGGACTTCTTTCAAGAAAGACATGCACTTACTGCATTATAACAATTGCTAGGAGCCACCGTGGAAAGGTGCCCTAGCTTTGTTGGGGTAGAGATGTGGGGGAGAATAAGAGGGTAGGGGAAATTGGAGCTGATTTCTTTTTAATCTAAGAAGTATTTAAGTTTGCTTTAAACATGTAAACACAATTTAAAAAGAAACAAAAATAGCAAGGTAAATCTTTTTGTTACCAGACATCAAATTAATGGATTAATGTAGATTTAATTCTGTGTGTCCTGGTAACTTCGGCAAAATGGAAGATATGTTGGTTTCATGTTGTCCTATAAAGGGAATAATATCAGATCATCAGCAGAAACAAACTTCAATGGCACAAATTCAAAAAGGCATCCATCGTGTGGGTCTTTATATAAGGGCCATGGGATAACATATCTGACAATGTTTTCAATTAGAATTTTGCAAAGAACACCTCTATATCATTCAAAATGGAGTTCTGTATATCTATTATCTACAAAGGTTGAGGAACTAACAATAAAGAATCACTCAAAGGAGGCATTTCTGCAGGAAAATGAGATGGATTCAGGAATAGTGCTTCCTAATAGTAGTAATGCAGGGATTAACGTTCTTAATGCAGGCATTAACGTTCTTAATGCAGACATTAGAATCTAGGGAAATGCCTAGATAAAATGCCCATTATGTTATTTTTCCAACATTTCAGGTGCTTAAAACGATCCCTTCACAAATGCTTAGAACTGGCTTTTGGTATTTATCTGATGAGAGCCTGGAGTAGAGCTCCTATCAAATAAATAGTATTTATCTGTTAGACTGGAGCTCTTGTGTTTGATTCAGGAATTGAGCATTCTAGTGATACGCACCTCCCTCTGCCTCTGTGACATTTCTCTCTCTTGGCTTGTCACCTGTGGCTATTCAATCTTGATTTTCCTTCTGCCCATTTTTTACCTGTGGGTGCTCTTCACTGTTTTATTCTTTTCTTTTAAATTAACATATAATGTATTATTGGTTTCATTGATAGAGGTCAGTGGTTCATCAGTCTTGTATAACACCCAGTGCTCATTACATCACAGGCCCTCCTTAATGTCCATCACCGAGTTATCCCATCCCTCCATCCTTCTCCCCTTCAGCAACACTCAGTTTCTTTCCTATAATTATCCACTGTTTTATTCCTACTGTGTGGGCTCTCCCTAAGACAGTGTGTTCACTCTCTTTAACCCATGCCTATGCTGATGATGTCTCAGGTGAAGCTTCCGTTTGAGATATCTCTCCTGAGAGTCAAGTTTCTAATTTGTACTGCATCTCCATGTGGCTATACATAAGTATAAATAGATATTACCAGCTCTGCTTCTTCAAAATTAAACTTATCAGATTCACTCTCACATTTATGTTTCTTTGACTGATACCACTATTCAACCAGTCATAAAGCGAGGCATCCATCTGGGAATCATCTAGGTTGTATCTCCTTTGCTCCTCTTTCATATCTTACATTACAGAATGCTGTCAATTTTCCCATTCTTCTTCCTTTGCGGTAATTGCATTCATCCAGATACTAATAAAATTTAGATGAAATTATTTTAATAACACTCACCTCTTCCCCCATATACATATATACAACACTAGACTGAAGCCCCTTAAAAGCATGGATCTTTATTTCATTTTTGCTTTTTGGCACCTATTTCTAGTTGTTAAATGCTTATTAAATGGGAAAAAAGTAATTGAATTATAAATGTCCCTATTCGGGGGCTCCTAGGTGGCTCAGTCCATTGAGCATCCAACTCTTGATATTGGCTCTGGTTGTGATCTCAAGGTTGTAAGATTGAGCCCTGATTGGGCCCCC
The DNA here is from genome assembly GCF_010015895.1 of Lontra canadensis. Classification (NCBI taxonomy): domain Eukaryota; kingdom Metazoa; phylum Chordata; class Mammalia; order Carnivora; family Mustelidae; genus Lontra; species Lontra canadensis. Next base: position 105,472,388 of record NW_022630995.1, on the reverse strand, counting down.
TGCTCTGTAGGGAGTCTGTTTGAGATTCCCTCCCTTTACCCCTCCCCCTGCTCTCATGCTCTCTCTCTAAAATGAATAGCTAAATCTTTAAAAAAAAAAAAAAAGAATGTCCCTATCTTTCCTATTTTTAAAAGAGGTTAGAGGCCTTGTCATCTCATTTATTTCTCTTTGCTTGGTTTCTTTGCAGGTTTTTGACTGGTTCTCTGGGATTTTTTGTAATAGGGAATTAAGATAAGAAGGAGAGTGTGAAGGGAAGTCTTCAGATAGGGCTTGCAGAAGAATTCCTCAGAGAACCTTTAGAGAAGATTTGAGAAAGGTAAGTGTATTTTATGAATAAAAAGGATGGGACAGAAAAGAGCGTTTTCAGAATATGTTGATGTGGTGCGGAAATCTCCTTCAAGTGTTGAGAAATACAAGTAGAAGAAAAGAGATCTAAAAAATATAATTCATAATGACTTTTTGGTTGCCTAATTGTGCATCTACCTGGACAAAAAGTCACAGATTCAATGCAGATACAAACAATAAAAATGAAACACGTAATACACAAATGAGTGAGTGAGTGAGTGAGTGAATGAACGAATGGGTAAGAGCCCGGCCAGCATTGTCATCTGGGAAGAGGATATTTCATATCAGCATTAGAATTACTGCAGCTATCCCAGGTAATATGTCATAACCAGAGAATTTTGTGGCATTTGACTTAGAAGGGGCAGTTTTTGTTTTGTTTTGTTTTGTGTTTTTTTTTTAAGATTTTATTTATTTATTTATTTGTCAGAGACAGAGAGCGCGCACGTGCAAGCACACAAGCAGAGGTTGAGAGAGAAGCAGGCTCCCTGCCGAGCAAGGAGCCCAATGCGGGACTCGATCCCAGGACCCTGGAATCATGACCTGAGCCGAAGGCAGAGGCTTAACCACTGAGCCACCCAAGCATCCCGAAGGAGCAGTTTTGATTTGCAAATTTGTAAGATCAGGTGACAATTATTTCATAACAGTAAAGGTGCTTTAATAGAACTATATTATGATGAGCCTATTAAAATAAATTCATATGCAAATGTGTGCCAAAGCATTGAATAAACTGATCTGTTTGATGAGACTACTTAATAGTTTCCAATTAAATTGTATTTACAAATACAATTATTTCAGTTTTAATGTAGTTGGCATGGAGCTTTGTGAGCATGTATATATTTTGTTATGGCAAATGTTCAGCTAATATGTATAGTTATCTTTAATGCACCTCCTCGTTTTAAGAGTAGAACTTAGTAATTTAACAAAGAATGATTGCTCTAGCAGACACCATCCAGTCATCTGGTAACTACTTAAATATATGCTGTAGATTGGGGACTTTAAAACCTAAGCTTGATTTTCACATCATTACCAATTAACTTTTTTCCCTCTTAATAAGCTTATTCCTGTTCTTTGAGCAGTTTTATTAGAAAACAGCCTCAAGGAAATATTAATAGTGTGTGATCAAGGGAGTAATGACCCTATTTGAGTTACAGGTGGTTCCTCTTTACGAATTTGCAACCTGATGAGTGGTTGGTAAAATTGTCCTACTGCATCCTTAACTGTATTCTTAATAATAATCTCACCATGGATACCAAGCACAAACAGCTCCTGAGTTTATGTGTAGCATATTAAATTTAAAAACCTGGTGGTAATCTTTTGTAAGAAGAAAATTAGAGTGGGAATGTCTAGCAGGGAAACTGATGAATAATTTAAGATAGTTTTTATTGATAAAGATGATACAGTGTAGAGTTTGAGTTCTTTATAGATCTTGGATATCAGCCTTTTGTCTGTACTGTCATTTGCAAATATCTTCTCCCATTCCGTGGGTTGCCTCTTTGTTTTGTTGACTGTTTCCTTTGCTGTGCAGAAGCTTTTGATCTTGATGAAATCCGCAAAGTTCATTTTTGCTTTTGTTTCCTTTGCCTTTGTAGACATGTCTTGAAAGAAGTTGCTGTGGCTGATGTCGAAGAGGTTACTGCCTAGGTTCTCCTCTAGGATTTTGATAGACTCCTGCCTCAGGTTGAGGTCTTTTATCCATTTCGTGTTTATCTTTGTGTATGGTGTAAAAGAATGGTCAAGTTTCATTCTTCTATACATAGCTATCCAATTTTCCCAGCACCATTTATTGAAGAGACTGCCTTTTTTTCACTGTATATATTTTCCTGCTTTGTTGAAGATTATTTGACCATAGAGTTGAGAGAGTCCATATCTGAGCTCTCTACTTACTCTTTTGCACTGGTCTATGTGTCTGTTTTTGTGCCAGTACCATGCTGTCTTGGTGATCACAGCTTTGTAGTAAAGCTTGAAATCAGGCAACATAATGACCCCAGTTTTGTTTTTCTTTTTCAACATTTCCTTAGCAATTTGGAGTCTTTTCTGATTCCATACAAACTTTAGGATTGTTTGTTCCAGCATGTTGAAAAATGCTGGTGGAATTTTTTTCGGGATGGCATTGAAAGCATAGATTGCTTTGGGCAGTATAGACATTTTAACGATGTTTATTATTCTGATCCATGAGCATGGAATGCTCTTCCATCTTTTTGTGTCTTCTTCAGTTTCTTTCATGAGTGTTCTGTAGTTCCTTGAGTACAGATCCTTTACCTCTTTGGTTAGGTTTATTCCCAGGTATCTATGGTTCTTGGTGCTATAGTAAATGGAATAGATTCTCTAATTTCCCTTTCTATATTTTCATTGTCAATATATAAGAAAGCAACTGATTTCTGTGCATTGATTTTGTATCCTGCCACATTACTGAATTGCTGTATGAGTTCTAGTAGTTTGGGGGTGGGGTCTTTTGGGTTTTCCATGTAAAGTATCATGTCATCTGCAAAGAGAGAGTTTGATTTCTTCTTTGCCAATTTGAAGACCTTTTATTTATTTACTTTTTTAATTTTCTGATTGCTGTTGTTAGGACTTCCAGCAAACACAACTGTTGATATCCAAGTTCTATAAATAACTCCTCAAACTCAACACACACAAAACAGATAATCACATCAAAAAATCGGCCAAAGGGGCACCTGGGTGGCTCAGTGGGTTAAGCCTCTGCCTTCGGCTCAGGTCATGATCCCAGGGTCCTGGGATCAAGTCCCACATCGGGCTCTCTGCTCAGCCGGGAGCCTGCTTCCCCCCTCTCTCTGCCTGCCTCTCTGCCTACTTGTGATCTCAATCAATCTCTCTCTCTCTCTCTCTCTCTCTGTAAATAACAAAAAAAAAAAAAAAAAAGAAAGAAAGAAAAAATCAGCAAAAGACATGAACAAACACTTCTCCAAAGAAGGCATACAAATAGCTAACAGACATATGAAAAAATGTTGATCATCATTAGCCATCAGGGAGATTCAAATTAAAACCATATTGAGATACCACCTTATACCTATACCTTAGAATGGCCAAAATTAACAAGACAGTAAACAACAAGTGTTGAAGAGGATGTGGAGAAAGGGGAACCTTCTTACACTGTTGGTGGGAATGCAAGTTGGTGCGGCCACTTTGGAAATCAGTGTGGAGAGTCCTTAAGAAATTAAAAATCGAGCTTCCCTATGACCCTGCAATTGCACTACTGAGTATTTACCCCAAAGATACAGATGTAGTGAAAAAAAGGGCCATCTGTATCCCAATGTTCATAGCAGCAATGGCCACAATCACCAAATTGTGGAAAGAGCCAAGATGCCCTTCAATGGACGAATGGATGAAGAAGATATGGTCCATATATTCAATGGAGTATTATGCCTCCATCAGAAAGGATGAACACTCAAGTTTTGTATCAACATGGACGGGACTGGAGGAGATTATGCTGAGTGAAAAAGTCGAGGAGAGAGAGTCAAATATCATATGGCTTCACTAACTTGTGGAGCATGAGGAATAACATGGAGGGCATTAGGAGAAGGAAAGGAAAAGTGAATTGGGGGAAATAGGAGGGGGAGATGAACCATGAGAGATTGTGACCCTGAGAAACAAACTGAGGGGTTTTGGAGGGGAGGGGTATGGGGGGATAGGTGAGACTGGTGGTCGGTATTAAGGAGGGCACATATTGCATGGAGCACGGGGTGTGGTGTATAAACAAGGAATCTTGGAACACTGAAAAAATAAAATTTTAAAAAGGATGATATAGGTGACACTTCATTTTGAAGAATTGGATAGTCTGACAAACATTTGATCTCATCATTAAGGACTGGCTCTGAACTCTTGATATTTTAAGGTATTGTTCTATCTTCTATTCTCCTTTGGGTATTGGAGTTACTAAATCCCAGGTCTGCGGTCCCTACACTATTTGGACTTAGTTGGTATCCATTAAACACAGTGGCTATGTCTAGGACAGGAAATCTCCCTCATTTGAGCATGTGAATCTCAAGCATTGGAAATGTGGTGAATTTGAACTGAGATAGCTTATAAGTGTAAAATGCATACCAAATTTCAAAGACTTCATTTAAAAAAAAAGAATGTATTTCTTTTGTAGTTTATAAAAAATATATATTTTGTGTATATGTTAAAATAATTAATTTTGTCTGCTTCCTTCTAGTTTTTGATGTGACTACTAGGAAAATTTAAATTACATACATGGCTCACATATTTCTATTGAATAACATTGCTTAGACTTTAGAAAAATTGTCATAGGATTGTGGTCTAGTGACATAATTTACTTAGGCAGTGAATATGTAAGCTTTAATAATTCCATTAGTCCAAAACATTCTGATCATGTGTCTTCAAATATATGCCTATTAAATTCTTTTTTTTTTTTTTTTTTTAAATTTTCTCATGAAGCTAAGATGTTGAAAACAATAACTTGCTCTTAACTTTTGGGTGACTGATTGACTTCTTGTTAACATAATGACAATTTTTGGTAGTTCCAGGCAAGGTTGGTAGGCCATAATTTTTCAAGTCTAGAGAAAGCAAAAAATGTCAGCTTTCCTGATGGACACGGCTTTGAACTAACATCAGAAGTCCTGGGTTAAAGCCAAAGCTTTCTTGGCCAGTTACAAATGGTTTGCATGTTCTCTAGTAATAAATTATCTTGCTGGGAGCCAAAAATGTGTTTTCATATCTTTAAGAAAGGGAAAATTAATAATAGGAGCCCAACTTAAACATGAGGTTGTTGTGGCAAATGGAATCAAATTTCAGTAAAATTTTCTTATAAATTGTTATTACATATATAAGGTGTGATTTTGTTACCTTTTAATATATGGACAATAAAACTATATGTATATTTGTTTTATTTGTTTTTCGAAAGAGAAAAATATACATGTAGTATTTATTTGATAAAGTACAGAGCCCAAAGTGAGATTTACATTTACTCTCTGTCCCAGATTCCAGCTAGAGATAATGATCTTAACTATTTCTGTTTACAGCTGTTATGGGGTTCATCACCATAATTATAAATAATAAACCTATGTTTTTTTCTGTAGGTAGTGGCTAATTGACCCCGTGCTATGAGTAAAAGAGAAGTTAACTAAAGAACACTACCTCCCAAGTTAAATAACCTGTATTACTCCTCAGTGCTTTTATTGTTTTCTTTTAACCTTAAATAATATAATTAAGCCTATTCTTTTTTCCATTAGCTTCAAGAGTGTTTCTTTCTCCTTGTATGAAATACAGGCATTAGTGTCCTTACTGGATCTCTCACCTCTCCTCCTTTTTTCATCCCATAACTTCTTTCAACTCTGCCATTATTTTGGATCTCCTAAATTTGGATTCAACCTTAAATTCTGTCTACTGAATAATTCCAAAATTGAGAACCTGTGAACATATCCTACATTATTATGATTAGATAAAGTGTATTCACAACAGAATCCAGGAGTAAGGTTTGCTTTACCTCGAAGGGTCTTTGCGCCATTTTGTGGAGGCTTCCTCCTTGTGGACTTAAAAGTCATTCTTGGAGAGAGAAAGGAGTGTGCTCTTCTAGTCCAACAGGCAACTTATCTTTCAGATGATCATTAAGTACAAGATCTACTTAAGTCATTGGAGCTTGAGCTTTCATGGGAATTTTTGCCTGTGTGGAATTTTGCAATGTCTTCTAGAGAATAGTGGAAACCTGCCTCCCAATGTCCGTAATAGGAAAGTACAGATTATAATTGGTTATTATTGTTGTCCATCACCTTGTGATAAAAGAAGCAGGCAGATTACTTTTAAGGACATATCCAGTGATCTGTAGACCTTGACCCTGAATTAATTAATTTTTTAAAAATCTAACCTTTTTAAGATAGGGAGAGAGTGGAGGGAGTTATCAAAAATCTCAGGCCTTTGAAATAATTAAGGAGACACAGATGAGTGGAGTTTGAGAACCCAGTGTGGGTGATAGTTGATTACTAATTAAGTTGAGTAGCAAGTAAAGGGATTTTTTGGGAAATATTTAGACTAATGTTTGTATATTATGGGTGTGGATGTTTTATTGCTTTGGTAAAATACTTTATTCATTAATTATGCTCAGCAAGGAAAGGAATCCTATCAATCTTTGGCCAAAACTACCCTCTAAAATAGACCAAGACACTAAGAGTAGGAAATATAATTCTGTGTCATTAAATTGTTTCTCTTGAAGTTTGCTATTCTCAACATCAAATCACATATATTCTTTTGGGAATAATCTTGATTGTGTGTTTTCCCTTCCTGCATTTTAAAAAAAAGTCAAAAAGCAAAATTAAAAAAAAGAAATTTTTGGTTGTATCTTCCCTTAACTGTTTCTTCCCCATACTATTTGGCTGAAATACTTTTAGAGATTCCTCAATACCTATAGAAAAAGAGGCAAAAATTTCTGGGGTACAGCTTGTATTTATGCTCCAACCTTGTTTAACTACTCACTTGTCTGTATTAACTCTCTGTTACATTTAATTTTTGCTGTTATTGTTGATGTTTTGAAGTGATGTTCATGCTTGTTTATGGGGTAGGCATTGTGTTAAATGATTTGCATGCATTATTTTACTAAGTCCTCTCAAAACCTTAATATCGCCATTTTAGCATTGAGAGGCTAAATCGTGGAAGCTAGACTTGAGCTCCCATCTAACTCGGAGCTCATCGTTCATTCGCTCCTATCCCTGCACCCACCGTACACCACTTGTACAAAGCAATGTCACATAACAGTAAATGTTATGCTCAGGTCCTCACTTCTTCTCACCTGCCCATAGTAGTCATAGGTCAAGAAATGCCCTCCTCTTTAAGCTATCTGTCCTCTCTTGCACCAGACAATACATTCTCAGAGGGAATTATCACCTAGGATGTCTTTTCATAACTCCTGTGCCTAAAATAATACTTTGGACTTGTAGGTGGTAATAAAACTTTATTGATCATAATAATGATAACTATTAACATTTGGTATTAATAGCAGATTTCAATTTCTGTTCCCTTCCCACACACATTTCTTAAAGCTTTAACCTTTGAAATCTTCCCACACTTCTCTATCCAGACAGTTAGACTTCAGATCCATACTTCACACTCCGAACCTCCTCTGAGTGGGAAGCACAGCTATCAGAACTGTTCTTCTTTTGAAATAAAAATTCACACCAGTTCTAGGGAGTGGGCCAGATCCCAATAAGACAGAGCTGAGACTGAGCACATATTCTCAGATGCCAGAGTTTCATCTGATACTTGACTGAACCACTAGTCTTAGGTAATAGAGGCATGAATTAAAAACTGCTTCTTGTGGCACACACATGACAAACAATGGTACAGCACTTGGCAAGTAAGTGGGCTTTACTGCAAAGCCAGGGAAAACCTCATCTGGGCCTCCTCTGTTCTATCAGATCATCTAAGCTCTTTGAGATAACTAAGTGGAATTGCAGTAGGAGCAGCAGTGTCCTGTGTCCTGGCTGCCAGTTTTTATTTTAAATGCTTTCATTTGCTTTAGTTTAAGTTCTAAGCAAAATGCCCTCAATCCTGCATATTGCTTACACTTAAAATTTAAACGCAGCATTATTATATTGCAGTGCAGTGCTGGCAAAAGATAGCCCTTACTCTGCCAATATATTGCCAACACACCAAAAATCTCTACCTGATTATCAGAGCGCATGTGCACGTGCTTTCTCTCTCTGTCCTTTTCCTCTCTCTCTCTCTCTCTCTCTCTCTCACACACACACACACACAGACACATAGACACATATGCACATGCACACATCCAGGCTTGGTTTATATTTGTGAGCAAGGTAGTGCATGGATATCACAAACTTTCGATCCTAGAGGAGGTTAATGAAGGCTTGATCCTAAATTTGAATGTACAAGTAAGGTGTTGTACCTTAAAACATTGCAAACATGATCTTGTTTAAGTCTGCTTAAATTGATGTGGTCCAAGCCTACATCTGACCAACAAAATAAAGGTGTTCCAGAAATCAAACAAATCTGTATTTGAATTTTTTTTCAAATTACTTACCCTTATTTCCTTTTTACTCATTATCAAAACACATCCCTAAAATGAGTGATCGTTAAAATATCTAATCACAGATGTGGCATGGGGCATCGACTTATAAGAACAGATGGCCTCACTTTTGCCAGACATTATCCATTCAGGAGCTGGATCCGAGAGAGAGATCTAAGGTTCCCGGGGAGGGACAAGGAGGGCTGCTGTGGGGGCTCTCGGGAGGGAGTAAGCTTAGGATAGCAGTTATTTATCAATGATACTGAAACATTTCAATATTTTAACAGCTTACCAGATAAATGTTAACATTGGTAAGAGCTCCTTTATATTGATAGGTAATCCTAGAATCATGACACTTGGAAACAAAGGAAGTTCTAGTCTAGTGGTAGGTAGACTAGAAGGGTTTAGAAATTCTCCCAGGTGTTGGAAAGGGATCTCAGTCTCGCCAATTAACTTTGAATACAAATATGAGTAGTTCTAACCCTGGCTGTCACTAGAAAAATCAAGGAGGGGAAAGGTTATCATATCTTGTGTCCCCTTGCATCATAATCTCATTTAATTATCTCAGTAGCTCTGTCGGACTGTATTAGCTTACTAGGGCTACCATAATAAAGCACCACAGATCGAGTGGCTTCAATGAGAAAAATTTATTTCCCCACCATTCTGGAGGGAAGAAATCCAAAATTGAGGTGTCAACAGGGCTGATTTCATTCTGAGACTTCTTTTCTTGTCTTATAAATTGCTGTCTTCTCCCTGCGTTTTCACATGGTTTTCCCTGTATGTGTGTTGTCTCCTAATTTCCTTTTCTTGAGGACACCAGTATTTTGGACTAGGGTCCATCTTAATAACATCATCATTTTATCATTTTAATGACCCCATCCCCAAGGACTTCAACATATAAACTTTGGGGAGCACAATTCAGCCCATAACAGAAATTTAGTAATATAACCCCTCTTTAAAAAAAAAAAAACCAAAACTATACAGTCAGTGCATTACTTACCTCAACTGAGCTTGTCAGGGATGGTAAATGGGACCTGCTCTCTGCTCCTGTCATCTGTACCTGCTAACCTGTAGCTATTATGCACAAGTGCTTCTCTATCTACCTTGGCCAGACTGCTGTTCGTATCAATAATGCCTGCTGGGAGTTCCATTGCCTGGAACATGGCATCCATCCCAATAGCCACATGCCAAGGCAAAAGACCATTGGGGGAGGAGATGACCCCTTCAGCACCTACTTCAGTGAGATGGATCCTGGCAAGCATGTGCCCAGGGCAGTGTTTGTAGACCTGGAATCCATGGTCATGGACGAAGTTTGCACTGGTACCTACTTCCAGCTATTCCACTTTGAGAACTTCATCACAGGCAAGGAAAATGCTGCCAACAATTATGTCCAAGGGCACTACACCACTGGCAAGACTGACCGTATCTTGTACTAAATTCAGAAACTGGCCCACCAGTTCACAGGTGTTCAGGATGTCTTGGTTTTCCACAGCTTTGGAGGGTGAACTGTTTCTGGGTTCACTTCCCTACTGATGGAACTCTATTGATAATGGCAAGAAAACCAAACTGTTGTTTTCCATTTACCAAACACCCTCCCTCCCCACCCTGCTTCAGTTTTCTACAGCTGTAGCTGAGCCCTGCAACTCCTCACCAGCTACACCACACCGGAACACTCTGACTGTGCCTTCACGGTAGACAAGAGGCCATTTGTTGTAGAAACCTTGATCTTGAATGCCCAAACTACACTAGTCTTCTTCATTAGCCAGATTATGTCTTCCATCCCTGTTTTCCTCAGATTCACTGGAGCCATGAATTTGATCTGACAGAATCCCAGACCCACCTGGTATCCTATCCCCACATCCATTTCCCTCTGGCCACATATGCCCCTGTCATCTCTGCTGAGAAATCCTACCATCAACAGTACTCTGCAGCAGAGATCATCAGCATGTGCTTTGACCCAGACAACCAGATAGTAAAATGCGGCCAAGGTAAATACATGGTTTGCTGCCTCTTGTACCATGGAGACATCGTTCCAAAAGATGTTAATGTTAATGCTGTCACCATTAAGACAAGCATCCCGTTTGTGGACTGGTACTCCACTGACTTCAAAGTTGGTATTAATTACCAGGCTTCCCCTGAGGTACCTGGTAGAGACCTGACCAAACTACAATGAGCTATGTGCATGTTGAGTAGTACCACAGCCATTGCCAAGTCCTGGGCTCACCTGGACCACAAATTTGACCTCATGTATGTGTGCCAACTGTGCATTCACTGGCCCATGGGGGAGAGCACGGAGGAAGGAGAGTTTTCTCTTGGAGAAGGAGAGATAGAAGCTTAATCAGACTCCTCACTGAGCGTAGAGCCCAATGTGGGGCTCAGTCTCAAGACCCTAAGCTCATAACCTTGAGATCATGACCTGAACTGAAATCAAGAGTTGGATGTTGAACTGACTGAGCCATCCAGATGCCCTGAGAGTGTTCTGAGGCTTTTGAGAACATAGCTACCTTGCAAAAGGGTATGGAGAGGTTGGTATGGATTCTGTTGAAGAAGAGCATGAGGAAGAAAGAGAGGAACACTACTTACCATTCCTTTTGGCACCTAGAGCATGTTAGACTCACAACTTTAGCTTCAACAGTAGCTGACAGGCGTTAAAGCTTTCTGATTAAATTGTCTTCACTTTTAAGTGTGACTGTGTCTTATTTTTCCATGTGTACTTGTAGAATTTTTCCATAATGTCTTAAAGTAAATGTTTAAGAAAGAAAAAAAATTAAAAAGTTTATAAAATCTTTTTAAAAGTCAATTTTATTAAAGCTTATTTTGTACTTAAAATGGTACCCATTTTAAATGTACAGCTTGAGTTTGGGCAAATATGTACACCATCCAACTGATGCCACAATCAAACTGTAGAAATTTCTATCATCTCAAAAAAACTGCCTTGTGCTTATTTCCTGGCACTCCCCCTTCATCCCTGGCTCAAGAAAGTTACTAGTCTGATTTCTTTTCTAGTGTTTCATAAAAAATGGACTCGTAAAGTATGCACACCACTACCCCTGGCTTCTTTTTTACCACATGATGCATAATGTTTTGAGATTCACCCATTTTTTGGGTGTATCAGCAGTCTGTTCCATTTGATTACTGCGTGGCAATCCATTGTATGACTCACCACCATTTGTTTATTGTTTATAGTTTCGGGCTATTATGAAAAGAGCTAAAATGAGCCTTTGGTTATCCATCTTTGTATAGCCAGGACATGTGTTTTCATTTCTTTTGGGTAAATATATAAAAGTGGAATACTGTGTCATATGAGAAGTATGCATTTAACTTTGAAAAAAATTTTTTTCCAAGAAGACTCTGCTACATTGTTTTCCAAATGATTGTATTATTCTACTATAATCGCACTAGCAGTATATGAGAGTTCTAGGTCTTCTATATCCCCTCCAACACCTGGTATTATTGGTGGTTATAATTTTAGCCTTTTTTGTGGATATGAAGTGGTATGTCATTGTAGTTTTAAATATGCATTTTCATGATGACTAAATGATATTAAGTATCTTTCCATGTGCTTATGGGAAAATCATATATCTTCTTTTATGAATCATCTTTTAAAATATTTTTCCAGTTTTTAGTGGGTTGACTTATTTTTAAGTTTTTTGAGCTCCTCATGAATTCTAGATATAAGCCATTTGTCAGACATGTGTAATGCCAATATTTTCTTCTATTCTTTAGCTTGAATTCTGGGTTTATTAGTGCTCATTTAAAGAGCAGAATTTTTAGTTTTGATTAAGTTCAACTTATCATTTCGCTTTTAGTTTTACCCTTTGATCTCCTATTTAGGGAATCTTTACTGATTCTATAGAAAGCAAATGTTATAGATATGGATTTAATGTTTAAGTTTATGACACATTTCAAGTTGGTATGTGTATAATATGAGGTGAGTGTTGACCTTAGTTTTTTAATGCACATGAGTAAACTATTGTTCCAGAGCCATTCCTTTCTCTGTTGAATTAATATGGCACCCTCATCAAAAGTCATTTGAGTATATATGCATGTGTGTATAAGGCAACATTATATATTTATTTATTTCTGGGATATCTATTTTGTTTCATTGATTAAATTCTATTCTTAGGTTAGTACTACACCATTTTGATTACTGAACCTTTATAGTAAGTCTTCCAATCCAGGAGTGTGAGTAGTCCAAGTTTATCCTTAAAAAAAAAATTTTAGCAATTCTAAGTTTATTTTCATATAAATTTTTGAATTATCAATTTCTATAAAAAATGAAAACTTGATTTAGAATGGAATTTTGATAAATCTGTCAATTTAAGTAGAATTACATTTTATTTATTTATTTATTTATTTTTAAAGATTTTATTTATTTGTTAGAGAGAGAGAGGGAGAGAGAGCAAGCACAGGCAGACAGAATGGCAGGCAGAGGCAGAGGGAGAAGCAGGCCCCCTGCCGAGCAAGGAGCCCTATGCGGGACTCGATCCCAGGACGCTGGGATCATGACCTGAGCCGAAGGCAGCTGCTTAACCAACTGAGCCACCCAGGCGTCCCAGTAGAACTACATTTTAATATTGAGTAGTTTAAACTATGATCTGATGTTCTTTAGTTTCACACAGAAGTTTAATAGTTTCTAATGTATAAGGAGTGTACATATTTTGTAAAATTTATCCCTAAGAACTTTATTTTTTTGTAAATGGTATATCTTTTCAATTTTTTTTGTAACTAGAGAAATCAATTGATTCTTTCTATTGAGCTTACATTCTATAATCAAAACAAATCTGATTATTAATTCTAGGAGCTTTTTTGAGGGTTTCATAGGATTTAGGCAGGTTCTGTCATCATTCTTTCCAGTCCGTGTATGTTTTTATCTCTTGCATTATTGCATTGGCTAGGACTTTACCCCCTCCCTTACTCCAGCCTGGAACAATGTTGAATAAAAGTGATGAGAGGAAGTTTACTTTGTTTCGAATTTTAGAGAAAAATATTTATTTTCACCATTTATATGAGTTAGCTTTTCATAAATGAACTTTATCAGACTGAAGAAATTCTCTTTTAATCCTAATTTCATGAGATATTTTATAATCAATGAATATTGAATTTTATCAAATGCTTTTTCTGTATCTATTGAAGTAAGCATATGAGATTTTTTCCTTTATTCTGATAATATATTGCATTATAATAACTGATTTCCAAATGTCAGAAAACCTTGGATTCCCGGGATAAATTTCACTTAGTATTTTTTATATTGCTGAATTTTAGTTGCTAATATTTAGTTAATAGTTTTTTGGTTTTTTTTTTTTTTTTTATTTTTGTTTTTGTGGGCTATTTTAGGGTTTATCTAGAGTCACCCTCACTCTAGGGGTATTTTAGCATAACTACTAAAGTGTGACTCTTGTGATATCATCAATTGAGGTGATCAATAAGGATTTTCCAATATAGCTGGTCAGACCGTGAATGTCTTTCTGCCCTGGATGATGTCTAGGAATTTTCAGCAAACAGCTCTTTTTTGCCTGGTTTCATGAAGACTTACCCTAAGTGCTTGCACAGTTTAATATCCCATTATCAACAGATAGAAAGTCACCTATATGCAAATTTTATGGAGGTCATCGTGTAGCTCCTTCCTGTCTGGTACTGTGCTCCACGAATTCCAGCTACTGTAGGCCCCTTGCTCCAAACTATGTCTCCTCAACCCAGTGTGACTTTCAGGTTCTACTTAGGGATCCTCTTCTATGCAGTTGGTCTGAAATGTGTCAAAGTCAGGCCCTCATAGGGCTAACAATTTTATTTCTCTCTTTTCATGGATCATGGTCTTGTTCTGCCTTTTGTTCATTGTCTGAAAAAGTTGTTTAGTTTTTTAATTATTTATAGGGGTATGATAAATACAGTCCCTGTTTTTAACTATGGCCAGGAGTATAATGCTTTCACCCATTTTTTTAAGATAAATTAACTTAGATTAAAAAGACTAAGTAGTACAGTGATGAGGAACAGAGATTTGCGATTTAGGTTGGAATCCAAATTTTTGCTGTTTACTCGTTGTACAACCTGGGTAAGTTATATAACTTTCTGTCTTGGCTTCCATATCTTTAAAATGGATATGCTTATGTTTGTGTTTATGATGATAACAACAATAAAAATAATATAATATAATATTAGAAATTATTTCTTACCATTATTGTGATGATTAACCAAGATGATGAATGTGAAGTGTTTAACATAATGCCTGGCATGTAGTCAATCTTGGATATGGTGTTAGGAAACTAATGATATTGTCCATGATCATGTCAGTAGAATTCTGACTTCAAGTTCAGGAATGTAACATTGATGGACATGATAGATGTTTTTCCATTATTTATCAAAACACTTTTTTTTTTTTTAAGTATCCAGAACAGGAAAATATATTCAGGTCCACCCGCAGGGCAAATCCCCCTGAAGCAATGACAAAGTATACTCATTTAATAAAACATGAGAAACCTAGTTTGTGTTGGTGGGGAAATTTTTAAGGGAAGATCTGTGCATAATTCACCATTAATTCTTAGCTCAGGATAGCTATTATTTAATTAACCACAATGATGGATATCTTGAATATGGGTCATAATAAACAGTTTCATATTTTTGATACTAGTGTCATCCAAAGCATAAGTTTTAAAGGACATATCCAGTTTTCTTTTTAGAACCCCACAAAGTTCTGAATAATCACAAATAGGGCTCAACAGAGGAAAATCAAGGGAGGCTAGTATGTTCATTGATGAAGGTTTGTTTATGTCCTAAGTTGATCCTCATGATGGCAGGTAGACAAGAAATAAGACATAGATTTGTCAGATGTATAATGAAATATTTCAGCTCAGCAAGGGGAATTTAGAAGTCTTTCTCTGCTAGCTGATCACAGCCACTGTGTTGGCCAGCAACATCTGCTTATTCTCAGATGACAACAGTGCCAGTTAATTAGCTCTTGTTTATGTTTTGCCTATTGATAGACTTAAATTATATTCATATTGTCGTGCAGAATAAATACATAAAAAGGTTTAGCTTTGATCTAATTACAGCCTTTCTATTGCTGCAGTGACATTTGAACTGTATATCAGAATAAAAAGATTATAATAAGTCAGGCATAAAAAGTGATCTAAATCAGATAATTTAAAAAACCATCTGATTAATAATAATTCTGGTCGAAAACAAAATACGCTACTTCAACAGAAGTTTAAAGTTGATTTATCAAAATGCAGACATTAGTGCTACAAAATGGCACTAATATCTCTGCCAAGTCCTCAATCCTCTTTTCACTTGGACTGTTTTAAAGATTTAATGCTATATTTATTAGTATAAAGCATATTCTTTATGGAAAAATCTTGAACTAGAAAGAGTTGCATTCTTTTATGACCATCAAAAAGCTTTCCCTCTTCTGATCCTTATAAACTCTCTTCCGATAATACTCATGAAAAGTCAAATAAACGGTTTTTCTAGAAGCCAGAATAACGTATCACTTGTAGTAATTTAAACCGCAGCAAAGTTTGCTTCTTTGCAGTACGTTCTGTGTAACAAGACTTCCACTGAGGAGCTCAGCTCAGTACAGCATTCTAGGTGTGTTTTCACTTTCTAGAAGGAGTATTTTCCTTCTGAAGACAAATATTCTGTGGTTGGCCTTCTCCAACCTTTGTTCTTCCCATTTAGAGGCTTCTAGGTTAGAGGTGATCATAGGTAAAGCATCCCTCAAGGGAAGTGTATGTCTTGGATAGCCTTGCTTTTTTCTCTACCTTCTTGCTTGCTTTTTCCCCAAGCCCATATCCCCCTTCTCTCTTCTCAAAGAAACACAAAGGAACACCATTCAGTAATACAGACATGCTTGTTTGGTGTGTCCTTAATTAGAAATAGTCCAGACATCAGGAACCTAAAACCAAGATGATTATACAGTTCTTTAAGCTGGAAGTTTTGAAATACTGCGCAAAAAAAGAAATTTTAAAAAGCAGTTTTGAATCTATCATTCTGTCTCCACTACACTGCTCTCACATCGCTAAGATAATTTAGCAGGGAAAACAGTTTAGGTAATCATTAACTTAAAGAGCTGTCTGTCACTGGCAGCTTATTAGTTCCAAGGCTTTCCACAGAACTTCAGCCAACATGACATTTTGATCCCTTGTGTCCAAGAAGTGGTCAAGGTTGATCAGTCAGCTTTCAGCAGAAGAATTTGTTCTTGATGGAGGGGCAGCTATAATTGTAAGGTATTCTTAGGCAAGTGATACACTGAAAAATAATATCATAATTGCATATTTATGAAGTGTTGATTTCTACAAACTGGGGATTTGATGATAACTGCTAGAACAAATCATTATATTCCTAAAAAAAAATTAAAGAAAAAAATAAAAATGCACATACTGTCAACCAAATTGATTATGAAAAATCTCAATCCTGTTATCATCTTAATGAATGCAGTACAGAGTGTCATAAATGCCCCTTACAGCCTTGTCACAGTGTGAATTACAAATAGAAAGACCAAATAAATGGTAAACTGACTTCTCTTTCATGGAGTCTGATTTGTGAATCCTTTGCTCCTTTCTCACTTATTACAGATGCCTTTCATTAGTGAATTCTCATATTCAAATAATCAGCCCCCAAATATTCATAATTATGGGAAGACAATACCATTGCCATTTTCACAGTCACAGTATGTTATTTTTAGTGAGTTGAATATAGTAAGTATTTATTAAAAGTAACACATGAAAATACAAATAAAGTATCTTTATGTACAAAGTGGCATGGCATGATTTCTACCTAAATTTAATAATACACTTGCAAATTGCCCCTGCATTAACATAGTACAAAACAATAAATACAAACGTCAGGTAATATAAGAACACCAAGAAAATAGGAAAGTCTCCATGGATAAGAACTGTTGGCTCTGGAAACTTTAAACTCGAAGGTCATGTCATCATGAACCCACCTGCCTAGGCTGTCAGGATAACTGCTCACAAATGTCCTTCCTAAAACTCGATCTCCTAAGAATATTCCTGTAAAATGTAAGAATGTGCTTTTTCACTTCTCAAATGACGGGAGAGGCCCAGGCTTCTTTGTGATTCTCTAAAATTATTGCATGTCATCTGGACATCACTTTATTGGGACAGGTGACTGGCACAGACTGGAGAGCAGGAATGGAAGTCAGGATTGAGTCCACAAATTGAATATCCCTTCTTATCCCTGGAGCACAGAAGCTGAAGATTAAGCCTGTGGGGTGGAAAAAGAAAGTTCAGATTCCAAGAAAGGAAGGAAGTAGAGACGCTGGAAGGGCCATTTCTTGTTAAGAAATGTTAATAACTTGCTGAATTTTTTCCACCCAGTGGAATCACTTGACTATCTCACAAGCACTTCCAAACTCAACATGTCAACAAAACACACTACAGTAACCTCACCCCCATCCCAATCTATGGCTTTGTTTCTCATGATTTCAGTTACTTGCAGTCAAACTCAGTCTGGAAGCAGCTAATCCTCCTTCTGATCTATTGTTAAGAAGGTCAATAGTTTGTAGCAACATGGATGGGACTGGAAGAGATTATGCTGAGTGAAATAAGTCAAGCAGAGAGAGTCAATTATCATATGGTTTCACTTATTTATGGAGCATAACAAATAGCATGGAGGACATGGGGAGTTAGGAGAAGGGAGTTGGGGGAAATTGGAAGGGGAGGTGAACAATGAGAGACTATGGACTCTGAAAAACAATCTGAAGGGTTTGAAGAGGTGGGGGGGTGGGAGATTGGGGGAACCAGGTGGTGGGTATTAGAGAGGGCATGGATTGCATGGAGCACTGGGTGTGGTACAAAAACAATGAATACAGTTATGCTGAAAATAAATAAAAAAAAAGATTATAAAAAAAAGTATCAATAAACATATAATTATAAGTAAATATTTATATATTATAGTAACTATAAATATAAATAAAAATATAAATATGTAATAAACAGCATGAATACATATTTGTATATTATATTAAATATATATAAATATTAAAAAAAAGAAGGTCAATAGTAGCTTGAGGCTATGTCACAACACCTATGTCAGTCACCTTCATCTCACCAAGCAGACATTTTGTCATCTTACATCATCATAAGAAGGGTGAGTACAATATAATATTTGAAGAGAGAGAAAAACTGCATTCACATAACTTTTATTACAGTTTATTTTTAAAACTCGTATTTTAGTATCAGTTATTGTTGTTAATCTCTTCCTGTGCCTTATTTGTAAATTAAACCCTATCGTAGGTGTGTATGTACAGGAAAAAACACAGTATGTACAGGGTTTAGTACTATCCATGATTTCAGGCATCCATTGGGGGTCTTGGAATATGTGCACTGCCTGCCAAACCTGTTTCTCTCACCACACAATTCTAATCTTTGCTGTAACCTCCATGGTCCACCCAGGCACTTATGTTGGAAATGTGGACATATCTATATTCCCAATCTTCCTCATTCCCCAGTGCCCACATTCAATCAACCATGACCTCTGGAGACGTTTACCTTCCAGACATTTCTCTATTCCATTCTGCCTCTTCATCTCCATCCCTACTGTACCTGCAGAACTGGTGAAGCCCTTGAGCTTTACTTAGGCAATCAATAGTGCAACAGTTTTTTGTTGTTGTTGTTTTTTTTTTAACTTCTCTGCTTCCAGTCTTATTCCTCTTGAATTAATCTTTATTAAACACTTGGTGATGTGTCTTCAGCACAAATCTCGTCATATTCCTCTTCTGATTAAAGTCCTTGACTCTACCCTATCATTAATGGGACACAGCTCAAGGTTTGTTCCTTGGGGTGACAATGTGAAAAATGGAGATATTTATTAGCAATTTTTAAGCTTTGCTGCTGTGTGTTTATCAGGGGGAAGCATGAACAGACAACTCTCTACTTCTTCTTCACAAGGAGAGAAGGAGAGCCAGAGCTTTCTTTATGACTTTGGGGTTTGCTTCTTTGCAGTGCAGAAACAACTTTATCTGTTGGTCCCACAAGGAGCAGAAGATGGAGACTTTTGTGCCTAAGTGGAAAAGGGTAAGTGGTCTAACCTGGCAAATAGATGTTGTCATGTTGTTGATGGCAGGACTGGCAGTTCCCAAGCATCTGGATGGGGTAGGCCCTGGTACCAGGGGTAAAAACCTGCACCCTGCTCCTTCATAGCATGGTTGGTGACTGCAGGTACTTTGGTAGGGATGGTTAGTCATACTTCTGCCTCACGTGGAGGAAAACCAAACCTTGGCTGCCATGGTGGGGAGTGGTTTGGAGAGCAGTAAGTGGCCACAGGATCCATGTCAAGCTTTAGTCTATGGAAAAGATCATAGAGCAGAGTATTTCTGATGTCCTCCCAGAGTATCTGCAGTAGACAGATGGTCCAGTTTATGCTAGAGCGTAGCATAGCTCTAGAAGAAGAACAGTGATCATAAGCATGACTGCAGAACAGAACCCCCATCTAAAATTTGGAACTGATTTCCTGGATATTTTACATCCAAGTTTGCAGGATTAGGGGGTCTACCAAATTGAATAAATATCTACATGGTGTTAATGAAGAAGGAAAGAACCTCATTTTATTCTGTGTAGAAAACATATTTTATTCTTGCTTTCTGCAGTCCTTGCCCATTTACTGTGGAAAACAAGACCTCCCACTATCGGGTGTCCTCTACTGCTTCAGCCCTGTTTTCCAATCTTTCTGATATTTAACTATATCCTCTAGGCCAGTGCATCTCAAACTATGAATGACTAGGACCGGATATATTTTTTTTCAATTTCTAATCAGCAGCAAAATGATACTAAAAAATATAATAACATGAATAGATTGTTGCAATGATATCAAATTGCTATAATAATTTTTAAAGAATCATACTCAGTTTCTATAATTAATCTCACCATAGAACAGTATCAACAGCTCACTGACCTAGCAGCAGATGTGCATAGCATAGCCCTAGAACAACCAGTTATTTCTATTTTTTTTCATATACCTATAGTTGCTTATCCTAAAAGTCTCAGCTCAAATGCCATCTTTCTAAGCAATTAACCATTAAGTTCAAGGTACCATGTCTAACTTTACATACCACTATCTTATTATTTACCATATTAAAGTAAAATTACCTTCCTTATGTATATTTCTCTTCTCTTCATGGCAACATGCCATGTCCCTGTTTACACCTGGTCTCATACTTGGCAAAAAGCAGGATCTCTGTCACTTTTTGTTCAACTGACCCAGATTCTTCTGTAGGTGAGTTTTCAGGTGCAGTCAAGAGTTTGCAGCACAGACCAACTAGGTGAACACCAGGATTTATGTGAATAGGATAATGCTCTTGATTAATACTGTATTGATTATATTTTTCAAGGATCAGCAAGTAATATGGGAACAAACTGATATTTTCATTAGAGTACTCTTCACATTGATAATCTTTTTTCAAGACTTGGATTTTGCTACATTAATGAATTTTTTTCCTCAGTTAGAAGTTTCAATTTGAATGTACCAGTAATCAGTATTTGCTTCTCTTCCAAAGTTATAATCTCTCTAAATTTAGTGTGCTGTCTTCAGAAATAATAATGCATGACTTTATGGTCACTAAATGTCTCACAACCCTAAAATCTTATAAATTTATGATGCTTATAAGGAAAAAATGATCACACTCAGGAGGAAGCAAGATGGCAGAGGAGTAGGAAACTGAAATAGCATTGGGTCCCAGGAGTTCAGCTAGATAGTTATCTAACCATTCTGAACACCTACAAACTCAACAGGAGATAGAAGAGAAGAAGGACAGCAATTCTAGGGACAGAAAATCAACGAGTTTTGGGAAAGTAGGACATGTGGAGAAGTGAATCTGAAGAGACTGGAAGAAGATAGACCACGGGGGGGGGGAGGGGTCAGCTCCCAGCAAGTGGTGGAGCAGCAAAGCACAAAATCAGAACTTTTAGAAGTCTGCTCCACTGAGGGACATTGCTCCAGAAGCTAAGCAAGTGTGGAGCCATCATGGGGACAGTGTGGTCTCAGGACCCATGGGGACACAGAAAGATTGGGGGTGGCTGACTGTAGTAGAACTGCCAGGTATCGAAGCAGGGAAGCTGGCTACAGAGACGGAGCTGAGGTGGAGGGCTCTCAGATCAAAGTTACCTTAAACAGTGATCCAAGGCACAGTCGGGCCACTGCTCTTTGAGCAGGGACCCCACAAGTGGCAGATCTGGAGATACCCCTTCCTTCCTCCTCTGGGAGGAGTGGCACAGGAGTGTGCAGCAGGAATCTGTTGGGTTTGGAGACTCCAAACGGGGCTGCACACCAGAGATAGAAATGCTCAGTCACAAGCTGGGTGAGCACAGAGTGCAGCTGGAGACGAGGGAGATGGGAGGGATTGACTGGTTTTCTCTGAGGGTGCACTGAGGAGTGGGGCCTCCAGCTCTCAGCTTCTCTGGGGCCAGAGATGGGAGCCTGCCATTTTCATTACTGTCCTCCAAAGCTCTACGGAAAACACTCAGGGAACAAAATCTCCCAAGGGCGAACCCGAGCAGATTACTTAGCCTGGCCCCTGGCAAGGACAGTGCAATTCCACCTCAGGCAAAGACATTTAAGAATCACCTCAATAGGTCCCTCCTCCAGAAGATCAGCAAGAACCAGGTAAGACCAAGTTCATCGATCAACAGAAACAGCAGAATTCCAGAGCTAGGGGAAAGCAAGACATAGAATTCATGGCTTTACCCCCGTGATGCTTTAGTCTTGCAAACATAAATTTTTTTAATGTTATTTTTTTCTTATTCTATTTTTTTAACTTTTCCTGTTTCCTCTTTTAACATTTTAAAACTATGTTATCTTATCAATACCTTTTAAAATGTTCATTGTTATAGTTATGCTTTACCCCTTCATTGTATTTAACCTTATTTTTTGTATACATGTAGGGTTTTTTCCTTTAAAATTTTGGGATAAATTTTTTTTAATAGATCAAAATATACCTTAAATATAGCTCCAGCCTGATCTCCTCTTTTTTTTTTCTTTTCCCAACCAACTTATCAATTCCTTTTTTAGAATCTTTTTAAATTTTCATCTTTATAGGCATATTCCATCCCTTCATTGTGTTTACCCTTATTTTTGTACATATGTAGGTTTTTCTTTCTTTAAAATTTTGAGAGGTAGTTTCTTCTAAGAGACCAGAATACACCCAAAATCAAGTGGGTGACTCTGTTCTATTCACCAGTATGTGTGTGTGTGTATATATATATATATATATATATATATATATCCTTTCCTCTTCCTCCAGTTTCATGTCCCTTCTGATTTGGTTAGCATATATTTTTTCTGGGGTCTTTGCCACCATTTTAGTATTTTGCTCTCTCATTCATATATTCTTATCTGGATAAAATGACAGGGTGGAAAAACTCACCACACACAAAAAAAAGAACAAGAGGCAGTACCAATGGCTAGGGACCTATTCAATATGGACATTAGTAATATGTCAGAACTAGAGCTCAGCATGATGATTCTGCAAGGTGCTAGCTGGGCTTGAAAAAGGCATGGAAGATATTAGAGAAACCCTTTCATGGAGAAATAAAAGAACTAAAATCCAACCAAGTTGAAATCAAAAAAGCTATTAATGAGATGCAATAAAAAATGGAGGCTCTTACTGTTAGGTTAAATGAGGCAGAAGAGAGAATTAGTGATATAGAAGACCAAATGATGGAGAATAAAGAAGTTGAGCAAAAAGAGACAAATAACTACTGGACCACGAGAGGAGAATTTGAGAGATGAGTGATATCATAAAATGAAACAATATTAGAATAATTGGGATCTTAGAAAAAGAGAGAGAAAGCGGGGCAGAAGATATATATGAGGAAATTATAATAGAGAACTTCCCTATTATTTTGATCCAGGAGGCACAGAGAACCCCCTCAAAATCAATAAAAATAGGTCCACACCCCATCATCTAATAGTAAAACTTACAAGTCTTAGTGACAAAGAGAAAATCCTGAAAGTAGCTCATGACAAGAGATCTATAACATACAATGGTTACTAATACAATATTAGATTGACAGAAGACTTATCCACAGGGATCTGGCAGGCCAGAAAGGACTGGCATGATATATTCAGAGCACTAAACAAAAAAATATGTAGCCAAGAATACTATATCCAGCTAGGCTATCATTGAAAATAGAAGGAGAGATAAAAAGCTTCCAGGACAAACAAAAATTAAAAGAATTTGCAAACACCAAACCAGCCCTACAGGAAATATTGAAAGGAATCCTCTAAGCAAAGAGAGAGCCTAAAAGCAATAGATCAGAAGGGAACAGAGACAATATACAGTAATAGTCTCCTTATAAGCAATACAATGGCACTAAATTCATATCTTTCAATAATTACCCTGAAGGTAAATGGGCTAAATGCCCCAATCAAAAGACACAGGATATCAGAATGGATTAAAAAACAAACAAACAAACAAACAAACAAACAAAAACCAAGACCCATCGATATGCTGCCTACAAGAAACTCATTTTAGACCAAAAGACACTTCCAGATTTAAAGTGAGGGTTGGAAAACAATTTACCATGCTAATGGACATCAAAAGAAAGCTGGGGTGGCAATCCTTATGTCAGATAAATTAGATTTCAAGCCAAAGAGTGTAATAAGAAATGAAAAAAGACACTATATCATACTTAAAGGGTCTGTCCAACAAGAATATCTAATAATTTTAAATATCTATGCCCTGACATGAGAGCAGCCAATTATATAAACCAATTAATAACAAAATCAAAGAAACACATTGACAATAATACAGTAATAGTATGGAACTTTAACACCCCCGTCCCTGAAATGTATAGATCATCTAAGCAAAGGATTAACAAGGAAATAAAGGCTTTAAATGACACACTGGACCAGATGGGCATCACAGATATATTCAGAACATTCCAACCCAAAGTAAGAGTATACACATTCTTCTCTAGTGCACATAGAACATTCTCCAGAATAGATCACATCCTGGGTCACAAATCAGGTCTCAAGCAATACCAAAAGATTAGGATCATTCCCTGCATATTTTCAGACCACAATGCTCTGAAGCTAGAACCCAATCACAAGAGGAAAATTGGAAAGAACTCAAATACATGGAGACTAAAGAGCATCCTACTAAAGAATGACTGGGTCAAACAGGAAATTAAAGAAGAATTGAAAAAAATTCATGGAAACAAATGAAAATGAAAACACAACTGTTCAAAGTCTTTGGGACACAGCAAAGGTTGTCCTGAGAGGAAAGTGTCTATTGATATAAGCCTTTCTCAAGAAACAAGAAATATTGTTATCTGATATGTCATTTATGAATATCTCCTCCCATTCTGTCACAACCTAACCCTACACCTAAAGGAGCTGGAGAAAGAACAGCAAAGAAAGCCTAAACCTAGCAGGAGAAGAGAAATCTTAAAGATCAGAGCAGAAACCAATGAAATAGAAACCAGAAAAAAAGTAGAACAAATCAACAAAACTAGGAGCTCGTTCTTTGAAAGGATTAATAAGATTGATAACCCCCTGGCCAGACTTATCAAAAAGAAAAGAGAACAGATCCAAAT
Source organism: Lontra canadensis (assembly GCF_010015895.1). Classification (NCBI taxonomy): domain Eukaryota; kingdom Metazoa; phylum Chordata; class Mammalia; order Carnivora; family Mustelidae; genus Lontra; species Lontra canadensis. The sequence goes on along the minus strand of NW_022630995.1, from coordinate 105,447,500 downwards.
TAATAAAATTGTGAATGAAAGAGGAGAGATCATAACCAACACCAAAGAAATACAAACAATTATAAGAACATATTATGAGTAACTATACACCAGCAAATTTGACAATCTGGAAGAAATGGATGCATTCCTAGACATATAAACTACCAAAACTGAACCAGGAAGAAATAGAAAACTTGAATAGATTCATAACCAGTAAGGATATTGAAGAAGTCATCAAAAATCTCCCAACAAACAGGAGCCCAGGGCCAGATGGCTTCCCAGGGGGAATTCTACCAAACATTTACAGAAGAATTAATACCTATTCTTCTGAAACTGTGCCAAAAAATAGAAATGGAAGGAAAATTTCCAAACTCATTTTATGGGGCAGCATTACCTTGATCCCAAAACCAGACGAAGACCCCATCAAAAAGGAGAGTTACAGACCAATATCCTTGATGAACACAGATGGAAAAATTCTCACCAAAATACTAGTCAATAGGATCCAACAGTACATTAAAAGGATTATTCATGACCAAGTGGGATTTATTCCAGGGCTGCAAGGTTGGTTCAACATCCACAAATCAATCAATGTGACACAATACATTAACAAAAGAAAGAACAAGAACCATATGTTACTCTCAATAGATGCTGAAAAACTCTTGACAAAGTACAGCATCCTTTCTTGATCAAACTCTTCAAAGTGTAGGGATAGAGGGTAACTCCTCAATATCATCAAAGCCATCTATGAAAAACCCACAGCGAGTATCATTCTCAATGGGGATATACTGAGAGCTTTTCTGCTAAGATCAGGAACATGGCAGGGGTGTCCATTATCACCACTGCTATTCAGCATAGTACTAGAAGTCCAAACCTCAGCAATCAGACAACAAAAAGAAATTAAAGGCATCTGAATCAGAAAAGAAGAAGTCAAACTCCCACTCTTTCTGGGTGATATGATACTTTATGTGGAAGACCCAAAAGACTCCACTCCAAAACTGCTAGAACTTGTACAGGAATTCAGTAAAGTGTCAGGATATAAAATCAATGCACAGAAATCAGTTGCATTTCTCTACACCAACAACAAGACAGAAGAAAGAGAAATTAAGGAGTTGATCCCATTTACAACTGCACCCAAAACCATAAGATACCTAGGAATAAATATAACAAAGAGACAAAGAAACTGTAACTAGAAAACTAGTTATAGTACTTTCATGAGTAGTAGAGAAGACACAAAGAAATGGAAAAACGTTCCATGCCTATAGATTGGAAGAACAAATATTGTGAAAATGTCTATGCTATCTAAAACAATCTATACATTTAATGCAACCCCTATCAAAATACCATCAATTTTATTCAAATAAATGGAACAAATACTCCTAAAATTTATATGGAACCAGAAAAGAACCCAAATAGCCAGAGGAATATTGAATAAGAAAGCCAAAATTGGTGGCATCACAATTCCAGACTTCAAGCTCTATTAGAAAGCTACAAACATCAAGACAGCATGCTACTGGCACAAAAACAGACACATAGATCAATGGAACAGAATAGAGAGCGCAGAAATAGACCCTCAACTCTGTGGCCAACTAATCTTTGACAAAGCAGGAAAGAATGTCCAATGGAAAAAAGACAGTCTGTTCAACAAATGGTGTTGGAAAAATCGGACAGCCACATGCAGAAAAATGAACCTGGATCATTTCTTTATACCACACACAAAAATAGACTCAAAATGGATGAAAGACCTCAATGTGAGAAAAGAATCCATCAGAATCCTTGAGGATACCATAGGTAGCAACCTCTTTGACCTCAGCCACAGCATCTTCTTCCTAGAAACATTGCCAAAGGCAAGGGAAGCAAGGGCAAAAATGTTTTGGGACTTAATCAAGATCAAAAGCTTTTGCACAGCAAAGGAAACAGTCAAGAAAACCAAAAGACAACTGACAGAATGGGAGGAGATATTCATAAATGACATATCAGATAACGGGTTAGTATCCAAAATTTATAAAGAACTTTTCAAACTCAACACCCAAAGAACAAATAATCCAATCAAGAAATGGGCAGAAGACATGAACTGACATTTCTGCAAACAAGACATCCAGATGGTCAACACACACATGAAAAAGTGCTCAATGTGAGGTATTTGAGAGGCAGGGTGGGGGCTGTGGGAGGTAGGGAAGGAAAAAATGAAAGAAAATGGGATTGGGAGGGAGACAAACCATAAGAGACTCTTAATCTCACAACACAAACTAAGGGTTGTGGGGGAGTTGTGTGGGAGGGATAGGGTGGCTGGGTTTTGGATATTGGGGAGGGTGTGGGTTATGGTGAGTGCTGTGAAATGTATAAGTCTGATGATTCATAGACTTGTACCCTGGGGCAAATAATGCATTATATGTTAATAAAAATAATTTTAAAAAAGAATAAATGGTCACTTTTATAATAAAGTATCATAATGGATTCTTGAACACTGACAACACTTTATAAGCAAAGAAACAAAATGGTCTTAAATTTAAGACCTTACAGATGTGAAGCCCAGTACAAAGCATTATTAAGAATTCTGTTTAGACATGTGTTGAGATGAGCACTGAGCATTATATGCAACTAATGAATCATTGAACACTACATCAAAAGCTAATGATGTACTATATGCTGGCTAACTGAACATAATAAGAAATACATATTAAAAAATTTTGTTTGGGGTCATAACTAGGATGAGAAAATAGGTCTTTTTCATGATGTTTTCTTTATAGCCCCTACTATTTTGTCTTAAAATGTAAGAAAAATCGTTGAAAACATGTTAAGCTCTTCTGAAAGTTCATAAAGATGCTTTTAGGTCATTGTGGCACTATTGAGAAATGGCAGAAGTAGAGTGAATTGTATTTTGGAGAAAAGTGAAAATGGGTAACATTGCTGAGGGTTGGTGGAAAGAGACCTTCACATAAGCCACTGGTCCATCCACATCACTGGTTCTTGATATGAAGCTCCCTTTTCTACTTTAACTGTCAGGAGGCTTGAAACAGAATGGAGAGAGCCTACTGGTGAGGGAGCAAGCAGGTTACTCTAGTTCTCTCCCTTTCTATAGCATAGAATCTGTTGTGGAACAATCAAATGCTTTCTTTAGTTTTAAAATTGTCCCCTCACCCATTTAACATATACCTTAGTCATGTTTGCATGTAATTAAAAAACTGTCTTGAGAATTACTTTTGCTAACTTAAATAATGTCTTTGATTAGAAGAAGCATAATTTACTTGAAATTTCCATATCATTAGACATGTAAACTCTTTCTAAATGTTCACTACTATTCTTTGTATATTAACCTTTAATCACATTTCAAATAATGTCCTTATAAAAATTTCCTAGAAGTGAATTTACTAGGCAACAACTGTGAATATTTTAAGTCCTTTAGTGAAAATACTAAGAAACCGTTCTTCAGAAAGATTAATTTATACTTCCAAATGCAGCATATGATATTATTTGCTCCACCAGTATAACTTTTAAAAATTAAGGAAAAAAGTTTAAGTAAATTGAAGGTTATAATTTTTTTGGTCTTAATTCACATTTTTTCATTATTATAGTAACTCTTTTATAATTTTATATTACCATTTCTATTTCTTTCTCCATGAATTGCTTGTTCTTGGCCTTTGCTCATTTTTCTACTTCCTAATCTGTATAAATGTCTTTGGTATATGGTATATTTAAGATATTAGATAACTGGTCTCATATTTATAGCAAACATTTTCCCAGTTTGTTTTTTTAAAGATTTTATTTTTATTTATTTGACAGAGAGATCACAAGTAGGCAGAGGCAGGCAGAGGGAGAGGGGGAAAGAGGTTCCCTCCTGAGCAGAGAGCGCAATGGGGGATTCAATCACAGGACCCTGAGATCATGATCTGAGCCGAAGGCAGAGGCTAAACCCACTGAGCCACCCAGCGCTCCTGTTTTTTTGTTTCATAATTTTCTTTATGATAATTTCTTTTTGTTTGAATGTTTTAAGTCATGGTATGATAGAATTCCCATCTTTTCCATTGAATTTCCTTATGTTGTTTATGTTTTAAAAAATTTTAATCAGTTATTTAATAACATATACATAATTTTTCTTTTACTCTCTTTTTTAATATTTAGTTCTTTATACATCTTCCCACGTATAGACACTATTAGCTAATGTCCCCAGTTCCACAATCATTATGGACCAATTTATTCATTTATTGGCATCAATGATAAAAAAAGAATGTAGTTTGACTGCTCCACATTTTTGCATAGAAAGTCTGGCCTTAGTGTAAGTTCTTTGTGACAGCAAATGAATTCCTTTAGCTATGTTATCCTTACCACTCCTTTTCATAAAAGAATTAATCTCAGAAGAAAATAACAGCACATTTGCACTATAAATGAGGAGATATATATCTATATCATATATATAGAGATATATCTATATATACATGGACATGCATGTCACTAATATATTTCTAATCTTTGATGCTGGTGGTCTCCAAAACTTAACACAAATTATTTTTGCATTAATAGCTATTTTGAGGGTGGTACCACCTAGTAGTTGGGACCAAAGTGAATTATACTGGCAAAGTTTAGGCTAAAATAATCCTTTTCTTATTCTTAAAAAGTATGATCCCTAAGTAGAGCAGTGCATCTGCAGTGAAAGGATAATATTTTTGAAACCCTTATCGATCTTCCTATTGTTGATATAAAAGTCTCAGAGATTTTAGAATCTGTTTGAACTGATGAATCAGTATCAATCATGCTCACATAGCTTTTAATTTTTTTCTTTAATTATTATTATCTTATTTCTTAAATGTGAGTTCATGTTCCCACTAGGCAAAGCTTTACAGAGGGCAAGGATCACAGATTATAAGTATTTTGGAAGTCTTGTCTATCTTGCCAAATCACATTAAATATAATGCTCTGCACAAAATAGAGGATCAATAGATGAAGCACTGAGCATTAAACTATTCTGGAATTGGATTTTGAGATGAAAATTTTTAACACTGTGAACTTTCCATATATGGTGTTTGCTGTTGCATACAGATCCAGACTTCTCAACTTTTATTCCCAAATCTCCTAGTTCTGATGACTATATTCCTACTTATTCTGAATCTCTGAGGTGAAGCCTGATTTCTCATTAATAACCTAGAAAGTCATTCTCACTGGTTACTACATTAAAAGTACAATGATTGCCAAGAGAAACATACTGAAAAAAAGTAAGATGCATTATAGGATTGACATGTCAAACTTGTTTCTTCTCTTTACTTTCTGATCTTTATTCTTCAGAACATTGTTACATAATTCCAAAATTACATAGAAGAGCAACAAAAGCTACTTATTTCTCCAAATTGAAAGATGTAGAATTAAAGGCTAGGCAATTTTTTTAAATTACAAAAAATTGGAAAGGAATGGGAACTGGACAATAATTTATCTTGTCAAGCTTGTTTGGGTCACCAATATTCCTTATCTCTGTATACTTTTTCTTTCTGAATAGAAAGAAGACTAGAAAGAAGACTTTGTCTTCCTCTAAATTGGATGATTAGTCACAAAGAGTTAAGCATTTTGATAATTTAGAAAGCATCTTTTTACTAGCCACAAGATTGCCAAGAAACCATAGTGGGTATGCAAGGAAGCTTTCCATGCCCTAGGTAGGTTTGGACCACCTATTTCAACAAACTTAAATTTCTCAACTTCTCAGACTCTGCATCTTAAATTGCCCAGTGCAAAAGGATAGGCAGACTCTGATTCCTCTTTTTCTAATCCACTTTGGTAGCTAGAAAGAGATAGGATTGTGATACTGGTACTCACATCTGGATGGTGATGCTTTGTCTCTATCTCCTGCTACTGGCCAGAGAAACATTGGCAGGCATCATTTACTCAGCAAACACTCTCTATGTGTCTGTAACAGTCCTGTGTTAGTGGCTGGGTAGTAAGCATGGGGAGTGAACACAACAATAATGGTCCTCCCTCTGGACACTACCCAGAGTGCCTACCATAGTGGTCAGGTCAATTCTGGGCATATACATATTTATTTGGTATTTTGCTCTTTTACTCTTAGTTACCAAAGGATAAATTCTTCTTCAGTTTCTAAAAACCAACAAACACTAATTGTGAGGTCACTTAATCAATGTTTCTTGTGAAAACTAAATTAATATCAGAAAAAGACCTCTTTACCCAATTCTAGGAAAGAAAAAGACAATCTCATGCTAAACTGAGAGGGTTAATTCCACAATGCAAGAACTTGGCCTGAGACATTTTACTGAAATAAGAAGTGAATCTGCATTGCACTAATTCCTGGACAAAGCAGAGGACATGCAGAATAACAGTGTTGCTCATAACCATAGTTTCAGAAGGTTTCACATATTTATTGATTCACAATTGCTATAATGAGATTGTTCATTTGCGTCTGTTCTCATAGAGACACTGGCGGACTCTGTCCCTCAGCTAGTTATACAGCAACAATATGCCCTTGTGACCAGCTGGGTATAAGAAACCCAAGCTGAGACTACCTTTTTGGATCACCTTGTTTGACGTGTCTTGTATACACATCCACGGTTCCTGCATCCACAGAGAAAGTATATCCTGGTATAGTCTTTACAGTGTGAGGACAGATGGGCCTCTCACCTGCCTTCTCAGAAACCCTTGCCCTGAACCAGCCTTTGGCTGTGATGCATATCTTTACTTGTGCAGCTGCTGTGTCATATCTTTTTCCTGCAATGAACTAAAAATTTGTAAGCATTCTCATTCTGGATCCTCTGTTAGCTATAGAACCCTGTCTAACCACCACTGTTAGCGTGCATATACCGACCGAGGTAAAGGCAAATTGCTTTTATATGAAAACATTACCAACAGGCCGAGTGAACTGTGTCATTTCTGAGGTGGGCAAGGCAACTGGAAGAATCTTCTACAGACCCCAATATATGCACTCCTCTGGCAAGGCTTCTTAGAGTTTGTTTTTAGACAAATAGACAAGGATGGTTTAATTGACACAAACCATTAACTTTTCAGCTTGTAAAAGTCTTTTGAAATAATCTAAGTTGCAGCATTCTAACAAAGCAGATACTAATGAGCATCTCAGTGAATTAAAAAAAAAAAAACAACTTACATATTTATTGCCCAGGTGTGGGAAGGATTCATCAAGCTGTCAGTTCTTGGATTTTCCTTGTGCAGAGTGCTCACCTACAAACAGAAGATGTGTTTTGATCTATGAGCTCAGAGAGTGAATAAGGATGAAAATAAAGTTCCTTGGCTTTTTTTTTTTTATTTTTCCAGGAAAGTCCAATTTTCCTTCAAGGATGTCATTAGAGTCACAACTTTTCTCTTGGTATTGCTTGGAAACTCTTCAGCAAGATTATGAGCTTTTTTCCACCATCAACATCATCCTTAAAGGAGCAATGCTAACTAACTCCCTGGGAGTTAGGGGGGCGGGCGGGGTGTGAGTTAACAAGAGAGGCACCCTAGGGAATGAGGTATAGATTTTTGTTTCTTCCCTGAGCCTAAGCAAAACTATGTTATATGTTTAAAGTACCATTTTATCAAGAAGCCATTAGAATGTTTCCTCTGTTTAAATAATTGAGTGACTTTTGTAAAAATGAATTTAGAGGCCAACATAAACCCTTTGGTGATATACAGAGCAGCACAGGGCATATTACTCAAAATATCATGTTATTCCACCAGCCAATATAAATATTGACCTAGGCTGATGGGAAGCTGATGATCCCAAGTGTTTTTATATGCCCCTGACTCCATGATCAACATATTCACACTACCTGTGTCTTTCAGGTAGATTCAACTATCAACATCAGTCATACTATACAAAAGCATTATGGGTCAAAGTTTCTGGCTTTGAGAATAAGGTCATTGTTTTGCTCCAGCTTTTATCTGTCACTTAGAAACCTGTTTCTGGGAACTCTGTTGATGTTACCTGTCACCAGCACTATCGCTGTGATAATAGCGCCAGAGACCGATGAGGAGAACAAACTCGGGATGCCCTTAAGAACCCCTTAGGTGCTGTGCTCTGAGAGATGCCAGTCCCAGAGTGAGAGCCCTCCCAGACACCTTCCAGAACAACTCTTTGCTCATATCATTATTTTGCAGAAAGCACAGCACTTCCTAGATTCCATGGCTATGAAGGATAGGAATGAGAAGTGAAAAAAATAAACATTTATTGAACCCCTACTGTTTGTCAGGGTGATCTAAAGCAAATCATATGAAAATCAATCCAGTTCTTAATATCTCCTTCTAAGTGCTGTCTAATTGGTAATAGAAATATGAGAAAGATTCAATCACAGTATGAATCCAATAAGTTATAATAATGATGTGTATGGTAAAAGTGAGTGAAACACCTACCTAGAAAAAAAAAAAAAAACTAGAAGGAAATATACCAATGCCAACAGTGATTGCATTGCGTTGGATTTCATGAATAATTTTTAAGTCTTTTCTATTCTCTAGTTCTTCCTATTCTCTATTATGCATAATGTGTTCTAATATAAAATGGCAGTGTAAGCCATGAAGAGATATTACAAGGCAATGATACATGTTGATTTGCCAAATGAAAAAATAAGTTCAGAAGTGGGAAAGACTACGTACAGCAAGGACAGTCAAGGAAGCTTTGGTGGGAATGAAGGGAATGGTCAAACATTGAAGAGCTGAGAAGGCAGAAGCTGAATCTGTGAATGACTTTCTAAATCTTTTGATCTTCTTGCTCATCTTCACACTTCACATTTCTTTTTTTTTTGTTTGTAAAAATAAATAAGCAAAACAGTGACTGTACATTTAATAATTACCATAACATACTAATTAGTATTGGCATACTAGTAATGTGCTAATAATGTGTCATTACCATAATGGTGAAGTAGTGGAAGGGAAGGGGTGACAAAAGGGACCAAGGAACCATCTTCTCCTTCAAAAGAGCTTGAATTCGGCAAGAAAGACGGGGGCAGGAGATTCATGGTGTCTGGAGAATATGAGTTAGTAAGTGGTTCACAGACTGAGCAAGAGAAGTCTTGGTATGTCACAAAAGGCCTTTGTAGACATACTAAAGTGTTAGATAATACAAACTTACCAGTTTTCTAAGCAGAGGAATATTATAATGATTCAGATCTGCTTTTTCTTCTTCCAAATTGTTCAAAATCAAGTAGTGCTTTAAAACTAAATTCAAAGATATTATGCTTTGTTTCTTCTATGAAGTCAGATATTCTTTCATTAATTTGAGCAATTTTTCTTCATAATTCTTAAAGTTTTTGATATTAAAAATAAGACCATGTATATTCATTTTCTGAGATATGCATAAGTGGGGGTCATGTTTAAAATGCATCCTTGTCGCATGTACATTTTGGCGTCAGTCATGATGATGTTTAACTGAGCAAGATTTCTTACTACAGTTGAGTGGGATCTTGTATGTTCTCATAAAGGACTCCTTGATCTGCCATGTTTGGTGCTCATTTGTTTTTGAAAGCAGATTCCTATTATACTCTAGCAAATGTTTTCTTTCACATTAAAGAAAACAAATAATCAGATTTTAAACATTTATGGGTTACATTTTTAGCAGAAGAACCCATTTAAGAAAGAATATACTAGAAGAAAGCAAGAAATGTTGATGGATAAATACCATGGCCTCTTTAGAGGAGGCTTTGGAGTAAGCAACTGTCTTACTTTGAAAAAATGACCTGAACAACAATCATGGTTCTTGGAGGCTTCTGGAAACCCAGATACTTTAGCACCCACTGGCATTTCCACTGAAGGTGGGTTGCTGCAGAGCATTGTTTCCTTAGAAACATGATTTATCGACCTCCAAAATGGCATAATTTATTCTGAGATACAAAACCAGAGCTTATAAATTAAAGTACTGACCAATCCAATGAGTTTTTATGGACACTGAAGCTCAAATTTCATTTTGTTACCACTGAGGCACATTAACATTTCATTTCTTAGGCCACAAGCAAATAACATAAAATGTAACAATCATCAATTCGGAGTCCTGGGTAGACAGGTATTTATTCTATCAAATTCTTTTCTACATTTTTAAAAATTTTTATATAGGAGATAGTGGAAAATTGAGCTAAGCCTGAATTTATATCAAATTTCAGATTTTATTCTAGTTATATTTTGGGAAAAAGGTGACGGTCATGCAAAAGATGTTTAGATAAAATAATTATAACAACGTAACTTCTGTTGAGTGTAGTGAGCACAGTTGTATTAAAAAAGCATATTTGAATACATTTAAAAGGAAGTGAACAGAGATTTGTTGATGAGTGTTTCAGGAAGCAGACTTTAGTAAAAATTGTAGTACAACAGCATTTGGAGATAGTTATGTTTTAGATTATTAATTCTAGGCTATTGAAACTGACTCTGAATGAGCAATTTCAGTTTTGCCCTATCACCAAATATCTTCCATGTTAATCAGGTAGGTTGACCATTGAGAGGTTATTTCATTAAAAGAGGTATGATTCCTAAGTTAAGATTGTCAGAAACAAAAAGACCAGAGAGTAGATTTTATTATTCCCGTGATGATGTTTCCTCCTTAAACCTGTGACCTGAAAATTTACTTATGAGGAAAAGGAATCTTGGAGAACTAAGGGTCTTATTAACTATCTCTCCATGGACTATTCACTTGTTACTGCAGTGATTATGGGAGTGGAGAAACCAGTTTATGTTGAATTTTCCCTGGGCCTTAAAGAAGATTCAGATATTAAATTTGCAACCAAAAAACAAGGTTCTCTGGAATTTCCCCACCCCCAATCCTCAATTCTGGTGTCAGTTGTCATTTCCCTGGTAGAAATGGGTAGGACAGGTGGCCCTGATCACAGGCCTCTCCTGACAAGCATAGCCAGGGCCTCTTAGATGGAGCCCGGGTCTCCCATAGCTTGAAGAGCCCCGAGGCTGCAATGTGTTTTGCTAAATCCCCACGAAATAAGGACAGCATGCGAAATTATCGTTATGCTTTCTTGCAAGCTATAGGCAGATTCTGAGAGCTTTTCTTGGGAAAGGGGGTGGTCCCATTCAGGACCCCTACTTAGGATTAGCTCACACGTAGGCTGCTCTTTTTCTGACCTGGTAAAATAGGCTTGGCAACTTAGTCAAGACTGGTGAATAACCAGGAGAAACCTGTAAGTGATTTCCAATTATCTTATGAATGAATTTTACTCCTTTGCCCATTCAGATAGTTACCTCTAAGAGAACTGCATGGGACTAAAAGAAATGTGTGCATAGAAAGCATAGAGGAGACATAAGAATGAAGAATGTTTCTCATAAGAGAAATTGACTCCCATGAGGGGAGTCTGAGCATGTCTCTGCAGATTCTGGGCACCCTCAAATTTTAAGGCTTCTCTGTCTGCATGTTGTAGTTTATTCTCATTAGAATTTTCCACCTAAAGTTGGGACCACATTCAACTGTTGGTATATTGCTCTTGAACTGGGACAATATTGATTGCTTTTTGTTTGACAAAATTGTTTTTTTTGCTACATATATACAATGGAGTTTATTTTTCCATAGCTTTCACCTGACCAGGTATCTGTATTCTTTCACTATTTTGTATGGGTAAAATGGGGAGTGGAGTATTGTGAATGTATTCATGTAACTTGCTATTTAAATTAGATCCACGTGGATTGTTTTGTAGAGAGAATAATTATTTTTTATATACATGTTTTATAATATTGAGGTTTTAAATCTATGGTCTACTCAAAACAAGAAAAAAATCTATGCTTCATGTTTAAAAGCTACTCAGCACCTCATTTTTCATTATTCTTGATGTAAATATAATTAATACAAATCACGCCTATATTTTGAAAATTTATACATTTCAAATCCAATTTAAAAATGTAGGAAATTGGGAAAAATAAACATAAATTTTTTTCAACAGGAGATTGTATTTTCTCCTCATTGGGAAGCTCAATTAAAATTATATAAAATTATACAAAGTAGGATTTTATTTTACGTGATGAATCCAGGTTCCAGTTGACTATACATAGTCGTTACCAAAAATGAAACAAAGCAACAGCAATAATAAAAACCATGTGGTACATTAAAGTTCCTTGTGCTACTACCACAGAGTAGAAAATCTGTCAAGTCATCGCCCCTTCTTTGGAACATAAAAAGCAACCTCTTAAAGTACAATAGTCCAATGATCTTACTACAATTGATATTTCTAGGACTCATCATTTCTGTAGGGGAGAATTTTGCTTTGTGGGGAGTTACTTATTGTCTATTTCTTAAGAAATTATGCTTTTTGGTCATGTTTCACCTGAACAAAATCCAAGATAGATTTTGAAATAACCATTTGCAGCTAATCAGCAATCTGGGAGCTTACCAGACTCATGAGAAATCGTCTTAACAGTGAGAAGCTTCACACTCTCTTTATCAGACTGAGGTCTATTTGGAACAGAAAATATAAGTCAACACCACAGTAATTAACATTGCATGTCTGTGAAAGAAAATATACATGATATAAACAGAATGAAGAAGATATGCAAGAATATATATTTTTTATGTGTTTCTATGACAAACCTGTGTCTTTTTACATACAGACATACATATACCTTTGTAGCACTTTCTATTTCTAGAATCAAACCAATAAATCTCTGTCATACTGTTAAGCAATGATAGGTAAATCAAACACAAAACGGGGTCATGTGAAACATTGCTCACAAGGTCCATATTGCACAGGTCTCCAGTCCTGCATTACGAAAGGGAAGACATAGGGGTGTTTCCCAGCCTTTTGGGCCCATGCCGAGGTCTGGGGAGCTCTTTTCATGAAGCTGTGGCTACTGCAGTAAAGTGTCTATTCTGACCAAGAGTTCCCACCTATCCTTTCCCACATTCTAAACAGTTTCAAACCCAGATTAGTTTTTTGGACATCTCAAGAGACACCATTTCGAATAGATAAGAAGGGTAGGTGACCTAAGGATATTATTTTTAAAGTCCTCTATTCGATGAACATACAAAAACAACTACATGAAGGCAGGCTGCAAATTTGGGTCAACAAAGAAGTCTTAACTACAAAACTTGTTTTTGACATTAAAACAATTTATTTCTTTATAGAACCTTGACTGTAACAGCTGGCTGGATTGGTGACAACTGATTTTTTTTGTTTTGATAAACTCAGAATAACCATCTACTGCTAAGATAAAGCCACTCAGAGCTGTCTCACAGTGCAGTCATGATTATCCCCTGTGATAAACATACTGAAAATTTCACTGGAAAATCTCTTTCTAAACTCTAGGTATGTTTTCTATGAGATTTTTCCGTATAGTTACTTATATTCATCCTTCTATCTTTGCATTTCATCTTTATTTTTGTTTTTATTTATTTATTTTAGAGAAAAAGAGAGAGAGGGAGCACAAGTGGGGGGAGGGGCAGAGAAAGATGGGGAGAGAGAACCCCAAGCAGACTCCCCGTTGAGCGTGGAGCCCACGAGCCTTGATCTCTCAACATTAAGATCATGACCTGAGCTGAGATCAAGAGTCAGACGCTTAACCGACTGAGCCACCCAGGCAGGCGCCCCTGCATTTTACCTTTTGATTTCCCATTTTACTACCTTATCCAAGATTAAGAACAATGTCTCTTTCTAGTTGTTGGAATTTCTCTGTTGATTCAGAGAGTTCTGACAAAGAGCCAAACCTTGTTTCTTGGGCTTTTTACACAAATTATTTAAAAAATAAACCAAAATGTGTAAGTAGAAGATTAATTTTTTTTTTCCTTATATAAAAGGCAGGGTCAGAGCTTCTGGGGAAAAAAAAAATGATGTTGCTACTTACTGGTCATTTCCATTTTCTGGTGTGCCTAGGGAAGGAAAGAACAGTTATTAGAGCTGTGAGGAGCTTGACTATAAAAACAAACAAAAACAACCCCAAGTCCTCTGCTACTTTCTGTGCAGAGATGTTTATGATGCCATTTTGTAACTTTTTTGTCTCCCCTCCAGCTCCACTAGTCTTTTTCCCAGATATGGTTCCTATTATTCCTCAGGTATGGCTAATACATTCCTGGGATAGTCCTAAGTAGGCCAACTCCACTGAATTTAGTTCTGGACTAATTTCAATCTTATAGTTTCATATTGTTATGTGAAACTACTATCCATTATCACACATCCCACAGATACTAGAAAATGTCTCAGTTAATTTCAGTATCTCTGAAAAAAAATTTTCCTCAAAGTATCACATTACCTTTTTATACCAGAGAATTGAATTTTTGGCTCTCCTTCATACACTGCTCTTTCTGGAGACACAAATCACTGTATTTGCGGTGAACAACAATGTAGACTTTGCTTCTAATTGCATCTGGAGCCCACTGATTTGGCCTCTCAAAAGTGCTCTGCAAAATGTCACTGAGGTTACTAACTGTAACTAATCTTTTTTTGTTTTGCTGGGCTGCTCCACCAGGGTCTGACAGAATAATTTGGGGTATAGAGTGAGAATTTGGAATGATTCATTCTGCACAAAGCCTTGGATGTTAGGGAGGATTTGTTGGTGGTCAAACCCTGCATCATTAATCTGTGACGCCTTAAGCAAACTAATGTAATTGCTTAGGTTCCCCCCCTGTTTTGCTCCCAATTTTTTGTGGATTTATTTCATAGGTACTCAACTTTTGTCTCTTGGATTTCCTTTCACCTCTAATGTAGTCCTTGTCTTTGGGATGTGCCCTTTAAATACAATTCTCCTGGTGGTGACCATCATTATTTTACAAAGAGTTTGATTTCCACTGATATTTTGGCTACTTCTATTTCTGTCACCTTGGCTAAGATATGCCATCATGACTCTTAATCCCTAGGATTCAACTCATGGCACCATATGCTATTCTTTAACTCGATCTAACTTTGTCTTCCCAACATCAGTAGGATTTTAACAGCATTTTTTTATTCCTATTTTAAGTGTTATGTATGATATCACTTGTGATGCTCATAACCCTATTTCAGAATGAGTTGATACTTTTTTGCGTGCCTGTTTTAGTACTTTTCCTCAATACTGTAATTCAGTTTCATTAGCAGATAGATGCATACCAAAAGATTACCTTCTGCATATAGGCTGTTCTTCCTTGGGTTAAAGCTCAGACTGCTGTCAACATTATCTAGATAAGCTTAATTTCATATCAAAATCTCTGATTCATGTTATCTTCCACACAGAGAGGGTTTACAAATTTTCTGAACTTGATAAAGTCTCACCCACATACTTCAAGAGAGATTAACTGTAGGTGTTTAATGGTGCTAATTTAATAACAATGCTGTGAAACTTCTGTTTGGAAAACAAAGTTAACAATAACCAAATAGATTTGGCTAATTGTACAATTGCTGAACTTTGTTATAAAGTATTATATGCCTCCACAATAACTCTCCATAGCTGTAGGAATTTTACACTTATTTTCCCTGAATGATCCAATTCATCCAATTCATCTTCTTCATTAGAAAATGTCAACTTTTCAAATAACTTATTTGCAAATCTTCTTAAGCAAAGCAGTCTTTCAGTGTAGGGCATTTTTACAAATGGATTTAGCACATTAATTTTTTACCTATCCTACATACTCAACACCCACAGGCTTTAACTTGGATGGTCAATTTCCCATAAAAGATAGGACTGGTGGTTTAGAAACTTAGAGAAAGTAAACTGATTTATAAAATTGCTATTTCCCCTCTGGAAATAGACTAAGGAAACATATTTCAGACATTATTAAGAAGTTTATTCACAAACTCCCAAAAGGAAAGGCATTTATTTGTTTTCTGCTCATTTTCCAATAAGAGCTAAAATGAACACTACTGGTGTTTTGTGTTAACTTTGCCTTGTGCTTGTGCCCTGAACTCTCTGTGTGGTGCGTGGTGGAGACTGGCTGCAGGAACAGCATCCCTTAATGCCCTGGGGGCACACTCTTTATGGGGTAAAGAAGAGTATGGCTTGCGTATCTTATAAAAATAATCAATTTTGGGGTGCCGGCATGATGCACGTGATCTGGTAAGTGTCCAACTCTTGGTTTCAGCTCAGCTCATGACCTTAGGGTGGTGAGAATGAGTCCAGTAATAGGCACCTCACTCAGTACGGAGTCTGCTTGAGATTCTCTCTCCCTTTCCCTCTGCCCTTTCAACTCATGCTCTCTCTTTCTCAAATAAATAAATATTAAAAAAATACATTTGGTTTCAGGAGAATTTAGAGATTCATCACTTCCATACATCACCCGATGTTCCTCACATGTGCTTTCCTTAATCCCCACACTCGTTTCACCCACCTCCCTCCAGCATCTCTCCATGTGTTCTCTATAGTTGAGAGCAGCAGTAAAGAAGAGAAGGAAAGACTTTTAAAGAAGCGAGGAAAGACTTTAAATGCCATGGGAGAGATTAAGGAGGATAAGAAAGAATTGTCAAGCTTAAAACCCACTAAAAATTGCAATCATGTTTAATTCTGAGGAGCTTTATTAATCATTAATCAGCAGAACCCCCAGTCACAGAACAACCTTCCCTGGAAGGAAGCTCTGCCCCCCAGGATGGCCCATGTCACAGAATGCCCTTCATGAGATTGTGGGGCCCTCACCTAAATTCTTAGCAATGCTTACTTCTATTCTCTGTCACATGGAAGTGGAAAAATTCTTCACTACAGATAAGGTATGTCGTTTTCTGCCTTCGTTCACTACCATAATCCCTTGGCCACTCGCAAAACTGGGGTTCTTTCATTAAAAAGAATCTGTCCATATCTGATAATATCTGCCACCAGCAGATAATCCTCATCAATCCATTCATCAGCATTCAATGGATTTTTCTGTCCCTTCCCCTCTATTTCTGTGATCAAGCAATAGGGCATTTTATTTCTTTCTGTAATCCTTCTCTCCCCTTAAGAGTTTAAATTCAAGTTTAGACTGAACGTACATTCACCTTTGAAAAAACAAAATGAAACAAAACCCTGTTACCTACCTGGGTCTGTCTTCCAGCACATTCGATACAAACCCACAAGAACAAATGCAGAAAGTGTCACTACAATCAAAGCAATCACCACTGGCAAAATAATACCTAAAAGTATTGAAGACATTGGCAATTAGAGTGGCTATTGAATTTAACAGTAAAGAAGTTACAGAACAAAAGCAGGCATACATCTTTCCTTCTTTAAACATCACTCTATTAAACATACTATATTTTCAGCAAAGAAGACGTATCTGATTCAAAGGTTTTCCTCTAGTTGTCATTTCTGATGTATCCACTTGATGTCAGTCTTGCAGCCTTTTGAAATAAAGTTCCAAACGTAAGGGAGCTGGTTTCCTCACCTTCTTAGAGACTGGAGAAGTGAGGAGATGGAAGACTGGAGAAGCAGAAGATGTCCTCTAGACTATAAACCCACATTCACACATTATATTCTTTACTACTTTATAATACGGTTACCAGAATCAATCAATCTATCTATCTATCTATCATCTATCACGTACTGGAACTGCTCTAGCTGTGATGTTGGCTTCCTAAAAAACCCAGAAATTCTTAATTTCTTGGGAAATGAGTGGATTTTTTCTATTCAGTCATAGAATACACATACATGGTATATGGTATATATGTTTTGGCTAAAATGGAGCATTTCTTTAAAGCCCATTTTTAACATAAGGTAAAGTTCTGTGAAGGTGAACCATTCATTTTTATGGAGCTCTCTGCCAGTGCACTTATGGCGTATCTTTCCATAATAATATCTTAGAACTAGAAAAGGCATAAAATAGCATAAGTGGACATAAGTACATATCAAGGTGGATATGATTTCTAAAAACGAGCACATGGTTCAAGAATGGTGTATGTGTTTATGTGCACACACATTTAAGGGAGTGGTGTTGTGACAGTAAATTGGGGTGAGTTTTTATTCAGAAGAGGGTCTTGCTGTTTCAGTTTGGCTTTTAGCATCTGGTCTTCTTTTGTGACAGTCATTGCCCAGGTTAAAACATGGTGATGAAAAAACAGAGCTGTCATAGTCATACAACCAGAGATGCAGAGGCCATAGTGATAGTGATAGTTTACTGAGTATTCTCATCGGCTTGCTTATGTCCTCCTCATATTTATCCAGTTTTCTGTAGGATGGCTTCTACTTCCAATTTTATAGTTAAATATTTGCTTCATATTAGACCTTGAGTGAGATCATGAGTGCCTCCAAAAATGAAGATGCTGTGAATTAGCAGGTCGATAAATGCAGTGGTGACTTTTTGAATGGGATGGCTTTACCTAAATCTAGATCATCTTTTGTCATCAGCTTCATATACATTCATCTCATTCTTAATTTCTAGGGAAATGAGTGGATTTTTTTTCTATTTAGTCCTAGAATACACACTTGGTTACATGATATATTTATGTTTTGGCTAAAATGGAGCATTTCTTTAAAGGCCATTTTTAACATAAGGTAAAGTTCTGTGAAGGCGAACAATTTATCTTTACGGAGCTCTCTGCCTATGCGCTTTGGCTTATCTGAGACTAGTCTTATCCATTCACCTTGACCCTTGGTGGTAATCGCTTAATGCCGGGGTAAGAAAAAAATCCCAAAGTGTGTTCATTAAAACCAGACCCAACAGCAGGAAATTCTCAAAATAGGCAGTAATTATGTAGGATTATCATGAAATTGCAGGTTCAGCAAAGTTGACAAAAAACTGTCTATACTCGAATCCTCTCGGTTATCAGCCACATTAAAACATTTTGAGTATTTGTTGACACAAATGAAGAAACGTCTTTTACTCACTGGAGTAAGAGGGGTTGACTGAAGAAGAGCTTGCGTTTTTTGCATCTTCAGTACCTATTATTTTAAAAAAGAAAAACAATAGGTCACCTTTGGTTAATGTATGCCAATCCTCACAATCCACCCCTCCCAACCCCCATTTAACTAAGCCTCTGTGATTTCTAGGTATGATGTTTTCAAGTGGAAGCAAAACAAAACAAAACCCCTCATTCTGAAAGAACTCTGTTTTGTAAATCAAGACTGGTAGGGAGTTAATGTATACAATTTGACGACTTTGGACAAATGCCTATACCTGTGAAACTATCACCACAATCAAGGTAATAGACATGTCTATCACTTTCAAAGTTTCCTTGTGTCCTTGCTTTACCGTGGATATGCAGTTTTGTTTTGTATTTCAATTATACCTCGATAAAGCTGTTAAAAAAAGATTCATAAGGTTTTCTTGGTGAGAAGGGATCAAGGAAAGCACATGTCCACTCATGCACAGAAGTCATACCTTGAAACTGGGAGTTGTTTCCTGGCATTGTTACTGAGACTGAGGGTGATGTACTGGTATGAGAAGTTGACCCCTCTGGAGGTAGAGAACTACCTGTAGGGAAATCACAAATCCAGTCAGACGAGGGTATTGATTCTTCTTACTGAATTTCTTTGCAGATTTTACAGTTTGCATTTCTGAGGACCTGTGAAAACTGTTTATTGTGGAATCATAGGATACACACAATCATACATTAAATCATAAGTTCCTCTATTCCTCTTGTAAAGATGATTAAAGTTGGGATCACAAAAGCTGGGTATCAGTATCACATCTTTAAGGATTGGCCAAGAAAGCTGGAGTAAGTCTCTTTCCTAGGCTGCAGTCTGTATCACCCGCTGCATGAAAGTTTTGTGGGATGCAAATCTCTTCAGAAGCAGTAGTCACATTTCAGATATCACAACTTTGGGGGATAGAGATTTTTTTTTTTCCAACACACATTCTTAAAATAGACATAAATGCACAAGACTTCAGATTTTATCCTGTTTCTTAGTGATTGAATAAAAGATTGTCACTGAAGCTTTGGTTAAAAGGATTGAGGAAGATAGCAAGGAAGATTGCTTCATTTTCACCTTTAAAACTCAGTGGTTCTTTACACATATGTGCCTTTTCTAGAATAACTGCTGCTTGCTTGCATTTTCATCACTGTTTCATGCTCTTTTCTTCCAAAGAAATTGTTAATTTGAAGTTTATCATTATTATTATTATTATTAATTTGTTTAATTCAACATCTGCCACCTTTCATCAGAAGGACTGAAACAAAGTTCTAAATAAAAGTGCATTATTCAACATCTACTAATCTCAACAAGTTGCAAAGAAATACCAATATGTAAATTCTTTATAAGTTTGTAGTATCTGTTCTTGTGAATTTGAGATGAAGCACTGTTTGTATTTAGAATGGTTTTGAAAAAGAATTATTTTTCAAAGAATGTAGTTTCAAGTAATTTCCTTTGATCACACCTGTTTGCCTTTTCTCACCACTGAAGTTTAAGTTCCTGCAGTGTGAAGGCCGTAACTGCCACCATACTCCACATGGGGCTCTAATGGCAGTGGGTGTGCACTGAAATGGAGCTGGCTGCTTGGCTGAAGCAAGAGGCATTTCTTATAATTACGGCCCCCTTAGGAGTACTGAGGACGTGTATAATTGCATCAGAGAAATTGATATTGCCTATGACTGCCTTGGATCTTTCCCTTTTTGCCACCCACAGCCCAGCACGCCCTGCCTGCTCATGCATTTTTGACATCTGTGGGGGAAGAATAATGTTTAGAGTCTGTACCGTTCTTGCCATGCAAGAGATCTGTGGGAGGAAGCTAGATATATGCCCATAAGAACAAAGAAAAATGTCAGGCTAGTGCACTACACAGGCAGAAAAAGAAATATTAAATGAAAGAGTGGGAACTAGCTGAAACTGTGGTACTTTCAGCTGCTTTTTCCTGTGTCAAGTGTTTTAGTGAGAATGTTGCCCTTTTGATTGTGCTGGTAGAGAACAAGATGGCCGATTAAATTACCAATAGTATTAAGCTCCCTGGGATTTCCCAATGGTTAATTTTCAAGATTCCATACCCTATCTTACTATCTTCTCATAGACAAGCTAAGTGGTTACAATTCTGATTATTACCTCTGTGGTTTAGATAAAACTCCAAACTGCCCTACTTAACACATGTTGATTGTCCAGTGCCATCTGTTATTACTTACGATCCATAGGCTTGGCAATAGTTAACCTTCTCAAAAGAAGAATTTATTGGCTCCTTGGACAAAGACTTTAAAATTTTTGGTTTTCTTTTAACCTCAACCTTCAACTGATAAATCGTTTCTTGGGGCATCTGCTGGCTCAGTTGGTTGAATGTCTCTGATTCTGGCTCAGGTCGTGATCTCATGGGTCATGTGATCAAGCCCTGAGTTGGGCTAAGCTCTCAGCAGTAAGTCTGATTCAGAGTCTCTCTCCCTATCTCTCTGCCCTTCCCCCCACTCATGCTCTTATTCTCTCTCTCTCTTTCTCAAATAAATAGATAAATACTAAAAAAAAAAAATTCTGAATCTGGTACACCTACACACGCACTTACTTTGCCTCTGTTACATGTAATGCCTTCTGGCATTTTGTTTTCTATTGTCTTTTATTTAATTTTTTCCAATACTGGCCATAACCCACTTGTGGAAACTAACTCACAGTTTGAGGAAACTTGTCTATTAGCATGCTCATATCAATGAAATTATTATTCTTGGCTTAATTCATAAATTGTGGCCTAATGGAATTCTTTCTGTGACTAAGATAGAGGAATCCATGATGTGTTCAGAGCTGATGATGTTTGTGGATTTTGTTGAGACTCGGTTATGCTACATTACTACTAAAACAGCATTGACAGAGGAGATACAGGAGTATAGTGGAGTAAAGGCTTGATTCTGAAGTCAGAGTAGGTAGGTTCAAATCATTCCTTAGAATGCTGGGCAAGTCATTTAAACTCTTTGTGCTTGAGTTTCCACATGTACAAGTGGTGATTTTAATATTTCTATATCATAGTGTTGTAAAGTTAAATGGGTAAAATTAAATTTAAATGGCTTAGAAAAGTACTTGATACTAAGATATTTATATTATGTTATTTTATAATAATATTTTATTATTATATTATTTTATAATATTTTTATTATATTGTGATTAGGCCTCTAAAGAGTTGTACTTTTCAATCACAGTCAACTTGTCCCATTTTTTCCAAAAATTCTTGATGTAAAAATATATGCAATAGACTATTCAGACACCTCCATGTTTTTGGATACCTCTTTTCTCTAACCAGGAACTGGAATGACTGGAGTATACAGCACTCTTAGATGACATAGATTTATAGTGGGACCCTGACTTTTGGTGATGATAATGATTATTTAATTGCAAATATGTTGTGTCATAATTTTTTAAAAATTTTATTTATTTGTTTGACAGAGAGAGTACAAGCAGGGAGAGCAGCAGAGGGAGTGGAAGAAGCAGGCTCCCCTGCTGAGCACGGAGCCCAACGTGGGGCTTGATCCCAGGACCCTGGGATCAAGACCTGAGCTGAAGGCAGAGGCTTACCCTACTAAGCAATCCAGGTGCCCCTGTTGGGTCACAATTTAAACCCAGTTTGCAAGAGAGAAAAATCAACTACAGGCTGTGTAATTGACCAAGCTTCCCCACCTGCTTTCTGAAATTCACTGTTGTATTCTTTCTGATGCCATGTGTCCCCCAGGCTGCTCCCAGTCCGTGACTGAGCCTAGCAAAGATAAGGAAGCAGGCTTGTTCCTGGGAGTCAGAAACTCCTCTGAGGAGAGACTCAGACTGGAGAAGTCCCTGTTGCCCTTTAAGAGGGGGTATATAAGATACATAGATATTAATGGGAGAAAAGTGTGATTGGCAGTAGAGGAGAAGACATTCTACATGAAAAAGAAAGAAAAATTATATATTCTATTTTTATTTCTTATATGTTGCCTACACTTCTTTCTAAAATGTGGACACTTAAAGTTAAGTACCTGAGAGGCTAAACTCAATTAAATTCAATGATTTTTTTCCCATTGCTTGTAAATAATTGGGACTAGTGTTTAATTTCAATTTGATGGATTCATGTCTCATTTTTAAAAATAACTTTTCAGTATTTAACACAATAAATCATTTACTCTTCCTTAACCCCCCATCTTCATGTGGTTTGCAGCAGGAACACAGCTTATGGCTTCTTCTTCTTGGTCTCCAGCTGCTTCCCCTTTCTTTGTCTGACTCACAATCTTTGAGGGTCCTGGAGCTTAGTACTTGTCCTCATCTCTAACTACAATAATTTTCTTGACGATCTCATTCAATTTCAAGGCTTAAATACAACATCAATCCCACTGATCCCTGAATTTATAGTCCCAGCCCAGATCTCATTCTTAAACTCCAAATTCATAAAGCTACATGCTTATTCAGCAAATAACAAACATCTTAAATTCAACACATCCAAACTTGAACTTCTACTTCATCTGCAGCCTTCCCATCTGGCAATCATTCCTTCCAATCTTTCAGGCGAAAGACCTCACAGCTATTTTTGCCTCATCTTTTGCATCCTAGCCCACATGCAGGATCAGCAGGAATCTCTATTGGCTTCACCTCCGAAATATATACAGAATTGGAGACTTCACGCAACCTACCCTGTGACTACCCTGGTCCAAGCTAATAGCATTCCTCTCCTGGAAAATTTCCAAAGTATTTTTGCTTCATCTAACAGGCTCTCCTTAGTTCTCAGATTTACATTTATAAAATATGAGTCAGATCATGTCACTACTTTGCTCCAGACACCCAATGTTTCCCCATTCCACTTATGGAAAAAACCAAAGTCCTTGCGATAACCCTCCAAAACCTAGGCAATCTGCCTGGCAAATTTCCTACCCCATTTACTCAGTACAGGTGCTGAAACACACGGGATCTCTCCTCAAGTTCTAAGTCTGCCTGGGGTGCTCTTCTCTCACGGACTGTTTTGCTTACTTTCCTGCATTTAGTCAAATCTTTTTTTTTTTTTTTAAGATTTTATTTATTTATTTGACAGAGAGAGAGATCACAAGCAGGCAGAGAGGCAGGCAGAGAGAGAGGAGGAAGCAGGCTCTCCGATGAGCAGAGAGCCCGATGCGGGGCTCGATCCCAGGACCCTGGGATCATGACCTGAGCTGAAGGCAGAGGTTTTAACCCACTGAGCCACCCAGGTGCCCCTACTCAAATCTTTTTAGGTAAGTTTACCTTGATCGTTTTTTTTGGTCCTGCAAACTGGTCCCCACCTTTCTTCACCTAGTGAGCTCTCTTTCCTACACTGCTGTGAATTCTCTCTTTCTCATCACATTGACCACCTTCTAACTAAGACCCTTGTGGACAAGGATAATATTTTGTTCACTCATGTTTCCCAAATGTTAGAACAATGTCTGGAAGTAGGGTCTCTAAGTCTTTGCTTTATGGGTAAACAAAATTTTTGGCAGAAGTGACTACTGCTAAAGATTAAATGAATTAATGGGCATACCATTTGTGTCTTCATATTTGGACAGATGCATGTTTAAGATAATTGTATCATTAATATTTTCATTCATTCTACAATAAGAAAAAATAGACACCTACTCCAGTTCAACAGGAGATACTGAGAGAAATAGAGTAGAATACAAGGGTAGTTATTGCATTTAAGGAGCTTATATTCTAGTAGATCATGACCTGAGCCAAAGGCAGATGTTTAATGGACTAAGTTACCCAGGTGCCCCAAACTTAGTGTACTCTTAAAACAATGCAAAAAAAAGATCACCTCAAATTTCTTTCACTTTGCTTTGGGTCATCAATGTGACTAACCTTGGTTAACAGAATCTTCTAACCCAGTGATAACTGTGAAAGGAGATTTATTTACTTTACATAACTTTGTAGAATTATATGTTGAAGAAGCATGTATTTTTTTTGTTATTTGAATGTGAATAGTCATTAATTTCCAGAAAGCTGTATACAGTATACAAAGAATGAATGAGGCACTGCATTAATCATCTCATTCTGAAATATTTTTAATCTTGTGCTTTAAACATGAGAGATATTGTGGCTTGGAACTAAGACGTAAACCAAGTAGAACTTGAAAGTCTTTCTTTTCCCTTTTCATTATACCAGGTAACCAACAGATTTTAAGTGAGTTAAGTTCAACTTATTTGTTAACAGCATCATTATTAGTGAAATCAATGAAATTTTTTCTCAACATTCTAAAGGTTTAGAGTGTTTTTACCTTCCCCTAATGTAGAAACATCATTTTACCTTAAATTCACAATTTGAATAACATGACCTGAAAACATTGAAAAGCTTTAAAATATATAACTGTGCCAATGTTATGTTTTCTGAGAATAAGAAAGTAAGCATTTCAAAATATGGACATGAAAATATTAAATAGGATTTTTATTTTCAAACCCTTTCAGGGTCCTATGTGTCAGGCACTGTTCTAAGTATTTTCAAATATTAACTCATTCAACTATCACATTATAAATATTTGCATTTTACAAAGTGGAAACTGAAGCCCAGGGAGAGTAAGTGATTTGCCCAATATTACGCAGCCAGCAGGTGTCAGTCAGGACTTGAATGCAGGCTCTCCAGTCTGTGCTGTCAAACATCAATCCATGCTGCTTGCTCTTGCATTTCAGCAGGAATGAGTTACAAGTTTATGTCTCTTATTTTTGTTACATTAAATATAGTCTATTTCAATTTAGACCCCAATCAAGACAAACTTGTTTCCATCAAGGCAAACTAAACACCTCATTCCTTCAACAGGACAAACCAGACCATGCAGATACATACAAGAAGACAGAGAGAATTATTCCTAATATATTAGATAAAGCACATTGTAGAGTTTATAAGGCACACACCATTAGTAATAACATTGAAATGTATTGGCTTTTAAAGTGAATGCTGGGTAGCTAATCAGTAGAGACTGTGAGTTCTTATGACTTTCCGTGTAGACTAGAGAGGCACAAGCACTTCTCAGAGACTCCACAGATTTCTGAACCAGAAGAGAAACCACTCAGCTATATCCAAATTTATACCGTTTCCTAAGTGAAAGTTTATGGCAGACCCTATCACTTCAATATTGACATTTTCCATTTGTAAGTCCTTTTATTCTCAACTAATCTTTAAAAATTTATAAAATTTCTAAGTTAAAAAAACAAAACACAATAAACCTCTGGATACTGCTTTACTATAGGTATATTTTTAGCTTGAGTGGATTCTACCTGAATAATTGTGTCAAGATTCTGTTATTCAAAGTTAGAATACTCAGGTAAGTAACCTTCTGCATAGAAGGATCGATGCTTCACATTATGAATTCCTAGAGGTCAGCAACCAATTCTCAAGCATTTCACAGGGTGTTGAGCACAATGAAGATGCCCGGCTGGAGAATTCTCCTTTCCAAAAGTCCAGTGATCAGATTTGGTAGGACTAGTAATGTCTGCTCTGGCTTCTAATTTTCCATCAAAATTAATGTCTACAATGCAATTGAGTTTGTGAAACACAGTTAAAAAAGTAAAGAAGATGGGTACAATGAGACCATTCTCAAGTTGTACTGATCGCTATGGGAATGTGGTTGCAATGACTAATTGTATGTGTCAACTTGACTTGGTCATGGGGTTCCCAGATATTTGGTCAAGCATTAGTCTGGCTATGTCTGTGAGTGTATTTTTTGAATGCTATTAACATGTGAATCAGTAGACTGAATAAAGTCTATGCCTCTCATCCAATCAGTGGAAGACCTGAATAGAATAAACAGGCTGATAACCCCTCAGTAAGAAATAAGGAGTAAAGAAGGAAATCTTCTGTCTCACTGCCTTGAGCTGGGACATAGGTCTTTCCTTGCATTTGGACTCAAACTGAAATATTGGGTCTTTCTGGGTCTCGAGCCTGCTGGCTTTCAGTCTGGAACATACACCACTGGCTCTCTTGGTTCTCAGGCCTTGGACTGGAACTATACAATTCATTCTCCCAGTCTCTAGGCTTCCTGGCTACGGATCTTGGGACTTCTCAGCTTTCAAAATGCATGAGCCAATTCCTTATAATAAATCTCTATACAGAGATATATAGAGTTTCTCTGGAGAACCCTGAGTAATATAGTTGTATTTTCCAGAAAATTGAGGGCTAGTCATTTATTTCTTTCCCAATCCATGGAGGCGTATTGGTCCATTTTTCTTCAGATCTAAGATCCCTTATCAAAGAAATCAAATTTCATTTTCAGGGACACATTATTATCTCTGCTCGTCTGTGGCAAAATGATAAGGCTAAAGAAAAGTGAATTTCGTCATTGCTTAAAATTGTCGTCATGGCCATATGATTCCTGCATTTAACTCTTGGGAATAAATAGTCCGGCATCACTTTTTCTTTGCATTTCCTCATTAGCTCTAACTCGGAGCTAGAAAAATGAGTAGGCAGAATAATCTGGAAGATACCCAGTCACTTCTTTCATGAACCTTTTCCTCATCTTCCTTACACTGCTTTCCTGTATAACACGACCACAGCTAAAGGGAGAGAAAAAATCTCTCCTTTCTCCAATCTTAACCTGAGGTTAAGAAGTCTGAAGTTTGTCTATGACACATCATTGTAGACCTGTATGGCCACTAGAGTTATTGCAGTATTTATTTATTTTTTACCATGCTGACTAGTATTCTTGGTAACCCTTAATGGCAGGCTCCAGTATCACTCAAAACTCTTAGCTAGAGTTACATGTGAAGAAACAGAAGAACTATTTATTAAATGCCTGGGTTAGTGGTGGTTGATCAAATATATGGTTCTGTGTATTTAGTATAGTATCATACTAAATTTGTGGTCTTACCATATATGTGATAGTTGGTAGGTGAAGTTTGACTTTCTCACATACTTCAGACACTAAGCCATTCTCAGCATTGTTAAAACACAACGATCCACCTCATACTGTGTTTCCTCTATTGAGTGGAATAAATGGCCATGTTTTCAGACCTTGATCAATCATTTCCTTATTACTATGACTATGTTATATCTATGTACAATTTCTTATAACTGGTGCTTTATGTACAGTTGCCTTGCTTATTTTGAATTCCCAAAGAGATTTTTATGTAAAAACAAGCATCAATTTCTATACTCTAAATAATAATTTTTGAAGTCAGTGGTAAAAACACATTTTTTCCAAGAAAATGAAAGCTGGATGCATAATATGAAGGAAAATGCCAAATGTATGACATATGATCTAATCAAAAGCTAAATGCATATTAGCTCATATTTATAAAAAGGAAGCAACAATAAAAATTCTGAAGACTAGAATTCTACCTCAATTTCTACCTAAAAATGTTAATTATTTCAAGTAAGATGCCTATTCTTGATCATATGAGTGACTTTCACAAATTTAATGATTGAAATCTTTGATAACAAACAAATAACTGAAAAAACAAATGATTACAGCTGTTAACAGATGTGTAACGAATACCTTTCATTACACTTTTTTTTTTTTTTTGAGTGAGTCTGGATTTAATCTACCCATAACAAATATCTCTGAAGTTAAGACTGACTTTTCTCATAGTTTATTAAATCAGTCTCACTTTTTTTTAATCCACTGTTCAAATCAATGACGTATTTATTATCTGTGTTAGGGGAACTAGTTTCTATAACTCAAAATTTAAGTAGTGTAGTTGGACTTTTTATTATAGTTAAAAATAAACTATAGTTAAAGCTGGCATTTTGTAAATTTTTCTCTTAAAGGATGCTTCGATCCCTCTCTTTAGGAGTTGATGATTTTGGCAGCTTCTCAATTCTCTTCCATATGTAACTTCTCCTGGATGACCAGTGCATGAAGCAGAAAGTAAGGACTTCTCCAGAGCAGTGCAAACCATCAGCCAATGCAAATTTGCCCTGTTTGTTTGGATGCACTGTTTTTATGTTTTGTTTTGCTTTGTTTTTCCCAGTGCTTTTTCCAGTGCATTTCTAGATTATGTAAATGGAAATAAGAATAAAAAAATATAGTGATGAGGTGAAATAAAGAGGATTAATATCAAAATAACTTTTACTCATGAGGAATATTGTGTAGAAGATAATTAAAAGTTAACAGCTTAAGCACTTCAGTTCTGAGTTCCTTGAACACATGATGGGGAAGGTAGACTGTGATGATCATTTTGTACATTTACTGTGAAAACAGACTCATAGTTTTCATGACTTTATTTTTTTGATAGTTTTTTAAGTTATGTAAGCTTCTAAGTTAATTTCACATATTTCTCATTTTTATATATACCAAAAGTGACCAAGATTGAGAACCTAAGAAATTTGTCACTTATAAAACTATGAGGTAGGATGTAGGAAGATAGAAGTTTCCTAGGTAATTACGATTTCAAAACAACAGAAAGACTCAACAATGGTTCCACCTTCCCCTGCCCAGCAATCTTTTCCAATTCCTATTGCATCATCATCCTCAATTTATTCAGTTTAAAACTTAGGATAAAAAAAAAAAACAAAAACAAGCTCTTCTTGGAGTGATAATATTTTAGGCTGTTAACTGTGGTTTGTAACACTAACTCTCGGGCTGCCAGGATCAGGCTGTGTTGGGAAACACAGAGAAGACAGTCACAGACACACTGTACTTCTGGGCAAGGGCAGGCTGACCTCAGAAACAGACCAGAACAGTGGGTTCTGGGCAGAGGACACTTGCACAGGCTTCATGCATTTGCCAGGGCTGGTTCCATTTACTCTTGCCACAGAGCATTCAGGCACATCCTATGGTCTGGTCTGCACTTTTTTTTTTTTTTTTTTTAAATGCAAGTTCTCCTAAACATTTTAGTTGCTATGTAATCTTTTCCTTTGTACTATTTTTCCATGCTCCCACACTGAGTGATCTTCATTATCTCATTTTGGGGATTTTACTCATGAATATTCTCAGAGAGAAGATAATTAACTTACCTGGTGTTCCTGCTGTTTTGATTGAACTCTGATTCTCAGCTTTAGAGGAAATAAAAGAAAAGACAATCACTGAAAGTAGTTACTGAATATCAGATTTACTCTCCCAATTGTTATGGGTGGTAAATGGGTATAGATCCTACTTCATTTTTAATTCACTTTTCTTTAAATCATAAAATCACACAGTCTTCATGGTTAGAAAAACTTCAGAGCATGGGTCCAATTTTTTCTTAAAAGAGCCAAATAGCAAATATTTTAGGCTTTGTGGATCTGAAGTCACTCTTGTAACTATTCAACTTTGCCACTGTACTGTGAATGCAGCCATACACATAATACTTAAAGAGTAAGTACGGCTGTATTCCAAAGAAACTTTACTTAGAAAACTTTACTTAGAAAAGTAGGTGGGGTTCTAGATTGGGTCTGTAGGCCATAGTTTGCTGAATCCTGTTTTAGAGCATCTGGTCCAACTTCACATCCTCAATAAACCAGGATATTGCAGACAACTACCTATCTTTGGGGAGGGCTTCATGAGTGACACTGCCGTGTGTCATATTCTCACTAAGATATGACATATCTCTTGACTTGAGGAAGTTTCAGGAAGGTTCAGACAGATACCTCTCAAACTTAGGGAAAAGTAAATATAGTTCAGATGACCTTTCTACCATAAAATTACTTGAGAAAATTATAATGAAAAGATCACTTTAACAACTTTGCAAAAATGCACCATGAACAAAATCTGTCATGTGAAAAATACAGAAAATGATTTTAAAACAAAGAGAATCCCATTAATGATCATTTAAAATATCCATTTGCTGGTGCACCTGGGTGGTTCAGTTAGGGTTAAGCATCTGACTCTTGATTTCAGCTCAGATCATGATCTCAGAGTAGTGAGATCGAGCCCTGGGTTGGGCTCCATGCTGCTTAAGATTCTCTATCTCCCTCTTCCCCTTTGCCCCTGCTCTCTCTCTCCCTCTCAAGAAAAGAAAAAAAAAAAAAAAGAAAGAAAGAAAGAAAGAAAGAAAAGAAAAGAATCCATGCCTCCCTTGTCTGTTCACTTGACTGTCAAGTTCACTTGACTGCCTGTCGGCATCTGAAATTAAACATGCTTAAAACAGAACTTCTGACTGGTATCCTTAAATCTGTTTTTTCCCATGTTTTTTTGGTTCAATGTGTGGTACCATTGTCTCCAGCTGCACAAGCCAAAGAACAGGGGCCTTTCTTGATGTTCCTATTTTTTCACCCCATGGGCTCTAGCTTCAAAATATATTCCAGATATACTATTTAATTGGTAATTGTTCATCTAACACCCACCCCTCTCCCTGCAATGGCCACCTGGAAAAATCTATTTAAATTTAAACTTCACTGCCCTAATGGCTCCCTATACCTCTTACTACGGTTGGTAAGTCTCTACATGACATGGCCTCTGCCTTACTCAATTCATTTCCAACCATTCAGCCCCATTTCACCTTGTTTGGTAGATAACTTTATGGGGCTCTTCTTGCCTCAGGCTTCTCTGCTGGCTCTTCCCTATGCCTTGGTGTTCTCTCAGGCTACACGCTGGCTTCCTTCTATCTTTTGTAACTCTGTTCAGACGTCACCACTTAAAGAGGTCTTCTCTAACCCTCTCACCTAAAGTCATCTCCTTATTTCTCTTCAAACTACTCTACCATGTGGCTTCATTTGCTCAACAATGTTTTATTATTACAGTGACAATTATTTAATTTTTCTAAAATGTGTTTGTTGTCAGTGACATTTAATTTTTTTAAATGTGTTTGTTGTCAGTGGAATGTAAATCCATGAGGACAGATATTACTTGTTTTATTCAGAGCCACGATTCTAGTACCTACCACCAGGTCTTTAGTAAAAATGTGGGATGAATGAGTGAGAATAGAAAACAAAAATAATAATAAAGAAGACAAATTCTGCTTACCTGAATTCAATTTTTAAGGAAAAAAAAGGAATGATTTATTTAAAATTTGCTAGTTAGATAATGATAGCTACCATTTTTAAAGGAAACTCTTAGGATCAGTTCCATATATTATTTGCTGGTGTCTGCAAAGGAGACATCATTCCATTCTGCAGATCTACAAATATTAGCTGAGAAAAGTGAAACTACTTTCTCAAGATGGGGACAATGACTATAAATCAGGTCTGGTCTGGTCATTTTAATGTCCATCCTCTTCTTCTAAAAAAGACAGATTTTCTATCCAATAAACCACTCTGCATAGAAAGCCTATGTAATTGATTTCTATTTTGATAACTAATTAAAATACTTTTGAAAATGATATAATGCTGAATTTGGAAGACACACTTAAAATATTTATCAGTGGTTGGTGACTTAAAATCTGTGAGTCGAGTTTGATTTAAAATGTGATATGGAAGTCTTATGAAATGCAAATGAACTTCAAAATGTCTAAACTTTTATCCACATTAATCCAAAGCTAAACTTTACTCAATTAACTTTTAAAACAGAAAGTTTAAACAGCAATACGATAAGTAATTTTGATAATAGGATTTACTTAAAAGATCTTACAAAGGATATTGTGTTTCTAGCTATAAATGCATATATGACTGTGTAGAGTTATCTATAGAAAATATCATTAACAGGCAAGGAGAAAGAATACATATATGGCCATTCCATATATATTCCATATATAATTCTTTATTGATTTGCCTAAAAATAATTTCCTATGAAAATTCAATCTTTCTTTTTTTTTTTTTTTTAAGACTTTATTTATCTGTCAGAGAGCTGCACAAGCAGGGGGAGCAGCAGGCAGAAAAAGAAGCAGGCTTCCCATTGAGCAAGGAGTCCGACACTGGACTTGATCCCAGGACTCCAGGATCACGACCCGAGCTGAAAGCAGACACTTAACTGACTGAGCCACCCAGGCATCCCTCAGGTTTTCCTTATCATTCACATGTATAACACATTGGTTGACTCATTATAATTGTCTAAGAGTTGGCTGACCCTCAACAGCATAGGTTTGAACTGTGTGCTCCCACTTAAACATGGATTTTTTTTTATATATTACTGTACTATAAATGTATTTTCTCTTCCTTATGATTTCCTTAATAACATTTTCTCTTCTCTAGCTTACTTTATTGTCAGGATACAGTATGTGATGCATATGACACAGAAACATGTTATTTGACTGTTTATGTTACTGGTAAGGTCAACAGAAAGCCAATAATAATTAACTTTTTGGGAAGTCAAAACTTCTATGTGTATTTTCTACTATTCAGGGGGTCAGCGCCACTAACACCCATGTTGGTCAAGGGTCAACGTATATTTCTGGTTTGGCTAAACTGTGACTTGTGTGTGACTAAGACTGTGTTATCCTGATAATTCCTCTTGTATCTGTCCACATGAAATGATACAAATGAATTAAATATCACATAAGAAATGTTCTGACAAGTTCCCAAATAAGTGGCATGGTAAATGGTGCAATTCACAAAAGAAATAATGAGGCGGAACGATCTGGTAAATGACTGTTTCCCAAAGGCTGAGGTGCATAGCATTGTATGAGAGGTTCCATATGGCAGAACTGGAAAGCTGATTGAAACATTCAGCGAGAACGTTATTTGTTTTTCAGCCTTCGTTCAGTTTATTTGGTTATTTCAATGAAGAACTTTCAAAATCACAATCTAAAACAAATGTGTCATTAATATCTAATTTGCTTATCTTGATTTATTTTTTAAACAAGAATGAGCAAGCCTCAAACTAAAAGCCTTTGGCAAGCAACAAAATCTAGCTATAATTTAATTATATTTTGTTTATATCAGTGATTTTATAGCTCCTGTTGATGCCTACTGAAACAGTTTTTCATTTATGATGGTTTTCTTTTCAAGCAAATTTAAGAATAAAAAGTGCATCAGTTGAAAGAAAGCACT
This sequence comes from Lontra canadensis, assembly GCF_010015895.1. Lineage (NCBI taxonomy): Eukaryota > Metazoa > Chordata > Mammalia > Carnivora > Mustelidae > Lontra > Lontra canadensis. The sequence goes on along the minus strand of NW_022630995.1, from coordinate 105,414,038 downwards.
AAATAAATAATAGTGCCAATGGTTTACATATCTCGTGACACTCATAAAGTTGAGGGAAATACTGAGGCAAAATCTTGTAGAGGCCCTTGATGGATGTGCAGGATTGGAAGAAACAGTTGGAGGAAAGAAGAGGGGAAGAAAGAATAGGATCATGCAAACGAGGAGGGCAGGGTGAGAAAAACCACAGTCAAGAATAAATCTGGCCTGGTGGGCGGCAGCAAGAGAATCACCTTTCTTAGAATCACAGGCTTATGTTCAGGGAGCCAGCCAGTCAGCCAATTTGCGTTGTAATTATTGAACACTTACTTGTCAAGCATATGATACACCCAATTAAAAGCAAGTTGTTTTCTACTACCTTTAGATACTTTATGTAAAATAGTTGTAATGAGAACAAGTGAAGAGTTTATAGGGCTCGTGGCAAGAAAAACAGCGTTTGAATTTCATCTTTTTAGTTTTTTTTTTTTTTCATTTTTTTAAAATTTATTTTCAGCGTAACAGTATTCATTGTTTTTGCACCACACCCAGTGCTCCATGCAATCCGTGCCCTCTCCAATACCCACCACCTGGTTCCCCCAACCTCCCGCCCCCTGCCCCTTCAAAACCCTCAGATTGGTTTTCAGAGTCCATAGTCTCTCATGGTTCACCTCCCCTTCCAATTTCCCTCAACTCCCTTCTCTTCTCTAACTCCCCTTGTCCTCCATGCTATTTTAACTCTAGCCAAGTCATTTAGTCTTTCTGAACTGGTTTCCTTGTTTGTGAAACTGGTGTCAAATACCAACCTTGCCTGGCTTGTATGAGGATTGTTATTAATAATATAATAGCTAATGTTTGTTGTGTTTACTTGACAGACACAGTTCTAAGCTTTGTCTACTTTATCTCTTTCACTCTTTTTTAAGATTTTATTTATTTATTTGACAGAGAGAGAGAGCACAAGCAGAGGGAGTGGCAGGCAGAGGGATAGGGAGAAGTAGGCTCTCTGCTGAGTAGGGAGCCCGACGCGGGGCTGGATCCCAGGACCTTGGGATCATGACCTGATTCGAAGGCAGACACTCAACCAACTGAGCCACCCAGGTACCCCATCTCTTTTATTCTTAACAAGAATCCCATAAGGTTATAATCTTATAGTTTTTTTACAGATGAGGGAACTGAGGCCTGGAGAAGTTAAATAGCTTACCAAAGGCCACGGGACAAATAAATGGTTGTGCTATTATTTGAACCTAAGCAATCCTGCTTCAGAATCATGCTTCATAGTCAATAAACCAACTTCCTCTTGGTGTGATTGAAGTGCCTAATTTTTATTTCAAGAAGGCAGTGTGCCTTCTACTGGGTATTTACCCTAAAAATACAAATGTAGTGATCCAAAGGTGCACATGCACCTGAATGTTTATAGTAGCAATGTCCACAAAAGCCAAACTATGGAAAGAGCCTAGATGTCCATCAACAGATGACTAGATAAAGAAGATGTGGTATATATATACAATGGAATACTATGCAGCCATCAAAAGAAATGAAATCTAGCCATCTGCAATGACATGGATGGAACTAGAGGGTATTATGCTGAGTGAAATAAGTCAATCAGAGAAAGACAATTATCATATGATCTCTCTGATATGAAGAATTTGAGAAACAAGACAGAGGAGGGAAACAAAACAAGGGAGGGAAAAATGAAACAAGACAAAACCAGAGAGGGAGACAAACCATAAGAGACTCTTAATCTCAGGAAACAAACTGGGGTTGCTGGAGGGGAGAGGGCTGGGAGGGATGCGATGGCTGGGTTATGGACATGGGGGAGGATATGTGCTATGGTGAGTGCTGTGAATTGTGTAAGACTGATGAATCACAGACCTGTACACCTGAAACAAATAATAAATTATATATTAATTTTTTAAAAAAGGCTGTGGGCTTTAAAAAGCAAGGCTTAGGCATAAGCTGTTCTCATGTTTAGCCACCAGTGTATCTAAAATATCTTTTGGTTATTGTACAGTTATCTGTGCTTTTCATGTAAAAATAAATTCCATACTATACTTGAATAAATGACGCAAGAAGGATATATATTTGATAAACTAGTTACTATATATAAATGTTATTAACTCTTACTTAGTAACCTACTGATGGTTTACCGATATTACTCATTTCCACTTGACAAAAGCCAGGCTTTCCCTTCAGATTTTAAGTCAGTAATATTATATATGCTGATGTAGCAAAAAATCTGGCTGGGCAAAACCCTTAGAGGTACTTCCTCCAAATCCTTGCTCAATAAAGTAATGTATTGGCATAGTGCCCATTTCAATGTGCCTTCTACCTATCATCTTATTCCACTTTCTTTCCTCAGCCAAGTGAGAATTCACTGGAGAGAAAAAGAGCCATCGTCCTCCCTTCCCACCAGCCTCTTACCATGTGTACCACGCCTGCTTTCAAATCTGGTTACAGATACCTGAATCACTAAATCTCCAGCAAGAAAATCACCCATTTGCCCTCTCCTCTCCATCTTCCTCTTACTTTTCTCTTCTGTCCTCAGAATCCAACAGGATGTGCTGGCATTGGAAGTGAACAAAAGGAGTCAGAGAGGACGCCACATTTTCAAGCCCTTAGCAGAAATAGACAACTCAGGAAGAGGGCAAGTTTTGTACTTGTACAACAGAGCTTTACATGTGATCCCGCCATAGGGTAGCTGTTGGGGAGTAGGGACTGTTGTGATTGACATTTCCTTTGAATCCCCCCTCAGTGCCCAACAAGGTACCCCTGCAGATAGACAATGACAAATGTATGGACAACAGAATCTAGGTGTGGCAAAGGTAGTTCAAGATCTGATCTGGGTGCCTGGGTGGCTCAGTTGGTTAAGTGACTGCCTTTGGCTCAGGTCATGATCCTGGAGTCCTAGGATTGAGTCCCACATTGGGCTCCCAGATCAGCAGGGAGTCTGCTTCTCCTTCTGACCCTCCCCCCGCTCTCTCTCTCTCTCTCTCTCTCATTCTCGCTCTCTCTCTCTCAAAAATAAATAAATAAATAAATAAATAAATAAATAAAATCTTAAAAAAAAAAAAAAAGATCTTCTCCAGAGTAGGTTAAATGGAGACTCCCTGTCCCTAAAACATGTGTACCCAGAACCTGTAAATATGACCTTAATGAAATGGATCTTTGTTGTTGTAATGAAGTTAAGGATCTTGGTAATTCCAGGTATCTGTGTAAGAACAGAATGCACAATGCTGCTATAAACATTGGGGTACTGGGTGTGGTGCAAAAACAATGAATACTGTTACGTTGAAAAGAAATTAAAAAAAAAAAAAGAACAGAACGTACAGACAGAAGAGGAGACACAGAGGGGAAGTCCATGGAAGACAAAGAGAAAAAGGTAATGTAAAGGCAGAGTCCGAGATTATAGGGGTGCATCTACAAGCCAAAGAATGCAAAAGATTGCTGTCCATTCCCAGAAGCAAAGAGGCATTCCAGGCACACAGATGCCCTCCAAAAGACTTGAAGTGAATACACTAATTTATTAATTTGTTCAATAGGCCCTCATTTATTTAACTGTAAAGTCAGAGCATTAAATTTGTGACAGTTTCTGTCTTAAAAGTTCTAGGATTCTGGGAATATGGCTTCTCCAGGAAGAATAAAATGGTTAAACAGAAATACACAGAAATTTAAGAGAATGGAAAATGAAGGGCGCCTGGGTGGAACAGTCAGTTAGGTGTCTGGTTCTAGGTTTTTTTGGCTTGGGTCATGATCTCAGTGTCTTGGGATCGAGCCCCAAGTCAGGCCCCATGCTTAGCGTGGGGTCTACTTGAGATTCTTTCTCTCCCTCTCCTTCTAGTCCTCCCCCCTGTGCTCTCTCTCTCTCTCTAAAATAAATAAATAGATCTTTAAAAAAGATAATGGGAAATGATTAGAGAGAAATGCTTTGAGGACATGCTTGCTTTTGATCTATACCCTTCCTTTCTAGGGAGTAAAGCAATAAACCTCATTAACTCTACTCTAAATCAAATCTGCACTTGAGATGGAATACCCACAACACTTTTAGTCACTATCCAAGGACCCATTGCCATGTGTTTAAGGGAGAGATGAAGATTCAGCTGTTCAACCTTCCCCACTATCACTTTGTTTTCTTTCTGTCTCTCTGTCTTGGCTTCACTACTTCTGAATGCTTATGCGTGTGATGGGTGGAGATGGAAAGGGAACATTGCTCTGCTAACCGGGAATCTGGATTAGCTCCTGGTTTCATCGGGCACAAATGGAAATGTGTGCGAAGTCATTACATCAAGTGGATTCCATACTAAGCAGCATGAACCTTAAGGAAGCAGAGAGATCCAGGGAGGAATGGCTACACCAGAATAGGAGATTTATAACAACATATCTGAAGGACTTAGTATAGAACTGGTTAATCAAATGGCAAGTGCAAATGGTAGCAGTAAATACTCTTATTGCATTATCTTGCTTTCCAGGATGCCTTAATTTCAAGAAATGGCTTTGTGGGTGTGTTTAAAAAAAAAACTACTTAGAAGAAAGCCACTTCAAACTGTGTTTAGAAGCTAAATAAATACAATAGTCCCCAGAACAGAGATGCAGTGGGCATTTTAATACATAAATCAAAGGAAAATTAGGAGTCCTAATTGACTCATGGGGCTGACCACACATTTCTGTATAAGTGCTAATTTTAATAAACCATGGTCCCTGAATAACATTCCTAATCAGTCACTTAGCGAGTGGGTATTAGTGCAGAATGCAAATTATTTGAGTTTAACCTTCAACTGCTATACATGTTTCAGATGCATATTTACTTTAATTTTGTTTATAAGCGGGACAATCATGGTATGAAATGGATGGGGTTTTGGTCTGCTAAAGATGCCTTTCAGAAATATTTTGCCTAAAAATATTCTACTTATCAGAAGCCAAAACACTCCCACAAGGAAATGTCCTACATCTGAAGGAGAAAAGACCCTGCTCTTCAAATTTCTCTATTTGGTGATCTTCTCTTTAAATAAAATCACTAGTTTACAGTTGTGAAACTGTAAACTAGGTATGAAATTAGGTTCCTTCTATGTAACCTTCTTTAGGTTCTGCTAAAGAGAATTACAATAAAATATGGGGAAATGGATGCCCCATGAGTGTCTCCAGATGAAAGTAGGCCTGGAACATCAGCAGTTCCCACCTGCCATCTCCTACTCTAAAGGTCTCCCAAGAAAAGACCTGGGGACTATAAGTCATCTATAGCTCCTCCTTATTAAGGACTATGGATATGCCAAGAATGCCTCTGTTGTTTATAATGGACGGTATATGATAAGACTGTTATGGCAGATGACTAGCTTTTCTAGTCAGGATATATTTGGACTAAAAGTACTGAGTACTTCATATCATTAAGGTCAGGATTTAGGAAGTGCTTATAGTGATGATATGTGTAGCTGGAGCTAGAAAGTTGTCTGTGCTCAGGGGATCTCTAGGTCCTACTGATCTATCTGTCATGAATAGCTTCATCTTGCTCATGGGATCTCTTCATCTCCTCGCATTCTTTCTCTCCATTCTTCCCATCAATTTTACTTCCTCCTAACATCTGTCTGCTCGTGCCACAGGTATGCCCAGGAGTCACCATGGCTGTCTCAGACTCATTCTACTGAAACCTTGCTGCTTCGGGTTTCACAACTAATCACCCTTTTGTTTGTTTGGGTTTCCTAGTTCATATTACACAGAAAGGAAATTTGATTGGCCTAGCTTACTCTTTCTTTTTGTTTTTAAACCAAGCTTTATAAGGAAATTCACAACAAAATGTACTCATTTTAAGTATACAAGTCAATAATTTTTGGTAAATTTATAGAATTGTACAACCATCACTATAAGCCAGTTTTAGAACATTTTTAACACAAAAAACTCCAGTGGGACTTTCTGCAGTTAATCCCTGGTTCCACCTCCAGCTTTAGACAACTACTTATATGGTTTCTATCCCTATTAGAATGTCCCTTCAGGCTATTTCATTTAAACGGAATCATAAAATATGTGATGTTTTGTCAAAGTCTTCTTTCACTGAGCATAATGGTTTTGGGCTTCATAGTGTTATAACCTGGATCATTAATTTGTCCCTTTAAATTGTTGGATAGTAGTGCATTGTATGGGTAACCTATGTTTTAGAATATTCCAAAACCATTTCAGATGGAAAATCCAATGGAATATTCACCTCAACAGTTAATGGGCATTTGGATTGTTCTCAGTGTGACTCCAATGAATAATGTTACCGTGAATATCATTTCAAAAACACCTGTTTTGATTACTGTAGCTTTAAAGTAAGTTTTGAAGTTGGCTTATGCAAGTCTTCCAACTTTGTTTTCCCTTGACAAAACTGTCTGGACTATTTGAGGTTTTTTTCATTTCCATGTATTATTTAGGATCAGCTTATCAATTTCTAATGATTTGTTATGATTCTGTGATTCTGATAGGGATTCAATTTAATATATAAATCAATTATTTATCAACTTGGGGAGAATTGCCATCTTAAAATATTGAGTCTTTCAATCCATGAATATGTAGTGTCTCTCCATTTATTGAGATATTTAATGTCCCACAGAAATATTTCGTAGTTCTGTATGCAAATCCTATACTTTGACTATTAATATCTTCCTAAATATTTTATCCTTTCTGATACTTTTGTAGATATCACTATTCATTTAATTTTATTTTTGGATTGTCATTGTTAACATACAGAAATATGATTTACTTTTTAATATCATATAGCTTGTGATAGGAAATAGTCTATTAGTTCTACAGTTTTGCTGTTGATTTTTAAATTTCCTGCATAAAGATGTCGTCTGCTAAGAAAAACTATTCTGTTTTTTCATTTCTGCATGAATGAATCTATTTATGTATCTACTACCTCTCATCACCTTATTGTACTATCTAGAACCTTTGGTTATAATTTTGAATAGAAGTGGTGAGAATGGACATCTTTGCTGTGTTCAAGATCTTAAGAGGAGGAAAGCATGAAATATTTAACTATTAAGAATGATGCTTACCATACATTTTTCATAGATGTCCTTTTCAATTTGAGTAAGTTACATTTTATTTCTAGTTTATTGAGATTTCTAATTAAAAGTGGGTGTTAAATTTTGTCAAATGCTTTTTCTGCATCTACTGATTTTACAAATATAGTGCATTGCTGTCCTTGATTTTCGTTTATTAAAACAGTCATACATTTCTGGATAAATTTCACTTGTTTATTTTTCTGTCCCTTTTTTATATGTTGTCAAAGTTAGTTTGGTAAGGATAGTTGCATCAATGTTCATGAAGGATATTGGTTTATAGTTTTCTTTACTTGCTTTTTCTTTTCATTTTTTTCTAGCTTTCGTACCCGGATAATGTTGGTCTCAAATAATGACTTGTGTGGTTTTCCCTCCTCCTCTTTCTGAAAGGGTTTGAGAAGAACTGGTATCGTTTCTTTTGAAAATATGTAAAGAATATATAGAATTCATAATTGAAGCCATCCTGCTGGAAATTTTCTTCATGAGACCATTAAAAATTTCTAATGCAATGTAATACCTTTGATTATTTTTATATCTTTTTAGACTACCTATCTTCCTGAGTCAGTTTTAGCAATTTGTTTCTTTCTAAGAATTTTCCCACTTGGGGGTGCCTGGGTGGCTCAGTGGGTTAAAGTCTCTGCCTTCGGCTCAGGTCATGATCCCAGGGTCCTGGGATCAAGCCCCACATTGGGCTCTCTGCTCAGCTGGGAGCCTGCTTCCACCTCTCTCTCTGTCTGCCTCTCTGCCTACTTGTGATCTCTGTCAAATAAATAAATAAATCTTAAAAAAAAAAAAAAAAAGAATTTTGCCACTTCGTGAAAGTTTTCTAATTTGTTGCCAAGCTCACTTTTTGTGTCAGGTGATATCATAGATTACTGCTTGGCCCTGAATTGATCTTTCCTGGCACCCACCCATTTGTGGCTATGGAGGGATAAAGTTTCATGGTACAAAGCTAAGTTGCCAAAAGGTTGTCCTGTTTGACAGAGACTAGAGAAGACACATTGGGCATGGTTCTTTGGTAGCTATGGGCTGGAAAACATTCCCAGTTTAATGCTATCCACCACATAAGTTAAACATTTCAGCATAACTTTTTATACTTACTCTTGTGTTGGGAACTTTGTAATGTTGAAGAAACATTTGAAAGTGGAATCTTTGTCACTGTTGCATTTGTGACAGTTACCTCAATCTTCGTGATGACACTGTTTGTGGCTCCTAATTATGTAAAAACAAAAAGTAGCCATCAGGGGTGTAACCAATAAATAGATAGTCTTATTATCTTATTAGTATTAATATTAACATCCAATTATGACTTGAATATTAGTTACTGAAAGTTTTCTGATCAGTTTTAGAAATCCAACACTTTGATATTTACTTTTTAGTGATCCGGTTAATTTTGTTAAGAAAACAAGGCATATTTGACTCTTTTATATGTTTGCTATAGTTTATCTCATTTGAGCAGACAGTAATCCTATTAATTAAGTAATAATTGTGATCATAATTTTATATATAAGATTCAGAAAACTTAATCTCTCCATTGTCACATAACTTGTAATAGGAGAGAGCTAGGATCTGAATCCAAGCTTTTCTGATGCAAAAGTTAATCGACCACTCAGCTACCCTAGAAAGGGGGTGGTAAGGAAGTGGTAGTAGTTGAAGATGGTACCATGGTTCCCATGTTGTCTTGGAAGGAATTTTCAGGTAGGGGGAATAGACAGCAGAAAAGGGATAATAGGAATTCCTTAAAATAAACTTTTAATTATACTTAGTTCATTTTTTGGAGAGGAAAATTATCAACAAAAATAACCTGAGATTATCAAATAACACTGGAATAAGATTACTTGAAACAATTTATATTTGCACAAATATTATAAAAATGATTAATGTTTTTCACTCTTTTCAAAGTCTAATGTGGAGATCATTGGTTAGTGAAGAAAAGATAGGCATGCTGGGTACTGCATGCTTAATGTTAGCTACATATGATGCTGGCTGGAGATGGGAAGAAGCCAGTTTAATAGATTTCTGTCACACAGTAGGCAGAAAGACTGAATTGCTGGTGTTTTCCAGAAGTGCCAATCAGCTTCCATTCTATGACAACAAGCATCTATACTATAACACAAATTATTAGTGCAATTAAGAGATTGATGCCAGAGAAACTGAGAGTTTGCAAGAAGACCTCAGAGACAGTAGGTAAATATGTCTTTACACAACAAGTCTTCAGGAATTGATATGCCAGCAAAATATAAATATAAGCTCAAATATAAATATAAGCTCAAATATAAATATAAGCTCAAATATAGGCTATAGCATTAACACTGTATATGAGAAAGAAATAATTAAAATAAGCAAACTTTCAATGCATCTTTTAAAAAAGATTTTATTTATTTATTTCACAGAGAGAGAGATCACAAGTAGGCAGAGAGGCAGGCACAGAGAGAGGGGGAAACAAGCTCCCTGCTGAGCAGAGAACCCGATGCAGGATTAGATCCCAGGACCCTGAAATCATGACCTGAGCCGAAGATAGACACTTAACTGACTGAGCCACCCAAGCACCCCTGCATGCATCTTGAAGTAATAAATTGAGAGAGAAATATTTGAGAAAATAAAGAAATATCTTATCATAGCAGACATTGATGCTCGTGATAACGTGGAAGTACAAAAGATCACCCAAAAGGTAGAAACTCAACATTTGAGGATCAAGGGACATGTAGGGAAAAAGATTTTGCTTTTCAGTAGAACTCCAAGAACATACTCTTGGAAAACGTTAGAACAGGATTTCCTTTTTAGAATTTTTTGGTGGAGAATTCTTCTGCTGTGAAAACCATGGAAAATGTATCCTGATGGCCCAAAGGATTCCCTAGCATGAGACAGACTTAATGGTCTTGGACATGGAAAAGAGAATTTATATTTAAGAAAGATGTGGGAAACTGGCAGATTAGAAAAATACAAAGAAGAGAGTGGAATAATGCAATAACTGGGGATACAATGCCAAAGAGTTCCCTTCAAGAATTTTCCATTATTGATGTGGAATATACTTCACAAATGAGGGTAAAATGAGAGCCCACAGTCAACTCAGGACAGGTTGTCAATTTCACAGTGTCCTGTAGGCAATGGAAGGGATCTTGAATACTTTATATTTTTAAATATACATGCATGGTGGACCTAAAACAAACAGAAGGAAAGATATAGAGACAAATGTTGCCACAGCCATAAATTTTGAAATTTTACTAGTATACTGAAGTGTTTCAAATCCTAGATTCAAGAGAGAAGAAAATGGGTGATGTACATTTATTAAGATATGAAGATCCTAATCTTGTATTAATGTTTTGTTTTAAAAATTTTCCCAATTGCACTTTGGGTTCACATTTAGTAGACTCTGGACTCCTTCCAGGAAGTGATTGACATCTCAGAAAGATAAAACCAATCTTAAAGTTGTTCTTTAAACTTAACGTGGTTTGCTCTCTTTCATTTTTTCTGTCTGGCCATTTCACCCCAGATAACACTACATATCTGCTTTGGTCTACAATTGCAAATTGAACTGTAAGCCTATAAATATAATATTATATTAGGTTTGACAAACATTATTTTATTTGAGAAATACTAATTTAAATTGTGACATCAAAGTAGTATTGACTTTACTTTTAGGACTTGTGTTTTTGAAGTTAATGTCCTTTAAGTTCTTGGAACTTAAGTTCTTCAATTGAAGACAAAATATAAGAATTTTAAAACCACATTTGACTTGGGATAAGAAGAGTCTAATAATGAGATGCTTGGAAAACCTCATCAATACCAGAGTGTGAGAGCAAAGAAGACAACTTCACTGCATCCATACCTTTAAGTGAAAACCATTGACTGGAACTGAGCAGAATGAATGTGAGAGATAAGGGCTGTCTTATAATTGCTTTGGAATTACTGATGTGAGATTCATTTTGTATATTTCATGAAATTAAATTTTTGGGAGAAAGCAATAAATGTGGTTATTATTTATATTAGGAACATAGATGTGTTTATAAGAGATTGACAATTGATTTGAAAGAGAGGGTTTATGGAGTTAAATTGTGCAAGGCATGGGATTAAGCAGTTTTATTCCTTTGGAATTATGTAATTTGAATTACAGTATTGTTTTATCTAACGCACATAAGCAAAAGCTGCTTGTGTGGTCACTTTGTCTTTGGAAATAGAATACGGGATAAGTGACTTTTTTACAAAGTTAGCATTTACTAAAGCATATGCTAAAAATACTATTACTGTGGTCTGTTAAATTGGTTTTATGTTTAAGGAAAGACATTTTGTAGTCAAATTAACTGGAGCTGCATAGACTGTAAAAAAGCTAAATGGATGTTTTTGTGATAGGATTATTAATATAAAAAGAAATGTTATTTTGCATTGTGGAACCCCAAGAGGGTAGTCTTTTTTTTTTTTTAAGATTTTATTTATTTGACAGACAGAGATCACAAGAGGCAGGCAGAGAGGGAGAGAGAAGGAGGCAGGCTCACCGCCAAGCAGAGAGCCCGACGCAGGGCTTGATCCCAGGACCCTGAGATCATGACCTGAGCCGAAGGCAGAGACTTTAAACCACTGAGCTACCCCGGTCCCCCGAGGGTAGTCTTTTTTAAAGCAATTGTCCAAGGACCTCCATTTCCAAGGATCATTTTATGGCTCCATAGAAATTTTGTATCTATGGCAACATGGATACAACTTAATTAATGTCTTGATTCATTTAAGTTACTTCTGGGGGTAATATTAAAGAGCCACTCATGGAAAGATTGTGAGAAGCCTAAGTACTTACTTATGCCAATGGGCTTACAGAGATGCATCAAAGCAGTGGCAAGAACTGAAAAAAAATCCTTCTAAAAATTTTGTTCAGATTTTCTGATCTTTTTAAAAATTTTGTTCAGATTTTCCAATCTTTTTTGGAGTGAAGAGTAATATATTGGAATGTTAATAAATTCAAATGTTAAGCACAGGAGCAAAAAAAGTGAAGGGGTGTAGGCCAATCACCTGAAAAACTCAAGGAGAATTCAGAGCTGTGGCTCCTCCAACTCAGTTAATGGAACAAGGCTACAATGGAGTTCCAGAGATCCTGAAGAAAACAAAATGGTGATGGTGGAGGACAGTCTAGGTGAAATAGGACTATAGGTCTCACTGGGAGATACAAAGAGAAGGAAGTTTTATTTCTATTTGAATTTTGTATTTCCTTTTCCTTTTCCATATCATTTAGATAGTGGGTTAAGGTAGAATGAAGGACCCCTTGAAATTGTGCATTTACCAATATTCTCCCTTTTGCTAGACTACTGGGACCTGGTTATAACCCCAGGGCAAAGGAGCCAGAGCAGACTACCAAGAGCTCCCTGACACTTTGGCCTTGGCTAACAGGGTGTCTAAATGTCTTCAGATCTATCCATTTTCTAACTTAGTTTATCAAGTCAAGTTCATATAGTAATTTGGGACTGATTCCAGGCCAGGTACAAAGTTTTACCTGTATTTACAGTGACTCTTTGCTTATATACCCCAGAAATCAAGTGGTTTGCAGTGGTTTGGTGACCTCAGAGGGATGTAGTGATTTGGGATTCTTTTTAAGTCCTTGTTCTTCCTTAGAGAGTTCATTAATAAGTAAATATTGACTTTTCACTTTTAAAAAAATCTATTTTAAGAGTGTTTTGGAGCCAGACCAAATACTGGTAGAGTTGTCTCCTTCATTTTCTTAGATCTACCAATCCTATTTGTCTACATGTTTTTACACATCAGTGAATAACTGGCCACAGTGCTTATGGGGATCTTAAAAGCTTTGGGAACATTTGAGCTGCCCCTTTTGAAAACTATAGATCATGACAACCGCCATGGGGTTACTCCCACGTCAGGTGGTGGGCAAAAAAGAATTGTTTATTTGTTTTCTGGTTGTAGAATGCACATTACTTTTTAAAATTTTACTGTAAATGGCATTTAAATAGCATAATAGTACCTTATTTAAGCAATTTTAAACTGCACTACTGAAGCCTTAAGGGCTCAAGTGTGGAAGCCTCAAAGACTATTGTTAGCGATAAGAGAGAGAAGCGGATAGAAGTCCACCCTGCCCACATGCACGCACCACCACCACATTGCTTCAAACAAGAAGTACTTACATATTCCATACATATATGTAATTTTATATGGAAATGTATTTTCCAATTAAAAGAATTCAGGTCACAATTGTCTTACTTTATAAGGAGGGTCATAAAATGTTAACCTTGCCTATCCACACTAAAAGTAAGATGAAGAAGGCAGAGTAGGAAGAAATAATATTAGGTTTGAAATTGCAAATTGTTACTATGAATTACCATGAATTTTTTGCTTCTTTTGTTAAGTCACTTAGCCTCTCTGAAACCTAGTTTTTCCATCTTCAAATAATAATTTAAAAATAAACTTTAAAAATGATAACACATTTCTTAAAATAAGAGCCAAATGCACTATTATAAAAATAGTGCATAAAAATAGTACTTTGAAAAATATTGCAAAACATTTGCAAGTAATGCTTATTATGCTCTGCCTAACAGAGGCAAGTATATCTACAATATACTGTTGAATAGTCTCTATATCATTTTTTAAAATTTTATTCTTTTCAGTGTTCCAGAATTCATTGTTTATGCACCACACCCATTACTCCATGCAATATGTGCCCTCCATAATCATTTATTTTTAAAATTACATTAAATTAAATTTTAAAATTGTATGCTTAAGGGTCGTAACTTCTGGAAGGTAGTAAATACACTGAAGAGGAAAGAATTTTTTAAATGTAATAGGGAGAAATTTATAAACATGTAGAAATTTAAAAATAATCTTAATAACCAATGGTCCAAGGAATAAATAACAAGGGATATTAGGAAATACTTTGAGATGAACAAACATGGAAATGCAATCTACCAAAATTTATGGGATGTAACAAAAGCAGAACTGAGGGAAACTTGTGGGTGTAAACATCCAGTTTATAAGGGAAGAAAGATCTCATATTAATATTCCAGTGTGCCAACTTAAAAATTTAGTAAGAGAGAACTAACCCCAAAGCCAACAGAAAGAAAAGGAAATAATAAAGACTAGAAAGAAGAGAAATAAAATAGGTAAGGAGAAAGCAATAAAGAAATTAATAAAATAAAAAGTTACTTCTTTGACAAGATTGACAAAATTGACAAACCCTTAGACAGAAAAAGAAAAAAGAGGGAGGACTCAAATTACTAAATCATGAATTAAAGTGAACACATTTCTATCATCCTTACAGAAGTAAGAAGGGTTATAAGGCAATACAATGAATAATTGTATCTTAACAAATTATATAACCTATATGAAATGAGAAAATTCTCAGGAAATCACCAACTGTAGCCAAAATTGAGTAAAGAAGAAATAGAAAATCTGAATAGAACTATAATGAGCAAAGAGATTGACTTAGTAATCAGAGAAACACACACACACACAATGAAAAATCCAGGACCAGGTGGCTTCGCTGGTAAAATATACCACACATTTAAAAAATAATTACGATCTATTCTTCATAAACTCATCCAAAAATTGGTAAAGGAAGGAACTTCCTAATTTGTCCTAGGAGGCTAGTCTTACTCTGATACCAAAATTAGGCAAAAACATTACACACTTATTTCTCTTATGAATATAGACACAAACATTCTGAACAAAATAATACAGATCAAATCCAGAAACATATAAAGAGCATTATATGCCATGACAAAGTAAGATTTATCTCAGAAATGCAAGGTTATTTCAACATATAGAAATCAATTTAATATGTCTTATTAATAAAATAAGGGATAAAAAACCACACAGCAATCTCAATATGCTGAGAAAAGACATATGACAAAATCTAACACCTTTGCATGATAAAAACATTTAACAAACTAGTAACAGAAGAGGACTTTCTCAACCTAAGGGCATATTTGAAAAATGCACAATAACATCATACTTTAATGGTGAGAGAATGAAAGCATTCCTTTATAATTAGGAGCAAAACAAGGAAATTTTCTCTTATCACTTCTACTCAGTGCTGTACTGGAGATTCTAGCAAGAGCAAAATGGTAAGAAAATTTTAAAAAATCATCTAAAAAAATAAAAAAAGCATCTAGATTGAAAAGGGAGAAGTTAAACTATATATATTTGCAAATAAATCTTATATACAGAAAATCCAAAGGAACACACACACATGCACAGATGCACACAACACACAAATACAAATTAGAACAAATAAATGGATTTGACAAGATGGCAAGGTACAATATCAATATATGAAGATAAATTGTATTTCTATACAGTAGCAATGAACAATCCAAAAACAAAATTAAGAAAATGATTTCACTTACAGTAGCATGAAACGGATAAAATATTAGGAATAAATTGGACAAAAAATGCAAGTCTTCTACACTGAAAACTATAAACATTATTAAAAAAAGTTAAAGAAGACCTAAAATGAAAAGAAAGTTGTCCTACATTCATGGATTGGAATATTTAAGATCATTAAGATGGCAATACTCTCAACTTGATCTGCAGATGTGATGCTGTCCTTATCACAATCCCAGTTGTTATTTTGCAGAAATTGTCAAATTGATCCTAAATTTCCTATGAAAACTCAAGTGAGCCAGGGTAGTGAAAAAATCTTGAAAAAGAAGAGAAAAGTTGGAGGACTCACATTTCCTGATTTTAAAACTTAATACAAATGGTAATGCAGAGTGTATGATTCTTTTTTTTTTTTTAAAGGTTTTATTTATTTATTTGAGAGAGAGAGATCACAAGTAGATGGAGAGGCAGGCAGAGAGAGAGAGAGAGAGGGAAGCAGGCTCCTTGCTGAGCAGAGAGCCCGATGTGGGACTCGATCCCAGGACCCTGAGATCATGACCTGAGCCGAAGGCAGCGGCTTAATCCACTGAGCCACCCAGGCGCCCCCCAGAGTGTATGATTCTTGCATAAAAATAGATACAGAGATAAATGGAATATATCTGAGTCCCGGGGGAAAAAAAAAAGAACCTCATACTTTTATGGCCACCTACACAATTTAAACAGGGAAAGAATAGTCTTTTCAACAAAAGGTGTTAGGACAACTAGATAATTATACACAGAAGAGTGAAACTGGACATCTAACTCACACCATAAACAAAAATTAAAGACTTACATAGAAAAGCTAATACTATAAAATTCTTAGAAGAGACCACTGGCATAAATCTTTGTGACCTTGAGGGCACATGCACCTAAATGTTTATAGCAGCAATGTCCACAATAGCCAAACTATGGAAAGAATCTAGATGTCCATCAACAGATGAATGGATAAAGAAGATGTGGTATATACATACAATGGAATATTATGCAGCCATCAAAAGAAATGAAATCTTGTCATTTGCAATGACGTGGATGGAACTAGAGGGTATTATGCTTAGCGAAATAAGTCAATTGGAAAAAGACAACTATCATATGATCTCCCTGATATGAGGAAGTGGAGATGCAACGTGGGAGGTTTGGGGGGTAGGAAAAGAATAAATGAAACAAGATGGGATTGGTGGGAAGACAAACCATAAGTGACTCTTAATCTTGCAGAACAAACTGAGGGTTGCTGGAGGGAGGGGGGTCAGGAGAGGGTGGTGGGGTTATGGGCATTGTGGGGGTGTATGCTGTGGTGAGTGCTGTGAAGTATGTAAACCTGGCGATTCACAGACCTGTACCCTTGGGGCTAAAAATACATTATATGTTTACAAAAAATATTAAAAAATTAAAAAAAAAATCTTTGTGACCTTGAGTTGAGCATGGTTTCTTAGATTTTACCCCACTGACTGAAGGAAACCAGAATGTTACCCTGAAATATCTTTGACATAAAAATTATTTTGACTGCAGCCAATTAAGAGGCAGCCAATGCAGGAAAAGCTTTTCTGCTTAAGGGCAGGATATAAATTCTCCTTTTACTGGAGATAGACTCTTACCAGCCCAGAGAAGAAACTAGTGGACTCCGCAAACAAAACTTACTCCATTAGTTTTCCTTCCAGATACTTTCCTTCAATTTGTTTCCTGCCCTTGGAAGCTAAACTACTTTCTTTTGTCCAGTCATTTTTCTACAAACTTACTGTTCTTTGTTCTAGATGTTATATAAACCAAAATTCTAAACCACTGCTTTGAGTTACTCTTTGTTTTAGGTTTCTCATGTGCTGTGCACTGCTCATGTTAATAAGCTGTTTTTTGTTGATCTGTCTTCTTGTTAGTGTCCCAGATGAATACCTAAAATGGGTAGAGGTAAAGTTTTGCCTTCTCTACATGAAAGAAAAAAATATAGATATATTTTGCTTCATCAGAATTAGAGATTATAGTGTTTCAAAAGTTACCATCAAGAAAATGGGAAGACAATCTACAGAGTGGGAGAAAATATTTGCAAAATATCTGTCCAATAAGGCTCTTGGCTGCAAAATATATTAAAAAAAATACAACCCAATGATAAAAGACAACCCAATTTAAAAAAAAATGGAAAGATTTAAATAGACAGTTTTCCCAAAGAAGATATACAATTGTCAGCAAGTACATGAAAAAATGCTTGGTAGCATTCATCATTAGGGAAATGTAAGTCAAAACCACAATGATACCACTTCATGCCCACTAGAATGGCTATGATGAAAAAGATAGATAGCAACAAGTAGGGATTGGAAAGTGGACAATTAATATCCTCTGACTTTTCTGGTGGGAATGTAAATAGTGCAGCTGCTTGGGAAATCAGTTCCTCAAAAAGTTAAACATAGGGTTACCATGTGCCTCAGCAATTCCACGTTAAGATACATATCACAAAATAAAGGAAGGGACAAGGCCACATAAAAACTTGTATAAGAATCTTCATAGCAGCATTTTTTGTAACAGCTGAAAAGTAGAAACAACTAAAATGTCCATCAACTAAAAAATAAAATGTGGTACATCCAAACCATGAAATACTATTCACTCATAAAAATAAATGAACTACAGATAAATGCTAGAGCGTGGATGAACCTAAGAACAGTCTGCTATGTGAAAGTCGGATACAAAAGATCATATACAATATGATCCTATTTATGTGGTTTTTTTACATGAAATTTCTAAAATAGGCAGAGGGACAGAGAGTAGGTTAGTGGTCCCTGGAAGTGGGGAAAGGAGTAAATGGGAAGTGATTAGTAACAGATACAGGGTTTTTTTTTTTGGAGTGATGAAAATGTTCCAGAATTAGATAGTGTGATGGTTGCATAATCTTGTTGATATACTGAAAATCACTGCGTTGTCCACTCCTGAGGAGTGATTATGATGGCATATGAATTACATACATGAAAGAAAAATGACTGCAAATGATCATTACTCACCTTCACTTTTAAGTGTTGCTGTTAACGAAGAATGTGTTGGCTGCAAAGATGTACTTGAGAGTTTCTTACTGGTTGTTCCTAGTTTGATAAGATAGATGACATTATTATTAATCACAATTTCATCTCACCTGCCAAAGAATAAATGTCAGTCAAATCTGGAGGTAAACTAGAATCTCTCTACAGTGGTACTGTCAGCTTTTGTCGATCTTTAATTTTTTCATTTCCTATCTCCTTTTGTGCAAAGTAAGGAACATAGGTACTGAATGCTTGGGTGACCCAAGGAAAACACACACACACACACACACACACACACACACACACACACCTATTTTTTTTTTCTACAATAGGCCCCCAAAGCAAATTTTCACTGCAAATTGTTACTTGGGTATCTTTAAACATGCAAAAGACATATATTGCAAAAACACATGATTTAAAATTGTTATTTTTCCCAAGAGAAAAATAACCTGGCCAATAGGACCTTTTCCTCCCAGAATTACATTTCATTTTGTTGATTTGATTATGACCCTGCAACTTCCAAAATTACATAAATTATAAAGGAACTTGCAAATTCTTGTAATTAGATAATTTATTCATTTATGAAACATACACCGAGTTCCCAGTCTGTGCAAGACCCTTTTCTAGACTCTTGAGGGCAGTGTCAAACTCTTGGTCATTTTTTAAATCTGAGTAGTATCGAGGCATTCCTGGCATACAGTAGGCATGTAGTAAATGTTTTCGATAAGCAGGGACTCATGTAGAACATGGGAACCAAGAAAAGACAAAGATTTGCTTTATGTAGTGAATACAACTTACAAATATGACAGCCATACTAGTCAACATTCCCTTCTTAAAATACTTTAGGATATCGTTTTGTGATTAGGGCATAGGTTCTATTTTTATTGTGTGACATAGATAAAATCCTGGTTCTTAAAGGTATGCATGCTGTATTGGGGGAGAAACAATTTGGCTCTGCACAGTTTAATGCTTTAAAACTCATCCAGAAAAAAGTATTCAAAGGTAATCTGGCTGGATCTGTCTAAGAGAAGAAACTAAGGAATCACAAGGAAGTAAAGATCTTTGAAGGGACACTGGGGACAATTGCCTCCAAGCGGATGGTGGATGTGTTCTCTTCTGCTCCTCTCTCCTCACTTCTTATTAGAGGAGATAGTTTATTACAGAAATGGAAAGAGGCTGTAACGTGCAGATACTGGGAATTATAATATATGGAGAGTGCTGAAGCACTTAAGACATTCTCACAGTCTTCTCTACCCAATATGGGGTTATATTTTAAAAGAAGAAACCAACAAAGGACACATTATTCCTAAAAGCTAGGTTTGAGATTTTTGCATTGCCTAATCACAGGGATGCCATCTTTCTTTCTTTCTCCCTTCCTTTCTTTCTTTCTTTCTTTCTTTCTTTCCCTCTTTCTTTCTTTAGAGAAAGAGAGGGTGGGAGCACACAAGCTGGGGGAAAGGCAGAGGGAAAGGGAGAGAGAGAATTCCAATCCCATTCTCCATGTTCAGTGCAGAGCTCAACATTGGCTCAATAACTGAGCATGACCCTGAAATCATGACCTGAGCCCAAATCAAGAGTTAGATGCTTAACTGGTTGATCCACCAGGTGTTCCCAGAATGCCATCTTAAGGTGAAGATGTAATGATATAAATCAACTGTCCTTTCCAACCAGATGTGGTGAATTTTTTTCACTTCAGCACTACTCTTGGCATTATTGGTACCAAGAACAAACTAAATTGAATTTTTATAATTACCTTGTTTCACATGTTTCACTGGGATATGTCTCCTATTTCACTTGAAATTTCAAGAATAGGAATGATTACAGGAAATAATCAGGATACATATAACAATAATCATGAATATAAATAGAAAAAGTATAAAGTGGGTGCAGTTCTTGAGTTTCTAAAGCCCTTGACCCTTTCCTTTTATAGCTACCCTGACTTCATGTTTGACAGGAAAGATAAGTAACAAATTTGAGCTTTGGCCCGAGCATTCAGCCCAAATCTATTTGGCTTCAATATCAGTCTTGGTCTTTGGAAAACTGAAGAGCTGAATGGCTATCCATTTCTGGAGTTCCTGAACTTGTGTGTGAACAGTGATCCTATAATCATGACCATGATCACTGTATCTAATTAATGTTACTCTATCTATAACAGAAACAGAACACAATTATTTTAGATTTATATTTAATGTATGAATATTCACTTTCCAATATGGATAAGCATTCTACATGTAATTTATAATAAAATTCTTAAGTGCTAAATATGTTGAAATTCTGAGGTATAAATGCATCCTTATTAGTGCAAGAGTAAAATGTCATACTAATTAATGAGGATTGTGATTTCTGTTAATTTTATGTGCAAACAATGATTAAGAACTTATTCTAGTTAATAAAAGAAATAGATTGAATTTAATATGAACAATAAGAGAATACTATAACCATATGTATCTAGGGATATTATATAATCTTGTTTATAAAAGATTATAGATGTTTATGGATATTTATAAAAGATTAAGATATTTATAGAAGATTAAGTCATTAAAATATCATAATTGTACTTTGTTAAATTTTTAGTAAACTATCATCCATAACATTTTCCAAAATAATCTTTTGGACCTTTGTTTAGTTCCATTTAGGACATCAGGGTTTCAAGAAATTGCCTAATTTATAAACATTTTATATCTTATGAGTATAAACTAAAAGCAAAAAGCCAACTTTATAATTTCAAAACTCAGTGAAAAGGAAAACCCCAAAAATATTGTACAAAGATACCCCCGGTAAGTCATTTTCAATTCAAACTTACTAAGGTATATAAAGACAATGGAAAAAAAGAAGAAAGATATGGAGAAAATGTGGTACCCAAACCTATTTTCTCACTAATATAAGAAAATTTACAAGACTGCCTTTTAAAAGTCCCTTCTTTGCAGTTTTATCTTAGTTTCCAGAGACGAAGTCCATTGTAAACATCACCATGACTGGCACCCTATAAGGAAGAGATGGCCAAAAACACTGGGCCCCTCTATTGACCTCAGCAGACACTGAATATCTATTTAGTATCAGAAATGCGAAATATCAGGGCTGACAAATTAATTCAGCTAATTCAAAAAAGTTTGATTATTAAAAGGTTTAAAAATCAAGCTGAATAATAATTATGTTTTAAGAATGATATTTCAGGTTATTTTTCTCTTTGAGAAGTTTATCTCACGGGGCACCCGAGTGGCTCCATTGGTTAGGCATCTCCTTCGGCTCAGGTCATGATCCCAGAGTCCTTCATTGGGCTCTCTACTCATTGGGGTGTTTGCTTCTCCCTCTCCTTCTGCCTCCTGTTCTGTCTGCTTGTGTTTTTTTTTTTTTTTTTTTTTGCTCTCTCTCTCTCTGTCAAATAAATAAAATCTTTAAAAATAAAATATTTATTTTAAAAAAAGAAATTAATCTCATGATGATGCCATTCAGTGTCTGCCAAGTGTTGATATTAACTCTGGCCACTTGGCCTTTGAACAAAATGGGCAGAGCACTTGGTACATAGCAAGGAAGAGATCAGGTCCCTTCTCTCTTACTGGGTAAACCTCTGAATGTGAAACCTACTTCAAGCAAAGCTGTCAGTCACCTCTGCCACTGTTGCTACATTGCTACAAGAAGAGTTCTCATCTCAGTAGCACATTTTCCACTTTTCTGATGATGGAATTTCTGCCATTGTCGAGAGAAAGGAAATTTACCTGCTTTAGATAGACATAAGCACTATTAAATCAAGTATCTTTTGACTTTAAAATAAGAACATCTGGTTGGAAAGCCTTAAAAGAAAAATAAAGATGTTTTCCATGGTTTTTGTTGTTGTTGTTGTTGTTGTTTTGTTTTGTTTTGTTTTGTTTTTTGCAAATACTTTTATTTTGTCTAATGACCATGATGTCTGGGACACCAGTGTGTCTCAGTCAGTTAAGCCTCCAACTCTTGATTTTGGCTCAGGTCATGATTTCAAGGTCATGAGATCTAGCCCTGCATAGAGTTCAGCAGGGAGTCTGCTGGAGTTTCTCTCCCTCTCCTTCTGCCTCTGCTGCTGCCCTCTCTTTCTCTCAAATAAATAAATAAATATTTTTTAAAAATCACTTGACAACCAAATAAAAAAGGAGAAAGAGAAAAAGGAAAAGGAAGGAAGGAAGGGAACAAGGGAGGGAAGGAGGAGAAAGAAAACAAAAAAGCAAATATGATAAAATTTTGATAATTATTAATTCTGGGAGATAGGCATATGGGGATTAATTATAGTGCTCTATTGTGGGTACATCTGGACATTTTTGTAATAAAAAGTAAAGCTTCACTGGCCTATTATAATTTGTATAATTGAATGTGAGAAATTTAAAACTCATCTGGGAAAACTTTTGAAGAACACAGATTGGAGATTAGTTTTTTTTAACTGGTTTATATAAGACAGTGAAATGCCCAGAAAAGAAATTTAGAAGAAGCTATGCGTGTGTGTGTGTGTGTGTGTGTGTGTGTGTATGTTCTCTGATTTCAAGTGTTTTCCGAAGCGACTTGTTTCAGATAAGGGGCTTCAGTGACCCACTTTACGAGCCACCAGTGGTAAAGTTGTTAGGGTTATCTCCTCAGTTTATATGAGTAGGTAGAGAGTTTCCCTTCCAAGCTGGGAAGGTAAAATGAATTCCCAGTATCAGAAATGACAATTCTGCCTGAATTCCTTCTCTGAAGCTTCCATCTCTCCCTGCCATGGTCACATAACATAACAGTTAGGGTCTATGTTAATTTGACATTGTTATTCACCACAGGTCACTATGGTCAGGGCTAGTAATCATCTCACTGAGAAAGCATAAGTTCCAAGGATTAATGCAGAAATTGCAAAACTTCAACCCTTTGAGTCAGCATGCAATATCAGTACCTACCTTCTCTTTATTGGTCCTTTTGGGATGATGTTTTTTATTACAAAAGTAACATGCTTTTACCAAATTAATGCAATTTTATATCAAGAACACCACTGGCAACTCACAGAGAGAGTGAAAGAAAGAGAGAGAGAGAGGAGAGCAGCAAATGCTTATACTTGGTAAAAGTATGAGCATGCTTCTCTGCTTAAACCCTGAAAACATAGGGTTGAAATAATCTTTAAAAATAAAGGGCAGACAATCTCCCCTTTGCTATCCTGCCTGCTTGCTCCCTTACAGTGCATTCAGTAAACTTCTATCTCATAAAATAAAATAAAATAAAATAAAATAAAATAAAGAAAAGAAAATATACAGTGCAGGAGTTGGCTGGAGGCTCCATGGTCCTTGACTATTTTTTGACTGTGTCATTTGAAATTTCCCTTGGTTGGTGATAGTGGTCCTACCACATTTGGGGAACAAAATCCCTTGTGTGGCCCTCTTTGTGTAAAGCTTTCTCCAGTTTGGTACAGGAATTCTAGGAGAATTGGTTTGGTTTCATCTTAGAATTGCACATTTTGGAAATAACAGACTATATTCATCAGACTCTTTTTCTTTGAGGATCATCACCCCAGCTAAGTCTCATGAACCAGACCTCATCGGTCCTCAACATTTTATCTGAAGTTGGTCTTAGAATGAAAATTAAATGGGGAGTAAGTGGAGAGGAGAGGAAAAGAGCAAGAGGAATTCCAGCTATCTCCTCATTAGGGTATATGATTTTCAGGTCTTCTTGTGACTTTAGCATTCTAACCAGAGTTCCTGCCCATAAGCGATAAATAAGCAATTCTATATTTCTCTCTCCATTGATTATAGAACCTGAATGATATGCCTCATTTTATGTGTGTCGCAGGATGGACAAGGCAGTATGCATTGGATTGATAACCTCTTGGGTTTTTAATTAAATGACCCCAATGGCTCATTTTAATTTTCATGAATGGTAAAAATACCTAGAACCATAAAACATGATGCTGTTGCCACTCTGTTCAGTAACAATAATGATGACATTGCTACGGAACCTTACAAATTAGTTCTATTATCAGTCTAATATAACTAACAAGATCCGTGTGTTATTAATATGGTTTCACCCTATTAATGGTGGTATTTAAGAGGACAATTGGAATATTTAGAAACATATTTTTATGACTAAGGAAATGGGGATTTTTTTTTATTCTCTAAAAATAAACTTTGTGTATGTAACATTCACAATAGGATTATTCTCAAACAGGAGATGATCCAGAGAGATATCATCAAAGAAGCCTACTGTGATCTCAGGGTTCTGTATTCAAACCAAAATAACACATAAGTTTCAAAATAGTGAAAAAGCACAGACCTTCATAACAATATATGTAAGATCTCAAATTATTTTTCAGTGATTAGATTATATAGATGCTACTAATTTTATCTGTTAAAATTAGAGTAAATTTCACTAAGAGTTAATCCTACCTATAGACATTTCACCTGTTGATTCCATAACAGTATTTGACATTGTGGTTGTTGTTAGTACAGATGCAGTTGCTGAAGGAACCGCTGTTGATGTTAATCCTCGAGGGGATGTATTTCCAACATCTGCAAAAGGGAAACTGTGTTAAAGTAGCTGCTTTAAAGTTTACACTTATTTTGCCAAATACAGACTAGTACATTTAAGCAAAGCCAACTGTATGTGTATTCCTGCTAAGCCAGTAAGTAAGGCATGGATTTGAAATTAATTTCCTAATTGTAATGAATTGAGCCTTCAGTTCACTATTCATTCACGAACTCTATCTGCTTCTCACCAACAGCATGAATTTTCAAGATAGCCGTCAGGAACAGTCCATAGCTCTGAAACAAAATTATAGCTGACAAAACTAGTGAGAAATACAAGTACAAATTTGAAATTTAACAATATATTTAAGCCAACCTAACAAACATTGTCAGATGAAATAATTAAATGGACATTCTCTGGACTGTGGATATTTTACTAAATATTTTCATAGCACATTGAAATTATTAAGCAGTAAAATTTCAGTATTAGTACATCTCTTCCTGATATAAAGCATTTCTCCCTCCTTTCTCTCTCTACATATATGCCAAAAGAAGACAATAAATCTTGTTTTTTAATTTTTTTAAGAAATTCAATAATTTTTAAAGAAATTCAACATCGCAACATGCCTAAATTTTTGGCAATGGAACCACTATAAATATGCATTTTCAAATAATTGAGTTCTCTAAATTGTAACAATCAAAGGCACCAAAATGAAGGTGATACATTGTTTTGTTGTTATATGTTTATTTTTGATAATACTTCTTTGACAATAGAAAGTATTTAATAATAACTCTTAAAACTCATCTTAAAATATTATTGTTTTTTCAAAGTGAAGTATATAGGACTTAATTCTCAATGATTTATGGAAATATTTGTTTTACATAATACTACTGAATTTATTAGCTTTTATAGAATCCTTTTAATTCTGTTTGTTGGTCTTGTCTCTATATACTCACTGTTGTATTGAAGATCAGAAAACAACAAACAAACGTGTACGAAGGACTTGGACAATGTATTCATGCCCATGGAAGGCATTGTGTTCATGTTGTTACTTCGTCCGTAGAGAATATATATAGTATAGCACGTTAGTTAAGAGGATGGACTTTGAGCGACAAAGACTTGTGTCTTGATCCCATTCAAACTGGATATGTTGTTAGAGTAAATACATGTCATTAGTATAACTTTTCCAAATTTAAAATTTTATCCAACATTTTCCTGTTTGAATATGGAAAAAAATACTCTTGCACATCAGGGAAAAGCAATATTTCAGATGTGAGGAGACAGAGCACACTTCCTGTTTCATCTTATAGACTTGTGGTGCTTGGATGTGCTAGCACTTAGCACTGACTTTGTTTATAGGCAGTATAGGGAAATGGGTTGATGTATTCAACACATATGGATGTGTTCAGCACATTCAGGAATGACAGAGTGGCTTTTCACAGGCTTTACAGAAATCAAGTCAAAAGCTTTTTTCACCTCTGGATACACTTCACACCCTTGTTCTCACCACTACCCCCCGACTCCCCCCAACAGGGAGAAGGAACACAGCAAGCATGCATGATGTTATCTTTTCTGTATTAGTCATTTTTTTCTCGCTATCCTTCTTTTCATTCCAGAGTTTGTGATGTAACACTGACTTCTCAGTTTAAACTGAAGTTGAAGAAAGTTATTCCAGGAAGCACACACCACTTTGACTGGAAAAATCACCTATAAATAACTTAAATGATCCTATCTGCTGACTTGTTATATAGTAACAACCTAATCTGGGTCTAATCAATATCTTCAAAGACTTTTTTTCTTATTTCTTTCTTCCCTTTGTCCCTTATGCCCTTCCTTTTTTCCTTTTTCTCTTCCACAAACACTTACTGGGCAACTAATGTGAAAGACATGATTAGATATAGTGAAAGACTCTGTATCATACTACATGGTGTCGCCTGTGAGTATCTCTCAGTCTGGTAAGGAAAACAATGCCTATACACAATAAATAACAAAGTTATTCTGTGTGGGGCAGGTGGATCACTGTTTTTCAAACTGCAGTTTATGGTACAAGTAAAGAGTAATTAAGATCTAGTTAGTAGACTGCAGTCAGAACTTTGGCCAAATGAAAGAGAAAAGAAACATTAGAGGGATACTGCAAATAATGAGGGTAAGTATTATTTCATGAAGTTCACACGCACATGTATGTGTATATGTGTATTTGAGTAAAACATGCATCCATGCAAAATATGTTTCCTACTGTGATTCTGGCTAAAAAATTTTACTGGATAAAAAATTGGGCAAGAGTTTACAAGATAAAGGATGACCACACTGCTGGCATGAACAAAGACTCCTTTCTGAAGAGTGGACTTAGGAGGTAGAGTTTGCAGAGTAGGTAGCATGTCCACATGGCTAGAGGAAGAGGCATGGTCAAAGGTCTGGAGGGGAAGTGAGAGGTAATTGAGAGAATTGAAAACAGTGGTGTTTGGCTGGATTGCTCTAAGCTATGAAAGTACATAGAAGGCCTTGTCTGGCACAATACTGGAGGCTAGATGATAAAGGACCTTGAATACCAAACCAGGGACTTGGGACTTTATTAACAAGTCAGTGGAGAGCCCTGGAGAGTGACCAAATAGAAATTCTACTGTAGGAAAAACGATGGGGGAGCAAGTGCAGCAGAGAATGAGAGGACACCAGCTGAACTGAACAACTAGTCCCCATTTTTATGTTTATAGATGTCTCTGACCTCTTAAAGTCTTCACATGAGATCAGTGAGTTCACATCTATAAAGCGATTTGTGGCCAACTACAAGTAGGCACATTTTTAATTAAAAAAATTTTTTAGGGGTGCCCGGGTGTCTCAGTTGTTAAGCATCTACCTTAGTATCAGGTCATGATCCCAGGCTCCTGGGACTGAGCCCTGCATCGGGCTCCTGCTCAGCAGGAAGCCTGCTTCTCGCTCTCCCACTCCCCCTGCTTCTTTTCCTTCTCTTGCTGGGTCTCTCTCTGTCAAGTAAGTAAACAAAATCTAAAAAAAAAATTTTTTAATTTAAAAATTTAAAAATTAAAAAAAAAATTTTAATGATTTTATGTACGTATTTGAGAGAGAGAGAAAATGTGAGCAAGGGGGAGGAGCAGAGGAAAAAAGAGAAACAGACTCCCCAGGGAGCAGGGAGCGCAATGCAGGGCTCAATCTTAGGACCCTGAGATCATGACGTGAGCCAAAGGCAGACAGTTAATCAACTGAGCCACCCAGGTGAAGCGGGCACATTTTTAATGGCTGGTGAGGTAAGATTGAGATGTACTGCAAGGCTTGTCCTCGCCAGACTGCTACACATTTGGTCACTGATTTCCCTGAGTAAAATCTTAATCTAGTAGTGCTCATTAATGTCTCCATTAATAGTTCTTCAGATTGTCCATCAGAGAGAATGCCCTCCTTCAGCAAGGACTGACAAACCACCCCTGAAAACACTGAGTGTCAGTGTGTGCCAGGTCCATGTAAACATTTTCTGTGAATTAGCTCCTTTAATTCTAAGAAGAAACCATGATGCCCATACTCATATCATTCATCATTGTACAGATGAAGACACTGGGGCTCAAAAAAGATAAAGCAACTTCCCGCATTATGCAGTGGGAAATAACACAACTGGAATTTTAATCCAGGCCCCTTGGAATCCAGAGAAGATACTCTTAACCACCACAGATTTTGCTATGGGAAGTTGGTTCCATGCAAAGCCACATCCTGCTGCTCTGCCTGTTCTCTGCCTTTGACGAGTATGATATTAAAGGGGTAGAAGTGACTAGATACACTGATGATTTGCCCTCATGTACCTAGGATGAGGAAACGGGCAAAATACCTCACTGTTTTTTTTCTTGAAACATACTATCATTTTGTCATATACATTACATATATACACATAAACATCCATAAAATGTATAGACTTAAATCTCTGAAGGCAAGTTCCAATCTATTACAACTATGTTTGTTTGAAAAATAAAAATAAGAGATTTACTCAGTTGGGAAATTCTAGAAATAGAAACATTCTCTTACTCTACAGTGGGAAAGAATTATTCTAACTACTGCTGTAGGTTTTATTGACTGTGATGCATGTAATCATCGGTTATGTTTTTATAGCATTTTCTGTAAATTTCTTTTAGGTCTGATTTGATCTCTTAAACTATTGAGGAAAATGGCTTATTTTGAAATATTTTCTCATTACAAGACATAATGAGGTAGCATTTCACTTTCCTTTATCTCCAGAGTAATTAGAGATAAATTTAACAAGGAGACCTGTGTTTCACATCTTTGTTTATGCCCAGCCAGATAGTGCTGCTCTTAGGATGTTGTAAGAGAAACAGATGGCATTTTGTCCTGATTCCACCCTATACCCAGACACCAGCTGAGAGAGCACAAGAGATACTATGACACTTAGTTTCCTATGCTTCGAAAGGATGAAGCAAGATTGGGATTTTAAAAAAAAAAAAAACTACTTTAATTTCAGAAATCACGAGAACTTTGAAAATTCAGCATATGGCTGAAAAACCAACTATCATATTTTTTCCTCTTTTCAAATGATTAGGTCATCTACTCCAATCTTCTTGAGATGCTTCGTAATTACATTTCTAAGTAACTCCCAAGTAGTCTCTAGAAGTTAGAGTTTCATCCATCCTCATAATGAGAAGCTAGCTCTCCAATTATCTTTTCCCTTACCAAGTCTACATTTAAAGTCCCCTAGAAAAACACTACTAGAGAGAATAGGTCTTGGTTTCTCTAGATCAACACGAATACTGAATGACAGTAACTTAGAATTATAAAACTTGAGACCCAAAAAGAACTGTAAAAAATATCCCACTGTAACAGAATCCCAAAATTTTATAGCTTAGAAAATGTATGAGTTTAAGTTAGTTTCAAAAGATCATAATACAAATTACTAAAAAAGGTGCTTTAATTCCTAAATGAATACTCTGTATTATGTAATATAGAAAAATCTTTTTTTTTCCCCCCCAATTCTATTTGGGCATGTGGAATACACTTCTGACAGAAACAATGCTTAAGTTTCCCATTGAACTATAGGAATAAATATTTACTTTGTGAGTTTTAAACATAAACAAAATCTTAAAAGAAATTTTAAGCTCTTTAAGGAAATAAAGGAGTAATTTCTTTAGAAATATATAGCGTATATAGAAAATGTTAATTACTAAATGGTCTTATAAACCTCAAAGTACCATTAGTAGGTAATAATTTCATAACCTAGATGAACTAATCTGTGGAATTAAAGACAAAGTAAGTAATTTTGCATTTAAATATCTTATTTTTTTTTATTTTATTTTTTTTCAGTGTTCCAAAGTTCATTTTTTATGTAGTGCTCCATGCAATATGTGCCCTCCATAATACCCACCACCAGGATCACCCCTCCACCTACCCCAAAACCCTCAGTTTGTTTCTCAGAGTCCACAGTCTCTCATGGTTTGTCTACCCCTCCTATTTCCCCCAAGTTACTTCTCTTTTCCATCTCTCAATGTCTTCCATGTTATTCCTTATGCTCCAAAGTAAGTGAAACCATATGATACTTGACTCTCTCTGCTTGACTTATTTCACTCAGCATAATCTCTTCCAGTCCCATCCGTGTTGATATAAATGTTGGGTATTCATCCTTTCTGATGGAGGCATAATATTGCATTGTATATATGGCCCATATCTTCTTTATCCATTCATCTATTGAAGGACATCTTGGTTCTTTCCACAGTTTGGTGACTGTGGCCATTGCTGCTATGAACATTGGGGTACAAATGGCCCTTCTTTTCACTACATCTGTATCTTTGGGGTAAATACTTAGTAGTGCAATAGCACGGCCATAAGGTAGATCTATTTTTAATTTCTTAAGGAATCTCCACACTGTTTTCCAAAGTGGCTACACCAACTTGCATTCCCACCAACAGTATAAGAGGGTTCCCTTTTCTCCACATCCTCTCCAACACTTGTTGTTTACTGTCTTGTTAATTTTGGCCATTCTAACTGGTGTAAGGTGGTATCTCCATGTGGTTTGATTTGAATCTCCCTGATGGCTAGTGATGATGAACATTTTTTCATGTGTCTGTTAGCCATTTGTATGTCTTCATTAGAGAAGTGTCTGTTCATGTCTTCTGAACATTTTTT
The DNA here is from genome assembly GCF_010015895.1 of Lontra canadensis. Taxonomy (NCBI): domain Eukaryota; kingdom Metazoa; phylum Chordata; class Mammalia; order Carnivora; family Mustelidae; genus Lontra; species Lontra canadensis. The sequence goes on along the minus strand of NW_022630995.1, from coordinate 105,383,113 downwards.
TGACGTGATTATCTGTTTTGTGTGTGCTGAGTTTGAGGAGTTCTTTATAGACCTTTGACATCAGCCTTTTGTCTGTACTGTCATTTGCAAATATCTTCTTGCATTCCGTGGGTTGCCTCTTTGTTTTGTTGACTGTTTCCTTTGCTGTGCAGAAGCTTTTGATCTTGATTCATTTTCACTTTTGTTTCCTTTGCCTTTGGAGACATATCTTGAAAAAAGTTGCGTGGCCAATGTCGAAGAGGTTACTGCCTATGTTCTCCTCTAGGATTTTGATAGATTCTTGCCTCACATTAAGGTCTTTTATCCATTTCGGGTTTGTCTTTGTGTATGGTGCAAAAGAATGGTCGAGTTTCATTCTTCTACACATAGTTGTCCAATTTTCCCAGCACCATTTGTTGAAGAGACTGTATTCTTTCCACTGGATGTTTTTTCCTGCTTTGTTGAAGATTAGTTGACTATAGAGATGCAGGTCCATATCTGGGCTCTCTACTCTGTTACACTGGTCTATGTGTCTGTTTTTGTGCCAGTACCATGCTGTCTTGGTGATCACAGCTTTTATTATTCCCACTAATTCATGTTGTCTTCACACAGGCCACCTCTTACACATTTCCACTTCCTCAAGCTTTTCAAAACTTTATATAGATTTTATATTGAAATAAAATAACTATCAATTGTTCAGTTATCATTTGTGGATGCTTATCCCCTATACATCACAGTTTGTAACGAACATAGATTCACATCTTAAATTTGGATGTGATGGTAATGCATAAGTTGGGGTGTTATAAATGGTGAGAGGGCCTTTTTTAATAGTAATTTGTCAGTAGTTGCTAGTATAATAATCTTGTTCAACTGATACCCTATTATCTTCTTTGTTAATAAATAACTTTTAGTGAAGTTTAAATTGAAAATTTCAATTTTTCCTCACTGATCAGAAAATATATATATTAAAATATATTGAAAATATAAAAAATACTGCAAATGATATAAAAATAAAATATATTTATATATAAATATAATGAAAGAGACAAGCACATAAATAAATATAATACAGTACTACTTGCCATCAAAACAGCACCTTCATGAAAGACAAGACACTAACTCCAACTCCTTTTGATTATCAGTATCTCATCAGTGAGCCTTCTTTTCTATCATAGCAAAATTCACTTTGGCTTATTGCCAACCAAATTAAATACAGTTAATTTTTTATCAATTAAAATAAAATAACAATTATTATGTGATGATGTGTCTTTGATAACTTCTTCTATTTGCACTGTCCTGGAATTTCATAATATTCTATGTTAAAATGCATAAGTGGCTCACTAACCAATGAACTGTTTACCTCAATAAACATTTATTAAGCTTCTTTTCTTTTTAAGATTTTATTTATTTATTTATTTATTAAAGAGAGAGAGAGCGAGAGAGCACAAGCAGGGGGAGTGGCTGTCTGACAAAGAGGGAGAAGCTGGCTCCCCACTGAGAAGGGAAAATGGCAGGGTGCTTGATCGCAGCACCCTGGGATCATGACCTGAGCTGAAACCAGATGCTTCACTGACTGAACCACCCAAGCACCCCAAGCACTGATTTCATTAGGAGCTAAGCAAAAATAGAAAACCATATTTTTCCCAGAGGAACTTAAAGTTTATGTTGATACTCAAGGTATGCGTATGTGAAACAACCATAAGATTATGCTAATGGAGCATAAAAATTGGTGCTCATTAATACTAGGCATAGCTGGTTCTGTACAATGTTAAGTGAAGTCAAAGTAAGGTGATGTGTCAGGAATAATCAGAGTTACTTTCTTGGGGGAAGAGATTTCAAGAGTAATCAGATAATTGGACACATCAAGGAAAAAAGTTTTTTCATGGAAGAAAAGATATTCAAAAAGAAGAAAGTCAACAGTGCTAAGTAAAACAGAGACCATACAACATGAGGCCTTGAAAGGGGACATTCTTTTGGGAGAGGAAGATTGGAAAATCCCATTTTCAGTGAAAATGTGCCCTCCATAATATCCACCACTAGGCTCACCTGCCCACACCCCCCCAAACCCTCAGTTTGTTTCTCAGAGTCCACGGTCTCTAATGGTTTTTCTCCTCCTCTGATTTCCCCCAACTCACTTCTCTTCTCCATCTCCCAATGAAGATGCTAGAGATAGAGTAAGCTCTTGAAAGAAAAGTTTTAAATTGGAAGTATATTTTCTTTTTTTCTTTTTAAAGATTTTATTTATTTATTTGACAGAGATCACAAGTAGGCAGAGAGGCAGGCAGAGAGAGAGGAGGAAGCAGGCTCCCCACCGAGCAGAGAGCCAGATGCTGGGCTCGATCCCAGGACTCTGGGATCATGACCTGAGCCGAAGGCAGAGGCTTTAACCCACTGAGCCACCCAGGCACCCCTGGAAGTATATTTTCAATTAAGACTCACAAAAACCTGTGGTGAACACCCAAGTGTTGAAAATGCTTACATTTCCTAGGTGGAATGAATTAGGGAGATAAGGAAGAAGAAAATCTCATCTCTCACAGTGAGGAAAATATTCAGATAAGAGGGAGAAAGCTGTGCCCGAAAGAGGAATCTCCTCAGGTTGCCAGCCATCTGTGAGGTGGGCAGGGAGAGCCAAGCCTGGCAGGCTCCAAGCGGGTGGACAGGTGTCTCAGCCACCTGGCCCCTCTGGGGAGAACAGGAAGGCAGCATCACATTGGCGAGTTTCTTAAACAGAAAACAATATCTACAAAATGGACCTGAGAACTCAAGATATTTTGGCTCACGAATGGATGGAAGTGTACAAGGCGAATTTCCTTTACTCACCCAGATGTCAGGCTGGAAACGACAGGGCAGTGCAATTATTTGCCTTCACAAAAATAACTGTGATTTTTTTAAAAAATCAGCCATAATAATGAGATATTTTAGATTGTGGACTCCATTATAAGCGAACGTTGGGTTTTAAGAGTTTCAACTTCTTGAGGCATAAAAAGACAAAGGTTGTATTTAATATTTATAGGGGTGGGAGTAGGAGGGAAAAGGAACAACCTTGCCATACTCTCAGACTTTTAGACAGTCGTCGCACCATCCCTCTCTCTGGGCTGTAAACTCGAGCCAGAGAGGAACTGTGGTTTCGCAGCTCAAAAAAAAAAAAAAATCTTCCAAGAAAACAAGACGCTTAGGCTTCACGCATTCTTGTAGGCACCAGCAGACTTCACAAGCAAGTCTCCTGGGCCCATCTCATGACTTCAGGAAGAGGATGAATTGGTGGGGGGGCCTTTCAGTCCCAGGAGGAACAGCACTGTCCTGTCCCTTCTCTGGGCTCCAAGAAGTGGCAGTGATAATAAAGGAGAACATTCTCTGTTCTCTCTCTAATGGCACCTACAACTTTCCTCTGAATGTAGAATGTAGTCGCTTGAGATCTTGGGTCTTAAGTATAGGCTCTCCTGAGGGTTTTTTCTCAGAAGGGAAGGTCTCACTAGACACTGTTGACCAGCAGATCACGTTCATTTAGAATTTTAACTTATACCCATGAAATGACATGACAGGAGATGGAAGCAAGCCCCAAACCTGGCAATTCTGACATTAGTTGACCGTGTAATGTGGTGTGAATCACTCTACCTCTCTGCGTCTCAGTTTCCTCTCTATAAAAAGTATCTGTTGAACAACTTCACTTCAACAATAAAATTGTATTGCCTCTAAGATGAAGTTACTATGTAAATATCCATTATGGCAAATCATTAAATGTAAGTTGCATTTCTATATACCTATGGAAACTTGTACTTTAGCAGTCATACACAATGGCTTTATGGAGTCATCAACTTGCTACCAGGGAGAAATCTGAGCCCAGAAGGGAATTCCGTATTTCAAGAGGCAACAGAGACTACATTCACTTGCAGTCTGATAATGTTACCTGGACTAAATGTAGTCCCCTTTAGGGTGTTGGTCTACCCAGAACTAGAGGGAAATGTGAAAGACAAACTTTGAAATAGGCATTGGGAATATTTTGTTTCGGAATTTTCTTTTCAATGTAGAAGAGCAAGCATAAGAAGAAATATTTTGTATAGGTGAATTAATTCCTACATGAATAAATAGAGCCCATAGCAAATAAGGTAGTCAACTCCCTCTCACCAATGTGTGTGTGTGTGTGTGTGAGCACACACACTCATGTCTATATTTGATTAGTGACAACTGTATTTCCAAAAATTGTCTGCAGTATTGCATTTGAAGCCAGAAAATGGTATTTAGCTAAATTTTAGATATCTTATTAATAATTTCATCTACTTTAATTTTTGTCTTCTCTAAATGTAAAGAAAAACTCTCTGATTTAAAATGCTGTTTAGTTTATTATCAGCTGAGAAACTATACTTTTAGTTATAAAGGGGTAAAATAAAATAATAAAAGAGCTATTTCTTTTTTATGAAAACTCAATCATTTCTTGCCCTGAAGAGAGTTGCTTGAAGGTACAAAACAACTTTAAAAATATGCTTTTTAAGGATTTTATTTATTTATTTCAGAGAGAGGGAAGGAGAGAAGGAGAGCAAGTGCAAGTATGAGCCAGGGAGGAGAGGCAGAGGGAGAAGCTAGCTTCCCGCTGAGCAGGGAGCCGGATGGGAGACTCGATCCCAGGACCCTGGGATCATGAACCTGAGCTGAAGGCAGGCACTTAGCCAACCAACTAAACCACCCAGGCGCCCCAGGACCAAAAAAAAAAAAAAAAAACAAAAAACAACCCTTTAAATGATAGATATCCCAAGGACACAAACTCATGTAACAGTTACTTTTGATTACATCAGTTGATTTTAACAATTTTGTGAAACATTTGAACAGACACAAGTGTTACCTACACTTTATAGATGAAGAAACTGAGGTCCTGGTAAGTGACTGAGACCAAGATGCAGAGATAGAAGGTGTTAGAGCCTTCCCTAAACTCAGATGTTCTAATCCTAATTATCTATTCTAATTATCATGTTCTTTCCCTCAATATTGGCTAGAATCCCAGAACTGTAAGCTCACGTTTGCAGTTGTGGTACTGTTATGCCACTACTTTAATGACTTTAATGACCTAATTTTTCTCTAATATTATTCATAATTGTTATCAAAATAATTGTAACTAATGAACATATGTAAAATACTAAAAGTAAAAAAAAAACAGTGATCATCAGTAGTATTTCATCTGTTTTTGGTTGATCCATAAGTGATTATTAAATAAATCAAATCAAAACGAAATCTCTTAGCTCAAAGCTTGATCTTATCTTGTCCATGACTACAGCATTAGGGTGAAACAATTTTACTAAAAAATTAAAAAGGAAGAAAGTCAACTTTTATTGTAATAGCAAATCACACAGAAAATTTTTGAACAGCTTTTGAAGCTGTGACTTTTTTAGTATCTTTTTCACGTTATTTGTTACTTGTCCTGGATTTAGGGTGATGTTATATAAATAGATGTTTATTTTCTTGTTTAGGGGTAAAGTCACCGTATTATTGTAAATATATTACTGTTTGGTCTCACTTAACAAAAATCACTCATTACCTTAGTCACATCAAAAACTATTTTACCCTCTTAATTTTATTCACATCAAGTTATTTTTTAATATATATATCCAGTATCCCCATATGAATGTAAGAAAAGACACTAAATAAAGGAAAATAATCTCTTAGCGAGGTTATTAAGCAAGGGGCCGTGTAGTGTCAGGAGTCATAACAGCAGGGTTCCGGGGCCATGTTGTCCAGTCCCAGCCCCACTACTGACCAGTGGTGTGACTTTCTGCAAATAGTTTCGTCTCTTTAGCCCCAGTTTTCAAAATTTTGGAAGCCTACTCTATATGGTTTCTGTACAGATCAAACCACTGATAACACCTCGAAAGGTGAGAGGTGCAGTTAATAGCTAGATTACACTTGAATTTATTCTGATAAAAAACTCAGTGAAATGAAGCACCTTTTAGAGTTCTACCATTAGGTCAGATAAATTATGTTTCTGACTTCCACTGCTCCTAAATACTTGATTAACTGCTTAAAAAGGGCCATGTCCCACACAGTCAGCCGGTTCGTGCTAGAAAAGTCTGAAAAACCTGAAGCTCTTCCCTAAATCATGACCACATTTTCCCAATTATGTCCTAACTTTGACAACCACTTTGCCAGACTTTATAAATTATTTTTTCATTATTCTCATTTTCTAATGAGAACCTGATAAGTAGCAGAACAGAAAGCTTGCAGGATAGAAAAAAGAAAATTAGGAAGTTGGTTTCATGTATAGAAGAAAGAGGTTTTCATGCTGTAGTCCTTAGGCACATGGTTATTACCATGCTGTGGGCATGGCGTTATTGGGATTTGCAGAGTTTCTGGTGGGGATCACTAAGTCTCACACGAGTACCAGCTGATGTACGCAAGTACATCAATACTATATTGTATTGTACAATATTATATTGTATCCCCCAAACTTACATAACACTGCATGTTGACTACACTGGAATTAAGATAAAATAAAAACTTTAAAAATCTGTATTCACACTAATTATTGTCTGTGTATTGAAAAAGATGAATCACACATATAATTTATATTGTTATTAATAAAATACAAATTTTAAAAAGTTGCTTAGTATTTAGCAGCATTCCGCTTCCTCAGATAGTGGGTACAAATATTAACCTACTGGGAGGGGAGTTTGCAATTTTCTCATGTAAATAAGGTGTTTCTTTTCAAAAAGTTTGACGACCACTTCTTTGTGGATCTAAGTATCTCAATAACAGTAAAATTTTTAAAATTTGGCTGAAGGCATTAAAGGCATCACAAAACAGCCAGAATTTGAAATCTTGTCTTATCTACTGCAATACAAAGTTAGGGACACTTTTCAAATACGTATGACTCATACTTATTAATTAGAAACAAATAAGCAAAGACCAACAGAGCAGGAGACTTAGAGCCCTTTTGGTTCTAGCATATGCCAATCCTGAGTGCTAGAACAAAAACGTATCTTTTCTTCCTATGAATCTGTCTCCCCACAGTTCCTCCACATTGGAGATGGAAAAACTGTTCTGAACCACAAGCCCAGTAGGAGTCCATCATGTATTTATATAAGAACAAGAAAGTAGTCAAAGTATCTGCTTTCCGATTTCAGGGTCTAGCTTTTATATATATTTTCCGAATTAATATTTTGAACATTCCATTAGGACGTCAACAAAGGAGTCACTTGTGGTGGGTTAATTAAATCTAACACATTTAAAAATAACTCTGCGTGTTGTGGGACAGATGCAGCCTTTGGAAAAAGAAGGAGCCTACACTGAACATTGCAACAGATTTTTGTATTTAATAGTAGGCAACAGACACATTTCCAGAATATGCTCTCAAAGCCTGGTTGGGAAGTGTCTGCTCTGTGACAGCAGGAGAAAAAAAAAATCCATATATCAAGTAAAGGAGAACAAGAAGAAAATTATAATACTTTTACTTCTCAATTACTCAAATTTACTTCATTATTTAAAAGTAGTGCCCCATTGCATGATATTGTCCAATTTCACCTAGAATAATGAGTTACTCCAAGATCCTTCTTAAAATATAAATACAGAAACTCGGATAGAAAACTTGCTCTTAGCTAATTACAAATTGTCAGGCATACCCTTGGAAGAGGCAATTTTGGAAATTCAAAAGGATGTTCAGAACTATAATAGATGTGAGAGAAAGGTTTGGAGAGAACTGGATTGCTCTGCCAAATGACCTCAGTGTTTTACCCCTAACAGTAAGAGAAAGACATTGGGGAAGAAGAGAGAGAAAAGGCCAAGGAAGAAGGTAAAGTGTCCAAAGGACTTTTCAGACTGAGGATACCTAATACTCTCTTAACTTTGCATAGCTCTTACGTAAAACCTGGCCTTTCAGTAATATCAGCTACTACGCACTAAGTCTACAAATTACCCATCAAGACTTCAGTTAAGTGGATCTTTCAGGGCATGCACGAAAGAAAGGGGAGCTGTCCTTTGGATTTTGCTGAAGTGGAGTTAAAGAAAAACTCACAAGAAGCCAAATGTCGTACCTGATTTGAGGGGTGCAAGAGGTAGAAAGAAAGGTGGGAGCATGAGAACCTACTCCTTCCCCTGCCATGAAGGATTTGCAGAAACGCAGGGCATTGGGCTTGTACCCAGAGGACAAAATAAGTCAAATCTGAACATGGTTTTACTTTAAAGGTTTTACGTTAAAGTTGAATCTGAGCGTGGTGACATCCAGGTGACACCTGAGTTACAGAAAATGATTTCCTTATTTTATTAAATGCTATTTACTAGAATGAAAATCAGATTTGCTAATTCATGATTATGACAATGCATTTATTGAGAAGAGGGTAATCATAAATTTGTTCTATAGAAAATCCTTCCAGACAGAGTAGGTCCTAAATTGTTTGCCTCACCCAGGTGGAAGGAGAGATTATCAGAACAAATAGACTCTACAGAAAAAAAGATTTCAATGCAGCATCAATAATTACTTAAATCCGAGATATTAGCAATGCTGAGCAAAAAAAGTATTTCCTAAGTGTGAAGGTTAGCGTTAGATCACAGTTGACATTTACCTGTAAACTGCTTTTATTTTTTCCTGGTTTTGATGACAGATTCATGTCAAAACAAATTTACTTTCCTGACAAAGTGACAGAAATATTAATAAGGGAAAACCAATAGGTGTCATTTCACATTACTATCAATATATAATTGGTTTCTTTTATTGAGAATTCCTAAGAAATACGGTACTCTGTATAAACATGGTTATTAGTTTAGAATCATTATGTAAAATATACCAGAATGATAAATTTTCAAGCAATTCTAGTAAATAGCATTAACACTTATCTGTGTATCTTCAACTACTAGTATAGTATTTAACAACAAGCCCTTATTAAATGTTAATTAAATGACAAATGTGAGTAAATTTTTCCTGGATAGTCAGAATTTTCAAAATATTTTAATTATTCTATCATTTTAAATAGAGGTACTACTGTCATTTTAAATAGAAGTACTACTTCCTAAAACTAGAAAGCAAAAAACTTGGGTTGATTTTATAGTGAACATATGACTGATTCATTATTGAAACTTCATATTGAAATAAATTTTCTCCATTTAATGGTAAATCATTATTTCTTATACTTTATTACTAGTTGTAAACATATCTCTACTCTTATGTAAACTTAGTAGTGTTGAATAGTGGATAAATTTGGATTTATTATATTTTTCCTGATATAGGGTCACTTCAAAATCTGGGAATCATTTGTGGGGCATTTTCTCTATGTTCTTGGCATTTTTTCTTACCTCCAGAGAGACTTCTATAACATTTGAAAACACATTCTTCATATTCTCCTGGTGACAAAGGTTGAGGTAAAATGTTTTTGTTAAGTTCAGAAGAGTCACTAACCAACTATCATAGTGTCCTCAGAACTCCTGTTCATTTTAACAACCTACTAGCAAGGAAAAAAGAGATAGTGAAGAAAATGCCAAAGTTGGCTCGAGCTCTCTCCTGATGTTTCATCTCCAGGAAAATGTGTTCAAAATTTCATCCACTCCTGTTCCACCTTTGTTTCTTCACATGCTTTACTCTACTTTACTCCATTACTTTATTCTACCTTACTCTTTTCCTTAAAAGTAAAATCACTTTTAAAAAATTTAATCCAGTTTTTAAAAAGAAATATTATAAGGGTACCACAAAAGAAGAGTAAGATCTCTGGTCATTAACCAGAAAAATAAAAACCATAAAAACAGTCATATTCCATAAAGATATCTTTAACTATGGTGGTCCCATGCTTGATCCTGCATGGTCTGTGTTGAAAGTGAAATTAGTGTTAGGCCATAACAAAAATTTAAGAACACAAAACATACACTGAGATAACCAAAAGTACAATAGAGATTTGAGTCCAAATTATTTGATTCTCTGACATTTATCCCCCAAATTATCTCAAGCACTGCCAGCTATATTCATTATATGCCCTGGAAATATTGTTTTAGGTGAAAGCTTCTTAAGGCCACCTAATTAGTCATAAAGTGCCTTGAAATGCAACAAATTATAGCTTTTCCATATAGCAGAAAGTCAACCCTAATTATTTTCTGTCCTTCTCTTTTCTCCTCATACTAGCATACTTTGTTTCCATCTGCTTTTAAGAACCAAAGCAAACCGGCTTAAAGCCAGCATTGTTTTAGGGACTGATAATATAGGTATAAAGTAAAGGCTGAGTTGGTGATTAATAATGATGTAATGTCTTAAATATACCACAGACCTACATAGAAGCCTAGTGCAATCAAGTTAGGCCTGAGAAAAGCTTCTGATTTTTGTCTCCTATGATATTGTCATCAACAAACTAGACAAACTATAAGGCAGCAAACTATAGAATCAATTATCAACAAAACTAGCACAACATTTCAAATGAGTCTGACCTTTGCATTTTAAAAAATAATCCAAATCAAGTTTTTAAAGGATAGTATGTTGAACTGCATTTTTAGTATTTTGGATTAAATAATAAGGAAATGAGTAATATGAAAATAATTAGATAAATCATTGTTTATAAGATAAAGTTGAGTTGCAATAAATATAAAGTGAACAACAAAAGAGCAAAAGCAAAGAGTAGACAAATTTAATAGAACAGTACAAAGAAAAGATGTAAAGTGAAAGGAAATTCCAAGTAAAAAGAATGAATTAATATAATATTTTATCTTAAATTCATACTTGCAAATGGAACTGTAGTGATAGATCAGGTTATATAACTAAGAAGTAACAACTGCTATTTTGCTCAATAGTGGTTAGATTCTTATTACAACATTAATTCAATTTGATCTCTGTGTTTTGAACAAGTAGGAGCAAAATCGTCAAAGAAGAGGAACTAACGTGAGTAAAGATGGAAATTGGATTCCAGTAGTAGAAGAAAAAGGAGTTGAAATGATTTACTGTTTAATCTGAGAAAAAAGTCTGAAACTATATTTAATTTGTTTCTGTAATATCATTTGTATCTCTAACCTAATTTTCCAATAAGTGTATGACAGTGAAAAGAATTTCACCTTAAAATTTCTGAAGTTTCACTAGATGAAAAAAATTACCAATTATTTTACCAATATTCAGAGATGTAAATGGACAAATACAATTCATTCACAGCAATTCTCATATAAGCAATTTCTGATATAAGAAATGCAAATGATAGCTAAGCCAACTTCATTAGTAAAATATATTTACAAGGAAAATAACATTATAACTTCCATTAATTACAGTGTATAACTTTTAAATTGTCTATGTTAGGGGGCACCTGGGTGGCTCAGTAGGTTAAATGTTTGCCTTCAGCTCAGGTCATGAACTCGGGTTCTGGGGATTGAGCCCCATGTCCTACTCTCTGCCTAGAAGGGAGCCTGTTTCTCCCTCTCCCTCTGTGTGTTCTCTCTCTCTCTCAAATAAATAAATAAAATCTTCAAAAAGCTAAATTATCTATGTTGGACTATAGAAAAATTATGTTGCTTATAAAATTTATTGCTACTATAATTTTTTCACTATTATAAACAAGGTGATAAAGCATTATTCTTGTTCTATCTGCACCAGTTCTTCAACAGTAAATTAAAGCTTTGAACTTTAAGACTGTAATAAGGCAAGACATAAAATCCTAAAGATGTTTTTCGCTTTATGGAGCAAATAATAATGGATCAGTTAAATAAGTTCAGTCAGTATAATTAAACATGTACTGTGTGGATATAGCTTGAGAGAAAATAATTTAACTTGAAATCTAGAAAAATTCCCTTGATACAAGGTGTTCTTTCTGATCTGAATGTCAACCAAAGTTGTATCAAACACTAGAACATATTACAAATTTGAATGATGGCACTTACATTAGCCACACATTGCTGTGCAACAAACCATCCTTAAACACATATCTGACAACAGTTGTTCATTATCTCTCACAATTTTTGCTGGGAAGTAACTTGAGAGCAGGTTTGAGCAATTCTGGCTTTGGGTCTCTTACAAGATAGAAGTCTGCAGAGATTGCAGCTGGAGCAGCAATCAGCTCAGGGTGTGATGGGTCTGGAAGATCCATTTGTGAGGTGGCTTATTCACATTGCTGGCAAGTTGATGCTGGCTGTCAGTTTTACTCCAATAGGTCTCTCCACAGCGTCGCCTGACTCTTCTCACAGTGCGATGGCTGGCTTCCCCCAGAGAAAGCAATCTGAGAGACTGAGGTAGAAGCTATAATGTCTTTTACTGCTTAGGCCTTGGAAATCACACAACATCCCTTTCACGGGATTCTATGAGTCAGGCAAGTCAGCCCTAATTAAGTGTGAGAATGTTCCACCCAAATGCTTGAATACCAAGAAGCAAGGATCATTGGAGGCCATCTTTGAAACTTGCTACCACAGTACTTGAAATTTTTTGGATTACAAGCACAGAAATTATTAGATATTAAAAAATGAATTTCTGTATTTTAGAAAAAAATCTAAGTTTTATTTATAACCTGAATTTACCCACTCAACTTGCCCATTATTTCCCCACAGATAAGCTGGTTTCTTTTCCATCTTTTAAATATGGCATTTTTATTTCCTACTCTGTATTTTTGCTCCTTTTTAGAAAATTTAATAAAAATTTTAGAGAACATGGATAATTCTTTTCTTTGAAATTCTGCTGAAGTTGTACCATCTGCATGAAGCCTTATTTATTAGTTCTTTCTATGATGACTATCATCTCCTTAGAATTTCTATATATTATATTCTTAAACCACACAATTAAATACTTAATGAGTACTTTTAATTTACTTAACAGACAATAACTGAATGCCCACTATGTACTAGGGCTATACTAAATGATGGCATAAAATTAATGATTTATTTCCCTTACCAATCCAAAGAATTTACTTATATATCTCACATTCATGATACTAACACTTAATATATTAACTCTGTAAGTGTATTTTCAAGTTGGTAAGGGTAAGCCTTTTTTTTTTAAATGTCCCCAAATACACATTTTGTGTGCAGAAAATGTTTTATAGATGTTAATTCAATTTTGGGAGTATATATTCAGCGATTATTCAAATTATTCAATTATTCAGCTCAAATATGTCTATATTTAACAATCATTTTAGAGACCTTTTAACATTTAATCCTCTTTATACGTTTGGTTAAATTCCCTTAAATATGTAAAGCTTTATTAATAAATTGGAAATATTTAACATATACTGTTTTGCCTGCCTTTTAGGATTTTGTAGAGATCAAATATATAAAAGTACTTTGTAAACTCCTAATTTATGCATAAATATGACATTATTATTATTAAATCATAAGGTCAGTTGTGCTTCTGTATTAAAATGATTCAATAGAAATCAAAGCACTTGACTTTGTTCACAAGTACATTATTTTTTTATTTGAGAGGGAGAGAGTGAGCGAGAGAGAGAGAGAGAGAGAGAGAGCACAAGTTGGGGGAGGGGCAGAGGAAGAGGGAGCAGACTCCCTGCTGAGCAGGCAACCCAGTTGGGTGCTCCATCCCAGGATCCTGGGATCACACCAGAGCCAAAGGCAGACACTTGTTTAATCAACTGAGCCACCCAGATGCCTCTGCTCATAAATCCTTTCAATGAATATTTTATAATTTCTTAGAACGGCTACGAATATCTTTAAATAGTACTTCCTTACCTGAATTAGATGGAGATTGGAGAATGTTGAATTTAAATGAAGTTAAAGACCTAGGAGGATTAAACATTGTTCCAACACATGAAAGCCTGTATTGAACACAAGCAGCATAGCAAGCAAGCTTTGATTAGGACTTTGCAAGATAGGTTTTCAGCCTCAAGGAGGTCTTATCTAAGATCAGAGATCTTGAGGTGCGTTGCTAGACATGAGTTCTCAGGTCAGCATTTAGTCTGGTAGAGCAAGACTTACAAATAAATGAATGCATATTAAATTAAAGAGGATGAATGCCTCTGAGTGCTAAAATAATTATAGAGAGACAGAAAGCTAGTACAGTACAAGGTGACAAATCCAAGCAGGGTCAAGTCCTACATGGAAAGCTTCTGATCCTAAGTAAGTAAGGGTGAATGACCACCTAAAATTCAAGAGAAAAACAGAATGAGATTGGGGGAAAATGATAACATCTAAATAAAAGCTTAAAGTATACATTTTCAAAAAAAAAAAAAAGCATACAGTGTCTTCTCTATTCTTAAGAGTTTTGTACTACAGATGTGGCGGGGGCAGGGGAAGGGGAAGATGGAGAATCACAAATATTGTATGAATAGTGACAATTGAAATTTATTTGGTAAAAAGAGATTGCTCGTCATCAAATGCTTCAGAAGGCTGCTGATATTTCTCTCCATAGCTTTTTTTTCCCCCTTGGTATTTCTTAAGGTTTTCTGATTAAATATATTCAGCTTCTGTTATATATTTATCACTCTTAAAACCTCAAGGAGTCATATCATCTACCTAATAAGACAGCTAATTTCCCTTTTCATAGATCCCAGCTGCATTTTTAAGTTTCTTAAGCTCAAGCTCTATATCTTATGCATTCCTCCTAACTTTTTTTATGTTTATAAAAGGGTAACATAAATGGAAAAGTGCAAAAATATAAATATACATATCATGAATAGATATTAGTCAGAACCCGGTTTAATTATGACCCAGATTAAGAAATAGCTGGAGTGTAGTAGGATGGGGGGGATGGGGTAGTTGGTTGATGAACATTGGGGAGGGTATGTGCTATGGGGAATGCTGTGAATTGTGTAAGACTGATGAATCACAGACCTGTACCCCTGAAACAAATAATACATTATGCATTAATTTAAAAAAAAGAAATAGAATATTCCCAGGAGTGCAGAAACTTCCAGAGAATATTCTATGAATTGTATCCCTCTCCCACTGTTCTAGAGGTAATTTGTAACTAATCTGATTTATGGTAATTATTTCTAGCCTTTCTTTCTAGGTTTATTGTCTATTTGCACATCTGAATATGATAGAAGTTAAACTTGACTGTTCTTAACTACATAAATTACAATATATTGTAGTATTTTTTGTTTCATTCAATATCATATTTTAAGAGTTTTTTATTTTATTGATTATAGCTCCAGTACATTCATTGTTGTTGCTGCCTATGGTTTATTGAATGAATAAGCCATAATTTATTTATCACTTTTGTTATAGGCCTTTGAGCTGTCACTAATTTTTGTCTATCATAAAAATATGCCGCCATGAGCATACTTGTATTCCTTTTTTTTTTCCCACAAAAATGAAGTACCTATTTAAGACTGTTTTTGTTTTTGTTTGGGGATTGGGTTGTTTTAATTTTCCTTACTGATTTGTAGTTTTTTCTATATATTCTAGTTGCATCTTTTTTTGGTCAGTTATATCCATGTCAAATAACTTGTCCCATTTTGTGGCTGTCTTTTCACTTTTGCTGTTATTTCTTTTGATAAACATAATAATTAACTCTAATGCAATAGAATATATGTCCTTCATTTATCTTTAGTGTTTTTTTGGTATGTATTTTCCTAGAATAAAGTTACATAGATATTCTCTCATATTTTCTTCTTAAAGTTTTAAAGTTTAAATTCTACATTTACATCATTATGTAATTCATCTGGATTTCACTTTTGTGTATGGTGTTACATGGAAATCGATTTTAATTTCTCCCTAGAGCCTACCTGATTGTCCCAGCAACATTTATGAAGAAGGCCAATCCTTTCCCACTGCTCCATTGTACCATCTTTGTTCTATACCAAAGATCCCTGTATCTGTAGGTCTCTTTAAGCGCCTTCAATTTTATCCACTGATCTATGTGGCATCAATGCCACCACCATTGCTTGATCCTTCTACCGTGCTCCAATTCAACAGGTTTAATTACTACGTCCTTATTATGGAACTTGATAACTGGTAGAACAAGTTCTCCTTTTTTGTTTCTCTTCCTTAAGAATTACTTTTAAGATTTTCTCGACTTTATGCATTTCCATATAAAATTTATATTCACAATAAAATTTATTGGGACTTTATTGTAATTATATTGACTCTCTGGGTCAGTTTGAAGAAACTCAACATCATTTAAATGCTGGGTTACCCAATCAATGCTCATGGCTCATTTTTCTAACTTTTAAAGGTTTCTTTAATCTTTCATTTTGTTCAATAAATTTTATTTTTCTACTTTTAAGAATCATGTCTATTTTTAAAAAGTCATGTATTCCTTTCATTAAAATTATTTATAGATACTTGGTGTTCTTTTTTTGATGTTTTTGTAAATTGTATTTTGCTAAATTTCCTTTTTTTTAAATAGCTGTTGATAGAAATACAATCACTTTATATAAATTCTATATCAAGAAACCTTAGGTACTTAATTCTAATAACGTATCAGTAAATTCTTGTAGATTTTCTACTTATGCAATCATACCATATAGACTTTTATTTTTTCTTTTCCAATTATTGTAATATTTATTTTTCTTGTTTTATAGAACTAGGTAGCATATTTGGTACAATGTTTTATAAAATTAATATTACTGGGGTTCCCTGCGTGGCTCAGTCCATTAAGCCTCCCACTGTCGATTTCTGCTCAGGTCATGATCTCAGGGTCGTGGGATCGAGCTCCACGTGGGGCTCCACACTTAGCACAAAGTCTGCTTGAGATTGTCCATCTCCCTCGGCCCTCCCCCACCACCACTTGTGCTCTCTAAATAAATAAATCTTTAAAAAAAAGCAATATTACTGGACAAGATTATCTTGTCATTCGCAGAGGAAAAGCTAATAATTCTCCACTATGCACGATGATTGCTGTAGTTTTTGCAGTTATTCTGTCAGATTAAAAAAATCCCTTATAGTCTTGTTCCTTAAATGTTTTTTACAAAGAATAATATTGAATTGTTACAGGAGTTTTTTGACATTTGTTCGGATGATTATATGTGGTTCTCCTTATTCTGTCTGTCTAGTGAATTTGTTGATTGATTTCTTAGTTATTGGGTGTGTTTTTGTTTTGTTTTGTTCTGTTCATTTGTTTCCAGGAATCACTATGCCTAATGTGGAGCTCAAACTCACAGTCCTGAGATCAAGAACCACAAGCTCCACTGTCTGAGGCAGCCAGGTGCCCTGACTGATTTCCTGGTTTTAAACCAACTTCACATTCTAATATAATCCCAACCTGGGCACATTAATGTTTGGTTGGATTTTAAATCTTTTTTATAATGAAGATGGTCAACAGTATTCCTCTCTTAAAATACTCCTGTCAGGTTTTGATTTTAGCCATAAGCTTGCCTCATAAGATAAATGGGGGAGTAAAACTTCTATTTTAGGTCTCTGGGAGAATTTGTGTAAAACTAGATTTATTTATTATTTGAATGTTTAGTATAATTTTCTGGTGACACCAGCGGGGCTGAGATTTTTCTTTGTGAAAATATTATTAATAGCCAATGCAATGCTTTAATGATTAAAGTCTACCAAACTTTTGTATTTCTTCTTGAGTTAGTTTTGAGAGGCTTATTTTTCTTGAAATTTGTTCACTTTATATAAATTTCCAAAATTATTAACATGAAGTTTTTCATGATAACCACTTAAATTTTTAGCGGCAACTATAGTGATGTCATCTTTTTCATTGTTCTCTGTTTTTTCTCTTCTTTTTCTTGATTAATATTGGCAGAAGTTTAGCAATCTTATATACAGAAATTCTCTGTTTTATATATATTTTTTCTATTTCATGAATTTTCACTCTTACTTTTCTTATCTTCTCCCACCTACTTTGTTTGGGTTTACTTTGTCTTTTTATTTCTTCCTCTCTAATGTGTATATTTAAGACTATAGAGTTCCCTGTAATCATTGACTTAACTCCATCATACACATCTTGGTATAAAATATTTTATTTCTCTTCATATTCAACATATTTTCTAATTTCCATCATGATTTTTTTTCTACAATCCTTAGGTTATTTGTAAGGAAATGTCTTCATTTCTAAACATACATAGAATTTTATTGTTCTAATTATAATATTGATTTATAGCATAATTACATTAAACTGAGAAAATACACATTCAAGTTTTTAACTGTTTCAAAGGAAAGATTGGCACAGGATATTTGGCACAATATGTGAACATTAAAGTTTTATTTGGTTACTAATGTATGAGAAATCACAAAGTTGTGAGATAAATAATCACATATAATTTTTCAAATAAAATATCTAAAATCTGCGCTGTGGACACTTGAATCCCTTTTTCTACCCTGGAACATAAAAGTGGAGAGAGATACATAGATATGTTTTTATAGGAGCCTATTGCAAAATACTTCTTTTGAAGAAATACCAAATTCCTTCATCCCAAAGGAGCAAGGCTCGTCTGGTTCTGCTATTCAAACCTCCCTTAAAATATGTTGTCCTTATAGTTGAATGACATAGGGACAATGACTCACATCTGGTAAAATCAACAGAATGAAAGACAATGACTCACATCTGGTAAAATCAACAGAATGAAAGACTGGCTAGCTGCTTTGGTGTAGGACCAAGGGAGTTATTACTATGCTGAGAATGACTGCACCAGCAGGGATTATTGCAGAAAGAGACCCGTGACTGTCTCCTGTGGATCAAATGAAGGGAGAGAGTGAGAGAGTAGACTTAGAGCTGTTTTAAATCCTGTTCCTCCAGGCTATTTAGAGAGTTGGGCATTTTAGCATCTGAAACTCTGGGGTACCAGGGCTGTGGAATGAGCAACCACTGAACTCCCAGAATAAGGATCCATTCTTAGGAACCAAAGAGCTGCAAGGGGAAAGAGGCCCAAAAGCACACCTTTGAGGAACCCATGAAAATGCACCACTCTACAGTTCTGGGCTCAACTTATAGTGCTAGGTCAAGTAATACCTTTCAATCAACTTTCCCACTCCTCCCTCACTCTGTTTCCAACATAGAGTGATTAGAAGGAAGCTGGAGAGGGGACAAGGAAGCAGAAAAAGAGACACTGTAAAGATCTCACTTTGTAGAATAGAATATTATCTATGTGCCTATGGAGATTTCAACACTTCAAATAATATTTGTCTTGGCCAAATTTAGTCTATTATACAAACTAGTACAAGCTAAAAAAACAAAACAACAACAACAAAACAAAACAAAACAAAAAAGATCACACTGAATTAATGTCAAATTCTCTAAAGGTATTTAAAGGTAAACACCTCTGGTCATTTTGTGGGTATAGGACAATGAAAAGAATTCAGATGGCTAGTCAGGAAATTAGAGTCTAGTCTAGGATTTCTCAGAATGTATGTCCATATACCAGTGTATAAAAATTATTTGCAGTAATTGCTGGAAGCATAGTTCTATGGATTTTACTGGAAGAAGTCTTGGGATCACAGGGGTGAGCCCTAGGACAATCTGTTTTTAACAGACACCTTAAGTGATTCTTATGAGTAATAAATGTTAAGACTTACTGATCTCAGTTCTAATGTGTGTGTCCTTGGGCTCTTCTCTGATAATGAACCCAATAACAGCAGCCTGTATAATCCCCTAGGCAATGGCAAAGAATAAATGAGATAATTGATCAAAAAGTACTTTGAAAAATGTGAATGAAGTATTTTGCAAATAGAATGGATGGAAAAATGAAAGACTAGCAAGAGATTTAACAATGAGAAGAAAGAATCCAGGGTGCCTCAGTGGCTCAGTTGGTTGAAGTCTCTGACTCTTGGTTTGGGCTCAGGTCATGATCTCAGGGTCAAGGGATCAAGCTCCGCCTTGGGCTGCACCCTCAGTACAGAGTCTGCTTGAGATTTTCTCCCTCTCCCTGTGCCCCCCTCCTTCTCTCTCTCTCTCTCCCTTACAAATAAATAAATAAAATATTAAAAAAAAAAAAAAGAAAAAGAAGAAAGAACCCTACCAAATACCACGTCTATTAGAGTGGTAAGAGTGGCTAGAAGGCCTATGGGGAGCATTCTTTCCAAACTATTGGAGCATTTGTTATACATCCTTCTCCCTCCCCTTCTCATTCCTGGTATTTCCCCATTCCAAACCTCTCTGAGAAGCTTTCTCTCTTTCTCCTAACTTGAGGCAAAATATACAGAAATCACTTGTTACAGAGAGATCATACAACTGTAGATCTGGAAGAAAACTTCAATATCATTTAGCCAAACTGCACTCTTATTATTGATGGGGAAACTGAATACTTTAGAGGTTAAAATATTTGCTTGGTTCAGTCACACAACAAGCTTCTGGCCCCTGGTAACTAAGACCAAGAGCTCTTGACTTAGCCAACAGTATACTCCACCATTGGACAGGGCTGGCTTGTGACACTGGTCAGAGCTCAGTGGAAAAAAAAAAATTGTTAAATTGCCAAATATATGCATACAGCTAAAGTAGACTTTATGTAATATACTAGTAAATGGTATACACATTGTAGGTCCTTTTTGTCTTTATTTGGCAAAATAAAAACCTGAGAACTCCCTGTCAACTATTCAAAGGGCATTTCTTTATTTACCAATCAATGGAATTTTTAAAACTTAGGAATAACTGAATTATCTAATGTCTTTGCCTCTGGACAGGATTAGAATAAAGTTAATTACTCAACATAGTGAATGAAGACCTCAGAGTTAGAGTGGTAAAACGTTTAATCAATGCATCTTTACAATTGCATTTTCATAATTTTGCATTTTGGTAGGCATAAGGAATAATGTTATCTGTTTCAGAATTACCCAATGAATGATACATAGAATTACAGGATACCATTTTTTTCTCATGAACAGGAGACGGAATGACTCAACACCTGCATTCTGATACACCATTCCTATGTGATTTGAACAGTCCATATAAACCAAATGCAGGCATATTCTACTATTTATACAGCAATAAGGTCAGTTTCATAAAACAAAGCAAATTGGTTCAGCCAACTGAGAGTATCCCAAAAGACACTCACAACTTCTCCACTATACAGGCCAAGGACAAAAATTAATATTGTCCTCAAGTTACTGAAAACAAATCCAAGAATACCTTGTACATTTCAACTCTGCTGACTTTTGAAGAAATACAGTTCTCCAAATTAAAGCAAGGGCTAGTTAGTAAGCATCACCTATGTGTTCAAAGATAGGTCCTGGGGAAAAGATATCAATTGGACATTGTCTTTGTTGCCAACAGATTTACATTCAGTTAGGCTGTAAATGGAATCTAATAACAGGTTTTTAAATGGTTTTAGCACTGTCATTTTTCTTTCTTCTACTTTGCAAATCTATAAAGTTGTAAACTTTAATATAAAACTTGTACTCAACAAATGAGGCTGTTGGGAAAAGAAAGAAGAAAAGAAAAATAATAAGAAGCTTATGGATTCACATAATTTCATTATCTTAATCTCCAAAATGTAATTACTATTAATAAATCTTTAATTACTTAATTCTGTGCATTTAAAATAGTGGGTCTCGTTTTTTAAAACTGGATTTGCAGGGAGAGATAGTTGAGGGACGTTTCACTGTTGGAGAGAGGAGTTCTCACAATGGCCATGAGCTGACAAGTACAGGAGTAGCCTCTGAGCCCTAGGGACAGTGTCTAAGAGCTCAGTGTTTATGTCCTCACACTTGCTGAATGCCCTGGGAGGACGATTTCACAATTCATACCAAAGAAAACAATTTCTTTTCCCATTTTAGTTAAAAAATAAGCTCAATGTGTGATACGAATGGTTTTCTGTGTTTTATGTGTGTGGTTTTTATAACTTAAGCATTATTTCAACACACAGCTCTTTGAATATGTAGCAGCCATAGAGAAACATATAAAAAATATTATAGGCAAAAGAGCAAGGGTGGAACGGCCATTATAGACCAAGCCAATAAGGAAAAATTCTCAAATTTATGAAATGCCTTCCTACTTATCCCTTGATTCTGTGAGTTAAATGTTAACTTGCATATCAATAACTAATATTTAAATAGTAATTTATGACTTACAAAGCACTTGAAACAGGTTTTCGGATTTCCATGTAACTAATACTGTGTCAACAAATACCATTTGTCTCATATTTAGATAAAGAAATAAAGGCTAAGAAGTACTTAATATCTTGATCAATTTCAGTATACTAAGAAGCTAGACCCAAACTTGTTTCTCACATTAAAATCAAGGTTCCTTCTACTAACATTCCACTTCTCAGATTAAGCAGTGCTCAGTGCTAGAAGACAGGTAGTAACATGTGAGAATGTTGACAATTCCCAGACTCCAGAGTTAGAATCCGCATTAAAAATAAAAATAATTTTATTTATGAATTTCAGGGATTAGTGAGTTAAATAACCTACAAATCTGAAAAACACTGTATACAATCTGTATAGAGCAAATGGTGCCTTATATAATGTGATTAAAATATCATTTGGCAATCACCTTTCTAGTATCTCGTACCAATTCTTCCATGAAAAATATTCATGTGTTGGCTTTTCATTTTGTGAGAATTAACATAATAATTATTTAAATATTTGCTGATTTTGCATTAGAATCAGTTTGGAAATAAGGCAGTTTATCTAAGGAGTGGGATATAATAAAGTATAGTTCTCTGAGTTCCAAAACTCAGCAAACCTTCTAGAGTTCTCACATGCATGACACTATGTTGGGTGCTTTGTGTACATCTCTTCACGTGATCTCCCTAAATCTCCTACGAGGTAGGCACTGTACTCATCCCACTTTACAACTGAGAAAACTGAAGGTGAAGTAACTTGCGCACGTTCACAAAGATAGTAAAATGGGAGAGCTGGAATTTGAACCCAGGCATTCCGGCTCCAAAAGAATTATAAATGTGACACTAAGTGATTAATTCACTAATAGTTATTTCCTCTGCTTGTTTTCTTCTCCTCCAAGTCTCATATCAGCTGCACTCACATTTATATTACAAAAAAAATTATATATTTTTTTCAACTAACTTAACAAGGGGTAGGTAGGCAAATACCTACAACTCCTTTCAATGCATCTTCTACTAGTTAATTGAATCAAACGTCTGAAAAGGATCATTAACATTAGGCAGAAACACATTTGTGGCACTTAGTTTGTGGTTTAAAGGTGTGGAAGATATTAGGAGAGGCAGCAGTGGCTTCTGAATTACTCAAGTGCCAAGTTTCTCTCCTTCCTCTCTTCTATTCGAAAAACTCAACTTGCTACAGTTTCACCACACTGGAAGGCAGCAAGCTATAAGGAAGATTTCGAAGAACAACATCCTCTGGTTTGATTTTAAGCCACATTGCTCTAGTATAATTTTATAGCTTCGTTTCCTAATCGTTAAAATGGGAATCATAAAGTCGGCCTTAAATGCTTGTGATGGAAGGAATCTACATGAAGGGCCAGACACGATGAATGGTAGATGTCAGTAGATGTGACGATACTCACCTGGGTTCACTTGGACCCGATTCAAATGAGTCTGGGTTTTGACCCAGCTAATTTGGGTTCAAGCCAGAACAAGACTGAGTAGACAGATGTCAAAAGCAGTTCATATTTCAGATGGGCAGCACACCAAGAATAAAATCAATGACTACAACATTTTTGGCTATCAACCTCACAATTTAATTCATTATTGACTCTATACAAATAGGCAAATGATTGCCTTAGAACAGAGTCTGCTTAGAACATGATTGAATGTATTCAACAAAAGGTTGATAAAACTTTTCATTTGTTTGTTTTTTTAAATGAAGAGGAAGAAAGGTAGTGAATAATAACTGGAGTATCAGAGGGGTGCCTGGGTGGCTTAGTGGGTTAAAGCCTCTGTCTTCAGCTCAGGTCATGATCTCAGGGTCCTGGGATAGAGCACCGCATAGGGCTCTCTGCTCGCCAAGGAGCCTGCTTCCCCCTCTCTCTCTGCCTGCCTCTCTGCCTACTTGTGATCTCTGTCTGTCAAATAAATAAATAAAATCTAAAAAAAAATTAATTGTATTATTAAGTATATCAGAGTATATTAATATTAAGTATATTAAGTATATCAGAGTATCAGAGTATCAGAGAAATGGTGATGATCTACATCTTGGTATATATTGTTATTCAAACCAAAAGGTTCTCATTAAGAAAAATAATAAATTCTGGATTTCCCCAGAAAGCGGAGCCTGAGACAAAGGTTTGTGGGCAGACAGTCTATAAATGAGAGTGCAGTCAAGGAAAAGCTTAGAGAAATAAGGCGGTGAAATGGATCAGGAATAGAGGAGGAAAGCATTCACTCACTGGCTCCATCCCCCCTCTTGGCATGACTGGTCTCATAAAGGACTACTGCTCCTGCTCTTCCAGTTCAAACATACATCACTGTCAACAGGGCCTCTGCAAGTGACACATGCCTTGTTGTCAGAATAACAGCAGACAGGAAAGCAAAAGATACAAGTTCACATGAGGTTACACATGTGCATAGCAGGTTGCCATAGCAATGGCTGGAGTAAGCACAGCCAGAGAGGGTATAGGGAAAGACACAACAGGTATCTGATACTTATACAAGGGCTGCTTCTATTTAGAGACTAGTTACGATTATCTCTGTTAATATTTCTAAAAGACACAAAACTTCTATTTAAGTTGAGAAAACGATTTTTCTTTTCTTTTTTAAAAATGATTTTTCTTATGGTTTTCCCAAATTTGGGACCCATATAGTGGCCTTTCTAGATGTAATTAACATCACTAATGTTTTTCACATGGATGCTGATGTGTCTGCAACAGCACAAAGAGGGTCTTGTTTGCTAACTGAAAGAGTTTCTTTTAACACCCAACAGGCATTATTATCCTATCCTGAAAGAGCTATAATGACCCACAGGAATTCAGTAACAGGAAAGGAGGCACTTACTAACAGGAATTGAAAGTCCCTTAGAGTACATTCCTGCTTTGACATTCAGTGTTTAGAAATGTGCATCTCGAATTGTTCTCAAAGATGAAGAGGAAGTTGGAAAGAGATGATCAAAAAAAAAAAAAAAAAGGCATAGAAGTTACTTGAATTAGATAATTATTCACAAGTTAAAATTGTTAAAATTTGTTAAAGTTAAGAGCTTGAAATGTACCTTTATCAGTGAAAACGAGAGGACGGGCAATGATCCAGTAAAATAAAAGCTTTCTGAAACCCTCAAATGTGCATCATTTTTTTTCCCTGAGTTACCTGAATAATTAAAATTAGCAAGATAAAATCGCCAGAGAACTTACTGGTGACAACTGTTATGAGTCTTTTGAAAACAGAAATTTTATAATGAAATTACATCTACTTTTAAGCAGAGACTATTTAAAAAATGAGTCGTGGAAAAAAATTAATGTTAAACGAATGGTTTGGGGACTAAACACTTTCCCATTAGATTTGTTTGCATATTGGTTCATTCTTCCCACAACAGATCACTTATTTTAGGTAAGATTTTCTGATAGTGATGAAGCTAAACAGAAGTAATAAGTAAAATGATCTGCTCTAGAGCAACTCATATGCGATCTAAAATAACACATCAGTTAAGGATGTGTGGTATTTATTTAACTT
Organism: Lontra canadensis; assembly: GCF_010015895.1. Taxonomy (NCBI): domain Eukaryota; kingdom Metazoa; phylum Chordata; class Mammalia; order Carnivora; family Mustelidae; genus Lontra; species Lontra canadensis. The sequence goes on along the minus strand of NW_022630995.1, from coordinate 105,357,785 downwards.
TCTTAAACTTCCTTTTTTGTGAACTTCATTTTTTAAAAAAGCCATTTTGTATTTTTAAGAAGTTAGTTAAGCATAAATTTTTTCCTTGAATATTACTAACTATAAGAAGATATTATGTAAATTATTTTATACCCCAAAAGGAAAGGTAGAGCCTGTTCTTTTTAGATATTCTTCCCCCCAAAAATCATAGTCAGAGCAGTTTCCATCTCCAGATTTTTTGTCAATTACTGTCACCTGGTACTAGATTGTCCATCTATACCTATCACCTTCTCCTCTGGCTAGACTTTGGGAATTGGCTTACCTTTGATAAGAAGCCCCTTTCTTTGTATTTGGTGCCCATTTTCATAGCCAGGGATCAAAGTGATCCACAACTTGCATCCGTGTTCTATGCTATGTGTCATATGTGTCCATAATCTTTTCACAAGGACAAGGCAGTAAACTGGTAAGTGATTGTCATTGGAAGAAATTAAAAATGAAAGAAAATGAAAGCAATTGTATCATTTATCTAAGTGTTCATTCAGCTATGCCCTTATTATATGTTTGAAACTGTTACTGCACAGGGGTGCCTGGGTGGCTCAGTTGGTTAAACATCTGCCTTTGGCTCAGGTCATTGTCCCAGGGTCCTGGGATCGAGTCCCACATCCGGGTCTCTGTTCAGTCCCACATCCAGGTCTCTGCTTCCCCTTTCTCCAGTGCTTGCCTCTCCCCCTGCTTATGTTCTCTCTCTCTGTCAAATAAATAAAAAAAGAACTATTACTGGACAAACTACATATGGTAATATATATGGTCCCTACTTTCAAGGTGCTTGTAGTCTGATAGAGGAAATAAGATATGCCTACACATAATTATGACAGAATTAAAAAACAAGTGCCATAAGAGAGTTAGAAATATGAGTATCTAGGTGAGAAATAAATTGTCTTTCTATGTTATTAATTCTACAAAAAGCAGGACTAAGAACTCCTGGGCTTCAAGAGTAAAAAGCACTCACCCCCTCATCCAGCTACAGGGGCATTCCAACTACCCATGGATTTTAATTTACCCTGTGCATCTCTATTTAAATATCTTATTAGGATTTCAAACTCAGCATGTCCAAAGTCAAATACATGAATTTTCTCCTTAAACTGTCTCTATCTCTCTTTCCCTCCCTCTCTTCCCAAACCGTTTCCCTACTCCTAGTATTCAGATAATCCTTTCTGTACATCACAGTCACTTTCTCCCTCATTGTTGGTCAAGAATATGTCAAATCACCAACTATCTACTTCCTTTAGTGCTTCCCCAGATCCTTCTCTTTATTTTATTGATAGGCTTTCAAACTTAGAATAACATTTGCTCTATTTTCTTTATCTTTTGTCTCTCTTGATTACAATAGTCTAATTTATATTCTGTTGACAGATTAATCTTCCCAATTTATATTCCCGATCATGTAACTCTCACATTCAAACGCATTTAGAGGCTCTAAACTAAATAACTATTCAATTTTAACTATTGACTATTAACTAGTCAATAGCTCTCATCCTGGTAGTCAGCATATATCTTGAGGTTCTATTTCCAACCTTATTTTCCAAAACTTAACCTATGTCCAATCTTTGACCTTCTTACATGTGTACTTTAGAATATCCTCAGGTTTTCATGTTCCTACTCAAGAAATTTCATCGATTTAAAATCTGTTTTTCAAATTTCAAAGTTTATCACAATTTCAACTTTTATATGAAGCCTTTAGCGATATCCTACACTAAAAACTAAGCTCTGGACCATTCTTTATTTACCACTTAAGACTTACAATATAATCAAACTTATAATTACTTGACTCCTCCTCTCTCCCCCATTTCAAGGGTCATGGCTGAGTCTTACCGATCTCTGTAAATCTATAGCATTTAGCATAATGTCTGTCTCACAATCTTTACGATCCATTTTTTTCCCATGAAACTGATGTTCAATCCCTAACAAATGAATTTCTCCAAGCAATGATTCTTCAGATATCAATAAAATGATGTTTGTTCCTGTTTGCAAATGCCTAATACATTTTAATCTTTCCTAAATTAGTGTAAAGTTCAAAAAGCAAATGGTTCTGGGAGAGTACATTGTTTCCTGGGCCTCCTTTCTCTTGGAATCCCTCTTCATTTAACTTCTCTTGGACAGTCAAAGGCTCTTCCATCTAGGCTTATAAGCCAGAGGGGTTTAAAAGCCACAGGAGGAGGGGCTGTTCAGTTTTAAATACAATTCAGAAAACCTTGAGAAAGAATGACAATTCTTTTTCAGGAAACTTCCCTGCATATTTCAACAGAAGAGCTTTCCAAATTGGAGATGGTAAAATATTATACCACCAACCAAGTAATAGAAGGTCGCTGGCTGGTGTGTAAAAAGATTCACTTGATTTTCATAAAGAGCGCAAAAGACTACATTGTATGTATTTAAATCTGAGACTGACAAAAATGCCAGAAGGAAAAAGAAAAGTAGTTAATTTCTCTAAAATATCATTATTTAAGAATAAATTGCTATGCAAAGAAGAATGGATATTCTTGACAACTTGTGAATTTAAGGCCAAGGAATTGCTTCCCTCCTCATCCCTAATAATCAACCCTGCTGAGGAAATATGGTAAGCATTCTGAGTTTGGGCAAGGTACAAAGTTTTAAAATCAATGTGTTTCCGGTATAGGGGGTTAGGGAAAGAACTTAATAAATGAGCTTAGGAAATGCTTCATTTCCTGTGCCCTGTCTGGGAAGGGAAACATAAAACCGGCAGAGCCAGGTGTGACAAAGTCATACACCTGGATGGAAAATCTCTTCCAGCTCCTTCCAAGTACCACTCAGATGGTCAGTTTATGCTCTTGTGCCAGAAATTCCTTTTCTAAGACAAATAGAGTAGTTTTTGCAGACACGTTCTTTAAGTTAACAAATAGGGTTGTTGGCAGAGGTTAAGGAGATAGTCATGATGTAATTATTATCTCTGCTCAAAAGAGAAATTATCCTACTTGGGCCAACTGTTCCGTAGAAAGAAGACACTATTAACAGGCTGGGTTCATTACCAGTGAGGTAGAAGAGCTGGAGTGGTAAGCAGCCTAACCCAGACTTTCAAATTTATATTGACCTGACATCTGTTTGTGAGCAGAGTTTTTCATGGCATCAGGATTCCCTTGCATACTGAAGAGTTATTTACATGCTTGTGCACTGATTTCTATGGCCCTTCATACTCTTTATTTTAAAAAATAAGATGTTTGGTAGCTCTTCTAAGTTAGAATTTCTGGTCTTTAGACCTGTGGCAACTTAACTCTGGAAATGCCAAGATCGTGATAAGCAATCATGTATGATTTTGAAATGTTTGGGAATGTATCCTAAATGTGTATATGTATTTTGGGAAATTAATGACAAAGATTGTTGAAAGACTGTGTCTAATTTTTCTTACACTATTATTCTAAATTAGAATTTTTGTAGGAAGCAAACTTTTGAAAAGAGCACACGCAAAATGAAATTGAACTGATTGTTTTCCAGGGCCCCCCAGAATCAATATTTCCCAACTGTGTTCTTTTATGATAGTTGGTACTTTGGTTTTCACACTTGCCAAATCTGTCTTATATTAGAATTACATATTTGTTTTCTCCCAACAGTACATTTACCACTGTTGGTAAGGACAATCATTGGTAAGGACATCGTTGGTAATCTTAATCATTTATGTATTCTTTGCACTGGTAAGTACTAGGATCCTAATAAATATTCATCAAATTTAATTGCTTACAGAGAATCTCTCAGAAAGGGCTACAGCCATATGTAATAATTTCTTTCAACTGGTCATTAATATAGTCAGAGCTTATAGTGGTTCATATATATCCTTTATTACCAAATTTCTGAAATTGTGGTCCATCTACAAATTTCTGAAATGTTGTGCAAAATGTTGTGTGCATATGTGTAGGTGCGCACTTACTTCCGGAGCAAATGTTATTAACTTTAATCAAATGACTCTCCTCTTAACCCGTTCTACCCCTCGAGATATTAATATTCACTTCCCCAGGCAGCTTGATCCAGCCTCTCCATTTATCAGAACCAAAAGATAGTTGGGACAAATATAGGCCAACATCTGCAATGCAGTATTTCTGATTACAGCCTTTCACCCATACTTGACAATCTTGTTATTTTTAGGCTTAACGGCTGAGAGTAACATTTTTGAGAAACAGTACATTTGTAACCAGAATTTTACCCCCAGATTTCTATTCTTCAAAAATGCTGTCATGCATTCTCAGTACCTTTATGGTGCCATCAAATAAATACACAGCAAGGCCACTGCGCCAGCAAGCATTTCCTTCCTGTGCAAACAAACATCCTCTCGGTGGAGCCTTCTCCACGCACTCCAGGTCAATCAATACCCACGCACCCGACACAGCAAAGGAATTGCTGCATCCAAGTTTCAGGGGAAGGTCCCTGAAGGTAAACTGAGGCTGAGTCCCCTCCCAGTGATTTCTGACCCACCCTGTCAGAGGAATAAGAGAAAACGGTACCTGTGGTGTTGTTACTGCTACAGAGACTGGGCAGAAGAAGACAAAGGATGGTCACTTGAATGAGTTTCATGGTGCTCGAGGATCGTCTTGTGGATCGTCTCAGTGGCGCTTTTCTCCAGAGTCAGACAGGGACAACTCCCTTCCAGCCTGGCGGGGCCTTATTAGCAAATGGAAAAGGTGCGCGGAGTGTGAGCAGCCACTGCCCATTCCCACTTACTTCGGGGGCTCTGATAAAGAACGGGAGGAAATACACACACTCCCTTTGGGAGTTCAGCAGAGAGGAGATTTATTGTTTCAGTGCCTTACAGGAACTTTTTTTTCTCTTCCTTTGGCAGCCACGTGTGTTTTTGTTACTCCATTATTTTGTTCTTCTTCAACAAAAAGGTCAGGGGGGGTTCTGAACAGAAACAGATCTTTCTTGAGAATGGATCATACAGCTTTCTAACTTTTGTTTTGAAAGTGTGTTTCGGAGAGGTTATAAAAAGAGCCTTATTAACCAGAGACTCGCTTTGGGTAAAGAGGCTTTAACCACCCGAGGGTTAAAGTTTAGAGCAAAATGCACGAAGAATCAACTTTCCTTCCTTCTCTCCAAATTGAAAGCCAGAAGAGCAAAGACCACCTTCTGGAGATCAGTGCCAAACCGTATTAAATAGGTCCTGCTCTGCTCTCGAGTAAGCAAAAAGACTTCTTAGGGATGTCCAGGGAGGTTTTTCAGGCTATGTCTAATAGAATTAAGCAACAATGTGACCGTTCACTGCTCATTCCTGGCTTTTATTGGTGGAATTCGATGAAGAATAAAGAAAAATTAGTTACACAAGAATCCCCTGCTTTTGGAAACTAGCATTGGGTGTTTTCATTACCCCAGCTGTTGCAGGGCCAGTACGCGCCCCTAAGCAGCCAGACCGGCCCCGCCCAGCTCCTACTATGGGACCGCCCTGGGCGACACCCTGCAGAGCCACAGCAGGCTTGAACTGTATCCTGGGAGCGTCTGGGCTTTATCTCAGTTGATCTTATGCTTCCATTAGCACGATGTATCCTAAGGTATGAGAAAAGCTCAGGAAAGTTTATTTTGGGAGGAGTGGGCTGGGAATGCTCAAAAATTTCTCCATATAAATTAATAATTGCTTCTTCACTTTACACCATTTCCACTTAGGGATGTTTTCATAGGATGCTCTAATTGTAAATAGCGAGGAAAACTCCCCCACCCTGACCCTCCACATTTCACTGCTGCACTATGCTGAGGAGAACTCATTAAAAAAGTGGTTAGAGCAAGTCAACTGATCAAAATATCCCAAACACTAGCTTGTTTCTTCCTAAACTATACCAAGTCTCAGAAGAAGCTCCAAGTTTATATTTTGTGCATAAGCAAGACTGGATTTTACCCTCTCTTCTAATTAATTTTCTAAAACAGACCGCCTTTGGACTTGTTACTTTATTTGGCATATCCTGGATAGTATAAAGATAGTAATGTATGTGAATAGTTGTCACATGCGCTTACCAGAAATAAACTGAGGTGTGGCCATGAATTCACAGTGGAGCACTCACATTGCCTCACTTCCTGCTCCTTGCTCTGCCTAACTGTGGAGTTCTCAGCACACAGTGTCACCACTAATGTTGACCATGCTTGTTGCCATGCTGGTCCCAAGGGCATTTTGACTTCTCAACCCTAACTGCTAGGCATTTCCATGAAAAAGACTAGATACCTATTTCAAGAATGCTTGATAATAGAATATGATGTTTATTTAAAAGACAGGACCTGTGGATAAAAACAAAAACAAAAACAAAAAAAACACTACAATTAAAACATAAACTAAGAAAATTCATTTTTAACAGTATGGAGGTTCCTCAAAAAGTTAAAAATACAACCACTTTATGATGCAGCAATTGCACTATTAGGAATTTACCCAAAAGATACAAAAATGCTGATGTGAAGGGATACATGCACCCCAATGTTTAAAGCAGTATTATCGACAATAGCCATATTATAGAAAGAGCCCAAATGTCCACCAACTGATGAATGGGTAAAGAAGATGTGGTGTGTATATATATATATGTATAAGGAATATTACTCAGCCATAATAAAGAATGGACGCTTGCCATTTGCATTGACATGGATGAAGCTAGAGAATATAATGCTAAGCAAAATAAGTCAGTCAGAGAAAGACAAATACCATGTGATTTCACTCATATGTGGAATTTAAGAAACACAACAAATGCTCATCGGGGAAAAAAGAACGAGGAAAACCATGAGAAAAATTCTTAACTTTGGGGAACAAACTGATGGTTACCAGAGGGGAGTTAGGTGAGGGAATGGGTTAAATAAATGAGGATTTAAGGACGGCACTTGTTGTCATGAGCACTGGGTGTGTTAAGTGTTGAATCACTAAATTGTACACCTGAAACTAATATTACACTGTATGTTAATGAACTGGAATTTAAATAAAAACAAAAAGACAGAAAGAGAAGAAAATAATTTTGTTTAAGAGAGAGTTTTAGAGAGAGAGAGAGAGCAAGAACGCATGCATGAGCCAGGGGAGAGGCAAAGGGAGAGAGAGAGAGTATTAAACAGACTCTCTGCTGAACTTAGAGCCAGACTTGGGGCTCAATCTCACAACCCTGAGATCATGACCTGAGCTGAAATCAAGAGTTGAATGCTCAACCAACTGAACTACCCAGGTACCTGAAGAAATCATTTTTAAGTGGCTTAGGCAAGAAAAAAAAAAAAAAAAAGGAAAAATAAGAGTGATATGGTGGGTCAGTTTTGTTAACAGATCAGAAGGTATTTTTAAAGTAAAATAATTCATTAAAATGATGGTGATTGCCAGAAGAGATAGATCACTTGCATAAAATAGGAAGCATATGTATATTTATACATACATTTAATACTTAGATATATTTGCAGATATGTGTATGTGAGAGATATTAGATACAGGCAAATTGAACATATAGTACACATGATGAGTAGGATGTATTACTCAATAAGCGGTTTTTGACAAGTTGTTAATCATTAAAATAAATACAGTTAGGTCCCTATTTTGCTTCAAATACCAAAATAAAATTTTTCTATGTTAAAAAATTAAATGTTACCAACAAAAGCAAGATTCTAGAAGAAAACATGGGTGATTATTTGCATATAGCTGGGTTGGTGAGGACATTTTATGTATGACACCAAACGGAAGATTTGATCTGTTCCCTTTAGGTCAGGAACATGACAGAGATGCCCACTCTCACCACTGTTGTTCAGCCTGGTACTACAAGTGCTAGCCTCAGTGATCAGATAACAAAAAGAAATAAAAAGCATTCAAATTTGCAAGGCAGAAGTCAAATTCTCACTCTTCACAGATGACGTGATACTTTATGTGGAAAATCCAAAACACTCCACCCCAAAATTGTTAGAACTCATACAGCAATTCAGCAATGTGGCAGGGTACAAAATCAACGCACAGAAATCAGTTGCATTTCTATATACTAACAATGTAAATGAAGAAAGAGAATTTAAGGAGTCAATCCCATTTACGATTGCACCAAAACCCATAAGATACCTAGGAATAAACCTAACCAAAGAGGTATAGGATCTGTACTCTAAGAACTACAAAACACTTAGGAAAGAAAATGAGGAAGACACAGAGATGGGAAACCATTCCATGCTCATGGATTGGAAGAAGAAACATTGTTAAAATGTCTATGCTGTCCAGAACAATCTGCACATTCAATGCAATCCCTATCAAAATACCATCAACATTTTTCACAGAGCTGGAACAAACATTCCTAAAATTTGTATGGAACAAGAAAAGATGCTGAATAGCCAGAGGAATGTTGAAAAAGAAAACCAAAGCTGAGGACATCACAATACCTGATTTCAAGCTATATTACAAAGCTGTGATCATCAAAACAGCGTGGTACTGGTGCAAAAATAGACACACAGATCAATGGAACAGAATAGAGAGCCCAGAAATGGACTCTCAACTGTCCGGTCAACTAATCTTCAACAAATCAGGAGAGAATATCAATGGCAATAAGTCAGTCTCTTCAATAAATGGTGCTTGGAAAATTGGACAACCACATGCAGAAGAATGAAACTGGACCATTGTCTTATACCATACACAAAGATAGACTCAAAATGGATGAAAGACCTCAATGTGAGACAGGAATCCATCAAAATATCAGAGGAACACATAGGCAGCAACCTTTTCAACCAGCCACAGCAACTTCTTACTAGACACATCTCCAAAGGAAAGGGAAACAAAAACAAAAATGAACTATTGGGACTTCATCAAGATAAAAAGCTTCTGCACAGCAAAGGAAACAGTCAACAAAACTAAAAGGCAACCTATGGAATGGGAGAAGATATTTGCAAATGACATATCAGATAAAGGGTTGGTATCCAAGATCTATAAAGAACTTATCAAACTCAACACCCAAAAAACAAATAAGCCAGTCAAGAAATGGACAAAAGACATGAATAGACACTTCTCCAAAGTAGACATATAAATGGCCAACAGACACATGAAAAAATTCTCCACATCACCTGCCATCAGGGAAATACAAATCAAAACCACAATGTGATACCTCCTTATACCAGTTAGAATGGCTAAAATTAACAAGACAGGGAATGACAAATGTTGGTGAGGATGTAGAGAAAGAGGAATCCTCCTATACTGTTGGTGGAAATTCAAGCTGGTACAGCCACTCTAGAAAACTGTATGGATATCCCTCAAGAAGTTAAAAATAGAGATACCCCTAGGACCCAGCAATTGCACTACTGGGTATTTACCCCAAAGATATAGATGTAGTGGAAAGAATGGGCACCTGCATCCCAATGTTCATAACACCAATGTCCACAATAGCTAAACTGTGGAAGGAGCTGAGATGTTTGTAGGGGAAGGAAGTGAAATGGAATCGGAAGAAATCAGAGAGGGAGAAAAACCACTAGAGACTCTTGACTCTGGGAAACAAATTGAAGGTTGTAGAAAGAGAGGTGTCTTTGGGGTGGGGTAACTGGGTGATGGACATTAAGGAGGACATGATGTGATGAGCACTGGTTGTTATATGCAACTAATGAATCACTGAACACTCAGTAAAAAACTAATGATGTACTATGTGTTAGCTAATTGAATTAAAAAAATTAAAATATTTTTGGCACAACAATACACCCTAAGATGAAAAGACAAATGAAAACCCTGTAAAAAAATACAAAATAAAAATTTGATATCTTTAATATGTAAAGACCTCTTGCTAATCAACAATAAACCAATGACTCTATAACTGAAAGACAGACAAAAGAACATCACAAAAAAAGAAATAGAAAGTGTCACAGAAAACCTTCACAGAAGGTTTTTTTTTTTCTTTTCAAAACAAATATTTAATATCTTAACTTTGCCAGGAAAGAAATTTAAATAATAGGTACTTACTTTTGTTGTAGACTTGATCATTTCACAAAGGTGACAAAAAAACAAAACAAAACAAAACAAAAAAAAACCCAGTTCTGTGAAATTCAATGAAAAGCACTGGAAATCTTCAGCTCTCCACTTTAATGGCCGAAGATACCACACAGACCTGTGCGATGTCATCATATTCATATGTTTTCTTTAAGAATGTTTCTGTGAGTCTTAAGCTGGAGACACTATGCAGTCCCTGTACTGAAGACAGCAGAGTAAGGGCAAGGCAGAGAGAAGAACTGGGATGCGGCTTTCCAAGCTGTCTTCCTGAAATGCTACACCAGTGCATAGAATTTGTATTGCACATTTCCAAAACCAGATCCATTGTCCTTTCACTGCAATTTGTTATTTTACAGGTAATATGAAAAGGCTCTTTTCATATTACCATATTGCCATATGCCATATTCAAATGGGAAAAAAATGTATTCATGTCATTAGAAGTCAAGAAATGGATATTCAGTAATTGAGATAATACTTTTTGTCTATCAAATATAACTGGTTATATTTTCTGGCAATATCCAATTTTGATGAATGCTCAAAGAAAGTTACTGTCTTATTCTTGGGGTATGAACTTTCTGGTTTATTGCATATGAGAGAAAGAAAATGTCAGCAGTGGCTTATCTCTAGATAGTGAATTTTGGATAGTTTTTATCTTATATTTGTGTTTTTAAAAGATTTTCTAGAGGAAATGTATATATTTCTATCTTTAAACAAATAAACAAAGCCCTTATTTTACTTGATACTTTAAAAAATTCAATTTAATTTTGAGGCAATATTTATATAAAAATTTTGTATTCCAATATACTGGAATGCTTGAATATTTTTTAAGATTTTTCTTTATTTATTGAGAGAGAGATCTCTTAATAGAGGAGGAGGGAGAAGCAGAGTGCCCACTGAGCAGGGAGCCCGATGCGGGACTTGATGCCAGGACTCTGAGATCATGACTCGAGCAGACACTTAACTGACTGAGCCACCCAGATGCCCCTGGAATGCTTGAATTTTTAGAAAGTGTGTGATTTAAGAGAACTTTAATGAAAGAAAACAGGTGAAGAGAGATAAACCACCCTAACCTGAGAGATAAAAAGATGTTTTTGCTTTTATTTTTACACAATATGTCTTCTGTATTCCTTGTCTAATCTGAAAGATAAGCTCTTGTGAAGTTCTGCAAGAGCCATCTCAGAATTCTTTCCAAACACACATTAAGGCTGGTCGCTGCCATCTTTGACACTGAAGAAGCTGTATAATGAAGCCTCCAACACTGATGAGTTTATGTTAACTCCTATGGTGCTAAGAAAATTTCAACTGGCACCATTATTACACCCTCAAATTAAACTTCCTCCCAATACTTGTCTTCTTTTTCTCTGCCAGCTTGTCACTGAATAAAATCATCTAAAATGGAAGGAATGCCAAAAAACGATCTCATAAACTGGCAAAGAACATGAGTCCTGGGTTCAAATTCTGACTCCCTCCCTTAATCATATGTGTCTTGAGTGAGTTACTTGACCTTTTTATGCTTTGGATTTACAAGGGGATAAATGGGGATAATCACTATGGCAACTATGAATGCTGTTCAGAGAATTAGGTGACAGTTCAGAAAGTCTTCTAAAAGTATATATTGAAACAAATAACCTTAAACTTCTAGAATATTTAGGTTAAAAGAAATTATCTTAGTTCAGTGATATATATTCAGGTTGTTAACATTTTACACAAACCGTCTCATTCTAGAATGATTAACCAGTTTCCTAAGAAATGGTGCAAATCCCAAAATATTGTTGAGATCAGATTGAATAGGTTTCTAACTCCTATTTTCAGGGATTCATTCCATGTTCCACTTTAAGGTACTTTAAATATCAAGTACTTTTTTCAATGGAGGTAGAAACTAATAACTTACTTTTATTACTTGCTTATCTGAAATGGGAATCATGGAATCTTCTGAAGGTATTGAGATCAGAGCTGAAGACAGAGAGCTATTTAGGACCCATGATACTGGAGATGTTAAGTCCCCATCCTACACAGCCAAATGGACAATAAGCATCAGTAATGGGCAGGCCTTGCCATTTGGCCTAACTTATGCTAGTAAAACATTTTCCTTAATTACTGTGTTTCTTTTAAAGTCAACTTCCAGTGTCCCCAAACCAGTACTGTTTCATATTGTTCAAGTGAAAGAAGATACGACAAACTTATTCTTGAAGTTTCGAAAGATTTTATCTTTCACATTCGCGAATGGTTCATCACAATTTTACTATTCAATCTATAAAGACAGTCCTCTTACCTCAAACTAACTCCTTAATTTGATAGTGATCTATCTCTCTGGATCTTTCTTGAACTCAGAACCCTGAGATGGAACCTGAGCTGAGATCAAGAGTCAGATGCTTACCTGACTGAGCCACCCAGGGGCCCAGATAGGAATCAATCTCTTAAGGTTTTTGATACATAAAGACATGAATAAAAGCACAATAATTCAGAGGTAAGATATATAAAAAGTTACTTTAATACAGATATTTACATAACATTGTCATTTGTCAGGAATCCCCTTGACAAATGACAAGTGAGCCTGCATGTCAACAGTTGAAATGATTGGAACCCATTACTCTTTGAGGCAGCCCATTCTTTCGTTTAACCACTCTTCTTGTTGAAAAGTTTAACCGCCTTTTCTTCAACCTTATCTGCTTTAAGCATTCTGAAAATCACTTCATAAATTGTTTTTTAATGTACAAAATTGAGTTGAAGAGTATTTGTTCCATTAATTATAGAGATCATATTAATAAGAAAATGAGATTTTTCTAAGAACTTTCTGGGAATAAAATGGAATGTAATGTATTTTATTATATCTACAAAGCATAGGTATGATGATTTCCATAAAGTTCTGGAACATGTAAATGAACTCAGAAATAAACAGGCAAGTATAAAGTCCTTTAATAGTTTACTTAACTTTCCATTTAGCTCACTTGTTGCCATTTACATGGCATGACCAGGATTTCTGCTCAGATGTGTCTTTTTTGGTGTGCCAGAAATAATAGTGTCTTAGGGAAATATTATTTTCTAATGTCAAAAGACACCCTTAGTGTGCTGTATATACCAGGGATTTTTCACAGGTATGTTCATACAAAAGTATGACATGTAAGTGAATCGCATCTAAGTTAACTTCACTTTTCACTTGATAAATGACCCATCTAGTTTTGCTAATTAACCTATTTAGACTTTACTTCTTTTTATTCATTCATTTTAGTTTTTATTCTTAGTTTTCCAAATCCTTTTTTGCACTGTTCATCTCAGTGGCCAGTTAGTAATACTCAAAAGAATTTTTCACAGGACCAGATCTGAACCAGTTTAAAAGCATGATGAAGTAATTTATTTACTTCTCCTTTCTAAACTTCCAGACAGGGGTGCCTTGGTGCCTCAGATGGTTAAACATCTGCCTTTGGCTCAGGTCATGATCCCAGGGTCCTGGGATTAAACCTTGCGTTGGGGTTCCTGCTCTCTTCCCTCTACTGTTCCCCCTGTTTGTGCTCTCTCACTCTCTCTGTCCAATAAATAGAAAAAAAGTCTTCAAAAATAAATAAAAATAAAAAATAAACTTCCAGACAAATGGGGATTAAAGTCAATTATCTAAAAACTGTGGGCTCCCCCCCCCCTTTCTTTTTCCAAATAAAGAAAGCCAACTGTAGGCACAACTTTTGGGTATTCATAGAAACCTATAAACTTAAAGTTAGAATGGAGTCTCTGTGCTGGCTCATTCCTCTTAATAAACCACTTTCTACACATAACTCAGCTAAAGAGTTACCTTACAGGTGCCTGTGTGGCTCAGTTGGTTAGGCAACTGCCTTCAGCTCAGGTCATGATCCCGGAGTCATGGGATTGAGTCCTGCATCAGGCTCTCAGCTCTGCAGGGAGTCTGCTTCTCCCTCTGACCTTCTTCTGTCTCATGTTCTCTCTCACTCTTTCTCTCCCCGTCTCTCAAATAAATAAATAAAATCTTAAAAAAAAAAAAAAAGAGTTACCTTACTAACTCTTTATATTTCATTCCTAATCTTCTTTGGTCATTCCCTTCCAGGATTCTGACTTTTAACCTAGTATATGCTCCTCAGAAGAGACTCTACCTAGGGGTGTTCTAGTTTGGTTTTCTCCTGGATGTTGTATTTCAGTTCAATATTCTGCTAACCTGTGGAGAGATTTCCCAGATTACTATGTTCTATATCATCCTATCCTGATTATTGTCAAGGATGAGATCTGTAGCCAAGACTTTAACTGCTTACTGAGTGCCCAACTTTTTGTATTAGGTAGGTTCATGTGGCTGGATCCAGCCAGAGGATATATGGACAGTAACATGTATTCCTTCTCTGCATAAAAGAGAAAGTATGAATCTTCTATGCCTTATATTTCTCTTCCATAGCAAACTTTGAGACCATGGATTCCTATGGTGCCAGTCTGGATCTCTGAGTGACTGTATGGAGCAGAACCCTCCACCTCCAAACCATAGATCTGCTCTGAATTTGTTTCAGCAACACACAAACATATACTGTATTAAGCCACTGAGACTTCAGGTTTATTTGGTTACCAAAGCCTATTGTGTTCTGTGAAGGATCCTATTTATTACATTCTCTTGGAAATCTTGATGTGATAGAATTAAGATCAAATCGGTCATACTTTGCAGACATCATCAGCCTCCTATACTAGATAGCAAACTCCTCAATGGCAAAGTATTTTTCTTGGTCATCTATCCCCATAGGTTAGCAGAGTTACTGATACAAAATATTTAAATTTTATGTCAACTATGTTGACCCTTCAGTTCTGATCTTAAACCTTTAGGAAGGTCTTATACTGAATCCTAGTTTCTCTCCTCCATTTACCTGCTCCATTTTTCCTGCAACAATAAAATGCAATGGAAGTTTTATTGCTCCAGTTGAAAGCTCATTATTAGTTCAGGAGGTGAGTGGGGAGAAAGGAGGTCCAGACAGTTTTTTAGAGATTCTGTAGGTTTCCTCATTTTACTGAGAGAAGTTAATATGTCATGAAGACTTTGGCTTTGGGGGCAAATAACCTTAGATCAGCCATTTTCTCAAGTTAATAAAGCCCTTTAATCTTTAATGGAGAAAGATGGAGAAAAAATAATTTTCTTGAGGAGCTGTTGATATAATACATTCTGTCATATATATAAATTACCTGAAGTAGTTGATACTCCTCCCATTCCAGTGCTGTTATATGGCACTAAAATGGAAGTAACTTTTTCTTTGAGTCTTATTTTACTCATCTATAAAATGACTGTGACAGTTCTTATTTCTGAAACTATCAAGTGGATAGCTTTGTTTCAAAAATTAAAGATGATTTAAATAAAACTATTCTAATACTCTTTAGTTTCTATATAAAAATAAGATACTCTCTTTTCAGTTTTCTGAAAATTATGAATATGTTTCATAAAGTAATGCAAATAGTTTTAGGAACAGGGTGTTAACAATTAAGAACATGGCCATTATTAAATACGTTGCCTTGCCAGAATGCAAACAATTTTAGCAAAATGCAAATGGTCTTCGCACCAAACTTCTCAAAATAAATCATTTCCATCTCATCACCAAATAGAATTGTTTAAAAATGTTTTCAACTTCATTAAACTAGCATTGACTTAGTGTTTTCTCATCCTGTACAACTAAACATAAAAATATCTTGGATTAACAACAAAGCTGGGACCGAATTCAACCCATCCTTCCAAATCCAGACTTTGGTCAGAGGAAATGACATAGTAATGGCTTTCACAAGCAGCTGATTGCTGCATCACAGCACATTTCCAACCATAGAATTCAAATTTCCTGCTTTAGGAGGTTTTAGATTCTGATATCCAGGACTGGCTTGACCCTAGAGCACAGGCAGTTGTGCACACAGATATCCATTAGTTGTTTTTTTTTTTTTTAAGATTTTATTTATTTATTTGACAGACAGAGATCACAAGTAGGCAGAGAGGCAGTCAGAGAGAGGAGGAAGCAGGCTCCCTGCTGAGCAGAGAGCCCGATGTAGGGCTCAATCCCAGGACCCTGGGATCATGACCTGAGCCGAAGGCAGAGGTTTTAACCCACTGAGCCACCCAGGTGCCCCTATCCATGAGTTTTTATATCAAAATTACTCTATGGAACTTTTTAAAAACATATGTGTTTAAGGGGTAGCGCAGTCAGTTAAGCATCCGACTCTTGGTTTCAGCTCAGGTCACAATCTCTGGGTTCTGGGATCAAGCCCAGCATTGGGCTTCATGCATTCAGAGCAGAGTCTGCTTGAGTTTCTCTTTCCCTCTCCTTCTGCCTCTCCCACTCATGCTCTCTCTCTTTAAAAAAATTAAAACTTTTTAAAAAAGTATATGTTTAAGCCTGACCCCTAAAATTTCTATTTAAGAAGTCCAGGGTAGGAGCCAGTCATGCATATGAGAAAAAAATACATATACTGGTGATTCTGGTGGTTACCCTCAGTCATTAACTACTAATTTATAATATTATTTTAAAAGGATCTTTTTTTTTTTTTTTTTTAAATGTGTGTTTGCTACTGTTTAAAAGGAAGCAGCTGAATTTTCTGATCCTCACTTTTGGCATTCATTCCAAAGTCTCACCATAAGATTCTGTAAGTGTTTCTAACTGACTCCTATCAGGCCTTCTCAACATCAGTATAATGAAGTTTTAAAAAGCAGCAACAGGGGGCACCTGGGTGGGTCAGTGGGTTAAAGCCTCTGCCTTCGGCTCAGGTCATGATTCTGGGATCGAGCCCCACATCAGGCTCTCTGCTCAGCGAGGATCCTGCTTCCTCCTCTCTCTCTGCCTGCCTCTCTGCCTACTTGCGATCTCTATCTGTCACAAAAAAAAAAAGAAAAAAAAAAAAGCAGCAACAATATTTCAGAAACTCACTTCTACAGACTGTTTACTGCTTTGGATTAAAATATGAATTCCATTTATATTGTCAAACTCACAGCTAATTAAACCTGGCTTGATCTTTTCAAGTGGCAATGACTCCAGTCTATGGGAAAATATAATTAGTTTTTATGATTTTAAGCCCTTAAATCCCAAATATTCCAAACTGCCTTGAATAATCCTTCATGAATCCCATCCTGGATCTCGTTATATTTGCATCCTGAATTATGGAAAAAGAATATAAAATACCTCCAAATTTTGAGGTTATGGTTTCAGATTTTTTTCCTTTCTGTTTGGTCAAGGTGCTTTTTTTGTGAACACTCAGATTTGAGAAATGGTGACCAAGGTGTAATTCCATTAGAATGTGATTCTGTCTCATCTGTTTAATCACATATTATGTTTTATTTCATGCTATCCCAAGTAGAATTCTTTTCCGGGAAAAACAAAAACAAAACATGTTGATCCATAAGACAAGTGTCTCAGATGCTTAGCAGTAATTATGTTCTATTTAAATTAATAAAATTAGCATTTGTGTTTTCTATACAACTAGTGTCTTTTGGACATGACTAATTTATTAATTCTCCAGATCTGACAAATTTGAATTTCTGCCTCTAGGAAATCGAAAACCAGATGCTGATCCATTGTGACCCAACCAAGTCATGCCTCTGTGAAAGTCCTGCCTGCGTGCCACTGGAATATGTCTCTATTTTTATTGTTGCTGTTGCTGTTTCTGTCACACACACACACACAAAATCAAATTTCATTATCCAAGGCATTTTATAGAACATATTTCTGTCTTCTTTTTTTTTTTTTCATTTTCCTCAAATAACTATTTAAGCTTCAAGAATGGCTCACTAAGCCTTGAATTTAGTTGAAATTTAATTTAATGAAATTAAATGAAAAAGTTCACATTTTTCTTTAAAATTGCTTTCTTGTTTTTATAAACTCTGATGGTGGTTATTTTGTTTCTTTAGGTACCATTCCATTAATGCTTTGATTTTTAAAAATAATTTATTTCAAAGAAAGATGGTTTTTGTTTTGTACTTTTATTCATGTCTAAAACACTTTTGGTGGAACCTCTTGCACGTTGTGGAGAAGCATAAATAATAAACACAACATTCTCACAATACCATAGCCCTATGTAAGGTGTAATTATTGTTTGCATTATAATCAAGTGCTTCATCCAGAAATTTTTCTTTACAGTCTTCTTTTACACTCCAAGAATAAGAAGATTCTAGAAATTTCATAACTGATATTGGTCTTGAATTGAGTAGCTCTGAATTTACAAAACTGATTTCATTTTTTTAAAATAATTTCTGTCAAAAATAAATTAAAAAATTTATGTGAAATTCTATAGCAGGCTAGGCATACTTGATCTTAGTGGCTACTTTGTCTCACTAGCTATCCTGTTAGTTTGCTTTTTCTTGAATGTAATTTTTGGAAGACATTTATAGTTTATTGAGAAGAAAAGAGGAAAGTTGTGAGTGATTTAAAAGGGTAGCTTACAATTGTTGAAAATAGCAAGATTTATCCACACCAATTGCTTGTCTCAATTCCCAATATTAACTTCTGGAAAATATCTTAATTTGGTATTTTAGAATGTTTAAATGGATTACAAGACCAATAATATAGCAGAAAAAACAACAACAACAACCAAAAAACAAGAAAGACGTTTAGATGTGGAAAGACAAAAAAGAGAAAACACAATGCTTCTCTAAGTGTGGTGGTGCACTGTAAGCATAAAAGTCACCAGGCATGCTTGTTAAAAAATAAAGAGCTTACATTTTGTCTGGGCTAGATAGTCATAAATCTCTAAAGTTAAGACCCTAAAAATTGTATTATTGAGAGGCTCACATGTGTAATTCTTATGCATGCTGAAGTTTTGGAAGAGCAGCTGTGTTTTGTGTGTGTGTGTGTGTGTGTGTGTGTGTGTGTGTTTATTTTTGTTTGCTTATTTTCCCCAGGATTTACTGTGTGTTCCCATATCGGATATTCTGGATCAGCACCAAAATAAGAGAGTCTATCAATACTCAGGATGTAGCCTTGCCCTGCACATGTCCTCTCTAGCTCATTAGTAACTGTAGGAATGTTGTTGAGGAGTGAAGCAAAAGGGAATGCTTCCATTTACTTAAATGTTGACTTAATGATTTTATTCAATAGAGAAAACAAAGCCCCTTTCACTACAGACTCAGACATATCCCTAAGTTCAGACTTGCATGATAGTAAAACATGTGTTTGGGGAAATTTGTTCATAGGTAGACCTGAGGTTGAGATGAGTAATTGTCTTATAGAAGGAAGTGATTTGCTTGATTATTACAATGATCTGAGACTCTTGGGGGGCAAGGACTATTTATAGAGCAGAAACACTGACATTAGGAAGATCTCATTGGAATTTGAAAAGAATTCATAGACTACTGAATCTTTGTGTTTTCTGTTTTTTAGACATGTGCTTATTATGTTGGTTATCATTTTGTGCACAGAAGACAAACTTAACCTCTGAAAGGAAATAATAGAGCTTGTCCCTTTTGTTTATTTTCTTCATGATGAAAATATGAAAAATAGATGCACTTGCTACATCAAACATAAATTCACTTTCCCCTTGATGTTTCAGGACACAAAAGATTTAGAAGACAAAATAGGAGGTTTCGGGCTAATGGCCCTTAAAGAGACCATGCAGAGCCTCTGCTCTGCAGGAGGCCAGATTTCCTCTCCCTTACCATTCTCCCCCAGTCTTTATTCTGCAAGAAAATACACTGATGGATGAGACTTCTACCAAACACAGATCTGGGGGCAGAAGCAGATTTACCACAAAACTAATGAAATTTGTGCTTCAGAGAGTTTCACTTACATATGCTAATTTCAAGGTAATCTGGGTGGGACCTAGGAATGCTTTCAAGTAGTTATATGTTTTTGCTGTAAAATTTGCAAAAGGAAGATATTTTAACTGCATCACTTTAGACTATTGTCTCTCTGTCCATTGTTTCCCTTCCTCCCCTTCTGGGTAGTATTGGAATGGATATTATAGGGATATAGATGATAAGGAGAATTTGAGTTGGGAATTTAGTTAAGAATTAATGGTATATATTTTTTTATGGCTTACTGTCATTTCTATGTACCACAAGTTACAGCTATCTGTTCCAGTGTACTAGTGTCTTTTAAGAATGTTTTTGTTGGTCACTGCATTTATTGGCCTTGTGTTATGCATGAATGGGCAAGGCCTGTTGTCTGACTATAATTTGAATGTGTTTATGGCTCTTAGTACTAAAACTTTGTGGATTGTAGAAGTAAAGCAATGTTTGAAATGTACAGAGTTGGATGCAGTTTGTGGATAATTCTTCTAATCATCAGATTATATGTTCACCATGTGGTTCGCTTTGTTCTCTTCTGTAAGGAAAACACTTCACTTATTAGATACTATGTATTCAAGCATAAGTGCAGGTAATTTTTTTGATAAGCATCATAAGAAATAGAATTTATCAAGTTGCCTGCATTTATCAGATTAATATAACAAAAAGCAAGTGTACATATATGTGCAGTCATGTGTTTAAGAACTTCAACTATAAGTATGTAAAACAAATTTTGTTCAACCACATTAGAGACTAAAGATCTTTGTCTTCCCTTCTCCCTGTAAAGAAATGGTTTTATAAAGTTTTGTCATATGAAAAATTATTATAAAACCAAACATAGAAAACAAGTATTACAGAATTGTGTTGTTTTGTGACATTTGTGATATTTGTCAATATCACAAATATTGACAATATTTGTCAATATCACAAAATATTTAAAATTTGTAATTTGCTCTACTTTTTTCTCTTATTCCAAATGAATAATTACCTTCCAACATTTCCTATTTTCCTTAAAAATAACCATCATACTTTATAACTTCAGGCCCATAAAATCTTGTCCTTCCTGGGGGAGCTAAATGGAAGATGTGAAAATGTCTAAAATTCAACTAAAAACTAATGTGGTTCTCAAAAAAGTCTCAAAAATTGTATAGGGTAGCATGGAACTATACCAAGTCTCTCTCTTTCTCTCATTTTCTGTATCTCTCTCCTACTACCTCCTAAGCACACACATTACACACACACACACACACACACACACACACACACAACACACACAAATACAGGCTGTCTAGGCTTTTCATACATCAGAGAACAGACGGATATTCTCTACATTCAACTTTGTAATTGGCATAGATCACTAAGCCTCAGTGAGAGAATTCTACAAGAACTTTGTTTTGCCTCTCTCCACAAAAGGTGAAATACTTCCCTTCTATTGACTCCAAATGTACTTGGAAAGTTTACACTTCTCAAGCCTCTGTGTCTTTAAATGATCTGCCCAGCGCTTCTGAGAGTAATCTTTAAACTCTTCTTATATTTCTGTCCTTGATTGTTATGCTGAAGATGCTAACTAGGAATACACCTCAAAACCAAGCAGAAGAAAATTTCTTTTCCCTCTGGGAAAACTGCAAGGAAGATACTCCTTGATCAGATGAATGGATCATAGAACTAAACCTATGAAACTAGTAAGTGGATTTTTTATTTTTTATTTTTATTTATTTTTTTTTGTACACAGCTTTCGAAATAAAGAAAAATCATTCAGCTGGGTGAGTTTATACTAAGAGAAACTTGAGGTCTTTATTTAGTCCAACACTCCTACCAAGTCTCAGAAGCTATATAGGTCTGTGTCAGGATCTGAACCAGCCTCCCTGTTCTCATTTCAGCATTTTTCTGGTCACAGTCCCATACCTTGTCTAGAACTCCAGCAAGAGGTTGCAGGACTGTAATAGCCATGGATTAAGATTCAGCATCACAAAATTAATTCAGGGCTTAAAATCTAGATGAGGTTCAGACTTGTGGATAATTTTGGAATTCTCAGAAGAACTGGAGTAAAAAAAAAAATGCAGCAGTTTATGAAGATTAAGGCATCATTTGTCCAGCAAATATTCTTAAGTACCTGTTATGACCCCATCTCTGGTGTAGGGACTTGATATAAGACAATGGACAGGATATATTAGTACTTGCCCAAATGGTGTCTATGGGTGAAAGCAAATCTTTATTATTTTAAAAGTATTTAATTAATAATATTTAACTACTTATTGTATTTGCTTAAACTGCCATAAATACTGCAGACTGGTGGCTTAAATAATAGATATTTATTTCTCATAGTTCCCAAGGGTGCAAGTCTAAGGTCAAAATGTTGGTTGATTTGGTTCCCAGTGAGGACCCTTTTACTGGCTTGCAGAGGGCCCATTCTCATTGCATCCTCACATAGTGGGTCAGAAAGAGTGAGCTATCTAGTGTCTCTTTTCCTAAGGGCACTAATTTTATCATGAGGACCCAACTTCATGACCTCATCTAAACTTAATTACCTTCCCAAAGCCCCATCTCCAAATACCATCACATTGGAGCTTGGTGCTTCTGCATATGAATTTTGAGGGGACACAGTTCATTATGTAATAGTTATTTAATTAAAAATATAGAAACATAATTATAAATATTTAATTATTAAAATGATAACTCATAGTTATGAAGAGAGTTAGAAGAGAAATATAAATTATGCAATGGAAATATACAACAAATTAAGTCAATTTTAGACTTCCATGGATGATGGCACAGAAGGAGGAGCCTAGGCTCACCTCATCCCATGGATACATGCAGGTGTCACCCACATCAGTATAAATAACCCAGAAAATAATCTGAAAACTGATAGAAAACTCTCTACAGCTAAATGTAGAGAAAAGACCAAATCAAAGAGAATAGGGAGGGTCAAGACATGGTTGGGTCAGGAGCTAAATGGATGCTCAGGACTGTCTGTAGCAGGGAGGGACACTGGATCACAGAAAGGGGAGAGGAATAGACACCACCCCAGGTACCCCAGGCATGAGGAACCCACACTGGGAAGATGAATCCCTGTTACATTTGGCTTTGAATATCAGAGGGACCTAACTTTGCAAATTCTTACAATTAGTGGGGTTTAAAACTTGAAACTTTAAAAATCTGGGAGAGCTGGAAGGTGAGAAGAAACTGAGTCCATCTCCTTAAAGAGACGGCATAACAAACTGCCCTGCTGAGTTCCAGCATGGAAACTGTAGCTTGAAAAACGCCTGGAGTATACAGGAAGGAGATTTATTTACTAATCTCAGAGTGTGTACTAGAGGGGCAGGGACCTTTAGGAGACTTCTCTGAGAATAAAGGAGCTGGTGGGCACTCTTCCCTCTCCCACCCCCAGCCTAGATTCAGGGGCACCTGTGAGAACCAGTGTAGCAGGACCCAGTATAGATCAAACACTCTCCATTTAACTTGCTAATAGTGTCCATAACTCCATGATTTTCTGAGGAGCAGTCTTCTCCATCCTGGCCTCAGCAGTTTTGCCAGGCAGCTGCAGGTCCCTTCCCATCCACAGCAGGAGTACGTCCAAGTGACACCATGGTATGGTAGTGTGCAAATGTCCCCCACAGGGGCCAACACCACTCCAAAGTGACTCCTGCCTGGGAGAGAGGAAAATAACTACATACGACAGTTGGCCTGTGGTCACAGCAGTGGGCTGGGGGGCAGATATCTGGTCTGACTTGCAGGCCTCCCCTACCAAGGAAAGCTTCTCAGGCGACAACACAGTGAAAGCACCGTGTAGTTTGGTGCTGCTGCAGCTCTAGCAAATGCCTGGTCTGATTCAACTCAAGCTCAAGGCAGCTGCAGACTAGTCCACTAACAACACAGGGACCAAACCCTGCCCAAACAGGAAAGAAGAGCCATTTCAGATGATTGGCCTAAAGGCAAATGCAGCTCAGTCACAATGGTGGGCACACAACACACATAAGAGACACCCAGGAAGTGCCAGGTTCTGGTGAACAGGGGACACTGCACTGCAGGACAGTATAGAACCTCTTCTTCCCAAGGCCACTACTTTCAAGAGCAGGAGGTGTAGCTGACATTCCTACACATAGAAACAGACACAGAAAGTTAAGCAAAGTGAAGAGACAGAGGAATATGTCCCAAATGAAAGAACAGGACAAAATCACAGCAAGAGAAGATAATGAAATAGAGACTAGTAATACACTTGATAGATAATTTAAAGTAATGAAAAACAATCTGAAGGGTTTGAAGAGGTCGGGGGTGGGAGGTTGGGGGAACCAGGTGGTGGGTATTAGAGAGGGCACGGACTGCATGGAGCACTGGGTGTGGTACAAAAACAATGAATACTGTTATGCTGAAAATAAATTTAAAAAATGATTAAAAAAAAAGTAATGGTCATAAAGATATTCATTGAACTGGACAAAAGAGTGGAGGACATCACTGAGACCCTCAACAAAAAGACAGAAAACATAAAAAAGAAATAATTGGAGATGAAGAACTCAATAATGAAATTAAAAATAATCTAGAGGGAAGAAGTAGTAGACTAGAGGAAGCAGGAGAACAGACCAGTCACCTGGAAGGATATAGGAATGGAAAGCAATCAAGCTGAACAGGAGAGAGAAAAAAGAATTGTTGAAAAATGAAAATAGACTTAGGGAACTCAGCGACACCATCAAACATAATATTCACATAAGAGGGATCCCAGAAGAAGAAGAGAGAGAAGAGAGGCCAGAAAATTTATTTGAATAAATGATAGCTGAAAACTTCCTGAAGCTGAGGAAGGAAACAGATATCTAGATCCAGGTGGCACAGAGAGCCCTCCAAAATTAAACTGAGGTGGTCCACACCAAGACACATAGTAATTAAAATGGTAAAATGTAATGATAGAGAATTTTAAACACATCAAAAGAAAAGAAAACAGTGACATACAAGGGAAACCCCATAAGTTTATCATCTGATTTTTCAGCAGAAATTTTACAGGCCAGAGTGAGTGGAACAATATATTCAAAAGTCTGAAAGACAAAAAACCAAAAACAAACCTCCTCCACCCACTCCCCAAAAAAACTTACAACCAAGAATGCTCTACCCAGCATAGCTATCATTCAGAAGAAGGAGAGAGAAAGAGTTTCTCAGACAAACAAAAATCCAAGGAATTTATGATCACTAGATCAGACCTACAAGAAAATATTAAAGGGGACTCTGAATGGAAAGGAAAGACCATAAACAGGAGTAAGAGAAGTGAGAAGCATAAAAGAAGTAAAACTAAGTATATCTATAAAAAACAGTCAAGGGATTCACCAGATAAAATAATCTAAACTATGGCACCATATATGTGATGGGGAGGAGTAAAAATTTAGTGCTTTCAGAATGGGTTCAAACTTAAGTTATCATCAACTTAATACAGACTGCTATATGTATAAGATGCTATATATAAATCTAATGATAACCACAAATCAAAAACTGGTAATTGATATTCAAAAAATAAGAAGAAATGAGTCCAAGTATATCATTAAAGACAGCAAACCCTAAAAGAGAGCAAGAAAGAAGAAAGAACAGTGAAGAACTACAAAAACATTCACAAAACAAGTAACAAAATGGCAGTCCATACCTATCAATAATTACTTTGAATGTTAATGGACTAAACACACCAATCAAAAGACACAGAGTGATAGAATGAATTAAAAACCAAGACCCATTTATATGCTGCCTATAAGAGATTCATTTCAAATTTAAAAACACATGCAGATTGACAGGGAAGAGGTGAAAAACATTTATTACCCAAAGAAAAGTGAAAAGAAAGCATTATTTCCATCAAATAAAGTAGACTTTAAAAAAAAAGACCAAAACAAGATACAAAAAAGGACCCTACATCATAACAAGGGGACAATTGAACAAGAATTTTTAACAATTGTAAATATTTATGCAGCCAACATGGGAGCACCCAAATACAGAAAATTGCTAATAACAAACATAAAGGAAGTAATTGATAGTAATATAATAATAACAGGGAAGTTTAACATACCATGTACATTAGGCCACAAAACAGGTCTCAAGGAATTCACAAAGACTGAAGTCATATCATACACCTTTCCTAACTACAATGCTATGAAACTAGAAATCAACCACAAGAAAAAATCTGAAAACACAAATACATAGTCACCAAATGACTCTGAAAAGTCAAGTAAGTGAAAATTGATAAATATTATTTGGGTTTAGGACCATGAAAGTCATTCATGACTATCCTGGGGGCCAGTTGAATATAAAGTTAAGTCTAGTTTGAAAACCACATATCAGGGTTAACAGGATGTAAAGAAGAGACTCAGTATACAGACAACCATTTCAAAAGTTTGTAAAGAGTTGAAGAGGCAGGAATAAATTTTAGAAGCTATAAGGCTGCATCAGCCATAAATACTATGTGACTCATGTTCCTTGGGGACTGTCTGCCTCTCAGATCCTTGGCCTCAATGCAGGCCAACCAACTCTGATTGACCAACACAGGTTCCTCATCTGGGTTTGATCAGTCACTTGTCCTGGGAGCACTAGACGCTTCCTCATGGCTACTCTATGCAGCCATGCTGACCAGTTGCACCACCGGATTTTCTGGCTTCTTTTATCACTTCTGAACTTAGATGAATCCTAACCACACTAACAGATTCCAGTGTGAACTCTGGCAACCAAGAGTACCAGACCTCCGAGAGTCAAAAGAACAGAGAAGTTAACCCCTAGAGGTCCACACATTGCCCAGTTGAAAATATGGGCTAGAAGGGACTTAGGCAAGTCAGTTCCCTCATTTTTCTTTATCCAGGACTATTAAGGGCACATTTTCTTCTTGTTGCCTGTCCAGGGATATTGCAAGTGTCAAATGGTCATTTCTGTCAAGCAATCTGCTATATATATACTTTAGAGCTGATACTGAAGGGGTCGCTATTTGCATCTCATTTGATGTTGCTTTATGTGCTAACTTGCCTCACTATTTTTTTCTTCTTAAATACAGCATCATCAGTACTTGAATTTTTGTATCAGGCTCTCAAGTTTATAATAAACCTGAGCTAATAAAGGGGAAGGGTCCAGGAGAATTTCTTTGTTTTGTTTTTATTTTAGATGGGGGAATACCTGAGCATATTTCATAGTGGAGAGAGAAGGATCTTGTCAGGAAGAAAATGTTGAAGATGAAGGAGAAAGGGAGAACCATCACTGGGGTGTAGTTTTGAAGTTATGAGGCAGAATGGACTCCATAGCATGAATGGAAGGGGGAAACGAAGTTTTGTTGAGCTCAGGCTCTCTACTCAATGATGGGATATATTATTAATTATTATTATTATTATTATTCCTCACAACATCTGCTGAAGTAATTCTCATCGTTGTCCTCGTAGTTCAGATGAAGAAACTAATGATGAGAACTCAGGAATTTTCCCAAATCAAACTGAATTTAAGTGGAGGAGACAGAACTGTATTTCAAAGCATCTATTTCCAGAGCTAATATTCTCACTCACTGTATTTTACTACTTGCCTTTCATTGGGAGAAGATCATTTCCCCATTGTGATTAGAAGAAAGGGAGAGGTTTGGCACAGATATGATGCTTGTGGTGAAGAGGTGAGGGAGTTCCCGTCAGATTGCTCCAAATTTCCTAGTGGCCAGAGCCACAGTTAAGAGCAAGTGGAAAAAGGTAGGAGCGAGTGGAAAAAGGTGGAAAATAGGGAGGGATAAGGAGGGAGCTTTCCTTCCACCAGAATTTGTCTCAGAGAGCTTTTGTCTCCTGTTCTTTACCTTAGACAAAATCTTAGACACTTCTTATGTTTTGTGAATCTTTAGATAGATAAGATTTAAAGACAAATCAAGGGATGCCTGGGTGGCTCGGTGGGTTAAGCCTCTGCCTTCGGCTCAGGTCATGATCCCATGATCCTGGGATCAAGCCCAGCATGGGCTCTCTACTCAGCAGAGAGCCTGCTTCCTCCTCTCTCTCTGCCTGCCTCTCTGCCTACTTGTGATCTCTGTCTGTCAAATAAATAAATAAAATCTTTAAAAAAAATAAAGACGAATCAATTCTAAGGTCTTGATAAAATTCAGATGGGAGTTATTGTTAGATATATAATCATTTTTTTCAATTAAAAATTTTTCTGTGTGTGTCTACAGGGTGCTGAAGTTCAAACCTTAAGTTGTCTGTCTGTTTTTTTCATCTAGGAAAAACTTGTATTTGTTGGCACGT
The DNA here is from genome assembly GCF_010015895.1 of Lontra canadensis. Lineage (NCBI taxonomy): Eukaryota > Metazoa > Chordata > Mammalia > Carnivora > Mustelidae > Lontra > Lontra canadensis. The sequence goes on along the minus strand of NW_022630995.1, from coordinate 105,329,908 downwards.
TTGTGAATTTGAAGCTCAGATGCCCTATCCAGTAAGTGTTTCAGTCTGAAGGGTCACAGACCAGGCTTGGAATTCTGGTGTGTTAGTTCCCATCTAATTTTCCACTCCCAAGAAGTGGAAAAGCTTGAGTCATTTAGTGATAAGAAGCTTCCTAATGGTGACAAACAAGTCTTCTAGGGCAATACACAGTAGTGTTAGACCTAGCAAGAAGGGAGAAGACAGGCCATAAGGAGTCATTGTAATGAGAATTAAAAGAAGATACCATGATCTTCAACTGATTAACGTCACTTCCTCAGAAATAACCGGTTTTTCGAATGTGCTGGGCACAGGAAGCCCCAGAGGTGTTTGCTAAATGCCAACTCCTGAGTCCAACTCAGGACCTAACAGGTAAGCAGTGCCCCAGAATCTTAACGTTTAGTGAATGCCACAGCTGATTCTATTATAAGTTGTCTGTAAACCAAACGTGAATATTGTTATAGAACATAGCCTATAATAATAATTTAAAAAACCCCACAAAATTAGCTTCTAAGTTATCAAATTGGTGAAAGTAAGACACTAGAATCCCTGCGTTTTCCTACAGGAAAAGTTTATGCTCACTTTCAGAGTCTTTTTCTTTGTACTTTAAACAAATGTATAATACCGTTGCCTGATTATTCATTTTAAGTTTCTATAATTGAATCAAAACAGCAATTAGAAGAAAGAAAGATGCCTGCTAGAACCAGGGAAGCTGAAGTGTGATAATAAGAACTAACAGCTGAGAGTCTGTCAGGGAATTAGGAAAACAAGAGCTATTTCCAAAAGCACATAAGAGTGCGGAAAGAGTTACAGCTTAGGACTTCCTTAGGTAGGGGTAAGCCTATCGCAGGGCTTCCCGAGTGTATCACTGCATCACAGACTAATAATGTCCTTGAGTTAATAATGAAAGATTCAGTTGTTTTTAGTATACTCTGTTTAAGACTTCAAGGAGGTGTAATGAGTCTTACAAAAATTTAGATGCACAAAAATAATATTAAATATAGATTAGAGTAAATCTCAGGTATTGGGGAAATTAACAGAAGCAGAAAAGCTTATTCCCCAGAGAAATGAGATAAATACTTTCCGTGTGGATAGTGGTGCAATAATGCCTTTCAGTTGGACCCGGGGCTGGTCTGGCATAGGAAGTGGTCTAATGGGTGGTGTCATGGTTTGTATTCAAGGTGCCAGGAACTGGGGAGGACTTGTGCCTGAGAGAGCACAGGGCAGTGAGAGTCTGAGAGGAAAGACACACTAGTGTATGCTAGAGCTTGCTAACTCCAAGGGCAGTCTCCTGACCAGCAGCGGCAACATCACCCGGGAGCTTGTTAGAAGTACAGACTCTCAGATCCCACTCCAGACCTCCTGAGTCAGAACCTGAAGTCTGACAAGATTCCTGCGCAACTTCTGTTTGAAAAGTCGTAAATTAGTGAAAGTTGGGATTTCAGCGTGAAAGGATGTAGTCGACGACGAAAATCTGAGTTCAGAGTTCGGTATAACAAAGAAACTGGGAATTCAAAAGCAAGTTCAAATTCTATAAAACTGCCAAGAATAACTCAGGGGTATCCATATAGCTCTTAAAGAGAAGGCATGGGTGATCAAAATCATAAGCAGGGCAGATATCTTGCCCATATTTTTGTTAAAAATCTTACAGCTCATCTCAAATTTTCTCTAAAGTGTTTTTACTATAACATAATGTAAATATTTAAAAACACACAAATATTTAAAAATGCACAAAATTTTAAAACTATTTTAATGAGGTGAAATTTATATGCAGTAAGATCCATGATAACCTTTGACAAATGTGTAACCCATGCAATTACCCCTCTTGTCAGGACATACAACACACTCATCAGCCCAAAATAATTTTCATCCACATAGGCAGCTGCTAATACACACACCCAAAACTATGTACTTCTTTTGTGTCTGGACCCTTTCCCTTCACATGTTCTGAGAGTTACATTGAGAGTTTAAGAGTTACTTACATTGTTGCACAAATAAGTAGTTTGTTACTTTTTACTAGTAAACAGTATTCCTCATATGAATATACCACATTTGTTTATCTATTCTCTTATTGATGGGCATTTTTTTCTAGTTTCTTGCTATTATGAATAAAGCACGTATAAAAATTATACAAGGCATTTGTGGACAATGCTTCACTTCTCTTGAGTAAGTATCTTGGTGTAAAGTTGTTGTTGAGTTTCTAAGAAACTACCGGTTGTACAAGTAGTTGTACCATATTATGTTCTTGCCAGCAATATATGAAAATTCTAATCACTTCACATCCTTGCCAGCATTTAGTGGTGTTATCAGTCTTTTTAATTTTAGCCACACAAATGTTATGGCTGTGAAATGGTGTCTCACTTGGGTTTTAACGTGCACTTCATTGTCAACAGATGATGTTGAGCACTTTTGTGTGTGTGTCATTTTTTCTCATCTATCTTCTTTCGTGAAGGATCTATTGAGATCTGTGGCAGACTTTTGTTCCCTCCCCCAAATAATAATAACAAAAATAGCCATAACAATATGGGAGCATAACATATGTTTATCATATAATGCCATCATGACATTCTTCCTTTTTTTAAAAGATTTTATTTATTTGACAGACAGAGATCACAAGTAGGCAGAGTGGCAGGCAGAGAGAGAGAGGGAAGCAGACTCCATGCTGAGCAGAGAGCCCAATGAGGGGCTCAATCCCAGGACCTGAACTGAAGGCAGAGTCTTAACCCACTGAGCCACCCAGGCACTCTCTTTCATGGCATTCTTGTCATCAGGTAGCAAGGTGTATGTCACTTCATCTTAAAAATGGGTGAAGCTTAATGACTGCCTTGGTTGCTAGAGCATGGCAGAAGTGTTGCTATATGACATCAGAGGCTAGATTACGACAAAAGTCTATATGCTTTATATCTCCAAGGATGTTCTGCCTTGAAAGCTAGCCATCATGCAGTTAGAAAATCCAAGTCACTTTGTGGAGGGGTCCATGTGGAAAGGTACTGATAAATAATACCAATTTGCATCATGTGAGTGCACCATCTTGGAAGTGGATCCTCTAGCCCCATTTGAACTGCCTTAGCCATTGCCAAGTGGAAAAGAGATAAGCCATCTGCCCTGAGCTTTACTCAGTTTACAGATTCATAAGCAAAATGTATGGTTGTTATTGTACTGAGCCACTTAGTTATGGAATGATTTGTTATTCAGTGTTAAAACAGATTTTAGTTGCTACACAACACAAACTAAAACATTTGACACTGGCTTGTGATTGAATGGTGAAAGAACAGCAAAAGATATTAGTATAATCCTGAGGACCTCAAGCAGAAGCTCAAGAGAATCTAGAAGCCTGTCAGTGATGGTTTAAAGCAATGTGCAGAAAACATTGTTAGAAGCTAAAGGAAAGGGAATCTTAATAATGTATTAATGTGGTGTGTGGCAAATATGATCATCTAAAGTAACAAGGAAAATGGGAAGTTTACCAAATTTACCAAATGAACTCCATGAGCAGTTTATCAGGGATCAGCAAACTTTTTCTTAGAGGGTCAGATAGTAAATATTTTAGCCTTTCAAGATACATGGTCTCTGTTACAACTACTGAACTGTGCCATTGTTGTGTGAAAACAGCCATGGAAAATACACAAAAAAAATGTGCATGACTGTGTTACAATAAAACTTTATTTACAAGAATAGATGCCATTTCACAGGCACAGTCTGCTGACCCCTCCTCATATAGCCCAAGAGATGGCCAGGCAGAATATTGAAATACTCACTTTATGTATTCTTGTTGCCTATGATAAAATGGGAGAGGAGAGAAATGAGTTAAAGAATGAACTCTTAAATAAAAGGAGCCAGAACTTCTGGATTTCAAAATAAAACTGTTTCTCATTCTCAGCCTGTCCAGATGGCAAAAGATCCTCACAGTGAGAAAAAACTTCAGAGCAAAGATCAAACCCCAGGAAATACTTTAAGATCCATTGCTAAGATCTCAGTAAGGTTGAAAGGGATGCTTCACAAAATCTTTTAAATAGGGGAAAACAACAACAACAACAACAACAAATATGTGTGAAGCCATGAGCTCTGGCAAATCATTTCCAGGAAGCAGTTAGTTGGCCCTAATCAAGAAAATGGCAACATAGATCTGGCTAGATTTCCAAATTGCTGTTGACCAGTGACTGCCAGGGAGCTCCCATTCTTCTTCCCTTTGAATGTGTCTGTAGCGTTTATTCCATTATTTTTTGTCTCTTCCACCAGTATATGTGGGATATGTAGGAGGCAGATAATTTGCATCTTTTGTTCACAGATCTTTGTATTGAAAGAAATCATATGTAAGAAGTTAAAACAAATTAGCTTTATCTTTACCAGTATCTCATTTAGATGAGAATATCCTGGACTTGCAATGGAGCTCGATAAGGCAATATATGAGATATTTGAAGGGTTTTTTTTTGAAGGTGGTGAGTAATTTTAGCTGTGAAAAGAATATAAAAAATTTGTAGGTAGAGTGTGGACTGTGGTAGTTTTAAAAGGTAGTCTCCAAATTCTTTCATACTTCTTTCATTAAGTGACAGTTTCTATAGCCTCTACTATTGCATCTCGGCTCTGTGATTGTTAGACCAATCTATTACGGCAGCCTCATAAGAAGGGGCCTTACCAAGAGAAGTACCTCACAGTCTGTGCGGGACTTCTCGCTTTGTGTGGGAAGATCTTTCCCTGTTTCAGATTCAACATGTACTCCTTTGTTCTACTTAACTGTGTCACACAGCTCCTGGCTAATCTCAATGCTGTATCTGTCCACTATGGGGAGGAGAAAGGGCCCTTCTGATGCAACACAAAAATCGTGTAGGCAGGCTAATTGCCCTGCATTGGCTGTGGGAGGGACCCATCAGCAATGGGTTACAGATAACTATTACTGAAGCAAGCTCTGTCTCTTCTCTGTATGAGTGCTTGGCAACTCTGACACCAAGATGCAGTGGGCAGAAGTGTTCAGACTTCTACTCCTGACAATAGACAACAGATGCCATTTGCTCCCCATGCCAACTTTTAAGCCTAGACCTTAGTAACCTACAGCTTCCACTGTCTCTTGGGATGTGTTTTCTTGGAAGACAAACACTCTGCTATGAGGAAGCCAAGCAGACACATGAACAGGATATGTGCAATGTGTTATGGACAACAGCCCCTGATTAGGTACCTTCGGTAATTTCCATCTAGAAACCAGTTCTATACATTTAAATAAACAATGCTTTAGATGATTCTGACCTCCAGGCAAGGAATTACCCTGAATCTTTGTGCCATCTGTGTTATTGCTGCATAAAGCAGATATATGCTAGCCTCTCTGAGCCTTGCTTAAACTGAAGATTTGTGAACAAATAAATTATAGTCTTCGTTTTAAGTCATTAAGTTTGGTATGGCTCATTGTTCAGTGATAGACAATTGGAATAGTTCTTTGCTCATTTTTAACTGGATTGCTTTTTTTTTTTTTTTTTTTAAGCAAATCCATTTGAAAGCAACCTTCATATTCAGGATAGAAGGCTTTGTCAGCTGTATGTATTAAAAATATTTTTTTCTAAGCCTGTGACTTCCCTTTTACATTTTTTAATGATTAGTTTGGTCAGCAGACATTTTTAATTTTGATGTGGTACAATGTATTCTTTCTTTCTTTTGTGGTTAATTCTTTCTTTGTCATTTTGAATAAAGTAGTAGCTACTAGGAGTTTACGAAGTTTGTCCCTCCCCCCACCCCAAGAAGCTTAATGATTTTAGCTTTTACAGTTAAGGTCTATGATCCATCTGAATTATGTGTGTGGGGTCAAGAGAATGAGGTAAATGTTTAAATTTTCTATATGTGATCCAGTTATTCCTCCATAATTTGCTAAAAAAGACTTTCCTTCTCCAATTGAATTACTTTGGCACTTTTTGTTAAAAATCAGTTAACTCTCTCTTCTGTTCCACTGATCACTTTGCTTTTATGCTGATATGATTAATGTGGTCTCATAGAAAGTCTTGAAATCAGATAGTAAAGTTCTTCCAACTTGTTTTTTTCTTTAAAGATTTTATTTATTTATTTGACAGAGAGAGAGAGAACACAAGAAGGAAAGTAGCAGGCAGAGGGAGAAGCAGGCTTGCTTCTGAGCAAGGAGCCAGATGCAGGACTCTATCCCAGGACCCTGGGATCATGACCTGAGCCAAAAGCAGATGGTTAATTGAATGAGCTATCCAGGCACCCCCCAACTTGGCTCTTATTTAAAAAATATTTCGCCCATCCAAGATCTTTTATATTTTAACATCTTTAATTTGAATTTGTAACTAGACTGATATATTTAACTTTGTGAAAAAATAATTCAATGCTTTGGTTATGTGATAAAAATATTTAGATAAAACAAATTACTTTTATTGCAATTTGAAATTGATAAGAAAAACTTGGAGTACTTGAAAACAAAGTAAGATTGGTTCTTGAATTTCTACAATAGGGCTTATTGGAATATTGATGGACATTGAATTGCATCTTAAAATCAAGGGAGAGAATTGTTATCTTAACAACAGTTTTCTAATCCATGACCATGGTTCATTGCTCCATTTTTTCAGATCTTTATTCTCATGAATGTATTATAGTTTTCAATGTGCAGTGGTTTAACAGCTCTTGTTAAATGAAATCCTAAGCATTTTATATATTTTTTATATTACTTTAAATGGATTTTTAAATTTTCCTTTCCAATTTATTGCCTCCAGCATAGAAAAAAAAATACTACAGCTGATTTTTCTGCATTGATTTCATATCCTACGACCTTATTAAAATTATTTCTGAGTTCTATGAGCCTGTTTTTTTAGATTTCTTAAGATTTTCTATGTAAATAATTATGGCATCTGATGATATAGAGTTTCAATTCTTCCTTCTTAAGTTTATGGGTATGATTTCTTCATCTTACCTTATTATGTTGGTAAGAACCACCAATACAATATTGAATGGATATGGTGAAGGGAGGTCTCACTCCTCTTTTTCTAGATCTTAGAGGGGGGGAATCTTCATTATTTTGCTACTAAATATGATGGGCTAAGATATTTTTGTAGGTGCTCTGTATTAAATTGAGGAAATATTCTTTGATTCCAGGTTTCATAAATGTGTTTTAAATGTTGTTCAATGTTTTGGCTGCATTTATTGAGATATATTTTTCTTCTTTGTTTTCTTAATATAGTGACTTACACTGACTGATTTTTTTACTGTTAAACCAAGCTTGCATTCCTTGGAGAAATCCTACTAACTCATAATTATTACTTTTATATATTACTGAATTATTTTTGCTACTATTAAAATTTTTTTGGTCACTATGTTCATGAGGGATAATGGATTCTAGATTTTCTAGTGTCTGTCAAGTTTTGGCAACAGAGCTCAGTATGCCTCATAAAACAAATTTGGAAATGTTCTTTCCTTCTGTATATTTTTTAAAGAGTTTGTGGAAGATTGATGTTATTTTTCATTAAATATTTTGTAGGAAGCATCACTGAAACCATCTGGATCTAAAATTTTATTTATGGGAAAATTCTTGAAAACAGGCTTAATTATTTAATAGATACATAAAGCTATTTACATTCTTTATTTTTTAAAAAAGTCTTGAAAACTTGTGTCTTTTAAAAAATAGTTCATTTTTCCAGCTTGTCAAATTTATTGACCTAAGTGTCTCATAATATTCCTTTATTATCTGTTTAATGTCTGAGGGACCTATAGAGATTACCTCTCTGTCATTATTGCTCTTAGTAATTTGTGTTTTCTCCCCACTCCAGCTTCCAACCAATCCTGCTAGTGTTTTTCAATTCTATTGATCTTAAGGAGCCAATTATCATCTTTGTTAATCTTCTCTATTGTTTGCTTTTTTTACATTTCATTCCTTTTTCTCTTGTTTTTCCTTTGTTTTGAGTTAATTTACTCTTTAGTTTGTCACTTATTATACCAATTTTAAACTTTTCTCATTTTCTAAAGACACCCTAAATATATTGATATAGTGCATTTTATTATGTTAACAATATTTTCAGAAACTTTGTGATTCTTCTTTGATCCCTGGGTTATTTAAAAGTATGTTGTTTAAATTCAAAATACTTGGAGTGAGGTTAGATATCTTATATTACTGAACTTTAGTAATATTGTTAACAGATTTTAGTGTAATTTTGTTCTGTTCAGAGCGTATCTGAATGATTGCATTATTTTGTAATGTATTGACATTTGTTTTATGGCTCAGCATATGATTTGATGTAGTGAACATTCTATGTCCATGTGAAAATAATGTGTATTCTGCAGTTCTTGGGTATTCTATAAATGTTAGTGAGTTGAAAGTAGTAAATAATATTATAAAATTTTTGTCTCATTTCAGATTTTTTTTCTTGCCTACCAATTGATAAGAGTTGAGTAATAAAATTTCCATCTATGATTGTGGATTAATGTATATTTTTCTTTTATGTCACTTTTCATTCTATCATTATGTAATATCTTTATTTATGTTGCTCTTTCTTGTGAAATAATTTTGTCCAATATTAATATAGCCATGTCAACTTTTGTATGCTTACTGTTTGCACAATGCATCTTTTTCCACCTTTTTATTTTCAATATATCTGGATTTTAAATTTAAAATGAACTTCTTGAAAACATTTTAGTTAGGGTTTTTTCCCCCATTTTATATTTTCTTGAAAATTTCAGTAACCCAGTAAAACAAATACTTTTATGAATACTTTAGCGATGGGGAAACTAAGATGGAAAACATTTAAAAGTTTGACTTACTTAAACAATTCTAGTTTCTAATACTATGCTATTTGAATGAGGTAACTAAGACAATTTGATTTATCAGAAGTGATTTTGGCCTAAAACAGTAAACAGAGTAGAGGTTAGTGAAAAATGTTTTAGGACTTATTAGCAGCCTTCTGTATTTAGTTTCAACTCTAACTCTGTTAAAATGACCATTACACCTAACCTCAACCTATCTTTTGAGCTCTGATTTATATTTATAATACATTTTTGGATATTCCTATTTAGATATATCATAGACATCACAAGTAAATAATTCTGCTTCTTAAATCCCTTTTGTCCATAAAATCAATGAGGTTTTTTTCTTGTTTTGATTTAAAAAATTGACAAACTCCACCAACCAAAGTCTTTGTTTCTTATTTATTCCTTCTACCTAATTAGTCACCAATTTTTTTCCCTTCTACTTAAAATAGTTCTTGCACCAATTTCTGCTTTTTTGAAATATTAGATCTAACCTTCTTAGTGGTAAAGTACTTTTCGAGGGTGTTGTAATTGGCCTCCTGCTTCAGCCACATTCCCCAACAAAAATCACAGTGATAACCAATTTAACCAGATATATAAATCTTTTTGCAGCTCTGACAGAAAAAACGTTCACACTCTTAACCCTCCCTTGTTTGCATGATAATGGCTACGTTTGGCAGAAACCAATTATTTTCACCATTGCCCAAATTTGCCATGGCATCTATCACACTTTCATGTATTTGCTCTTACTGACTAGGGTATTCTTTCTAATTTCTTCTTGGCCATAAACTCCTAACTACTGCCTATCTATCTATCCAACTATCATCTATCACCTAACCATCTGTCTGTCCAAATACCTAGCCAGCTACTCAGCTATGTATCTATCTAAATGTCTATTCTTTGAATCCCAATACAAATGGAATTCAAAGTTCATTGCAGTTAGTTGCTTCCTCCTCACTATTCTCTGTTCTTTATTTTGACATCATAGATGCTTTAATTTCTTCTTCCGTCATGACTTTAACATAACAATCTTTAGTATATGCTTAAAATATTGATTATCAGACACATTTTTAAAAAAGATTTTATTTATTTATTTGACAGACAGAGATCACAAGTAGGCGGGGGGGGGGCAGGCAGAGAGAGAGAGGGGGAAGTTGACCCCTGCCATGTAGAGAGCCCTATGCGGGGCTCAATCCCAGGATCCTGGAATCATGACCTAAGCTGAAGGCAGAGGCTTAACTCACTGAGCCACCCAGATGCCCCCAGACACATTTTAACTATCACCATAATTATAATATAAAGCAAAGACTACTTTTAATATAAGTATTCATATGATATCTTGTATGTTTATGTATTAGTAAGAGGGTCAAAGGGTTAGACCATGCAATGACTAATTTTATAGTTTACAATGACTTGTAATTTTAGAATACTTTTTTTGAGTGAATTTATATCCACATCATGTGGAAAAAAATTATGTGCCAGAAAGAACTAATCTCCCAGGTCTGTCATAGTAATTTGTATTCATTTCACCTTTATATTGTAAATACATTTTTTGAGGTTTCCAAATATACTGTGAATTATTTGAGAGCAGAAATCCCCAGTTTCATTTATCTCGGTCTTATTTATCCTTCGTCACATTGACTAGCACATAGTAGGCGTTCAGCAATAAATAGATACAGATTTTTTAAAAGCCTACGACTAGGGAAACCAGACTGAAAAGACTGTATGACATAAAACTATAAAAGGATAATGAGTTTCTTTTAATAGTTTATTTTAGAGATGGGCCACTGAGTTGAACAGACCTGGTAGAATAAAGGAGCTTGGGAAATAAGACAGATCTATGTGAAGAATCTCATTAAATGTTTAATCAAAATTTCATGATCTGTGTAGGGAATTGAACAGACTCCCTGAGAAGTCATAAAATTAATTTGAAAGGGAATTAAAGATGGAGACTCATAGTGCTGTGTAAGTGATTTTGTGTCTTATAAAGCTCCCTAAATGTGTTTATGAGCTGAGCATCCTGTCCCAAGCTCATGAAATAGGAAATGATGCATCAGTCTTTGCATGTCTTGGTATTTGAAATGCTTGGAATTATTCTCTCGTACTCTTGGCCATCTTGAAGGAAACAACACAGAAGTGTATGTTTGGGTCACACTTTAATTTTCCAGAAGACTAAAACATTCAATCACTATCTACCCAGATGCAAATCTCGTGTGCTTTTTCTTTGATCACAAAGAGTTCATTCTTCTGGGCCTGGGTCCACCGTAATGGGCAGGCTGAGAAGGTGTGATCCGGAGAGGATTTCAGCATTTGTTCCACATTTATTCTCTCTTCTGACTGTCAACTTTAATTCCTGGTAGAGATCACCATGTAAATTTCACTAGTTTGTTTTCTTTCTTCATTAATAGTGAGTAGAAATAATAAAATGCTAAGTAAGATTGTAAAAATATAGTGCTTGTGTCTCCACGTGTAAATTCTTTAAATTCTACCATTTTGGACTACAGAAAATATATTATGGAAAAATCTAATGAGTGTACACGGAAGACTTACTCCAGAAAATTGAACAAATGAATGTCAATATAAAATAAATGACACTATATGTTAAAGTAGTAATGTCTAAATGTTAAAAAGTTGTCATATTTAGAATGAGTATCCAGTCATATGGTTTCACTTACTTTTGGAGCATAAGGAATAACACAGAGGACATTAGGAGAAAGAAAGGAAAAGTGAAACAGGGGAAATCAGAGGGGGAGATGAACTATGAGAGACTGTGGACCTGAAAAACAAACTGAGGATTTTGGAGGGGCTGGGAGTGGGGGATTGGGTGAACCTGATGATGGGTACTAAAGAGGGCACTTATTGCATGGAGCACTGGGTATGGTGCATGAACAATGCATCTTGGGACACTGAAAAGATAAAATTAAGGGTTCAAAAAAATTAGTATTCACATAACTAAAATGATTATTACACACATTTGATAATATAACCAAGATTTCAAAAATTGACACTTGATATAAATGCTAAAGAATAGTTAATTAGGAACAAAGTCAGGACTTTTAAAAAATATTTTAAAATTTGACTCTGAGATGATGACCACAGGTTTTTAGGCTTTTCTTCCTTTAGATGTAAAGGTGTAGTTGAAAGCAAAATATGTGTTAATATTTTAATTAGAATTCTATTTAAAGAAGTGGACATTATAAATTAGAATTTATATCCAATGCATATTTCTTAATAAAGAGACAGATATTTCTATGGACCAGTCGTTGTGTATTATACCTTCCTTAATAGCAAGAAAAAGATGATCACACTTTCATGATTACTAAAGTAACCTTGACATTAGACACTGGGGATTTAAATCAAAGTAACTGATAATGGTTGAAACTAGCCAAAGTTACAGGTAAGGAAAAATGAAGAAGTCAGGTATGAGCAAACCCCTCAAAACCCATTAAATGTCCAAAAAAGGAATAGACAGTTTACTATGTTAATGTATTACAGAACTGCAAAAGACTGCAAGTTACCTGAGACTGAAGGTACCTGGGAGTCATCAGAATTCTTCAGCAATTTCCAAGAAACATGTTCTAGAAACTTTTGGGGGGTGGGGACTGAAGACCACTAATGTAACCAATTAGTCTACCTGGTTTTCCTATAGAAGGAGAAGGTGAAAGATTTGATCCAAACTTTTCAATGTCCTCACTCTAGGAAATAATCTAGAAGGAAGATTCAGAAAATTCAGAAAGCACACAAAAATAAAATTAAAAATTATCCAAAAGAAAAAATGTAATTTAAAAGAGAAATAGAAAAATAAACACCATTCCTCGAACGGATATCAGATCCATGCTCTCAAATTACATATCACATATCACACATGCTCTCAGGTCCTTCTAAACCAACCCAGAATAACTGAGCTTTTTCTCTATTTACTGATGAAGATATTGAAGTTCAGAGAGTTTAAGTAACTCGGCCAATATCATGTGACTAATAAGTGTCAAGGTTTGAATTCAAAGCCTAGATATGTCTGACTCAAAAGCACATTCATTACCTAATAATCAGGAAAAGTATCTGTTTTAATCTTGATATTGAAAAGATTTACTGTGGTAGGTGGTGATTCTTTTACTCAAAGAAGCAGCCACCTAGTAAGTTTTTTATAACCACCTAATATGGCTTTTTATTTTACTATATGAAAGAGATGATGGAGAGAAACACTAAACAATTCAAACCTATTGATCATACCTTGCTTTGCCTGATGCACAAAGTTGCATATAAATGAAGTCTTTCAAGAAACCAGGAGCATATTTAATAGTTTCAAAGTTTGGGGTAGGGAAATATAATATAACTGAACAAAAACTTTATTTTAATGACTTCTTTTTGAAAGAGAAAGGAAGAAAAATAAATAATGGATTATGTGGATAGTAGCAAAAAAAATAGAAGGGAAAGAACTATTTGACACACTAAATAGTACTTTATGGTAATAAAAAGATGGAATTATTCTGTGGGAGATACTGCCTAGTATTTTCATTAATACCCAGGTTTTCATTTTTCTTGACACATCATTAAATTATATTCTAAATTCCTTTCATCAGGGACCATGTGATGATTTTTCTCCAGTGGAATGTGAATAAAGTAATACATGTCTAGATTAATGTGATTAAAAATGGAACACTCTTTCTATTCACTCATCTATCAACCTGACACTGAAGACCCAGTTGAGTATTCCAAGGCCCTAAGGAATGGTCAGACCCCTTAATCAAAGTAGGCTGGTCCATAAATGATCATGGGGAGTGGAGTCTCTATTGACATTAGGCTACAAAACAAAACAAAACAAAACAAACAAAACAAACTTTTATTGTATTTAGTCACTAAGATTTTTGAGGTTGTTATTCCAGTTAGTCTGCTCTGCATGCCATCAAATAGATGGCATGTACTTTATTCTTAACAACTAACTATGCTGATTACTGATACTACTACTAAACAACTAGCTAAGCTGATTATTGTTTTAAGCTGAATTTGAATTAGAGAAAGATAATACACTAATAAAACAATCCAATGAAAATGTATGGAAAAACAATATTGAAGAGTGCCCACTAATTCTCAGGATAAAATAACAGAAGACCCATGAGGAGCATTTGTTTTGAGATGACTATACATCAGGATACAGGTATTCAACAAAGTAAACTTGAAATTATAGAAGGAGGTATATATTGTCTCACAAGTATCAGTAGGACATGGTGGATGGACCACTTGACTACACTATGAAAATAGAAAAGAAATCTGTATTTATGGGACTAAACTGATTAGAAGGGGTGGCCCCCTTGGGTGTGTAAGAAGGTATACCTACTCCTTCTTCTCCCATCTTTGCTTAGACCTGAAAGTTCTGTCTGTCCATCCGACTTCCAGTTCCGTCCTACAGTCTGAACTAATGGTGCCAATTTTTTCCCCACCAGATGGAGTCAACCTTGGTTTACTACAAGGAGAATTATATAATGAACTTCTGTTTGTCTCATCCCCACCCAGGGTCAGTCCTAAAATTTGGGTGGATCACACTATGTCACACTGGGTCATTTCAGCCTGACCCAATATCTTCCTGCTTACTTTTTTGGGGTAAGAATCTCACTGAGCACATAACTAAGTCTCCTCCAAGTTATCATAGCATTCATCTGTAGGGGGAATCATGAGGTTATTGTGGTAGTATGCATTTGGAGGTTATTTGAGTGAAAACAAAGGCTGGAAAACAAAAGCACTAGCAACTCTTCTTGTGGGAGTTAACATATTAAACCAATCGGTTGAGTTGGATGATGAGATTAAAGCAGAGGGATAGAGGCATGTAGCTAATATGCAGAAGAGACAAGAAAATGTATTGAAGCCCTTATACAGAAAGATGTCTTTTGGAAGCCTCATTCCATTTAAAGAAAAAACCCTGATACCTTACTGACTTTTCTCACTAATAGATTCATTTTCTAGAAGGTGATGGAAGCAAATATAGAGATTGCTACTTTGAAAATCATTGCAAGAAAAAATGAAGAGGTGATTTTTGGTGTTTAAACATTGGCAAAAAATCAAAAGAAGATTATATATATAAGCTATAGGCTGATGTGTACACTGACCTTTAGGAAAGCAGTTTCAAATATTCATAAAAAAACCCATAAGTCTATGTTCAGCAATTTAAAAGAAAATTGTAATTCAAAAAGGACAGGACTCTCTAAGAAAATGAATTCTGATAATTCAATCATAAATAATCCCCTCAAAAAGAAAAAAGAAGGTGACTTTTAAAGAAATCAGTATAGTTCTACAGGGAGTTATCTAGGAATGCACAAAGGACAGGAGAAGAGGCACATTTCAAAGGAAGAATACAAAGAAGTATTCTAACCAGAAAATTCATTACAAAAATATTAAAACTCAGAATAATGTAGGGTTTATGAAATATACTGAGGACAACAACAACAACAACAACAAATGTCTATTTTTCTGCTTTGAGTGAAAAAAGACCATAAGGGAGGATTAATTTTGGCTCTGATGTGATGTTAAAAGGAAGAAAGGAGAACAAGCCAAAGTTTCTTTCACTTCTACTTTCCATATGAAAGACAGTGATCCTCAAAGTGTCTGCCGTAAAACTTTGCCAAGAAGAAATTAGGCTCAAAGTAGGCAAAGGAGAGGTTAAACCTACGTTTACTGATATCTACTGTATGCCATGCATTTATTCAGCAATTACTTTTTTGTAAGTTTACTGCACGTATTTATATGGATTCTGGGTATATAGCAAAGAATATATTAAATAAGTGCCTGAGATCAAGAAGATTTGATCACCATTGAAATTTTATATGCACGCAGGCTTTTAAATTTTATAGAATATAGGGATTTAAAAGGTATCATTACTTTTACAAAAAAGGAAACCAAAGCTAAAAGAAGGTCATTAAATTGCCCAAGGTCATATTGCAACTTAGTATAGACACTTGAATAAGAATCTAATACCAACAGGTATTTTCTACTTTCTACCATGTCACTCTTTTTTTAGTAGAGTGTCAAAATTCATATAAGTTACACCCTAGAGGGCAAAGCTAACTATGAGTTATGGTCCTAGAATATCTGCTAGCATCCTACAAAATCTATACTATAAATTAAGGCCAAGGCATATTTAGAAAAATTTTAGATGCAAACAATTATAAAGAACAGCTAATACACTGTATTTCTGAATAAAAGCAGCTTAATTTTGATAAGTCAAATAAACAACATGAAGTTTAACAGAGAAAATATAAAATCTTGGACTTAAAAAATTAAATATTAAAAAATAAAAATAAAAAATAAATATTAACGAGAAGGAAATATGTGGCTTAACATTTCTTCATATTAAAAAAGTTCCAGAAGATTTTAATTATTCAAATCCAAGTATAGACAACAGTATAAAATGGCTTTTTATAAAGATGAATGCCCTCTCAGCATCATTTCTGTTCATCGGCATGACCACACAAAGTATTTTAAATAATACACTGCCATATTAAAGTCCACCCAAAAGAGATCCATACAAAGAGCGGAAAAATCAATGCATATTTTAACCCCTTCTTTATCTCCAGTGCCTAGGTGTGGGTCTAAGACAAAATTGGTGACCAGTAAATACGTGTTGAATAACAAATTGTGGACACCAAGTAATAAGAGGCATAGTTAAAGGAACCGGAAAGTTTCATCTAAAGGAAAGAAGGTTTTATAGGGCAGTAACGGTTGTCCTTAAGTAAGGGAAGTTTTATCATGTAAAAGATAAATGAGCTGTTTTCTAGTAGATTCAGAGGAAGTTAAACATGTTCCCTCTCTTCCCCCTGCTGTGGTAAAATGAAACCTTTGAAATGATTAGGGGTATCCAAAAATGGAAGATAGCATTTCTGAGTGGGAGCTCCCTATTACTGCATGTGTTAAGGAAATATGAAATTTAAGAGGGAAGGTGGACAGGTGTCCACTGCAACAGTTCGAATGGACATATCTCTCTGACTTTTTTTTTTTTTTAAGATTTTATTTATTTATTTGACAGACAGAGATCACAAGCAGGCAGAGAGGCAGGCAGAGAGAGAGAGAGAGAGAGGGAAGCAGGCTCCCCGCTGAGCAGAGAGCCCCATGTGGGGCTCGATCCCAGGATCCTGGGATCATGACCTGAGCCGAAGGCAGAGGCTTTAACCCACTGAGCCACCCAGGAGCCCCATATTTCTCTGACTTTATGTATGAATGTTGTTGGACTTTGTTTCTTTATTGTTTTGTGAAGTTTCTTATTTTCTAAGTTCACAAAGTCCTAAAAGTATTTCAGGGTTAGCTTTGGAATGCTTCGTCTATTAGATGTAGTGTTTAAACCTTCTCATGTTCAAAATGGGTTACTGCTTTAGTTGATAACTAAAACAGAAAGAAAATTAAGGGGACAAAAACAGTGCTTTCACTTTCAGAAAAGTATTTGGAGCTAAAATGGATAGCTTTGAATAGAAGTGGAAGTTACAAGCAATGAGATCGTACTTTGAGAGGAGTAAAGTGTCACAGTGAACTTCACCGACTGCTAGAGATTCAAGAAGGCAGGGTGTGGCCTTCCCTATGCTGCCCCTGCTCCCTCTGCTTTCATCACAGCCCTTGCAGCATCTTGTAATCACCAGCAATTCTTCCATGCTCTTCTCTTCCCCAGGAGGCTCTCAGCAACGTTGGGCAGACATGATTTGTATCTGACCCATCATAACATCCTGAGCAGCTAACAAAGTGTTAACGTATTAAATTCAATGAATATTTGTTGAGTAATATATATGGATAGATTGTGGAATCCTTACCTTTTAAAAATCCAATATCATATTTTAGATGGTGTATTTTTATTCTTGTAATAGTGTAGCAAGTGCTTTACTGGAAAGATGCTGAAACATATATACCTCCAATGGTAGTGAACCCCATTTAAAGATCTGCTCTTTTGATTTTAAAACATATTTATTTATCGATAATTAGATTATTCTCTATTACTATATTATAAAACAGCTAACTTTTAAACTCATTATTTTTGACTTTCATTTCATTGTTGTAATCAAAAGAAGGGTCTAGATGGCTCCTAGCACAGAGCAGTGCTCACTATATGAACCAAAAGAAACCCTCATTCACCCATTCACCAAACACTTGCTAAAATACTGTGCTAAGATGATGAGGATAAAAAAATGAATAGGGCACAGCACCTACTTTTGGAAGCTCTTGTACATGGGAGGGAAAAATGTGTAAGTAGATAATTATACCAAGATAACAACATGTGAACAAACGTTGGGGCTCTTGTGGTGCATATCTAAAATAGGTAAGACAGCTATATCGGGGTACATATGAAATAAGTAAATACGTATATTTATAATAAATAATGCATAACTGATGAAGAGAAGAGGAACACAGGAAGTTTTCATCATGTATCTCCAGACAATGGATGTTGACTATCCATTGCTGGGTTTGCAGAGACTAGGGGAAGTAGAGAATAGCATGTAATGAAATGATTCATAAGAGCTATAGTTACTACTAGGTTTTACATAGTGCCTCATTGACCACTAAGCTCACAAAACTCTGTATTGTCATAGTTTTACAGATGAAATTCTGAGGTTAAGAGAAGTTAAGGAATTAGCCCAGATTACCTGGCCAGTAAATGATGTGAGAATGGCAGCCCAGCCTCTAACACTCAGGATTTTTCACTCTTGCCTGAAGAAAGGGTCTTCGGAAGTGCTTAACTTATTGAAATGAATATTCCATGCATGTATCTCTTTTCTGTAAAATTACTTTGAGTTCAAGGATTTTATGCATAAAAAAATACTACCTAAATGTGACAGATAGATTTTACATAATCACATTAATTCAACACAGAAGCACCATCTTTTACCTTCCACATCCTTCTCCTTATCTACCCACAAAATAACTCAGGAACATTATTCAAGTTGGAAGCACAAGCCTCCACTAGCTTTAACAAGAAAACCTATCTTCAATGTCTTTTTCTTTTCTTTTTTTTTAGACTGACCGTGTAGACGAATAGTTCAGTTTCTTTTTATCATGGTGATGGTATTCTGAATTGATGGCCATGACAGATCTGATCTTTACCTTAAAAAATAATGACACTTTTCAAGGTAAGTTGCTGTCACATACTGATTACCTGGACAGAGATAAAAAGAACAGTAACACAAATTATAAATATTCTTCCTTCTGAGTTCAGAGGAATATTTGTAGGAGAATGGAAATTTTGATTGGAATCATAGCAAACTCCAAACTGTCTTTTCATGTATAATTTTCATTTCTGA
The DNA here is from genome assembly GCF_010015895.1 of Lontra canadensis. Classification (NCBI taxonomy): domain Eukaryota; kingdom Metazoa; phylum Chordata; class Mammalia; order Carnivora; family Mustelidae; genus Lontra; species Lontra canadensis. Next base: position 105,310,892 of record NW_022630995.1, on the reverse strand, counting down.
ACTTTTGAATCTCTTACTGGGAAGTTTCTGAGTTTATAAACACAAGTCAAATTGAAATGGAAATTATCTATATGCTTTAATACTTAATGCCAGAATTATCAGCACTGATGTTAGTAAAGTACTTTAAAGTAAGAGTTTAAGCTTTCTGCTTCCACTCATTAACACTGTGACTATGAATTCATTATTTCAAATACCATGCTTAACTTTTCTCATCTGTGAAAATGGAGATATTAAAATTTTGAACTTTTAAAAAAAAGATTTATTTACTTATTTGAGAGAGAGAGAGAGAGAGAGAGTGCATGTGGGGCAGGGGAGGGGCAGAGGGAGAAGGAGAGAGAGAGAATTTCAAACAGACTCCCTGCTGAGCAGAGAGGCTGACATGGGGCTGACATGGGCCTTGGTCTCAAGACCCTGAGGTCATGACCTGAAACAAAATTAAGAGTTGGATGCTTAACCAACCCAGCAACCCAGGCACCACTAAAATTTTGGACTTTTATAAAACAGGTGTGTGATCTTCATAAAGTAACTAGCACAGCAACAGACATATTACTTGATTATTTATTGTTATTGGATTCCAGGAAAAGGGTTTTCAAAGCTCACGATTTGTTTTAAGTTTGTAAAAAATGTTTAATGGGTCAGATAATTCTGTAGGTTAAAGAACTGTGTAGGGATTCACTAGAGACTGAGTTATAAGACCTGTATTTGCTTTTCCTAGTTTTGTTTCCTAGATCATTTTACTTTTCTTTGCAACAAATTTGTCAGTGCTAAAAAGGAAATGCTAGTATCTGTCAGTATATCAGAATTTTAAATCTAGAAAAGTTGACAAGTATTGTCACTTGCAATGTATTTATTTTACTGAAAAAGAAGCTAAAAAGCAGAAATCACAGAAATTTTATGGCAGTATGAATTAGAAACTATCAATAAATTCCATTCTAGTATGTTTCTGGTAGACAAATGAATTGTGCACAAATTAGGAATAACACATCTAGTACCAAGTCTGGCTTTTACTTTTATAGTAAATGCTCTATCCACATTTGGAATCTTTATTTAAAATGATATTTTGGTTTACAGCTGACCTTTCCAGACTTATATAGTCAATCTATTTAGTGGCCTATTTAGTATATTGGGAGTGTACCATTTTGAAACACCTCTCCATTATTAAGAAAATTATTTTCAGTAATATTCACAGAATGAAATAAATAGTAATAATTTCAAAAAGAAACATAGACATAAACATTTTCTTTCGTTGAAGCTCACATATACAACTATGCAAGTGGAAACAAAGTTAACTGCTATAATAAAAAAAGAAAACAGTAATTAACATTTTTTAATTACATTATTACACTAAAAAAAAGAGCAATGGCATATATGTCAGTGCTCCCAAAGAGAAACTCTACAAGTTTCAGATAATAATTTTCAAATAGAATGATGAGTTGAAACAATTGAAGTTCTGTTTCCTTAACTATATGATCACTGGGATCATATAGTTATGCTTATTTAAGTGTAGTGCTTGAATGTAGGAATCTGCAGTACCTCGAAAAGGGATCATCCAACTCAGCACTGTCCTGGTGTAGACTCCACATTGGCTCAGTGACTCTTGTACGCGTTTCTTCCCAGATCCTTGCCCAAAACCATCAGACTGGTAGCTTCAGATTCATCGTGGAAGGCATAGTATCTCAAAGAACTCAGGAAGTACAACAATTCAAGGTTATCTCTTCAGGGATTTGATTGTTAAACATTTACCTGTACATCACAGATCACCTGTACTCAGGAGAGAGCCCAGACTATTTCCAGCTGTTGAGGGGGTACTCTCAAAACAATGATCTGTAGTAAGTCCACAGAGCTGGGAGCCAGCAGTTCTCTAACTTTCACGTAGGAAGCAACACAACTGGAGAAATTGTTTAAAATGTAGATCGACAAAAGGTCATTTAGAATTGTTGGCACATGTTGATAATAAAAAGCAGAGTGATTTATTATTCGTCCACTTTTTAACTTTATCAATGTGTAATTTACTTGCATGTATTCAAAGAGCGCAGTTTGATGAACATTAACAGCTTTATACTCCATGTATCATCACCACTGTCAATGAAGAAACATTCCTAGAATCCCCACGATTCTTCTGGTCCCCTAGCCCCTCCACAACCCTAGACAGCAGCTGATAAGATTTTTGTCACTAAAGGTTCATTTTTATTTTTTTTAAAGTTTAAATAAATGGAATATGTATTACATACTCTTTTGTGTCTCATTTTTTCCCACTGCACCATAATAACTCTGAGATTCACCCAATGTGTTATATTTATCAATACTTTATTCTTTTCATTGCTGAGTACTTTCCCATTGAATGCATATGGCATGTTCATTTTGGTTATCCATTCACTGATGGGCACTTAGATTGTTTCCAGTTTGGGGGCTCTGTGAGTAAATGTGTACACATCTTTGTCAGGGTAAATTTCTTTAGAGGTAATTACTAGAAGTTCAATGTCTGGGTTGTACAGTTATGTTTTACTCCTTTAAAAAACAGAAAATTCTCTAAAGTGGTTGTACCATTTAGCATTCCACTGGCAATGTGGGAGCCTTCTAGCTGCACCTAGAAGTAGCAGTTCACTCTCTCCTAGCAGCGAAATAAAAGTCACACAAACCCTCCTGGAGCTCTGTGAATCATACAATTTTCCCAAACAATTAATATGGTTTCTATTTGCCCAGTTTTGCAACACATGTTTACGGTAGCTGAGACCTGAGTCAGCTCCACTATAAACCATATGCTGGGCATTAGGAGGAAGTTCTCCAAAGGAAAACTGAGGTACTAGGAGGAAGGAGTCTAGGAGGCCAAACATAACATAATTCTACTATACTATTCCATTATGCAACGAAAACTCTGCTAGAAATAATAGCTTTTTTAAACTTAGAAATGTATAATTACAGGAAAAATTCCATTTTTAGTAGGAATAATAGTGCAATGTAACACAGCACCTAATAAACATATGCTCAGACCATTCAACAAAGGAACTGATGGGTGGGTGTTTGGAAAATCATATCAAGTCCATTGCTTTCCACACTTTTTTTTGTTTGTTTGTTTGAAATTCGTGGAAATCTGTCTGTAAGGCAACTGGGTGTACTTGATGAAGACAGATGGTTGTGTTCTCTTGCTTGGTAACATAGAAAGCTGGAGAAGGAGGTGCAGATGGCCAGGTGGGGGAGGCTCAAGAAATGTGTGTGAGGCCAATGGTAACTTTAGGGATCATAGAATTCATGTAAACCTAAAACTTTTGGAATATTTGTTAACTTGACAAATTAATGTTCTAGAACCTTTGAACATTACTGTTGTTATTCAACCTTGGCCTTATAGAATGGGTAAAGAAGGGAAGAGAGATGAATCAGTCAGACATGCCTATTTTTCAATTGCTTGTTATGTTAGGTCAGCTCTCTTTATGGGTACAGAATCGGATGTTTTCTTGCCCCATTTCCATTCTTTACAAGCTGTTTGTGACTCCTTCCTTCCTTCCTTCCTTCCTTCCTTCCTTCCTTCCTTCCCTCCTTTCTTTCTTTCTTTCTTTCTTTTTCTTGATTTTATTTATTTATTTGACAGAGAGAGACAGCGAGAGTGGAACACAAGCAGGGGGAGTGGGAGAGAGAGAGAAGCAGGCTCCCCGCTGAGCAGGAGCCCAATGCAGAGCTGGATCCCAGGACCCTGGGACCATGACATGAGCCAAAGGCAGACGCTTAACAACTGAAGCCACCCAGGTGCCCCTTGTTTGTGATTTCTTAAAGTTATTTAACTTAGTAATTTTACCAACTTTACATTCTGTACTTTACCACCACTTTTTATCTCCCTTACCTTGCTCATCTGACTATATATATATATATATACACATTTGTATTCACATATTATATATTTATATATAATATACACATATTATAATTAAAATACATAAATTTGAAAGTATATATGTAATATATAATGACGTATATATAATACATATATATAATATCTATCTATATCTATCTATCTATCTATATATATACTTTTAAATTTGTATATTTTTATTGTCTTTTTCTCTCCATCCCCTCTGTAAAACAAAAACTCCATTAGGGAAGACTATTTTATTTGTTCTTTTCATTGTTGTATTTCTTTTGCCAAGAAAAATTCCTGGCATGAAGTAAACATTTCAAAATTTTTGTCTGATATTTTCCGATTTATTTTGGAAAGGCAGGAAAAAGTTAAAGATGAGATTAGAACCTTGCCAGACTTATTTGGTGATATATCCTAAGTACCAACAATAGTGCCCAACAAACAGTAGTGTCTTATAACTGTTTGTTGGATGAATTAAAGATACTCATTCTTTAATCCTTCTTTGGGAAGAAGACAGTGTTAACTGTTAGGTAGGAAAAGAAAGCAGAAGTAACAGTGGTTTGAAAGAAGTGCTGAAGATTTGTAATAATTATTGTGGGGAACTGTAAAAGTTGCCAATCAGAGACTGCCAAAGGATTTCCCAGTAGAGGAAACTCTGTATTTGTAGTGGCCATATTCAGCAAGATTATGTGATTTCCTTCAATAATTCTCAGCTATGAAGGAGAAGGATTAGATGGTTTTATTGACTTAACATCACCACCCTCTAAAATGATTGATCTCTTGTTTAATAGAAGCCTCTGTAATGTGTCATGGGATATAGACTGGATAGGAAGAAAAACAAGTATACAGGGGAGGGGGAGACTGGGGCAAAAGGCAAGGTATAGAGATTAGAAGACTCAGGGGAGAAGGAATGGTAGGAGGAGTGAGAGACTGAAAATATGATTGATTTCGTCAAAGAATGGGATTTTGGAATTTATTATTTAGGAAGCATTCTAGTTTCTAGGTGATAAGGTTCATCTTGAGACCAAGGTAAAACATCAGCATGAAGTAAAATGGTTGTGTTTGAGGTTTGTGAGGCATGGGGTATGGGTAGAGAGGACCAAGGAATAGAGAACCAGGTTCTAGTTGGGTCTTCAGGAGTCAAGTTGGAGGTATGGACTCTGAGTCATATTCAATAGCTCCAACAAGGATGAAAGTGCCAGCGGGGTCGCTAGTTGACCGATTTACAGCATGATAGTAAGAGTCGGATTAGGGTACAGAGATAGACAATGAAAGCTTCATCAGAGGAAGACCGTAGCCAATAAATGTCTCAGAAGTGGCACTAGGGGCTAAGAGAATAGACTTGCAGTGAGTGGAGTATCAAACTGGGAAGCAAGAAGACCAGTCGCAAGCTATTGCAGCTGTAGAGAGACGTTAATGGTTTGGACAAGGCAGTAGCGGTTTTTGACTAGGGCAGTAGTTGTCAGGAGCTGTCATTTGGGAGTTGTTTCTTGAAGGTAAAATCCATGGGTGACAGATGGAATTCGATGTAGGGTATGAAGCTCCTTGTTATTTAGTCTGAATAAACTGGAGAAATGTTGATATAAGGAGGGATGGCAAGGAAAGGAGTCCTCCTGAAGGAAAAGAAAAGAGTTTTCGTTTGGGCTTTACAAGTTTTAGAAATTTATTTGGCAGCTATTCAGGCATTCGTAAGAGTGTTGGGAATTTTGTCAACTGCTTATATGCACCATGTCAGGCGCTATATTTTCTTATTGATTCTATGAGGTGGATACTAATGTTATTTCAACCTAACAGAGGAGAGTTAGAGAATTAGAGGAACAATGTCTATGTTATTGAGTGAGAAAGCCTCAAGGGCAAAATGTGAATCAAGGCTGACCAATTAGAAAGCCCCAATTCCCAATCACTATTTTATATAATGGAAAACCCTCCCAATCAAGTGGGCCCACGTTTTACGATATTAGAAGCATATGCGATGGGGGAAACCTCCTTTAAGAAAACAAAAACAAACACAAAAACAAACTTACCACTATAAAATTATTTATAGAAGTAAATATTTAGAGTGAGAAGAGAAATCATTTTAAGTTGTATACTTTAAAAGCTGTCCGATACCATAAACACCACAAAATCCTGAAAATTAGTGTAATTCTTAAAAGTTAACACGTGAACACATTTCTATAATATTTTCTAACATTTTTCGCCTGCATACTCTTTGCTCATCTCTTTCTATGGCAAAAATTTTGTAATACCATTTGCCATGGACAAAAAAATGAAAGGTAAATTAGTTGTGCAGCTTCTGTGATTAAAATTATTAAATTTAGTCATTGATAGTTGAGAAAAGTTTCTTTCAGATTTATAACTCACCAATAGTAATGCTGTATAAATGTGTAGGATTGCTTAGGAATTTATTTGAGAAATCTGAGAAAATATTCAAGTTTGACAATAACATGAAACCCAGTGACATATTGTTAGTCTCTTTCTAGGTCTTTCAGGGACCCATGCAGGATAGGGACCTTGGGAATCCACGTCTGGTATTGGTTTCTTTCAAAGTAATCAGGGGAAGGAGTGATAGGGCCAGGAGGTTTTTGCTATGTGTGGTGTAACATGAGAGCTACCCTTCCTGAATGGCCAGAGAGGCTATTGGCTCTCTCCTAAGGAACTCACCATCTGATGGAATTATCCGTTCTCCAACTGTGAGGTGAAAGCTAGGGGGTGAAGAAAGGAAAATATTGGCGAAAATGATTTTTTTCACAAATTCTGTTTAAAGCTCTGTTTAAAAATTTTTTTAAAATGGCATTACTTTTTCTATTTCTCTTACCCTCCTTCCATGAGTCAATAAAAATAATTATCTTGCAGAAGTTTTCTTATTTTAAAATATAACCTTCTTAAAGGTTAAGTGTATGTAAAAGTGATCATATTTTCTTTATGATTAACTAATCAATAATTGAAAGGCTTGGCATGATTATAACCTTCCTTGAACACATTGTCATAAAACAGTGAATGAACTTGAATGGTGCATGGCTTTCTTTCTTCACTCAATTTTCCTTTGCTTGAATTAATTACACGTTCCGGACCCTTTCTGCTAGTGCATAGTAGCTGTGAAATGAGAATAGAGTGGTTCACTTTTTTGCATCCTTGGAGTGAAAGGTAGACGAGGACTGGAATAATCATTACTGAAAAGTGACTGTTTGTTCTGGTCGGAAAAATATAAGGAATTTAAAGAAAAAGAAATAGTGTGAGCATGAAAAAAAAAAGCCAGGAAATTCATATAAGAAAGAGATTTCTGGGATGTTTGGAATCCCATTAAACCCATTTTGGCTTCCATATATTTGGTAAGCTATAAGGTACCAATGGAGGCACCTTGATTCAATTTAACATGCTTAACAGAATTTCAGAATTCAACATAAATAGTGCAGGCAGTTCCCAGCAGCCCACAGCTCAATGTCATTCTTTAACTGATATTTCAGAATGCCTGGACTCAATCTCTCACTGCCAATTCAGCAAGAAGCCCAGTCTGATAGTCAGAAATTCGCCAGGGTCTCTACTGTCCTAGCTGCTTGCTGATGAGTTCATAAATTCCAACTCATTCGAGAAGCCAGGAGAATCATCCCTGGGGCCATCTGATGGCTGCTCCCCAAACTGTCAGTGTACAGACAACTATGCTGCTGTTCCAGGGGCAGGAAATCACTGAGCTCACCATGGTAGGACTCACAATGTCCCTTGATGCACCTGGGCATGCTCTGGGCTCCTATAGCTGCTTCTGGCATGCTTGGCTAAAAGCGTGGGGGTGGGGAAGAGGATCCCAAAACTAGTTCTGTGGCATCAGCAAACTATAGGCCTGCAGGAAAGAGCAGTAAGAGGCTCTTATAAAAACTAAGTCTTAAGAATTTCAGGGGCACCTGGGTGGCTCGGTGGATTGAGCCTCTACCTTCGGCTCAGGTCATGATCTCAAGGTCCTGAGGTCTCTCTGCTCAGCAGGGGAGACTGCTCCCCACCCCACCCCCCACAACCTGCCTCTCTGCCTACTCGTGATCTCTGTCCATCAAATAAATAAAGAAAATCCAAAAAAAAAAAAAAAAGAATTTCAATCTTTTAAAAAATATATAAAATCATCAGTTTTAGGTGTAAAACATCATAATTCAGGTATAAAAGTCTTTACTTAGAATGAGGAAACATATCATAACACATGGCAGAATCCTTGGAGACTGAGGTCCATTTCTTTTAAGATTCACTTTAGGTAATTTGTCAGAAATACTTCATAGACATAGTCCTTGAGTGCTTACCCTCCCCTCATAGAACATTTTAAACTCTGAGCAACTCCTTCACAATCCCCAGGGCCTGGACAAGGGAGAGTCCCTGAAAGGGAAGTTCCATTAGCTTCGTGATAAATTCACCTCTGCCTACATGATAGTGTCACCTCTGGGTTCATTGCTGATTACTTGGGGTTCTTGAAGAACCAATTGGTCCTTGCCATTTGCATGCTTTGTGCATAGCCACCACTGAGGTTGTTTGAACCTGTTGGAGTATAGGGAGGGAGTGCTCAGAGATTTGACTCACTCACACCATCATCTCCTCTTCCTCACTTTCTTGCCAGGCTGGTCCTTCTAGTGAAGCTCCGGCTACTGTGGTTTCTTGAGGTTTGAATGAAGGTATGACTTATTTTAGTCTTTATCTGGTGAAGGGACCCTCTGACAGAATGAGCAGTTCCACCACCATAGACCACTTTAATTTTATTCAATTATATTTATATTTCCTGTCCCTCGTAGAAGATGTGCAATGAAGAGCTCCCCCAACCCCAGCATCAGTGCAATTCTCCTGCTATGCAATTCTTCTCAATGTTATTGTTTCTTGGGTAGCATTATAGAAATATACTTTGCAAAAAAAAAAAAATCTGTGTATATATGTGCTGATGTTAAGCTCTTCTATCCTTTTTTAGCATACTAGAGTAATTTAACTTATTCTGTTATTACATAATTTGCTATAATTCTCTGAGAATGATCTGAGTACAATACTTATAGGAGAGCTGAAAAAGAAGGAAATTCTTAGACATCTGTCTCTATTTCTTCTATAGTGATATTTTGTCTTGTATTGTGTGGGATAGCTTTCTTTTTCTTAGCATTCACCTAGCATGAATTTTTTCTTTTGTTTTAGCATAGTATTTTATTTTGTCATCCAAGTGCTACTATGTGAGTTTTGTCTGATTAAGTTTATTAATATGACTGACTTTTTTCTGTTATACTGTTTCAGATGTTTTCTCTTTTCATAACTTTAAATATACTTTATAGAATCCCTGTGACTCCAATGGTGGTATACGAGTTGGAGGTTTCTCTGTGCTAGTTATATTTACCTTTGTGTTGTTAAATATGCTCAGCCATCTTTACTCTTTGATTTGTTACAGAAGACATCAGAATATTTACTTTTCTAACTTTGGCTAAGTTTTGAATTACTGAAGATTATATTATTTACATTTTTATCTGATCTTATAATCTTAACATTTGTTTCAGTCTTGATTCTATGGTTAAATAGATTCAGTGATCACACAAATTTCTTTGATGTGGCTTTTCCTGTCATTTCTCTGTTGGCTAAATATTGCTCAATGTTAGATTCCTCATGAACAGATGGGAACTATTCCCTTGGATTCTTGCATTTAGTATCCCTCTTAAATACATAGGTTGAAATAGTCTTTTATTTCAGGGAAGTCTTAATAAGTTATATCTTTATATATTTTTGTTGTCTTCTTTTATTTCAATTTTTTCTTCTATAATTCCTAGTATGGTGGCTTTTCTTCCATATCTATGAAAATTTAATAGAGTTTGTATATATGTATGTATATGATATATGATTGCATACATATATACATATGTATGTGTATAAATATATGTACATATATATATATATGATCTTTTTTCTTTTTCTCTATGAAGAAACTAAAAAGGCAGTTGGCCAGGAGACGCAAATAAATCTTCCTTCATTACTCATGTCTAGATGGTGGTCAGACATCAGCATGTGATTTAACCTTCTCCAGGTTTCATTTGAATTCTCACTGGGATGTGCAAAGTGGGTGGTCCGAAATTCTTGAAGGCAATATAGGTTTTGTTTCTGTTGGAGCTCAGAATAGTCTCAGTCCAGAGTATCAAGTGGCAATCTGATTGGAGGGAAACATGAAGCCTGTCAAAATTATGTCATCCACCCCAAACACAGTGATATTTACCGTACAGACTTTGAAATGTAGATTTTTTGAAGAACTTTACCTATTTGCTATCCTGTTTCCTTATAAAACTTTCTAAAAAAAATTTGAAAATGCTTTATGTTATCTTAAGAATTAATCTTTCAAAGAATAGAAATCAGACTTTGTAAGAGTACAGACTACAGAAAGGTAATTCCTTGTGGGAGGTATTTGGTTCTGGCAATTAGAAAGAGTGTACCAGATGGTCCCTGAAGGAAAGGGTGTAGGAACCTCAAGCTTCATCATAACTGATGTGTTACCAAAAAGTGTAGGTTTTACACCAGAGCAATAATCATATTGGCTAATGCATCCCTAATATTACTGATTTAGACCAGGTCCAGGGTTACTGGAGGGCAGCTGATTTACCTCCACACCAATTCCCCATTCTTGTTCCTTTGAGAGTCCTTCAGATTTCCTGCTGTTACTAGGAAGATCCTTGTCAGTGACATCCTGTAAGTCTCATGCAGAGGGGCAGAAAAGGGGTACCAGATCCAAGACTTGCATGATAAAAAAGAAAAGGAATCTAAAGGAAGTGAGTAGAGCCTGCAAAGGGTGCCAAAACATACCTCTGATTTAATTCTTCAGCTGCTCAGTGAGTTACGTATCTGCTGTTCTATAGATATCACACATATTTTCGTTTTCAGTGTTTCCTCTTTCCACTCTCTGTCAGAGATAGAGGAGAACGAAATATTTCTCTCTGCACGTACTGCAATCAATTTTGCCAGTAAGTACAGATCTTAAAACAAAACTATCTTGACCCTCTCATAAAAGAAGGTATTTTCAATTGCTTGCTGATAGCTTGAAAGTACACATCATTTTTCATACTCATACCCCTAGTAATTTGTCAAGTGTCTGGGCATTTCATGATCAAAGATATTTTCCTATCTATCCATCTCTGCTCTTTCAAGTGTCTTTTTTTAACACTGAAACAATACACTTCCTCCAGTCAATAAAAGAACATTCCAGTGTGATGGTGATTAAGAACATATACTCAGATGTCAGATAACTTGGTTCAAATGAGCAATTTATTCAATTCTCTCTCAACCTTAAAAATAGGGATCATGTCAGTATCCACCTCATAGGGTTGTGATGAAGATAAGATTCAGATACTTAAAAACATTATCAGGCATCTGCTATGATAGGTGATGAAAATGTCAGCTAAGGTGATTGAGATGATAGGGCGACCGAGAAAACAGCCCTAGGAAGGTTTTCTTTGAGCAGAGATCTGAATCAAGTGAACCAAGAAAGCAAGAAGAAAGCCAAGTCTTGCAAATATGGAGGAAGAAGATTTCCAGACAGAGGAAAGAACAATTAAAAGGCATGGTGTTGAAGGACATTGTTGCCATGTTTGAGGAACCAGGAGAATTGCAATATCATTAATGACTCATAACATGCTTTTCACAGAGCCTGGGGCCTAGCAAATCCTCCATGAATCTTAGCAATCTTGCTTAGTATCTGAATCACAGGAACAGAAATATTTCCCCCTTTTATTATCTTGTTTAATGTAAGAGGACCCAATTATGCCAACCATAGCTCTGAGACTACACATAAGATATATGTATCTTTAGCAACCAACTAACATCTGATTAGTTTGTTTAGTTAGTTTCGTAACTAGCTAGTTTAACTAACTAAACTAACTAGTAACTAACTAGTAACTAATTAGTTTGGTTAGTTTAGTAACCAACTAACATCTTCACTTAACATCTGATATCTACCATCTTTTTCCATGAATACATTTAACCACATATTTTTAATGGCTATATAGTTTTCCATCATAGAGTTGAGCTATAATTTACCAACTTATTGTAACTTTATGATAATCTCCCTTTATAATGTTAAACATGTTATTTCTCTTCACATACTGCAACTGTGTTTTCAATATCCATGGAAGTAGAAAACAAATAATGATAACAATGTCCCAGGAAATCAGTGGCATTTTCTAAAAATGAGTTTGTGGACTAGTAACTAGAACAGCATCTATCTGAATTTGAAAATTTAGTTAGGTAGGGTGGGAGAGAGGAAGTAAATGGATGGGATGTCAGGACTCTTAAATTTTGTCACACGCTTGATACATGAATAAAATTTTCCACTTCTTGCAGTTTCAGCTATCCACTGTCCCACCTGGAGGGTAGCTGCACAGATTATGATGCTTCACAGATGAAGCAAGGGGGTTATTTTCAAAGTAGGGTCCCAGGACCAGCACTGGCATCATCTCATAACTTGTTGGAAATACTAATTACCTGGCCCCACTCCAGAACTAACGAATCAGAAGCTCTAAAGATATGGCCCCACAATCTGTTTTAGCAAGATGTACTAGTGATTCTGATCACCATCAAAAGGGAGAGAACATAACAGTTGTATCCTGTCACTATCAGTAATTAGACCTGAGACTTCTCACCAGTTACATACTACGAGCTTCGGTTTTCTTATTCATAAAAAAATCAAAAACACAAGAAGCAAACAAACATTGCATTTATAATGATACAATTGTTGTAAAGATTCAATAACAATTTCTGTGAAAACAACTGGTTGTGCGTGGCATAAGATATGCACATTGATTCAGGTATTATCTGAGATTCTAAAATGTGTGTGACAGGTACTGGAAGACAAAGTGAAAAAGGTAAAAATTTTCTTGGCTTTCATTCAGTAAAGGAAAGCCTGCAGTTAAAAAAAAATCAATTAAATATCATATTTGCCTTGATAACGTGTAGTTGAGGCCCAAGGAAGGGAGGGTTAGTTGTGTTTGGGAAGGACAAGGAGTCAGGAAAGTCTTCACAGGGGAGAAAACCATGAGCCACAGAGAGTCCACAGTGAATTAATTCTGTGAAATGTGAAGAAGCCAGGGCTTGTGGACGTGGCAAAATGAAGTCACTATATATCCGTGAATGACACATGAATGAGACAGCAGTATTTCCTGCAACAGTGGGTGTCTGCCACAAGAGGAAGAGAGAGGTCAAGGAGGAAGCCACAAGTAATTAGAAGAGTCAAAAATTTGGGAAAGAGGAAAAGATAAAATGAAAAACAAACCGGATCCTAGAGGTCTTGAATGGCCTCTGTATTTCTGATTCCAAGCATTGTCAGTTTCCATGTTTTCTTTCTTTCTTTCTTCCTTTCTTTTTCTCTCTTTCTTTCTTTCTTTCATTTATTTCAGAGAGGGAAAGAGAGAAAAAATGGGAGGGAAGAGGGAGAGAGAGAATCTGAAGCACCCTCTGGCAAGCTTGGAGCCTGACATGGGGCACAATTCCGCAACCCTAAGATCATAACCTGAGCCAAAATTCAGAGTCAGACGCTTAGTTGACTGAGACACCCAGATATCTCAAAGACTACATTTTAAAGTAGTACTGATGGAGGAAAAGAAATCCCGGGAAACCTACATCACAATTTGAGACAAAAGTGAAAAGGCAAAGGGACCTCAGGAATTTTGTGATTTTGCTTTCTTTGTCTCCTTCTGTAGCCAATTGCCTGAATGACCGACAAGCTGCCAGCTTTGAGGAAGAGGAAAGTGGAGTGAGAAGTAATAAAAGGGGGCAGAAGAAAGAAAGGAGAGAAAGTAGAGCATTAGGAGGAGTTCCTTGGAGGTTCACCATACTCAGAGCCAGACAGCCGGTAGCAGATTTTTAGATACGCTGAAGTAAATCATTTATTGCCTTTGGGTTTCACTGGACCCTTTGTGGCACATTATTTATGACTGAGTTCTTTGTACATAGTTATTTTTAATGACTTTGTTCCCAAACTAAGCCCTTGGTACCATTGTGCCAGCACTGGCCCTGTGAAAATGGACCACTTCGTTCTTTTTATGAAGGACTATAGATTTACAAATGCCGAAAATAAAACCCACAGAGTCCATAAAGTAGACATTCTTGGTCCTCTGCTACCTTATTCTACTTTTAAGATGTTTTCCCAACCACAGTCATAATCATGGTTTACTGCATTGCCCTAAAGATAGAGGCCTTAGAACATCTACTCCCATAACTCAATTAAAGGCACTAGCTTGAACCCTCACTCCTGCTCTCAGCTCTCCAGTTGGGACAGAAGAAATGATAATGTTTTATGTAAATATTATGGATGTGCATTCTGCCTCTGTAGCTCAGGGTTTAAAATTTTCCACTTTAGAAGGTATTCACCACTTTCTCTTCTTTCCCAAACATGAAGTAAATCTCAGAGACTAAAGGACAGTTAGTTTAGACACCATAATGCTCAGTTTCAGTATAATTAAGTTGCATACACATAGTCACACTCAGGGAGAGCCGGAACGTCAGCTTCTAATTTGCCACCAAACAAACATTGTCTCCGGTTATTTTCCAGAGTCTAGGGTGGTAACTTTAGTAATTGAAAAGGGGAATAAACAAAGTTAGCATAAAATTATAGTCTGACACAATCTTAAATTCTGTATTTTAAGATTTGGGTGAGCTCATCTGTCATGAGGCCTAAAATAAACAAGTGTTCAAGATGGAAACAATAGTGTAATTAAAAGTCATCCACAAAAGCGGGTCAAGCCCTCAAAGTGCCTTCTGTTCGGGGCAAAGTGAAATTCTGAGGGGTGAGTCTGACCATTGTCCTTTAAAGACATGAACATGTTTAAACAACCACTGTAATAGCAGATACACAAAGACATATGTACTTTGATTCTGTTTCTAAAATGTTGGAAAATAATCATGCCAACAAAATATAAAACTTACAGGTTGTTCATGTTCTGAGCTACAAGGTGACTGTCAGAGGGTTCCGGCCTCTCCAGCCTCCACACAATTGGGAAATGGGAAGAAATGAAAGGGATTGTCTCCCTGGATGAACTGCCGCAGAACAAAGGACCAGGCCAAGAAACAGAGATACCAAGGAGTTCAAGAGCTTGTCTTCTTCCCCATCTCAATAAATGAAGACTCCTCTTGCTCTAACAGCTCAGATCAAAAAGTTGAAGTTAACATCTGACGCCTCTCTTCTCTCCTCTCCTGTATCAATCAAGCTGCAAATTCCATGCATGCTGACATCACCCTTGTGCAAGTGACACTCATTGTCTTCCATTTTCTTATCACCATTGGTTTTTAATTGTCTTCTTATTCCCATCATTGTCCTTCTAATCTATTTTCCTAATCTATTTTCAACCCAGCAACTAAGTGATATTGTTAAAATTTAAGCCAGACCATGTCAATAGCTACCCATCTCGGAGTAAAATCCAAATTGTTTACAGTATCCTCAAAGGCCCCTCCTCAAAGGCCCCTCTTGATCAGGTCTTGTCTCCCTCTAGATGTCCTTTCTGACCACCGTGACCATTCCCTCTCACTCACTTGATTCCCACTGCATGAGCTATCCAGTTGTCCCTCAAGCCTGCCTGGGGTACACTCCTGCCTCAGAACACTGGCATTTGCTGTATTTTTCTGCCTAATGTGCTCTTTCTTTAGATATCCAAAATGTTCTCTTCCTCACCTATTATGGCTCTCTGGTCAAAAATATTTCATCAAGAAACACTTTCATGAGCACCTTACTTAAAAGTGTAATTTCTTGGGGCACCTGGGTGGCTCACTTGGTTGGGTGTCTGCCTTTGGCTCAGATCATGAACCCAGGATCCTGGGATGGAGGCCTAAGTTCCTTCTCAGTGGGGAGTCTGCTTCTCCAATTCCAACTCCATCTCCCTCTATCCCTCCCCCCACTCATGCTCTCTCTCTCTCAAATAAACAAATAAAATCTTAAAGAAAAAAAGTGTAGTTTCTTCCTTATTCTCAGGATTCTCTGATCCTTTCCATTCTTTATTTTTCACTACTATTACTTTCACAATTTCCTACAAACTACAAATTTTATTTATTTTCTTATCATCTTCCACCAGGAGTTGATTTGTTTGTTATTTTTTAATACCAGTTTCCAGAGAACTGTAATAGTGGTACAACATAGACAAGTCCTCAACAAATGTTTGTTAAAATGATGCAAAGAGTCCTTCAAATAATGTCAGTTATACTTCTTATGAGACTAGCCCTGCTCCCACTCACTATAGTTATTTACAGAAGAGATCTGAGGAGTCCCAGGACTCATAACTAAAGAAAGAGGAAACAATTTTTGAAAAAATGTGACCACCCGAAGGCATTGGATGCCCCCACTGCACTGACTTGTGGTTCCATGAATGATTAGTCAGTCAAGCCCTTGCATGTGGCTCCCAGGCCCAACAGATGCTGTTCTATAATATGTGAGAGCAAATACCTTGGAAAGGAAGGAGGAAACAATTTTAAACAATTTTAAACAATTTTTGTTTACTCAAAATTAGCCAACAGCATTTTCCTAAATTAATTCAGGATTCAACGACACTGTTTATATTTCCAAATCACAATGATACTCCATGTAATAGAAAAACACATCTGGCATTAAAAAATACTAGTACTAGAGCTATGAATTTCATTCATTATCAAACTTTTGGTTTAAAATAGTAGATTGCCTCTAGACTAATTCTTTTAAAACCCGCTCTGACTTTATTTATTACCTGGATTAATGAAGTCATTCTAATTTCTCTAATGCTGATTAGGATTAGAATTCTTGTAAAACAACCAAAGCAGTAACTTGGTTAAAAAAAGATCAAGTAGAACTTTCCCTCATGTCCTTTTGACCTGGAAAGTATATTACGCTGAAAACTTTCAATGATGGTTATGTGTTATCTTAAACTGATCCCACTGGGTCTATAACAATGCACACTGGTGTCCACAATTCATTTTCAACTGCCATGGCTTGTCCTCAGTCTCACTCCCCTAGGGAGCTGGGGGTGAGGGTAATGAGTTAGAAGTGGGCAAGAAAACTTCTAAGTGGTAAATAGCTTCCATGGACAATAACCTGAATGAATCCGCTCACGACTGTCTCTAGGAGTCTGAAATGAGTCACTTCACATTCACAGGTATTGCAGAGTGTGGATGCTCAGAGGACTCACTTTCCTTTGACGGCATCAAGTCAGTTCTCATGGTTCACTGGAGAAACTGAATCACAAAAATTACAAAGCACCTAAAACCAATGTTCCAAAGAGGCATATGAAATTGCCCACTGTATTATTTTCCGAGGGAAAATATTACTTCACAAAAGCATGCAGATGGTGGAAAAGCAAACCTTCAGGGAGCCCCTCGATTTGGGTAAGAACACCTTAGAAATCCAGACTGAATGCCTGCAACAATGTAATTTCCCAAGATTTGAAAGAATTGGTGGGACATTGCATTGTTTTACTCTTTCTTGAGAAATCTGATATCATAAAGTGATTATCTCAGTCTGCCTTTTCTGTTAAAAATGAATCAGTGCCGCAAAGTCAAATAATTTTTTAAGTAGTAGTGTTTTTACGTCCCCTGACCACTTTCGTTCCTAACAACAACAATATAAGAGCTTAAGACGGCTACTTCCTTTATACTGTTGTTTTTCTTCGTAAGAATTATTTTTTGGTTTTGGCTGCATAACATGAGCATTGGTCAAGTCACATTTTCCTCAGCAGTTCATATTGCCAAGTGCATATGATAGCCCATTTTTTTCAAATAAACTTCCTGCTGCTTTTGATTCTATCCCCTCTGAGCTTCATCAGCTTCTTCGGGTACCCTGTGGTGGACTTCAGAGGGGGCTTTGAAAAAAATCTCAGTTAGGAACCTCTGACGAGCTGTTGCAAGGCTGTGCAAATATGCATAAACAAACTCATTCTACCTATATCAAAAGGGTTAAGCACTCCTGAGTAGCACTTCAAGGTCAGTGGCTTGCTTTCATCCCTTTCCAATACTTTGCATAGCTGGCAGCCCTCCATCTTTCGGGGAGTACAGGGACAGCAGAGTGCACAAGACTTCACAGACTCTGCCAGAATTTCCATAATCACATCAACAGATGGAATCATAATCACCACTGAAGTTACTGCGCGATCTTTCTGATGCAAGGAAACTTCCTCCTGCTTCATTTCAAAATCCTTTCTGCTGGCATTTGAGACAGAAGGTATTCTTACTTTCTGGAAATGTTAACGCACTAAGGGGATTCCAAAATAACTGAATAGTGTAAGCCCTGCATTTAAATACAGTGCTGTGGAGGGAGGCATTGAACCCCTGCAGGGAGGTTGAGCAAGCACACTTGGGGGTCAGGAGCTTTG
The DNA here is from genome assembly GCF_010015895.1 of Lontra canadensis. Lineage (NCBI taxonomy): Eukaryota > Metazoa > Chordata > Mammalia > Carnivora > Mustelidae > Lontra > Lontra canadensis. The sequence goes on along the minus strand of NW_022630995.1, from coordinate 105,292,739 downwards.
TGAGTGCCACAGGAAACAGGGAACACTGTCATTTTCTTGGCAGCTGGAAGCACTGATTGTGAGACCTGTCACCAGGGACACCACCTCCAGGCCACCTGGGATCTAGCGCCACAGCTCTGGTTCCAACTATGATGGCGCTTGAAAGTGACCTCTCCTGATCTCTATGTAGTAGGTTCTCTGTGTTCTTGATTATTCCATTGTATATATACATACCACATCTTCTTTATCCATTCATCTGTCGATGGACTTCTGGGCTCTTTCCATATTTTGGCTATTGTGGACTTCCTTCTATAAACATTGAGGGCTGCAGCTATATTCTCATTGGAAGTGTCTGAAATCTATATTTTCAAAAGCAACCACCTTCCAAGCCTCAAGCCAATATTAACAATTATACCTGTTACAACTTTTTTTGAGGGGAGAAGGGAGGTTTAAAGTTGCCAGATAAAACATATGATGCCCGGGGTGCCTGGGTGGCGTCGGGCTCCACGCTCAGTGAGGTGTCTGCTTCAGATTCTTTCTTCCTCTCTGCTCCCTGTTCATTCTATCTCTCTCTCTCTCTCTCTCTCAAATGAATGAATAAAATCTTTTAAAAAATTTATGATACCTATTTTATTTTGTCCCAAACTTATGACTTATGGGACAAACTTAAACTAAAAAAAAAAAAAAAAAGTTTCACTATTTATCTGATATTCAAATTGAGCTAGACTCCCTGTATTTTAATGTGCTATTTCTGGCAACTCTAAGGTGGGAATTGGGGATGAGTTTTTGTTCTTTCATGGTTTTAGTTTCTCCTTATCCCTCTCTCCTAACTTTGAGCAGTAATTGAGCCCTAACTAAATATCTCCTGTCTCAAGGATTTTTGCAGGGTATGCGGTCCTAGGTGAAACCCAATAAAAAGATGATGCATGCTGTATAAAGAGAAGATAAGAGAGAAGACAGAGATGATGGGGGGGGGTGACTTGAGGGGGAGGTTCCCTCACCTGGCAGGAGACCAGAGACTGGAAGGCCTTGCATTTATCAAGGGCCAGCTCATTGCTTTGCAAGCACTGGAAAAGGGCAGTGGCAAGATTTTGAAAATTTTGATTTGGAAAAATGGTGTGTGTGTGGGGGGAGGTACTTCCCATGACACCAAGGTTCCCAGCCTCCTTATCGGTTCACATGTCTAAGCAAGGAGAGGTACAAGCAGTGCACACATCAGACCTGAAGGTTCAGTGTGCGTTGCCACAATGGGTGCTTCAGTGGAAATCAGTGATGGATGCTGACAGAGTGTTTTCCTTGATGCTTTGACAGAGAATACTATTACAGAACCTTTGCATCAGGGGGAACCCAGATTGTAGACTGTGATTGAATTTCCTCCTATGCACAGAAGCATGGGGAGTGAGAGTCTAATGCAATTTGATTTAAAGGGAATGATGAAATGAGATAGTTCTTCCATACCACATTTATGGAATCAAATTCAGACACTTTTGTGGTAGACACTGATGGTTACTCACCCTAAACCACTTTTTTTCTCCAAATTTATCCTTGTTGGCAGGTTGCCTTCCTCTATAGGAGCTGAACATGCCAGAAATTGCTATTCCAGCCTGCTCATAAACTGTGGGAATGACACCCAATCTAAGCCATGGGGGTCTGGAGAAAGAGTTTCCTCTATGAAACAAAACAAAGAGAGTCATGCAAAAAGAAACTATCACTCTCTTTGGATTTGCTTGTGAGAATGTCTCTTTTGGAGACATCTTTGAAACCCAGCTTTTGAACAGGAGGGGACAAACCTGAGAACAAAAGATTTGAGGAGACCAACCTTCGAGGGAATGGTAACATGGAAGAATCTTGAGGTTATCACTGCGTCATTTATCAGTCAACTCTGTAATTGCCCTGTTTCAGAACTGTTTAAGAGACAATAAATGTTAAAGATAGGCTTAGTTGGCAATTTATTATTTGCAACTGAAAGAACCCCAAATGATATATCACCACTGCCATATGTTGGGTTTTCCAGAAGCAGATATTGACATGTAGTTTGGGTGTGTGATGTTTGTTAGGGACCAGTGACCAATAACCTCTGTATCACTCTGGAATTTATTTATACCGTCTGCTGCTTTTCCTTCACTTTTGGTCAACCTGTTGTTTTGTTTTGTTTTGTTTTAAGATTTTATTTATTTATTTGAAAGACAGAGATCACAACTAGGCAGAGAAGCAGGCAGAGAGAGAGGAGGAAGTAGGCTCCCCACTGAGCAGAGAGCCCGATGCGGGGCTCGATCCCAGGACCCTGGGATCATGACCTGAGCCAAAGGCAGAGGCTTTAACCCACTGAGCCACCCAGGCGCCCTGTTTTTTGTTTTTTTTTTTTTTTTTGGTTTTTATCTTTTTTTGGCTTATGATGTTATTTTGCACCAGAGATTGAGGGTGAGTAATTATGGAGGCTTGAAGTGTTATTATCTTAATCTAAAGAGGGTTAGCATTTTCTTTTTCTTTTGTATTTATTTAGATTTATTTTTGCTTTGTTTTGGCAGGTGGAGAGAGTACCAGCAGATCAACTCGATCTTCTTTGCTCCTTTTCTTTCTGGATTATAGCTTCTCAAATCCTACCTGATTGTGCTCCATTGCCTTCAAATCATGACTTTTACAATTTAACCACCTCTTATTATTAGTAGTGAGATGGTTAATCCACCACCAGTCATCCTCTCAAGTTTAGAGCCAGCAACCCTGTTAAATGAGATTTGATTTTATGTGGATAAGTTAGGGAACAGGAAAGAGCTTTCTGGAGAGGAGTAATAGAGCCTGAGCAAAAATCCAGTGTTAGAATGGATGAATTTTGGATGAAGACAATTATCCATTCAAGTAGAGGGTTTGTGTTAAGGGGCTATAAGGGGAAAAAAATGCTTGAATAGAATTGGGTTATTGAGAATTTATTGCAGAGTTGGTAGGGACATATTAAATCTTTTTAAGCAAAGTTGTAAGAGGATGAATTTGTAAAGCCTAGTCTATCAATTGCCTTTTACAGAAGTAAAATCATCTTGATATTATGTAAAAAAATTATCAGTGTCATATAACCCTATGTGATCAAACTGATACTATCTCTTCATGAAGAATAAACTAAAGGCATTCTTTAAACCTTTATGTGGCTGGTCCCTTTGAAAATCTGTTAGTGGTCTGGGGGAGGAGGGTTGTAGGAGAGGGGAGAGGGCCCTAATCCAAAGGCCAAAGGAGTGATTGAGACTAAAGAAAATGAGATAAATGATGAAAATGTCACTAAAATCATATATAATCTTGCAATGTTACAATTCAAGTTTCATAGTGTGCATTGACCAATTTTATGTGAAAGTTGGGAAGAAGTGTTAAAAATTTTTTATTGTTGGGCTGTTTAATTCATTTCAGTTTTTACTGTTGTAAATTACTCCTCTGTGGCTAGATATATTTATAGGTATGGTATAGTTATAATCCTAATGCATCATTTGTAACAAGGACATGTCCCCATGGTTCTCTGATTTAAGACTATATTTTAAACACCAACAAATTTACAAAAATATTTTGACAACTAAAATGTCCAGTTCAGTGTACCTTTTTTTATTGTTGAAAATATACATAAAATTTACCATTTTAACAATTTTTTAAATTAATAAACTTTCTTTTTTAGAACAGTTTTAGGTTTACAGTAAAATTGAGTGGAACACACAGAAAGTTTCCATATACCTCCTGCCCTTACATACAACTTCCCCTGCTATCAACTTCCCTCAACAGGGAGGTACAGTTGTTACAATCAATGAACCACATTGCCACATCATTATCACCCAAAGTCCATCATTTACATAAAGTTCACTCTGGGTGTTGTGCATTCCCTAGGTTTTGACAAATGTGTAATGACATGTTTCCACTATTATGTTACACAGAATTGTTTCGCTGCCCTACATAATCTCTGTACCCTGCCTATTCATCCTTCCCCTTCTCTCTAAGCCCTGGCAACCACTAATCTTTTTACTGTTTTCATAGTTTTGCCTTTTCCAGAATGTATCATATAGTTGGAATCATATAGTATTTCGACTTTCAGATTGGCTTTTACCACTTAGTACTATTCATTTAAGGTCCCTCCATATCTTTTCATGACTTGATATCTCATGCCTTTTTAGCATTGGATAATACTCTGTTATCTGAGTATACCACAATTTAAACACTCACCTATTGAAGATCATCTTGGTTGCCTCCAAGTTTTGTCACTTGTGAGTAAAAATGCATAAACATCTATTTGCAGGTATTTGTGCGGACATAGTTTTCAGTTCATTTGGGTACATACAAGGGAGTGTGATTGCTAAGTCATATGCTACTAGTAAGTTTGATTTTGTAAAAAATTCCTAAACTGTCTTCCAGAATGACTATACCATTTTGCATTTCTGATGAAATGAATGAAAATTCTTATTGTTCCACATCCTTGCAGCATTTGGTTTTGTCAGTATTTTTGAATTTTGGTCTTTTTTAATAGGTAGGTGGTGGTATCTCATTGTTGTTGTTTTAATTTGCAACTTCTTAATGACATATGATGTCCTGTCTTTTCATATACTTACTTCCCATCTGTAGATCTTCTCTAGTAAGTTATTTGTTCAGGATTTGTTTGTTTGTTTCCTATTTTGGAATCCAGTTGTTCATTTTCTTATTGTTGGTATTGAGAGTTCTTTCTACAAAGTGAACAGTCTTTTATCAAATGTATCTTTTGCAAATATTTTCTCAAAGTCTGTGCCTTATCTTTTTATTCTCTTGGCATGTTAATCATTTTGAAGTGTAAATTTCAGTTACATACATACATCTACATTATTGTGTAGCCATCACAATCATTCATCTCTAGAACTTTTTCTTCTGCCCAAACTACAATGCTGGACTCATTCAACAACAGCCATCTCCATTCTACTTTCTGTACATAAATTTGGCCAGTTTGGTACCTCATATGAGTGGAATCAGAAATTATTTGTCTTTCTGTGACTGATTTATCTAATATAACATCTTCAAGTCCCATCCATGTGTCAAAATTTCCCTCCTTTTTTTTTCTTTTAAGATTTTATTTATTTATTTGACAGAGACCACAAGTAGGCAGAGAGGCAGGCAGAGAGAGAAGAAGGGAAGCAGGCTCCCTGCTGAGCAGAGAGCCTGACGTGGGGCTCGATCCCAGGATGCCGGGATCATGACCTGAGTGGAAGGCAGAGGCTTTAACCCACTGAGCCAGCCAGGTGCCCCAAAATTTCCCTCCTTTTTAAGGCCAAACAATTTTTTATATATATGTATATATATATATGATCTATTTACCTATCTTCACACTTGGGTTGCTTCCACCTTTTGGCTATGGTGAATAATGTTACTATAAACATGGATATACAGCTATCTGATTAAGTCTTAGTTCAATTTATTTTATAAAATAATTTTTGATCAGTGACAAATACGTTATATATTGACTTTTTTCCCCTCTCGAGTTTAACTCATATTATAATCATTTTAGTATTTAGGTTTTATTTTATTTTCACTATAATTGCCAATGTTCATCCTTATTATGGTATTATGAAAGATTCAAATGTTGACTATAATCATGTAACATCATTACATGCTGTTAAAATTTTATTTTCCTTTAAACTACTTCATTTTTCTCTTACAACAATTGTGTTTTGAGTTTTGAGTTTTTATTTTCCATACCATCTTACTCTGCTTTTCTTGTTTACAAGAAATAACTATCATTGGTTAAATGATTAACAACATATAGTGTGACTAGAATTTTATTTCATCTTACTTTATTTTAAGATTTTATTTATGTATTTGTCAAAGAGAGAGAGAGGGAGTGAGAACAAGCAGGGGGAGCAGCAGGCAGAGGGAGAAGCAGGCTCCCTGCAGAGCAAGGAACCCCACACAAGACTCATTCCCAGGACCCTGGGATCATGACCCAAACTGAAGACAGACACTTAACCAACTGAGCAACCCAGGCATCCTGTGGTGAGAATTTTAAAACCATTCTTGTGCTGTCATAAAGAGTATCCTATGAAAGAGATAACAGATCAAAGAGAGGTTGGTCAGTCTGAGAGACCAATTTGTTCTGAAAGGGGAGCACAGGTAATCAGTTGGGTTCTAGACAGTCAGAAAGTCAGTTTCAGAGACCATCAGATTCAGGCAAGGATCCAAAGAGTTAAATAGAGAAGGCATCAGGGAAATATCCAACAGAAGATCATGCATAAAAAAGAATTTTTGGGCAGGTCTGATAGCACACGGCCTTGGGAAAACACTTTTGTCTCTGAAAAGATGAGAGAATTAGGCAGGAAACTAGCGCCATGGAACTAAGATATTAGACAGGAAACAATCAAGAAATTGGGAATAAGTGACAAGAAATGATCATTTTTGTCTGTCTCCCCATTAGACCATAAGTAAGTCGCATAAGGGCAGAGAACAAAGTATGAGCAAGATGATAGCAAAGCTAATGAAACTTGAGCTCCTCTTACTTCCCTTTCCTTAAAATATTATTGTTTGAGAGTTGTATGAATGGGCTAAATCTCCAGGAGGCATTAGGGTGACTTTGCAGTGAACTGTGTATATTCAAGCATTATGTAATCCATTCTATGCTTGTTCATTTTTTTTTTTTCAGAAGCTATAGATGTCTAGGCTGAGATAGGATTTTTCATGCCCCCTTATTTTGCACTTAGTTCCTTATAGGGAGGAAGAAAATCTCAACTTAATATGTGACAGGAACATATTCCCACTAGTTTATACATGCATTAAGGAAGTGTTAAAACTCAAATAAGCTTTGCTCACATTATACTTAAATATCTATAGAGAGGAAAAGATTTATGTAACTCATATTTATCCCATCTATTTTAAAAGATATGGACATACAGGATATTTAAAATGAGAATTAAGAATTTAGGAGCAAAAAATAGGGGAACAGAGAACAGACACACACAAAGAATGAGAATGGATTAATAAAATAATATGGGAATTATTTAGATTTTAAAAATTTTTTTAGGTCAGGAAAACAAGATTCTCTCAGACATAAAATCCAGTGTTGCATCTAAATGAGAGAAAAACACAAGATTCAACACAAGTTACCAGAAAATTCTAGGCTGTCCATGAGAGATTTGTGGGAAAACTTTGGAATGCCAAGGCTACATTTAAAACCAAGAGATCTGAACTGGAAATCCATGTTGGCAAAAGGAAAAAACTTTTAGGTAGTTTTAAAACAAAAGCTGAGAATTTGAATTTGAAATTGTGGCTTTATAAAGGAATTTGCTAGATACTGTGGCAAAATTATATTATTGAAATACTACTTGGAAAATTTGTTGTGTTTTGCTTTAGTATTTCAGAAAGGCCTTGTAATAGTCTAAGAAAAATGGAACTTATCTCTGTAGAAATGAATACTGTCCGAGAAGTAATTTTTACTTCAGACCAGTAGAAGGCAATAAAGAAACCAGTGGAAGATAGATGGAAAGAAAACATCATAGATATTTAAACAATCTCAGAAACTGTCTGGAAAAGCTACTGTTGACAGGGAAAACACTGTATTTTAAGCATTTCTGCATAATCATATCCTAGCTTTTTCCCTCTCCTGTAAAAAATCAGGGAAGTTGTAAGAGAATCAAAAAACTAAAAGTAATTCTGAGAGAGTCAATTAACCCCTTTACTTTTCTGCTTATGTTAGAAATTATTAAATATTCAGCATTAAAGAGAAAATAAAATGTTAAATTACTCCAGGGCTTTTGATACCAAGTTGAGAGGAAAACCATGTTGAAGCATTTTAATGCCCTAGAAAAATTTTGACCTTATAAGGGAAATTTCTGGTTGGCAGGATATGTTGCATTTAAGAGCATAATTAAAAAGAGCTTAAGCACAAGTCAAAATTGATATGAAAGATAATCCATTTAACATACACTTTATTTCTTAAAACTACCATGTAAATTTTGTTTCAACATTAAATGTAATGTTGCAGTTAACATAAGGGTTTTAACACTTTTATTATTTCAATTGGGGGTGGGGAAAGAGCTTCTATTTAACATGGTTAATCTTATCTATAAGAAACCTTGTATTTAGACCATAGTATCTCTTTTCACTCAGTTAACACTCTTGACATGGAGATGGTAATTTATTGACATTTCAGGTATAACGTCTAAAAAAATGCCACATGGCCTCTGGAAGACTAACCCTAAATCAAGTATATAGCAGCAAAGTGCTTGCGGAATTAAAAAATCTTACTGACTTGTCAGCTCTGCAAGAGCATCACAGATTGTGGAAATGGTTCTTATTAGCTGTGAGAAACTGGGGAACTTCCAGAATCTTCTAGGCCTCAGCAATTATTACGGACATAACCATCCCTGCTCCCATAGATGTGATGGAAGGATTAAATGAAATCAAGTGGTAAATACCTTGCACTGTCCTAGTACAGAAAGTGTTCAGTAAATGGCAATTTCTGTTTCCACCAGGTATCTACATGAGAGCTTTTGCACAATAATGATCTGAATATTTAGATAGATAGAACCCACGATTTCAGAAGGAATCTGATATTTGCTATTTGTATGAATCTCTAGATTCTACTTATTCTTCCAAAGGAAAAGACTAACAAGTCAAAATGAATCCTGCCATGTCATCCTCTCAAGCAGGATCCCACTGTGGCATTTCCACACCATGACTGGAAGCTGCTCTAGAAGGCTCCATCACCTTCGAGACGGTTGGATATTTAATTCTCACTTGTTAATTTGCTCTGTAGGCCCACCCATAAGAAAACTGAATTTCTATTAGACCGACAGCTTTTTATACATTGTGAAACAAATTTTATTGTTTAAAACTGAAACATGCAAGATCAATACTTGCCCACACATACTTTGTCATTATTCATGCTTCCCTGTCAACTTGGATATTTATATGCAACTCTGATACTTGCTTTCTTTTCTTCATTATACCAGGGGAAATGATCCCCCCGAATAACTTTAATGCATTTTCCCCTCTCCCTAACCCAATTTCTTGCTTCTGCCTTCTCACCACACTTTTCTACTGTGCCCTCTGGAACCTTCATTCCAGGAAAAAAATTTTATACAGATGTATCCTTTTCATAATTTGTTTTCAGCAGGCCTTAAAAAGAACACAGCTGTTCCCCTGAGTATACCACGTGCCTTGTTCATCCCCTCATTTTCCTCATGTTTTCTTATATCTCATCTTTCTCTGGATTTCTATTGCTGCCTATATACAGTTAAGCTAAATTTTATTACTAATTCTTTCTGAAGACTGTCAGTTGGCTGTAGCCATCTCTACCCCATCTCCATTATTTCTACACACCTGTCTGGGAGCTATAGTCTCGAGTTTCACTGAATATGTTAGAATTTGGCTCACAGTTTTGCTTTTCAACCCAAGCCCTACCACTGTCCTTGGTATTTTCTATGTCCTTTTTCATCCTTCTGGATGGCATTCACAACTTGGCCATAACCACAGGATTCATTTTCTTAATATCCTTTCATCGTCTGATTCACTGTCTCACCCTATGTATTCTTTGTTTTTCCAAGCATGTGCCTACCACATAACTTCCATCTTTCAGCTTCCATAGAACGAAACATCTCAGTGAGAATGTCAAATCCTTTAGAGAGATAAGAGCACTGCCTCAATTTCGATCAGGGATCATCTTTGGTATATCAAATTACTGCGGAAGTGGCAGAGTTATGGAGTGCGAAAGGGGTGAATTTTTCTGGAAGCAGAGATTGTCCCAAAGAGGAAAGATGATTCAAACACTATCTGCTACAGTGTCACTTGTCTGGTTAAAATCTTTCATTTTTCCCTATCCATGGCCTTTAGGAAATGTCTAAATTTCCTTGTTCAAAATCAAAAGGCTTTTGTAATCAGACCGTTGCTTCTCTCCAGCCTTATCACTTCCTCTTCTAGTGACTCTTTCCTTCTCCTTGTCAGCATTATTAACTTCTTTTGGATTTTGGAGTACAATGGGATTTCTCTTGCTTCGTGGCCTTTGTCCTTGTTGAACCCTTTGTGGATAGTAATCATCCTCCCTTTCATTGCGAGCCCTTTCCTTTCCTTCTGAAGAATACAGGTGGGGTCTTTTGAAAGCCTTTAATAAATACCTCTTCTACTCTCCTCTGACAGAAGCAACCTGGCCCTGGTACTCTCAGACTTTGTGCAACCCTCTGTCATATCCACTATCACACCGTGCAGTAATTTCTGACTTTGTAGGTCTCTGTTGTGCCATTTCTTGTTCTCCACTTGACAGTAAGCTCCTTAAGGGTAGAAATTTTGTTTTTCCTAATTCTTTCTGTATCATAGTATCAAGCAAAGTGCCTGATATTTAGTATATACTCACTAAATGTTTATTGGAAGGAAGGGAAGAAAGAGAGAAGGAAGAAAATAAAATGACACAGTATAGGCAGTTTATCAATTGATGGAAATTACTAATATCTGGTATAATTTTATGTGAATTGAAACATCTCTATAGTAGGAAACTATAATAGAAGCCTAACATATAGATATGTGAATAGGTTCTCCTTAAACTGCTCACATGGGGTGAAAACAAAATCAACTGCTTTATTTTGTAGCTACAGTCTACCCTGAACTATCCTTCAATACACAACTTAACCCAACATCATCATCAGGGAGGTGAGGTCCATAAATTGAACATCTTCCCACCTAGAGGTTTGCTTATCATTGAAAATGTGATGATGCCTGCTAGATACCAAAATACAGTTGATGAATAGGTGTTTTGGTGGCTTACCATCACAACTGAATTTTTTTTTTTGAGAATATAGTTTGTGATTACTAAGAACTGTACCAAGAGTACAGAGACATTTCAAATATTTTAAGTAACTAAATACACGTGAGTTTTGCTGGGTAACTTGCCAGTGGGGGTAAAAAATAGTAATTCAAATGTTATATAATTTTTTTAAAAAATTGACAGATATAAATGTATACCAGCAGTTATTAAATCTATCTATGCAGCAAAATTACCTCTTCGATTTTTTTTTGGGGGGGAAGTGTTTTACAGAAATATTTTCCCCAACACGCTGAATCATCATCTTGTTTACCATGGACCTAAATCCCTAACCTCCTCTCTAGAACCTGGCATGTCTTTCCCCTCCATTCTATTCCAATTGCATGATATTTCAAACACTAGCTCATTCCTATTTGGAATGCAAATCCTTGCTCTATCTCTACAGCTGTGTGATACTCAGAACTGTCTAGACTATGACTAGTCTAGCCTTGGTCCTTTGAGAATCATCATAACCTTCAGTTCAATACTCTAGTCTTAGTTCATTAACATTAAGCCTGTATCAACACCACTCAGAGGGCTGTTGATTGCAGTTTTGATCATTTTATTTCAAGTGGACTTCTCAGCTGCTGTTTTGGTCATCTCATGCATCTTCTATACTAATTGACATACCCCATCTGCTATTATCATTCATGGCTTGCTTATATTTTTCCTGTTTTCCTTTTATGTCATGCAAAATAGGATAACCTGTGGGACGTCTGCCAAAGAAGGGACTTGAGGAACATTATGAGAATCCCATAATTGCCCAGTGAGATTTTAACTTGGCAGGTCTAAGATATAGCCATGGGGGCCAAGACACAATAACTCATTTATTCTCCAATGCTGACTCACCTACAGAAAGACAGCATCATGAATAGATGCCACTATGGGAGTCCTGAACATTTGTGTAACCACATCCACCACCCACTGATTTATACCAAAAGTGACAGTACCTTGGCAAAGGTAAGGCAAGTGTTCTAACCAAAGGCAAATGAGGCAGCAGAAAGCACAAAATGGAGAAAAAAGAAGCATCCTCAATTCAGAGCTGAGTTGGCTGTCATGCTAACCAGCAACCTCAAGTTCTGCTTGGCTTGACTGTCATCTCTACAGACACCAAAATTGAGTGATTTCTCTATATTTCTCTAGTACTCAAGAAACTAGCAAAACTAGTTAAAGGTTCAGTTGTGCCTTGGTCATGGTAAGTTAATATGTAAACAAACAACAAAAACAGAACAAATGATAGATTATGTGGCTATAATCTGCCCCTATTCTATGAATAGAAAATATTCAGTGAAGATAATACAGAAAAAAATTTTGTAAACTCTCTTTTTTGGTATTTACATTAATGATGCCAATATTTTTTAAAAAAATAAGGGAAAATGAGAACTTTTAGGATTAGTATTCTATTAAAATATATCACCTGGTAGGGAAAGACAGAATTCTATATGTTTTAATGGAGATGTCATTTCTCAAATGTTGCTGGCAATTTACTTTCTTTTCAACAGTTAATAATATAATAAATTCTGCATCTTTACTATTTACCTGGACAGAATGTCCTATGATAAACATATGTGTCCTATGATACACACACACACACACACACACACAACACACGTCTGTTTAGAAATATCTGATAAATTGAAGATTTCTTCATTTAAAACTTTATATTCTTAAGATACGTCTTTCAATGTAAAGTTTAAAGTCTAAGAAGCTTTCATTGAGGGCTTGACCATGTGCAAGGCATTATGTACAAAGCATTTACCAATACATGTAGGGAATTTGTAATCTACTAATGAAAAATTGACATATATGCATTCTTCATTTAAAATTATTTGATAAATACTATGGGATATAATCCCATCTGTTTCTGAAATACCCTGTTAACTAAAATGTTAATAAATATATAAATAATCATAATGGTATATTGTCAATATGTGTGTGTGCACGTGTGTATATATTTGTCCTATGTTCCTAGTCCTATCTGACCCAATATGACTAATATCCTTACAAGAAGAGCAAAATTTAGACACAGATATACATAAAAGAAAGATACTCATATGGATTCAGAGGCAAAGATTGGAATTATGCTGCCACAAAATGGAGAAAGCCTGGGACTACCAGAAGCTGGGGGAGGGAAGGAAGTTTCCACTCCTAGAAATTCTGGAGAGAATATGACCTTGCCTACACCTTGATTTCAGATTTCTGGACTCTGTAACTGTGAGAGAATAAATTTCTGATATTTTCAACCATCCAGTTTGTGGTAGGTTTCCTAGGCAGCTATAAAAATCTAATACAACCAGCTAAATGATATATGCATTCACAAATAACCACTATTGTGGCAAAAGATAGGTAATCATGAGTACCAAAGAGATATACATAGAAAGTTCCTTGTGATTACAAGAAAGAGAGATGATTCCTGATGATAACCTTAGAAAGTCTTCAAGGTAGATGTGGCATTTGCAATTGACTTTGAAGGGAGGATATCATTCTAAATGGAATGGAATATCAGCTCTTGCCCTATGTTAGCTATATGCAGTGATGATTATTTCCAAAGTCTGCATACCATCTATTTCCTGAGATTATCTTAATTAAACATGAAAAAAATATTAGAAGTACTAATCTCAACAGAAGGTAAGGTAGAAAATTGATCTTGTTCCTCAAGCTGGGTTGCTTGGAATGAGCTGTGGGTTCCTGTGATATTATTAAGTTTTCTAGAGTAGCCTTCTCTCATCTCTTTGACTTGATTCTATAACAGGACTTTTGTTTTGTTCCTCTGTTTTATAATTCATCTTCATTGCCAAGTCTAAAATACTTCTCTGAATCCTGATAAACTTGACTAGAAATCAGACAACTTATATAATTTTTGCTGGACTTTCAACCAGGAATTGGACCCTTTTTCTACAACCCCCATTGGCTGGAAGAATTCTACTCCAAACCATGTGGTGAGCATCACCATTGTGAAGATGCTTGTCCTGCCAGTGATAAACATGTCTACTTCCTCATCACTATAATCTGTAATTATGTTTTGTTACATGGCCAGGGGGAATTCATATTGAAGATGACATTAAGATTTCTAATTATCGGGGCACCAGAGTGGCTCAGTGGGTTAAGCCGCTGCCTTAGGCTCAGGTCATGATCTCAGGGTCCTGGGATGGAGTCCCGCATCGGGCTCTCTGCTCAGCAGGGAGCCTGCTTCCCTCTCTCTCTCTCTGCCTGCCTCTCTGTCTACTTGTGATCTCTCTCTGTCAAATAAATAAATAAAATCTTTAAAAAAAAAAAGATTTCTAATTATCTGGTTTTGAGATGGGAAGAGTATCCTGGATTATCAAGGTGGGCCCAATGTAATCAAAAAGGTCCTTATAAGCAACAGAAGAAGGAAGGAGAGTTGGTGTCAGAGTGATGAAGCATGAGAACAACTTGAATGGTCATTGCTGGTTTTGAAGATGGAATGGAATGGATGCCAAGGAATGTAGGTGTCTTCTAGAAGCTGAGAAAGGTAAGGAGATAGATGGTACCCTAGAGTTTTCAAAAGAAATGAAACCCTATTGTGACCTTGATTTTAGCCCAGGGAAATCCATTTCAGACTCCTGCCCTTTAGAGCTGTAAAAACAAAACTAAATCAAAACTAAATTTGTTTTAGCCAATATATTTGTAATAATTTGCTACAGCAGCAATAGGAAGAAAACACATTGCCTTTATGCAAAACAGACCTTATGATATCAAAGCTAGCTTGCTTTGAGTCTGAGTTGACATGTTCTTTTGTTTTCTGAAATAGTGGGGAAATGTAATTTGCAGTTAATATCATGGGCTTTGGAACCCAACAAAGTAAAGGGTAAAATTCTGCCTCATCAATTACTGGCCACATGGTCCTTAAGGAATGACTCAATTTCTCTGCGCTCGGTTTTAATATCTGTTCACTGAGGATAATACTTTTCTCATCAGGTTGACTTGAGAATGAACTGAAAAAATGTATATAAAATGCTTTGCTTAGAGTATGGCAAATGTCATGAATTATTAGGACTCCTCCATGTCTTTCTTTCCAGAAAACCTGGGTAGGAAAGTAGCTTGAAGGCATGTCGGGAAGTATTCTTCATCACATACTGTTAAGGTGTAGTGGTTTAACTTGGTAAGCAAGGGGGTAGTCATTTAAATTTAAAATACTTCCTGTTTAAAAAAATAAGTCTAACAGTGCCAAGATAACTTATAGACACTTACAGGTATAAAGGAAAAAGTAAAAAGCTCTTTCTATGCCCAAAAACCAGGACTGAGAGTCGAAGTTTCATTTGGAATGTGAGAAGAAGACTAATAGTGATAAAGCAAATGGATCTAAGTTGGAAAGCACAATAATTGGAAGACCTATTACTTTCTGGAAACATCTGGTCTACCTACCTGATAGTAGCTATTTTTACCCCTATCTGCCCTCATGTTTAGAAACATCTTTTCAAAAACCTGGAAATAAACTTGTAGATGTTACTTTTTCAAAGACTTTTTGAATGATATCTTCTGGGTTTCATTCTATTTACCCTCTAATACTATCTGCATCTATCAGGAAAACAACCCACTTTCCAAGAAATAAAGGAAAGGGAAACTGGTGGTATATGATTTCAGTATGGAAGGTATAGGCCTCCCAATTAAATTGCGACAGGTGGAGACAGAAAGAAGATTAGCTTTTTAAAATAGCAAATATTGTATACACAATGAATTGCTGGTTTTTATTTTTTCATTCTTCTAAAGTGTCAGAGAGCTGATAGAGAAGAGACATGTACAGCAAAATAAAGTGGAGGAAACAGCCAGACAAAGAAGTTAGTTTAGACTAAGCTCAGTGTGTCCTACAAAGAACTTGGGAAGGTAAATGATATATATCCCATCTTAAGGCAAGGTGGCTGGCCTTTTGTATTCCCGAATAAAATTCTATGCTTTTCTCGGTAAAGCAACAGTGATCTGAGAAGGAAAAAGTGGTTAATAATTAACAACCAATACTCACTGCAGCTAGGAAATTGGTATAAGGTCTAGTAAAAGGGACCTAGGAATGGTACCAGTGGTGTCTACTCCAATGGATATAGGGGTTGAGATCAGAAATTTAACCTAATGATTGTTAGCATACTTTAAGAATATGCTAGGAACATTGGGACAGCAGCAGTAAGCAAAGATAAAATAAAGAAACAAAAACTATCCTGGCTTTTATTTTAAAAGTAAAACCTGCCTAATATGCAATTTTAAAAGGCTGACTGAATTTGAAACAAAACATTTGGAAATAAAATGCAATTGAAATATTCCAGCAAAATTTTATATATATATATACAAGACAGATACAATCCACAACCACTTAAAAGAAAATAAAGATCATATTTTTCCCCAAGTGAATAGAAACAAGGCTTATCTCAGAATTCTTAGGAACATCACTTATTGGAAGACAATGGAATATCACAGATAGAATCTAGGATTATTTTTAAAGAGTCCTCTTGTCTATTTAGTCTAACACAGTTATTTTCTATATACTGGGGAAATATAAAAACATTCTAACATATTCATTATAACATTTATTATTTATAAAATATAACATGCAAATCACATGTATTACTTGGATGCCTTTGACTGCAAGTAACATCAACAACAACCACAGCAACAAAAACTCACTGTGGCTTGCACCATGTGTTAAATACCTGGAAGTATGTCACTAGATGCTCATTTAGTTGTTATTTTTTGTTCAGCAAATATATATTAAGCCTATGATATGCCAGACATGCTAGGTGCTAGGAACAAAGTGATAAGCCAACCAGCCAGACACATGTTTACTGCTTTGATCTCCTCTTCTTTATATTGGCGAAGAATGGATTCTTGCCCTAGGGTTATGGGGATGGCTGTATACATGGTGTCTGGCAGTGGACAGATTAAATTAACAGTAGTTTATTGGTCCCATATACTCACAGCCCAGGAAAGAAGAATACCACATACCATATGGAGCCCAAACAGAGGTTGCCCTCAATAACAGAGTGAATGCGGAGGTATTGTGGAAGGCAGATTTTATAGTAACAAAAGCATGAGATGTTCTCTGTTTCCTGTGGAAGGATGTAATTGGCTTATTTGAAGACTCTGATGGGCTGGCAGAGAACTGAAGCCCAATACTTAGGTGTAAGCAGGCACTGCACTTGGTTCCAGTGATAAGGAGGGTTGTTTGGCTAGTGGACCTTATCTGCAGAAGCACAATGAAAAGGTGAACTCGAGGTTAGGTCATTAGAGGCCTTCCTACTTTCAGATGTCAAGGCAGCACATACTATTAATTTTAGGCCTTAAATGACAATTACCTTCATAAATAATTTTTTCCTCAACTGCATGCTTTACCCTATAATTGTATACAGTTACACTGTGTTCAGATAGTGCTTTAATTAAGACTGTGTTTTGGTTTAATCTTCCTTGAGAGTTTCATCTTAATTGGTGGTGTCCATAACATATGGAAAATTCTCAGCTATTATTTTGTTGAAAAGTGTTTCTGTCCTTTTCTTTCTCCTCTCTCTCCCTGGGATTACAATCAATTTATGTTATGTTTTTCTTTTTCAACAATATCTTTTTAACTCTCTCTTTGTTTTTGCCTCTGGTAACCGTATTCCAGGTAATTTGTCTGACTTTACTTCCAATTCCCTAATTATTTCTTCAACCATGTGTATCTAAATTTAGTTACTGTGAGATTCATCCACTGAGTTTTTAACTTTAGGTATCATCTTTTCCAATTTTATTTTTTTTCAAATGTGTTATGTCACCTTTCATATTTTTTGTACTCTGCAGTCATTTTCAAGCTGTTTCACTTAAAAAAAATAAAAAACATTTTTGTTTTTATACTGTGTGTCAGTAGCTGACACACAGTATAAAAGCTTGTGAGTTTATTTTACTTTTATTTTTATTTTTATTTTTTGGTTCTCATTCATAGTAGATGCCTTGTTTCCCTATGTGTTTTGTTATCCTTGACAGCAAATTATTTGGAAAATTGTTTGAAGGAGTAATTTGAGGATCAAGAGGATTTTATATCCCTCTAGAGAGGATCTTTGTGGCTTTTGCCAGGTGTTTGGGAGGGTACCAATTCAGGATCAACACATGTCTAAATTCCATTTCGTGGTCACCAAATGACCCAAGAGACCTGGAACAAAGCTAGTTTACTTCTGGTTCACACTTCCTATGAGGGTATAGCCCTGTGGGTCTCATCTCAAAGTGGGTGTGTAGGGGGTTTCAAAATACTTACCTTGGTGAATGAACCCTGGGCTGACATGCACCTGCCTTCCTTCCTTCTTTCCTTCCTTCCATCCTTCCTTCTTTCCCTCCTTCCCTCCTTTCCTTTCTTTCTCTTCCATCCTCCTTCCCTCCCTTCCCTACTTCCCTTCCTCTGTCCCTCCTCCCTCCTTTCTATCTCTCCCTCTCTTCCTTCTTTCCTTTCTCCCCTCCTCCCTTCTTTCTTTCCTTTCTTTCTCTTTTCTTTCTTTTAAGTATTTCTTCCCCCAGAATCCTGTCAAGCTGCTAAAACCATAGCACTGTTTCACAGTGTTATTCCCAGTTGGATAAATGACCTTCTGGGAAAAATGGATTTTTGCTTAGGCTTTCCCCTCCAGCTTCTTGCTTTCTTCCAGATTTTGGTTAGGTAAATCATCTTTTAAGTTTTGGATAACCAATGTAACTATCTTTGTTAGTTTTTCTTTGTTTGTTTTTTGGGTTTTTTGTTTGTTTTTGTTTTCATATTAATATTTCCTCCAGCTCATTTAGTTGTCTAGTGGGAAGATTTAGTTCTAATTATTCAGTTTGCTATTACCAGGATAAAATCCCTTTCATCCCATAGTTGACAAAGAATTGCTACTGTATCTGAAGACATTTAAATAATTACTGGTTATATTCTAGTTCAGTCCTTCCCCACAAAGTCTCATTATTTATACTCTTAGGATATGATGTAGGGTATTATAACAAAAGGCTCCTTTCTTTTTCCTTGAAACTAAAGTTTGAAGGGGAAAGCATTGGTCTTTTTCTACGACTAAAAAATTCAATAATTGTTTTCAGTACCTTTGAAAAATCATACTGAACTTCCCAAGTTATTTTTGTGCATGTGTTTTGCTATTTAATTGATAGTTTCTGAAAAAAAAAATCCAGTGGTAGCTATTTTGTCAATAAGCCCACCCTTGTTTTATTTTTATCTATAAATTATGACTATTTTTATTTAATTCTAATTAAAATTATGTATGCATGACCTCAAATAGATATATATGTCTGTATGTATATATGTATATGTGAGATATATATATATCAGAGTGAAGCAGAACTCAGGAATAGAGATGGGGTTATACAAGCAGAAACACTGCTAGCTCAAACAAAAAGGGACAGACTTTGTCTACCACAATAGATCTCCACTGTATAATTAGAGCAATAATCTACTTAAAATCTATATCACGTTATAATTATATTCTAATCCTGATAAGCCACACAGGAGTATTTTCTCTATTCTATGCCATATTGGTATCAAATTTCATTTGAATATCTGAATGCCAACTGACATGAATTCTAGATAATTATTCATCAGACATTTGTATATGTGCTGCCAAAGCGAGCACCTCATCAGACATTTCAATCATTAAAGATGTGCATGTCATACATAGATTCTCTGTATGTCTTTTGTGAATCTACGATTACCTCAAAATAAAAAAAAATAGTTTAAAGAAGTGTGACATATTTTGTTTCTTTCTTTGTTACTCTTTTTAAGAAATATATTCTATTCTAATGGACTTTCCTCTGTATGTAAGGAATCTCTTCCCCCAAGGTGCTCTCAAGAGCTCCTGTCTAAAATTATGATTCATCAGTTTCACAATCGGGTGTCTCAAGGTCTTTCTAGATTCTTTGATTCTAGATTCTATGATCTGGCAGGATGCTCTTTCTGCCTCTAGGACATAAACGCTGGTTCCAGTCCGCAGATTGGGAAAATTTTCATGAAGAATTTGTTCAACTATATCTTTTAGTCTTCTTTCTTTTTCCTCCCCCTCAGGGACCCCAATAATTCTGATGTTGGAACATTTTGTGGCATCATTTATTCCCCTAATTCTGTTTTCATGGCTTCTAAGCTATTTGTTTCAGGCCTCCTCCTGATCCTTTTCCTCTATCACTTTGTCCTCCAGATCACTAATTCTATCTTCTGCCTCAGTTACCCTAGCTGTTAGAGAATTTAGATTAGATTGGATCTCATTGATAACACTTTTAACTTCTTCCCAGGTGGCTTTCACTTCTGCCCTAATCGATTTCATGTTGTCATTGATGGTTTTCTCCAACCTAGTCATTTCCTGGATAATTGTTACCTTGAATATTCAGGGCACTAAATGAGAAGAACATGCAGCCAAGAATAATTTCGCCAGCAGGGTTGACATTCAAAATGGGTGGAGAGATAAAAAGCTTCCAAGACAGGCAACGTTTAAAAGTGTATGTGACCACCAAGCCAGCATTACAAGAAATATTAAGGGGGGGTGTTCTATAAAGAAGAAAGAAAGAACCCAAGAGTGTCATAGAACAGAAATTTACAGAGATAATCTATAGAAACAAGGACTTCACAGGCAACATGATGTCAATAAAAACCTATCTTTCAATAATCATTCTCAACATAAATGGCCTAAATGCACCCATAAGACAGCACAGATTGGATAAAACGACAGGACCCGTCTATATGTTGTCTACAAGAGACCCATTTTAAACCTAAGGATACACCCAGACAGAAAGTGAAGGGATGGAGAAGCATCTCTCATGCCAATGGGCCTCAAAAGAAAGCTGGGGTAGTGATTCTTATATCAGATAAATTAGATTTTAAACTAAAGCCTATAGTCAGAGGTAAAGAAGGACTCTACATCATTCTTAAAGGATCTACCCACCAAGAAGATCTAATGATTGTAAATGTTTATGCCCCCAATACAGGAGCAGCCAACTACATAAGACAACTGTTAATCAAGATAGAGAGTCATACTGATATGAATACATTAATAGCAGGGGATCTTAACATGACACTCTCAGTAAGACAGATCATCCAAGCATAAAATCAATAAATAAACAAGAGCATTGAATGACACATTGGACCTGATGGACCTCACAGATATATACAGAACATTCCACATTAAAACAACAGAATGCACATTCTTCTTGAGTGTACATGGAACTTTCTCTAGAATAGACCACATTGTGGGTCACAAATCAGGGCTCAACCTATACCAAAAGACTGAGATTATTCCCTGCATATTCTCAGACCACAATACTTTGAAACTGGAATTCAACCACAAGAAAAAGAGTTTGGAAGGAATTCAAACACTTGAACGCTAAAGACCACCCTGCTTAAGAATATTTGGATCAACCAGGAAATCAAAAAAGAACTTAAACAATTCATGGAAACCAATAAGAATGAAGACATTTCAGTCCAAAACCTATGGAATACAGCAAAGGTGGCCCTAAAGGGGAAATACATAGCCATCCAAGCCTCACTCAAAAAAATTGAAAAATCCAGAATACACCAGCTCTCTTTACACCTTAAAGAACTGGAGAATCAATAACAAATTAAGGCAACCCCACACACAAGAAGGGTAATAATCAAGATTAGAACAGAGATCAATGAGATAGAAACTAGAGACACAGTAGAACACATCAATGAAACTAGAAGCTGGTTTTTTGAAAAAATCAATAAGATCAATAAACCATTGGCCAAACTAATCCAAAAGAAAAGAAAGAGGACCCAAATTAATAAAATGATGAATGAAAAGGGAGAGATCACGACTAACACCAAGGAAATAGAAATAATCATCATAAATTATTATCAACATTATATGCCAATAAGTTAAGCAAACATGATGAAATGGATGCATTCCTGGAAACATATAAACTTCCAAAACTGAATCAGGGAGAAATTGACAACCTGAATAGACCAATATCTAGTAACAAGATTGAAGCAGTGATCAAAAATCTCCCAAAAACAAGAGCCCAGGACCTGACGGATTCCCTGGAGAATTCTACTAAACATTCAAAGAAGAAATAATACCTATTCTCCTGAAGCTCTTTCAAAAAATAGAAACAGAAGGAATACTTCCAGACTTGTTTTATGAAGTCAGCATTATCCTGATCACCAAACCGGCAAAGACCCTACCAAAAAGGAGAATTTCAGACCAATATCCCTGATGAAAATGGATGCTAAGATTCTCAACAAGATCCTAGCTAATAGAATCCAACAGTACATTAAAAAGATTATCCACCATGAATAGGTTGGATTTATCCATGGGATACTTGGGTGGTTCAACATTCGCAAATCAATCAATGTGATAGAACAAATCAGTAAGAGGAAACCACATGGTCCTCTCAATTGATGCAGAAAAAGCATTTGACAAGATACAGCCTCCATTCCTGATTAAAATAATTCAAAGTATAGGATTAGAGGGAACATTCCTCAACTTCATAAAATCTGTCTATGAAAAACCCACAGTGAATATCATCCTCAATGGGGACAAGGTGACAGCTTTCCCTTTGATATCAGGAACACGACAAGCATGCCCACTCTCACCACTGTTGTTCAACATAGTGCTAGAAGTCCTAACAAGAGCAATCAGACAATACAAAGACATAAAAGGTATTCAAATTGGCAAAGAAGAAGGCAAAGTCTCTCTCTTCACAGATGACATGATACTTTTTATGGAAAACCCAAACACCCCACCCCCAAACTATTAGAACTCAAACAGCAATTCAGTAATGCCGCAGGATAGAAAATAAATGTACAGAAATCAATTGCTTCCTTATACACTGACAATGAAAATATAGAAAAGGAGATTAGAGAATTGATTCCATTTACTATGGCACCAAAAACCATAAGATACCTGGGAATAAACTTAACCAAAGAGGTAAAGGATCTGTACTCGAGGAACTACAGAACACTCATGAAAGAAATTGAAGAAGACACAAAAAGTTGGAATAGCATTCCATGCTCATGGATCAGAAGAATAAACATTGTTAAAATGTCTATACTGCTTAGAACAATCTATACTTTTGATGTTATCCCGATCAAAATTCCATGAGCATTTTTCAAAGAGCTGGAACAAACAATCCTAAAATTTGCATGGAACCAGAAGAGACCCTGAATTGCTAAGAATATGTTGAAAAAGAAAAAAACAAAACTGGGGGCATCACATTGTCTGATTTCAAGCTTTACTACAAAGCTGTGATCACTAAGACAGCATGGTACTGGCACAAAAACAGACACATAGACCAGTGGAACAGAGTAGAGAGCCCAATATGGACCCTCAACTCTATGGTCAAATAATCTTTGACAAAGCAGGAAAATATATACAGTGGAAAAAAAAAAAACAGTCTCTTCAATAAATGGTGCTGGGAAAATTGGACAGCTATATGTAGAAGAATGAAACTCGACCATTATCTTACACCATACACAAAGATAAACACAAAATGGATAAAAGACCTCAATGTGAGGCAGAAAACTATCAAAATCCTAGAGGAGAACATAGACAGTAACCTCTTGGATATCTACCACAGCAACTTCTTTCAAGACATGTCTCCAAAGGCAAAGGAAACAAAAGCACAAATGAACTTTGGGACTTCATCAAGATCAAAAGCTTCTGCACAGCAAAGGAAAGAGCCAACAAAACAAAGACGCAACCCACAGAATGGGAGAAGACATTCGCAAATGACACTACAAACAAAGGGATGATATCCAAGATCTATAAAGAATTCCTCAAACTCAACACACACAAAACAGATAATCACATCAAAAAATGGGCAGAAGACATGAACAGACACTTCTCTAATGAAGACAAACAAATGACTAACAGACACGTGAAAAAATGTCCATCATCATTAGCCATCAGGGAGATTCGAATCAAAACCACATTGAGATACCACCTTACATCAGTCAGAATGGCCAAAATTAACAAAACGGTAAACAACAAATGTTGGAGAGGATGTGGAGAAAGGGGAACCCTCTTACACAGTTAGTGGGAATGCAAGTTGGCGCAGCCACTTCGGAAAACAGTGTGGAGATTCCACAAAAAATTAAAAATAGAGCTACCCTATGTCCTGGTTATTTACCTAAAAGATACAGATGTAGTGAAAGGAAGGGCCATCTGTACCCCAATGTTCATAGCAGCAATGGCTACAGTGGCTAAACTGTGGAAAGAACCAAGATATCCTTCAACAGATGAATGGATAAAGAAGATATGGTCCATATATACAATGGAGTATTATGCTTCCATTAGAAAGGATGAATACCCAACATTTATATCAACATAGACAGGACTGGAAGAGATTATGCTGAGTAAATAGGTCAAGCAGAGAAAGTCAAGTATCATATAGTTTCACTTACTTGTGGAGCATAAGGAATAACATAGAGGACACTAGGAGATGGAGAGGAGGAGTGAGTTGGGGGAAATCAGAGCGGTAGACAAACCATGAAAGACTATGGACTCTGAGAAACATACTGAGGGTTTTGGAGGGGAGGAGGATCGGGGGGTTGGGTGAGCCTGGTGGTGGTTATTATGGAGGGCACATATTGCATGGAGCACTGGGCGTGGTGCATAAAAAAATGAATTTTGGAACACTGAGAAAAAATAAAATAAAATGGGGAAAAATGAAGATGTGATAGCTTCTTTCATAATCCAACATATACCTCATTCTTATGAAGAAGCATGTGTTTACTAGCTATAAGAAAATCAGTGTAAAATGTCTATATTGATAGTATTTTTCTTAACATAATGAGTATTTCCTGCAGGCATTCAGAAAACTATGTATTGTTAGAAGCATGATGTTTTGGTCTCTGTTTATTCTTTTATGTCTATGGATATTTAAATTTTATCTTTTAGATACAAAATTTATACCCTTGGCAAATATCCATTCAACAGAATTCTAAGTTCAATTCATAACAAACTTATCATAAAATAGTGAAACAAAGCAGCAATACTTATGTTTGTAGGGGAAATATATTTGCATTTTTAATTTGGCATTTGGGTCATTCTCTCACTCTCTAAATTACATAAAGTGAATGTCTTCCAACCTTAAAGACATTAAGAAGTCTTTTGAGAATAGTTGTGATGTAGTGGGAATGGAATATAACTTTAAATGAAAAAATAAAAACCAAAACAAAAACCCTCAAAACTTTGTTCCCGCTTCTATTCTACTTCCTGTGAAATGTATGGTAATAAACAACTTTCTACCTCTAAAAAAATTAATTAATTAACTAATTAATTAATTAATAATCTAAAATTTTTATTTTATATCCTATTTAATCAAAATGAGATTCCTCTCTCTGTAAGTGAATCAGAGTGTCATGAAGGCAGAGTTTTAATAGCTCATTGTGTACTTTTCCTTACAAGTTATGAACATTATCTTCAAGGCAAGTCTTTAAACTGCCTGAAACTTTCTGGACCAAATTTTGACTACTTTTTTCAAGTTTACAAGTATTCTCTTACAACTACTTTTAAAATCCATAGTAATAATAATGAATTTCTTACGTTGTACTCATCAAATTTCTTTAATCCCTTACTGTGGTGCTTTAGTAGAATTCCTTAGAATATCTAAATAAATTATATCTGTTTATTTAACTATTAAATAAAGTTTTTCCTTTATTTTCTTGAAGTTGTCCTCCCAAGTATCTGAACTGTTAAGTATGATTCATACCTATAAAACTATGAAAGCCGTATTCTCCTCAATGCATATAAAAATCTAATGTCACTTTTACTTATTTTCCTGAGTACTCAAGTAATTTCAGTGACTTAAAATACCCATAACATCACATTTTTAACAGGTTGTAAACTGGAATTTAGAAGGAAAACTTAAATTTCTTAGGTCTATTTGTCCTGTGAAGTGTTTATGAATACCAGCCAAAAGAGTGAGCACCTTTTAAAAGTGTACTCTTTTAAAGGTCACGTATGAGAGAAATGTCATAGGTAACACAGTCCAGATGTCCAAAGATCAGCTGATATCAGCATTCAGGAATAATGCAGATACCAGCCAGAAATGGACAGCTAATACAAAATATCAACAAAGCAAATAGGAAAATTCAGTTCATTACAATTTTGAGAAACTAAACAATAAACCTCTGATTTTTTTTTAATTCCATGTCAAAAGTTTGTGTCCTTCTTATTTCTCCCAAACAACTTTATGTTTAAAATCTGAAATAGACCTTAGGAGAAGTGAAAAAGTTTTCATTTCAAGACACCAAGATATCAGATCTATGGTTATATTGTAATGATTTGCTTTCCTGTATCTGCTTCCAAACACATTATGAAGAGAATTGTAATGTGGTCAGTAAGAAACCTTGACTAATGGTGGTCTCTGTTCTGTCAAAAATTCACCTGAATCATGCTAGATTGGTTTTCCACACAAAAATAAGGAAAAGCTTCCTAAAATAAATGTTAACATTAGCACTAAAATGAATATTTCCTTATTGTCCATTGGATTCTTTATCTGTGTTGCTTAAATATAGACTTGTCATGCTGTATTCCATACTCCCTTAGCCCAGAGTTGACAGTTTGGCCAACATTTATCAAAGGTAACATACTCATGAAATAATTAGGAAAAAAATATCACTGTCCCATACCAGTGTCTAAAGTTCAGCAATTTTTCATTTCAAATCAAAGCCTTTTTCACTGATGTATATGAAAGGCCTATAAATTCCCAAGAAAAGGCTTTCCGCAAGCATGATTTCTGTGTCTAAGAGGTTAAAAATAAAATGCTCTACGTGATCTTCTAGGTTCCCATGGCTTCAATTATCACCTCTGTGAGGATAATTTCCAGGTCTATGTCTCCAAACCTGTGTCCCTAACCTTCAAGCTCATAATTTCAGCTGCACAATGGATACCTCCACCTGGGGGTCCTGCTGCAGTCACACTCAATGTGTTCTGTGCTAAATGCATTTTCTCATCCAAACATGCCCCTTTATGATTCTCCAGTCTCCTTTAATGACATAATTATCTTTCCTGATACTCAAAGCTCAGGTCTCAAAGTCATTTTTTAAAAATTTATCTAACATATGGTCCCCCCCCATTAACTACCATTGCTGATGACAGTTGAATAAATAACTTCCCATTTATATTTTCCCCATCTTAGTTTATTTCAGGTCATTTCTGAATGAGTTGAATTCTAAATAAATAATGTAGACTCTTCTTAATTTGGGGTTGGATTCTAAGTGAGTATTACATGTTTTCTTTAATTTAGGCACAACTGCATTTATGAAATCTAAGCTTTGTTCTCTAAATCTTTATTATTTTCCCAATCATTCACTTATTAGCTAATTTCATCAAAATCATGCTATGATGGTTCCATAGAACTAAAAATAAATGAATAAATGATTTTAGATATTCTTAAGTACTGTGAAGAATATTGTGATTTGATAGAGAATGACAAAATGGTGCTACATTAGATATGGTGGCCAGGAAAAACCTCTCTGAATGATCAGAACAGACAGTCAAGTCATGTGCAGATTATTACAGGGATAAACATTTTCAGAAGAACAAAGTGAACTGTCTGGATGAAAAGAATCCTGGTATATTTAATAAACAGAAAAAGGACTAACGGAGTGGAAATGCGTGAAGCCCAGAACATGCAGATATGAGAAAGTTTTAGGAAAAAGAGGCATGGGAACAATTTTTGTAGGGTATTAAACTGTGAGTAAAAGGTAGAATATGTGGATCCATTGGAGGGTTTTTGATGTAAATGTGACATTATCTAAAAAGACAACACTAACGGTTGAGTGAAGAAGAGACTTCTGAGTCAAAATGGCAGAGTGAGTCTAAACTGAAACTCCTTGCTGTGCTCCAATTGTACATAATTGATCAAAACAAAGGAAAACAATTATTTTTTAAGATTTTATTTCTTTATTTGACAGAGAGAGAGGCAGCGAGAGAGGAAACACAAGCAGGGGGAGTGGGAGAAGGATAAGTAGGCTCTCCGCTGATCAGCAAGCCTGATGTGGGGCTCAATCCCAGGACCCTGGGATCATGACCTGAGCCAAAGAGAGACGCTTAACAACTGAGCCACCCAGGTGCCCCAAAGGAAAACAATTATTTCTGAATTTCATTTCTGAACGAGTAAGGAATTAAAGTATGTAGGCATGAGATAGTGGGACCTGCTATAGATTGCTTGTCACCAGAGTATCAATGCCTATGCTGGGACAGATCCTTTGGCACCAAGTTGGGGATTGTGGGCCTATAAATTATTACAATCTCCTGCCATGACAAATAAGAATTTAGTCGATGTATTTCCTCCATTCTATCAGCCTTTTGTACCACTACTCCTTCTGAAATTCACATATTATAAGACTAAGCAGACTATTCAGGTTTCCTAACATATTGTGCCTTTTAATTATTCACTTCTTTGTACTTGTCTTTCTTTTGACTATCTATTACATCTCTTATCCCAACAACATAGATATATCTTCTCTTATTTATACATACAATTCTTATTTGACTATTATGCTTATTGATAAAGCATTACTAGAAGGTGGCTCAGTGATGGGAACAACAGCCTTCTTATCTCATATAAGTACAGTAAAATTTCAACAACTACCATCAATTGTGATTGTGTGTCAACAGCATAATCCTAATTACATCCTTCACATAAGAAATGGAATAAGCATACCGCATGGAGAGATTTTAAAGAAACTTGGGGCAGAGTGTTTGAGAAGTGGCCATATAAATAAATGTTTTATAGTGGACTGTGATTATTTTATAAAGAGAACTGTGGATAGGATAGTGTCTAGAATCCTTACAGGCATGTTGTGAGCTTTGGTCATGTCAGAAATTTGTCATTTAAAAGCCTGATTTTATATATATATATATATATATATATATGTTGTTGCTGGGGTGGTGGTGGTGTGTGTGGTGAGGAATGATAAGTTTTCAATTTCACTTTCATTTTCCATTTGTACTGAAGTCTTTATTAAGTCTCAGCCAGTGGGGCAGTGGAAACAACCTCTGAGTAAAAGAAATCTTAAGGAAAAGTGAAAATAAAATTTTTTCTTTACAGAGATATCTGGGACACTTGGGTGGCTCAGTTGGTTAAGCATCTGCCTTCAGCTTAAGTCATGATCCTTAGGATCCAATTCTACATCGGGCTCCTTGCTCAGTGGGGAGGCTGTTTCTCCTTCTGCCTGCCGCTCCCCCTGCTTGTGCGCACTCTCTCTCTCTCTCTCTCTGACAAATAAATAAATAGAATCTTTAAAAAAAAAATAGAGATACTATCTGTGGGCACTGGCCAATTGTCACTTACTGAGTTTTGAAATATGTCTTCCTAGTTCTAATATCCAAAAGTTACACATTTGAACACATATCTCTATTAGTAGAAAAAGCTGAGCAGAGCAGACTTGTGTAACCCCAATATATATGCTTTTATTTATGAATTAAATATACACATTTGTATTAAGTTAGGATTCTCCATAGAAACAGAACCAATAGAAGAGAGAGAGATCGATTATCAGTGGCTCAAGTGATTACAGAGGCTAAATCCTGCCATCTCTAGTTAGCAAGCGGGAGACCCAAGAGAGCCCATGGTCTTAGTTCCAGTCCAAAATCTGGAAAACAACAATGCCCAATTGTGTTCCCTTTTACTCCAATGAAGGTCAATCTTTTTGTTCTACTAAGGCCTTCAATTGACTAGATGAAGGTAACCCACTTTACTCATTTTACTGATTCAATTGTTAATCTCATCCAAAAACAACTTCACCGACACACCCAGAATAATGTTTGACCAAATATCTGGGCATCTTGTGGTCAAGTTGACCCATAAAATTAACCATCACACATTATTGGGAAAAAAATTGGGGGCACATTAGAAAAAACAAAAATTTCATGTAATTAGTTACAATATTAAAAGATACTTTAATATTTTCTTTGCAACTTATCCAATTTTAGTTGTTCAAAATTTTGAACAAGTTTTTTGAAGGTCATTGCCTAGAAGATTTTTCCTTCATGGTTTTTGAAATTATACCTTTCCTTCAAGTCATCCTTTATATTTCTTTATTTTTTTTTTTAAGATTTTATTCATTCATTCGACAGAGAGAGCCAGCCACAAGCAAGGGAAGTGGGAGACGGAGAAGCATGCTTCCCATAGAGCAGAGAGACCGATGTAGGGCTAGATCCCAGGACCCCACGACCATGACCTGAGCCAAAGGCAGATGCCCAGTGAATGAGCCACCCAGGCACCTCATCCTTTATATTTCTAATCAAATTTAATTCCCTCCCATTTCCATCCTCCTATAGCATTTATGTATCAGAATCTAGAATTCAACTCCGTTTGTCTCTTGGTAGAGATAGAGATGTCTGTGTATTGCCTATTTCTCCCAGTAAGTTCCTTGGCTATTAGTACCAGAGTCCTTAACTTTCATCCCATTAAACAAAGTGGACTCTCTTGCTCCTGGTATGATGCTCAAAAAAATGTTTGCTGAGGTAAATAAAATTGCTTAAATAAAAAGACCTAATTCCCTTTTAAAAAGTGAAGGGAAAAAAAAAAGAAAAAAAAAAGAAAAAAAAAGTGAAGGGAGGGGCACCTGGGTGGCTCAGTAGGTTAAAGCCTCTGCCTTCCACTCAGGTCATGATCCTGGGGTCCTGGGATTGAGCCCCGCATCGGTCTCCCTGCTGAGCAGAGAGCCTGCTTCCTCCTCTCTCTCTGCCTACTTATGATCTCTGTTAAGTAAATAAATAAATAAAATCTTAAAAAAAAAAAAAGTGAAGGGAATTTCCAAAATAAATATTGGATGAGATTTAAAACTCACCTAATTCAAATTTTGGACACATATTTTTCACATTAAAGGCTCAAACCCAGTCCTACATTTCAATTTCACACACACAGAGCAATTTCCTGACTGAATATTCTACATTGAAATTCTCTGAAAACTCAAGCAAAGATGTGCCCTCCCCTCATATAGTAGAACAACGTAAGAAGACCCACACTGGAAACCTGAGTCAACCCTGTGGATCAAGAGAACTGATGTGGAGTGACAAAACTTTGCTATTCTTGATTGCGTTCTGGTTAGGAGGAATAATGAACTTCACTAAATCCTTCAGAATAAACCACTTGTTCCTCCTTGAGCACTTGCTTACAGAAGAGAGTCGAATCTGTGGTGAAATGCTTGGCCAAGAGCAACCTGAAAAATGGCAGTGATAAGCATTTTAAGTGATGTAAAAGTCAAGCCATTTTGAAATAGAAGTCATTACCATGAATGCATGATGATGGACACTAAAAAGTTGAGGGAATACTAGCAAGAATAAGAATATAGAATTGGTAAATTTTCATGCGACGTGATTTTTGCCATCTGAAAGCTTTTCCTCTGTTTCCCAAAGCTGTCACCAGCCTTCAACATTTCTTGGGGACAAATCCTAAAGTTCCTCAAACCATGATAGATATATTTTTAGGCTGCCAATATGCCGGATATGAAGTTTTACTTATCTACAGGACCCTAGAGAGAATGGAATGTTCCCTAGGACTTCAAAGCAACTAGATTTAAAATCTACACTGAAGATTTTAGAGATGGATTGGTTTGCCTTCTAGAGCAGAGAAAGATTGGCACCGTAGGGGGCACTTGCAGCATATGGTTTTGTCCATCTGGAAAGGGGGTTCTGTGCTGTTGTTGCCAACTTCTCGCCGCACGTTCTGGGTTTTGACGAGTCTAAGTAAAATAAAGTAAAAATGTATATTACACTAAGGCAGAGTGTTTAATGCTTTAAAGGCATACATAAAAGAAATTTAAGGGGGGAATAGAGATGTCCTCTAGCCAATTCTATCCAGAAAAGATTCGTTTTGGGAAAGGCACTGTGAAGTCAGGTCAACACACCAGCATGCCTAAGGATTCTCCAGCTTTGCCACAATAATGGAAAATAGTTGGCAGAAGCAAAGCAGCCTGAAAGAGTTCCCAGATTTTTATTTGGAGAGAAACCGTACCTCCATCAAGGAGCTAAGTTACTGTAGTACTGAAACACCATGAACACAGGGGCCTTATTTCTTTTGTGAACTGCAGTATGCCTAGAACCCAGGGCAGTATCTTGGATATAATAGTCGCTCAAAATATCTGCTGCAAGTTTGGATGAGTAGTTCCAAGGTGTGTTTCTACCAGCACACGCAAAGCTTGGCCCCTTATGCTGTGTAAACAAGGTTGAATTTTCATCTTTTAATTTTACTCCTAGATATTTAAGTATTAAGGTAAATAACATAAATAGCATAAAATAAAAGGTGTGGAAGGGAAAGTTAGGATCTCCTGTCACTGTCAATGTCATCTGGACTCTGTATAATCTTAGGAAACCCCCCTGGGTTTCAGTTTCCACTACTCTAAAATTAATGGCTTAGATAAAATCGTGGGTTTTTTTAAAATTTCAGTATAAATTTCCAATATAACTCTGCTTTCTTTTCTTACAGGTATTGTTTCTCTTTTCCTTCTTTTTTATTTCTTTAATTCCCTCTCTTCTCCTCTGAATCCCCTTCTTTCTTTCCTTTTCCATTTTCTCTCCCCTTTTTCCTTTTCTCCCTATGCTTCTGTCTTATTCTCTCTCTTTCTTAGATAGATGGTAGGTAAGAGATAGTTCATAGACAGATGATAGATAAAACGTAGCTAGATAGATAGACCTTGTTTTATTTGAAGACAGCTCTCAAGTGTAACTATAACTGTGGGTATCTTAGTGGGGTCACAAGAGTATGAAAGCTTTACTTTCTGACTTAAGTAGCTGAGTCATGTCAGAAGTTGCTAAGTGCTTCCACACCAGAGAGGTCTATACCATTATTGGATAAAATGATTCCTGGAAATTTCTTGCAAATCTCAAGTCACTACTATAGGGCTTAGGTAAATATCTGATGTCATTTTCATTAATAATAATTATCTTTTCCTAATGGGGGAGGGAGGGGAATGAGAGATTCCTATTTACTGAAAATGTTTACCCAATAATTATTTTTCCCCAGTAGCCAAATAACCAAAGCACACTGAAGTATTAAATCAAATTTAAATGGGATTTTGTAAGTGTATATCATGGCTTTGGTTATGCAGTAAGAAAACGGGTTTTCAGAATTTTATGATGTGGTATCTGAAAAGAAGTTTTTACAAGAAACCCAGTTTTCTTTGGGGAGCTAGTTATGGGCAGTGCCCTAAGGCATCAGCAAAGTCATGTCTCCAAGAGCCTAATCATCTGGACTGAAGTTTTGCTAGGAGCACTTTTTCATTATTTATTATAGTCACAAGAAAGTCTAGTGTAAATTTTTTGCATATATTAAAATCACAAGCTTATTAGTAAAAAATTTGATAGTTACTAAATTCAAAATCAAATTTTGAAAGTAAAGAAAATATAGAAAACCAGGTTTGACCATAAGAAAAAAGTTACTATTTCCTCGAATCTAATTTTTTTAATTTAAAAATAAAGTACTCCTGATATTCATTCTCACTCCCTAGAGGCAACTGCCATGAACATTTTCTTCTGTTTATATAGCTCTCATTATGTGTGTATATATATTTTGTTTTCATTTGTTATGAGTTGACATTTTTCTATAATGAAAACTATAGGTCTATTACAATGAAATCTACTGAGTGGTTATGCCATAATTTTTTCTAACTAGTCTCTTGATGAACAAAAAAGTTTTCTCCAACTAAAAAAATGCAATATAAAGTGTGCATATAGTCATATATTAATGCAGCATGAAAAATGTTGCATTAAACATCCTTGTGTGCATATCTTTGCCTGCTTGAATTAATAGAGCTATCAGAAAAAGTTCTCAGAAATGGAACTGAGTCCAAGAATATGTACACTTGAAGTTTTGATAGATGGTGTCAAATTGTTATCCAAAGGAATGTGCTTATATACACTCCTCCATCCACCCAATACTGAGGAATATTGCGTGTTTAATCTCTTCCTGTCTGAATGGTAAAAATTTGTATCACATTGTTCTAATTTCCATCTTATTATGAGTGAGGTAGAATTTCTTTTCATGTGACTGTTGGTATTTCTAGTTCTCTTCCTGTGGATTTGTAATTCGAATACATTTTTAATTTGCAACTTCAGTGAGTCCTCTTAATTTCTGCCAAGTTTCCTTACTGGTTACAAAGGATTCTTAAAATAAAGGCTATACCCCTTCACCACTCCTGACCAACAGTCGAAAATAGAACAACATGGTCTCAGTCAGAAAATGTTAGAGTAGAAGGGAAGAGGGGGAAGGAGAGATGGAGGAGTGGAAAGGGGTGGGGATATCAGGGGTTGGTTAGGAGGGGCTAGGAGAGGGGAGATGGGGCTGGGGAAGAGGGGGAAGGGTGAGGGAGGGGGGCAAGAACAATGGAGAGAGACTGGAGAGAGACACTCGGTGAAGTCTGAATTCCTGAATGGTATACTTTTGAATTCTACACATGCTCCAAAGATGTATGCCCTGGCCCATCACTGTGAGAGGGGCACTGCTCAATCCCAGGAACTGTTGGGGGGGCCCGCTAGCCCTCCTCATCCCGGCATTGGCATGGGGAGAGTTCGAGTGGAGAACCCATAGCACTATCATAATACTGCATTAGATTTGCAAACAAAGGTAAATTTATTCCTCAATCCACCCTGCCCCCCGCCCCACACCCCTAGGAGCATTCTTGGCAATAAAGAAAATAACGGGTGTTCATATATCTCTCACTTAGCGTCCACCCCTGTGGAGATTACACACCTAGGAGAATGACTTCAATCACCAGACTCCCCCACCTTGCTGCTATAAACTGTGCGTGAAACATGACCGGTAGGCAGAGAGGATTCTCAAAACTTTTATTTTCATTTCCTAGCGTGAGTAACTCTGATGTGACACCAGACATGAAATGGCACCCCCCCATTTATGTGTCAGGATTATGGAGTGACTAAATCAAGGAATTGTACATAAAAGTCCCATCTTCTAACTTTATTGCCACCCTTTCGAAAGGACCTTGCTATTGGCCATTCTCCATTTCTAAGAATAAACGAAAAGTCACCAGAGAACAAGCCTGACTTTGGGATCCATTCTGATTTCCCAGTCGTTCTTGTTGTCACCGCTGGCCTCAGGCACTGCTCACTGGCTGGCGCTGAAAATAAAAAATGGAGGGATGTGGGTCGGGTTCATAGAGGAGCAGTCATGATAATAGGAGAGGAGGGGGAATAGAGAGAATCCTTAAAATAATAATAAAAAAAAATCAGTACTTGATCTTTTTTAAAATAGGGATTGGGAACAAATTTTCCTCTGTTGCTGTGCAAGGATTATTTATAGATGGGTGTAAGGAAACAAATTCTGAAAGAGGGACCACTGCCAGCTCGAGGCTCTTGAAGCAAAGGCAAGGTCAGGTCCCCTGATCTGCAGAACAGCTTGCGAGTAACGAATAAAGAAGCAAATTCTCCTTCAGTTTTCCTAGTGGCCTAGGTGTTCTGGCCTCTCTTTGCCGTTAAAAGAACTTAGGCACCTGTGATAGACTGATGGGCTCAGGAATGTGCAAGAAAAGCTTCCACTTCTTAGATGTGTACATTTAAAAAAAAAAGTTTTACTTTATTCTTTCTCTACCATCATTAAACAAAAATAAAGCAGGAGTGTGTGTTTAAGGGGTTTGGGGGGGTATGTGAGAAGCGGCACAAATCATATCTATGTATCCTCAGTTTGCAGTCCAAAACAATACTGATCTTTGATAACGTTTTAGAGCCATTGTTAGGAGAGGTCTATTTTTATTGATTGCAAACAGTAAATTACTCAGCAGCCAGGGAAATGAGTCAGCAGCATTTTAATAATTTTATTTACTCTAAGAAAACCAAATAACAGGTTTCCATTGAATAAATATAATTCCATGTTTACTCAATGACAAATACAAACTAGAAAATAAAATTGTTTTTCAGAAACTCCAGAATCACGTAATTCATCTTGAAAATAGAATTCTTTCTTACAATGGTGTTTGGGATTTTTTTTTTTTTTTTTAAGTATTGCGGAACCTAATCCTTGATATGTTTGAGCAGTAAATTTCCTTTGGTCCCTATTTTAGTCATTTCCTACATTCCATGAACAGGATATGGGAGGAGTGGTTGTTTCCCATTTATCTAATCTTTCTCTGACCTTGGAAACTAAAGGTTAAATTCAACTCCATTCTTGCCCCTGGACTGACAGAAGGGAATCATTCAGTCATAGCAACCACCCTCCTAATTTTTTTTATGAGGCATTATCCTCTTCAGAGAGCAAGAGAAAGGGGGTGGAAGGAAAAAAAATAAAAGACAACAACAAAAAAAACCCTGTGTTTCCCATTCAAAAATAGCTGAAAGCTCTCTAACTTTAGCAAAGATAAATTGTAATAGAATGTTCCTCAGTACAAATAGCTTCAGAGTAGTATCGTGCACATATGAATTTTTCTATCATAATAGTTATCTTCTTTTCTATGGTGAAATTTTAATTGCTAAATGTTTAATAGTGTGCTAAGAATAATTTCTTTTCATTCGTTTATGAAGATGATGTTATTGATCTTGCAAATTTGGTCTGTAACTCAGATTATTGTCTAGTAATGAGGAAAATGTAGAATTTTCTCTTCATTATAATAAAAATGGGAAAGAAATAAAAAATAGTAATCTCCTTAAAAATAAAAATCTGGAAGGAAAGTGTGAAAAGGAGCTTGTAATTTTATACTGGTCATCTGTGTTCTGTACAGGAACAAGATGCAAATAGAATAACATAATAAAAATTGAAGGCATAACTATTTTCAGGGTCAGAAGACTTGAGAAAACATTGCTACATTTGCCATTGGTCTGTGAATAGCTAAACTTCTCACTCCTTGTAAATGAGAGAAGCAGCAGCATTTTTACATCCCTCCCCAGTTGGATGACATCATCTTATCCCAGAAAAGCTGTCTCTTGAGAAAACCAGTGATTAATCTGGGATTCTGGGAGTTTGCTTTGCTTATTGGTAGAAATCATCTAACTTTGGATATTTGTCCTAGGATATGAATGGGAAGAATGAGAAATTAGAAACAGAGGACTCGAAATGTAACGACTATAAAAAAGAAAAAAATGCTGTTACAGGCAAATTCTTGCACTCATCAACTTTGTTAAAAGTTCTCTTTCATTCTGTATTACCTTAAGAAGTATTTGTCTTTCATATTCTCTTATGGTTGAATCCTAGAATACCTAAGTATAACTTTGCAAAAAACTTGTATGATGATAAAGAGTACGCCCACACCCAAACTGAAATGTGGTTAATCAGTCTCAGAATTCACGGCCTTTGGATAGAAGTCAGTTTTAACTATAATCAGATAATTTTCTACCTTCTTCTCTGAGGTAAGTCAAAATGACCTTGTGTATGCAAGTTTACTGGAAACAAGAGAAATGCAGATCAAATTCTATTCATAAACTTTTTAGAGTTCTTTGAACGATGACACAAATAGAAATATCATTAAATTTGCATTTAGAATTAAAATTCAAATGGATATGGAGGATAGCTTTATAAGCAAGTGCAAAATGAATACTTTGCAAAACTATAGCATTCAGTAAATAGTTTTCAGTAGTATAGACATTTTAACAATATTTGTTCTTACAATCTATGAGCATGGAATATCATTCCATTTCTTTGTGTCATCTTCAATTTCTTTCATCAATGTTGTAGTTTTCAGAGTACAGGTCTTTCATCTTTTTGGTTAAGTTTAGAAAACCCAGAAATAAGCCCACAATTATTCTTCAATTAATCTTCAACAAAGGAGGAAAGAATATACAATGACAAAAAGACAGTGTCTTCAACAATGGTGCTAGGAAAATTGGTCAGCTACATGTAAAAAAATAAAATGATTACTTTCTTTCACCATAGACAAGAAAAAACTCAAAATGGATTAGACCTAAATGTGATACCTGAAAGCATAAAAGTCCTAGAAGAGAATAGGCAGTAGTTTCTCTGACATTGGCTATAGCAGCATTTTTCTAGATATGTATCCTGAGCCAAGGGAAATAAAAGCAAAAATAAATGATTGGGACTTGATCAAAATAAAAGGCTTCTGCACAGCAAAGGAAACAATCAACAAAACTAAAAGACAACCTACAGAATGAGAAGTATTTGCAAATGACATATCCAATAAAGTTAGTATCCAAAATATATATAAAGAATTTATAGCTCAATACCCCAGAAACAAATAATCTGATTTAAGAATGGGCAGACGACATGAATAGACATTTCTCCAAAGAACATATCAAGGTGGGGGCACCTGGGTGGCTCAGTGGGTTAAGCCTCTGCTTCTGTCTCAGGTCATGATCTCAGGGTCCTGGGATTGAGCCCTGCATTGGGGTGTCTGCTAAGTGGGGAGCCTGCTTCCCCTTTTCTCTCTACCTGCCTCTCTACCTACTTGTGATCTCTGTCAAATAGATAAATAAAATCTTTAAACAACAACAAAAAAAGAACATAACCAGGTGGCCAACAGATGCATGAAAAGATGCTAAACATCACTCATCATCAAGGAAGTACAAATCAAAACTAAAAGGAATACCATCTCACACATGTCAGAGTGGCTAAAACCAAAAACTTAAGAAACAAGTGTTGGTGAAGATGTAGAGAAATAGGAATAGTTGTGCAATGTTGATGGGAATAAAAACAAGTGCAGCCACTCTGGAAAACAATATGGAGATGCCTCAAAAAGGTAAAATTAGGACTACCCTATGACCTGGTAATCACATTACTGAGTATTTATCCCCAAAATACAAAACACTAATTCAAAGAGATATACGCACTCTTATGTTTATAGCAGCATTATTTACAATATTCAAATTATGGAAGTAGCCCAAATGTCCATCAATAGGTGAATGGATAAAGAAGATGTGGTGTGTGTACACAATGGAATGTTATTCAACCATAAAAATGAGTGAAATCTTGCCATTTGCAACAACATAGTTAGAGCTAGAGAGTGTATGCTAAGTGAAATAAGGTAGTCAGAGAGGTACAAATGCCATATGATTTCATTCATATGTGGAATTTAAGAAACAAAAAATGAACAAAGGAAAAAAGAGAGAGAGAAAGAAAACCCAGAAAGAGGTGCTTAACTCTAGAGAACAAACTGAGGGGAGGTGGGTGGGGAGATGAGTTGAAATAGGTGATGGGGATTAAGAATACACTTAGGGTGATAAGCAGTGAGTAACGTAAAGAATTATTGAATCACTGTATGGTACATCTGAAACTAATACAACATTGTTTGTTAACTATATTGGAATTAAAATTAAAAAACAATAAAAAATAAAGCATTCAACAGTGAAATAATTTAAGGTTAGATATAATTCACATTCTAATAAAAGAATGACAGTGAAAGCTATCTTCTGAAATTCGGTTGCCTAAGCTAGGTCTTCACCACCTGAAAAGACTATTTCACTGTAGGATACCCTTAGCAATTGTAAGTTGTGGATAAAAAGAAGCCAAGGCCAATTCTGCCTTCCTTTCCCCTGTGGTGACAAATATTCCCCCAGGAGAGTCATCTTGTCTTCATACAGAAAAGACTTTTAATAAGATCTTTTAAGAGTTGGAACAGTTCTTTAATGTCCAAATTTTTATTCAGAAGACCTCATCAGCATTCCATTAACAAGTTAGTAGTCTCTGATCCTACAGTCTCTATTTTCTTTTCCAGTTAAATGTAGGTTCTCTATTAAACACTGGATGTATTAAATAAAAATAATATTGTAGGTTGTCATCATCTTTTAAGTAGAAATGTAATTACTTTTACAGTGATGTGGCACTCAACTCACAGTCTTCTGATCTTAACTTGTTTTTCACAAAGAGCCTTTCCAACAAGGGAGAATGCACAATCTGATCATGCAAGGGTAACTGTTTATTTTGCCATGCAACAGAAAAAAAATGGTCTCACCCACCTCATGAAACCTGCAGGAATCATGAAATAGTTTTTTGGGAAGTCTTGATTTTTTTTTTTTTTTTTTTTTTTTTTTTTTTGTGCACTAGACTCTTTTGAGAGTAACCTACGCAGGGCTTGGTTGAACGGAGTGATTGTATGGAAGGGATGAACAAAGTCTGTGTAGATCCCAGATGAAGCCAGGGCCACTAGAGCCATGGCAATCTCATTGTTTTTGTCCTGAAGAGATACATTTAGAGGCTAGTTCTAATTCACTTCTGCCTTCAAGTGACTTCAACCAGAGTGTTGTGTTTGCAGAAGGTTTATTATCTTACCTTAATCCTAGTCAGTCAGAAATCGCAGTGTGAATATTCCCACAGCAACCTAAATTCTGCCCTCGTATGCAAAAGGATTATTCTGGGACAAGGGGTCTCTTGTGACATGGTTACGTAATAAGGCCTTTCAACTACTCTGAAAATGGTCAGTTAAAATGGCTACCATTTTGAATCTGTGTAGTGGATGTTAACAGCACACTTCTATTTGAAAGGGGGGAAATAGAAGTACAATAAGAAAGCTGTTTTCAAATCTAGAAAAGCTTTTCAACACGCATAAAGAAGATTTATAGTCGTCCTTTCGTTTCAACTTAAATTTCTCTTCATTATTCTCTATTAATATATCTTTTATACAGTTGGTGGAAAAAGTCCAATGCAGCATAAATTAAATTAGGCCAAATAATTGGGAATTCCCTAAATAGGGAAAGCTTGTTTGTTAAATTCACATTTTTAAATGATTTGAGTTGGAAACATATTGAAGAATAGCCATAAAATCAAGAGAAATGTTCGGTTTCTACATATCAGTGAAGACTGAATCAGAGATTAGAGAGAAACATAGAAAAGTAATTACTAAGTATTAGAATTTCATTTGTATTTTCAACCTGACCACTTCTCTGTGAGCCAGAACAAAGGTAGCTTTAATTCAATGAAAAGGATACTTACTCTTTTTTAGGCATAGTTATTATTCAACACTTTTACCAGCTTTAGTATGATATAAGTGATGTGCCATTTACAGCCAGGAAGATTTTAGTGTGAATTCCAGATAAGTCCCTTCAGTCCTGTTTATACTTATCCTCTGTCTAACTCAGTTTTCTCATCTGTAAAATGAGATAAGACACTCATCTCTCTATTTTGAAATAATATAATGAAAGCATTGAACACAGACTTGTGCATGATAATTACTTAATACGTTTCTTCTCCTAGCCTGTTCTCCATGTCTTAGTGTGTTAGTATGCATATGTGGGATATTTTTTATCCAAAAATACATATGATAGTTTGAGGAACTGACCAGTATAGAGGAAAAAACACAGGCTTTGGAATCACAGAGATTTTTATTTAATTCTCAGCTTGACTATCTCTTTCCTAGATTTGTTCTCAAACCTCAAGCTTTGCACTGTTGAAATAGAGACAGAACTATCTACTTGTAAGATTTGGGGTGATTAAATGTGCAAAATACCCAGCACAATGCCTGTTATTAACCAGAGCCCCAGTGAATGGTCATTGATATTGTTAATATCCTAGTTTCGATTTAAAGAGCACAATGTTAGTATTATCATAAGTCATGTTGACAAGAAGTTAGTCAGGAATGGTGTCTAAGAAATAAAAGTAAGAATAGAAATTCAAAATTTTAATACAAAGATACAGATAATACTTTTGATAATAAATGACTATCATTCAGAATGAAAATAAGGACTTTATCCTAATATAATAAAATCCTATACTAATTGGAATATAAAATATATTACATTGCTTGCTGTAACTTAACTTTTCTGTTTTCAAAATGACATATATATATGTATTATAGTCCCTATTTGTTATTTCTTACCCAAGGGGAATATCTTTTTTCTCTTCCAACAGAGTATAAATATGACAATATTTCTTGGGAAGATGAAAGTTTGAAGGAATTACATAGGGTGATTTCTGTCATCACTTCTCTGAGACTAACTTTGACAGTTTTTAATCACTCATTATGAAGTCATACCATACCTTCTTTTTTATCACATCTGGCAACATGTATTACAAATAAATAAGAATTAAAATTCTTTAATTTTTTCCCTATTGAATTTTTAATAAAAGTTCCTTATTGAACTTTTAATTTTTTTCCCTTTTGAATTTTATGGTAAATCAATTTGCCTATTATATATACAAAAGATAAATCAACTAATCAAATTATCCTTATTAATTTGATATACTTTTAAAGGTCTACCAGATGCTTAGAATGAGATGAAAATTCATTTATTTTCATCTGCCTTCCTACCACACACATTGTCTAAGTCCTCATCCATATGATACTTTCTTTCTTTTCTATTTGTCTTATGGTCAAGGGAGGAAAACACTTACAAATGTCCATGTTGGAATTAGAGCTTTTCTGAAACCATCCTATTGGACTCTACAAGGGCTTCCACAAAAGCCACTTAGCTTCACTTCGGAATGTGTGCATCTATCTCCTTCACAATCAGTGCCAGAGTCCCTCACAAGAATATTCCTTACAGCCAGTACAAGGTGGCCACTTTTAAGTTAGGAAAAAAATGTAATAATCCAGGGAACACAGAGTTAGAACTAAAATGTCATTCAAGGTGAACCATTAGTTTACAGCTGTAGTCAGATTTCATTGGTTGGAGGGGAGGAGGCAGTACAGACATTCTGGCAAGACTTCAAGGTCACAGTTATTGTTAAGACTTCAAGGTTATTCTTAAGTCTATGATGGTTAGAAAGACTTTAATCTCCAGCACGATTCATTCATTCAATTTATTTAACAAATATATATTGAATATTGTCTGTGGGTCAGGCAT
The DNA here is from genome assembly GCF_010015895.1 of Lontra canadensis. Taxonomy (NCBI): domain Eukaryota; kingdom Metazoa; phylum Chordata; class Mammalia; order Carnivora; family Mustelidae; genus Lontra; species Lontra canadensis. The sequence goes on along the minus strand of NW_022630995.1, from coordinate 105,250,343 downwards.
TCTAGTTTCCAGAGTTAGCAATGTATATATTGGGTAAAATTCCTTATCTTCATAGGGCTTATATTCTGGCAGTGGGAGATAGATAATACAAATAAGTAAATTATGTAATAATGTCTGTTAGTAATACTGGAGAAAATAAATTACAAAAATGCAATGGGCTGTTAAAGCTGGGAAATGATATCATTCACGTAGCGTTGTCAAAGAAAGGCTCAATGAGGAGGTCCCATTTGAGCAAAGTCCTGAAAGTGGGGAGATGCAGAGATGAGCATGTAGATATCTAGGGAAAGAGCATTCCCACAGACAGGACAGTACATGGAAGGCCATGAACGACGGCAGGCCCCATGTTCAAAGCACAGCAAGAAGGCAGTGTTGTAGGAGTAAAGCAAGTGAGGGCAGGGTCAATAAGATGGAGAAGTAATGACAGAACTTACAGGCCATTGTCAAGATCTTGGCTTTCACTTGGAGTGACAAGGAGAGCCACTAGGGCGGTTTTAGCTGAGGAGTGGCACAATTCTACTCGCATTTTAAAATAATTCATCTGTTCTATGGGTGTAAAAAAACGGAACAGAGGGAGTAGGTAGAATTGTTGTAAGTGGTTCAGGAGAGATGACCATGATAAGGGTCAGAGCAGAAGTGGCGAGGGTGGTGAGATGGTTGGGATGCATCTGAAAATAAAAAGCCAAGCACATATTTTTGCAATATCTTAGATCAGCAGTATTAAGGAACTCCTCAATCTAAGGAAGTCCAGTTTCCTGGAAAATCTTTATTGCCTAATTAAGTAGAGAAACATACTTTTAAGTGGTCTCCTGAGTCTTTTGTCATTTCACCATCCTCGGGCCTACTGGAATGCCAGAACTCAGCAACTCTTCTGGGTGAATAGGTGGACCATAAACAATGATCTCTCCTTCCATAGTCATTTAGGAATGTTGTACTTGGCACAGTGGATTTCCAGTAGCTAAAGGCTCATTTCCTTGGGTCAACATACCATCTGGCAGTTAACAAAGACTTTCCTGATGATCTTAAGATATAAAGCAAGCCACTTTGATTAGGAGCAACATCCAGTTCTGAATTCCAATGAAAGTACTGAATCCATGCTCAATGTGGTAAGCTAGTACAATACCCTCTTCCCAAACACCTCACCATGTAAAACAAAAAATAGAAGTTAAGTAGCAATCATAGTAATTATGAGTCTCACAATTCCTTAGCTGTCAGAACCAGAGAGCTTTATTTTCCAATGCTACGGAAATCAGTTTTCTTGACAGCAATAAAAGTTAGGACTTAACATCAAAGAATGAATCTTCAATGATATACTTACATAGTTGCTGTCCTAATTAATGTCCTGTATGAAGTCTGAGGTTTTGATAATATTGAATAGTATTTATATATTAACATCTTATATCCCTATCCTAATTTTGAAAACTATTAAAAGATACACTATATCTTGGGATGCCTCTACTCAAGAGGTGGTCCATGAACACTTTTTGACTGATATATATAGATACATATAAAGGAGAAGATATATATAGATATATATATCTATAAATATATCTTCATTTTCCCAGAAGAAGATATTTTATGGTTGAATATGATAGTGAACATTTGAAAATATTTTGAAACTTCAAAATACCATCTTCAAGATCACATTAGGAGTACAAGAACCTTGATTTTCAAATAATGTCCATTTCTTCAGAATGTTGGAGGCAGTGAAAGGGCATGGGCACTCCATCCACTGAGGAAGGCCAGCACAAATGATACAAAGGTAACAAAAACATTGTGTGTCCATTTGTTCTAATCATATCACATGTGTTAATGCATTTAATATCACAGTTAATTTCTAATGATGTTGACTAATATTTATGAATATTTACTATGTGCAAGCATGTTTTTAAGTGTTTACAACTATAAAGTTTTTCACTAATTTGCAAGTGAAAAACAATGGCTTAGAGGTTAAATAATCTGACCATAAGCAAAGATTTCTATTCAGGCACAAGGCTTACACTCTGAACCATCAGACAATGAATTTACATTATGACTTAATCATAACTATAACTGTGGGTTTGTATGTATGTATATGGATTTGCAGTTTCATGAAAACAGTTTTGTTGTGATTTATTTGTATCTCTTAATATGGCACACCTAGAATCCATGAATTGTCCAGCTCTCTAACAGTACATTCTTCTGTTTGATACTAATGGATATACAAAGGGAAAGGTCTAGACTTTGGAGCAAGGTCATTTTGCCTATATGTGGCCACAAGAAACATCCAAAAATAGCATGGGACTTCTAGAATGCAAGAATCTCTTTAAGAAAATGTCTGGAGTTTTCCCATCCTTCAATGCCTCACTCATGCACTGCAGTTTGCAAACTCTCAACTTAAGCTATTTTTGTTGTGAATAATATTTTCCATTATAGCTTATTGATAACATATTTACAGCAATATATTTTTATGTATATAAATTATAATTATGATAATATAATTATTTGTTTTATTTTTATTTTCCTTACTATGAAGTGTAATTTTTAGTCATGAGTTAATTTTATTTATGCTTGGAAATTTTAAATAAAGACATGAAATAAAGCTTACAGATGAGACATAAGGGACATATTACATTATTTCAGAGTAAGTATATGCAGATATAATTATATCAGCAAAGCTATAGATTCAATGGAAAGGATAATTGCTATTAAAAAAATTTTTTTTGACTATGTAGACCTATAAAATTCTATAACAGTTTGAATGCCCACAGTTTGAGTGATTCAGTATATCTTGGTTTGTTATGATAAAGTAATGAGCATATTAAATATAGTCCTGTCAGATTTTACACCACTAGTTACGAAATCTGAACCAGCTCTTGGATATATATTAAGTTTCTGTCTGTTTTAATTTATTTAATTTTATTCTTAATTGAAGTGTACTTGACATATTACATTAGTTTCAACTGTACAACACAGTGGTTCAACATTTATATCCCTTACAAAATGCTCACAACAATAAGGGTAATTACCATCTATCACTATACAAAGTTATTACAATATTATTGACAATATTCCTTATGCTGTACTTTTCAACCCCTTGACTTCTTATTTTACAAGTGGAGTTTTGTACCTCTTAATATCCTTCACCTATTTCACCCATCCTCCCACCCACCTCCCCTTTGGCAAGCACCTGTTCTCACCACTAGTTACAAAAGCTCCAACTATTGGTTATATGTTAAATTTCTCTCTGTCTAAAAGTACCAAAACCGTATTCTTTAGCCTCATCTCTAACAATGCTTCTTGGGAAAGTGAGTATTTTGGAACACCAAAACCACCTCAACTTTCATAAACAAATGTGCGCAACTTCCTTGGGAAAGGTTTGTTGTTTAATTTGTTTTTGAAGGAAGCAATTGATTTTTCTTGGCAGACCTGATAAAAATAACGAGGACTTGATTGTCTAACCTGGAGGTCATGTCCTTCTTAGGAATCATCAGTGCGTAACTCAGATAGAAGTGAAATTAAGTTCTCATAGGACTGTCTTTTGATATATGACTGCAACATGCTACTTCACAGTTCTCTGCTATGAAATTACTAACATAAGCAGGTTGTAAGTAAAAAAAATACATAAATACATACATATAAAATATATATTTAGTTCTCGTTTGTTTTGTGAGTTATATTAACATATATGAGAAGAACACATCAGATAGCAAGACAGTGATTAAGGATGCTTTTCTACTAAATTCCCATTAGTTTTGAGCACTTCTCTCATAATCAGCTCCACTAACCCCGAATTTATGAAATTTTGGAAGCCTTGATCAAGTGTTTCTTTATATTATGTACAATGTGTAAAGATAGAATTTGAAAGCAAATTAAGAATACAAATAAGATTTGTGAGGTTATTTTTCAGCATACAAAATGAAAAACAATTTATAAGTTTTATAAAATGTAATTAGAAATCATTCTTACATCTTTGTTGAAGGAATTATCAGTGGACTTTTACTCTGTAGCATTTTTTAGTAGTTTGTGGATTGGAAAGAAATGGAAAATGAATTTAATTAAAATCATTTCTACAATTTACATTCTACATTAAATGGTTCATATTATCACTATTATTAATTCATATTAATGTAATTTGAGTGTTGATGAATTAAAGATATACTGTAGGCATAGTAAAGATGGATTTCAGTAAAACCTTATAAAGGAAATATTCTCAATATCCATAATTTCCATGTCAAATTTATGAAGAACCATTGAATAAATACACTTAAGTAATATTGGCCAATGGCTAACCAATGGCTAACGTAGAAGGAGGATTTTAATGTTGGGCTTATAAACAATATTATTAGGTTGAGGACGTAGAGGGCATGCTGATAAGAATTTGAGATGACACACAGATTCTATAAAAGCAGAATTAATATCATGACTGAAAATTGTGGCTTTGAAAGATCTTAAAATGAGGAAAAAAATGGCCAAAATGAAGCTATGAAACTTAATGGAGCTAAATGTGAAACTTAAATTTATGTTAAAAAGTCAATTGTGCACCAAAAATGAATTAAAAAATGTATCAAAGATCTAAATATAAGAGGTAAAACTATCAAATTAGGAGAAAACATAGGGGGAAAGCTTCCTGAGAGTGGATTAGGAAGTGATTTCTTGGACATGACAACCAAAGCACAATCAGGAAAAGTAAAAATAAATAAATTGGGCAACATCAACATTAAAAATTTTAGTGCATTAAAAAGAAACAGTCACAGAGTAAAAATGCAACTTCTGTAATAGGAAAGAATATTTATAAAGCATGTTTTTGATAAGGGATTAATATCTCAAATATAAAAACAACTCCTACAACTCAACAAAAAAAAAATTAATGGCCCAATTTAAAAGTGGGAAAAGACTTGAATAGATATTCCTCCAAAGAAGATATGTGAATAATCAATAAGCATAAGAAAAAATGTTTAACATTATCTGTCATTAGGAAATTGCAAATCAAAACCATAATGAGATATCACCTCACACCCATTAAGATGGCTACTACAAAGAAAGAAGGAAGGAAGGAAGGTGGAAAGGAAAAGGAAATGAAGGGAAGGGAAGGAAGGGAAAGGGAGGGAGGGAGAGAAGGAGAGAGAGAGAGAGACATGAAATAAAATTAAATAAATACTAAGTATTCTATGATATCCAAAAAACCCCACACAATGTAATTAGCAAAGTGCTTAATATTAACTACTATTATCATATCTTTATACTATACTACCAAATAGTCTTTTCATAAAATGGAGTTGTTATGAAATATAATAATTTCTAAGTATTTTTAGAGCTAACTCTATGAAAGAGTTTTATTTATTTGGCAGCCAAAAGGCATAACTAGAAAGGTGGAGTAGAAAGCTACAGGAAAAGAAGTAGTTTTGTCTTACTTTGAAGAAGCTTTCTGCAGAATGAAATGTTTGAGAATTAAATAAGCTGTCCTAAAATTCAGCGAGCTCCCTGGCACTGTTCTTCAAGTAGCAGCCAGAAGACTATATGGTAGGGATGTGTTAAGATGAATTTCTGCTCTGATTAGAGTGTTGTGTTAGACAGTATTTTCTTCTAATATTCCATGATTCTATAACTTAAACATTTTTCTTATCAGTATTCACTCCAGTGTTCCTCACAAAATAGTTGCTTGATTCTGAAAGATTGGCTCAAGTAGAAAGCTCTAGATCACACATAGCATAAGAAAGTGATCAAGCTATAGAGTAAAATAATTGGGAAATACCTTGAGAACCCTCCATTTTGTGGGTGCACAACAACATGTGGGTGCAGATTGTGATGCCCATGCTGATTGAGAAACTGGCCTTGGGTAAGAATGACAGATGTTTTATATGTGTCCTTTTGAATTGTTGCTAAAATGCTTAACACACAATTAAAGCTGACCTTTAAACAGAGTCAGGACCAGAGGTAGGACAAGAATCTCAGGAAGGGAAGCTACCTTTACAGAGTTACTGAAGAGCTTTACCTTTCAAAGGAGACAAGAGTGGGGGAATAAGAGGTGTTTTTAAGTTCTCTCACAAAATAAAAAGAAGCTGTCCTGTTGGAAGCAAAAGAAAAGAGTGGTTTAAAAGGTGGAATCTAACAGAAAAAGAGGGCTGTCATGGTTAGTCACCCTTGCCAGTTAACAGTGAAGTAGAGTGTGGGCCTAATGGCAACTTGGGCTGCCCTAAAAAAAAGTTTAGAATCCAGATCTTGGGATAGAATCAACCACTGTATTCTGTAAAGGAAAGACCACATATGGGTATTATATTTAATTTGGGACATGCTATTTTAAGACAGACACTGACCTAGATTTAGTTTAGAAGAGAAGAAGCAGACCAGGAGATTGTTTGGAATCATATCATAGAAAGAATGACTAAAGAAACTAAAGATGTAGTTTTGGAGAGGGACTATAATTCCCTTAAGATATTTGAAGGAATCTCATTTAAAAATACTGTTACTATTAACTCAGGGGTTGAAGAGAGTCAGCAATGAGTGCTACCCAACAATGGCAAAAACTATATCATGATGTAGTTAGGTCCCTCACTGTTGGAGGTATCCGGGTAGACCCTGAAAGATGGACATTGCATTTGGTACCATAGATAGATCCAAACTCTCATTTTCTATTTTAACATGATGGCTTGTCTCATGCAAGAGAGGTGGAAGATTAATTTTAGACAGTAACTCCAAATTGGTTAGTAATGGCTCTCCAAATCTTTCTTGAAGCTTTCTGATATTTTTAGGGTAAGAGGAAGGGAGTAGCTATCATGAATCCATGGGTTTCAGAACAGTGGTGAGAAGGAGATGAAGACTGAGGATGTAGATGGGGAGTCATCATCACTACCAATCAAGATACAGTAAAGCAGGCTCCCTGGAAGAAAGAAGTCACAAGGCATTAGGAAGATGTTTAGGAAGTTAGAAAAATTCCATCCAACATTACTTAGTAAGGGACCACAGCATGCTCTGGGGCTTTGCTCTAGGGCTATAATGGTGAATGAAAATACCAACAGTTTTCCAATTTATTGTATTGAGGATCCAGATCTGGAGAAAAGGTTTGAACTTTGGTATCTTCAAAAAAATCCATTGAAGAAAATTTCAAACAATTACTCAGAAACAACACTTAAGTGTATTATTATCTGTATTATCTGTAGTGGAAGAAGCAAACTGATTTAAAATAATGTTGTAGGGGGTGCCTGAGTGACTCATTTGGTTAAGCATCTGCCTTCAGCTCAGGTCATGATCCCAGGGTTCTGAGATGAGCCCTGGATTGGGCTTCCTACTGAGCAGGGAGTCTGCTTTTCCCTCTCCTCCTGCTTGTGCTCTCTCTCACTCTATCTCAAATAAATAAATAAAATCCTTAAAAACAAAACAAAACAAAAGCAATGTTGTATATGAAGAGTATAATATTGAATGATGAAATTTTAGAAAAAGGAATTTTATTGGGGCACCCGATGGCTCAGTGGGTTAAGCCTCTGCCTTTGGCCCCGATCTTGGTCTCAGGGTCCTAGGACCAAGTCTTCAGGCTCTCTTCTCAGGAGGGAGCCTGCTTCCCCCTCTACCTCTACCTGCCTCTCTGCCTACTTGTGATCTCTCTTTGTCAAATAAATAAAAAAAATCTTTTTAAAAAAAAGAAAGAAGAATTTTATTAATTTGAATAGGATAGAAATCATATGGGCAAAAAATTACAATAAAAATATAATTGCATAGAAGTAAGAAATATATATTGTAGTCTCTAGAGATGGTATATTTAACCAATACAAAGTAAATACATCATTTTAAATTCTATAATATTTTTATTTTTTAATTTTTATCTAAATTTAATTAATTAACATACAGATTAGTAATAGTTTCAGAGGCAGATTTTAATGATTGATCAGTTATATATAACATCCAGTTCTTATTTCATCAAGTGCCCTCCTTAATGCTCATCACCTGATTACCCCATTGGTCCACCCACCTTCCCTGCAGCAATCCTCAGTTTATTTCCTATAGTTAAAAGTTTCTTATGATTTGTCTCCCTTTCTGATTTCATTAGATTTTATTCTTCCTTCCCTTCCCCTATGATCCTCTGTCTTGTTTCTTAATGTCCACATATGAGCAAAATCATATGGTAATTGTCTTTCTCTAGTGACTTATTTTGCTCAGCATAATACCCTCTAGTTCTATCCACATTGTTGCAAATGGTAAGATAACATTTCTTTCTTTTTTGATGGCTGAGTAATGTTCCATTCTATATATATACATATCTGCTTAACCCATTCATCTGTTGAAGGACATCTGAGCTCTTTTCATATGTTGGCTATAGTGGACATTGCTGCTATAAACATTGGGATGCAGGTACCCCTTCAGGTCACTATGTTTGTATCCTGCAGGTAAATGCCTGGCTGTGTCATAGGATATTGCTGGGTCATAGGGTAGCTCTATTTTTAACTTTTTGAGAAACCACCACACTGTTTTGCAGAGTGGCCATACCAGCCTGCATTCCCACCAGCAGTGTAAGAGGGTTTCCCTTTCACTATTATTATATTTTTATTCAATAAAGCATCCACAAAGTCCCCTTTGCCACAAAACTTTTTTAAAAAATTTTATTTATTTATTTGACAGAGAGAGAGAGATCAAAAGTAGGCAGAGCAGCAGGCAGAGGCAGGGGCGGGGGATGCAGTCCCCCTGCTGAACAGAGAGCTTGATGCAGGGCTCAATCCCAGGACCCTGAGATCATGACCTGAGCCAAAGCCACCCAGGTGCCCCACCATAAAAACTTTCTATATATATATATATATATATATATTTCTGAATATTTAGGTTTTGCCAAATTAATTTTAGATTATTAGCTACTCCGAAGTCCTTGTTAACAATAATTTTTCAAACTCACAAAACCCAAAATATTTAGATTGGTCTTAAAACCTTAAGTGGGAGGACATAATGTCTTTCCCACAAAAACATCTTTTAACTCTTGTTACTTCTTAGCACAGCTTCAAAATCTGCCTAGAATTTGTATGGAAATGTTTTTTTATTAGTTTTGATTCACCCAACAAGTTTTTATTTTTTTTTAATATTTATTTTAAAAAAGTTAATACTCAATTGACTTTGTACTCTTTGTCCAGGTGCTAAGGACTATGCCAACAATACTCTGGATATGGATCTTTTGTTTTGTTTGTTTTGTTTTGGGGATTTTGTTGTTGTTGTTGTTTTTAAAGATATCATTCACAAATTGATTTGAGAGAGAGAGCATGGGTGAGAGAGCACAAGCAGAGGGAAGAACAAAGGGAGAAAGAGAGGGGTTTGATCTCAGGACCCTGAGATCATGACCTGAACTGAAAGCAGATGCCTAACCAACTGTGCCAACTGGTTGCCCCTGGTTCAATGTTATACAATATCATTGGCAGGTAATTCTCTCAGTGGCTTGTTAAACCCTTGACAAATTGGTCATCCTTAATTTTATTTTATGTAAAGTTTTTATGCAAACAAATTGTGCACAGGTCATAAGTGGACAGCTTCACAAATTTACACAAATTGGATATACTATAGTATGATCTTCACTAAGATTAAGAAACAGATCATTAGTAGTGCTCTAAAACACTCCCTCTTGCCCACTCCCAGCCACAAGTTCTTCATAGGTAACTACTATCCTGAATATTAACACCAAAGATTGGCTTTGCCTATTTCTGAGGCTTACATAAACAAAATAATAAACCTGTACCCTCTTGTAGCTCACTTTTTGCACTCAAAATTCTGTTTATGGGATTCATCCACATTATAGCATATTGCTTTAATTTATGTATTATCACTGTTGTGTAATATTCCACAGTATACCAATATTTATCCATTGTACTCTTTTTTAAAAAGGTTTATTTATTTATTTGAGAGAAAGAGAGAGTACACACACACAAGCATGAGGGGCAGAGGGAGAAGGAGAGAGAATTTCAAGCAGTCTCTACACTTAGCATGGAGCCCAATGCTAGGCTCAGTGTCATTACCCTGAGATCATGATCTGAACCTAAACTAAGAATCAGATGGTTAACTGATTATACCACCTAGGGACCCCATCTATTATCCACTTAATGGATATTTGGCTTGCCTCTCTTATGGCTATTAAGAATAATGTTTCTATGAGGATTCAAATATATGTCTTTTGAACATATATTAACATATGTGTGCCATTTTGTTGGCTATATTCAGAAAAGCAAAATTGCTGGGTTATAGGTATATGAATATTTAACTTTAATAAATATTGCCAAAAAGTTTTCCAAAGCAGTTGTACCGATCTTGACTTCTACCATCAGTATATGGTTGCCCTACAGCTTTGCCAACAGTTGGCACGCTAAACCTAGTTCATTTTAACCATTCTGGTCAAGGGGTAGTGATACCACACTATGGTCCTAATTTGAATTTTCCTGGTGACTAATGAAGTTGATTATATTTTTATCTACTTATAAGCTATTTGGCTAGCTCTTTGGTGAACGTTCTATGCAAACATTTGTTCTTTGTTCTACTAGTTTATATTTTCCAACCTGTGGTTGTTTTAACTCTTTTATTAGTGTCTGTTGATTAATAGAAGATCTTAATTTTAGTGTAGTTCATTTTAGCAATATTTCCTTATAGACAGTGCTTTTTAAGTTCTTTTCATGTTTTCCATAAGATGTTTGCCAATAAAGTTGTTTAATTGCTCACATATTCTTGGTCAAAATATCTAAGGCTGAGAACCAAAAGAAATTTGGATATGTATCTTATACTAAGCCATTGCAACTTGACTTGCATTACATAATGTGAAAATAATTTCTGAGCACAGTAATAAAGAAATCGTTTATGAAATCATAAAAAGCTCAGATCCTGGAAAAAATTTTTCCTTTCATCACTTTTGTGTTACATTTGGTACAGGGAAAAAAATAATGTGTTGCTAGAATATCTTCAGTTTCATATTTTTTCTAAGGGTGAAAAATCAGAGAGTAAATAATCTCACTGTTTATCTAGTATCAGGAAAGGGTCTGCTCATCTTTGCAAATTGCATAACTTAAACATCATCAACATCCAGATATAACTTGAAACTCATAAATTCCTTGATTATTTCTACCTAGAATAATGGCTTCCATGAAAATGAACAGGCATACCAGTTTTCTGCATTTCCATCTCTCTGTCCTTTTTTAAATGAGGATATTAGTCCAAAAAGTTATGTCTTATGCCAAAATTACTCAGCTATTTGAAAGAAATTATCCTAGTTAGTGTTAAATAAATATTATTATTTATCAAGTTAATATAAATTACTACAAATCAATATTGATATTAACTATATATTTCTCCCTTTAAACTTTTATTTTTAAAAAGTTTTCTGCAGTAAACTAGACAAACATTTTTTTTAAGTTTCTATTTTTTGTTCCCCTGTTCATTACATACATAGTTAAATGATAAAAAACTTTTTCAGAAGATCTGATGTTTTTTCTGGAAGCCCTAACTGTGAGCAAACTATCCTTCAGGGGATTGAAAGGGAGTTTTGCCAGCTTTAAGCTTAATAACACCAATATTTCTTTAATGTTTAAATGTTAGTATTCTAAACCAATTCACACACCAGAGATTTATTTATCTTGATTATTAAAGAATGTCATAGGAGGTTTTTTTATTGATATTTATTTTATTTCAGGGAAATGCTCTATACCCTTGAACTTTTGTTGTACATATTATTTAAATATTTCAATTAATTTTTCTCTCATTTAGCTCACATTTGAAAGCTATTTCAGTCCACATAACACACAGAACCAAAAAATGTGTAATCAGTCCTTACCACAAATCTGTGTCCTACATTCTAAATAAATTACTCAGGGATACAAAACAGAAACTAGTGGACACATCTGGAGTGACACAAAGAAGTGCAAATGCCCTGAAGCTCACAGTGCATCTGGAGCCTCTCTGAAACCATGGAGAACCTGAAGAATAGGGATGAATGCTTGGAATCAAAACAGAATGGAAACTAAAGATAATGGAAGACAATCAGACCAGCCTCTAGAACAGTGAATCACTGTCTGAAGAATAGGAAATCAGAGTAGAGATAAAATTCCAGGTTCTTAAGTACAGTACTCTTCCAGACTCACTAAAAATAACTTTTTAAAAAATTTATTTTTTTTTCAGTGTTCCAAGATTCCCTGTTTATGTACCATACCCAGTGCTCCATGCAATATGTGCCCTCCTTAATATCCACCACCAGGCTCACGCACCCCCCACCCCTCCTTCCAAAAACCTCAGTTTGTTTCTCAAGAGTCCACAGTCTCTCATGGTTCATCTCCCCCTCCGTAAAAATAAAAATAACTTTTAAGAGCAATCTATGTGGGCAAAGCCATACTTAATACAATGGGATAAAGGAAGGGAATGTTACTAACTCCAAGTTACACCATTGTTCACTGGATGAAGTAGCTTACTTTATTAAGAGTGTGTATATGACATCATTTCCATTTAGTTCATCAATTATGTATTTGCTATTGTATGCAAGGCTCTAAAACTGATGTACAGTTACCCACTATAGATCTTTCAGATTAATTTTAAAAAGGCAAGCAAGAAGAAGAAGAAAGAAGAAACTACTTTATTAATTAAAAACCACTCTATTTCAGAAACTGTGCCTTTTTTTTAAGATTTTATTTTTAAGTAATCTCTATATCCAACACGGGGCTTGAATTTACAATCCTGAGATCAGGATTCGTGTGTTCTACTGACTGAGCCAGCCAGGCCCCCCTGTGCTGGGTTCTTTGTGTACTTTCTGCCACTTAGTTATCATAATCATGGGAAGGAGGAGGTCTTTTTCTCCCATGTTACATGAGAATGAGTCAAAGTTCCATGAATTTAAGTGACGTACCCTAAATCACAGAAACTAGAACCCAATTCTGTCTGACTTCAAATAACTCTTCACTACACCAAGCCATACCTCTGAGTGGCTAAAAAGCCATGCCAATAAAGTGCTACAATGATACTATATAGCAAATAACACAAAATTATAAATGACTAGTAAGATACAGGTTTTCTAAGAAACAACTTTCCCATAGGCTGTTGGAAGATAAATAAAATTAGACAAAATGATAGAAGGAAAGTCTTTAAGAAAGGTCTATTAGAAGAACAGAGGTGAGAAATTAAAGGAAATCTTAAGAATTAATTTTTTTTAAATCTCAAAGAAACAAAAGATCAATTCACTGAAACTTAGGACAACTGGTTCCCTCACACCCCTACTCCCTCTCTACGTCTTTCCACACTGCTGCTAGAGTAGTAATCTTGAAAAACATGAATATGGCAGCTCACTCCTTGTTTTAAAATTCTTTCCTGACTGGTTTGGCCTTTAGGGCAAAGTCCACACACTGTAAACATCTCCCAGGCCTGAAGGATATGGGCCTCATTTGTTGTCACTCCACATTTCTGCTATAGGAATCCTCTTTTTGTTTCCTTAGAAGCAGTACATTCTTCTCAGCCTCAGGTTCTAACACTGTTCCTCTGCCAGAATTTCTCTTTTTCCTCCCATCTGTGCACTTGTTCAAAACCTATTTTTCTCAGGCTCTACACCCCTTGAAGGCAGAGTTCACCCTGCCATATCTGCTACATTGGTCAGACCTAGCTGACTCTTATTTTAATCTTTCCACATAATGTATGTAATTACGCATTATGAAAGACCCTTTGGAAAGTACCGTGCATGGGGCCTGAAAGCCCTGGCATAGCTTGCAACAATTTTTCTTTGTCTCAGGAAGAAAAGGAATTGAAGAACTACTGACTATTGTTCTCAAGCAAGGAACAGCGATATTTCTGGATTTCTGGGATCCTTCTAAAAGAGCGCAAAACTATAAAAGGGAAGGGTCTATGTACTGTACATAAAACCTCTGCATCCAGCCATTTTGTTGAGGAATTATGATTGTTTGGATTGAGAGAAACCAGAACCAGATGAGGTGGGAATATTGTGAACCAAGATCACTGAGAACTTGTTCATTTCTGCCAAGATGACAGAATTAAAAAAGGGTCAGGATACTCCCCAGAAAGCCCAGAAAGCATTGCTCAGGTGGACTGATAAACGTTTGATGATCTAAGCAGCCACTCCACCATCTTCTCCTCCATTGCCAGGTAGGGAAACCAGCTCTGGGAGTCAGGTTAGGTGTCCAATTAAAGCACACCATATTGATGCAGGGGACAGACATGAAGATGGCAACAGCAATTATATTTGTATCATTTAAAATTGAACATAAAAAGACCACGAGCCCTATGGCCACATCTGTCTTTAAATGTAACATGACTTTTTGACAGATTGCAATATAAAAAAATCAAAGTAGTCTTACCCAGAGATGAGAGGCAGCCCTAATTTGGGTAAGCTGCAGATTACTAGGTATTTAGTCTACAGTAATTCTTTCATAAATATTTGTCAGATTAATAAATAAATGAATCAACAGAAGTGATGTCAACCTAATTGGGTATTTAAAAAATGGCTTACACATAGTAACTTGTTAAATCCATAAATATATTGAGTCATTCAAGAATAACCTAAATACACTGTTGTCATAAAAGTACTGGCAATTTCAATGTGTTTTCAAGCATGATGTTTAATCTTTTCAACCAGACAAAATCTTAATTCATGGATGATCCATACCACTCCTTAGTAATATGGTTTTAATTTATTTTTATTTTATAGTCCAAGAAGAATTGGATTTGCTTGGATAATTTATTTTCTGAGCTATACATTTGTTTTTGTAGGAGATGGGATAGATGTGAAGGACAAATGATCTATTGCAGAAAGCTTGGGGTATTTCTACAAACAAGTGAGTGGCAGAGATCTCATTTAGTCCTGCTTCTTTGAACTCATATCTACATAGAATAGAGAGACATGATATGAAATTATGATGATTTACTTTATAGAAAGAGGCCATTTATTTACTTATTTTTGTTGGTTTTGAGAAGCCTCAAATGTCACTAAAAATAAAAAGTCAGTAAAAATAACTGAATTGTTACGCTATAACATAATCAGAGATACTATTATGTTTAATGGTATTGGGTTGCATCTGCAGATCAGAGACTCTTCTTTTATTAAAATTAAAAGTAATAAAAGCAACTGACATTCATTGAATACTTATTATGTGCCAGCACTTTTCTAAAGGCTTTATTAGATGAATTAATCTAATCTTCATCTCAATTCTGAGAGAAAGGTACTTATGTCATCAACCTTTTTTTATAGATGAAGAACCAAAGACACAGCAAATTTAAATAAGTTGGTTGAGGTTACTCAAACTCATGACAGAGTTGGGATCTGAAACTAGATCTGTCCTAGTATAAATGTTACCAACTCCATTGCATATCATAAAAATTCCTCTTGCAAGAACAAATATAGATCTGAAGTTGACTAACATCTCTAATATTTTCTTCATCAGACCATTTAGAAAATAAACTTTGAATTTGGGGAAAAAAAAAAACAATGGAAGGTTGTCTGGGTGGTTCAGTGGTTAAGCATCTGACTCTTGGTTTTGGCTCAGGTCTTGATCTCAGGGTCACAACTTCAAGCTCTGTGTTGGGCTCCACACTGGGCATGGAGTCTACTTAAAAAAAGGGAAAAAAAAAAAAAAAGAACAATGGAGAATGTCTTTTCTAGAGCATGTGGAATGAGTTGTGAGCATGAGAGTAACCTATCCCCTAAGTTTAATGATTGTTTTTAAACTAAGAACCCATTTGATAGTTTATCAACTCATCCAAGATCAAGATATTATCAGATTGAACCATAACAAACTGTTGCTGTTATAGGTCAAACCTGGTCAACTACTGATCACTTCATATGGTTCAACCTAGCTTTCATTTTCTCTCTCTGGCACTTCAACCCGGAGTAGTTACAGTTAACAATGCAAGTTAAAATTTCTATTTGCAAATCTAGAATTATTTAGGAACCAGCAAAGCCTGGGGAAAACAGGAGACACAACCACTGTATTCAAGGAACTTAGAATAAAGTCAGACATGAAACAAACAGGGTCAAAGTAACAAACAAATAATTAATAAATCATCAATGGAGTTTTAGATGGAAAAAACTACAGATATTTGAGCAAGTGCCAGGATGTGAATTTTGAGAGAAGAGACTAGTGGAAAAGGGTTACACAGTTGTTCAAGTCAGGAAGAAAGCATGATAATAAGCAGTCAGTTGGGGCCATCATGAAGTGTGAAATATGTGGAGTCCAGAGAGAAAAAGGACCAATTGGATCTGGATTCAAGGATTCCAAGAGGAGACTGTGCTGGACAGTAAGAAAAAGGAGGTGAAAGTGGGAGGAGAAACCTGGCCTTGATTTTGCCAAGGTTGCATTTGGCTTTTCCTTGAGAATCTGTGATTAAAACCACATGTTCTCAGAGGATTAAACTGGTTAACAGGCACAGTATAAGAGACTGGGCAGAGTAATTGATGAGAAGTCCAGCTAAATGGTTCACAGCCAAGTGTGAGGGCCAGGGTCAGGGCAGGGAAAATGAAAACAATATTTTGATTTCAACACATTGATTGAAGACACAGTTTGAATGAAGATGTATGTAATGGGATTTGATTTCTGATTTGACTTATTCATGGTGTTAAAAAATGGTTCTAAGATATTGGATTAAGAAATGAATTAAGAAAAATGGGGTTTTACTATTTAAAAGATAAGTAAAAAGGAGAAGGGTAAAAGATTGGAAAGATTGTTTATTCTAATAAGTATATAAAGTAATAAAACTTATTTACTGCCCACTGTCTTGAGTATTAAGTACTAAGGAATGTAGAAGTACACATGTATATGCAAACACACATGCATATGTATTACATTCACTTAACCCTTAAAATAATACTGCAAGACAAGTATTAATATTTCAGTTTTATAAGTAAAGAAATGGAGATTCAAAGAGGTAAAATAATTTCACCTGAGTTGTACATCACAAAATATTTATGACTTCTAAGAACAAACCTCTGCTCTTTCATCTTTCACCCAAATGGGATTTGAAATGACATCTGAACCTTCAAGTGACCATATCTTAAATACAGCATGGAATAGAAGTTGTGCTAGAATGAGAAGTGAGAAGTGAAGACTGAAGCATTGAATTTGGAGGTCATCAGGATTAGGTGAGCTTTAGAAGAAGGTGATCACTCAGGATTTAGGAATATAGGAGGAAGAAAAGAAAAGAAAACTAAAATCCCAGAAGTTACTTAAAACAATGGATAGGAAGTTCGGAAGGCAGGTCAGGAAAGGCAGGAGGACCAGTGAGTTAGAGTGTTGGAGAATTCATTATCATGTGTTCAGTTATTTATTCAACAGTAGGTGTTGAAAACTTAAAAACCCCCAATTCATGACAACCACTGCAACTCTAGTAGTGAACAAGTCCAGACATGCCCTCTGTCTCCATGGAAGTAGGAGAGGGAGAAGACTGAGTTCATCTGGTAATACCTCCAGTTGTAAGGTTTTTTTTTTGGTTTTTTTTTTGTTTTTGTTTTTGTTTTTTATTAAATACCAGCTGCTGTGATAGTTTGTGGTAAATGCTGCACCTGGGATGGAGTGGGAGGGGTCACAGAAGGCTTCCTTGAGAAAGGGACAAGTGAGTTGAGATATAAAGGTACAGTGGAAGTCAAACAGGTAGAAAGTATTCTAGGCAAAGGTTGCTGCTGAGTAGAAGGAGAACATGCTCAAAAGACAATGTCAAAAAGGAAGAGAAACTGGTTTGCCTGTCTGGCTCAGTCAGTAGAGCATGTGACTCTTGATCTCTGGGTTTTGAGTTCAAGCCCCACAATGGTGTGGACCTACTTAAAAAAAAGAAAAAAAGAACAGGAACTTGGTGGGTCAGGTAGAGGCAGGGGTTGGGGATAGGGGATAAACAATGCAAGGTTAGAATCCAGGAACCCTTAGGGTCTCAGGAGGACTCCCCTTTTTCTGGATCAAGTACCTTTGGACAATGAGCTGATCAATCCTGGGCTTTCAGAGTCTTGGTTCTTCCAGACTCATAGCTGTAAGGTTTTTTTGGTTTTGTTTTTGTTTTCATTTTTAAAGATTTTATTTATTTATTTGACAGACAGAGATCACAAGTAGGCAGAGAGGCAGTCAGAGAGAGGAGGAAGCAGGCTCCCCGCTGAGCAGAGAGCCAGATGCTGGGCTCGATCCCAGGACTCTGGGATCATGACCTGAGCCGAAGGCAAAGGCTTTAACCCACTGAGCCACCCAGGTGCCCCCATAGCTGTAAGGTTTTACAGGCGAGATAAACACGACACCAGGTGAGGCAGGCGCAAGGCAAGATTTATTAAAGGTGCTCTTGGGCAAGGTTCCAAGACTCTGGAGAGGAGAGTCAGGAAAGTTGCACCTGGAGGGGGTGGAGTGGGTCTTTTATCTGGGTTAAGACAGGGCATAGGTTCACAGCCATATGAGGTAAGTTATTCGGGGATTGGAGGGTCGAGGGTGTCCTGATGTTCCTGTTTCTTGCATAGGTATCAGCTTACTTATGATGATGTGTCCTCGGCATAGTCCTTTGTGTGGGAGAATCATGGGTTAAGGAAGAGGGCGACCTGGAAGATGATGGGCCGATGGCCATTTTTATTGTTCCTCTTGCATTCCCAGAGCCGCCCACCCAACAATAGCCATGGAGGCAGCGTTTATTTTCCCCCTTCCATTTTTTTTTTAAAGATTTATTTATTTATTTATCTTAGAGAGAGAGAAAACATGCATACTGCATGAAAGTGGGGAGTGCAGAGGAAGAGAGAATCTTATTCAGGCCTCATGCTTAGTCTGGAGCTTGATCTCATGAGCCTGAGAGCCTGACCTAAGCCAAAATCAAGAGTCAGACTCTCAACTGACTGACCCACCCAGGACTCCCAGGCAGCTTCTACCTGTACCTGACTACAAAAGAATTTCTGCGCTGGTACCTCACTGACTTTCCCCACAGTTTCATTTGATGATAAATAAGACCTATCACCAGAAACTACTATAATTTTTAACACCTAAAAATTATTACTATGAATTTTATTAATTAAATTGCCACTTTAAATTAAATTACAATGTCAGTAGAGAAACTTGGCCTACCATGGCTGACATAATGTACCTAAAAAGGGTCCTTAAAAAAAATGGGTGAATTTCAGAAAATGTTGAGAGAAATCTCTTTCTCAACAATCCCTGACTCTTGTGTTCTACTTTTTCCCTCTTGCCCGTAATTATAAAATGGAGTAGAACTGCAGCAAAATTCAAGTCTTTTTCCCAGGGAGAAATAAAACTCCATAGCCCTTTCTACCTCTGTATTCATATAGTGGGGAGAAGAGCAAGATGGGGGTATTGCTCAGAACAGTACTGTACCCCTATGTCAGTGTGCTCAGCAAAATCCCCAGTGTTACATGTATTGTCATAAAAACCACAGTTTAAGGAAGCCACACTTGCAACAAGCAAATGGACTCGGGGGAGCAGAAATTCACACGGTTGATACATTCCGTATCCTTTGTTAAAAAAAATGTCTTGGTCTCCTAGCAACATTGTAGGGAAATCCATCAGGGGTATGAAATTAGATGGCCATGTAGGCGGGATACCTGTAGAGTGTTCAGTTTTATGAAAAGCTTTCACTAAAAATTATATACATTATGCAAAATTCTACAGTAATATAAGTGAAGGCAGAAATTGTTCAACTCCTCCACAAGCAAATTCAGGGTTCTAACAGTACCCAGTAGCTAAGGGTCTACAAAGTAACAGGGGGAAAAAAATGAAAGACATTATGTGGGATGCCAAATTGGTTAGCCATTCATGGTAAGGGAGAATTTCCTCCTCCTCCTCCTCAAAAAAAAAAAAAAAAAAAAAAAAAATTCAGGACGTCCTGATATAGACTCTTCTTTTGTAAAAACCTTCTCCCAACTTGGGAGGTGGAGGGAATGATACATTTTTCTCCTGTAAATAAACAAACAAGTGAATAAGTAAGTTAGAACTACACAATTCAAGAGTATAAATCACCAAGGCCTGCACTTTGTCGATAGCAGACAAGTCAAATCCCAGCTTGTGCAGTCCTGCTTCCACTTACCTTCTTACTCATAGTGTTTGAAGACCAGCTACATATTATTTTCATGTGGTTTTTTATATCCTTGAATGTATTTATATGCTTTATACCAGTTCTTTTAAGACATTTGTCTGCCCTGATATCACTTCTGCCATTTGTGTTCTATCTTATTGGTATATTAATTCTTCTGGTTATAGGTTATACTTTCCTGCTCCTATGCATGGCTGGTAGTTATTACTTGGGTTCCAGACCTTGCGAATATTACATTGTTGAGTACTGGATTGTGTCAGGGACTCCCCCTGTTCCCTGACCGCCTTTGAGGAGTATTAGATTTTGTTCAGGCAAGTGATATATTGCCTGAGAAACCAGATCATTTTCAAATTTATTTAAAAGCTTTGTTCCAATGAACCCAGGACAGTCTTTCATTCTGGGCATAATTCCGCCCGATTACTAAAGTGTGATCTTTTTGAGGACTGTATATAATGACTTGTGTATTATGAGGTCTCTCTACTTTTGTTGGTGGGAACACAAACTACTCCCAGTGTAGACTCAAGATTATTCTACTTTCTGGGGCACCTGAGTGGCTCAGTTGGTTCAGCATCTGACTCTTGATCTCAGCTCAGGTCTTGATCTCAGGGTGGTAAATTCAAGCCTTGTATTGGGCTCCACTCTGGGCATGGAACCTACTTTAAAAAAAAAAAAAAAAGATTGTTCTACTTACCACTTTTACTGCTTTCTGGTGTGCTTTTCCTCAGGACTTGGAGAATTTTACCCCATGCATATTCAGATCCATGTAAAGCCTAAATGGGAGCCCTCTGTAGATTTTGGGAACTCTCTCTGTAAGCAGCTTCGTCCTCTTTGATACTCTACATCACAAACTCTTATTTCTGTGTCTTCAATTCAGTGATACCTCTAATCTCAATTTCAGATCTCCCCCTTGTTTCTGGATTGGATGCGGGCTCCAGGAAGTAAGCTTGTGTGGTCACAGAAATTACCTAGTTAGCTTCACCTCCATCTTCAATCATGATCTGGACTGCCTGTCCCCAATGATTATGTGTTATCAATTTTGCTGGTTATTCTAGTTGTTTACATCAAGAAGGCAATTCTCACAGCAATTAATCCTTCTCAAGTAAGAGAAAAAAGAAGAAACATAAAATTATACTGCCTTTTGTATTTATATACCTGATGACTTTCACTGGTTCTCTTTGTGTTTTCATATAGATTAGAATTATTATCTGGTATCACTACCTTTCTGCCTGAATCCTTTCCTTTAGTATTTCTTAAGGCAGGTTCTGCTAGCAAAAATTCTCTCCATTTTGTTTATTTGAGACTTTCTATTTTGCCTCCTTTTTTGAAAGATAGTTTTGCTGAATAAAAGATTCTTGGTTGACAGTTTACCTTCAGCACTTTGAATATGTCATCCTACTGCTATCTGGTCTTCATTTTCTCTGATGAGAAAGCAGCTATTAAACTTAGTGGGGGGGGTACCTGGCTGGCTCAGTGGGTAAAAGCCTCTGCCTTCGGCTAAGGTCATGATCTCAGGGTCCTGGGATCGAGCCCTGCATCGGGCTCTCTGCTCAGTGGGGAGCCTGCTTCCCTTGCTCTCTCTCTGCCTGCCTCTCTGCCTACTTGTGATCTCTGTCTGTCAAATAAATAAATAAAAATCTTAAAAAAAAAAAACAAAAAATAAAAAACAAAAAACTTAGCGGGGTTTCCTTGTATGTGATGAATCATTTTTCTCTTACTGTTTTCAAGATTTCCTCCTTATTTTTGGCCTTCAATATTTTTACTAGGATGTATCTGACTGTAGATTTCTTTGAGTTTATTCTATTTGGCCCTTGTCAAGCTTCTGGGGTCTATAGGTTAATATTTACCATCAAATTTGGTAAGTCATTGCTATAATTTTTAGAATTTTTTTTTCCCTTTCTCTCCTCTCCTTCTGATACTCCAATTATGCATATGTTGGTGCACTTGACAGTGTCCACGTGTCTCTGAATTTGTGTTAGTTTTTCTTCATCCTTTTTTTCCCCGTTTTTCAGATTGTGTGATCTCTGTGGATCTGTCTTCAAAGTCACTGAATTTTTGTTTAAGATTTTATTTATTTATTTGACAGAGAGAGAGAGAGAGATCACAAGTAGGCAGAGAGGCAGGCAGAGAGAGGGGGAAGCAGGCTCCCTGCTGAGCAGAGAGCCTGATGTGGGCTCGATCCCAGGACCCTGAGATCATGACCTGAGCAAAGACAGAGGCTTAACCCACTGAGCCACCCAGGTGCCCCTCAAAGTCACTGAATTTTAATGCACAAGTCCCTCTAGTAGTTATACTTTTCAATTCCAGAAATTTCATTTGGTTCTTTTTAATGATTTTTACCTCCTTATTAGTATTTTATGTGTTGAAATACCATCATTAAATCTTCCTTTAATACTTTAATTATGGTCTCTTTTAGTTCTTTCAGTGTAATTACCATAGCTGCTTTAAAGTCTTTATCTGCTAAGATGAGCATCTAGGCCCCTTAAAATTCATTTTCTATTGCTTAATTATTTTATTTTTCTTATATATAGGCCATACTTTCCTAAGGTTGTTTTGTATGTCTCATAAAATTTTTGTTAAAAAGTATACATTTAGAAAATATATTGTAGCAAGGTCTAGGAACTGATTCCTCCCAAACTGAGCATTATTACTATTGGCTTGATGGTTTGTTTATTTGTTTAGTGCCTTGGTTCAGCTGATTCTGGGAAATCTATTTTTCCCACAATACACACTATTCTATGTCCTTGCCCAGATTTTTTCCCCATTATTTCAATCTTTTACTATGGCTATTTAGGGATCACCCTTAGGTCAGCTAAAGCCTCTTATTGATCAAAGGTTGTTCTTAAGCCCTCTTAATCAGTTATATTTTTATCCTTTACTATGGAATATGTATGTGTGGCTTGGAGGCTGCTATCATAGCTCAGAGATTTTACAGGGAATGCCTATGTTTAGCCAGGAACCTGAGGGTTGGAAGCTCTCTCTCTGATCCTTTCTGAGAGGGTGCAGCTGTGGGCATGCACATAGACTTCCACACTGCCAGGGATGGAAGTAATTTTATTTTTAAATCTGACTCTCTAGGAGTGGCTCTTACTAGAGTAGCTAATTATTTAGTTAGTGTTCAGTGTTTGGGGGAAGGATCTGCCCTGTGTTAATGGGTCTGTGTATAGCAATGTTGTAAATAAAATAGTCCCATCTCTTTGAAATATCATAAATCATACTGTAAAAGTTTTCAGGAAATTTTTCTTAACAAAGTTATAAGGATAGAAAAATGCCATGCCATCTAATATTCCTTCATAGATAAAAGTATGTTATTAATATTTTCTAAAAGGAAACATTCTTTCATCTTAATTAGGATATTTAAGTAGTTCTCATTTTTTTTTGTGCAGTGAAGACTATCTATTTTCACACTGATTTTTCTCTTATTGTTTTTGAATGTATTTTATGCAAATAAAAATAGCTGACTCACAGCATCTTCTTATATGATATTTAAAAATTTTTCTTGACTACTTAAAGCATGGAAATGGATTTTCCCAGTTTGATTATAGAAGATTACATAGTCCTTTTAAAATATTTTAACAATGCAGAAAAGGAAAAAAAAAATCACTTGAAATATCACATTGAAAGAAAACCACAATTAACATTTTAAGAACATGTTTCCAGGTATTTCAGAGATCTGTAAATAAGTTTTGATGTTCTTTTGCAACTTCTTTTTCACTCACCTGTACCTGTGCTAACATTTCCTTATCAATAAATATAGATATACAGCATCTATTGGGGAAAGTGTTTGGTTGATTTTTTACCACAAATGTAGAGTTGTAATAATACACCTCCACTCAAAGCACTCTGTCATCATTAGCGAATGCAACATCCGTTTTGGTTCTTTTTATTTTTACCTTCATTCTAAATCCCTTTTCTCTTCTATTCCTCTTACAAACATAATGCTTATAATAAATTTGACATATATCCTCATATGTATGTATCTCTATAAAACATATAATGTTGGTTTACAGGAAAATTTGTATACCTATTTATAGGTGTATATATATAATATTATTACATATTACATTATAAATTTTTATATATTATATATTTAAGTCAGTGTATATTAAATATATAATATAATAAATATATATTATTAATATATGTTAAAAATATACTATAAATTGTATATAGTATATACACCTACAAATAATTATACAAATGTACCTAGAAAGCAACATTATATTTTTTATAAAAGTACATAAGTAACCAAGGATTTATGTCAAATATATTATAGATAGTGTATATGTATATATTATATATATATAAAATATATACAATAGGTGAACACATGTGTTTCTGTATTATTACATCAGCAAATAGCAATATACACAAGCACAAAGTACACTAACACAGCTGAATGTAACAAGCCACACAGGAACACATTATTGTTCATCATCCCCATTCACATATTTTTCCTTTTGACCCATTTTGGTAACAAGTGCCATCTCAAAAGTGCTTTTGTGTGATTCTGCCTCACCATTGTAGAAAAAAAGCAAACATGAGTCAGAGGACTGTTTCTTTGTTGTTTCTAATTTTGTTCAAAATCTGAAATGGTCTCTTTGTCGGCAATTTGTGAAGATGTCTCTCTGTCCTTGACTGTTTAACTTGGTTTCTCCCCTTTTTCACACCTCTTTAAATCAGGCAACACTCTTCTTATTTCAACATAAGGATCTATATTTTACAATGGTATTTTCAAAAAGGTATTAATTAGAAATTTAACTTGTCTTTTTTAAGTGTTACCAGTATTTTTATTAGAAGTTTTGTTGTCTATGTCAGAGTTCTTTTTATAAAATTGCAAAGCTTTAGAGGGGACTATCTTAATCTTATTTCTCCCCTGAGCTCTATTACTGTTAGGGCATGAATTTGCAGAGGTATTATTTATTTCAAAGCTCATATATTATATTCGCCCACAGATGGGCCCCAATATTACTTTCAATCTATGTTCACTTACGTGCCCCCTTGAAAACTTGTGGTATTTATAGGACTGAATTTGCAGAGTAACACATTAAGTTAATACCCAAGTTTACTGTACACTGACAGATTTATCTTCAGAATCACTATACTGTTCATATTTCCACCAATGTTTTCATATATCTTAGTTTTTAACAGCTAAATAATATTCATGGAAGGAGGTACTATAATTCAATTACCATTCCTCTACTTTTGGATCTTTGTGTTATTTCTAATTTTTTATATACTAAACCTCATAGGTATTCATCTTTCTCTGTAAATCTTTGTCCAGTGTTGACTCTTTTTTAAAGATAATTTCTTGAAAGTGTGGAAATAGTGGAAGATAAAATTACAATTATATAATGCTTTTGATGCACATTGCCAAATTGCTTCCCAGAAAGTTTGTACCAGTTAGAGTTCCCATCAGAAATCTCTCACATGTTCATTCACAAAATATTTATTAAGTGCCTCATATTTTCCAGGTACTGTTGGAGCCTCTGGGGATTAGACAAAGAATGATTTCTATTCTTCATGGGAGTGGGAGAAGAAGCTAAGGAAGGATATAATTTCAGTTGGGAACTAACTTCAGGTGGTCCCCACAGGAAGCTCTGTACACAAATTACAGGGGGGAATTAGTCCCCCCTGAGGCATGAGGTTAGGCCATCCGTCATCCATGTCTGCTGAGGTGGAGAACGGGGTGTGGTTTGCTGGGCAAAGAAGTCCTCCACTGGTCAAAACCAATTCTTCATTAAAGGAAGCAGTTGTGTTTTATTAGCTGCCACCACTCACAGAGGTTAGGATTGAAGGGAGCTGCCGGTGAAGGGGATCTGGGTGAAGTACTGCTTTTCTATGAGTAAGAACTTGGCCCAAGCTAAAACCTCAAATTTTCCTTAAGTTAAGAACTCTTGACACTCTCTCTTTCAACATGAAGGACGCTGAACAGACTCATTTTCATTTCTTTATTATATTTAACTTCCAACAAATAAGAACTTCACAACTGTAGGGTCTCCTGAAGCTACTCTCACAACCATTTGTCAGTGCTTTGACCTTCAGTGAAAATCTGAAACAACTAGGGGAAAATTTAGAAGTCCATCTACTCCATCCTTCTCTTTCAGAGTAGATAATCTTCATTCCATCCTAGGTAGAGAGGAATTTGGGGCTGTCATACTTCTTCAGACCAAAATCTAATTTTATTTCCACTGGGTATGTTCAGTATGTAGAGATGGGCAATAATATCTCTCCAATTCTAGGTAAGGAAATATAAATGAGACTCTGTTAGGAGACAGAAGACAGTGTCATAGGTAGAGAGACCAACCAGTTGGGTATCCTGGAACTGAAGGCTTTCCCTGGACAGGACCCAGAGCTTTCATCCCAGGAAAATCAGAACACTTGGTCACCTTAGGTCTCAATTAAAAACTCACATTTTATTAATATTTGTTGTAACAAATTATAATTTTCCACTTTTCCCCAATGGTTTGTAATATATTTATTATAACTTTATTATTTATAATCAAAAGAAATTTACCCAAAAGTTCATAGTTCTCACAACAATGTACCCTTAACCTACAAACTTATTCTTAACCCAGAATTTTTAAAATTATTAGAGCTACAAATATTGCCAAATGTAAAAGAAATCAAAGGTAAGGCAGCCTCGAACAGTATAAATGACTTAAAATTTGACAATTTCACTCTAAATAAGTGAGAGATGGTCAGACAACTAGCTACTCTAGTTCTAGCCTTTTTTCAATACTACATTCTCCGACTAGCAGATTTTGTAAAGGTGTCTCCATCTATCCCTGAGTCAAATGTCAATGTACAGAACTTTTACTTGTTGGCTTCTATCGCCATACTGATTGCCAAATGCACAGGGAATTTGTGGTTGCAGAAAAGCTAGAAAGAGAAAAATCAAGGAGAATAGAAACTAGAGAGAAGAGAAGGGCCCACGGAGGTGGACCAACAGACACATTTTTAGGAAAAGAAGTGCTGAGCCTGAATTCTCAATTCACTTTAGTTTCTCTGTTTCCACCTCCAGCAAAGTCTTTCATGGGCACATATGTTGCCTGGGTTGTATCTTACAGAATCTAAAAAATAGGGTTTAGTTTCACTTTAAGATTGACACTGTTCAACAGAAGGACAACTGGAATAGTAGGAAAAACTGTTCCTACAACTGGAATACTTCAGTGGGCAAAGAAGCTCAGGGCCAGAGATAACCATGAAAACAACTCAAAGAAACATTTGGAATATGCTTTCCAGAACCTATGGAATGGGTTTTCAAACAACTTTACCTGAGCATTAAGGGGTAGGGACAGGAAGTTAGTTGGCATCTGGGTAACAAGTACACATTTTGACTCCCGAACACTCAGGTATAATTTATCCTGAGTGCATTTTCCATTCTGCCTGAGATTGACTATTTCTGCAGAAACAAGTTTTTGCTGCAGTCAGCACATCAGAAGAGCCAGGCTCTGCGTGTGTGGACATGCATGGGCTTCCTCACTCTATTGCCCCCTGCTTGTCTGCTGTTTCAAATAAGGTACAGTCTCATTCTGTATCAACCCCATCTTCCCACTACCCAATACCTCCATCTATATTTTTTAGAAACCGGGAAGATGAAATGAACTTAACATGGAAAAAAATCTTCTACAACGTCTGCTGTGAAATAGAAGCACTCTTTGTTGACGGGCTTAGCGACCTTACACAAATTGAGTGATGGCTCTGAGAAAATATGCAGCATGGAAACCAACCAGCAATGTTGTCAATCTGTTCTTCCCTGATAGATCAAGGACAGAATGTCAGCAATTCATTTTGGGGAGTCACAAAAATTATAGATGAGGAAGCTTACTTGATACAGGAACCTTATCAGGAGATGCAGGTTGTTACCAGCAGTGGAGGAGAATAACTGGTATACTTGCAAATGACGAACTTTATCATACGCTTCACTGCATTACCATGAACACTCTCTGTGAGCCTTTCACCAAGGCCTATTTGTGCTTATGCATCCTTCTGGAAGCATTTATAAAGTAGAAAAGTTGAAATCAACTTTGACACTAATATCAATCTTGAACATCTTCCAAAACCAAAGCTGATTTATTTTCCTGGGAGAGAATCATGAGAAGGAAACTGATAGTTGCCATTAGGTCACCTACTCAAGTCTCTGGGGACAGCTCATTTCAATATGCTTGTTTTTCATTGTATGTTATTAGAACATCACGAACAACAATGCTTCTACAACTTTCTAAAGAAAATTCGTGCAAATGTAAGTAAAGAAAAGTTTCTCAAATAGGATAACTTTCTCTTTCACCAATTGCCATAAAAATAATTTTCTTTTATTCTTTGTTAAACTCTATCATGCCCATTCCAAGTCTTTCAGACATTTCGAAAGGCTTTTCCTTCTCCCAGACATTAAATTCACTCTAAAGAGAAAACAAGCACAACATATACAGTACATTGATTAGTCTGGTATCAAGATGCTTATCTATAGCTCTATAGGATGTGTAATGCTTAAAGTAGAGATATTACCCCTCCTCTCCACTGACACTTACTTTCTTGGATATAAAATGAAAATATAATTTTTCTTACTTTTTTATTTAGTGAAAACATTCTAGAATCCAGACTTTCAAACTTCTTAATATTTTTAATAATTGCAATCTAAGTCACTCTCCATCTCTCTCTGGACCTCATCCTTACTCCTAGATACTAGAAGAACCAGGAGGAATACAGAATAAAGAATTATTTTTATTAGGTAGACCTGACTTCTAAAGGTTTGACAAATGGATGGTTGGAGGTAAAGGTATCAGGGCATAAAGGGAGAGATTCATGTATTCATTCATAGAACTGTATCAAGGGCCTACAGCGTGTCACGTACTGCAGCAGATGCTAAAGGTGGAAAAATAAACAAGACCCAGGAAACCATGAAAAGGACATGAGCTACAGTGCTGTCAACAGTTGACCCTGTAGTATAGTCAGCGTGCAAAGGAGGGAGGCCTCAATCCTGGCTGAGGGTTTGGGATCCAAAAACTTTCCCTAGAAGTTTCCTAGGTTGAGATTGGAAGCCAGTACATTTTTGCCAGAGAGACAGGGAGAGAGAAGTGAAGTAGAAGAGGAAAACAGAAGCCGTTCCCCTTCAGCGACCATTGCATGCAAGTGGGTCACTGACTTTTCAGGGAATGATCATATAAGCATCACACACATGTTTTTCTTCAGCAGTATTTGTCTTCAGAATTTAAGTCGGGAGCCTTCATTCAATAGGAGTGTTACTTTTTTTTGAGGACCATGAAAACATAGATACTTAGTGACTGCTTAATAATGAAAAAAGAGGGGGCGCCTGGGTGGCTCAGTGGGTTAAAACCTCTCCCTTTGGCTCAGGTCATGATCCCAGGGTCCTGGGATCCAGCCCTGCATCGGGCTCTCTGCTCAGCAGGGAGTCTGCTTCTCCCTCTCTCTCTGCCTGCTGCTCTGCCTACTTGTGATCTCTATCAAAAAAATAAATAAAATCTTTTAAAAAAATAATGAAAAAAGAGGAGCGAGAGACTGTATTGTGATTGTCTTACAAAGCTTTGCCCTTCTTCCTCATTGCACATTAGATAATGGGAAAAACCCTGAGACATTTTCTATCAAAGACAAAATCAGAAGTCACCTTCACCCATTGTCCAGGCTGACATCTGTCCACCTCCAAGGGGTTGCACTGGTCTGTGTTCCTTTAACGTCCCAGGAACGAAGAACATGATGGGTGCTCTTTTCCTGATGCAAATTGTGCCTCTCCGTTTCACTCTAACTGCCTCTGCACTTCAGTGGAAAGAAAGAGAAGACACCATGAAACAGGAGCTATTTGCTACTAGGAGAATCATCTCCCACTCCCCAAAATGATCAGTCAAAAGAAGAAAATAACTTTTTCCTGTTCCTGCTCTCCACATTCCCCCTACTTCCCTAAGAGACTTCCTGTTCGATGGGTTCTTTGGGCTTCTGTGATACTATGGTAAAGAGAGATAATCACCAAAGTAGTGAGTAGGAAAAGGAGAAGGAATTAGCCAAAGCTGGTAAATTATTTTACATGATCAAATGGTGAGGGAAGTCTGGGGAAAAGAGGGGGGAAAAAGCCACATATAATAAGGGTGGATAAGAAAGTGTTTGAGAAGTAAGGGAGGGAGGTGTTGGGAATGCTGCAACATATACTGGAAGTAGCTATATGATGAAAGAGAAGTTAACAGGTGTTCTATAATCTACGTATTTAGACTTGCTAAGTGGTTTCCATGAAATGCTAGTGAAAAGTTGGAAAATTTTAAAAGTCATTTTGATTTCCAAGGCTGTATTTCTTTAGTCACAGCTGTGCTCTGAGATTGGATCTTATGGCTCCAGAATAATAATAATTATGCTTCCTTGACCTGTAAGCTTACTAATCAACAATAGTATTAATTCTACTCCAATACAGTAGTCACAAGCCACATGTGGCTATCGAGTGCTTATAGCATGGCTAGTCAGGGATGAGATGCACTGTAACTGTAAAATACAATAGGATTTTGAAGACCTAGTCAAAAAAATATTAAGGGCAAGAAAGCAAAATACCATTAATAATTTATGCATGAATTACAAGCTGAAATGAGAATATATTGGCTATATTGAGTTAAGTAAAATGTATTATTAATAATTTATCAGCAATTTATCTGTTTCTTTTTCCTTTTTCCTATTTTTTCCAGAGAGAATCTTAAGAAGGCTCCATGCCCAGTGTAAGCCCAATACAGGGCTTGATCTCCTGACCCTGAGGTAAGGACCTGCACCAAAATCAACAGTGGGACACTTAACCAACTGAGCCACCCACACACCCTTCTTTTTCCTTTTTTTAACATGACTACTAGAAAGTTTTAAATTACATCTGGGCTCAAAATGGCAAATTACATAGGTGGATTACATTATCACATTTTTATTGGATAGCAGTGTACTAATTTATCACAGAAACTAACCACAAATAGTAACTAAGCATTCTATAGAGGACACTGAGAGATTTTCTGTGGCTAGGAAACAGTAGAGCTTCGTAGTGAGGTTCATGAGCTCTGGGGTCCATATTTCTGGGCTTACTCCTGGCACTGTCATAGGTGAGTATGTGATTTTGGGTGAAACACTCAACATTTTTAACCTTTGTTTCCTAATCTAAAAAATGGAATTTATAATAGTACCTTCCTCACAGAGTGGTTATACAGGTAAAACATTTACAATAGTGTTTTTACATGATTAGCGTATTAGCTTGTATTCTAAATTACTCTCAGGGAGAGAAGGGTACTAAAATGTGTTGAGTGTTCTTTTCAGTTTTCTTTCATTTATTTTCTTTCTGGAAGTTCCATGGAGGCAGGGGCTTTTTCTGTTCTGTTTTCTCATTTATATATAATAACTAATTCTTAATGATATTTACTAAATATTGAACAAATGAGTCTGGGATGGAAAATCAATTAGTGGGTAGTATTATTACCCCCATTTTAGAGAAGAGGAAATGGAAGTTCACTGAAATTCAGAAGTTAAAATATTAGATGAAGTTACAAAATTCATAAATGATAAAGTCGAGATTTAAATCCAAATTTGCAAGAACATTCAGTCTGTGAACTCAAGAAGCATTCCATCTAGTTGAAGAAATAAAATGTTTCAAATAAAAAAATATTATAATACTATTAGCTTGAAGATGATACTGTTTAAATAACTCAGTCAATGATTACTAAAAATTTCAGTGTAGAAAAACTTCATGTCCAGCAAGTGTGTGCAGGAAAACATTGGAAAGGACGAGATGGAAGTTGAACCTCTAGAGATTCATTAAGTTGGACTGGGTGAGCACTTTGTCTGGGAAAAGGGGTCACTTGTGGCAAATGAACAGACTGAGCAGAGGTATGGAGGCTGAAATCCAAAGGCAGGTTTTGTTTTTTGTTGTTGTTTGTTTTAGATTTTTTAAAAAATTTATTTATTTGAGAGAGAGAACAAGCAGTGGGGAGGGGCAGATGGAGAAAGAAAGAGAGAAAGAAGCAGACTCCCTGCTGAGCAGGAAGCCTGACTCAGGCTCAGTCCCAGGACCTAGAGATCATGACCTGGGCTGAACAGACACTAAACTGACTGAGCCACCCAGGCGCCCCTAAAGGCATGTTTTGAAGCTCTACAATGGATCTTTTTGTCTGGAGAAGATAGTTCATGTAAATTTATTAATAGAATTTAGGCAGAAATAAAGGTGAGATTAGATCTTAGGCTTTGAATGAAGATTCAAGTAAGAAGTTAGAAATTTGGCAAACAAATAGTAGGCAATTTGTCTTTCTTTTTAGCATAGTCAAGATGAGATAGCAGCAGTGTACAAGAAGAAGCAGGAGAGGGATAGTCGAGATGGAGAAATAATTAAGGAGACTTGCAAAATCCAGTCATGTGGTAGTAAAGATAAGAATAAGAAATTTGGAAATAGGAATGGAAAGGAAAGGAACAATTTAAGAGATGTTAAAGACAGATGTTCTAGCTTCAAAGACCCAATCTGGATGGTTAGTCACTAAAAGTAGAATATAGGACCTTTTATTTTCCTATTAAAAAAAATTCATTCTTGATTTCTCTTATCTTGCACATAGCCCACATTTACTTTATTACAAGGTCTAGCCACACTACTCAAAATACTTAATAAATTGAATCCCTCCTTTTATTCCTATGTTTCATCACAAACTCTTATGTTACTTTATA
The DNA here is from genome assembly GCF_010015895.1 of Lontra canadensis. NCBI lineage: Eukaryota > Metazoa > Chordata > Mammalia > Carnivora > Mustelidae > Lontra > Lontra canadensis. The sequence continues at coordinate 105,217,685 of NW_022630995.1, read as the reverse complement.
TTATTTTTTCTTACTGGAGTTATTTTAAGAGATTCTGTGTTAGATAAGAGCATTTGTTCACAATTCTTTCTTTCTCTCTCCTTTTCTATCTTGGCTTCTTGTGGGCTGGATGCCTCTTGTCCTCTAGCCCCCAAATTTCTACCCTTAGATCTAACATTTATTTGTGTCCTAAAGGATGACTAGCTCCTAGTAAAATTGCTCACAATTTTTAGAGGAATTTTAGTGAAAAGAATTCATCTTTTGCATCACAGTTCTGATATCAAATACCCTGTGAAGCCTGTTTGAACTTTCCAAAGCCACATTCTTTCTTCTTATTTTACAATTAATCTTTTAAGAATTTTTTATTGTAAATTGTCTGTATTTGAATGTTTCCCGCATTGATCTGCAATATCTTTGAGACTTGTGATTATTCTTTTTTTTTAATGATTATTCATTACTAATGTTTTTGATGAGGGAGCAGGAGGCTGACTGAGGACAAAGCAAAAGTTGGCACCTTGCACCCCCTCTCCATCTGCTCTCCCTCGGTAATATGTGTAGCATTCCTCAGGCACCTCTGACCGCCATAAGAAACAAATAGTTAACTTGCAGAGATCACAATCCTGCAAGACAGGAGTCTCCCTTGGTTTACAAATGTCCTAGAGATTTACAACAAAGAAGTTACCTTATCAATAGCACAATTTCCAGAGGCAAATAACTCAGTTCCTCAAGCCCTAAATAAAGTTAAATTTCTTCTAAACTCAAATCTCACTAACAAAGACGCTTGATAGTAGAAATGTGAATGGCTTGCTAAAAGACAACATTGATCAAACCCGGATACCAGAGGTCTCCTTGTAGGCCCTCTTTAACATATAAAAACTCCTGTTGAAACCTCCCTTTCTGTCGGGGCAGGCGAGACAAATCCCAGGAACGTGAGGGTAAGAGGATGAAGAAAAGAACTCGAGAAGTAGAGAGATGGGGGCAGGAGGAGCACTGAGGAGGATGTACAACAGTGCTAAGTTTATTCAAAGCATTAAGGCCATATATATAGTGATATTACAATAGGAGAAGCAATACATCTGTGTCTAGTTAAACAACCACGAGTTCCCATAATAAGTTTCACACTTAACTATAAGCAGACCTCGTGACGCCAAATGGCTGATGCCAATACAATTGTTCTGTATTGATACAGCAAACCTGAAAGTAATTTATGGGCTGTACTAGGGCAGCAAGGACAAGCCACGAACTGATGACCCCAACCAAATTGTTCTCATTTGTTTAGCAAGCGTGTGGGAAGTCACGTAGGCGAGTGCACAACACATAGCACAGACCCTTTCTCAGTGCTACTCAACTTTTCCCGTCCTAAACCTTTTGTTAGGTTTTTCGGACTTTAAAGGAGGCACAAGTCAGGGCCTGGTTTGGTCCTCGTCTCAAGCCTTACCGTGGCCTCCCACACCTTTCCTTCACCTTCCCCCAACCACAGGGTACATAGCCTGCCATCCCTCACACCCTGGGGCGGCAGCAGCTCTTCCTCCCTGCCCATGGGTCCTGTCCCTGTGCTTTAATAAACCACCATTTTGCACCAAAGATGTCTCAAGAATTCTTTCTTGGTGACCGGCTCCCGACCTCAGCCCACCGAACCTCACCTAGGTTCTAGAACTTCATCATTTTGATACCTAGTCTTTAAAACAGTATTTGGTACTTTTAGGTCAGTAAATGTCAAAATAATGAATGGCTAACACTGAGATACCTCTTTCTGTATTGTTTTGTTATTTATGTGGAAGTTTTGAATTTCCACATAAATTTTAGCAACATCTTATCAATTTCTACCAAAAAAAATTTTGTTGGACTCTGGGGGAGATTAGGTTGAATTCTGTACACCAAACTCAGGAAAAGTGACATATTATCCACATTGTGTCTTTCATTCTATAAACATATTCTATCTGCCCATTTTCTTCAGTAATGTCACATAATTTTCAATGTAGAGGCTTGGCATATGTTATGTGAAATTTACCCCTAAATATTTTGGTTTTACTGCTTTTTAAAATAATTTTTAAATTTCATGTTTTGTTTGTGAAAACATACTAAAATGCAATTGATTTTTTTTTTTTTTTTTTTTTTTGTATTCCCATGTATCTTGAAGTCTTGCTAAATTTATTTACTAGTTCTGGTGCTGTATTCTATGTACACAGTCATGACAGATTCAGTTCTTTCTTTACATCTTTTTGTTAATTCTTTTTCTTGCCTCAGTACAATGACTAATACTTCCAGTACAGTGTTGGGTAGAAGTGGTGAGAGTGGCTATCCTTGCCTTGCCCAAGTCTAGAACAAGTAGCCGACAGGGTTCAGGATGTAATTATCACTGAAATTTCACATAGAAGCTTAATATAAACTGTAATAAATAAGCTATGGAAAAGGACAGAGGCCTTTCAATAAAGGAAGACAGCTTTTTTTGAAAGAGTAATCACTTAAAAATTCAGAAATCTAAAATAAGTTATTGAGAAGGTCATTAATTAGTACTTGAAAAAACATTCTCTTAATCCTTGTAAATTCTAGAGGATTTCTGCTAAATGGCTTTTTCGCCATCTTGAATAATTTGTAGTACCCTTTTGCCTATTTTTTTGCCCACTCACAAGTTTCACTATAAATGGGAACAAGGCTTATTTGAATGTTCTAGACAAAATGAATGAGAGATATTACAAATGGTGCCAATCGTTGTCATCCACTAGAAATCCAGCCCAGGCTGCACCTCTGAGCAGAACATGTTTCCATGGGGTAGCTGTGAGGATGGGATGATGTTAATGATTCTTCCTGACCACAAATATGGCTGTGTAGAACCTCCTTCTGTTTATTGGGTTGTGCTTATGCTACCATCAAGGCAGGTTGATTTGGGTCTCTCTGCATCATTTAAGCAATGGGAGCCCATACTCTATAGCTTCTGCCTCTCTGCAATAGAGCTCCCCTACATAGCCTTCTGTAAACAGAAATCACCCAGCTCTTGATTGATCAGTATACCCTAAGGCTTTTATTTTAAAAGGCTGGGGTGAGGCAATTTTCTCTTATTTACCAGATGAGAAATTAATTATAATTTTTTTCGTTGCTTTCACTTACTTAAGTGAAAAATAGTATTAACGGAACAGGGTCTCTGTTCAGATACAGTATAAGTGTGCAGTAAGTGTAAGACAGCTGCAGAGGATGGGGTTAAGTCATTCTGCCTCTTCTGTGCCTCCCTGTGGGTTCACAGGTAACCTTGGGGCAAGTCTTCTTAGTTTAGAGAATAGTTATTTGAATGCCCTCCTTCCTTCCTTTGTAATTGTAAAGTAAGGGTCATTCATTGTCTAAACTGGGAGTAAAAATATAATAGACTAGGGATTAACCAAAATCTCTAACCCCCACAATCCAAATCAGGGAGTTGGTGAATTGATTTACCTCATAATGATGCATAGGAGAGGAGAAATCATCAACCCAGTGCCTTGAGAAAAAAAAAAAAAAAATCAGTGAAAACAATTAGAGTGAATCAGAATGGTCCCCACAACTCCTAGATGAAGAAGATGTCAAAAAGTCCCTGAAATAAAAATTATTTCAGCTAAAAAAAAAAAATTCTAGAGTGGATATTCCACTCTTAATGAAGGCTGATTGCTCCTGGTCATGCACAAGTGCTAATTCTATCACCACAAGAATGCAAATTCCACTCAGCCAGAGAGGTCCTGGTTTTGTTAATTTCTGTCCCTCCGGCACCTGAGAAGAGCCTTGGGTATTGTTGATACGGGAAACTACCTCAGTCCTACAGTAGTCTTCAAGTACACAGTGAGACAGATAATCTCAAGTGTTCATTATCTTCTTTATTTTATTTTATTTATTTATTTGAGAGTGAGAGAGCGACAGAGATAGCAAGAGAGCAGGAGCAGGAAGGAGAGGGAGAAGCGGGCTGCTCAGCAGGGGGCTTGATGCAGGGCTCCATCCCAGGACCCTGGGATCATGACCTGAGCCAAAGGCAGATGCTTGACCAACTGAGTCACCCATGCTCCCCAGTGTGTTCATTATCTGCATATGTCTTGTCTGTATCTGAGATGCATCAGTCTAATGGTGTGGTTATGAGAATTGGAGTTGAGGGAGATGAAAGCAGATGGGAAATACATGGAGTTTGCTTTATCAGAAAAGTAAGTCAATGAGCCTGAACACAGCGGTAAATCACCTGATGACCTGATGAACAGCAGTGAATTTTTCTGCATATATCAGGTGGAGAAAAAAAGAGCAAAAAATTGATGCCAGCAATGGGTGGGCAACTTAATTCTGTATGAATGTTTGATTGTTTAAGAGCATTGGATGGTTCAAGTATATTTTGTGGGCTGCTTGTTTTTACATCCTTTTAATGAATTATCAGTACATATAAGCTCCTCTTTACCTACGTCTAACAATTCATAAAAGATGCTTCCTTATTTAGTATTTTTCTGTCCTCCTTATAGATCTGTGTCTCTTATTTTCTTTAGCAGAATGTAATATTCTTAAAGAACACAGTGAGCACATCACATACAAAATAAGCACTTGATAAATATTTATTGAAGGAATGAATACAGGAAGGAATGATCTTAGTGTAGCAAATGCATTTGATGGAAGATTCTTTGGGCCCAGTCCTTCTGTCAGTGATTAGTCTTGACTACAATGGCTGAACATGGAAACTGAAAAAAAGCTGAATCACACAATGCAAAATGTGATTGTCACCTGAGCCCATCAAGGCCTTCCCAAGTGCAGTTCACAAGCATTGTCTTATAAATCTGCAACATCACTTAAAAAGTAATGCTGTGAAAGAAGCACAAAATAGGTGGCCTGAGATTCCAATTATATTTCTAAAGGACTAGCAAAAGAAGATTAAATATTTGGAGTGTAAGTTGCTGAGGGTCAGACAACTGAGGTGGAAAAAGAAGGCCTTAAGAAGGCAGTGCTGGACTTCCTGCAGTTACGGTGTGTGGCCTTCAGGTAATTAATTAGACAGATACTAGACCTGTGTCTGTATTTGCACTCCAAGCTGGGGCACTATATTAGAACAATACTAGTAAGAAATCAACCATTTCTTACTAACGGGTAAATGTTATTTCTGACCCATTATGTATTTTAGACATAACACATTCATTCTCAGAATGGATCAACAATTACTTTATTTAGTTTGTCCTTCTAAATTTAAATAAATTTAAATAAATAACTGCATTATTCAAAACTACCTCATGAAGATACCTTACTGTTTAGCTATGTATCTATTTGTCAGAGTAAATCTATACATGAACATGGGTGTATGGAATAGTAGTAAGTGTTACATTCATGCTAATTTCATGTGTGTTTATGCTTGATGTGACACTGTCAATGGTACTTGTGGTACCCTAATGTACCAAACCCCTGAGGCATGGGCATGACGACTTGGAACCCAGAAGACTTTTCTTGAACTTCGACAGTTTTTCACCAACACCATAATCCCTCATTTGAAAAACTGTGGAGGATTATTTTAAATTCTTAGGCAACAGAGCTGCCTGATGAAAAAGTATCTGTAAAATTTGTAGAAAACATTTGTAGGACAGCCTATAACAAATAGTGTGAAGATGGGGAGATTTGGTTATAAGCAACATATTTATCGTTGCTGAAAACCAGAGGAAAGGCAATTGGTGAGAAGAGGGGAGGGAGGAGAGAGGAGGGGCCACTTGGACATTGTTTAAGGGTAGAATCTTGCAACTGGAGTCAGGTTGGATACAGGGAAAGTGAAGAGGACTTGCTAGTTGATGAAAGAAAGAACTTCTTGAGAAAAATGGGTAAACTGGGAAATGGGTTGCTTGGATAAAAAGGGAGTCAGGTTCAAATGATTTCATTTTTTTGTGAACTCTTGCCAGTTCTTTCTCTCTGCGTTTCAGTGATAAACTTTAGCAAAGATGGTAGAGCTGAGAACTGAAGCAATGCTTAGCAGACAAAGATGTGTGCTTTACTGCACCTATATGTTTAGTTCTTGGGTTTGTTGGTTTTAACCAGGTCGTATTGCTGATGTGTATGTTTAATTTTTTTTTAAGATTTTATTTATATATTTGAAGAGAGAGACACAGTGAGAGAGGGAACACAAGCGGGGGAGTGGAAGAGGGAGAAGCAGGCTTCCCTGTGAGCAGGGAGCCTGATGCAGGGCTTGATCCCAGGACCCTGGCATCATGACCTGAGCTGAAGGCAGACGCTTAACAACTGAGCCACCCAGGCACCCTTTATGTTTAACTTTTGTTGCTTCTATCAATTCTTGTCCATTCTGAAGAACTTATCCATTTCCAGAGACTTTACTGTGCTAAAAAAGCAACTGGCAAACAACTAGTACATTGCACCCTGTGGGCACTCCATAAACATTTGTTTCCTAACTGCCTGGCTGAATGTGTCTTCAGGAACACAGGCAATAAACCCAACTGCTTTAAAAATAACAGATGGTGGTATCTGGTAGGCATTCCCCTGAGGCCTTGTTAAATACATAGCTCATGCCAGGAGATGCCTGACCATTCTTACCTGCTCAAAACAAGTGACACTTAAGTCATTTGTCAACATATATGTATATGTGTGAGAGAATGAACTAAAGTCACATTGGGTCCTAAGCACCTGATACATGTATGAGGATAGAAAAAAAAAAAAAGCTAATTATTGCAAAATTGATCAAGCCCCAGAGATAAGATGTTGTGAGGTATAAAAACCTGGACAGAGTTAGAACTGTGGAGTTAATCACTTTATCATTAGGAATGCATGGGAAGAAAATGAGAAATTGGGGTGGGAGGGATGATGGGAGCAGGTATCATTGAAAAAAACAACAGAAAGAATTTATTATTTCACTATTTATTTATTATTTCACTATTCAAATCTTGAAAATTCTCTGCATGAAAATAAAGGTCAAGTAAAAAATGAGAAACATATTTTCAGGCACTCTGTTAAATTGTTAATATATAAAGTAAACCTAGAAATGTAAGAAAATCACTAAATGCAGACATAAAATGACCAAACAATATGAAGAAACACTCCTCTAAGTAGAAAGTACTTTTAACTAAGAAACTTTTCTTTTTTTAAAAAAAGTTTAAGAATATTTCTAATTAGAAAAATAAAAATTAAAACACTACCTGTCAGATTAGTAAAGATGTATTTAGTATAAAATATTAATCATACTTTCATATGGGCCAAAAAAAATGAGAAAGTATCTTTTTTTTTAATTCATTTGAGAGAGAGTGAGAGAAAGAGGAGGGGTGGGGAGAGACAAAGGAAGAGGAAGAGTTTCTTGAGCAGATTCCACACTGGGTGCAGAGCCTGAAATGCCAGATCTCACAACCCGGAGATCATGACCTAAGCAGAAATCAAGAGTCCGATGCTTAATTGACTGCGCTGTCCAGGTGCCTGAGCACGGATCTTTAGAATTAGAATAACCGTGTTTTAAAAATTCAGTTCTTCACGTGTCCCTCCTCTAGGTCATACAGATTCTTCCATGATGCAGCCCCTGGCATTATTCCAGACTTTTTCATAGCCACCTCCTTTCCAAGTTATTGTCCAGTCAAACTAGTATTTACTGGTTTCCAAATGTACCGCGTCTTTTCATGTCTACGTTTTGGGGTTTCCAGACTAGAATGTGTTCTACCGTTGTTCACCTGGCAAATCCCTGTTCACTCCCTAAGATTCATCCCCAACATCCCTCTTCTGTTAGATCTTCCCAGCCACACTCCTTTCATCCTCTTCTCACATCTCAATGAAGAAACTGTATCTTGACTACATTTATACTGTTCCATATTTTATACCACATGTTATTAATTTATTTGCATACGTATCTCTTCCGTTACTTATAGATTGCTTGAGAACAGCAAGCGGTTTTAATCTTCTCTGCATCCCAAGTTTCTGCCACTGAGCTTGACAGAAGAAATTAGGTGTTGGCTGATGCGAATTGAATTAAAACTTTTAAGCCTCTGTTGGTTGCTTCAGCACATCACTGCATGTGCAATGAGAGTATAACCTTAAACCAGATCATTGCACACCATGTACACACACACACATACACACACACATGGACAAATATCTTCACTGTAAGGGCCAAGTTTAGAGCTTTTGTTAAACTAGAGATTTTATATTTACAATTTCCACCAAAGTATTTGAAAATGTAAAAATTATAATATTTAATTACTGAGCATTCACAAAACTATACCCTCAGCGCTCAAGAAACGTAATGGTTTCATTTCTTTCACTCTGGAACTACCATCAGGGAAGCTTATTATAAACAGACTTAATGGCTTACTAAGTAGAGCTGTAATAAGAACCTAATACTTAATGCTCTAGTTTGCTTTCCTAGGTCCCCTGACTTGCTCAAATGTCAGAAAGGCGTGCTCAGTTTATTTTCACCCACACTTTCTTTCACTTATCTCAGAAAACCATTTTTTGTTGCCATAAAAATAAATGCCAAAAGTAATTTTTTAATAACAGATTTTATTTCATGTAGGCCACTAAAGGATTCTCACCAGTCTTAACATTGTTTTTAGTTTTACAGATCACTTATTCCACTATAGCCTAGATGATACACATTTTAAGATGTGATTGAAAATATGTGTTACAACAACATCTCACTTATCAAGGATTCTTGGTGAATGTGTCTACATTCTTTCAAATTCCGTTGGCGGAATGTGGTCCTGCAACTATTATGGCTTCTCAAATTTTTAACATTTTAGTGGGAAAAAAAACTTCCAAAAAATACCTTATGCTTTTTTGTATCCATAAAGAGGAATTCAATTAATTGAAATTTTCTTGATGATTCAAAGTCATCAGTATGAACATACATTATTTTGTGTCCTCATCCCTTGATGTTAGTCTTTGGGCATAAACCAATCCATGAGCACTTTAGGATTTGCCCTTTCACTAACAGATTCCAGATGACTACGCTTACAGAACTTTTTAGCTTTCTTTGTTTTCAGTTGAAACTCATTTTTTTTTTTAATTTATTTGCCAAAGAGAGAGAGAGAGCACGAGCGAGCACAGGCAGGCTGAGTGGTAGCAGAAGCAGAGGGAGAAGCAGGCTCCCCGCCGAGCAAGGAGCCCGATGTGGGACTCGATCCCAGGATGCTGGGATCATGACCTGAGCCGAAGGTAGCTGCTCAACCAACTGAGCCCCTGAAACTCATTTTTTGACTGTTAAGTAAGTTAGTCTCCAGCTCTCTCTACTCTAAGCTTACTACATTGCAATCACGTTCAGTCAACTTTGGGAGGATTGAGAGCGGTTTAATTTCTCTCTGGATACAATAGCTTACAGATTTTATAGTTGAGTTTAATTAAAAAAAAAGATTTTCAGGGTACCCTGAATTGGCTGGAGTAGTTCCACATGAGCTCAGTTGGGTCCAACAGGAAGCTGACTGATACGGAGTTTAGAGCAAGAGTTTACTTGGGGCTGACTCCTGGAAAAAGAAAGGAGAGAAGGAAGAAGGTTGGTCAAGAAGGGCCTCAGAGTGCAGTGCAGATTTGACGAAGTCTTGGCCAACACAACAGGGAGTCCAGGAGCACATAACACCCATTAGAGGAATTCCATGTTGGTCAGAAATGGCTAGGTCCTGGTAGCCCAGCCAATGAAGTTGGGGACTTTCTGGGAAGAGTGTGACCTCTGCTTGAATTCCAAGATGGGTTCTAAAAACAGGGACAGCTGGAGGCTATCAGCTGACTGCTCTCCCTGCAGATGAAAGAAAAATTCTTCCTTTAATAAGAATCAAATAAGTGCACCTTTCTAGCTGCAAGGGTATATACACCATCTGGAAATATATTTGAAAAGAAATACAAGTTCAGAGGACAACGGGAAAAAGTAGTTGTTTTCTGTACCTTTGTAAATTTATGGTTAACAGGAGAAAGCAGAGAGCCTGATGGGAAGCAATCAATGAGTCTGAGGATGAGGAGGGTAGTGATCAAGGAAGCAGAGGGTTCTGGCCAAGGAGAATAACAGTTAAATAACCACATGATCAAAATCTTAATTTTCTCAGCAGTAAATTGACCTTCCTTGGAAGGACTCAGTTTGGAAAGTATAGTCAGATATGATATCTAGGGTGGAAGGCAAGACCACCAAGAATATTACTGAGTAAGCTGCCCATGTTTGTTTTACTTGTTAAGCATTTTAATTATTTTGAAATTTGTAAAAAAATTTCATGTAAAAAATTATATTTTACATGAAATTTAGAATCATCTTGTCTATTTTCAGAAAAGCTGGTATTTTATTACAGTCACATTAAATACATGAATTAACTTAAGAAGAACTGAAATCTTTATAATATTGAATCTTAGCTGAGAATGTATTTTTTTTTTAATTTAGTTAGGAGAATCCGTATATATTTTAGGGATGTTTTAAATATTTTCTCATGTAAGTTTTACATATTTATGATCAAGTTAATTACTAGGCATTTTTTGTTAGTTTCGTATGTGTGGTTTTCTGATTCACCATATTTTATATTTGGTGGCTTTTATAAATACAAAAGCTATGTATTTCTCAATATCAGTTTTAGCATCCACCACCTTATTGAATTCTTTTGTTTTTGGTTAGTTTTCTTGCATTTCTTGTTAGTTGTTTTTTTAAAGTAATAGTAATAATTTTGTCTCTTCCTTCCCAACTTCTATAGTTCTAATACCTTTTTCTTACCTGATTGCATTGACTTATAATCCAGTATAACATTAATAGTACTGAAATATTGGTTACAGTAATTAGTTTTGGCTAATATCCTTGTGTTTTTCTAACAGGCATTCCTTCATTAAGTAAGATCCTGGCTTTAAGGTTAATTATACATTGACGTACTTGAAACTGTTACATAAGTATCCTTCAATTCCTATTTAAGAAGTGATAGTTCATACAATTGAGAAATAGATTAAGTTTTATCAAAGGTCATTGTAGCATCTACGAAGATGATCAATAATATAATTGCATTAATGGGTTTCTTAATATTAAAACATCTTTTTACTCTGTAAAGAACCCTAGTTCAAGTTTTTATTTCCTTTGTGAACTGCTGACTTTATTCTTTGATATTTTATTTTGAATTGTTTTTATAGATATGCATAAGAAATATTTGTCTATAGTTTTCACATCTTTTCCATTTTGCTGTCAATATTGCACTCACTCCTTAAAGTATGAGAAAGTTTTCTACATTTTCTATATCTTGGAAAAATTCAATAATACTGGAATTAATTACTCATTAATGGTTGGTAGACTATCTTAATGAAACTGGATGTGATGCTCTTGGAAGATTACTTCTTGGACAACTATATTTCTTTGTGGAAATGCATTTCTATTGTTTCTTCCTCTTCTGAGTCTGTAAATTGTAAATTATATTTTCCTAGAAAATTATCCCTTTTATTTAAGTTCACATGTTATTTTTTAACTCATAATTTTTTATTTCTTTGTGTGCTTATTACCCTTTGTTATTTCTTATTCTATATATTTGTGCATTTTTATTTTGTGATGAGACTAGATTATTTACTATTAAGTGTTTAATAAATTAGCTTGTTCATGTATTTTTAAAAATTTTAATTCATTAAAAGTTGTTTTGAAATTCTGTTTTTCTGCTTTCATTCTTTGACTTTTATTTTCTAAATTTTAGAATCAAATGCTCAGTTTATATTTCCACATTTTAATTTTTACTGATAAAAATTCATATCTGTAAGTTTTACTTTAAGCAAGGTTTGCACTGTATCCTGTAGTTTCTGTTTTGCTTTGTATTTTCTTTTGGACTGAGAGTTGTTAAAATAGACATTTTATAGTTCCAAGAGGAGAGCCTATTTTTCTGATATTGTAATTGATTGCTTATTTTATTCTGTGATATTCAAAGAATTTTGTCTATAATTTTTTTTGGGGGGGGGAGGAGTTTATGGAAGCTTTTTTTGGGGGGCCCCAAAGACAATTTTTGTGGAAGTTCCATATTCACATGAAAACAAATGTTCTCTGTTATTAGGGTATTGAATCTAATATGTGTTCATCAGCTTTACCCTCTTAGTTATGTCATTTAGGTTTTCTGAATCTTTTCTTTTATGAGAAGAGCTTGCCTTGCATGATAGTATACGTCTTTAAAAGTAACCATGCAGGGGCACCTGGGTGGCTCAGTGGGCTAAGCCTCTACCTTCAGCTTAGGTCATGGTCTCAGGGTCCTGGAATCGAGTCCCGCATCGGGCTCTCTGCTCAACGGGGAGCCTGCTTTCCCCTCTCTCTCTGCCTGCCTCTCTGCCTACTTATGATCTCTCTCTCTCTGTCAAATAAATAAATAAAATCTTAAAAAAAATAAAAATAGTAAAATAATCATGCAAACTGAACTGAGCAAAGCATTTTGAATAAATAACTGGAAAAATTATACTGCTCTATAACTAGAAATTTTTGTCAAAATGTTAAAACCTGTCTTTTTATCAGTTATAAATTTATAGAGATAAAAAATTATGACAAAAAATCATACAAGAATGACAAAAAATTTACATTTTTTACTATTTAACATATTATTAACATTGAAAATTAAAATATTTTATGACTTTATTAAAAAGTTATCAAGAGCTGTTTGATATTTGCATTATATGAATTACTGTACAGAACAAGCATTTGATCTGTGCCTTGGCACTTTGTCATACTCCTTTTTAAGTTTAGGTCAGCTTCCAACATTTAATCCTTTACACTTTCAATGTTATAAAATGTCTCTGAAAGTTTCTTTAATGTGAAGTTTTTCACTGATGTCACTTCTTCTGGGACATTTTCATGCTTTTCTTCACAGTCACTTTTCTCATGTGTGTTAATATTTGCCTTCCATGAGTTCTTCTGGGGATACATCTAAATTCTCTCAAACAACTACTGACATTCCATTGTCAGCCCTGTCTTCTAGAACTCCATTGACATCAATTCAAATTTCACTTTGAGCATTATCACTGTCCTTTTCTTCCCTGCATTTTCATATTTGTTAGCTAATTCTCTCTTTAACTACTTACTTTCATAAAATATCCTGTGAGTTTGTCACTGAGAGACAAAGAGGCAACATGTTCATACACTACACGCTGTCTGTAAATGAAAGGAACAGACACTCAGTGGCCAGTCACCACCAGTTGTGAAAGAAGTGATGTAATTGATCACTGATCATGATGTGCATCTGATATTTACATAGCAATTTATGGAATAAAAGGCTGGTAACAAAATTTGTACTTTATAATTACTCAGAGTTACTACACCATGGTAAGACATGTAAAGTATATTGTTGGGGAACTGATGTTCTGAACTGAACCATGGTTATAGAAATGTATGTATGGTGGAACCATCCAAGGTGATGATTATCTAAATTTTATCCACTTGATATGTTTGGGACTCAGAGAAGTAAATTCAAGTGGTATTCTATTTTTCTTTCTTTGTTAAAAAATATTTTATTTATTTATTTCACAGAGAAAAAGAGGGGTGGGGTAACAGAAGCAGGGGGAGCAGCAGAGGGAGAGGTAGAAGTAGGCTCCCTGCTGAGCAGGGGTTTCATGATCTGAAACAAAGGCAGACACTTTACCGACTAAGCCACCCAGGTTCCCTTTATTTTTCTAATATATCTTGAAATTTGTTTCATGAAAAATTTTACTATGGTATGACTTAGTAGATATCCTAAAATTGTTATCTTTGTTTAAAATTGCCTTCTGGATATTCTTGTTTCAGCCAATGCTTTTTGGCCTGAATGTTACCTTGTTTGGTATTAAGGCTGTGATATTTGTTTTCTTTCTGTTTGAATTTATTAGATAAACTTCTATCATTTTATTTTTAACCTTTATAGATCTTTTGTTTTAAGTGACTCCCTTGTACATGGCCTAGAATTCCATTTTGTTTTGTTACCTAACTGGGAATAATTTTTCTACTTTTATTGAGATATGATTGACATATAACATCATATAAATTTAAGGTATACAACATGATGATTTGATATATTTATATAGTGTGAAATGATTACCACAATAACTTTGATGAACCTCCATAACCTCACATAGTTACAATCTACCTTGTGATAAGAACTTTAAAGATCTACTCTCTAAGCTACTTTCAAATATAGAATACAATATTGTTAATGATAGTCATCATGTTGCACATTGTAGTCCCAGAGCTTATTTATGTTATAATTAGAAGTTTGTACCTTTTTCCTGCCTTTGCTCAATTTCCCTAGGGCTTGTGCCTATGGAAAATCTATGAGTTTGTTTTTTTTAGATTTCACATAGAAAAAGATTATACAGTATTCATCTTTTCTGTCTGACTTGTTTCGCTAGTATAATGCCTTCAAGATCCATCCATGTTGTCACGTATGGGAGGATTTAATTTTTTGGCTGCATAATGTTCCTGTGTGTGTGTGTGTGTGTGTGTGTGTGCTCATGTGTGTTTTCTTATCAATTTCTCTGTCAATGGACACTTATATTGTTTCCATATCTTGATATTCTAAATAATACTCAATGAAAAAGGGAGTTCATTCCCATCAATAGTGCAGAAGAGATCTCTTTCCTCCACATTCTCACCTAAACTTGTTATTTGTTGTCTTTTTGGTTTTAGCCATTCTGCCAAGTGTGAGGTGACGTCTCGTTATGGTTTTGATTTGCATGGAGTATTCTTACTATATGTATCAGAAATATGATATAATCAGAAAGCCTACTCTATAAACTCTGTGAAAAATAAGTTGATATTTGAATTCAGTATCTTTTAATATTCTCCCTCCTTCTAGCATAAAGCATGAAAGCATGAAACACCAATCTCCTCTCTTGACCTCACTCTCTCAAGTCATTATGCTGTTCCCAGGCTGCTCACAATTTCCCACACTGATGGGTGATCCATTTATATTTTTACTAAAATTTACCATTCCAGTAGTCTAGTCCTTGCTCTCTCATTTAGGTGACAGTGAGCATTTGGGTATTGACTTTTTTCCTAGCAAATAATTAATTTGCCTTTTTTAAAAAAAATATTTTATTTATTTATTTGACAAGAGAGAGACAGTGAGAGAGGGAACACAAGCAGGGGAAGTGGGAGAGGGAGAGGCAGACTCCCCTCTGAGCAGGGAGTCTGATGCAGGGCTCAATCCCAGGACCTTGGGACCATAACCTGAGCTGAAGGCAGCACTTAACAACTGAGCCACCCAGGCATCCCTTCATTTACCTTTAAAAAGAAAACAGATTTATAGGATTAAAATTTAACCTAAAGAGCTCACTGCCTCTTAATAATTATTTTTCAGTGATTCACTCTTTAATATATGTATGTGCCTTATAAAACTTTCAGAAAGTTATGAATGCTAGAAAAGAAAAGCAAGAAAAAGATGACAGAAATTTCAGGCAGGCACATGAGGAGAGACCTCTAAATGAATAGGATTTTTGGCATCCCTGAAATCACAGAATCCAAATGAAATTGAAATTCTATCAATATATTTATTCATCCACACAACCAAAAATATTTACTAAGCCTCCACTTCATGTAAGGTATTGTGATAAATGCAGACAATTTGACATCATATGACACAACCTCTATCTAGACCAGAGTGCAGACGATGTTTATCTTATGGGTTGATACATGTTTAAAGTGGAGGCACAGAGCATTACTGTAAAACTGCCTGGTGGGGGCACCGCAGTCAGGAAGCAGGAACTGGGAACCTTCAGCATCATGAGAAAGCAAAGAGGACAAAGAGTGAGCATAGCCATCGTGTGGAATGAAAATGGAAATTTTAAAAGAGCTTACATTGAAAAGTTGAAGGAAGATATAACTTGTATGTCCTGCTAAGGAATTTGATTTCTATCCTTAAGACAATGGAAGGCTATTGATGGCTTATAAGCAGATCAATAGCATGCTTTTCTACAAAGACAGCAAAGCAAGGAAGAGCATTAGGGGATGACATTTAACTGCCTTATTTTACCAAAGCTGTGTCATTACACAAACTCAAGTGAAGTTTTTACTACAGAATGGTTATGTTTTAAATGGTTAGTTCAAAAGGTAATGGCATTTTTAAGAACATGAAATTCTTCACGACGGTTCTTTAACCTTGCACTTGGCTGAAGTTAACATCATTCGGGCCCAGAAACTCTCCTTACCAGACATCTTACTCTTCATCCACAAACTTCTTCCCACCTCCTCTTGTCCAAACTATTTTTATTAGACTCAGCATCTAACATAAGCATTTTTCATTTCCTCCACAACGATGATCCTTTATTTGCTACCTACTGGCACCTTGAGTGGTTTGTAAGAGAAGTTTGTAACTGCTCAGTCTTATATGTCAGGTTCATTTTTGATCCTCCTAGCTTGGTTTATGTGAATACAAATAGGCAAAACCTGGAAGTCAGTGAATCCAGCAATGCTGTTCTCTAACACTGTCACTTTCCCAAGTCACTGTGTATCTCTTGATTTCACTTAGTTCTTTCATAAGCAAAACAAGGGGATTAGTCTACATAAGTTGCAACCCTGTAACTTAGAGCTTTAATATTCACCCAGGAATACTTCAAGAGTCTCTAAAAAGATGGGACCAGGGAAGCAGATGTCCCTTTTCAACTTCTATTTCAAATGAGGCAATTATTCCTTTAGCTGTCTTATTAGGTTTTTGTGTAAGGTTTGTTTGTTTTTTCTTTCTTTCTTCCTTTCTCTTTTTTTTAGGACAGGTCAATCAACTAAAAAGAATTTGACAATAGCTGGTCTACGTAATCCCTAAGGTCTATTTCAGCTCTCACATTTCATCTTCCCTTTTTCTTCCATTTTATTTCCCTGACATAATTCATAATGCCTATGTGTTGGCGGTCTGCATGAGAACGGTGTGTCTGAAATAAAGAAAATGATTCAGCAAATGCCTTTTAAAGAAAAGAATGAATGAATGCATTAATTGGTTTGTTAATCCCCTCATCATTCATATTTATAGATAACCATTCAATTTAGCCATTCTTCAAGACAATGGAGATAGAATGTTAAAGATCAGATAAATACCTTCTCTCCCTCACAGTTGAATTAACCCATTAAGTAACAATTATTGGGCACATAATATTACTGAAGCTGTTTTGTTAAGTTCTACTTATATTGAGACCTATAGAGTTCCTTGCCTCAAAGATGTTATAGTCTGCTAAGACAGAAACATGTAAATAGATTATTAGAATAAAAATTGATAAATACTATTATGTAATTATGATAAAATTGCTCTAAGTGTTTGGAAAAAGAAGATACTGACTCTGGCTGAAGTAGTAAAAAAGATTTCACAAAGAAGATTGTGAACTGAGTTCTGAAGAATGAAAAAGATTGTGTCGTGTGGAAGAAATCTCGAAATGTGTTGCAGTAGGAAAGTATGTAGATGGCACAGAGAGAAGAAAACCTAGAGAGTGCTGGGTAACAGGAGTTTGGCACGGCTACACCCCTTGGTGACAGACATCAAGGAAGAAAGGCTGCAAAGTGTTTTTTGCTTCAGATTATTAATGTTCTTTTATGCTATTAGAAAGCTTTAGAGCTGCATAATTTAGGAAATGGAGAGTTAACAGAGATTTTTCTAAAAAGAGATTTACTTATTAATTTGAGAGAGAGAGAATGCGGGGGAAAGGGCAGAAGGAGGGGGAAAATCTCCAGCAGACTCTGCGCTGAGCATGGAGCCTGTTTTCCGGCAGACTCAACTGAATGAGCCACCCAGATGTCCTGAGAGTTAACAGAAATTTTTAAACAGTAATTTGGCAGGATAGATTTGTCTTTAAGAAAAAAATAACATAGATGTGGAATATGCAAGATGGGCTGGAGTGAGGAGAGTCCAATGAGGAGGGAAGGAGTAAAAAGTCTGTTGCTGTAGGTTAAACAAAAGGTGAAGAGAGCCTGAGGGACAGAGAGAGTGATCTGACTAGAGAGAATACTTAAAATTGAGTTAAAAAGATGTGGTGACTGGAAACAATGTAGTATTCTAATACCAAACAGAGCTGGGAAAACTGGACAGCCACTATCCTACATCATAAATAAAAATAAAAATTAACTCAAAATAGATTAAATAGGGTGCCTGGGTGCCTCAGTGTGTTAAAGCCTCTGCCTTCAGCTCAGGTCATGATCCCAGGACCCTCGAATCGAGCCCCACATCGGGCTCTCTGCTCAGCGGGGAGCCCGCTTCCTCTCTCTCTCTCTGCCTACCTCTCTACCTACTTGTGATCTCTGTCTGTCAAATAAATGAATAAAATCTAAAAGAAAAAAAAATAGATTAAATAGATTAAAGATTTGAATGTAAGACCTGAAACCATAAAACTTCTAGATGGTAAGCTGCTAGACATCAATCTTCATGATGAGTTTTTGGATTTGATGCCAAAAGTAAAGGCAAAAAAAAAAGCAAAAATGAACAAGTGGGATGACATCAAATTAAAAGGCTTCTGTGTAGCAAAAGAAACTATCATTAAAAAAAATCTATGGATTGGGAAAAAAATATTTGTAAATCATATATCTCATAAGGAGCTAATATCCAAAATATATAAGAACTCATATGACTCAAAGGCAAAATTTTTTAAAAATTCTAATTTTCAAAAGAAGACATACAGATAGCCAATAGGTACATGAAAAGTTACTCAACAACACTAATCATTAGGAAAATGCAAATTAAAGCCACAGTGAGATATCACTTCACACCTGTTAGAATGTTTAGTATCAAAAAGAGATAACAAATGCTGGTGAAAATGTGAAGAAAAGTAAATACTTAACATGCTGTTGGTGGGAATGTAAATTGGTAGATCACCTGGTGAAAACACTATGAAATTTCCTCAAAAATTAATAATAGAAATACTATATGATCTAGCAATTCCACTTCAGGGTACTTACGTGAATTTAAAAAACAAACAAACAAACAAACACAAACTTAAAAAAATATATGCGCTCCCATGTACATTGCAGCATTATTTACAATAGCCAAGATATGGAAACAACCTAAATGACCACTGATGGAGGAATGGATAAAGAAAATCCTATATAGGGCACTGGGTGGCTCAGCTGGCTGAGTGTCTGGCTCTTGGTTTTGGTTCAGGTCTTGATCTCAGGGTTGTGAGATCAAGCCCCAAGGTGGCCTCTGTGCTCAATTCAGAGTCTGCTAGAGACTATCTCTCCTTCTCCCTCCCCTCTTACCCCCATTCATACTTCCATCCATTCTCTCTAAAATAAATAAATAAAATCTTTAAAAAATATAAAGAAAATCTGATATATATATAATTAATATACATTACAAAAAAGAAAACCTGGTACACATACATAATATAATATTATATGTGTACATAAATCAGATTTTCTTTATTTTATAATATCTGTAATAAAATAATATATATTATAAAATATAAATATACAATATAAAACACATTATACATTATTATATATAATATTTATACATTCTATATTATGTATAATTATATTTTTAATGTATGTTTTTATATTATATATGTATATATATACCTGTATATAATATTGAAATATTATTTGGCCAGAAAAAAGAAAATTTTGCCATTCACAACAACATGGATGGGCCCTGAGGGCTTTATGCTAAATGAAATAAGTCAGACAGAAAAGGACAAATGCTGTGTGACTCTGCCTATGTGTGGAACCTAAAAAACAAGACAAACAAAAACAAAACTCATAGATACAGGGAACAGATTGGTGGTTGTCAGAGGCTAGGGATGGGGGTGGGGAAATAGGTTGAAGAGAGTGAAAAAGTATAAACTTCCAGTTATAAAATAAATAAGTCTTGGAAATGGAATGAACAGGTTGGTGACTAGAGTTAATAACACTGTGTTGCATATCTGAAAGTTGCTAAGAGTGTAGATCTTAAAAGTTCTCATTACAAGAAAAAAATTCCATAACTATATATGGTGACAGATGTTAACTAGACTTATTGTGCTGATCAGTTTTGCAATGTATACAAACACTGAATTATTATGTTATACATTGAAACTAATAAAATGTTGTATTTCAATTACACCTCAATAAAAAAATAATGTAGTACTCTGGACGAGAACAATATGAGGGCTTATTTTCTGTGCCATCCCAATAAAGACAAAAAACATTTTTAAAAAACTCTTTCTTGGGACCCCTGTGTGGCTCTGTCAGTTAAGTGTCTGCCTTCAGCTCAGGTCATGATCTCAGAATCCTGGGATCGAGTTCCATATTGGGCTCCTTGCTCAGTGAGAAGCCTGCTTCTCCCTCTGCCTGCGGCTCCCCCTGCTTATACTCTCTCTCTCTGTGACAAATACATAAAATCTTTAAAATAAATAAATTAATAAATAAAATTTTTAAAAAAACAAATCTTTCTCAGAAAACATGACTAGCAACAGTTACCTCTTAAGTGAAGATACAGTTAATCCTTTTGTGGAGGTTAATCCATACCTTAATTAAGGCCTAAAAATGTTCTCCAAGATAAGCCATAAAGGGCAATTCCCGTTTAACAGCCCCCTCAGATGGGTTGTCACAGGCATTATTAATAATTTCTCCAGGCCCTTCCTATCCTAATGAGGAATTAACACGGGGGTACTATCTGCAGAATCTATTTTTGTTCAGTCAAAACCCATGACAGTTAGCTATGGCAGGTTAGTTATCTTCACTTTGTAAGTAACAAGATCAGAGTTGTGACTTGGCTAGGAGCATTGTCAGGACGGATTGTTTTCTGAGATAGCAGACGGTTTGGAAATCATCTGCCGTGAAAGATCGAACTGACTAGAATTTCAATTATCCGTTCCTGGAGTGGTGATGAGAAGGGCACATACAGGAAATTAACTCTCCTGGTGTAACTGAAAATGACAGCACACGGCATGGTCGGAGCACAAACTGGTACTAAGAAGGAGGGATAAATGAGAGGCAAGTGGGAAGTTCCTAATTAACTTCAATGTAGTTCAAGTAAATTTCCCTAACTCAATATTATGGCACATAGGAGGAAAGTTGATTTATGCATTTCAGGGCTTGATTTTATAATTTCACTCTTGAAGAATGAGATAATCAAACAACAGAAGGAGTATATTAACGAGGGACCTGGATTACAGTGATTCAGAGTGAGGTATCAGGTGATTGAATCTAGTCAGTTTATTCAGAGCAGGATGCAAGTAAGTAATTTGGACATCTTGAATGAACTCTGCCAAGTTAAAAGCCTCATGGAAATTTTGTAAATATGCCATGCACTGTAATGCAATCTGAGAGTAGAAAGTAGTTTACAATGATTTCAGACTTCTATTTGACCATTATTATTATTATACTTTTTAAAATGTTCCCCCTGACGTCTTTCCTGTGTAAATGAGTATGTCCCAGGGACTCTCCAGTAAATGAGATAAAATAATGTAAAATATTAAATAATTCATGTGCTTGGAAGCCACTGAGATTTTGCTCATGTTTTTCTAGAAACCAAATCAATGTTGTGATGCAGGGGAAAAAAAGGCATCTGCATATGAAAATATCTTAAGCATTATCTTTTAAGTCTAAATGTGCTCAGTAAGAAAAAAGAGGAAAAGGGAGCAAGTTAAAAGAATACAGCAAGTACCATTTTATAATAGGAGAGATAAATAATGAGATTTTGATCTGCTTTGTTTTGTCTCATTTGGAAGTCATGTCACCACCTTTTGTCATTGTTTCTGTGGTTCAAAGTTAGATTGGAGTGAGATTAACAGATGAGGAGGTCCAGTGGGACATGCAGGGGCAACAGGAGTAGAAAAGGCAGCACTGAGGAGCAGATGGCAGTATGAAATGGATAAAGACTTGGGGTACCTGTGTAACTCAGTTGGTTAAGTGTCCAACTCTTGACTCTTGATTTCTACTCAGGTCATGATCTCAAGGTCAAGAGATCAAGCCTTGCATAGGGCTCTGCACTCAGCACTCGAGGGTGAGGGGGGGAGTTTCTTGTGATTCTTTCCTTCTCTCTCTATCCCTCTGTGAGCCCTCCCCCCACTTAAGTGAAAGCACACTCTCGGAAGAAAGAAAGAAAAAATGAAAGAAAGAAAGAAAAAGACAGACAGAAAGAAAGAAAGAAAAAAAGAAAGAAAAGAAATGAAAAAAGACGTGGGATATTTGTGTTTCAAAGCTTACCTCTGTCTGGATCTGATCTGGGGTTTGTTGTATAACCTCTCAGGGTGACTGTTTTCTTATCTATAAAAGTGTAGTAATAATATCAGCCTCACAGAACTGTTATAAAATTAATGAGATAATAGTTTTAAGGAGAATAGAGTGTCTGATACAGAAAAGGCACATAAAATTTGGAACCTACCTGATCATTCTGTTGCAGGAAAAGATCTCATATTGCCAGCTTCCCCTGCAAGGAAACTTCCAGATAGCCATTTAGTAGTAACAGGGAGACTAAAACAGACCAAGTTCTTGTTCTTAAATTCTAACCTTATCACTAACCAGTAGTGTGTTTGTTTGTGTTTGTTATTTTGACCTCATCTTCATATCTCCCTCTCTCTCTCTCTCTCTCTCCCTCTCTCTCACTCTCTCTCTATATATAAAACGGATGTATATAAGAAGGATAATATTACACATAATATAATAAAGATATAAATATATATAATAAGGATATTATATATAATAAAGACATATATTTCCTTATTAATAAAGGTAAGGATATAATATGCATAATAAGGATAATATTAGGGCTTACCTTGTTGGAGTCTTGCAAGGTAAGCCTTAAGTACTTATCTGCATTAAGCACTTAGTACACTTCTAAGCACATGGCAAAGACTCTTTAAATGTTACCTTTGAGCATCCATTGATCCCCACATATCTATAACCATGAAAATGTTATTTATAATAAGAAACAACAATAAAGGATATTTTCCTCTCTAGCATAGCAGTTGCTATGAACATGTAACAAAACTAGAGTTTTCAATTTAAATGTTTCCTAAACACGGTTTGTTCAAAAGGAACTCTTGCCCTTTTAGCAAATAAGTCTGAGCTATTTCAATCACTTTTCCAAAGGAAAGACTTAAAGCTAATTCCACTTCCCAGTATTTTAAGCATTGGAGAGTGATGACAGGTGATCAAGAATTAAAGGATAATTGACTCTCAAAATAAGGAACTATAGTGAGTCTGCATTTGTGCAGCTTTTATCCGTGGGTACACTCCTGTCCAGTCCATACAGCTTGGTGAGGGGGCTGAAACTCAAGGAGAAAGCATAGTTTTATGGACTTGATGAAGCAGAGGAGAGAATTTGGAAGTGCCCAAGTGACTAGAAAGTAAGAGGGGAAATAAGGAAGGGCTCACAATACTGTGTAATTTCTGCCCCAGGCTGAATCTTGATGTACAAATGTACAAAGAAGGCATCAAGAAACTACGACTATGGCTACAAGGCTGAGGGGCGCCAGCCAAAGATTTCAATCCTATTTACAGCATGGGATGCACAATTCAGTTTTGTTGCAGCTGAAGTTAACTGCTTGCTAAAAATGAAATCCAACATTCTTCAGGAGAAGATATCAGAATATAGAACACATTTAATGCATCATACACAGTATTCAGTATATAACTAGAAACCATGAGTTATGGGAGAAGAAACCAGAAAATTGTGGCCTGTAGTAAAAAAAAAAAAAAAAAAAGTCGTCAGTAAATACTGACCTTGACAAGTTGGAATAAGTAAATGAGAAGTTTAAAGCCTTAAGAAAAGGCTCGGAACCTGGAAAAGAAGCAGTGGAACTTTCTTCTTCATAGGTGACTTGACTGTTTGCAGTTAGAATATTTAAGAATCTACACAACAATGGCTAGAACTACTCAGTGAAGGTTACAGAGCACAAAATTGACAAAAAATCCAATTTTATTTCTATATTCTAATAAGTAACAATGGAAAAAGGAAAATAAAAAATGACTCTTATAATTGCACGAAAAACTAGGATGTCTAGGTGGCTGAGTCAGTTAAAGTCATGACCTTTAGATCAGGTCATGATCTCAGGGTCCTGGGATCAAGAGTCACATCTGGGTCTGTGTTCAGTGGGGAGTCTGCTTCTCCATCTCCCTCTTCTTCTCCCTACCCCCTCATGCTCCCTCTTCTCTCAAATAAATAATCTTAAAATATCCAAATATATAATCCCACCAAAAATTAAAGTGAGAAAAATATTAACAAAATATTAGAACTCTGTACTAAAAACTACAAAATAGTGTTGAAGGAAATTAAAGAAGATCTAGATAGATAGATGCCATATTCCTAGAGTAGAAGGCTTGGGACTGTTCAGTTTTTATAAATAGAGCTATAACAGCAGTTTTCAAACTTTTTGTTCTGGAACTCTAAAACAGCTTTACTGCTATTGAGGATCTCAAAGGACTTTATTTTTTGAGACTTACATACATCAGTATTTACAATATTATAAATTAAAACTGAAAAAAATTACTGCAGTAATTTTATAATTTATTTTAAAATAACAGCAAATCCATTACATCATCATAAGTAAGTTTTATTTTTAAAAACTACACTTTCCAATTCAAAACATAATTATTAGATGAATGGCACTGTTTCACATTTCTTGCAAATTGATCTGGCTTAATAAAAGGCAGCAGATTCTCTTATTTCTAAGACAGCAGGTTTTACATTTAGTCTAGTGTGATAGGTTATTTTGCTTGAAGCATATGCAGAAATAATGGTCTCACACATATATATGTAGGGAGAGGAGGAAGAATTATTTAAATAGCCTTTTAAAATAACTGTGGATATTCTTTGATTCTATAGCAAAACTTGCTAAGAAAATAGGGGAAGGAATTAAGTACATTCTGATGAAGACTATGTTGAGGGAAACACGTGGCCCTTTCTATAGAAGCACATAGTTAGGGCCACTAATGAGGACATGAATCTCAGAGAAGACTGCAGGAAACGATGGCTAAGCTGAGGGATAAAGAAATGTGGGTGAATGTAGGTTAAAGAGTGTTCTAGGAAGAGAAAATGGTCCAGAAAGGACAAGGTAAGTTCGCAGAATCAAAAAGTGTCCATATGGCCCTAGTTTAGTGGTTACATAGAGCATTGAGACTGGGATGTTAAGGGGGCAAAATATGAAATTGAAGAAATAATCAAGAGCTTGAATATGAAGATTAGTAACCTTGGGCTTTTTTATAAAGATAATGAAAATCGAATGAAGGATTGAAGCAGAAGAATGACAGCTCATGAAAGCCAAACATTTAAGGAGGGATGGACTGTTTAGTCATGTGAGATACAGTAGAGAGGTCCAATAATATCATCTTAAGTGCAGACATTGATTTTGGCCATGACATTATTGTTTGTGACTTAATGAGAGAAAGTCAAAGGTGAAGCTATATTACAGGAATGGGTGGGGAGTGAAGATAATGAGGGAAGGCCTGGCTTTTCAATAGACTTGTCTAGGAACAAAAAAGTAAGGTGATAATTAAAGGTGACAAGCAGTAACAATAAGCTGAAGGGAAGAAGATAAAAAGCCAAGAAACATCAAAACTATGGGTCTGGAAAGGACACATATGCATCTTGCTGGTAGAGGTATGCCAGACCTGCTCTACTAAAGGTAATGGGTAATTATAGTTTATGTATTAATTATTTTTAAAACTGTTTCACCAGTTTTTTAAAACATCTCTGAACTATGTTGTCATGTTTTCCTTATTTTGTTTAGTCAATATTTATCTCCCAAAATATGAGAAAACAGACCATGGTTCAAATCCTAAATAAATCATTTAACAAGTCCAAATGAGTGGTGTCTGAATTACTGAGCTTTTATTTTGTGCCAAAATTGGAGAGGATTACTTTACTATCAATTTATTTGAAGAATGAACAAGAGGACTAAATTCAGGACAAGACTTACTAGGATACCCTCATCAGTCCCCCTGTAGTCCTTGTCTCATGCATGATGTATATACATTTTGTTGTTGTTGTTTATTTCTTCTCTTTACGAGGCTTGGGCTTCTCATACCTATGGATTTGTGATATATAAACTCAGTTGGTTACAAACTCCAGAGTAGGAATTTTTAGAATATTTAAATGGATAAAAACATTTGGGTCCATCTTAACAAATAGAACCGATAGACTGTTGACACCATTAATTTGCCTGAAAGTGATGTGAAATTTGGTCCATGATCTGTTTCCCCACAATCTGGGGCTGTTGTAAAGATGTCTGTCATTTAGACATCTTCCTGCTATGACAGTCAGGATAAGAATACAAGCTTACTGGGTGAATGATCCTTGATAACCATGTGTGGCTGATGAAAGCCCCTTAGGTTTATCTGTTAGTAACTCAGGAGCCAGAGATAGTTAGAATTTATAGCAGTCATTTCTCTTCTGCACTTCTCTGTGTGAACAGATAAGTTTTTTCAGAAAGCTTGAAGCTGTAATAACTCAAGGCATTGCTATAGAAATAAGGCAGGTCCGTCAATAAATCAGGGGTGAGGAAAATCTCTCCAAATGTATAATTACTGGTGAAAACTTCCCAAATCTCATAAAATACTATATATTTTGATCCAAGCATATGATTGAGTATATAATGAGATATTAACAATGGAAAACAATTGAATTAACAACTGAATTCAAACGATTCAAATGTTAGAAAATTGCATTTGTTCTGTGTGTGGTTTTATTGGAAATGTGAATGGTAGCACAAGCACCATATTAATCTAGCAGTGTTAACTTACCATGTATAATGGATTTTGCATTTAAGTCACTTTTTTTCAGCAAAAAGTGTTTGAGCTTTTTTTTTTTTTTTTTTTTTTTTTTTTTTTTTTGTTTCTCCATTGTTAGAACTGTTTATTTCACACCCCTTTCCCCTCGTGGCTACTTTGCATAGAGCAGAAGCAGTGCCCCAACTCACTCCCTGCTCTCTCTCCCCCAACCCAATGCAAAACGAGATTTGCTAAAAACATCTCCCAGGCTCTTTAAAGGAGCCAGCTGGGTGGGGAGGCTGCATCTGGTTCCGGAAACTCTGTGGTGGCTCGGAGGACGCCTGTCTATAAAAGCTGCTCCAGAGGGGCCCCCCTGGGACAGGACACCGCTCTGGAGTCCCCAGCTCAGTTCTGTGAGGGATCCCTAACCCCGAAAGCTGGTTTCACTGACCCATCGCAAGCTAGACACAGGTTGAGACGTACTAAAGGTACCTCAACAAAGGAAGACTTACAGTATAAAATAATGCAGGAATCAAACGGCTATTGTATGAGTTTTCTAAAATGAGTCATGATGTACATGGGTTAGTGGTTGTAAAATATTATATTTGGTAGGTATTTAATTTGGGTATCATTTCCATTTTTAATTAAGTTTCAGACTACTTGTCTTAAAAATACTTTAATATACTTAAGACACATCTAAGATAAAAGCAAATGGAGTTAAAGTGATAAAATGAAAAGAAAATGTAATGTATGTATCACAAAAATAGGCTCAATGTAAGTTAAAGACTTAAATGTAAGGCTGAAAGCAATAAAGCTCCTAAAATAAAACATAGGCACTAATCTCTTGGACATTGTCAATATTTTTCTGGATCTGTCTCTTCAGGCAAGGGAAACAAAAACAAAAATAAGCTATTGGGACTACATCAAACTAAAAAGCTTTTGCACTTCAAAGGAAAAAAAAAGACAACTTATTGAATGGAAGAAAATGTTTGCAAATGATGTATCTGAAGAGGGGCTAATAGCCAAAATATATGAAAAACTCATAAAACTTAAAATGAAATGAACAAATAATCTAATTAAAAATAGTCAGAGGACCTGCACAGACATTTCTCAAGAAGACATACAGGTGGCCAACATCACTAATCATCAGGGAAAGGTGAATTAAAACCTCAAAGAGATGTCATCTTACATCAGTCAGAATGGCTACAATCAAAAAGACAAGACATAACAAGTGTTGGCAAGGATATGGAGAAAAAAGGAGCTCTCATGCATTGTTGGCAGGAACGTAAATTGGTGTAGCCATCATATGTCCCAGTAATTCCACTTTCAGGTTTTACCTAAAGAAAATAAAAACACTAATTTGAGAAGATACATGTCTGTCTATCCTTATTGCAACATTATTTACATTGGCCAAGATATGGAATAAACGTGTCCATCAATAGGTGAATGGAAAAAGATGTGATACACACACACACACACACACACAAAACACACACAAGCACAATGGAATATTAGCCATAAAAAAGAATGAAATCTTGCCATTTACAACATGGATGAACTTAGAGGGTATTATACTAAGTGAAATAAGTCAGAGGATAAGACAAATACAAATAATTTCACTTATACATGGAATCTAAAAAAATACAACAAACAAAAAAACAGAAACAGACTTATAAATACTGAGAACAAGCTGGTGGATGCCAGAAGGAAGAAGGCTTGGTGAAAGGGGTGAAATAGGTGAAGGGGATTAAGAGGTAAGAACTTTCATCGATAAACTAAGTCTGGAGATGGAGAGTACAACATAGGGGTTGTATTCAATAATACTGTAATAGTTTCCTATGGTGACAGATGGTAACTACATTTATCATGGTGAGCATTTTGTAATGTACATAACTATCATATTTTGTACACTGAAACTAATATAATATATGTTGACTATACTTCAATAAAAAATAGTGTGTAAAGTAGTTTGAAAAAGGATGAATGGTATAAAAATGAGAATAAAAGGGTGGAGAAAGATAGAAGTAAACTAAGCACACCATTGCTTTACCTGGAATATCAAAAAATTAAAATAACCATTTAAAATTTTCAAATAATATAAATCTTAAGAATTAGACTCTGATAGTCTACCTAACTTAACTTTGTTGGTTTTGTGGGGCAATAGAGTGTCTTGCAGACTGTTATTCAGGGCTTGATCTGTAGGTAAGGAGTGAAGAGAAGTAATAAAATGAGGAGAGTTTACAGATCAGAAATGGTGCAGTATGTCATTTATTTAATCTAATTTAGGCCTTGTTGGTGCTGGAATAACCTGCTTCTTAATCATATTTTTTTTCCCTTTGTGCTCTCTTTCTTTTATCAATTCCTCTCCCTCTCTCTCTCCCTATCACTCCACCCCGTCTCATGCCTGCACAAACCACTGAAGACTGACACTGTACATCGATCAGGCTGAGGTCAGGATACTTCAAGCAAACAACAAGTTGGGAGGATGTGGAGAAAAAGGAACCCCTGCATACTATTGGTGGAAGGTAAGCTGGTACAGCCACTGTGGAAAACAGTGTGGAGGTTTCTCAAAAAGACAGAAATAGAACTATCCTATGATCCTCTAATTGCTCTACTGGGTAATGACCTCCAAAATGTAATAACACTAATTCAAAGGGATACGTGGACCCCTATGTTTATAGCAGCATTATTTACAGTATCCAAATTATGGATGCAGCCCAAATATACATCAGTAGATGAGCAGAGAAAGAAGATGTGGGTGTGTCACAATAAATTAATATTCAACCCTAAAAAAGAATGAAATCTTGCCATTTGCAACGACATGGTTGGAACTAGAGAGTATAATGCTAAGTGAAATAAGTCAGTCAGAGAAAGACAAATATCATATGATTTTACTCATATATGGAATTTAAGAAACCACACAAATGAGCAGAGGGAAAAAAGAAAGACAGAGACAAGCCAAGAAACAGGCTCTTAATCAAAGAGAACAAACAGATGGTTACCAGAAGGGTGGTGGGTGGGGGAATGGGTGAAATAGGTGATAGGATTCAGGAGGGCACTTGTTGTGAAGAGCACATGGTGATGTCTGGAAGCACTGATTCATTATATCACACACCTAAAATGAAGAGAATACTGTATATTAACTATACTGGAATTTAGAAAATAATTTAAAAAAACAGAAAATAAATTAAGAATACTTTAAACACATATAAAAGAATGTATTTTGACTCTTAAAAAAAGAGTATTTCAAGTAAAATTTTACTTCAGCTGTACACAATTGTCTAGGAAGATGATGCAATCTTCTAAGTGACAATGGCAACAAAAATTGACAAATGGGAAGCAAATACATTGGAATGGCTCACAGAATCACAAAAAAAGTAAAGACCAGACTGTGGAAGGACAGAAACCAGCTCTGGGTTGTTTAGGTAGCAGGATCTGATGAACAGTCTTTTCAGATGCTTCCCTTGGGGGAAACGAGCTCTCTTTAACTTTCTGAAGTATTTTTGATGTTCTGCTCAAAAGTAAGAGTCCAAGAAACTGCATGGATTACATGCTATCTCAGCAGACCATATCGGTAAAATAGAGTGGGTCCAAATGGAAGAAAATTAACCAGGAAAAGGTAGAATAAATGCTAAGTGACAAAAGCACCAAATGTCTACTGGGAATGTCATGATCTTTGTGCCCACAAGGTTAGGGGAAGAGAGGGACCAGAATAACTTATTCAGGTCTCAGAGATACTAGGAAGCTAAATAGAGAAGGGCTGAAGAAGGCACAACAATTACAGTGGTTTTGGGGAGCACTTGTTGCTCATGTGTACCTCCCTCTCACCATCTTTCCCACCTGTATTATCTCATGGGACTTATTCTGTATTCACATCCAGTCCTATTTGTTCGTACGTTTCTCCTCCACTATGGCATGAGCATGCATGGCTCCTGCCCAGGGATCCACAATTTTCTAGGTGTTTCCAACTTTCTGGAATTCTGAGACAGGCCCTTTCAGAGAAAGTGCCTGAAGTTGCCCATCTTTCCCCCATTACTGACTGAATTAGTAGTAGATGTCTATCAAAACCATTCTGGGTGCCCCTCTGTGGTCTCTGGACCTACTTTGCTAAAGCTCTTGTGCCTTGGAGCTTTTAGACTTTCAGCTCAAAGGGAGGTTCTAAGCTTATGAAAATATGTTCAATCCTTAAGTCGGGTCTGTTCCAAACAACCACTGGTGGTTGGGAAGATGCTTGCCAAACCCGGAAATTGTTTGTCCATGCCAGTGAGCTGGCCACAGTTGTTTGTTTGTTTTTTCATAAGTTTCATAACTCTGTACAGTTTTATTTTCTGATTTGAAATTGTAAAAATTCCACCTGCCTTCACTTTGGGGCATTTTGGAAAGCACTAGAAAAAAATGTAGGAAGTCCTCAAACCTTTCCTGGTTGGTTTTCATTTTTGCTATGGCACCACGTGGAATTAAGAAAAACAAAAACAGAAAAACAAAACAACAAAAACCATGAGGGCCGCTACAAGAGCCATCTGCTCCTGAAGGCTTTCGGCTACTCCTTTCCATACCTACTGCCAAGGGAGGTCCCCAAGACGTTACAATTCCCTTTAGGGTTCCAAATCCCAGCCTTTTCAATAGCAGCAAAACAGTAGCACAGTGGAAACACAATAAGACACTTGTCGTTTTTATAGGTTTGAATATTTTTATTTTCATAGTAAGCTCATTTTGAAATAAACACATGAAGATGAAAGAGCCATGTGGCATTTCAATCATTCTTAAGCAGGAAAAAAGATAAGTATTTTTTGGCATGGAAACTTTCCACTTTTAGTAAGAGAAGAGTGTGAGAAGGCTGAGTACACTGTCAGTTTCCAGCAGGTTCAATTAATTGCTGAAACCAAACAAAAATAGCCTCGCACGGTTCCCATTGTTCTGCAGCTGTTGGCTTCAGAATGCTTGTTGTCCCCTTCCTTGTGACTAATCATCATGGTTTCCCAGTTTCCTTTCTTGATTTCCCACCAGAAGTTGTGATGTTTCATAGGAAGAGAGGGCAAGCTTCCCAGCATTTCTTTCCAGGCCTTTTGAACACATCCGTCCCGAAGCTCTCGTACTTGTCTTCAAATCTCTGAATTTCTTGACCTGTCTGGACTCAGAGGTTGTGTGTTCGTGAACAGGCATGCTTTAGCCATTTGATAAGGGGGCCTAAGTGTCTTCCTGTTTGAAAGAGGTCAAAAAGATATGAGTCCTAAATGGAATGTATGCACAAGTCTTCTACATTAATGGTTTGGTTTGGTTTGGTTTGGTTTGGTTTTGAAAAATCTCAGTTTGCTTCTTGCTGCTTTGTTGAAAGGAGTTTTAGATTGCTAAAAGTATAACTTGCTTTCTGAGCTTAGCAATCACTACAGGGGTTATATCACGATACAGAGTCTCATTTAGTTAAATGTCGAACTTCTAGCAACCTAACTCCTCAGAACACAGAACTGCACTTTAGCAGAAAAAGAAAGAAAACGAACACAGTTGCAAAAACTCTACGTGCTAAAACCCAAACACTTTTCACATAGGAAAGTTTTAAAACTTGGAACACTACCTGGCACATGTTAAACACTCCATAAATGTTTGTGATCGTCAGGACTTACTAGCTGTTCTTACATATCAATCTAGCCAACTTAGTTATCATGTTTCTTTGAAAAAAGAAAAATAAAAAGATTACTGACAGCATTTTCGGATGATGGCAAAAGAGAACAACAGTACGAGAACATTGTGAAAAACTGCACCTGACATCCTCCTATAATAATGAGACAGAAAATTTACAAAACCACAGTAGCAGTTGGTCCACTCAACCCGCCAAAGGATCTGAAATACGTTAGCCCATCCTTTAGAGACATGGCCCTGATGAGCATTGAGACCCCCTTAAGTCATCAAGGAGAAATTGAATTAGGTTTCTTCTATTGTAAGAGTGCAAAGAAAGGTAATACATCAAAAAAAAAAAAAAAAAAAAGAAGTTGAAAGGTGTGGACTGAAGCTCTAAACAAGATTGTCATCAAGTATGGGGGGAGACTTCAATAGGCAAGCTCATCCATCCGTGACCTTGGTTCTTGGGGAGGACTCGCTGGGTCCACCGATGGGGGTCAGAGTTGAAGATAATCCACCACCTACTCTAATGCTGTGCACAGCATGGCTTAAAGACGGAGGTGAACTCCACACTCCCTCTCTCCCCATGCAGGACCACGTCTGACTTCCTTTAGAAAACAGCTGTCTGTTAGGAAGCCTCCAGCCTGCCTTCCAAGAGAAGGCGGCTCCTTTGCTCAGAGTGAGTCACCACATCTATTTGCAACCCGGCTAATTGGTGTGTATGCTGGCATTGGGTTCCCCGCCGTCAGCCGGGGCGGCACGGCTCGAACTTATGATTCACCGTATCCTCTAGTTAGGTCTCTGGACTGTTTGTGTTTGCTACAGGCTCGCTCCAGGTCACCACACATTTTTTCCTCCTCTGTCATCATCAAAACCGCTAGCAGCCATATAGCGCCTCACACTTACCACGTCCTCCAACTGTTTCCAAGCATGTCCCTCCGACAGGTCTCTTTCTCTCTCTCCCCTCACCCAAGCCAGTTCCCACTGCTATTTCCTCCGAGCTCAGCCATTGTTAATTTGGGGTGATTTGGTTTCCCCAGGGGAAATTTGGCAACCTCTCAACATATTTTTGAATTGTCCTAACCTGGGGAAATGTCTTCCTGGGATGTAGTGGGTGGGGGCCAAGGATGCTACTGAACATAGTATAGTGCCGCACATGCCCGGCGGCCACCACAAAGGATTAGGCAGCCCCAGCTGTCAATATTGCCACGATTGGGAGACCCTCCATTTTCCCTGGTCCCCATTCTTTACATCTCGGTTCAAATCTCACCTCCTCTGGAAACTTCCCTGCCCGTACTTCTCACGCTAGGGGCCCGGCGAACTCTCCCTACTCTTTTTCCTTTTAATTTTGATTTAATTTTAATTTTGATTTGTGTTCTTTCTTTGGCGTATCCATACTGTAGCAAATTGTCTTTGTGTTTATGTCCTTTTCCTCAATTAACTGGCAGCTCCTGCTGAGCTGGGGGCAGGGTCTTTCTCATCCCCCTATGGCTAGCTTTCACACTAGGGCTTAGCTTCTTGCAAGTGTTGATATTTGTTTTTAATGTTGGAATTATTGAATGAAAAAGGAACAGTCTTGTTTTAAGCTTTATGCCTTTGCTCTTCCGCTAATTATTTGGCAGCATTAGAGACACCTTGTTGAACCTCTTGAGAATGCTTAGATACAGAGTAAGTGGTTTTCATCTTCTTACATTTCATTATGTCTGTGTTCTAGAGCGTCTCAGCAGTGATGGCATCTTTGATGATAAACTTTGGAATGTAATAACAGTACATTTGAAGCTAACAGCCAGCTCATCTTTCATTGCTAATAATCTACTTCATTGGAATTATTTTCTGTTTAAGATGAAAGTCACTGACGTCAGATTGCCTGTGTTGAAATCTGGGATCTGCCGCCTACTACCTGTGTGACCTCAAGTAAATTACTGAAACTCTCTGGGCCTCAATTTTCTGTCTGAAAAATGGGGGTGAACATAGAACAAAGTTCATAGATTCTTTTAATAAGGATTAACTGCATCAATACTTGTAAAATACTTAGGAGAATACCTGGAACCCTGTAAGTACTATGGAAGTGTTTTTTACTGAGGATGGAAGAGTAATCTTGTATCAAGCCCCCATTGCTTGTTGTGAATGCTTCAAGCCAGGTAAAGACAGCTCATCCTAACAAGTTACTCTATTGCATTCCTGATGAGAAAGAATGGAACCATGTGGAAAGGTACAAGTACTCACAGTTTGCCCACTCTGTGTCCTGATCAAGACCAAAAATGAGTCTTCAGAATGCTTCAAACTCTTTGCAGGCAGGTGAAAGAGTATCGCGTAGTCTTAGCATAATACAAAAACAACTGATAATCTATGGTTGCCAGTGTTGCTGCATTTTAATTTTTCTGCTTCAAACAGTGGCATTTTAATCATTCTGCCCATGGCAACTAATGTCCTTTAAATTAGCATTAAAAATTCATTCTTTTGGTTTATCCTTCCTGAATCAAGCTAATTAGCTATCAGCTGAGAGCCCTTTAAATTATAACCTGAGTATGTTGCATTTTCCAATTTATAATGCCTCATTGAGGCAAATTGAAAATCCAAAAAGGAGTGAATTAATTAATGTTAATTAAAGAGTACAACACAGAACAGATGCCAGGTCAGTCTTTGGAGTACGCTTGGAAAGCCATTGTCAGGACTAAGCTGACCCTTTGTAGCACATCGCTTTGTGCAAAGGACTTGGCCATGGTGGCTTTGCAAAAAGGGGGGAAGAAAGCTAGAGATAAGAGTAGAAGCAACACTGAACAAGATAGCGTATATCTGTACATTACATACATTACACATGTGATATTACACATTCTCTGTAATAGGAGAACAAGCAATCCAATCAACCCTTGAAGTTTTTTACAACATTTTTTCTGAAATTTCCGTTTTATATTCTTCATCAGTGAATATTCTCTTATGTCTCTTGCATACAAGGTTTTATTAGACACTGATGGAAATGCAAAAATAAGAGGGTCATCACCCAAAGAACTTAACAATATAGAGTAACACGGCCCAATGGAACTTTCTGTGATGATGAAAATATTCTCTCTGCACACCAGCCAGTAGAGTTGCTGCATGTAAATGGGGCTTACCTGACTGGGGACCTGAAGTTCTGTTTTTTTATTTAAATTTGCTTAGAAATAGCCACATGCAGCTACTATATGTATACCTTGGGTCTAAAAGGTAAGACATCCTGCATAGTGCTTATTTTTATTACTTAAAGATTTCCCAAAGTTGTTAGTCAATGTTTCTTTCATGCCGTATCATAGTAGGTCTCTGACTCTCTCTTGTGTTTGCTGACTCACTCACACACCCTACTCTGTTTTCTATTCAGTGTAATATTCATCAGCTTAAACTGATTTTCCTCAGGGCTGTGATGATCAACTTGGAGAGATGAAACACATCAGAATCTCTGGAGTGAGGAAGAGAAAACAGCTGCATAATAGCTATTATAATTTGTAATAAGAAAAATTTTAAAAATGCACCCAAATTATATGAAAGTAAAATGGAGGAAGAATTTAGGGTACACAAATGATTCTCAACAGAAATGCGTACCTGGTTCTTGAGGGGGAATATCAGAATCTTGGAAGGGGTAAGAGAGAAGCTAAGGCATTTTTCTGTTGAACTAACTGGTGCATAGGTTTACAAACTCTAAGAAATACTACTTTTACTGAAGAACAGTTAAAACACATTGGTCCTAAAGTGCTGAAAGGTCTTTTCACCACACCAGCTAGCATGCAGGTAACCATTATCTCAACAGATATCGGAAATTCACTGAGTGTTTCAGGGACAAACAGTTGGGTGGTTTGGTGTTCTCCACAGAATTACTGACACAATTACTAGTTGCATATATTGGACCATGTAATTTGGATTTTACATTAATATTCTTTTTTTTAATAAAGATTTTATTTATTTATTTGACAGAGATCACAAGTAGGCAGAGAGGCAGGCAGAGAGAGAGGGGGAAGCAGGCTCCCTGCTGAGTAGAGAGCCCAATGTGGGGCTCGATCCCAGGACCCTGGGATCATGACCTGAGCTGAATGCAGAGGCTTTAACCCATTGAGCCAGCCAGGCGCCTCTACATTAATATTCTTAAATGAAAACAAAAGCATTAGGAATATTGTTGAGAAAAACTGGTTTTATTCGTAACTTAACAAACCACTTTGAGTAGACAAATACATTCAATGTACAAGAACAGTAGGACTCATTATTCAGGACAAGTAATTTGGGTTTTTTTTAATTCAGATTTATAATTCAATAGGAGTATTTTATAAGTAAGGACTAATTTCATGAGTTTTGGCACATTAACTTCTTTTTCCAAGTCATTTTATGTTCATCAAAGATGGATTTTAGATTCAGTTATTTTCCTTGTTGAGCCATTAAATTATGTTTCCTTATTCACCCATCTTTTTGTGCTGGACTTGAATAATACCAATATTGCCACCTATAGGTTAAAGTGATTTTTTGGTTTGTTTCTCAAGAGCACAATGTGGAAGAACTAAAAACCTTTGGAGAATGGGTCATTCTGGATAGAGTTTGACAGCTTCTTAGGGATGCATGTGTCCACCCACCTTTCTCTCTCTCTCTTTTTTTTTTTTTTTTTTAAATTTTGGACGGAAAAGTTTTTCAGAGATACTATACAAGTCCCTGACTTCTCAGCTACTCCACCAAAAATAATTAACAATTTTTGATGACTAAAAAGGATCATCACCATTATGAATTATTGAGCTAGCTTCTTTGACCCTAGGCAAAATCATCCCAGACTGTTGTATCCTCTGAGTATTTCACTCATTAGAATATTCAGTCACTTTTGTGGACTGTCCATTCACTTCTCATTGTATATATTCCTCTTTAACAAGTTTTACCCTTTTAAATGTTACTTTCAGTTTCTGTAATTAGAAACCAAATGACTACCCTAGTTAGAGTTGTTTGCAAAATAAAAGTAATTTGGAAGTAAGTTCATGACTGAAGAATCCATAAATGTTATTGTAAGGATTTTTGTGACTCAGATGAATTTTTGTAAACTGCTTCCTGTTGCACAGCTGTATTTCTAACAGATAAGAATACTGAATAAGAGTTCTAGAGAGGTGACTCGTTAATGACTTTCATATGTGATAATTCTTCACAGTTGAAATAAAGTGTCAACTTTTAATAAAAAAATTTATAATTTTAAAAATACTTGGAAATTTATTATCTTCCCCAAGTCTTCAAATTCCATTGCAATGTGCTATGTAGCAGTTACTAAAAATGTTATATTTTCCTCCAGATTAGCAAAATGTATTATTCTGAGTTAATGAACTTTAATCAAATAGGTAACATACAGAACATTATTTACTAACTTTTTGACACATTGCATTCATACTTAAGTCATATATTGATATCTGGTAGGCTTTTAAAAACTAAACTACTCCCAATCTGTTAACTTAGATGTATCATATTCAGATGGCTTGTGTAAAGTCTTGGACAATACTTCAGAATTGTAAAATGTTTCAGAAAAATGTAAAGTACCCCTTATAGTCTATCTTCTATTCCAGACTTAAACATTCATCAATAAAATTCTGCTTTATAACTTTTCCCAAGAGGGAAAAAAACAGCTTCAGTGAGGCATCCATTATCCTTATTTGGAAAAGTTGTTTATTATCTCTCTATATATCAAATAATTGTTTTTATAATTTTTAAAATGAATATCAGAGAAGCCATTCACAAATAAAGAGAAATTGGATAAATTGGGGAAGGACTCAGAAACTACACCATCTAGTTCATCTTGAAAAGACCACTGGACAGTGTTTTTCTGGATGTCCTGTGAAGAAAAATATTCCACAGTTTAGTGAATTTGAAAAATACCTCATAGTAACCCCTTCTTAGATAGTCACCATTCATTTTACAGTATTAAATACTAACTATCCCCAAATTAAGAAATGTATGCCACTTTGACCCCAATTTCCCAAATTTATTGGGCCTTGGATTCCTTTCCTCCCAAAATACTTTTTAATGTCCTAATGAGCCACTATAACTGGGCACACATTCTTGTGGCCCCTGGATGCTCACAGATATTTGCTTCTCCCCTCTTTCCAAGCCATGATAGAGCTGCACTTATTTACGTCATTGAAAGTTTAACATCATCAAATCACCTGCTCTTGTCCAGATAAATGTAGCTGTCATCACTTGTGTCACTTTTGGGTGGAGCCTTAAGGGCCACTGTGCAATATGCCACATTCCTCTTTCCTTGCAGAAAGAAACTAAAAGAATGTGTCAAGTTGGAGCCTGACTCAGCCTGGGTCAGGGAATGCTACCTGTAGGAGGTAAAAAGTGAGCAAGAACTAACTCTTTGTTGGGTTTTCAGCCTCTGGGATCTGAGAGTTATTTGTTATGGTGGCATAACTTATTTCATGCTGAATGGTACACTGAACTATGCAACAAAAAGCTTAAGAGTATCAGACAATTTATAAAATTCCTATGGTGAGTCATAGTTCCAGACACTAACTTTCATGGGATTGTGTAGCATCTTTTCCTTCTTTAAAAATTGTAAGCATCTCAATGAAGGAAACGTGGATCCACTGAGAATGTCTACTTGGTACAATTACAATCTAGCCAGAGGACCTCAGTTCATGGTTGCACTGAAAGCCCTGAAACTCTTACAGGCACACAAATATAGCAGACTTAGTAATTATCTACTGTCTTAGCTCACCTCCCCAGTAGCCTTTCTTTCTGTACAGTGACCTCACCACACCACAGCATTTCAGATTCTTCTTGCTACTCCCATAGGATGAAAAGTTTCTATAGTCTTAAGTCAGTTTATGAACTTGATAAACTTAATGTTGTTACTGTTTTTCCTGAAAGTAGTTCTCCCCATTTGCTTTCTGGACCTTAATAAAAAGACTAAACTTAAAAAAAAAAAAATGTGCTCCAGTCCCAAATAGGAGTTTAGCTTTCTCTATTGAATAAACTAGAAGTAAATAGACTTCTTCAATTATAGACTGAAGAAGGGACCATTGATGTTATGTGTGAGGGTATAAAACAGTTGGTCTTTCTTGCCAGACACTAGGTTTCTGAGTAAAGTAAACCTCACATCAGTTTATACTTGTCTTTGGTATTGTCCTTTTCTAAAGACATAGTAAGAAAAACTTCAATGTGAAATAATCTCTCAGTTGTCAGAACTACATTTCTGTGGATGTACCCCTGTATTTTTTTCTCCCTCTCAGAACCCTGGAAAAGCTGAACCAATGAAATAGCTCCGAACAAGCCAAAAAGAATAAGAGCTTATTTTCTGCTAAGGTAGTAGAGTGTTCCCTTGATTTGGTCAGCTTCTGTAGAAACATTAATTCTTCAATCTTCTAGAAATTGCTCATTCCTTCATTTAACAATTATTGAGTATTGAGTGTCCACTATGGGCTAGTTATTGGGCATAAAAAGACACAAATTTCACAAATTTATTGGATCTTGAAATCTCTTCCTCTCAAAATGTTTTTTGATTACCCTTTTGAATCATTATATCTGGACACACATTCTGGTGGTCCCACATCTTTTCTGCTTTTGAAACAATTCAGAATCTTGAACTTCATTTCTTATATAGTAGTCACTAACCATGTGTCACTATTTAAATTAAATCAATTTTTAAGAAAAGACTAGTTATTCAGTTACTCAACCTATTTGAAGTGTTCAGTAGACAAGTGTAGCTACTGACTACCATCTTGAACATTATGTCTGGAACGTTTTATCATTATACAAAGTTCTTTTCAACAATGAAGACATAGAACACTAACATCATCACAGAAAGTTTTACTAGATAATATAGGCTCTAAATAATAAAACTTACACATTTGTAAGCAATAATATTGTGATGTCAGTCTTCAGATAGGGGTACATAATATCAGTGGTATATCACTTTCCTTGAGGAAATTAGAAGAATGCAAAGAAGATGAAGTAGAAGATGGCCAGAAGGACAAAAGAAGATCATTCTAGACAGAAATGTCAACACCGCCAAGGCTCAGGTGCCTGACATAATGGATATATTAAAACTAGGATGAAACTCTAAGCCTGGACTAGAGCATGGATATGCAGGAAACAGTATGAGATGAGGCTATAAGCCTAACCAGGGGTCAGATTTTGGAAAGTTTTTTGTGCCATATTAAAAGTTATAAACATGAATCTTAAGGAAAACTAAAAACATTTTAAACAGAGTTGTAACACGGTCATACTTTTTAGAAATATAATTCAATATCTGCTAAAGATGGAGTAGTAAACTGAGACTAACTTCTAATTCAAGTATATGAGAATGATAGAAAAGAGAAGTCAAACAAAACTAAGTGGAAATGTTGGATTTTAAAAGCATATGCACAATTTTGTGTTTAAAAATAGGAAAAAAAAATTGTAGAGCATGGCTAAAGCCATTTGTCTGTGAGTCTTCATATTAAATGCTCTAAGTAAGATGAGGACCAGATCTAGACTTACTACTTAAAGCCAAGACCAGTAAAAAAGTTAAACCATTTCTTCCATTCATGAGTGAATTTGAAATATCCCTAATATCATGCAAGAAATAAATAGACAGAACAAACAGAGAAATACTTTCAACTTTCTGATGGAAAATAAGTATTAATCTAGAATTATAAGCCCAGTTATACTGTTATTTAAAAATCAAGGCAACATGATTCACGGGCACAAGAAGAACACAGCTAGCTGTGAGAATTAATCTGAATTACAAGACACACTGATCATCAACACTTCAAACTAACTTGCAGCCCTAAGTATTTTTTAGAGCTATGCCAAAACAAAACATACAAAAAAATCAAGGAAAATAAAGATATTTTTAGGTGTTAAAATAAATCAAGACATTTCACCACCCACAATCCCTTGTTAAAAAGTTAATTAAGGGATGTACTTAAGAAAAATAAAAGTTGAACCCAGAGGGCAATCATGGTATATAAGAAAGAATGTTGTCCAAAAATATTTAAAAATAGGTTAGTCATCTTAACTAACTACTAACTGGAAAAAATAACTGTAAGAAAGTTGTAAAATCTATTTCATTAGCTATAAAAATATCCAATATTTCATGTTAAATATAACATTAAGAACTTCTAGTTTGTAGTCCAGCACATAAAGAGCTTGGAATTCACCACACCATACTAACAACAAATAAAAAATTGATAAAACTGAAAACTAACAACCCCTCTTAGATCCATCAAAAAGCTGAAGTCACTGGGCAGACCCAAAACTGAAGAGACAGATAGATATATGTAGAATTATAACTTATTGTTACCATGAGCAGGTAACAACTAACTGTTACTATAACCAGAACCAGTCACATGATAGAAAAACCTTAATTGTATAATCAGGAATTCTACCAAATATTTAAGAAAGAAACTATACCAATTCTCTGTAATCTCTTCCAAAATACAGAAGAAGAGGGAATGTTTCCCAGGAGACCAGCATGACCTAATACCAAAACCAGACAAAGACACTGTGAAGAAAGAAACTTACATCATTATTTTTCGTGAACATAGATGCAAATATCCTTAACAAAATGTTATCAAAACAAATATAATAATATAAAAAAGATTACACACAATGTACAAATGAGATTTATTTCAAGTATGCAGCATTTATAATATGGTTCAACATTTGAAAATCAATGACTAATCCAGCATTTCAATAGACTAAAGAATAAAAATCCCATGATCATCCCAATACATGCAGAAAAAGTATTTGATAAAACCCAATGCATACTCATGATACAAAATTTCAGTAAACTAGGAATAGAGGGGGGACCTCCTTAATTCGATTAAAAAAAACCTTAAAAATACCCTGCAGTTAACATATTTAATGTTGAGAAACTAGAAACTTTTCTACCAATTCAGGTACAAAGGCAAGGATGTCTTCTCTCACCACTCCTTTTCAATCACATATTGGATGTCTTAGCTAATATAATAAAACAAGAAAAGGAAATTAAAAGTATACTGATTAGGAATGAAGAAATAAAACAATCTTTGTTCCCAGATGACATGATCATTTATGGAAAAAAATCTCAAAACAAAAAACCAAAACCAAAAAAACTCCTGGAATGAATATACGATTATAGTAAGGCTGCAGGATATAAGATTATTCTATAAAAATTAATCAACTTCCCAAATGTGCCAGCAATTTGAAACTAAGAACACAATAACACTTCATTAGCACTCAAAAAATAGGATTTAATATATATTTAACAAAATATATACAAGATCTATATGAAGGAAACTATAAAACTCTGATAAAAGAAATCAGAGAAGGACTAAACGGAAATATACTGCATGTTCATGGATAGAAGGACTCATTATTGTCAAAATATTAGTTTTCTGCAACTTAGTCTATAAATGCAATGCAATTCTAATGAAAACTTCCACAAATTATTTTCTAGATATTGAAATTGTGACTCTAAAGTTTTTATAGAGAAGCAAAATACCAGAATAACTGGCACAATATTAAAGGAAAAGAACAAAGTTGAAGTACTAACTTTACCTGACTTCAAGACTTACTATAAAGCTGCAGTAATCAAGACATTGTATTGGTGAGAGAATATACAAATAGATCAATAGAACAA
The DNA here is from genome assembly GCF_010015895.1 of Lontra canadensis. Classification (NCBI taxonomy): domain Eukaryota; kingdom Metazoa; phylum Chordata; class Mammalia; order Carnivora; family Mustelidae; genus Lontra; species Lontra canadensis. Next base: position 105,174,978 of record NW_022630995.1, on the reverse strand, counting down.
ACTAGAAAGCTTAGAAGCAGAGACACACAAACATGGCCAACTGATCATTGACAAAGGAGTAAAAGCAGTATAATAGAGCAAAGACAACCTTTTCAATAAATGCTCATGAAAGAAGAAGACACCAGAGGTTAAAAAGTGAATATAAGGGCACCTGGGTGGCTCAGTTAGTTAAGTGTCCAACTTTTGATTTCATCTCAGGTCATGATCTCGAGGTCCTGGAATTGAGCCCTGCATTGGGCTCTGTGCTGAGAGGATTCTGCTTCAGGATTCTCTCTCTCTCTCTCCCTGCCTCCCCCGCTGCTCTCTCTCTCGGTCTCTCTATCTCAAATAAATAAACTTTTTTTAAAATGAGTATAGACACATACCTTACACTTTTCACAAAAATTAACTCAAAATGGATCATAGACCTAAATGTAAAATACAACACTGTAAAACTCCTAAAAGAGAATATAGAAGAAGAGCAAGATAATATTAGGTTTGACAATAACTTTAGATACAACACTGAGGACACACCCTCTGAAAGAAATAATTGATAAGCTGGACTTTGTTAAAATTAAAAAAAAAAAATTCTCTATGGAAGACACTGTCAAGAGAATGAAAAGACAAGCCAGCAAGTAGTAGGAAATATTTGGAAACGACCTATCTGAGAAAGAACTTGTATCTAAAAGACCGGAAGAATTCCTAAACTCAACAATAAGAAAACAAACACCTTCCCTAAAGAATTAGCCAGAGACCTTAACAGACACCAAAGAAGATATACAGATGACAATAACTATACAAAAATATGCTCAACTTCATATGTCATTAGGAAATTTCAAATTTAAACATCTACAAGCCTATTAGAATGACCAAAATCCAAAACACTGGCAACATGAAATGCTAACAAGGATATGGAACAGTAGGAGCTCCTTCACTGCTGGCATGAATGTGACAAGGCATAGCCACTTTAGAAGCTACCTCATAGACTATAATACTTAAGATACTGTGATCTTTGCATACTGTTAGACAAAGAAAGCTGATAATATACTGTAGAAAACCCAGAAATAAACTCAAGTGAATAGGGAAATATGGCATATGTAAAATAAGCTATGAAACAAATAAGGGCTGGATAGGCTACCTTATAAATGGTGCTAGGATAACTGATTGTCCATATGAAAAATATACATAAGTACAATTAGATTGTTACACTATATACTGAAATCAATTTTGGTAAACGTTAAATTAATAAATACTAAACACTAAAATTAACTCATATAGGTGCACAAAGACATACACACGGCAATGTTCATTATGAGATGATCTATAATAATAAATGTCTTAAGACAATTTAAATGTTTAGCATGATTGATACATGTAATATATTCATAGAATGATGTAGAATGGATTTCTATGTGCCCAATGTGCATAGTAAACATTAATAGTCATAAAGGATAGGTAAATCTGTTTCTTGGTAGCTAAAACGGAGATAGCAAATAACAAGATATTAACAGTAAATCAATAAAACTCTCAAATTTGCTGATCACATCTGCACTTGTGATGTTTTAAATGTGCTCTTCCAAAGTTACCTGTCAACATGTCACAATGAATAAAGCAAATGTCAGGTCAGCACTTCTGAATCTTTAGTATAAATGCTCCAGCTTAAAGCATGCTTGCTAATTAAAAAGTTTGGTCCTTGCATTGCCTTTAAACTTCATTGTTTCTTTAAGTTCCAACTTATTATGTTCTTTATGTCACAAAACGTTCTTTCTTAATACAATTAAGCATAGACAACACATCTCCTGTTTACTGAGTTACTGCCGTTATAAGACTGTTAACCTTATTGTTGATTCTAATATTGGAATAAGGAAATGCACTCTTGGGAGAATATAAAAGACTTTATTCCACTTATAGCCACTTCTTTGCCTAGGAGAGGACTTACATCACACAACTGACTTGGATTCATTCCTAAATTTAGACACAGATAAACTTTCATCATTTGTGACTAAAAGAAAATAGCTTGTTTTCTTTCCATTGGGAATAAATCATCTTAAAAACATACCAAAGAAGAGCAACTAAAATTTGTTTATGGGGCACTTCATGGATTCTTTTCATTTCTCTCCCTCCCCTTCTTGCCTCTCTCTCTTATCTTAGTACTGCCTACCTTCTGTTATGGCTTTGTTAAATTAACATCTATTAAATGGGGCACAGGGTGCTAGATGGTGAGCCAGGGTTCAACAACAGACCACAAGAGAAATTGAGATAATTGATATAGAGAAGTTTGTTACCCATAGGTCCTGAAGGACGTACACTATATGTCACCGAGAGAGGTCAAGGTAGAGTGCAGAGAGAGGCAGGACCTGAGGCATAAGCCTAAATGGGGTCCATTGTTGAAGTGGGCTTTGGATTTCCCAGGCTAGGACAGATTGCTCAATTTAAACTGAATGGCGGGGGGCGGGGGGGGCGCACCTGAGTGGCTCAGTGGGTTAAGCCTCTGCCTTCTGCTCAGGTCCTGATCTCAGGGTCCTGGGATCCAGCCCCACATCAGGCTCTCTGCACAGCAGGGAGCCTGTTTCCCCCCTCTCTCTCTGCCTGCTTCTCTGCCTACTTGTGATCTCTCTCTTTCTCTGTTGAATAAATAAATAAATAAACCTTTAATAAATAAATAAATAAACTGAATAGGGTTTGGGGAAGCCCCGCAGGGTCTTATCTAAGGTGCTGGGAGGCTGGGGAAACAGTTCAGCACAAGGGTAATAGGAAGAGGCCTGTCAGGAACTTTCATTTGCTTGTGACTCTGTAGCTGCTCTCTAGGGCATGCACTCACCTGAGGGGCTAATGTCTGTGTAAAGCCCCCACAGGCTGTTTGGTCAAACAACATGGTTACTGAGCAAGCGATACCAGGAGTAGCTTTGCTAAACTCTTGACATTTTCAGATGTGAGAACAACGTAGGTGAGGACCTGAGGATAGATTTGCTTCATTAGGCTGGACAGTTGATTTTCTTTTCTTTTTTTTTTTCCTCATAACAGTTTTATACTCATCCCATCTAATTACTAAACTTCCTACAAGCAATGTATTATTTCCCAGGGTATTCCATGGATATAGGAGAAGTTCTTGATGCCCCTCGGTCTCAGAACCAGAGTTTATATCTCTATCCATAAGACATTGTGACCAAGACACTGGTTGCTGAGTTTGTTTGTTTGTTTAGGTCCAGTGATCTACAACATAATGTACATAATGCCTTGGGGTGTAAAGAGCTTGCCACAAGTGTCCTTATTCAGCTCTTCTGCCATTGGTTATCCTGGGTCAATTGGGTCTTCAAGCCTGATCAGTAAGAGATATAAGGCACACAACCAAGAAGCAGGGAGTTTTGATCCAACATCTGAACATGACATAGCGTTGCATGCAGTAAGAAGACATGTTCTGTCATAGGCTGAGCATGGTTGTTTTCTTAACTCTGTTCAGAAATAATGCAGGGCAGAATAGGGACAGGGCCCAATTCCTGGGAGATGGGTCTGGTGAGAACAAAGCAGAAAGTGGGTTCTCTGCTTAATTGTTTGGGTGTTAATACAGTAGCTTTCCTGTCCTCCCAGTGCCTCTCAAACCTTTAAAACCAGTGTGCCCAAGACCCAAGAACAAAGTGGTCAGATGGGGACAGGTTTCTACAAGGAGTTATACTGCTTCTTTGTATCAAGGTAGTGCCTGACATCCATAGGGCAATTTAACATTAGCTATTGTAATGAATAAAATTCATCTCAATGGCTTAACAATTGCAAAATAATTTTTGTTTTAAGTTTGTTACTTGTTCTTGACACAGTTCCACAAAGGTCCATCCCTGTCCTAAAAAGCTCTCCTTGAGAGAATGACTCAGAAAATAACCTTCTTCTATTGTGTCTTTGGGTCATTTTAGAGTTCTTTTCCAGTCATGTAAAAGAAGAGCTAGAGACCATGAATCAAGATCATGCAAGTTGTTTGAGAGGCCAGACTTGTAGGCATTATACATTGCTTACATTCACATTGGATGGTCCAGAACCCAGTCATGTAGCCCAGGCCTAACTACAATGGAGGGGTAAAATGTAGCCTATGTGTCCAAGAAGAGGAGTAGGATTGGTGAGTATCTAGTCAGCCTCAGATACACTATCTTCTGATGAAACCAGTAAGGTTTTTTCCCACTTACATGCAGTAAAAGTTCCTGGTAAATCAACTGGAAACCTCATTGTTTCTAGTCAGCAAAAATCTGGAGGCTCAGCTGGGCTAAGTCTAAGGTTAACTATTCTAGCTGTTGCTTGAAGTTTTAGCATATAAGAACTCTGAGACCAATCCTGTTTCCTCTAAAGTTAATTTTAGAAATCTAGGTCACTAAGTAAGTTATCAGCATGAAGTTCAGTATTCTCTTGTTATAACTTGATCCTGTGCCTGTTAAAAATTGTGAATCCTGGAAACAGACTGCCTGGTTTGCATCCTGAATTGCTACCTATTGACTTTAGGCAAGTTATCTCATTTCCCTTTTCTTTAAAATTGAAGTAATATGCTTAACACCCTGGGCGTTTGAGAGAAGTAAGTTTGAAAAGCTGTGAAAAGCACCTAGCACAGGGTCTATGTTCCAGGGCCACTGTTATTATCATCGACATTTACTAATGTTGTGTTATATAATGATTGGGTCCTGGTCCTATTTCCCCAGAATATGAATGACAGACAATTTTGATCTTTGGGTATATCCATGAAAAGGCACTCTCTAGCATTGGGAGAGGGGGCGTGTGGGGTGGGGGGTACAGTTCAGAGAGTAAGCTCATGGGAGAAATTGTGAATGTATAAAGCCCCCAAAATGAGAGATCTTGAGCTGCCTAAACTAAAGCCAATAGACAAGAGGGAGTCAAGAGGAGATAATCCAGTACAAAGTCCAGGATTCAGTTAGACTCCACTATTCAAAGAAACACCATTGAGCTTGGGTGGGCCAGTATTAAATGGAATCACAAGAAAGACAATCTGCGCAAAGTTGAGTCTAATACCCAAACAGGCACCATGACCTTGTCCCAGTAATGTGACTGGGTAGAATAAAAGAAAGAAGAAGAATGGCCCTTGGGAGGAACAAAAACAACAGAAATAAAACACCTGTAGAGGATTGGAAATGGTGTTGCTAAAGTTGCCTTTTATTTACATTTGATGTGCTGCACTGTCCTTCTGAAAATCCTTGCTTTAGTCTATCTTTTCATTTCTCTTCAAATGCAGCCTTGCCTTGTTCTAATCAGTAGTCTTGCCTCTCTACCTTAGCTAATGTCTGAAACTATTTTCCTCTAAAACTGCCACATCTCTCTCTCCCTAACGTCCGATAGCTTTGCAGACCTTGATTTGTCATTCTAGATCCTCCACCTCTTGTTCCAATCATCCACCGTCTCACCTATTTGATTATGTACCAAGATTTATTTTTTTATATCTACTTTTTGACCCTTAAAAATTCTATTGGCTCATCAGATCCTAGACTTTCAGAGTACAGCTAGTCCTTCTACAATTCCTGCCTCTGCTCATATTTGGGAAATCCTATCTCTAAGAAAGACACATCATACTAAATTAAAGTTATGTGCAGAACTCAATCGATCAGTAGGAAAAGTTTTCCTTTATTGAAGTTTATTAAACTTCTTTTTGAAATTGGGATTGAAGTTTCTTTTCAGTTCTCTGACATTTCCAAAAATAAACATTGGCATTTCCTTATGCCGCAAGTCTTCACACTAAACACTTGTTTTCATAGTTTGAATCATTCTCAAAAACTTCTGGGTTCTCTGTGTAACCATTTCCCATGTTCATTGCTTGTATCCCAAGCGAAGACTGCTTTCTTTCCTTAGCCAGCCTGGTGATATGCTGTTTGAAAGGTAATATTGCTATTCGGAGCATTATGAGCAACTATGCTTGGTTTTAAAGGGCTCTTTCTCTACATTTCCAGCATGACTCACAGAGAGAAAAATATGTTTTCTCCTTTCTCCAATGTAAAAACAAGGTTTATTTCCTTTGGGGGGTATGGAAACAAGGAAAGATACCACGATCAGCAAGTTTCTTCTTTGAGTAATAATTTCTTAATCAAGATTCCTAATCCTATTTCCTCTTTGAAATTGCATTAAATATTTTAATCTACCTAATTACGAACTAGACAAACTGCTTTGGTAAAAGACCTGTCTCTGCATATAACATATCTTGTCTTTTCCTTTCACATCATTGCTTATAAGATTTGAATCTTCCCTCTTGTTATGGTTTAATGCTCTAACATTAGAGTAAACTATATTTTCAGGATGATGAATAGAGATGAGGCCAAAAATATATTCCCAATTGAATTTGGATTATACTGCAGTCTAAAGTTCTCCATAAAGAATAGTGAAATGCAGAAGAAAGTTTGAGTTTTTACCTTTCTTTATTAATGATTATAATTAAAAACCAAAATGATTTTCCTTGGCTCAGATCTTTTAATATGATTTTACTGTTGAAAGATCCACAGTGCATTTATTTTTAATTTAGAAACTGAAGATGTAGATCTTAGATGACAATAAATTAACATTTGTTTTAGACTTCTATATAGAGTTACTATTCTCTAAAACCAAAGAATGAAATATTTAATTTTATATTAAAGCTAAGTTTTCAACTTACTTTCTTAATGGAGAAAAGCACCATGCATTTACTTCAATTTCAATCAATATAAATTTCCCTTTAAAAAATTAGCACAACTTTACTTATGCATATGTATATTAGTTATAGAAGTATTAATTGTCATTATAGAGTAATTTGACATTATCAATCAAAATTTAAAATTCCCAAATCCTCTGACCTGCAACTTTACTTTTAGGAATTTTTCCCTACACATACACTGGCTCATGGGTTAACTGGAATACAGAATGGAATTTTCTTGACAACAGAGCTTACAATAGTAAAAACTGAACACAATTTAAATGCTTATCAATAGGAGACTGGCTAAATAATTTTAAATACATATAACAGAATAAAATATGCTGTAAAATCTAATATATTTATTTATTAAACAAACTTAAATGCTTAAATTTATTTATTTATTTATTTATCGAGCATGGAGAGGGGTTGGAAAGGAAGGAGAGAGAATCTCAAGCAGACTCTGCGCTGAACAGGGAGCCAGACATGGGCCTTGATCTCATGACCGTAAGATCATGGCCTGAGCCAAAATCAAGAGTTGGATGCTTAGACAACTGAGCCACCCAGGCACACGTGCCCCTGAAATCCTAATACCAGAAGTCATTTTATAACCATAGGAACTATGAATAGTTGGCAGTTTTGGTAAAGTGTTTCTGACTATAAATACTTTAATAATATGAAGAGAATTTCTCACACTTTTTCTGAAAGTATCTTCTCTAGAATGATATTATCTGACCATACCCCTGTTCCAAACTGAGGAAGAATGAGGTAAAAACAAACAAACAAACAAACAAGGATGAGGGTGTTTTAAGGATTTCTTTTATCCCCCAAACCCTTAGTTTTAACACCCAAGGTGACTCAGGTCAGCTCTGACATTGGCACTTTGAAAATATACGTAGTATTTCAATGGCTCCAGTCCACCTGTATGATACAGTTCAGCATTTGTGGAATTGATGCATAATATCAAAATTAATCTTTAAGGGCCACAATAGGGCACATGCTTCTTACAAACTGAATCTCAAGGAACTTTCAATTCCCTCAACATTCCCACAGTGATGGCAGGCTGGGAAAAATAGGACTCCTAAGTCTTGAGGTATGAATCAATATTAGTATTTTTTTCTTATGGTTTCTTTCTCTTTTTTTCTGAGAGTAATGTTTTCCTTTTTATTGTGTCCCTGCTCTTCTTCCCTTTGCAGTCTTCTAAGGCTCTAATCTGCAATAGAACCCTGGTCTTATTGGTAAGACCAACACATGGAACTCTGCCACGCTTCACTGGTGAGATAGCAGCTATCTTTCTTCCTAGCCAATGAATACTGCACTCAATTCTTAGCAGGTTCACTGGCTGATGTTCTAACAAGTGCCCTTCCACACCCTCAGACAGAGGGAAGTATAGCTAACTAGTAACTAACTGAGATTTGTTTAAGCTTTTCAGCTTCTGAAGTGTCATATATGACTTTTTCTTAGGAGTCTGTTTATGATTGTATAAACAATATCAATCACAAAACTAAGTTTAGAAGGAACTTAGTCATTCAGTGCAAGGGAGGCCCATTCTGCATGTAAGAAGCTTAGAAGTCACCCCTTCATCCTAACAACAAGTAAAAAGTTGAACAGAGTAACTCTGCTTGGATGCATAAGAGAGGGGAGGCCACAGGGTAAACCGTTACCCCCAAGACTGGAGAGACAAACAGATGACTATAGGGAGGCACAGCTTACTATCCCAGAAACTCACCAGTGGAAAATGACACAGGAGACAATGTCAGGTTTGCCAAGTGTAGGTATCAAGAAAAAAATTACAAGGCATACCAAAATGAAAAGAACACAGCTAGAAGAGATAGAGCAGGCATCAGATCCAGACTTAGCACGGATGTTGGTATTATCAAGCTGCTAATTTAAAACAATTAGATTAACATTTTAAAGAATAAGGTAGAAAGCATACAAGAATAGACAGGCAACGTAAACAGAGATGGAAACCCTAAGAAAAATCCAAATATAAAGGCTAGAGTTAAAACACACACACACACACACACACACACACACACAGAGTAAATGAAATAAAGAATGCTTGGAAAAGTTTATGAATTAAATTTGACATGGTTGAAGAAAGAATCTCTGAGCTACAGGATATATCAGTAGAATTCCTTAAAACCAAAGAGCGATGAGAACAAAGACTGAAAAAGAAAACCGAACAGAATATCCAATAATAGTGAGGCAACTACAAAAGGTGTAACATATGTTTAATGAGAATACCAGAAAAAGAAGCAGGAGAGAAAGGAAAATAAATATTTGAAACAATAATGACTGAAAGTTTCCTCAAATTAATGTCAGACATCAAATCATAGATTAAGGAAGCTTAAATACCAAGCAGGATAAATGGGGGAAAAATTACACCTAGGCATATCGTTTTCAAACTTCAGAAAAATCAAAGGTAAAGAAAAAAAGGTAGTGGAAGAAGTCAGAAGGAACATGTCCCATAGAGGAGCAAAGATAAAAATTCCATCTGACTTCTCCTCAAAAACCAGGAAAGCACGAAGAGAGTGAAGTAAAATATTTGAAGTGTGGAGAGAAAAACAAAAAACAAAAAACAAAACAAAACAAAACTGAAAAACAGCCCAACCCGGAATTCTATAAAAATTATTCTTTAGAAGTGGTGGAGAAAAGTAGACTTCCTCAGACAACCAAACGTGAGAGATTTTGTTGCCAGTAAATCTGCCTTCTGATAAATGTTCAAAATTCTCTTGAGAGAAAGAAAATAATATAAGCCAGAAATTTGGATTTACAAAAAGTAATGAAGAGCATCAATGAAGGAGTAAGTGAAGGTAAGATTAGAATTTTTTCTTATTCTTAACTGATCTAGCATGTAACAGTTTGTGCAAAATAATAGCACCAACAGTTAAATTATGTATATATATATATATATATACACACACATATATATATATATATATCTCACATTACATATGTTTACATATATGCAAGTTAAAATGACAGCAATGATACAAGGGATGGGTGGGAGAAATTAGAATGATTGTGCTATTAAAGTACTCATATACTAGTGAAGTGGCATAGGGTTATTTAAAGAGGGACTTGGATTAGCTGTAAATGTATATTGCAAAGTCTAGGACAACCACTTAAAGTGAAGAAAGAAGAAAGGAAACAAATATAACAGATATGCTAAGAAAGGACAGAAAATGAAATCATATAAAATGCTCAATCAAAACCATGCAAGGTAGTGCAAGACTAATAAACTGAGGTCTAGAGAAGGAGCATAATGGTTTCCTCAGAAATTAGAAGATGCTGATCCAGGACTAGAACCAAATGTCGCCTCCAGTTCAATCACTTTCAGACATAAATAATATTCAGCCTCATTCAGCATCCACAACCAGTGCTATTGCATTCTCTCTTAGGAAACATAAGCCCCTGGCTAGTCCTTTTGGTCTTACATATCTATGAAGTACCCAGTTTTTACCAAGTTGGTCATTGATGCCTCTACAGATTAATACAGCCACCAACATATTGGGATTTTTGTAATTAAAAGCAACTACCACAATTTCCCGTGGTTCCAGCTGGGGGAAAGTTAGCTTTGTTTATGCTTTCCCAGACATCAGCGATGATTCCCAGTCTCTACTGGTGGATGGGGAGGAAATATCATCATTATTTTATCTTGAAATTAGCATGGCATCCAAAATGTATTAAACCTTCACATGCATGTGGACAGTTTTTTATCTCAATATTATTGGCATATTGTCTGGGGTCAACTTCCCCAGAAGACAATGAGATGAGGATTCAATACAGAAGACCTCCCAAGAGAAACCTGTAAAGAAAGGAGGTAAGGAGGGCAAGACAGAAAACAAGCGAGGACACAACTTCAGGCAAAATCCCAAACTCGGTTTCATCCTTCCAGAGCTCTGGAATCTAAATTCTACCCCAGTGCTTATCCCAACATGAGGCAAGTTTGTTGAGTTTTTAAAACCTGTGCCAGTCTGGCCTTGGTGAGGGCCATGCTTTAGGACTTGCAGATCTTTAGGAAGGGATGCTGGCTGGCTATGCAGACAGTAACCATGGCACCATAGTCCAAGGGCAGTCCTCCAAAGAAAATTGAAGCGCTGGCCTCCAGGGGCCAAGCACACTGAAGCCAGGGAATGGGCACACAGAAACCATCAGAGGGATCTGAGGGTATCTGCTGAGTACTGACAACGCCTACTCACTTATCACATTATCTGTCCTAAATAGAAAAGACAAAAATATGATTAATCCCTGACACATATTTTCAAAGGCCAGATCTTTCCTTAGGAAAAAAAAAAACCTTAAAACAGAGACAGATGATATGTGTTTTCTATTTAGGACAAAGGCCCAATCCAATATCACCATATACATTTTTTTTTCTAGAATATATGCATGTATTTCAGAATATATATATATATATCTAGAATTATATATGATTTTAAAGGATTTTGCATAAGTGAAACATTATTCTTATTAACAGTCATATTATTTCATATCCCCCTCCTCAAATTTTCCTGAGGGATTCATTTCCTTTAAATCCAGTCAACTCATTTGGGGTCCTGATGACTTTAGTAGAATATACTGGAGCTCTAATTTTTCATATGTTCTAATTTATGAAAACTAACCAAAGAAGATAACCAGTTTTTTTCCATTATCAGTCAATGAGAGTCAAGACTTACTTAACATCTGTCTACTCTTCAGCATATACTTAAAATGCTTTCTGTCGGAAAAAAAAAAAAAAGAAAGAAAGTAAAACGGCAAGTTTTGGGCAGAATCCTCTCATATCTTCAAACATTGGAAAATAAATTGAAGAGTTAGAAAGATTCTCACTTCTTAACTACTCTATTTCCAAAATTTTGCCCTTTTAGTTCTTCCTACATTATAGTTCAGGATTATCAATAATGAGAACAGAATAAATTTAAGAAGAAATATCACTCATGACACAATTTAGAGTAGTTCTACCTAATTTAGAGTTTCAAAACCTCAGAGTATGTAAATAAATATAAAAAGCATAAGTCATGTGAAAATCATGCATTTATGTGGGGCATGGACATGTATTAAATAAAAGGATGTGTATTTTGTCTAAACTAAAAATCAAATCAAACCAATATGACAATATTCATCATATGCTCATCAGAAGCTCTGTTGGCAGTTATATCAGCTTGACTAAAAGATCAAAATATGCAAACAGACAGTCACTTAAGGAGTTCAAGTATTTTGTTGAATTGAGTGTCTCAAAACTTAAACCTTATGAGTGAAGAACAATAGCAGGGATTCCTCTTTGTCGAGAATATTGGGAATACCTTCCCTCTTCTCTTACCCATCTCTAGGGTGATTTGGGTATCTGAGACTGATCATCAATTTATCAAGAACACTGGTTGCTGGATAAAAATGCAAGCAAAATCTTTTGTAGCTTTATTCCAGTGCTAGCTGTTTAACATCTTAATACTCTGAGATCTGGCATACTTTTGCACAGTTTGTGTATTGTACAACAGTGCCAGGCTGCAGGGGTGAGAGGGGGCTGAAATCCGCCCATGATTAGGAGCCAAGCTGTGACTTGCAGGCTATACCTACACTGAGGGGGTGTCTTTTCTTAATTAACAAATGGCACCACAGAGGCTAGTGGCAAGGCTGTTTATCTTGTTAAAGTAAACATATCTGACCAGATATTTCTCTCTCTGGATCTGAAAGGTTACCCGTCAGCCTAGAAACACTCAACAACCTAGATATCAAATTATGAACCATTAGTTATGTAATTTCCAAAATATTCCAAACTTGGTTTCAAGCTGCCAAGGGAAAATTGTGTAGCTTGACACACAGAGATATGATTATGAAGAGAGGAAAATATACTTAGCTAGAGAACTGGTTCACATACAGGAAAATATATATTCTTCTTATATGGGTCATGTAATTGATCTGAACAGCCATGTTCCACAATAAGACATTTTATCATTTAAATGGGAATACACTCAGGGTCAGAGAAAAGATAGCCTTTGTAGATTCTGTGATTTTCTTAAATACCCTCTTAGAGACAACACTAGGAACTACCATTTGGATTTTATGACCCAAATAAATTTATCCCTTTAGGTCCCCAAATTAACCTGACTCTTTTCCCTGGTATTTATGACTAGCATTTTGTATCATTAAATTCAATGCCATAATGTATTTTTAATAAATAGCTATAAATAATCCAATCCTAAAAATATCTAGGCTATCTCTCTGTGTCCTCAGGGAGCTTATAGAGCTTCTGTTGTTATAAAATGTAGACAAGACTGTCAAGTATTTACAATAGTCCATCTTCCTATTTCTTTCCATTGCTTCATTTACTAGATACAGTTTCAAAGCTCAAAAATGTAATACTTAGTAAAATTGCCCCCATTTTGTTATCCAAAACTTGATTTTTCTTCTTTAATGAAAAAAAAAAGCAGTTTTATTCCACTGAAAGCATCTACTAATGGAGGATTCTCAAAGGTTTAACACTTTTCTGTCTGACCACTGTCCTTACCCTCATCCAAATACCAGTCAGTCTTTCAGTCTCCAAAGTCTCTCTCTCTTTTCCCTATACCCCTGCTAAACACACACACACACGCACCCACACACGCACTTGCACATGCACACAAAGGAGCTAGAGAAGAAATCTCCTCCTCCATTTGCTCTTATAAAAACAGGAATCAGGGAAATAGAAGGATTGGTTACTAGAGGAAGACTTAGGTAGAGAATAGGATGATGCTATGAAGAATCATCTAGAACCACATAGAATTTGGAAAAGAAGGTGTTATATACTCTATACCTTGCACTGGCCTTTCTCCCATAGTAGAGATGAAAATAGTATAGTTACATACCTAGATATCCTGAAGCTTGCTTTCTACTAAGTGAAATAATGTAATAACATCCGAAATTATTAGAGAATATTTTAGTACTAAGGAAAGGTCCAAAGAGAATTCAGAGATTCAGTGGTTTGTACCAGTCAGGAAAGTTTTTATGAATGTGAAGGGGCTTGAATGGAGTCTTTAAAGGAGTAAGATTCAGATGAGTGGAAGAATGCAGAAAGCCATTCCTGGTAAAGGATGCAGCAGAAGTAACGTCTAGGGGAGAGAAGTCGAACAGAACATGTTGGGCAAAGACAGGGAGATAGAAGGAAGAGGCTCAACCAACAGAAATAGAGAGCACCTTCTGGAATATAAGGTTGGGCTCTTTCAGATAGGGGGATACCACACTCCATAATTGCCTATTTATCCATCTCAGAGTTGGAATTAGAATATCCTTATTTAAAACTACAGATTGACTTTTTTTCCTCAATTATTCTTTGATTGAATGGCCCACTTCCAGGATACTCTGCTGTTGACAATTGATCAGAGAGGCAGATAGATGACAGATAAAATATACCTAAAGAGTTCAGTCTCCATTTCAAAAGAGAATTTTCAAAATGCAGAAGCTATTTAAAAAAAAAAAAATACCCAAAAGAATCATTCTTCTCCCTTTACTCAAAGGACAAGGGCCATCCTGTGTGAGAAAAGGAGCAAATGTACGTAGCATACTAACTCTGGAGACCACAAATACCACCACCTCTCTTGAGTCAGAAGTCCCAAGCTTGTATCCTACAGAGCATGGGGCAAGTCATGAGATTCACGTACAGTAAGCTGAATGCCTCTCATCCCTGGGGCAAACCAGAGATTGACTCAATTGCAGAGTTTCAAAGGTCAATCTGTATAACGTTTATTAAAAGTAAAGCCCCACCCTTCACTCTCTGAGAATACAAATTCCATTTCTGTCTCTACACCTCAGTCCCCCCACCCCCCTCCAAAAGTGTACAACAAAGAAATTATTCTTGTTGTGTATACCTTTCTGGAGCTGATCTAGGGGCAAGGTGACATTTGTTCTCTATTAGTCTTTGGGTTATTGACAACGACTTCTCTATCTTGTGTGAGCTTGAACAAAACCACTCCACGTGAAATATTGATGTTAATGATAATTAGGAGGGTACCTGGCATTTGCTCTCTAGTCCTCTGACATTTCTGTCTCCACTTTGATTTTTTTTTTTTTTTTTTCTTGATCACACTCAAAGCTAGATTTTCTTCACGGCACCCTGCCTGGCAGGAGAATCTTGTTTGACCTGGTAAGAGTGACACTGTGTCCTGAAGAAACCTTTGCAGGGAGTTGAATCAAAGTAAGAGATAAATGCAGTTCTTTGCAAAACCTGACTTTGTTGGAGCCAGGGTTGCTCCCTGCAGGGACTTTCAGTAGAAGGGATCCCACACAGATGGGTGCTGTGCTGCACAGTATTTATGCATGCCACCTACTGGTGCACACAAAATGCATGATGTGAGATTTGACACATCGTCCCTGTTCCAGAATACATGTGCAACCTGACAAATTCGTTATCTGATCACAGTAAACTGCACCCAGCTTTGCTGTTTATACAACTATTTGAATTTAAAAATGTCATTTATTTCTCCCCCAATAGGGATGTGAATTTTTTTTTTTAATGTATTGGTTTTACAGAGTTTTTTTTTTTTTTTTTTAGAAATGGTGCCTGGCTAATGAGCAGACTGGAATTTAAAAGGTATGTAAAAACCATGGCTTTGTGAACTAGATTAGAAGGGAAAAGACTTCACTAGTCAGCTAGATAACAGTAGGAACTAAATGAAGTAATGTTAACAAAGAAGAAATTAAATAAACAGAATGGAACGATCCCTTCACAAGTACTTGTTTTTCCTCTTGTTGTGTTTTTCAAGGAATGCAGTGGTCAACACCAAAGGAGATCCAAGGAAACATGTCATTACAAAAATACACTGTGAATTGCCAGTAAAGAGAAGAAATTGATAATAAAAGCTTATTTGATATCAGAATTTGTGCACATCTTCTTCCCCACTACAGACACCCTTCTCCATCCTTCTCTGCCCTGGGCTTGCCCTGGTTGGCTGAGCTCTGGGGACTGCATCACCAGGCTTCTTGCTTCCAATCAGCTTTGGCCACTCAGGGGCAGGATACTAGAAAGCCCCAGGAAAGAAAGGTCCAGTTATTTCTTCCCTGACTCTTCCCTGTTTTGAGGCTATACCTCTGGCAGTAGCATACCCTTCATATACATCACCTAGAGTTCCTTCCTGGGGAAGGAACTCATCCAGAGTCCCAGGGCTTCTTAGGCTCTGGTTACTGTTTCTTCACCTCCTTCCTTCAAACATAGGGCTAGTAAAAGCTTCCCATTATGGCTAATGCCTGGGTAGCCCCTCATCATTTGTGTGCTCAAACTCTGAAAGTCGGCCTCTCATGGCAGGCTCTTTTTGAACCAACTGGTGGCCAATTCCTGTCAGAAGCTTGTCCAATAAGCGTTCAGAGAATGCTAGAGCTTGAAGGCATCCTGGGGAATGGAGTCCAATATCTCCATTTTAAAAACAAGGGAACCAGGGTTCAGAAAAGTGGACCAAGTGGTCATAACCAAGGACTTAAAGAGTTGAGCTAGACCTACCAAGTCTCTTGATGTGTGATTTGGCTCTCCATTCCTTTCAGGTTACTGTATCAGTTTCCATGCTATTAGCTTGTAGATGGGAGAGGAAACTAAAATATGTAAAGTAAATCCCAATGCCAATTGTATGTTAAATTAATTTTGTATTTATTGATATGTACCAAGAAGGATTTTTTTTTTAAGTTTTTTTTTTTTTAATTTATTTGACAGAGAGAGACAGCCAGAGAGGGAACACAAGCCAGGGGAGTGGGAGAGGGAGAAGCAGACTGTCCACTGAGCAGGGAGCCTGATGCGGGGCTTGATCCCAGGACTCTGAGATCATGATCTGAACCAAAGGCAGACGCTTAATGACTGAGCCACCCAGGTGCCCCATTGAAAAGGATTTTGACACATATTTTACATTAGCTAGATAGCAGCTCATGACACAAGGCAGAAGGTTTTGTTTTCACTGTGGTACTTTTCATTGTACTAATATTACATCTTAGCAGTCTAATTTTCCTACTGTGAATACAACACTTTTTTAAATGACTCAAGTGCCTAAATTATCACATTCTAATTTACTGATATGTTTATAAGATGTTTTGAAATGTGGTGATATACATTTGTGTCAAATTTGAAGGGAGGGAAAGGAAGTATTTTTCTTCAACTAGATTCCAGCATGACTGGAAGGGGTCTGCAGGTCTGAGTTCTGGCCTCAGCCCCACACTGAAGCCATAGCTTCCTTGGTTGAGTGTCTGTTTATATGTCTCTAAACAAAGTGGAGGCTCAGATGACTTCTTCTATTCTCTTCCATCTCTGCTATTCTGTAATTCTACAAACCAGAACGTTGAATCAAGAGTCCCTCCTCCAGTTTTGTCATTAATAAAATAAAAGAACAAGAATTTTCTAATAGTTTTTGACTTGCTTTATGTTTTTTTATCTTTTTATTTTACAAATACCAAAAGGAGAAAGAAGGTATAATTACTATTTCCTCAATAATGCCAGAATTAATGGGAAATAAAATATTGAAAATGGAGTTCTGTCATCTCTTAGCTAGTCTAATAATAATATAATTGTAGAGCAAAATCTCTGAATGTTTTCTGAATTTTTTCAGGTCATTGACGACTTTCAAGATCTTCTAAGTGTTGTCTACAATTTCAAACTAAGGCATTCATTCTTTGGTTAAAAATTCCTTTGTTCAGCATACAGATAATTTATAATGGAAATTTCTAAGTAAATTTCCATTCTGAAGCTTTCTCCAATAGTCTTTTCTTATAATTATTACATATTTAACATGGACTTTGTGTGAAAATAGGCTTTAAATTCCAGTTCTATTCTATGAAACTAAGTGGACTTGATCAAGTTACTTGATTCCTTCTGTCTCAACCTTCATCTTCAAAATAGAATGAACATTTGTTATTATGAGGTAAATGAGATAATATATGGAAAATGGCTCTGGACACTGTAAAGTTTTATCTAAGGTGGTTGCTGTTTGTTAGCACTTGACACAATGCCTGAACAAGTAGGTGCTTAATAAAGATTTGATCAAATAAATAGATGTTTGAATGAATAAATGATGACCATTTACTTTCACATTCTCTGTTGAGATTCAGATTGTGGCCATTTTAACCTTTGTTAAAATCTAGGTGTTCCACCAAAAGTTTTTTTTAATTTTATTTTAGTTACCTATGAGTTAAAAACCATTGTATTAATGGGGTGCCTGGGTGGCTCAGTGGGTTAAGCCTCTGCCTTTGACTCAGATCATGATCTCAGGGTCCTGGGATCGAGCCCCGCATTGGGCTCTCTGCTCAGCAGGGAGCCTGCTTCCCCCTCTCTCTCTGCCTGCCTCTCTACCTACGTGTGATCTCTGTCAAATAAATAAATAAAATCCTTAAAAAAAAAAAAACCAACAACATTGTATTAAAAGATATACTCCTCAGTACTACAATTCTTTAAGACTGAAGTAACTGCAATTTGGATTCTTTGGGTCAGTATAATAATTCAGTGTGTTGTTATGAAAGCACAATAATCTCAAAATAAAACAGTTCCCTTCTCTTCTCTGGAAAAGTTCACTGTTTAGTGTATATATGAATCAGGAAAGTCTAACTCATACTGTGGTTTAAAAAAAAAAAAATCTCCAAAATCTCTCTTAAACAACTAACGTTGTCTTTCTTCCTTGCGATAGACGTCCACCACAGGTCTCTTAGGAGCTCTGTTTCTTGTAATCATTCAGGGGCTCAGGCTGATAGTGTAGGTATCATCTCAAACATTCCCAGTTGCTATACCAGAAGGATACAGTTCTGGAGAGTCTCATATTAACAACTGGATGTGCCAGCCTGAAAAAGACATATATCTCGTCTGCTCACACTTCAATGGTCAGAACTAGTCACATGGCCCCATCCAATCACAAGTGGCCTAGGAAGTACCACTCTACCAAGTCTGCCAAAGGCAGAGAACCAGAAATCCTTGGCAAGCTGCACTAAACCTGCCATAGAACAGACATAAACTACAATTGTTTTGGACCACCTGAACCTACCCTTAATTCATTCAATCACAGAAATCTTGCTTCAAGCTGATCAAAATCTTCCCCATGTTTATTATGAGGAGAAAGAGAAGCAAGAAACTGGGAAGAGGAAGAGAGGAAAAATGGAGAAAGGGAGAGGAGAGAAAAGAAGGATAAACAGAAGCAGGAAGAGAGGTAAAGAGCAAATCAAGGAAAATATAATTATTCCAGAATATTCATCATTAGTGAAAGGGTACATATAGCTATAGCGTTTTTAGACTCCAATTCTCTTAGAAAGTTCCAGAATTACTGAGGTTCTTAGATTTTTCTTTTTGCTCTTTCCTTATCTAACAGCAAAAATTGATATTTGAACATTTAACCATTTTCAAAGTGATTTCACTGACATCATCCCACAGGATAATTATTATCTTCATTTTATGAACACCAAGTCTGAAGCCCTGAAAGGTGAATGAGAAACTATTCCATTGGTGAATGATTTCATGTGAGGCAGACCTTGGAGTAGAGGAGCACAGACAGGAAAAGTGGAAGAAAGTACAGTGAAAAGAAATAAAGGGGAAATGGTATGGTTCTAAAAAACTGACTAAAGAATGAGAAGGCCCTGACACCTCAGTTGGTATTATAAAGTGACAGAGGGGTTTGGGGTTGTGAGTTCTTTGGGTTTTTTTTAAAAATGGCCTTTTGCACTTTGGATGACATTCTAGATCATTTCAAAATCATAACAATAATCAGAGCAAGCTGTCAAAGACAGTGAGGTATGAAGCAAATTCTCCCAGGACTTGTTCCAAATCCAGGGTACAAGATAGCAAGCTGTGACAGAGCCACCTGTGCAAATACCCAGCTGAGTAAGCCCTGGGAGCTGAAGTGTTGAAGGAGGACTTCCACCTGTGGCCTTGGTTACTGCCAGGAACAGCAGATGGCACTTGCTGGACGTAGATGTTTAATAGCCTGGGATACCTATGCACAAAGAACAACGTGGCATGTTCATTATTCCTCCCCAGATGCAGCCTCTCTGGTCAGGTCCGCAAAGCCCCCAAATCAGGAAAAAAAGAAATGATATGAGGTTTGGTACAGTGTTTCCACGGCTAGAAGGTTCTTAATTCTCCCATATATGTTTTCTAAATCTGCATTTTATTCTTGTACCTCCACTTTTTCTGAAAGGATTTCCTTATAATCCTCAAATATTTAAGTATTTGAAGTAAACTAGCATTTTCCAGGTGAATTCTTTTTCCTAGAAGAAAACGTCTCCTATCCTGTTTAGTAGTAAAAAGAAATAAGCTCTCAAATCATGAAAAGACACAGAAGAAACTTAAATGCATTTTATGAAATGAAAGAAGGCAATCTGAAAAGGCTCTGTACTCTATAATTCCAGCTGTATGACATTCTGGAAAAGGCAAAAGGATAGAGACAATGAAAAGATCAGTGGTTGTGAGGGGTTGGGTAGGGAGAGGAATAGGCAGAGCACAGAGGACTTTTAGGGCAGCGCCTGGGGTATCAATGTCATTAGACCTAACGTATCTATGTCAAACCCATGGAACTTACAACACCAAGAGTGAACCCTAAGGTAAACTCTGAACTTTGGGTGCCTCCAATGTGTCAGTGCAGGTTCATCCTTGGTACCAAATATGTCCCTCTGGTGAGTGATGTTGATAGTAAGGGAGGCTATGTGTGGTTGGGCGGGAGTATAGAGAAAATCTCTGTACCTTCCTCCCAATTTTATTATAAACCTAAAACTGCTCTAAAAAAGATATCTTAAAAAAAAAAAAAAAAGGAAAAATGAAAACTTTTCCCTGGGAAGACGTTTTAGGCAGTTGGTCCCCTGACAAACATCCAATGAGCCAGTTACTGTGTAGAACTTTAAAGGTTGAAAAACCAATGATTATTTTATGGGTTTGTTAATTTGGTCACGTTGTCAATGTGTTTTCACAGAATTCTGGGAGGGGTGGAGAGGATGGTAAGAGCCTTCCTGCAAGCCTCCTATAGGGAAAGGCTCTTTGAAGATTTCCCCTTGAACTGTGTTGTTCATTTGGTCTTGGGCCAAGCCTCAAAATGCTGGCATAGCCAATGAAAGGGGTTCTTGACCCCATCCCTTCTCCTGCTGCCACTACCGAAGCCCCTGCCTCAGGTTGGCAAAACGTGTGCATAGCTGCCAGAAAATCACACTTTTCCCACCTGCCTAGGGTACCATCCACAGGCCTGCCATATGCCGCAGCATCCAGGGAAGGGGCTCTGCCTAGAACTATGGAACACACATTCTCTGAAAGTTCCATTGTCAAATGTTCATGGAGCAAATCAAATTGGGTGAGGGAGGTTTCTGAAATTCTCTGCTCACCTCCTGGCCCCAGAATAGGAGCAGATGGGCAGTCATTTAAAATGTCAGTGTTGTATTCTGGTCATTTACCTCAAAGCAGAAGAGTTCTCTCAGCCACAATACTGTGAGGCACTTTATAGGGGCCTGGGACCTGAAGTAGAAGCACCTATTTTAAATTCTGCAGGTTATTTATTTACATGGTAAAATATGCCAGGGCATTGCTGACCCTTGCTACTCAGAGTATGATCCTGGAACTAACACCTGAGGCATTACCCAGGAACTTATCAAAAATGCAGAATCTGAAGCCCTAGCCCAGATTTCCTGAATCAGAATATATATTTTAGCAACATCTCCAGGTGAGTTATGTACACATCGAAATTTGAGAGTGTTCTGAGACATCTCTATATCCTTGGGAACATATGGGATAATAGAAAGAACAAAGGATTTGAAATCAAAAGATGCACTCACATACTTGGTGAGGGTGACGGTATAGTCATAGACAACTTCCCCTCTTGAGGGAGAGAAAAGAAAGCAAAGCAGGAGCAGCAGAAAGGGGGTCTCAGGTATATTACCCAGTCATTCTCAGAGCCGTTCCCCCTCATGTTTACAGCGTTTCAGTGTTCTCAAGACTAACTGCTGTGGTTCCAACTCAATTTAATTGAATTCAATTAACGGATACTTACATAGCACTCACTATGTGTCAGGGAAGGTTCCAAGCATTTTCCAAATATTTACTCATGCAATCCTTATAACAAACCTGTGGGGCAGTATTACCGCCATTTTACAGCGGAGGCAACTGAGACCCAGGTTACATAATTTGCCCAAGGCCACACAGTCAGGAAGTAGAAAACCAAGATTGAAGCCCTATTAGTCTGGTTACCACTGAGTCTTCATAAGGTCGATTATTTTTCAAGTGACAGAGAACTGAAACCTGAATCTAGTCATTTCAACTTAACATATTTTGAAGCCCTGGGTTATGTATTTAAAATGAGTGCCATTTTCACTTTCTATGCAGGCACATATCAATATTTGTTTTAACATAAGGAAATAGTATTTGATTGACCTTCTGCTGAAGTTTCTAGCATGTACTCGATGACCATCCTTGAAAAACAGACTTAAAGCTTTCTGAGTGTGCCCACAGCTAACTACAGCCATACAGCTGAGTTCTATTCCAATAAAATAACATCCTGAAGGTTCTCCCAGGCTGAACAAAAGATTCCATTGGAAATCACAGGTCTTTATGTTAGAATGTAGCTAAGATTAATTGCAGTCTGGTGGAGCTAGTTCTAACTGCGAAAAGGTTGCAAAAGATTATTCTTAGTTGTCATTGTTTTTATTGTTCACATAATTCACAAACTGTTACTTTGTACCTGCAGTATTCTTGCAAATCCCATGTAGCAGTTAATAGTTTTCAAAGACAATAAATAACTTGACCCGTGATGACGTCACCCATTCAGATAAAAATTTAATTATCATTAATGAAAAACATTAAGTGTTTTTCAAATTTTCAAATATCTGATACAAACCTCAGATAGAGGCAAAAAGAAAAAAAATTGGCTATTGTCAAAGATTACAGACCTCTTCATGGGTCATTTCTTCAATAGAAAAATGTGCACATATTTTCCATGTACTTTATTATAAATACAGATATATGAAACAGTTTATTTTGCTAATAGCATACTCTGCTTGTAAATACTAACCACAGCTAAGTATATAAAAATGTCTTAGTATCAGAAAAATAGTTGAAGGTTGGAGGGTACTAACAGAAGAGTAAGATTGCTGGGTGAATTCATTTCTGCAAGTTTGAATCCTTTGGTCTTGCAAACATTAGAGAAAAATCAAAATCCCACCCATATATATAAAGTAATCCTACAACAGGGAGAAGGTGCTAGATGTGTAAATAAGTTTAAGAACAAAAATAAGAGGAAAATCTCCCTCTTCCATCCAGGCGACCTAGAGCAACTTTAGCCTGATGGTTGGAAGTATGAACTCACGTTCACCTGATCCTGTTGGGTGACTGATTTTGCCATATACTAGTTGTGCCTTCATAGGGTTGCTTGAAGATTAAACAAGAGATGCTTGTAAAACAAGAAACACAATACTGACCTGTGGTGAGGGCTCAGAAATTGTTAAAAGGCTGTGTAATTTTTCCTGGATTTATAAAATGATACTCCCCATTTCCCAGCCACTCAAACACAAAACCCTAACAAAAGATTTATTGACTCACAGTCATTAGTTTCACTAAGAAACCATTTTGACATGGAGTGCCTCAGTGAACAGTTTTGTGCCACATAATGTGCCATAGAACTTCTATGGAGAAAACATAGTAAGAAACTTCGGCCGGTGGTAGGGAAGATTTCATTATCCCCTTCATTGAGCCAACAAATATTTATGGTGCACTCATGTCCATATCAGCTCACTACTGTCTGTAGAGCATATATAGATTTATGGCTCCTGATTTCTAAGATTCAACATCTTTGGGAAGATAAACCATGTAAAAGAAAAAATCTGCAATTCAGGACTTTATATGCCAATTGTTAGAGATGTATGTCTGTGAACGTTTTTAAGAAGGTGAGATTCCATTCAACGAGGCCAATGGGAACAGCTTCAAAGGGAGGCAGAACAGAGCTGGGCTGGGCTTCCTGAAAAAGGAATCCAATCTCTCACCACAGCCCACCAGCCCCTACTATGCTTAGCTGCTACCCCTCTGCTCTTATCTGGAATCACTCTCCCTGAGCTCACACTGATCCTACCCTCTGCCCTTTTTTCTATGCCTCATCTCTATCAAGTTTGCTCTGTCTTGGGACCTTTGAATTTGCTGTCATTCCTCCTGGAATGTTTGGCCCCAAGTTCTTGATTTAGATGTGTCCTTTAAGTCAGGTCTCAGGCCAAGTGGCTGCTCAACTCAATTCTCTCTCCTCTTTACTACTTGGCTTTTTCTGCTTCCTCATGGTTTCTACTCATCAGGGTAATATCTAGCTTGTGGCTGGATTTGGTTTGATACGGTTCCAGCTTTGGCTTGACATGATCCTAATTTCAGCCACAAATTGACCTAGTCTCCATGTCTTTTGGTTTAAATTTTCAAAAGCAGGCCTTCCTATTTGACATCAGACTATGTGCTTCCTGGTCCAGTAGGGGATATGGTTGGATAGATTATAAAAGAATATATGAGAAGGGGAAGTGATAAATCTTGTCTGATACTGTTGTGTCCTAAAGTATTTTTCTGACTTTATTTTTAAACTATTTTATTAATTCTATTAGTTTTTGAAGTGTGTTATTTTGGGTGTCTAAATATTCCAATTTATCATCCAAAAATAATGGAATTTTCTTTTCTTTGTGTGTTTCTTTTTTTTAAGATTTTTTAAAAAAACTATTTGAGAGAGAGAAAACACAAGTGGGGTGAGGGGCAGAGAGAGAGGCAGAAGAAGGCTCCCTGCTCAGAGCTTGACATGGGGTTCAATCCCAAGACACTGGGATCATGACCTGAACCAAAGTCAGACACTTAACCAACTGAGTCACCGAGGTGCCCCACTCTTCGTATTTTTCTTAATCAACCAACTGAGGATAAATAATTGATTTATTAAATAAATAAATAAATAAATAGATTAAATAATTGATTTGTTAAGATGCTTAAATGAATTAATACATGTGAAGCATTTAGGACCGTACTTAGCACAGAACAAACAATAAATATTGACTACCGCTGTTTTATTATTATTAATAATAATTTCCATGGCATGCTCTTTTGCAGAACTTTAAAATTTGGAATAAAATGTGACAGGCTGATAGACTAAAGATAGCAAAGTATTTGAGAGGCTATTAGAAATGTGAAACTATACGAGATGATAACATTTTTAAATGTTAAATTATAAGCAGGTGATTTGGTTAGAAAGACTGAAAGAAATGTTAAATTTAAAAACTGACTTTTTGTGTTTCCACTGGGCAATATTTTTCAGGAAGATATCTGCTTTCTTTCCTACTTCTTTTGACCATTATGATCAACATTCACTAAAGACCTACTATTTGCCATGCCATAATCCACATGATAAACATCTTAGATTGTGTTCTCCAGAAGTGGATCCTGAGATAAGGATATGAATGTAAATACTTAGAGTTCATTTGAGTGATTGCAGAAAGCATCACTAAGGGCATGGGAAACTGAGATAGGGAAGAAAGGAAGCCAATAAAAGGGGTTATTGTGTAGATTAGCTCTGAGTATCAGAGAATCAGAGCCTGAGAATCAGAGCCCAGTCCTACCAGGAACTCTGGGAGCAAGTATGTATTAGAGTCACTCCAACTGGGGGGGTGGGTAAGTTTACTTTTCCTGGAAGGTGCTACATCAGGTCTAGCATGTAGACTGGCAGACACTGGTCACCAGAGAAAGTCAAAGACCAAGAGTGAAACATGCTGGCTGTTGGAGGTGCTCAGAGGGGCATGCAGAGAAGATATGGACAGGAAAGGAGAGCACCAGCTACAATAGAGATTCAAAGATAGCTTCTCTCTTCAAGACACTCTAAGCTCTGTAGAGAAAAAAGGAAAAAAAAATCTATGAAGTACCTAATTGCATGTGACATTTTCCTGCAGAGTATTTAATAAATTTCCTATGCACTTTTATAAGCTTACAATTAAAAAGTAAACCTTTTATTAGGGGTGACTGGGTGCTCATTCAGTTAAGCATCCAACTCTTGATTTTGGCTTAGGTCATGACCTCAGGTTCAAGTGATCGAATCCTGCCTCAGGCTCTGCATTGGGTGTAGAGACTGCTTGATATTCACTCTCTCTCCCTCTCCATCTGCCTCCCCCTCCTCCATGCAAACTCTCTCTCTCTTTCTCGCTGAAAAAAATAACAATAATTGAAAAAAAAAAAGAAAACAGTCCACTGTGAAAAACAGTTACATGAGCAGTTTACTGACAGTCTGTGGGCTAGGATTATATAAAATTTGTTAAGATGAAACTGATTTTATTGCAAATTCATAACCATTGCAAATGTTAGCTATGTCTTATTATTGTCTTGATGGTTCAGTTAAAGAAGATAAACAAGATTTGAAATACTTAAAACAATGCCTAGCACATGTAATCAGTCAATATATGTTTATAAAATAAAAGCTCCATATATATTCATAGTTAGAATAACAAAATAGTAAGAATGAAATAATACATTTGAGCTGTATATGATAAAATGTATCATTACTCAAACATATTTGCTGACCTTTCCTCATAAGCAGATCAGACTTCAGACTTGACCACACAATCGTTTTGATCAATGAAATGTAAGTGGAACTAACATGAAACACTTTCAAAAAATGGTTTAAGAGTTATTATTTGATCCAACATTGTTCTTTTCTAAGGCAAGACCAGCATATCTGAGGTTGAATTTTCTCTTCTATCTTCAGTCTCCAGATGAAGACAAAACAGGGCATCAAGCTTACTCATAATGGTCATGTAACCTGAACAAGAAATAATCCTGTTATTGAAAGCCACTAAGACTTAGGGACTGTTTGTTATGGTTTATTATCACAACATAATGCAGCTTAAGCTGACCGATAGAACACACACAAAAAAATCGATGTGCATAAGTACATATTCTAAATTATCTGAATACAAAGGGAAGTTAGAAATCATCTAATCAAACTAGGAGGTGGTAATTTGTAATGTCTCTGGAGAAGAAAAAGCCAGTAGCTAGGGGCATAAAACTTAAAAGCAGCAGTTCTCAAAATTATTTGAACTAATGTCCTATATTTAGAAAAATTACTTCTTTAATACACTGAAATGAAATTCATATGTTGTGTATTTATAGGTCTGATTCCACTTTTTGTTTGTTTTTTCATTTATTTGTGTTTTTTAGATTCCACATAGGAATGAAACAAAAGCAGAACCAGACCTATAAATAAAGAGAACAAAGTGATGATTGCCAGAGGGAAGGGGTTAGGGAATGGATAAAATGGGTAAAAGGAAGTGGGAGATATAGACTTCCATTTATGGACTGAATAAGTCTCAGGAATAAATGACACAGCATTGGGAACACAATGATACTGTAATGGTGAGAGATGATAGCTACATTTGTGGTGAGCATTGCGTAACTATAGAGATATTGAATCACTACGTTGTACACCTGAGACTAATGTAATATTGTATGTCAACTAACAGGATATGAGGGTACTTGCTAACCTTAGTCTGTCAGCCTCTCCCATTTTGTTCCAAACATTATGACTCAATAACACATGTAACATTTTAAAAGCCTAAACAACACTCTATCATAAAAAGGAGAAATAAAAGGAAACTGATTTTATAAGGTAAAATATATTTCAGTGTTATTATAATTAAATAACATGTATTTTTGGGCACCTGGGTGGCTCAGCCATTAAGCATCTGCCTTTGGCTCAGACCATGATCCTGGAGTCCTAAGATCGAGTCCCAAATTGGTCTCCTTGCACAGTGGGAAATCTGCTTCTGACCCTCACCCCACTTGTGCTCCCTTTCTCTCTCACTCTCTCTCTCTCAAACAAATAAATAAAATCTTTAAAAAATTGTATTTCAAGGGGCATCTGGGTGCCTCAGTGGGTTAAAGCCTTTGCCTTTGGCTCAGGTCATGATCCCAGGGTCCTGGGATCGAGCCCCGCATCAGGCTCTCTGCTCAGCAGGGAGCCTGCTTCCTCATCTCTCTCTACTTGTGATCTCTATCTGTCAAATAAATAAATAAAATCTTTAAAAAATCTTTTTAATCATTTATTTATTTATTTATTTATTTTCAGCATAACAGTATTCATTGTTTTTATACCACACCCAGTGCTCCATGCAATCCGTGCCCTCACTAATACCCACCACCTGGTTCCCCCAACCTCCCACCCCCCCACCTCTTCAAACCCTTCAGATTGTTTTCAGAGTCCATAGTCTCTCATTGTTCACCTACCCTTCCAATTTCCCCCAACTCCCTTCTCCTAACTCCCTATGTCCTCCATGCTATTTGTTATGCTCCACAAATAAGCAAAACCATATGATACTTGACTTTCTCTGCTTGATTTATTTCACTCAGCATAATCTCTTCCAGTCCTGTCCATGTTGCTACAAAAGTTGGGTATTCATCCTTTCTGATGGAGGCATAATACTCCATAGTGTATATGGACCACATCTTCCTTATCCATTTGTCTGTTGAAGGGCATCTTGGTTCTTTCCACAGTTTGGCAACCATGGCCATTGCTGCTATAAACATTGGGGTACAGATGGCCCTTCTTTTCACTACATCTGTATCTTTGGGGTAAATACCCAGTAGTGCAATTGCAGGGTCAAAGGGAAGTTCTATTTTTAATTTCTTGAGGAGTCTCCACACTGTTCTCCAAAAAGGCTGCACCAACTTGCATTCCCACCAACAGTGTAAGAGGATTCCCCTTTCTCCACATCCCCTCCAACACATGTTGTTTCCTGTCTTGCTAATTTTGGCCATTCTAACTACACTTACTTATTGAAATACATTTTTAAATTAATTTTTTTTTAATTTAAAAATGTATTTCAATAAGTAAGTGTATAGACATGAGTATTCTTGATGACACCTACATAATACAAAAGAAGTATAAGAAAATATGTGTAAAGATCCAAGAAGCTACTGGGATTAAAAAAACAGTGGTGAAACATAATGTAGCAGAGCAGACTTGTTAATTGGATAAAGAGAAAAATAACCTTAACTGAGGTAGTAATAGCAAGATATGATAAGTTATAGACTGTGCAAAGGAGAAAATGCAGAAATATGATATTTTTAATAAATAAGCTGGGCCATAGTTATTACAGTTTTATAAAAGTTATTGTTATAACTTTTATGTTAAAATATACTTCTCATAACAAGTTATGGATATTTGAAAAAAGGATCACAGAAATTCATTTATTTTAAAATCTCAATACATATCAATGAATATATGGACAAATTTCTTAGATGCAAAAAGACCTTAGGCTACTCAGCAATAAAAATGAACAGACTATTGGTATATGCAACAACTTATTTGAAATTATAAGGCATTATCCTAAGTGAAAGAAGCCACTATCAAAAAGTTATATACTGCATGATTTCATTTATTTATTTATTTAGGAAGATTTTATTTATTTATTTGAGAGAAAGAGAAGTAGAGCGCAGAGGGAGAAGCAGACTTTCCACTGAGCAGAGAGCCTGATGTGTGGCTCGATCCCAGGACTCCGAGATGGAGACCTAAGCCAAAGGTAGACCCTTAGCCCACTGAATCATCCAGGTGCCCCTGTGTGATTTCATTTATATAAAATTCTTTAAAAAGATCTTCATGGAGACCAGATCTCTTAATGTCAGGGATTTGGAATGGGAGAAGAGTAGGAGCACAAAGGAGCAGGCTGGGGTAGTTTTTGGGGAAAAAAAAAAAAAAAAAAAACTATTCTTTGCCCTGATTGTGGTGGTAGTCCCATGGAATCTACACATGTGCCAAAGCTCATATGTGCATGAGAGAGAGGGCTGTGGGCTGGTAGGCTAGAGACCCAGGAAAGTCAGTACAGTCAGTTCCTCTGTACAGTTTGTACAGAGGAAGTGTGAAGACAGTCTGCTGAAGAAGTCCTCTTGCTCCAGGGAGGTTGGTCTTTTGTTTTATTCAGGCCTTCAGCTGACTATATGAGGCCCACCCACATTATGGAGGGCAATCTGCTTTACCCAGGGTGCGCCATTTAACATACAGACATTAATCTCTTCCAAAACCACTGTCCAAGTTGACACATAAAATTAACCATCACAACCATGGAAGCTATATCCTTCAATAAACAATGGGAAATTGATGCTGTCATGGAAAAAAGAAAAAGTAGTATAAGAAGTCATGGTCAAGAGGCCCTTTGTGGCTCAGTCAGTTAAGTGTCTGACTCTTAATTTCAGCTCATGTCATGGTCTTGGAGTCATGCAATCAAGCCCCATGACAGTATCTGTGCTAAGCGTGGAGCCTGCTTGGGATTCTCTCTCTCCTTCTCCCTCTGCCCTTCCCCCATGGGCACTTTCTCTTTCTCTCTCTCTTAAAAAAAAAGTCATGGTCAAATCAAGAAGCACACTAATAATAAGTAAATAAGTTATTTCGATTTACTTTCACTTTTCTTCCTGATTTAACTTCAATATTTGAAGAGTATGTGATGGAAGAAAAACAATTTTAAAACAGACTTCATTAATGAAATTCAGTGATATTTCTATATTTTGCCTGTTCATGCATTTAATAATGCTAATTCTAAGTCAGTCTGTTAAGGAACTGTCAAATTCTCAAATCTCTTTCATTCCAGGTAGTCCTTGCTTTATACAGTACTGTGCTAACTGAAACTCTGGATTCCAGAATTATGTAAGGTGGGGACTCAGTTCCAAGATGCACAGGTTTCAATTAACATGGAGCTGTGCAAAGCATATTACTGGTTACACTAATTCCTAAAGCTGACTTTGGTAAAATGGTAATCATCCATTCAAAATTACATATTTCTGTAGTTTCTTTGGCTCCTATTAGTTTTCTCCTTGCTGCTTTATAAAAAAACGAATAACCCCTGTAAACCTGATTCTCAAGGCAATATGAACAAGGGAATTATCAGGAGACATTTTTGCCTTTAAAATAAACAAGCTCGGGGCTCCCGGGTGGCTCAGTCAGTTAAGTGTCTGCCTTCGGCTCAGGTCATGATCCCAGGGTCCTGGAATCCAACCCCACATCAGGCTCCCTGTTCGGTGGAGAGTCTGCTTCTCCCGTTCTCTCTCCCTCTGTCTCTCCCCCTGCTTGTGCTTGCTCTCCCTCTCTCAAAATATAAAATAAAATCTTTTAAAAAAACAAAATAAATAAACTAAACTAACTCAAGGACAGATAGAAGGTGAAAAAGACATCCTTGAAGTCAAACAGTAAGTGCGCTATGTGATTCAGCTCCTGGGCGATAGATATGCTGATGTTTTATTTATTTTAAAATTTTGTGTCTAAACTAAACTTTCATAATACATCGCCAAGGCAGTGTGGTTGTGATTCATGTAAATGTTTTGGTATCCATGAAAATGACAATTTACTACTTCAGTTATGCTTTTCATAACATCACTCATTTTGGATCATTCGATTAGTAAAGACAGTGGGGTCCTTGATTATAAGACACTGTCACTATTTCTGGAAAAACATAAAGGAATGTGCATCTCAATGACTGTTTATCACTTGATAATTACAGAGCCCTTGCAACTATTCTCTATATTTCAAGAACTCCTATTTTTTTCTCAGGATCCAGCAGTTCTTTGTTTTAATTTATTTTCCTCTTAAATACCTCCTGCTATTTAAGCAATAATTCCTTCTAAATCAATTGTTAGCTGCAGTTAATGACCGGTTGGTTAATTAATAGCTCAAAGCAAAGCTGAGGGTGTTCCCTGTTCTAACAAACCACCAGACTCTGACTGGGGCATTATTGTTAACGTACCCTGTAATCACTGGCTTCTCACAGCCTCAATGCCACAGAGCATTTTATTTTAACTTAAAAGGATGAGGTGAATGGGAAATGGGTGACAGCATTATAAAATCAGTCATAAGGATATAATATTTTTAAAATATCTGCACCTCCAGTTTGACCCTTATTTCCGTAGGATTTGCCACCAGGCAGATGGTGAAGGATTGTCTTGTGCCAATTAGGAAGCTCATGTAACCATAGCGGTTCCCTCTCCTCCACCTCCAGGGTTCTGAGCCCAGTGGAGCTGCAACAGCCTCATGGCCTTCTGAATCTCTCCTGTTCCAAAACCATGATCTTAAGCATGCATTCACTGACAGTGAGAGGCGAGAGACCGTGCTGCACATTTTCTGCCTGATAAACATATGGTTTACCAGCAACACCTCTTGTATAGCTAATAGAGAGGAAGGAGATGTGCTTAATAATTAGTGCAAGGAATGAAACATCAAGAGTCCTCAGTTCTAGTCCTAACACCTTCCGCCTTATTCTTTGTGATCGCAGGGAAGTAATTAGCAAGTTTGTGCTTCTCGTGCTAATAATTCTAACAATCAACCCAAATTAAGAGACATTGAGTATACATCAAGACCAGAAAAGCATCGAAAGGTGCTCTAAGGCCCTAGAGTTCCGCCTTTTCTGGAAGTATGTTTATGAAGATGTTGCATGAAAATGAATGTGAGGCAGATATTTTGTGATTTACTTGAGTAATGCTTTTATTTTTCTAGACCCTCCTTTTCACCATCAACTCCTTGAAAGGGTATTGGCAAGATGGCTTTGATTATGTCATCCAATACTCTCTGTGTATTTCTAAGACCTTGAGAAAATTACCGGTAAATAATACTACAAAGGGTTAGGATGTGAATATTAGTCAATCTTTTCCTGTCTAGAGTTCCATGGAATAGGCAATTACTGGGCGAAACAGGATATTACCTTTGGAATCCTTAATCTCACACCCCGACTTAAAGGACTTGCTGACCACACCTTGACGTGGTCTTTCATAGATGACAAGGAGGAGAAGGGTTGGTGGAGCTAGATGCAGGAAGGAAAAGCAGGGCTCTTCATGGATATGGAAGACTCTGAAAGGGAAGAACCATGGAAAATATGCCAACACTGAAGGAAAAAGAGGTGAACGTGAAAGGTATTGTCAAACAAAAAGCTAGTAGAGGTCACAGTGATGCACTTACTCACATGAGAACCACAAATAATGCTTTTGGCTGAGTTACAGAGGAAAAGAGAGCTGGTGCTCATGTCCTCTGCTCTGTGACAGGATCTCAAGATTGGTTTTCAGGCTGTTGCTTAGGTTGTTATTAAAGTTTACTCACCGCAGCTCCAGTTTATCTATATTTTATTATTTTCATGATTTCCAAAATTTCATTGTTCACTGAAACTTCCCTAGATTGCCAGGATAAGCAAAACACATCCATTATGATAATAAATTTCCAACAGGTTCCCAGTCTACCGAGGTGATTAACAACATAAAAGATTAAAATACCCACAGAAATAATGTTTTAGCTAAACTGAATTTCCAAGTGGGTTGCCCTCCCATGAGACTCCCTATAATGTTCTAAACTTTGATATATCATGTTCTCATCAGAGATATAATAGATATTTTTCACTCTGAATCAATATAAACAGCCTTCTCAGATTTAGGGAGAACAGATTCATTCAAATTTTGGTAGACGTTTGTTTTCTTTATCACTACTGTTAATATAAATGGAAAAAAAAATAACTTGCTTACTGAGCAACTAGTCTATCCTAGGTACTAGACCTTATTTCATTTAATTGTGACAGTAAATCTGCCTGGTTAGTGCTATTACATCCATTTTATTTTATTTGACGCTAAGGTCAAGCACAGAGCCAACCGGTTTCAAGCACAGGTCTGGCCTTCTCCATCACCTTTCTATCCAAAACACAGCACCTATCTTTTGAATCTTAAATCAATCTCTAAATCAGGGTGTATTATTTCCGATGATAACATAATCATCCTTTTCACCTTTCAAGTTCCATTCTTATACTACATTTGCTTTATGTTTTCCTAAAATGTATTTCTAACCATGCAATTATCTGAAGAAAAAAAAAGTAATGTAAGGTCATTCTTGCCTTCTGAAGTCTCTTGATTAAAATTATATGGCTGACCCTGGAACAGCATTCTTTACCTCAAAGCTCATTTTCATGGCTGAATGAAAACCTGTGGACAAGTCAAGGGAAAGTGTGCAGGCTCAGGACATGGACCATGGGAGCACTCAGGATTTTTTTTTCCACTATGTTGAAGAGACTTTTTTGAGAATCAGCCATGGGCAAGTATACCTTACAGATGCCCTGTAGGAGTGCTCAGTTTTGTAGTCCAGCCGAAACAGTTCATAATGAGCACAATATAATAATGAGAGAGTCATTAGCAACTTCTCAGATTTGCAAAAATTAGGTGTGGTTCTCAAATCAGCATTACTTCCACATTTGTCAAAGTAAGGGGAACAAAACCCCTATGTGTACCCTACTTGCACCAAATGCGGAGTTTCTTTTAAATTGACTTTTTTTTTTTTTTTTCAGGTCTACCACCTAGAATTCTCAGCTTTAAGATTGGCTGCTATGGAAGTTTGTCACAACTATTAATTAGTTATGGATTGAAAAGTGAAGCATAATCTGTGATCTTATGAATCTACAACCACCTCATGGTTGATCACACAGCAATATTTCAGTCAGTCAGGCTATGTTTAGTTTGTGTAAGAATGTAAGAAGAAATAAGCCATGCACCATAAATTTATTTTTACACACAACCGAATGAATATATTTGGCTTTTAAACCAGACTAATTATTCACACAGTTTGGCAAATATTCAAAATACTGCCGGAGTGGGAACTAATGCCGTAAAACTAATTTTCACACATTTTCATTTTCTGTGAAAATTGTTCTTCCAATTCCTGTCCTAAGTGTTTACTTTACAGTTCATTAGAAAATGTTTAATCTCCACCAAACTGTATTCAAAATGGTGTATTTTCTGTCCTGTCATATTACATCATTGGGGAGTAATAATCCAAGAAAGTGTTATTGAAAAGTAATGGAAGTCACTTGGGAACAACACTTGGTTTTGAAAGTTTCCAGTTTGCAGAAGAGGAACCTCAGCTATGACTCAGCTTCAGAAAAGGATCTGGGAAGTCAGGACTCTAGTTTGCGAGGGACTTCTGATTAAAGTAGTGGATTGTGTGGCCTGAGTGTGAGTCTTGAGGACAGTTTAAAGGGCACATATCATTAAGGTGAGCCATCAAGTGGGAGAAATGCACAGCTTTTTTTTTTTTTCATAGTCTACATTTATATTTGACTAGCAGTGAGTGCTCCAGTGAATGTGGGAAAAAATGGAGGGTGGAGTTCAAGGTAAACTATGTCATAAACACAACTCTAGGCATTTAGTTCAATCTACTTAATTAGCATAGAAAATCAGAGCTACTTCTTCACTCTTTGTTTTGTTTTTCTTTTTAGAGAGAGTGAGACAGAGAGAGAGGGAAAGAGAGTGAGAGTAGGAAGGGGCAGAGGGAGAGAGAGAATCTTAAGCAGGCTCCATGGAGCCAGGTGTGAGGCTCAATCTTACAACCCAGATCATGACCTGAACTGAAATTAAGAGTTGGACACAACCTACTGAGTCACTCAAGCACCCCAACTACCTCTTCATTTTTATGCATAAGCAGAGATAGAATCTACTCAATTCATCCTGCTTTTAAGTGATAGCAATCATAGCTATCCAAGTTTATCTTAAGAAAAAAAAAACAAAACTGGGCACCTGAGTGGCTCAGTAATTTAAGCCTCTGCCTTCTGCTCAGGTCATGATCTCAGGGTCCTGGGATCGAGTTCCGCATTGGGCTCTCTGCTCAGCAGGGAGCCTGCTTCCTCTTCTCTCTCTCTCTGCCTACTTGTGATCTCTCTCTGTCAAATAAATAAATAAAATCTTAAAAAAAAAAACAAACTGGCAAATATTCTCAGGGAAATCTTCATGGTTTACAGTAATACAGTTTTAACTACAAGAAATTGTTTCTTAATGGTTATTGTCCAAAGGTTATGCTGTCACAGCCAGTAGAAAATACTCTACAGAATCAGAGACAGAGTAGCATTCACAAGTTTCTCTTAAGTTCAAGTAGGCCCAATGTAAAGAATGACGTTTGTGCTAGGTTAATCTCCAGTTTTTTCCATCACCTTTGACCTACCAGAAGAAATGGAGAGAAAGGAGGTCAATTGTAATGACATGGCTTTAATAATCACAGTCTTTTCTTCTCTGTCATCTTGAGGATAGCTCATGTGGACAACCTTGGCACTGAGGTCTCACCTATCTCTTGCAGATCCTAGGACAAGAATACTGAGAAAGCTCAAATTATTTAAAACATATAAAGAAAGCTTTCTTTTAAAACCCACTTACGAAAGCAAATATATTCTATCTTCTTACCTGGACAAACATCCTGTAAAACCACCTGGAATACCAGATTGGAATTTTGACTTAGTGTCTCAAGAGTTGCAGGCTGGGAAGGCAACAGACTTGGGATCTGTAGCCTGGGCTGTAAATCTTGTGGAAAGTTATTTTCTAAATTCGCTCCAATTTTCCAACATTACTTTCAGGAATGTGCCGATCAGAATTGAATTGAACATGCTCTGCCTCCGAAAGAAAGGCAATGTATACATATTTCGGAAAGATATCCATCCAACTTAGTTTCAGGACTTGAGAGAGTTTAAGAGAGTTTTATTTGTCTGAAAAGGCACTTACAAGAATGAGCTCATGCCGGAAAGCAGCCTGGTAAATGCAAACTAAGCAGACTTCAACAAGAGCAGGGTTGATAGCAAACATAACAGAGAGAGGATTTCTTGGCTCTTGTATGTCGTATCACTGCCATTTGCATGTATCCCATTTCATGGCACTCTCACGGCTGGGTATGGCTGGTGAAAATGTTTTTGTTTTTTTCTAAATAGCTTTCTGTGTGGAACATGTAGAACACACATTTTGAGTTCGTTCTATTATTTCAAAATGTTTTCATTTATTTATTCCTAACTCACTCTATTAGCACCTATTATTAACCAGGGACTCTTCCAGGTAAAAGATTCACAGAAATTTTAAAAAGAGAGAGCGAGAGAGAGAGAGATAAATTTGGCCAAGTAAAGGGACTACCAAAATTACCTGACCTACCTAGGGTTAAATATTTACATTTGGTAATACTGTTTGAGTGTTTTGAAAACTGCTTCACCATTTTCTCAGGAAAAACTAGAACAGCATTTTGCAGGGCATTTTCATGAAAGGAAGGCACTGTTTGAAGAATTCAGCTTTCTATATGAGAAGGAGGCTGGCGGCTCCACTCGGAGACCTAATGCTGTTATGAATTATTAAGCCCGCCTTCGCTCTGTATAACTAATCTGTACTGAGTGCTCACTAAAAGCTATTCTCATTTTTTACTTTTTTATCTCATTTATTTCCCTTATAAAAACTCAAGCCTCTAGTCCTCCTCATGGGAGAATATTGTCTGTGACTAGAAGCTTTGGAAGTACCTCATAGCCCTTTAAATATCCTTTCCAGCTAGAAAAGGGTCTAATCCTATGTTCTGTACAGTGTGTAACTCCATGTTGGTGCTCAATAAATGTTAAATACCAATAATAACTATGGTGGTAATCAGAATTCCTTTTGATATAAACTACTTTGTCTCAACCTTGTTTTTACCCAGTGTCTCCTAGTAATTGCC
Source organism: Lontra canadensis (assembly GCF_010015895.1). Classification (NCBI taxonomy): domain Eukaryota; kingdom Metazoa; phylum Chordata; class Mammalia; order Carnivora; family Mustelidae; genus Lontra; species Lontra canadensis. The sequence continues at coordinate 105,137,934 of NW_022630995.1, read as the reverse complement.
TGGCATTTTCCCTGCTGTTCTTGTCTTTTTTAATTACATCCTACTGACATGACTGTTAAAGCATCTTAAAGCAAATGGGAGAGAGGCTTAATGCTTTCTACACAAAAGGAGAGGCAGAAAGCAGGTGCCTAGCAGTCAGAATAATAAAACTCAAAAGAAATCAGCGGGGTCTTGCTTTCATTCCTCATAAATACAGAAGGGAGAATGGGGAGAGACACGATGTAGGGAAGAAAGGAGAGAGGTAATCCACTTGCATAAGTGCTAATGAGAACAAACAAAACCTTCCCTCATTTTTTTACACTTTAACTGCCATGGGGAGGGTTGGTGCTTTTTATCAATTTCCAGCCACAGGCTAAGTCACCTGCTTAGGTTCAGAAAAGGAATATGGGTATATAAATGTTATTTCTTGACAGGAATTAAGCATTATTTCACATAAACCATATGCGTGCAGCCCAGTGGAGGAACACAAAGTTGACTTCATGTCTTTACTTAGAGTTCATGTTCCTGATTGAAAAATCAGGTGGTTTCAGAGACCTTTTGATTATGGTTGTTGGGCCACTACACCCTGGATTTCAGAGATCAGGTTGACATAAGATTACTGAAGTTATATGAAGTGTTAAGGACCACTGAGACTATCTTAATCTAATGGGTGGTAGCAATAGCTTTAGGATAGGATAGTTTATCATATGGATTACTTTGATTACAAAAGCATTACTATAAAAGTAAGGGGAAATACAAAAATAAGAAATGTGTATTGACTGCCTGCCCTATGCACTTTTGCTTATGCAGTTTCCTATGATCATGATGCCAACTGTGTAAGGAAGTACTCCCATCTTCACTTTCTGGTTGAAGAAACCATCTAAAAGAAAGTCATAAGTAGCCAACCCAGGATTTATACTTGGGTCAGTCAGACTCCACAGTGCTTTTCCTGTGATTTGAGAAGAAAAGGAAATAAGATTAAAATGTTTCCATATTATTCTGGCCTTAAGTGGAGACTCGTAAGGTGTGTCCCTAAAGAGGTTGACGGGTGGGGAGTTGTCTTGCCAAAAGAAGGCAACTTGTGTTTAATGACTGCAGATGGCATCCTCCTCCTGGCCAACCACACTAAAACTTTTATGGATTATCACGAGGAGTGTGGGGTCAGCAAGAATGGACAGAGGAACACAAAACTGTCCACACCAATGGTAACCTAACCTAAAGCACAAGACCAGTTGTCAGTAGAAGAACATTCTCAGTAGGACTGTATCACAATATGGAATTTTCAAGCCATTCTCCTTCATCCAGCCTAAAGGAATATCTGCTTTTTAAATTTTTTTCCTTGTAATTTCCAGTCATTAACTAGGAGACACAATCATGTTTACTCAATGGAGCACTCATACTTGTACTCTTCTATTATCCTGTCTGAAATTTGTTTTTTAAACAATTTTTCTAGTTTTTGATTATCCTTCAAGTTGAATCTTGTCTGGTCTTCATTCTGCCAGCAAAACTAATTACTCCATTATGAAGTCTTTTGTTTACTCTTCACTAGAAATAGATTATTTATTAGATAATCCTATAAAGTGGTTGTTAAAGGTATTCCACTAGATCGTGAGCAGATTGGGATATCTAAATCACTTTTTCATCCCTAGTTTTAGACACAACAACTACATAATACATAACAGACACTCAACATGTAAAGGAAAAAAATAATAAAGTTGTAGGTAACTCTGGTTTAGGTAATCATGGAGGCACATTCATGAATGAAGGCCATGTGCTGGTCCAACTAGAATGAATAACTTTTCTTCCCGGTTACTTCCTTGAGGATAGATGTTTATTAAAAATTATTATTAAATTAAATAATTAAAAATTATTAAAAATAGTGTTATTTTCTCAAAGATCAAGCACTGCGTAAAGATTTTTTAAGACCTTCCAAGACATGGAGAGGAAAGCCAGAAAAATTTCTGTAATCTCCCAAAATTATCATGCAATGTTAACCTCACTCATACCTTTTAAACCATATTTATTAGGTGTTTGTGTTATACTTAAGCCAATCATTGAGCAATCACAGTGCCTGCTCTCAAGGGACTTATAGTGAGGTGGGAACGACAGACATTTTATAACTTACAAAAATAATTATTAAATTACGAGTGTAGAAAAAATATAATTAAAGAAGTCCAATATGAAAAAATATGGGGATCAGGTAAGCATATAGCCAAAGGGACTCATCTTCTTTGGTGAAAGTTTAATCTTAACTAATAAGATAAGGAAATGAAGGGAGATAATTAAGAAACTACTGCCATAGTCTCAAAGAGATAATGTTGACCTGGCTAAGGTTGTGACAACTCAGATGGACAGAATTGGATGCATTTGATACATTTTTCAAAATTTGAACCAGTAAGACTTTGTGACGGACAGAAGGGTGAGAAAGAGAGAGCAAGGTTGACTCAGTGAGTAATGACACCATCTGTGAGACAAGGAGCAATGATCATGGGGGACAGTGAATGAATGGCATGCAGGCAAGAATGAGAAATTCAGTTCTGGACATGTTTACATGAAGAGTGTTCACATGAGTCCTAAAAATGGAAATAAAACTACATAAATAGGAGGGTTTTTTGGCTTTCAAATTAATTTTTAAAACAGTGTTCTCCACTGTTTGTAAGAAGACCAAGTAGAATACAGTGGACTAACATCATTCACTGCTCTCCCAAAAACTTTGAATATCTCTTCATATTTTTATAGGTTTCCATATTTTGAATCCTACTCTCTTAAGTTGAAATTTTGAGAAGAAATATTTTCTAGGTTCCTTTACACTGAGGGTACAAGCCTATGCCTTAAATTCCATCAAACAGATGTACCTGCTGAGACTTTGATTTGGAAGTGGGCTACTGAAAGCAGGTGGTCAGGCATTAGTTTTTTCTGGAATAGTGCCATTGTTTTGAGCTTGGCAGTGGCAGCAACAATCACTTCTGAGCCAGTTCCAAGTGAGGTTCTATTGTTGTTTCTGAGAGCTTGGGGCCTATTTCCCCAGATCTCTCAATGTTCTCTGAGCTGCGTAATAGTCTCTAGTAATTCCCATCCTTTTTAAAGTAGCAAGAGCTGGGGTACCTGAATGGCTCAGGTGGTTACACATCTGTCTTTGGCTCAGGTCATGAACCCGTGGCTCTGGGATCAAGCCCCTTTTCAGGCTTCCAACTCAGAGAGGAGTCTGCTTCTCCCTCTACCTCTCCCTCTTTCCCTCTCCTCCTTTACCCCCTTCTTATCCCCTTTCCCTTTCCCCCTCTCCCCTACTGATGCTCTCTGTCTTGCTATCTCTCTCTCTCTCTCAAATAAATAAATAAAAATCTTTAAAAAGTTAAAAAAAAGTAGCAAGAGTTATTATCTTCCACTAAAACAATTCAGTCTGATTAATATATGGTGACAATTAATATATTATATTAATATATAGACATAATATTTCTACTTACATACATTGTTATATATTGAACAACCTATCTGCTTCAAAGCAGGAAAATACCACACAGAGATGCTTGGAAGTAAATAACCAAATAATTTTTAACTTAGTAATTCAGTTCAAGGAATGTAAGAGAATGCCACAAACAAAGGAAATAAACTTCAGGAACCGTAGGAAATGAGTATAGAAGTTAATCCTAATAAGCCTATTTATAGTCAGTGTCTAGGAGACAAAAAAGAAAAATGGAAAGGAAATCTCTGTATATAATTCTAAGTTAACAGATGGAGAATTGTTGCATAACAAAAATACTCACACTGGGCTTTCGAATTTTTAATATACATTGAATTCAGAAAATGGCTTCCACAGCAAAGCCCATTATGTGAAGTGTGTGAAGAAAATTTGAAATACTGCAGTTGATATGCATAAATTAACACATTTTCCAGTAGGTGTACCTATCTAAAACAGGAAATCAGTCTTGTTCAAGCTATAATTAAGGACAAAAAAATTTAAAAAAATAGAAGCTTTTTAAAACCTAAATGTTCTTATTCCATCTAATGCCTTCTAGCTCCCTATAATACTCAGCTAGCCACTTGAAGTCTGCTCAAATATGACATGTCGGTCTAAAAAAATCTGAGGAACATTCATAAAACCAGAAAGTTGCTTGGAAATAATATTTTACTATCTTAATCCAGATGCAGGTTGTCTTAAAGAGAACTAATATTTATTTCCTTTAATCTGCATGTCAGGCCCTACATTGGCTACTTTTTTCACAATATCCTCCAGAGGAAGAGCAGGAAGTTTAGGGAAAATTGACATCACACAGCTAATAAAGGACAAATCTGAGATTCAGACAAATTGCTTGGCTCCAGAGCACTACTCTCTCCCCTGTACCACACCATCTCTATCCAAACATGGAAGCGTCAAGTGGCAGCCTCCTACCATCAACTAATGGGCTTCTGACCAGGTCTTACCCACCCAAGGTTTCCCTCTGAAAATTTGGTGTCCCAGAAAAACCTAGTTCTGTGATTCTTTTTTTTTCCTAGCTATGGCTGGCCCCCCAATCCTTTTTCCTGCCAGATTTGAGGTGTTTTCAGTTTTTCTGATGGCTCTCAGAATGATTCTCCTGAATCAGTCCAATGTCTCTACCCAAAACTTAAGTAGGTCCTTTCCATATTTCTAGTGTAATATTTCTCATCTAGTCAGCCTAATCTAGACCCACTACGTACTATCATGGACTTTGGGCTGGATTTTTCACTCTCTCTTAAGTCTATCTAAATCTTAAGGGGCAAGGAGAGGGTCCTTGATTTGACCGTGATTTTTTAAATTTACCTTTAACAAGTTACAGTCACTTGGGCTCTGGACCAAGTGCTGATAGAATGGCAATCAATGGGGCTAGCACTTCTCTTAACTCTATTCTAAAACTAGTTCTTAAAAAAAACAGAACAAAACAAGACAAAAACCCACTGAAGGAAAGTATCCCCAATGCTATGATAGCATCATGAACAACAATATGTGACATTTATACCATTTTACCCATTATGATGTACTTCCACATTGTCTGTTTTAAAACAGTAAATGCATATGTTATCCTGTCATTACAGAAAAGTAAAGTACAGATCCTGAATATGAAATGATTTAGCTAATGTCATAAAGTAATTGACGGAGCTGGGTCTCAAATTTAGGCTTTTTAATTCTAAATTCCATCTTTCTGAGAAATAACACCTTTTATGACAAATATAATAAACCATCCAGTGAAACTCACTAAAACATATTAGTGAAATTTAACTTTAATTAGTTTTTAAAATCAGATATAAAGATTAAGGAAAAATTCATTGTAGGAAATAAAGTCATTAATTCTTCTCTGAGGGGCAAGTCAACAGTATTAGTATTTTTAAAAAGCTTTAAATATTTCTTGATAGTTTGGGGATTGGTTTTTCTAAACTGGCCATTACATGTAATTGAAGCTGAATTATTGACAGACGTAAGGGACTAGAAATATTTATATAAACGTGTATGTCTAACATATTCCATTTTACTGACATGCAATGCGTTATTAATTTCTTTTTTCAACAATAAGATCTGCACTGTTAAATTCATCTCTGGAAAAGCTTTTAGTAGAAAATGTAACTAAAAGTAAGGCTGTAAACTAGAAACAAATGGGAGTTAATAGAGTTAATAGAGTTCAGAGAAAGGAAAAAGTTCTTATAATCTGGAGCCTAGGTCAACAAACCATGACCTGTGGGCCACGGGTCCACCACTGGACCTGGTCCACCACTCAGTTTTGTAAATAAATTTTTTTGGAACACAGCCACACTCATTCATTTGCATATTTTCTATGAAATGCCTTTCTGCTAGAAGGGCAGAGGCCGGTAGTTGCTACAGAGACTTGTTTAGGCACCTAAACAAAGGACGAAAATTCTTACTATTAGTCCCTTCAGATTAAGTTTTACTGTTTGTTTTTTGGGGTTTTTTTCCAGATTAAGACTACTGGTTTATAGTCACTGTGGAAGGTTTTATGGGGGTAGGAAAGCTGGGCCTCTGTTCTTGGGAAGAATGTGAAAAGCACTGAAAAGAAATAATTCTGGCAGAAAATCTAGAAGGAGCAGAGGCATATCCTTAAAATATGCTTGAGGATGGTCAAGGGAGAGGAAAAGGTACAGCTTGGCTCCAACAGAGGCTTGACTGTGGGAACTGAAGGGGTACAAATATGAAAGGCTGACACAATTTGGAGGATTTTAAGGTCAGGTCAGTCAACTTGAATGTTCTCTGAAGACCTTCATTGACACTCCACCAAAGGTATAACCCTAATACATCTTACCCATCATCACCTGGTTTTGAATAGAGCCAGTGAAAGAAGAGCAGTCCATAAATAAGCAAACTAAAATTCAAGAAATTCTTTTTTTATTTTTCTAGGAACATTGAAAGGGATCCCTCTGATAATAAAACCACTTCTAAAAATCTTCTTTCCTTCCCTCCCCAATTTTCTTAACTTCCATAACCTTCCATAACCCTCTCCTTCACTTGTCACCCTCCACTTCTCCATCCCAACACACACCAATTTGGATATTTTCTGCCCACCCCCCCAATTTCCCACTATCCTTCCCCTTCTCCCTCCTTCCCATTTCCTTTGCCTCCTCCTCCATCAACACATCAATTCCTCTTGATGCTGTCTTGGAGACCCTAGAAAAGACTGGAGTCTCTTTATAGCAGAAGCTTATAACTGCTTTTGTGCAGTTGGACATATGGCAATCCATGACATCAATAGACCTTATCTCAACAAACGTTTCTCAACAAACAAACAAAAGAAAAGCAAATATATTGAAACACTGTGAAAAAATATTTTTGCAAAATACTACATTATAGCAAAATAAATCTTTTATCTATACATTAAATAATAAGATCTAGTGATAGGATTAATAACTGCTATATAAAACGTGGTGATTAGCATAAATGCTGTTTTGAGATATCGGCAACAACTAAAATACGATAGATAATTATCTAATATGCTGTATAAATATCTGTGTTTTCCATTGCTGAAAAGCCCCGGGTATTATTAACATTACTATGGTTTGTTGCAACTTAAGTTCATGATTCAAAACATTTAATTTTATTTAGAGGTTGGTGAAAACAATGAGGGTAACTTCACCATCATACATAGATGAGCCCCGAATTGAGATCTGTTTCCTTAGAGAATGAAGGACGAGGAATTAAACAAGCAAATATGAAAATCTCTTTAAGTAGGTAGGGAAATGGAGGAAGACAGGGACTCTCATGCAGGAATTCCTTTTACCACTGAAATTTTTGAGTAAGGAGGAAAATTCTAATAACAGAGCTTTATAAATATTAATTTGGCAATATTCAAAACACATTGGGAAAAAAGATGTAAATAAACAAGTCAGAAAGATTTTGAAATAGTACATGAGGTGAACTACATGGGTTACTTTCTATTTGGAAATAAAAGGGGACATCTCACATGAATTTAGAGGGTATTTCATTTATCTAGCTCCTACACTTAAATCAGGAGTAGATGACAATTTAGGTGATGTTTTCAAAGAAGAGTGAATATTTTGTTTCATAAAACAACATATTCCCCAAACTCTGCAACACTGGGAAACACACACATACACACGCACGCATGCACAATTGGAAAACTAGTAAAGCTGTTGGAAATCCAGTACACTGGAATTATTCAACAGTTGCTAGTAAATTCTCCCAAAATGCAAGCATTTTGAACAATGACTTATCTGTATGTCACAGAATAAACATTAGAGTTGGAGCTGGAATTCCCACTCTGCCACTTGTTAACTGTGTAAACTTCAGCAAATTTCCTTTAGGCATCGGTGTTTTTCATCTTTAAAATGAGAATGCTAACAGTGGTATCTACTCTCCAGGGCATGGAGAGAATAATTACTCTGTATATGCCAAAACACCAAGCATGATATCGGATACATTGTAGGTACTCAATATGTGTTGATTGTATTTCAAAATACGAGTGTACTAGATCCACAAATTAAGATGCTATCATTTAAAATCATCCTCAAATGAAATGTCTCATATGTTCCCCTTTCTCCTTGGCTAAATCATGTGTGTGTTGTCCTAGAAAGAGAGCTATAATTTGGTTCCCCATAAAGTGTCCTTGATCCTGAGGCAATACTTAGGCTGTAACACTTAAGCATTTAGAATATTAGGAAGTTGAGCATCTAAATAGGGAACTTGGAAAGAATTTTGATTACATTGTATACTCCCATCTTCTTCCTTTGGTACAAAATAATTATACTCTTTTGAACACAGGTTTCTTTGCACCAACCCTGATTTCTGAAGCTGTGGAGTCTCAGTGGATAGAGCTTGATGTTATGAAATGTGGTCTCACCTTGTTCTCTTGATAACAGAAGCAATGGTTAAAATAAGGAATTCAAATCCTATGCAGTAGCCAGTAATGTGGTACAGAAGGAAGGCAGTACTTAAACCCTACAAAATCCATTCACGAATGTGCTGGGTTTTATCTGAAAACAAGCAGTAGCTTTTGTACTTGTTTTCTTAGAAAAAAAAAAAATTATGTGTTCTTCTATTGGCTTATAAAGAAAGGATGCATACACTACCCATTCAAGACTCTTCCCAGTGAAGACATATTTTAACAAATCAAGCCCTCTTAAGACTGCATTTTGTTTCAAGAGAAAATGTTGTTTCTTTTTTAAGATTTTATTTATTTATTTGACAGAGAGAGAGAGATTATAAGCAGCCAGAGCAGCAGGCAGAAAGAGAGGGAGAAGCAGGCTCCCTGCTGAGCAGAGCCGGATGTGGGGCTTGATCTCAGGACCCTGAGATCATGACCTGAGCCGAAGGCAGAGGCTTAACCCAGTTAGCCACCCAGGCACCCCTCCAAGAGAAAATGTTAATCACGTGCCTTTGATTGTCCAGAAACATTTTTTGAGTCAGCTACACATTGGTTTTCTCTGTACCTTTCCTCAATCTGGTTGAAAATCTTCATACCTTCCAGATTTTAGAAACCATTCAACAACTTCCTACCCATCATTTCAATTGAGCAAGACAGGACCATAAAATTGAAATATTTAAGCCAAGATGAAAAAAAAAAGAAAAAACTTGTGATTTGCCTTGACTCTCTCCTGGACATTAGGTTTCTCCTCTGGCCATTTACTAAGTTTGCCCGAGACACCTCTACCACCATTGCTGGTCATGTATGTGACCCCTTGCTCACTAAAACCACATCAGATTCTGTCCTCTGATACTACCTTTTCTCACAATGCTCTTGTTTACTGGTGCTGATTGTCTTTAAAAATAGCTTTTGACGAAGACCTCATGGCCAAAGATTTATTACTGTCGGCCTCTTCTTTTCTAGCATGCATTTCTAGGGACTCCTCATGTTCTTCTTGTAACCCACACACTGATAGAGAAACATTATTTTTTGACTCCCCAAAGTTTGCATAATTGCGAGATCTGTGAGTGGGAGCCTTGTAACCGTGCTGCCACAGGATGAAAGGCAAAGGCAAGTTTTGTAATTCTGCTACCATTTGGAAGCACTGCATTGCAAAACTGCAGAAAGAGGACCTCAAAGAACAGAAAAGAGAGAGGTCATGACTGAATTGCATTTTGAGTCCAGTAGGTTAAATTATGCTGTTACATGGCTACACATAAGACAAGAGGAGTGGGGCCTCTGCTGACTTCAGTCACTGAATTTGATTAAACACTCTGTTCTGCAAACAAAACCTGTAAATGAGCCAGATTCCACCTTTTGGGCACGTCAGTGTCACGATCCATCACTGGTCCAATGGCTCCCCTCCTACTCCTTTAACCCCCCTGAAGAGTATATTCTCTCCATCACTTCTTAACAACAAAGTAATGATTTTACATGATGGCTGAGAAAGTTCTGTCTGCTTTTCACACTCAATAGCCAATCCGAGGAAGCTGTGTGCAGCTCTTTTTTGTTTTTGTTTTTCCCCCTGAAACACATCTCAGACATAATCATTTTAGTTTTAAAGACACAATGGCGGTGAAGATTGTAATCATTTTGCTTTATGGTCTACCACAAAAACCTTCCCACTATTATCTCTACCTTCATCAATCTATGCGGCAGGCAACCACAGAAGCCATTGTCCTTAAATATACTGTGGTGATATTGCTTCTCTGCCTAAACACGTGCAAGGGACTTCAGTTGTTCCTTATGCTTATTCTATATTCTTAATAATGATGAGAAAGCTTCCGCTGAAACACATCCATTTTCATTTAGGCTTCCTCCTCTCTTATTCCCATCCGAACTCATCGTTCACATCAAGCAAACTTGCTTAGGACCTCTGATGCTAATTCCAGTGTCTGAATTTGGGCACATTCTCCTTTCTCTGTTCTCCCAGGGATGTCTTTCCCATTCCTTTTTCATAAAACTGTGCCCCTTACTCCCTCAAGTGACGATTACCATCACTCAATGTTAGTCGTTGATACAGCTGCTGCTGCTGTCACAAAGGAACATTCGTAAAGTGTTTCCATCCTTAGTTTGGCATGGGAAAGTTTATTTTGCCTAGTCATTAATTTTGTCATTACAAGTGCTTTATGCTCCCTTAGAAAAGGAGGCATGGGAGTACTTCTTCAGAAATACTAGGTCACTGGTCCTTCTGCTGTGGCCATCTTGGTTGCTGCTCCTATCTCCTAGTTACTCTTTTAACCTAATTATGTAATCAGAAAATTGTTAAATATTTTCAAGTGCCAGTGATTATGTATCTATAGCAAGGTTTACTTTCCCTAAACCAAATGTGGCCGAATTTCTTGAACAAAGGGCTTCATGCCCAGAAACGGAGAAGAAGCAAGACAGAGGAAATTTGTTTCAGAGCTTCCAGAAACATCATTGATTGGAAATTTTGTCTAAATCTGATTTGAGTAAATCTGAATCATAAGAGAGTCTTGATACCAGGTAATTACTTCCTTTGAGAACACGGTATCTAAGGGAAATAGCCTTGGCTTTGAGCTGTTCTGAAGAATTGAAAGTGAACTTGTTTTACAGATAAATGGCCTAAAGGCAGAAGTAGGTTAAGTCACTAATGGATCATTGTTGGAGCAGGAAGACTTACAATGGGTCCCCTTTCAGGCTTTTATGCTAAATACTGCTGGGCACCACTAGACAGGAGAGAAGTACTATATCTTGGGAGGGAGCTAAACTGCCTGAACACTATCTGAACAGAGATCAAATGGTGTTTTTAAAAAGCCTCTTCCAAACTCTGTAAGAGGACCTGCAGTAATCCGTGACTCATCCCCTTTCTGACTCTCTTGACTCAGTTTTCAGTCACCCATGTAGAAACAACCTAATATATTCTCTCATTTACTTTCCAGAAAAGGTCTCATTTTATCCATAAAGAAATGAAGTTTGGGAAAACTTCCAGAGCCAATGTTTTATTCTTGCTGTTCATTATGAATCCACTAACTACTGTGGTTTAGGGATTGGCTCACAAGAATGAGTGTGAGGACTTCTCCATCATGACCACCTCACTGGGTTTCCAAGGCTCTGTGTTCCTTTGCTTGAGTTTGGGGGTATCATAAGGTGCCTTAATGGTGTCCATATAGGATATATCCTATGGGAGTAGGGCAAAGGCGTAGGATTGTAATGGCCTTGATCTCTGTGTGATGTCACTGGTCAAGGTGCGGACTGCTGACAAAGGGAAGAGTGAAACAAAGGGGAAGGTAATTTTCCCTGGACTTTTGAATGAGGTGATGGCTGGCACTTGCTCAGATGGCATTTGAAGTCTGCAGAGGATAATTCAGCTCACACATGACTTCTGGGGTCTCCTTCCTGCCCATGTGGCCCATTCAAATCCAGTGATGCCCTATGCCATTGCTATGCTAAATGTGCAGCTTTGGTATCACTTGGGAGCTTGGTAGAAATGCAGAATCTCGGGCTCCACTTCAAATCTCCTAAACAAGAGTCTGTATTTTAGCCTGATCCTCAGGGGATTGTTGTGTTAGTTTGAAATGTATTCCAGTATGTCATTTTTATACCAAGCTTGGGACAGAAGACATCTGTGGGAAGCTATCTATAACCTTATCTACCTGGACATCCTCACAATCTATCATTCTAATTGCCTCCCTGGAATCTGCCTAGTAAACAGAATGCAGGGTTGCTTTCCTTGGGGACCATCAACACCTCTATCCTCATCATCTGCTCCCACCTCCTCTTTCAAATGCCAGGAATTTTTTTCTAGCCTGAATAGGACACTACCCTCTTACTATTATTTGCCCTGGCCATTTTATGTATTTTCATTTAGGTTCATTAAAACCTTACCTGCTTCTGGGGAAGAAGAACCTAAGACACTATGTATCTATTTCTGATTTCTATCTTGCCTCAATGCTGAACTGAGGCAATTAAATAGAATCAACTATCTGCTGGGATTAGGACAAAAGAAAGGAGTCAATGGGGGTAGAAACATAGATTACCTTACCAAAAATTATTCTTCCACAGTTACATATGTTGCATTTGTTTGAAGTATATTCTCAATAGTGTGTTTCTGACCACTGTTGGTCATGGCTGTTCATAGATTTCTAGAAATGAAAGCCTATAACTGCTTTTTACTTTGAATCTGCATAGACATGAGAAATGTTTGTGGAAAATGATGATTGAGTTTATATATCCTTGGTTTTGAGATGACTCAGTTATAAAATGAACTATTTCATTACACTTTGAGCATAGGGAAGGCTGTCTAACCCAGCAGTTAGCAATGTGAGCACTTCTATCCAACTCTCTCACTTCCTAGCTGAGTGGCTCTAGTCTCTTAATCTCTCTAGTCTTCTTCTAATGAATGAGAATAATCCTATCATGCCTACCTCAGAGAGTTTTTATAAGATTAAATGAGAAATGCATGTTAATGTTAACACACTACCTCGTATATAGTATGCCTAAAAATTCAAGATTCTCTTATTACTTTAGAATTACTACCCATGAAGTGTTGTTGTTTTTTTTAAAGATTTTATTTATTTATTTGACGGACAGAGATCATAAGTAGTCAGAGAGGCAGGCAGAGAGAGAGGAGGAAGCAGGCTCCCTGCTAAGCAGAGAGCCCGATGCAGGGCTCGATCCCAGGACCCTGGGATCATGACCTGAGCTAAAGGCAGAGGCTTTAACCCACTGAGCCACCCAGGTGCCCCTGAAGTATTGTTAATATTCACCTATGGCAACCAGAAAATTATGAGATTTGAATCTAGACTCCTAGTGTTTAAAATTATTATATGAAAATCAGAGTTGGAATTATCATAACACCAATAATATATTATTAGGCATCAACTATGTACCATGTTCTCATATATTATCATATATAATCCCGGTAACTCTTGTGAAACAGTTCCTTTTTCATCTTTCTCTTCACCTAACTGTTGTACCCAAGTTTTTGCATCTGAGAGACCACCAAGGAGCCAAGCACTGATGCAATTGCATGAGGGTTTATTTGACAAGCGTAAGCCTGGGCCCAAGTATACCCGACACAGTGGAGTAGGGACTTGGACCCCGAGCCAGATTACAGTCAGAGTTTTTAAAAGCAGAGTAGGGGTGGACTCGGCAGTGGGTAAGGACAAAGGGGGTGTTCAGAAGAGCTATCAGGTTAAAGAAGACTGTCAGGATATTGAAGGCCTGGCTACTATCAAGCCAAGGCCGTTTTTCCCTTTAATGAGGCACTAGCATGAAGACAATTGGGAGTTTCCTGGTGGAATATTACATTCTTGCTATCAAGCGTCCTTGTTAGTGAGATTTGGGTTTAGAAGAAAATTAACTTTATTTACTTTTCCTTCTACCTCAGCCTCCTTCAGTTTTGTTTATGGAGGGGAGGGTGACATTAGGGCTTGGAACTGAGTTATTTGTCTCTGGAAATTGGGCTAGACTCGAGGTGGGTACAGCCTTGTTTTTCTTGGCCTCCACATAACCTATTTCCTCTCTTTCTGGGCACATAGCTAGAGACTAGATGGGTAACCACACTGATACCGAAGGATGGCCATGTGGACTGGAATGTATGAATCACAGATTATGCTACTTCCAAGCTGGGCCCACTAAAACCCAGTATATGCCATCCCTGTGCTTTTCCTGTGTGGTGGCAACCTCCAAAATTATCTGGAGGAGATGGGAGAGTTGCAAGATGGAGGGAGACTGGGTTCTTCACTGCTTCTTAAGGAAAGACACCAGGGGTTGGGAAAAACTGTTTTATTTTATGTAAGTGAGAAATAAACCCCTACTTGTTTGGCCTCTGGCATGTCTATTACAGCAGCCACTCTGACTTTAATTCACTTGGGAGATTAAGTGGTCTACCTAAGGACACACAACTTATAATTGGGGACCAGGAATTCTAAGTCAGTTGAATCCCAAAGCCTGTGCTCTTGTTCATTAAACTAAGCAGTCATCAATCTTCCCCTGAAAGCCAAACAGGAATTTGATTCTAGCACCCTACAAATCATGTCAAATAGTAAACACTAGATGGGGATGAGACCACAATCTAGAAAACACCTGAGCTGGGTTGTTGTCAGAAGCCAGAGCATGAATCAGCCAATTCATGCACCCTGGGAATTTCCCACAGCTATCATCAGATGGTTTCAAGCAATGCTAATTTATTAGGAAAACAATTTTGCCTTAAGAACCTGTCATTGATTTTCTGGAATCTGTTGTCAGTTTCACTTCCATGGGGTACTGAACTGGTGACGTGTATGTTTGGAGCCTCTAATGAGGTTAGTAACGGTCTTACAAACTCTCCATGGAGCTCTCACATCTCTAATTGAGAATCAGACTTGAAATTGGCCAGACCCAAGGGAATATTCTCAAAGTGCATGCTCATAGTGACAGCTATTTACTCAGAAGGCCCGTAGGGCCTTTTTCCTACCAGAGCCTTAAAGAATCAGAGCAGGCCTAAGTCCACTTGGTGGAACAGAAGCTCTAGAGTCAAGCAGAAAACCAACATCTGTGATAACAGTGAACACTTACGCAGCATCCACAAATAACAAAGTTCTCCCGAGAGTCAAGAGGCATTAGACAATCTCTATTTTATTCGTGAGATTCCTATGAATCAATGAAATTGAGTGACTTGGCAAGAGTACAATAAAATAAGGTATAAATATTGGCCTCTTAACTCCAAATCCACCACAAACTATTGCAGCTCTGAATCTAAATTCTCAGACATCCCAGTTAGTGCAGCAGAAGCAGCAATCAGAAATGCTGATTCTCACCCTCTTTGAGTGATGCAAGCTGACCCATACACAAGACAATATGGTCTGTGAGTGAGGTTCTGTTCTGACATTATCCCTGCCCTCCTGCCTGTCTGCTCAGCATTGTGAAACTTGGGCCCCTCATATCTGTCAGGAGCCGCTGCTTTGTCTTTCCATTTCCATGGCTTACAGAGCACTTAATATGGCTTGTGTAACTCATTTTCCTAGCTCCAAAATCAGGAAGCAGAGTTCTTCCAAAGTCTGAGTGTCACCCTTCTACTCAGGCCTCAGCCTGGCAATAACAAGTGAAAGAACTTTGGCAGAAGACAGGATGGTTTTCTCTGCTCTGTAACCCTCCCCCAAGGCATATCCCAAGAATAGTTTCACACAATGCAAAGGGAAGCATCAGGTTTGTTATTTCCAAAAGGCTCATTCTGAACTGCAAATCTGTTTTGTCACCTTACCACAGTAAACAGTTGGAAAAACATCCGAAAATAGGCTAAACATACCTGAGCCAAATTTAGCACTTCTATGAGAAGACTGAGCACAAGGATGACACCCATGGTCGAGAGAGTTGCCAACATTAGAGGCAACAAGTCACGTCCTGAGAGTGAATTGACCCCAGTTGAACATAAGTGCAGTGGAGGAAAGGGTTCATTAATGATGAGACTTGACTTTTTCACACAGAAAATAAAATCACAAATGGAGATTGAACATCTTACGAAAACTCGTACAATGGTAACTTTTAAGGAGGGAAAGAGTTGTTTCTATTGGTACATGAGAGGATCTCATGAGTAAAAATAATTTTACTTCATCAGTTTTAAGAGAAAAAAAAAGACTATTTAGCACACTTCTGTGTCCTTCCCACTCAGCATGGATTCATAGAAAGGGCAGGTGCTCTAGAGTCCACAAGACCTTAATTTCAAGTCTACCTCCAAACATTGCGATGACCACATTTCTTAATTCCCCAATCTTGACTCCTATCTTTGTAAATTGGGAAATAATCCTCATTTTTCCTAGGCTGTCCGGACATTTAAAAAA
This sequence comes from Lontra canadensis, assembly GCF_010015895.1. NCBI lineage: Eukaryota > Metazoa > Chordata > Mammalia > Carnivora > Mustelidae > Lontra > Lontra canadensis. Next base: position 105,121,787 of record NW_022630995.1, on the reverse strand, counting down.
GTGACACAAACATAGTGCTTGGAATAATGTCCAATATATAACAGGAGTTCAACAAACATTGGTTCCCTCTTCACTCTGCACTCTAGTGGGTAGAAATGGCTAGAGTAAAGAAAAAGAAAGTAGAAATACCAGAATGCAGGACAGAAGGGCATTGTGAAATCTGGCCAAAGGTAAGCAAGAGGGTAACAGAAAAAATTTCCTGCTCCCAAAGGCTTCTTCAGATGAAAAGGGGAAACATTGTGTAATTCATTATAACTTCCTTTGCTTGGATTCTATAGACACCCTAGAAGTGACCACAAGTTACAACTAAAGGCGGGAAAAGAACAGGGGCTCTAACCCAGGTGATATTAATTATCATCACTAACCAAGAGTTCATGAAAAATTAGTAGATCTAGAATACTGAGATATAAATCATAAAATCCTGCTAAGAGAAGCACTATAAATCAGTGCAGGAGGAGAAATAAAATCCTGACTTCAACATCTGTTGTTTAGGAAAACCCATCTCAGTTGACTGTGTTGATGGTGTACCAGTGTATGGCCAGGCCGGGTCCACAGGGACTAACTTGTGGGGAGAAAGCTCCAGCACACTGCATACCTACTTAGGACACTGGAGGAAGAGGGGTGTTGCTGAAGGATAAGGAGGCACAGGACGAGAGGATGCAAAGAGGAGGGAGGGAGATACAAGGTAATACCTGTGAAGAACATTTGTCTGAGAGATTCTTAAGATCTGGGTTGTCTAACAGCACATGCGAAGTCGTGTGCTGGGGTGTCTAGTGTTAAAATCAAAAACAAATGGGGACGAGCTTTGAAAATTTCTTGAGCAGACGAAACCAGTTTAGTCATACAAACAAAGCTTAATTTACCTTATTTTGCAACACTAACTTGACCTGGGTCATTTCTTGCTTATGCCTCTGGAAATCAAGGGAAACTTAAACTGTTTCATAAAGTTAACGTGAGGTAACCACTGACCAAGTCCTATCATTTAAGAAAATTATTTTATAACCAATCACTGTGAAGGATAAATAGTCTATGCTTTTCTGCTATATAAGCTACATTGTAACAACATACCCGCCCCCCGCCCCAGCCTCATTTCATGTTTTGGTTTGAGTGTTCCCCATTTGTAAACTTGTTTTTTGGATTTGTGCACAACACACTTTGACTAATTATTACTTCAGTGATTTCATTGGTCATCTGTTTTTTTTTCTGAACTTTTGACAGTAGTAATCCTCCCTCATTGCCGCCACCATTTACAAAAAAATCTGTTCTACCATTGCTTTCTGATAGTGGGTGCTAGATAGGAAAAAGTAAGGGAGCACAGAGCTCCATTTTACAGCCGTGTTTCCTTTGGATAAAAAAGTAAATAAACAAATAAATCAAGAAGAGGGTGTTCCAAGCAGAAAGATGCAAACTGAATTCTCACTAATTATGGGCTAGGTGCTAGTTTCAGGGTGCATAACATCATTCCCTAGAATCAGTGTTTTGCTAGAGGGTCCATAGGGTTCAGCATCCTCAAGTTCTCAGACCCCCGCTAGGCAGGATCCATGGGCTTTTCTAAGGACAACCATCTCAGGCCAACTATGCCAACTTTTTTTCTATACAGAACTCAAGACAGTTTCCAAATATTTTCAAAGAATGTCCCTCAAGTCCTGGAAGTCTAGCGATGTCAAATGTCTGACATTTAACCTTTCTTAGCATTTCATACTCTAATAGCCACATTCCTATGTGCATGAGTGTATCTTATCTTTGCATCAATGTTGAGCAGTAATCACTATTACCTCGCACCCGGGGAACCTGAGGCTCACTGGGGTTTGGAAACTTACGGGATCACATTCAGTGCGTTATGGAACTGTGCTTCAAACTCAGATCTTTGGACTCTAAACTCAGCACACTTTCCACCGATTCACACCCACACCATTTCTCAGCTTGTGACTTGCATTCCAGTCCTCACCTCTAATCCACTCCTTCAGGATCTTTCTATTTTCACACCTGCCTAAATCCAATAATGAGGCTGTGGCAGATTAGATTTCTCAAAAATGATCGCAATGATATTTCAAGTCACACTCACTCTTCCAGACACTTGCCACTCTCCCATGGAGATGTGAAGCCTATTCCCATCCCCTCCACCACTCTTGAACCTGGATCAACAGAGAGAATATGGCAGAAATGATGCCCTAAGGCCACCCAGGCTATGTAATAAATAGCCATATGACTTCCTCTGTCTCTTTCTCTGTCTGTCTCTTGTCTCTCTCTCTTGGACACGCACCTGTTAGCCCAAGGGGACAAGACATTCAGTATGGAGACCATGCTGGAAAATTCCTGTGGAAAGACCACATTCACACAGATGCCCAGGAAACCCTAGTTGTTTCAGCCCCCAGCTGTTTGAGGCTTCCCAACCCAGGCACCTGAAACGCAAGTTAATCAAATATCACGTGATTCCAACCCCCAGCCTGGGAGCCACCCCTGCTGATGCCCAAGGCGACAGAAATAAACTGTCTCCGCCAAACCCTGTCCAAATTACAGATTCAGGCGAGAAGTAAATGTTGTTATTATTTTAAGTCACTTAAGTTGTTTCCATTTTAGTAGTATGGTTCGTTATGCATCAATAGGTAACGGAAACAGTGGCACTGGTAGAGCAGCAGAGAAAGTAGGTATTTAGATCTATTTTTAAAAGACAAAATTCAAGCCAATATACATAAGTAGATACTGCGGTTAAGATATTTTACATTCACCTTGTCACTAATCATTTCAAGCTAAATGCTCTTAAGATAGCAGACAGTAATGCCAATCAACCATATAATAAATCTTGAATTTTTAAAAATCTGTGTAAATCTTAAACTTTTTACATTTCTTAAGAGGTACCCATTTCATATTTTCAGACACTGAAATCATACTTGAAGGAAGACTTTTTAGCCCAATAATAATAATGAGTTTCACCACAAAACTGGACACGTTACCTCATGTAATGAAGGAGCTTATTTCTTGGCAGACATCAGCTCCTGTATCTTCATCTGTTTTAATTTAGAGAACTGAGTTTCTTTGGAGGTGAATTTATTAGACCCTTTGGAAAGTGGAGTGTGACCCCTGGGGGCTGAGAAGTGCTAGGACACCTTTTAATGGGCAGGTAACATGAAAGTGACCGGCTAAGAACACCAGGGTTTGGAGCCAGCACGTCATGGGGAGAGGAAAACCCCTTTCTACCTAGGCTGGCAGAAACCACTGGGTGAACTAACTTAAGGGAAAATGAAAATAGGATGCTAATGAGATGGGGAACTCTGGAAATTAGGCATTTGTCATCACTGGGAGAGAAAATAAAACAGGAACAGCCTACACACCTGAAGACGAACATAGCTGCTTCACCTATACTTTTCAGGGTCGATATCAGAGAAACAACTGCCAGAATTAGAAGTGGTTTCCCACTCTGCAGGGTGGCTCTGTGAATAGTTATACTTTGGAATAAGTTTCCAGAAAGTGACCATGTTCCTCATCAACGGGACATACATAACTACACCTACTCCCCAGGAATAGAGGGGGATTTTTCTTGCTCCATAGTCACATGAAACTGATCTTGTTACTTACTTGGATAGAAAGAATATGAGCTCCAGACAGTCAGAAGCATGCACTGGCAGAAAGGGGGCCAAGGGTAGCTCTGCTGACATGGCTTTCAGGCCAGATTGTTAGAGAAGGAGCCCGAAGAGAATACTTCTTATCATGCCTCATTTCTCCATACTTCAGCCAACTTTTTCTAATTAAAATTAAATTTCTACAGAAACTTTATTATTGGCAAAATTCAGGGCCAGCCCTGGAACAGTGGATGCAATAGGAAAATGTAAATTAGAACAGAAAAGGGAATTTTAATTAAGCCAGTAATTACAACTGTTTTCATTTACCCCCTACCCTCAGTGACTCTCAACCCTCTCCTGTCACAGTACCATATACTCCTCTCACAATACCACATAGCTTCCAAGGATTTATGGTATTTATACCCCCCCAAAATATTTTGGTGTATAGAGGGAGTTTAGAAAATAATATCTCATCCTGTTTTGCTAATCTGGCTTTTAATGACATTTTAATATTTCCTTTCATAAGCTCTTGGGATATATAGAATTTTAAGTTGTCCCTCCATATCTCTAGCACTGGTTGTATACACCGTGTATAGCAATTGTCTCCCCTAACTGTGGGAAGAACCTATGGACATGATAGATAGTGACTCCCATGATTATGTTACGTTATTCCAAGACTTAGTCACAGTAGGCTAGAGAGATTTCTCTTATGACTTCGAAGACGTAAGCTGCCATGTTTTGAAAAGGTCATGGCTAAGACCTGAGGGCAACTCTTAGAAACTGAGAACAATCCCTGCCAACAACCAGCAACAGAACAGAAACCTCAGTCCAACAACCACAAGGAATCAAATTTTGCCAACAATCCGCATGACCTCAGAATGGACCCTGATCTCTGGATGAGACCATAACCCAACAGACACCTTGATTTCCCAGGCTGGTGAGAGCCTGACCAAAAGACCCCCATCAGCACAGTGACAAATTTCCTGATCTACAGAAAATGTGAGATAATTAATGGGTATTATTTTAAGATATTAAATTTGTGGTTATATGTTATGTAGCAATAACATGTTCAAACTACCCTCTCCCCCACCCTTGCCAAGTCTTGTTTTCAGGATGGTATCACGTAGCACTTACCATAGTGTGTTTATATTTTATTACCACTACTTTGTAGTGATGTATTTTATTATCACTGTTTTCAAACTCTACAATTTCTAGAGGTTTGGCACAGCCTTTGAATATTCGATTGTGTGTTGTGTCTTATCCACTCTGTGCTAGGTGCTTATAACCTGATTCACCATGTTTTCAGCTCTTCCCTGCTTCTACTTTGTTTACCATGAAAAGAAAATCAATAGCAAGAATAACATTTATGTTACCCCAGGAACCCAGGCAGTGAAAAGTGATGTTCATGGTGAGCAAGGTTGGACACTCTTCCTGCCCCATTTTCTGTGACCTATAATCCTCCATTACACATACACAGGTGTTTGTTGCTGCAAAGCTGACCAAGAGTACTACTCATCTTAGCTCTAGAAGTATTCCCTCTAACTCCATCTCCATGTCCTCTCTTCAGGGCTTGTCTACTTTCATCGCTCCAGAAAACAAAGTGAAGTGCACTGTTGGTTAAATTTCCAGAAGCAGGAAATGTCTCAAGTTATTGCCATTTGCAACAAGGGTTGATGTCATAAATCAGCATGGAAGATAAGAAGCTAAAATGACCACAAAGTATACATTATTTAGGGTAAGTAAGGCAACGCTTTATCTCTCTGTCAGTTTTAATTTATGACATATTTCCCCAGAATGTCACAGAATGTGACCTAATTTGGAGATAGGGTCTTTATAGAAGTGATCGAGTTAACATAAGATAATCAGGATAGGCTCCAAACCAAGATGACTGGTGCCCTAGAAAGGTAGACTTTTGGACAGAGAGATTAACATGCATAGAGAGAAGACAATGTGAAGAGACATAGAGAGAAAACAACCATTTATAAGCCGAGGAGAGAGGCCTAGGACAGATCCTTCCCTCATGGGCCTCAGAAGGAACCAGTTCTGCTGACAACTTGATATTGGGCTTTTAGCTTCTAGAACTATGAGGTAATGAATTTCTGTTGCTTAAGCCACTCAGTTTGTGGCATTTTGTTAAGACAGCCCTGGAAAGCTAATACAGCCCTACAGCCCCAAACTTTGCTCTGCATGTGCTTTTTCTGCCAAGTCATTGCATTCTTTCTGCTAGGTGGTCACCGTTTCTTCCCTGAGTGGACCACAACTTTAGCCTCTCTGTACAGGAAATGTTGTTCCTTCTCCCTTTACACATTTTTTTTTTTTAAATCTCATTTACTCTCTGTGCTATTAGTAATGGTTCCATGGCCCCTCTAGGAAAAAGCTGCAGAACATCTTGATAACTATTTGATGCAACCAGAGGACAGGCAGCAGGTAAAGATGTACACATTTTGATGTGCTAGACAAATTGAGGAATGAGTGAGCACATCTGTCTGGATTGAGCCAAGAGTTCATGCCCCAAAGAGACAAGCTATAAAAATCAACGTGGACATATTTTGAAGGAACTCTGTAGAAGTCTGACTTTTATCCCCCAGGCATAAGAAGTCAGTGAAGAGATTGTCTGTTGTCTTCTGTTTGCCAAGAGTGTTATAATGGATGCAACCTTTCAGGAAGATACATTTGGCTACACATAATTTTGAAAACAGATTAGAAAAAGGAACAGAGTCATGGAGATCAGATGGGAGGTTATGAAACAGTCATGGGTTGAGGTATTAAACACCTAGACAGTAATAGTACAGTAGAAATGGGAAGAAAAGAATTTATGTGGAAAATCTTGTGAAGAATCAACAAGTGTTACTGGACCATAAGATGACCTTGAGTCCTCCAGCTGGGAAAAGCAAAGCTGAGTCACCTGATAATAATAAGAAAAAACAACAAATAGTAAGCAGCTTAATCTGAGTAACATGTTATGTCAGTAGGTCTTAATAGTGATTAACAAAGTATTAATAGTTACTAATAAAATATTTTTGTTTTCTAGGTATATTATAGAAATCTCTTCTCAGAAATAACACCTAAGGAGTCCAACTTGAGTTACCAAGTTGTTGTTACTTGTTTGATAAAATCATATGCAAAGAATTTAACCACTTTTTTGGGAGGACATGGTCACTGTTACCTTCCCAAAGTGAAGGACAATGCTGTTTTTCCTTATACCAGGAGAAGAACTGGGTTACGCTTACTTTATGTTGCCAGAATAAATACTCATATCCATCCACACACTCACATGCATACACAATTATACATGCCTTCTTAAAACTGTGTTATAAATGACTGCCTTCTTCATTAGTCTTCAGGAGTACCATGAGACTTAGTGAGTGTTAACTTATAACCTGAATAATAGCCACGAATCCATTCGCCTCCATTATTTCTAAAAAACCAAATTTAATATTATCTAGACTGCCTTAATGTAGAAACACATGAACAACAGGGTCAGTTTTATTATGAGAACACAACTTTTTCTGACTCTCTCATATTTAAATCAACATACCTTAACATTGTTAAGAACCATATAAGTCCTTATTCACTTTCTATCACTTCCTTCCCTTGGATTCATTAATGTAAATAAAATGTGGAAGATGACAATTAAAGACAGCAAGAAAATGCTACACAAACATTGGGAGCAATTGGGAATTTTGAAAAAAAGCAGCAGACCTTATCCCTTGCAGACATTTACTCACAGAAATACAAACATTATGATTCTGGACACATTTTGAATGGTGTCACTAATTGAAGTGTGACAAAGCAATGTAAACCCCAAAAGCCATAAAATCATAGTCTGTTAGGATATGACATCCCTAAATCTCAAATCATTTGGATGTTACCTCCCTAGGTACAAAGTTCCAAGGTTTCTACAAACTTTTTTGCTCAACACCATATCTCAACCTAAGCTCAACCAGTGTACTATTTACTGTGGTCTAGAAATGAACTTCTTTTCATGTTAGTAGGAAAAAACAAACAAACAAACAAACATGAAAAGAAACAAGCTTTGAAAAATGCTGATGAAATGTAACTTTTCCCCATAATAATTTTCTGGCATTTATGACAAAGATTCTCTGTTACTTACAACTTCCAGCAAATTTCATTCTTGGCTTTGATGCAACCCAAATAACTGACAGGGGAAGGATATTAATATATCTCTGAGCAGTGAGGGAGCTGTTTTTCAAGTGAGACTGAAGCCATGAGTGTTTGGAACACCTCATACTTCAATGAAATCCAATTTTCTCTTACAAGTTTCACTCGATAGCAAGAAGAAGTCACTCTTACTACAATGCTTAGATTCCAACACCATTTGTAAAAGAGAAGGGAAAAGGCAAGATACTCTGCAATGATGTTTAGGAGTTTTTTGTTACTTGCAAATGTGCTTTCATCTTGTCTACTTCTGGTGATTTCTCATCACTGAGGCAAGACCTCAGACTTCTAATGATTTGCAAAAAATTATGTTACCAGTAGTTTTACATATCCTCACGTCTGAACCTTCTGGGTTTCATGGAAGCACAACAGCTGGGGATTTGCTGGCAGACTAGAATCATATTTTACAGCAAATTGATTAAGTGGTAGAGAAGGGGGAATTCAACAGGGTCATATACAGCATGAAGGGGGACTTCAGTTGGGTGATATGTCATGTGAGATTGGAAGTTCTTTAGAGGGAGACATTAAAAGGTTTGCAAAGATTCATGGATACAACAAATATTTAATATGTACTTATTATGTGTCAGACTTTCAAATCATGAAGTCATCCCAGACTATCTGGAGAAATGGAAGTTGGAAAACCTGCAAAAGATTCAACCTTGGGAAGAAAATCAAACACAAAGAAGGTTATTTATAGTCATTGAGGTAACTCAGTGGCTCATTCTGCAACCAGCCACCATAGCTGGAGCCATTGTCAGTGGTTTCCAAACCAGGTCCACAGCTCACAAAGGCCTCTTCAATTCCGCAGACTTATATGGAAGTTACTATTGTTACTGTTTTTGCAGAATGTTTTTAGTAGGATGTCAACTACATTTTAAATATGGGAAGAGCTTGGGAGAACTTGAATCTCCTTCATAAAACAGGAATCTCTGTTAAGAAAGAGCAGCTTTGCAAGTTAGGGCACCGGGTTTTAGACCCCAGCTTAGAAAAGATGTGAACATAGGTCTTAGAAGGAAATGGTTGGCTTTCCAGAGACTCCACAGTTAATTACCCACAGATATGTGCTGTATTCATCAAGGTTCTGCTGTAGGATTCATCATGGCTGACAGTTCATAAAATCTGAGTTTATTTAAGCCCAAAGCGAAGTCTCAACTATTCTGTGTATTGTATCTAGAGTCCACTCATCCCAACTGGGAGTGAACCTCAGTTCCCTTGTTTGGCACTTAATCCACATCAGACATAATTTAACCACTTTATATAACCTCACTAAACTTCCACAATAACCCCATGCGTTAAATATTATTACTATCCCTGTTTTGAAGTTACGAAAATTAAGGTCATGGTCAGATAGCTAGTTTGTGCCAAAGCTTGATTTTTGAACTCAGCAATGATCTTTTAACAACTGACTTTCCTGAACCTGACATTGAACACCTTGCTACTCTCCTAGTAGTAGTTTGTTGGATAAATCATCCATGTCAAAAAGGGAAATTATATAAGGACAGTAAAGGAATACTACTGGTAGCATCTTATCCTAGAAAATAAAGGTCACTGAGTTAGAATTAAGTCCAAGGAAGTTTTTCTAGGAATTGGTGAATAATCATATACCAGTAGTTCAGTCAAAAATTGACCACTAAGCCATCTTTTGCCAGCAGTAAACTGGATGCATACCTCATAAAGAAGCAACTATCTCTTCACCTCGACTGTTGGGCATCAGCAACAAAAATAAATTTGGGGGAATATTTTAGCCTATATAACTCTACTGAGAACAATAACAATTATTATTTTATTTTGCAAAAAGACTTAAATATCCTTTAAGAGAATGCAGCTTTTCACATTTTGTCTGTTGTTGTTGTTGTCTCTTTTGTTTTGATTTTGCTCAAGAGAAGTCAGTTGATAAAAGCAAATAAAATTAGAAGAAGCCTGAAGTTTAATCAATAGTAAGTTATACAGCTCTCTGTGTTACATGCTTCTTTTTTTGTTTTGTTTTTCCTTTTGGCATATCAACATTTTTGTCAGCAGAAACTAAACAGAACTTTCCTCTCCCAACAGCCCATTCCTATTCCTTCTCTTTATTTCTTTCTCTCCCTGGAACCACTAAATTGCTGGAGGGGATGACTGGGCCGCTGGATCTAAATATACTCAGCTCTAATCATATTCCATCAGAAACTGCTACTAAAATTGAGCTGTAACACATTAGAAACATCCAGAGATGGGCTCTCAAAGAAACCATGTTTTCTCTCTTCTGAATCCCAAGATGCCTTCAGGAGAGCAAAAGAAAACCTGGAAATTCAGAGAACTAAAGGACCTAAAGACATAATAATGAACTGCTTTTCTCGCTCCTTCCCGGGGGAAGAAAATTCCTTGTGAGCTTTGTGCCTACTGAAGAGAATGGTGTGGCATTCAGGTTGTCCCCTCTTTCTTTTTCCTTGACTTCTTCAGCAACTGTGCCTCCCTACTAAAGTGGGTGTTACATGAATTGAGGTCAATTGGCCAGTCACTATTGGTTCCAGGAGTTTGTAACTTTCTTTTACTAATCAGTGTGTGTACTCAGTTGAGAATTAGCAGGAGCAGCTGGCTTTATTAGCATTGGAGTTTCCACAGTCCCTAGGAAACTTAGCAAATCCATCCTCACAAAATTGCCCAATCCTCACCTCCACTTCTATTACACACACACACACACACACACACATGCACACACACAATTTTCTACAACAGTATCCAATAGTATCCCACTTTGGAGACCAACAAGAGTTATCATGTTATTGAAAAGAGCCCCTTAAGATGAGAAGTGATATGAAGGTATAACTGCCCTACAGTTTGTGAAGGTAAGACTCTGAAGAGATGAGCTGTGCTCTAAGTCAATGAGTGGTTCCATGTTCTTTGGGCCACGACTCAGATTCCAAACCCTATGTCCTTCCTGCTTGGCCACAGTAAAGCCACCATATGGCACTATTCACTGCTGTTGGAAAGCATTACATCTTCAAACTTTGGGTACTAGGGGAGACTTCTTCTGGCTAAAAATGGCAGCAACTTCACATCACCAAAACTGGCTCTGATCACTTGCTCTGCTTTCCATGAATGCCCAGAAAACTAGAGTCAAGGCAAGAAACTTGGAATGAGAAAAGGGATAAACTAAGGCTGTTAAGACCTCGATGAGAGCTGAGTAGAATGTCAGCTTTAGTATGATCTGACAGATGGCGTGGAGATCCCGAAGAGAGCTTGAGATGCAGAGATTGCATCATCACAGATGCAGTCCTGGCAAACATTGTCCTATCCCACCTTCATTTACATGGATTTTTTTAATATTTTCATTGTAAACTATCAACTCTGATTTTTTGATAGTTTTGCAATCTTATTTGTTATAACCAAGTATTTGTATTTCAAATACCAATAGATAGATAGATGATAAATAAACACAGATGTTCTTAACTCATTCTTTGTGACATTTCCAGGTTTTTATAATGCAAATTTCTCATCTAGTCCTCCATGCTAGTCAGGAATGTTAGTGTTCCAAAATGATTCCAACTTGCGTGTGTGTGTGCGTGTGTGTGTGTGTGTGTGTGTGTGTGTAGGAGTTCATCTTATTCTATTCTCTTTGGAAATGGTGCTGACTTTCTTTTCCCCAAGGTTGTATTACATTCAGCTAAAGATGAGGAAATTTTAAAGCGAAGCCCATTTGTAAATTGGGACTTGCCTGCCAATAAAAGCCATATGTAATCTCAAATCCTGATTTTAATCAAAAGTTTCAAATTTTTCACTAAGTAAATCTTTATGCCAGAATGCTCATGAGAGAATCCTGAAGTATCATTAGCATAATTGTGCAGCCTTAGGGATTACGAGTAGGACAGATCTGGGCTGAAGTCCAGCTCTGCCACTAACTAGCTGTGTGACCTTGAGCCAGTTGGTTCATTTATATTAACCTCAGGTAGTAGCTCTCTCATTTGACTTTTGTGAGGATTAAATAAGCTAAGGCATGAAGAATGCATTGTTTAATGTCTGAAACATGATGAGGACTCACTAAGTATTACCTAATGTTATATTTTCCCCTAAAGCTTTCAGAGAAACAGAATATACATCATTTACAAAAGAACAAAAAGTAGACTAGCATCAGACTTTTCATCAGAAAGACTGAGGTTGATAGATAGTAAGCAATACTTTCAAAGTTTTAAGACAAAAAGATTTTTAATCTAAAATTCTATATTTGGCCGAATTATAAATAACCTAGGTCAATGCCCGCCAATCAAAAAACCACCAGGAACTCACCTGTAGCTGAAAAAGATTGGGTTTATTGATTCTTGCTGCAGGAAAGGCAGGCCTCAGCCCATGGGCAGGCATGGGCAGCTCTGTAAGCAGGTGTCAGGACAGTTTCATTATAGGTTTTAGGCTTGTGGTGAGTGGTGTTGGAAAGAATGCAAAGAAGTAGGATTTGTTCTGATTTAGGCACTGTCAGGAGATCCTATGATGAAGTACCTTAATAGTTCTCATCTAGAAGTGAGGAGACATGAACCATTAAGTCTAAAACTTAATTGACATGAAAGCCACAGTCATTCATATGAGCTAGGAGAGAAGAGAAAAGAGGCTGGACATCTGTATGGTTGACACCATGTTCTTGTTTTTGTATGTTTTCAGATGTGATTACTGAGTGATCCTGTTGTTTTTTTTTTTTTTAATTTTTCAATTTAATATTTTATTTCACTGATTTTTTTATTTGAATATACTTGACACACAGTGTTACATTAGGTTCAGTTATACAAGTTAGTGGTTTGATCAGTTTATACATTATGCTATGTCCACCACAAGTATAGTTACCCTCTGTCTCATTAGATCTTATGTTTTCAACTTGTTTCATCGTGGTGACGGAGTTACCTTAGTCTGTTCTGTGAAATTGTTTGTATTGCCAGAAAGCCTCCCTGTTACCAGGCCTGCCACCAGCTGATGGGACTTGTTCCTTCTCAATAGAAGGGAAGAATAAGGACATTTTCAGACATGCAAAGACTCATATTTTACCTTGCATACACGTTTTCCTAAAAAGTTCCTTGAGGACACACTATGGCAAAAAACTGAAATGAACCAAGATAAAGAAAACTTAGAACCCAAGAAATATGGGCCTCAACATGGGAGAGCAGGGCAGCTGTTCCAGGGACAAATCAGCCCAGATCAGAGAAAAGGTAAGAGAGACCTACCTACTGGAGAGAACAAGAAACAGATGTCAGTTAGTAGAATGCCTGGCTGAAATATAGAATTGAAGATATGGAGGCTGTGATAAATTCAAATAGTACAAGAACTAAAAACTGAAATTACATATAATAAAAGTAATTAAAGCACGTTTTCTAGCTATATCTTACAATAGTTAAATAATGCAAACACTTTATATCCATTTCTATTAGGAATAATCTCTAGATAATGACTGAAAAATTTCCATGTGAATTATAGAATGTGGATATTTTCAACCTTGACAACATAAAAATAAAAGGTCAGGAGTCTACAAGCTGAAAAAAGAGATACGAGCTGGAGGACATAGAAGGGACAAAAATATTAAGCTGCAAGGTGGAATTTAGGAGAATCTAAAACAATTTGGCAGAATAAGAGATAATGGTATTACTGCATTGCTCAAAGTTATGCAATAATCAATAAGAAAATCTAAAAACTGGTTTTTAACTCTGAGGAGAATACAATAAAGGGAGCTAGGATGGTGTTATAATAAAGGAGACAACCTCAATTATCAAAACAAGAAGTCTAAATTGTAGAATGAAAAAACAGCAACACATGCATATTTATTATAATGGTGGAAGAAATGATCTTAAGAACCAGAACTGGGGCACCTGGGTGGCTCAGCTGGTTAAGAACCCAACATTTGGTTTGGCTCAGGTTGTGATCTCCAGTTGTGAGATCCAGTCCGCCATGGAGTCATATGTGGGGTTCCATGCTCAGCTTGGAGTCTGCTTGAGATTCTTTCTCTCCCTCCCCCTCTGCTCCTCCCCCATTCCTGCCCACACTGTCTCTACAAATAAATAAATAAATAAATAAATAAATAAATAAATAAATAAACAATCAATCTTAAAAAGGAAGAAGGTGTAGAGTCAGAACCAGCCCAGACAGTTAAAATTGCTTCCTCTGAGCAGCAGATCCATCATGAAAAAAATAAATAAATAAATAGAGCAGCAGATTCTGTCTGAATCCTTTTTTCTGTTTGATTTTTTTCATATGCATAAATTATTTTAATACAGCTAATTTTTTTTTTTTAAGATTTTATTTATTCATTTGACAGACAGAGATGACAAGTAGGCAGAGAGAGGCAGGCAGAGAGAGAGAGGAGGAAGCAGGCTCCCCGCGGAGCAGAGAGCCCGATGTGGGGCTCGATCCCAGGACACTGGGATCATGACCTGAGCCGAAGGCAGAGGCTTTAACCCACTGAGCCACCCAGGCGCCCAATACAGCTAATTTTTAAAGCAAAAGAAGTATTCGTAAAATGAACATGGCCATTGCTTAATGAATATTATTTAATGAATTATCTACTCTAGGTTAAATATGAGAAAAATATAGCTTAGAATCAAAATTTTATCAGAAATTTGTTGTGTTATTTCTTCATAGTGCAAAAAAAAAAAAAAGACAAAAACAATATAATACAGTAGTCCAGCATTCAGATCCTTCAGAATTAACTGGCTACCTTTTTATCATGGGAAGCTGTTTTCTAATCCTACAGCTTCTGAGTAACTAATACCATGGACAGAAAATCAACTGACTTCTGCAAAAAATTGCAGTCCCTGTGCATTCACCTCACCAACCTGAAGACCAAGGAGTTTGGGACTTTGCCGAATCACACACGGCACCACATTGCTGTGTGGCCCTGTGCAGAATCCAAGATTTGGTGAGACAAGGCAGTCTCCACCCCACCTCGACTCACACAGGGCCCTTGGGGATCTGTACTGAGAACAGTGACTAGACACTTGTGCCTCTCCTTTTCACTCATGTCCTCCAAGAGCCCCCACCATTATTTGCTTAGATCCCAGGGCTTCCCTGAACATGACACTATGCAGAATAGTTCTGAATGATCCACATGCGAGATCCCACAAATTTCCCCACAAATGAAATTGGGGCTTCTGTTTGACATACTTAGTCCTGTGGTAGTTGTTTCTGAACACCTAGTAACAATTTTCACTCCTTAATAATATCCCTGTTAATGAGCAATTACCTCCTCATATAGTTTGATAAGACTATAATGGGAGGTGCTCACCATGTTAGCCAAGGAGTAGATTCATGACCAAGGTCAGTCAACAGAGAGTTTTTTTCATGGAATCCAAATCTCTACTAGAGGTACAAGGTCACCCAGGTCAGAGCTCACCCAGGCCTTTCAAGAACAGGCTGTTCCTGCTAAGAGATTTGTCATGGGTCCTGACACCCAGGTCTTAGGGGTACTCAAGATCTACCTATTTCTAGGATTTGGTCTGTACCCCTCAATCTTGTGACACCCTATAGTCTTAAATGAATTAACTTTTGCTACAGAGAAACAAAGAATCCTAACTAGGGGGCACCTGGGTGGCTCAGTTAGTTAGGCGTCTGCCTTCAGCACAAATCATGATCTCAGGATCCTGGGATAGAGTACTACGTCGGGCTCCCTGCTCAGCAGGAAGTCTGCTTCTCTCTCTGCCCTTCCGCCCAGTCATTCTCTCTCTCTCAAATAAATAAATAAAATCTAAAAAAAAAAAAAAAATCCTAACTAGGTTGATAGCGTAAATCAATACTTAAATGTTTACTGATAGAAACTTAAACCAGATGGAGGATAATGACATCAATAAAGTGAAGATGATATTTAATATTTGAACAAAAAAAGAGGAAAAGGATGATTTATATTCTTCCCCCATGTATGGCAGGGAAGATGATATCCATATATTTGTTTTTATGGACAGAAGTAGAAGTAGGGAGAAACGGAAGGGACTGCTCCTCGTGGGTATACCCAGGATTTTGTGCAACTCTCCATGTGCTAACCGGAATTCCAAAATGAAATTGGAATGCAGTATGTAGCATAAAGAGAAAGGAAAATTTAAATATACTACATAGGGAAAGAGGATTAAGCCTGCAATTATAAATGAAGACTAACTGAAGGGGCTGTGAAATCCTCTGATAAGGAAATATCATGCAGACATGAAAGAGGAGGTGACCACAGCTTGGGTGAAGAAGAGAACACTTTCCAAAGTACCAATACTTTTGAACTATATTTCTAAGATTTTGTAAAATAAAAGAGAGAGAAAAAATGAATCTTAAATTAGATATTACAAAACTGGAGGAACTGTAATTCATCAAAAAGATATAAGAAATATTGTTTTCTGAAAAATATAGTCAACCAAAATAAATTCTCATTGCAAATAAAACACAGATTTAATATATAAAGGTAAAACACTGTCACTTTTACCATACTCTAAGTTTGAGAAATAGTTTCAGGGATTTATGAATAAAAATTTATGATTAACTCATTAAATATTTTTGATCACCTGTCACCTTTGGGGACAGTCTCATAAAATAATACTTTAAGATTTTATTCAGCTGATCTGAATTGGCTTAAAAATAAGCTGGTACGTTATTGAATGAATGGCAACAAACAGTGGTATTTTGGGTGCCTGATGAGGTTCCCTAAGAACTGATATTAATTCAGTCTCACTGAACAATAGGAACAGAACAGTGTCCTCTCCCAGGCAATAACAGAACACAAATTACATTGTCAAAGTTCCTGGTAGTCTAGAGCATTAACCTCATGAGATTTAGATCAGTTGGGTTTTGGCTTTTGGTAACAACTTATCATTGACTAGGGTTAAAAAAAAAATCTTTAAGTAGGTAGGCCTGCAGCAAAAAATAGCTAAATTTAACAAGTGAGTGAAATGTCCTTTGCTTGCCTTATTCGTTTCTGTTTACAGATGGAATGTACATAGGGGAGAAAGAAGGCAAAGAGCCTGTAACTCTAGCTTTGAGGGAAGTCTCAGAAGAGAAACACGTGGATGATACCAGAGCGGCCTCAGGCAGAATGAGCGATTGTTGCTGAAACAAGTCCACACCAGCTTCCCAGTCCCTCTCTGCGTTGTTAGGGAATGGGAAATTTACTCCCTCTGATGAATTGTGTAGCCAACTAAATGTGAACGTTCTTCACACCAGACCAAGTTTCTAAGGCAATGGGATTTGACATAAATGAGAAATAAAATATAAATTCCAAGTTGCACTGAGAAATTTATTATGTTTTTTAGTAAAGTCACACCCTTAATCACTCAGTGCCTCGACTGCCCCATTTGTAAACATAGAAAATCTTTGCTTATACAATCCTTATCAGTATGGCAGAAGGATTCATAAAGTCTGAAAAATACTTTTCCTCAGAGAAAAAAATTGCACAAATCCAGGATTTTTCCTCATCTATTAATGAAAACTTGACTTTCCCATAAAACTATGTTCCACCTGTATTCAAAGTAAAAATATGATAATCTTATCAATTTTGAAATTACTTGAAGGAGATCTGGCAATTTCCTTCAATAACTCAGTCCAATATAATTATGTCCCCAACATAATGTTTGTTATTACAACAAAATGAAAGCTGGAGAAGTGAAAAATAATCAATAGAAGATTCAAGTGTCATATATGCCTAGGTAATTGTGAAGAGAGATAATTATCTAGTTTATATTACTCAGATGAAAAGCTTAAATATAAAATAGTAAATAAAAGAAATTTTACTCCCAAATGAGTAATGTTATCCTAAAACCCATATTTGTTTCACTATCGACCACTTACTCAGCTTTTGAAATCAAGCATAATAGGTTTTGTTCTTTGTGGATTTTCCCACATGAGAGAAAGTTCTTTTGACACCAGCCACCATCTCTGCTCCTGGCTTACCTCCCAGGGCTTTCCCCTCCTTGGCCTGCACACTGCAGTGGCCATGGCTGTGTATTCCCAGCCCCCACCACTCCCATCTGGCACACATCTGGAGGGGAGCAACAATAGCAGGAGAGACTAATGGGACCTTATATTCAAAGGGAGGAGACATCCTTCTGGATAAGCTTATAAACTCTGCTCCAGTCCTCTTCTCTGCTCTTTGGCATGTATTCAACCTTCCTCATCTCTAAAACCTTTCTCCCGTCAACTCGCTTTCCTTCACACCCACTGATAGTCTCTGATAGGTCAACAACTAAACGAGGAACCTAGTGCCTGATCTCCTACATTTTTGTCTCTCCCTCCTCCAGGCCATTCTATTCACTTCCCCAAACAAGTACACCAATGTAAAAACTTTTCCTGAATTTATAGCCTGACATCAAAGACCCCACATTCTAATGTCTGTGTAGATTGGTGGTATTACCCTAGATTGATCTTTTTGATTCTTATTCTTTAACATCAATTCCTTTGAAATCCTTAGGATCAATAAATTAGATCAGAATTTTTTCTTCCTCACAATAGTTTTTATTCTTCTAAGATTTACCAATCCTTAAGGCCTGATCCAAGTGTCAATTTCTCCATGAAAAAGTTCAAATATCTACCAGTAGAAATTCTCTGTTTCTCTTTCTGACCATCTATTTCTCTCCCTCTCTCCTTCTCTCTCATTACTATCATGACCACCACCATCCATCTTCATTATCATCATGACCAACATCATCATCATCAACACCCTATCATCATCATCATCATCACTATCACGGTAATCATTACCATCATGATTATCACCATTACTGTCATCACCACCATCATCACCACCATCACGAACACCTCCACCATCACCATCATCATCACTATCATTGTCAGCATCACCACAATTATTATCATCACTGTCATCATCATCATCTTCACCACTATCATGAACACTTCCACCATCACCATCGTCACCATCATTAACACCACCAGTGTTATCATCTTCAACACCACTATCATCATCACCACCACCACAGTCACCATCATCATCACTATCATTGTCATCATCACCACCACCATCATCACCATTATTATCATTGTAACTGTCATCATCATCATCACCACCACCACCACTATCATCATCATCTTTGGAATACTTTAATGGCCTCCTATCCAGGCTGGCACCATAATTATTATGTCTGCATCCAACATCTTTCACTAGATCCTAAACCCTTGGAGGCCACAGTGCCTCATCTAGAATATGTGCCTCATCTTGCTTGCTTACTTGCTCATGTGTAAATAAACTTTCTTCTTTTCTATTCTCTCATTCATTTCCACAAATGGCAAAATGAGATGGAAGGATGAAGGGAGTACAGGTTAAGAAAAACAGGGCATATCAAAGGGCTAAAGTCTATTTTCTCACCCTGCCCTTCATTTGATAATTTATTCTGTATTTGTATAACATTTGTGTAAAGAAGAAAGT
The DNA here is from genome assembly GCF_010015895.1 of Lontra canadensis. Lineage (NCBI taxonomy): Eukaryota > Metazoa > Chordata > Mammalia > Carnivora > Mustelidae > Lontra > Lontra canadensis. The sequence continues at coordinate 105,102,689 of NW_022630995.1, read as the reverse complement.
AACTTTGAGGCAGCATTTTTTAAGGAGGAAAGTGAGATAGAAATATATAAGATTGCAAGAAAAAGGAAAACCACACTTTTTCTTATTCCCTAATTCTTTTATTTTCCATTTTCTATAGGAGCTACTGGAACAAGGCAAAACTACTTCTATTTTAAAAGGCATACTGTATTTTGTCCTCTAGTCCCTGGATGAAACTAGTAGAGGATCAGTAACCAGCAGACGAGCAAGGAAGGAGATCCCCCTCCGCCCTCTTATCATGTGCCTCTTCCTGTGAAGTTATTACTGGTCAAATGGGACAATGGGTCTGGAATCTTTCAGAGCACACCTTATCATGACCATTCATTAGCACAGTGTAATGGGCCAATTAATCCTTCACAAATAGTCACCCACCACTTGTGGTGCTTTGAGATTGCAAGGCCTTGGGAGCAGACAAAAACCATACAAACAGATGATGCCCCTATGGGACTTTCACTCTTTTTTAAATTTAAATTTTAAGTAGTTAACATACACTGCAGTATTGGTTTCTGGAGTAGAATTCAACAGTTCATCACTTACATACATCACCCAGTCCTCCTCATAAAAAGCATTCTCCTTAATCTCCAACACCCATCTAGCCCATCCCCCACCCACCTCCCTCCATCACCCCTCAGTTTGTTCTCTTAACATTGCAAACAGACTTCACCCAAATAATTAAATAACTTGAAATGTACAAAGTGTTATTTAAGAAAAGCACCAAACACAAATGTTGTGGTTAATCTCTTCCGTGTATGTGTGAGTGACCATTCGCAAAGGCATCAGCACTGAACACACATTTATGAAGCTCTTATTAGTGATGCTACATTAAAGGCCCTTAGCAAAATGCTTGGTACCCACTATGTGTTCTATACATAACAAAGAACACATAAATAGCCCCCTGTTACAGAACTGTATATTTCCACTTCTAAATTCCTCTTCTCATTTCACTCCAATTAGACGAAGAGTATTCCAAAAGTCACTCCAACTTTACAGTGCGGATCAGGTGCACTGTCCCCCAAAAGTTGGTGTACAAAGAGCCCAACTAGTGGAAGGAATCTTTCCTCTGATTTTCCTTACTACCTGAGGTCTCTATAAGTTCATTTCCTGGTTTATGAAATATGATATAGTAGAAAGGGCATAGGAGCTAGGCTTAACTAGATTTGGATGTAAGCTATGCTCTCCCAATAATAGAGTGTATAAACTTAAATCATCTGTGAAATGGAAATAATCATATTGGCTGCATATCCCTTCTAGAAGCCTGAGACCTGGATCCATACAAAAGGACTGATGAGGACCACTGGCAGGGAGGACTAGGTTCCTTGAGCTGTTCTTAAAGGACAAACAAAATTCAACTGTATATTTAAGGGCCAGAGATGACAGACCAGCCTACACTGATACCTTGCAAGAATAGTGGGGCATTCTTCCCATTTGTCCTAAGCACAGTCTAGGCACAGCTACAAAGCAGTGATTAACTTTCTACCAGCAAAGTGACTCCTAGAAAAGGCTGGGGCACCCTACCATAACACCTGTTTAAATACCAAAATGGAGCTCACCTCCCCACTTGGGAGCCCAAGAAAAACTCAAAAGGCACCTGGAGAGTGAACCTACTGTCCCTGTTTCATGGAAGCCAAATGGCAGATCTTGTTGATTCCTTACAGTCTCATTCCAAACCATCAGCTTGGGCTCCATTTATTACACCCTGCAGCCTCTAAATAGCTGTGCAGGATTTTCTGAGGACTCATCCATGAGCAGATCGTGGACTGCTGGATGTCCACATGTCTTTGCACAAATAAGCAATGGAGAGCTGGCTCAGGAAGGAGGACTTACATATTTTTTTTTCCTCAAATGACATAGTTGAGCATTAAAAACAATGTATTTTGTTCTCCAGCTAGCAAGGAATAATGAAGCTAGAGTGTTGCCTTCCCAGCAACTCCTGCCTTTGATTGTGGAAAACAGAAATGATCCTTGGTTTGTAGGCAGCAAGAGCCTCCTGAAGCTACGGGAACATTGCCAAGAGCTCTGAAAAACCTCCACAGCTAATTGGGAACTGGCTTATTAGTGACACTTTTGAGAGTCAGGTTGTCATTGAGGAGAAACGAAGGAGAACACGGTGGGCGCTGTAGCCTGGAATTAGGCCGTGGGAGGGAGGAATGCTTCCTTCTCCTCACAGGAACATTGCTCTGTAATTTTCTCAAAAGCTGTGCTCAGCTGCTTGCAAAAGCCCTGGATCTTGGAAGGCTGCAGGCAACACCTTAGCCTCCACAGTTGCCTGAATACAGTCCCCCACCATCCACATTTGGAAAGCTCTGTGGCCATTTCAAAGATACCCTGAATTAGGTAACACCACCAAGATAAATGTATCCTGCCCTCTGAGCGGTAGCCTCTTGAATACGTATTTCCATTTTTTGTGTAGCTAACTCAAAGCATTTATTTTACAATCATAGACAATTCCAGTAGCAAATAATCCTTAAGGTATTGTGTAAGTACTTAAAACTCAGTAAAGAAAGAAAAAAAAGCTGACAAATTTTTTAAAATGTTTAAATTAACTTGTCAAAATACTGGTCAGGTTATATTTAAAGTCAGGCTCTTGAAGCACCACAAGAAATGAATTATTTTGGGGGGAGGGAAGGTGATTGCCGGTGTCAGGCCAGCTCCAGCCAAGCACAATGCTATGTCTGGAGTGTTGCCTTTGAGTTTTGAGTGAGATGTTGCACTGACAACAAACTGGGTCTCTCAGCTCCCTTCATCTGCAAGGGTGGTTCCTGATCTGGATAACATTTTCTGAGTTCTGTGCTAGGATGTTAGTCCTCACCATTCCTCCACTCCAGTTCCCCTAGAAAAGATGAAGAAGCTGCATTAGCAATGAGAACGGTTTGAGCTGGGTAAGCCTGCACCTCTTCCATTGAACATGCTCCTTGCTGGATGAACTGATGGAATCTTGTCACAACCCTGGTAGAAAGAAAGAAGCCTCGATCCTGAAATTAACCCTTAGGATTCTCTACTGGCATGGGAACAACCTCAAGGAGCTTTTTCTGGTGGTACTGGAAGCCCACCTGAGAACAAAGACTGGAACATGAAATATAGTTGACAGGCCTCTGTTTACAGCCTTATTCTATTCATTGCCTTTCTCTTCTCTTCCAGCAAATTCACTCTTCTCTTCACATGAGAATGGTTTAGCCTTTGTGCATTCCATAATTCAACCCAACTTGTAAGAAGATAAGTTCCCTGAATCTCAAGGTAACTCGTGTTATCTCTCTAGCTCTTGCTCTTAATACACACACACACACACACACACACACACATACATTCCACCATATACACACACACATTTAAGGGTACACAAAATCGGGTTGGTTGCCAACCCAATAGTTGTTCATTTTCCTTTCTTTTCTTCTTTACTAGGACAGATTGACTCCCACAAGAAAATCTAAAATGTCAGTTCACAGCAGTACTTTCTTACTATGAGATGTGGTGATATGACATAGTATTTGGGTGGCCATGTGACAAAGTTCCAGAGTGAGCATGTGACACAGTTGTGGGGTGCAATGTGATAGTCTTGCAGGAGCACTGTGATGATGTGACACATTTCTAGAGTGGCCAAATGACAAAGTTCTTGGGTAGCAGAGTGACACATTTCTAGTATAGGCATGTGACACTCTTCTGGGGTAGCCGTGTGGTATAGTACTTGGGTGGCAATGTGACACAGGTCTCTGTTGGCTATGGGATACAATGCTGGGGTAGTAGTGTGACATCATTCTGGAGTGGCCAGAACATGGAAGTGTTCCTGGGATGACCACATGACAGTTATTGGATGGCTCTGAGACAGGAGATGACCATGTGAAACATTTCTGGTCAATGAAGCCTACAGGACATCTGTTGGAGAACTTCCTAGAAAGATTCTCTCTCTATATGAAGAAGATATGGAAAAAGACCTTTCTCATCCCTGGGACTTCTCCTTTCTTTTCTTACCATAGAACAGATTTACATAAGGTTAAGGAAATTCAATATTTAATATATTCTCAATAATTCATACTTTGTTTTTTCATTTAACTTTGTTAAAAGTTTTCTCCAAGTCACATAGAGACCCCAAACTCCCTCACACTTTCCCAAGTATTTTGTACAGATAATACAATCATGCTTGTGTGTGTGGGGTGTGTGTGTGTGTGTGTGTGTGATAGGATATGAACAAGGTAAGGAAGCACACAGAGAAAGCAGTTACCAGTCAAGACCTGTCTTCCTCTATTTTCCAACTGCATCAACACAAAAGGAGACTTTCACTAAAGACGGATTTGAGTAGAATCCTGCTTCACTCCAAACCTCTCCATTTCAAGCCCTAGAACCACAAGTGCAGCCTGAGAGAAGAAGATAGTGTGAGTAGGGGTAAAGTTTGAACTGAATAGGAGATTACAAGTTAAAAAGAATGTGTTCGGCTCTGAATAACTGAAATGAGACTTGATAAAATAAATGAGATTTTATTGAGTCAAACTGAGATCCCAGTCATGCAACAGAGTACCAAGGAGAAAACAAAGTACCATCGAATGTAGAAAGTACCAACTATTGGAACAAACAAAAGCTGTTCATGTTTATATCCCTGACAAATTGAGACTAGAGTAAACCAGTCAAATAGATTTAAAGTACCTCACAAATTTCATTCAAATTTATTTTAGAAACTCACACTAGACACATTCTTTCAAACATTTTAAATAACATAAGTCAAAACAAGCAGCCTATGAATATATGGGTTTAATCCCATCTTTCTTCCCCTCCTCTTCTCTCCCAAAGTTATGTACAAAATAACAAAACCAGTCTTGCTCTTGCCTTTTCTGCAGGAATACAAAACAAACTTTGCTTCCCATTTTGAAGGCATGATTTCAGGACCCAGTAATTTTACACACAGCTAAGATGAATGTCAAACAAAGAGGCAGTAGAAATATTTCCATAAATTGGGTGTGGGTATCAAAATGTATTATTCATGAAACATTCTTGAAAACTTGTTTTAAAAACTATTCCAACAGACCAAGCTATATATTAATATTAAAAGCTGCAGAACGATGAAGTCATAAAGACTGCTGATGAGTGAAAATGCTATTGAATACAGGTTAATTTTTAAATAATCATAATAAATTTGAATATTTTTAATTTAAAGAATTACATGTTAAAAATTGTTTTTCATTCACCTATTGATGTTCATTTGGGTTGTTTCTACTTCTTGGCTATTTTAAATACAGCTGCCATAAACATTTTTGTACATTTTGTGAACATATGCTTTCATTTCTCTTGGGTACGTACCTAGGGTGAGAAGGGTTGGATCATGTGAGATGTGTACGTTTATGTTTTTACAAAACTGCCAAGCTTTTTTCTGAAAAGTCATTCTTCCATTTTACTTTACCAAAAGTAGTGTTTAAGAATTCCAGTTGCTTCACATGCTCACAAAACCAAGTGTGGTCATCTTTTTTTTTTATTTTCAGTCATTCTACTAGGTATGTAGTGATAGCTTTATCATTGTGATTTTAATTTGCATTTCCTTGATGAATAATGATGATGAACGCCTTTCAAAATACTTATCTGACATCTGTTTTTCTTCTGTTGTAAAGTGTCTATTCAAATCTTTCAAACATTTTATGAGTTTAATTTTATTATTGTGTTGTACGAATTTTTAATGTTCAAGAAACAAATTCAGGACATCGGGGTGGCTCAGTCAGTCAAGCATCTGCCTTCAGTTCAGGTCACAATCCCAGATTCCTGGGATCGAGTTCTGCATCAGGCTCCCTGCTAAGGGGGAGCCCTCTGCTTCTCCCTCTGCTTCTCCTTCTGCTTCTGGCTTGTGCTCTCTCTCTTGCGCTCTCTCTCTCAAAATAAATAAAATCTTTAAAAAGGAAAAAAAGAAATTCATGGCCAGATACATATTCTACAAATGTTCTTCCCAATCTATGTCTTCCTTTTCATTCTCTATACAGTGTCTTTCGAAGGGAAAAAATTATTCATTTTGATAAAGCTTTATTCATTTTTTTTTCTTTTTATATTTCTTGTCTGGTTTGTTGTGTTGAAAAAAAATAAACAAAGGTTATGATTATTTTCTCCTTGTAAACTTATAGTTTTATCTCTTACATTCAGGTCTATGATCCATTTGAAGTTAATGTTTGCATAGCATATAAGGAAAATAAAAAGCTTCCTTTTTTCTAAAAAACTATCCAAATGTTGTAACACCTTTGTAGAAAAAGTTTCTTTTCCACTCTTAGCAGTTCAGTAAAAATCAATTTGTGATATATGTGAGTCCACTTCTGAACTCTCTGTTTTACCCCATTCATCTGTTTTTATCTCTCTTTTTGTTAATATTACACTATCTTGATTATCATTGTTTTATAGTTAAGTCCTGAAATTAGGTAGTGGGAGTCCTCCAATTTGTTTCTTCTTTGTTAAGGTTGTTTTAGCTCTTCTAGATCCTTTACATTTTTATATAAATATTATAAATCAGCTTGTTGCAAAACAAAAGCCTGCTGGGAATTTGATTGGTATTGCATTGAGTTTATATATCCAATGGGGAAAATTGTCATCTTAACAACATTGAGTTTTATGATCCATGAATGGATATATCTTTTCAGTTATTTAGGTTTTTAAATATATCTCTGCAGTGTTTTGAAGTTGTAGTGTAGATATAGATCTTCTGTCAAATTTATACCTAAAACTTTTATATATTTAGTACTGTTCTAAATGGGACTTTTTAAATTTTAACTTGTGGTTGTTTGTTGCTAATATATAGAAATGATATTGAACTTGAATATTGATCTCATATCCTGCAACCTTATGAATCTCATTTATTACAACTTATTAGTTCTAGCAGTGTTTTTGGTCAGTTATGTCAGATATTCACACAGATAGTCATGTTATCAGCAAATAAAAACAATTTTAGTTTTACCTTTCTGATTTAGATGCTTTTGACTTCTTACTCCTGCCTTACAGCATTTGATAGAATCTCCAGCACAATGGTGAATAGTAGTGGTGACAGCAGATATATTCAAGTTTCTAGAAAACCTTGTGTAAAATTGGTGTCACAGAAATCATCAGAAAACTATGTTGTTTACCAAAGATTGGGAATACAGGCTTCCCCACTGCCTTACACTCATTCTTCAACTGTGCCATTTCTTTTTCAAGGTTCTAGCAATATTAGCCCCATTTAGTGACCTGGCCCTTACAAACAAGGGTTAAGGCAGGGAACAATGTATGCACTCCCAAATCTTACTGAATGTCTGGTGAATATATTAAATGAATCCCTCATTATGCCCTATTGGTCAATGACAAGCCTCTAAGAGCTTGTCTCATGTTCATAGCTATAGGCTTCAACAGTCAATTTCCATCGAACAGGAAAGCTGTTATTCAACATTTTATATTATCTTGTAATATCAACATGCACTGGTTTTCTTTCCTTTACCACAGGAAATTTTGTGTTTTCATATAACCACAGGAAGTAGAACTAATGTTCTATTCCAATTATTTTTTTTTCCTTTTCAGGAATAACTAAATTACTAAAGCTAAATCTCTAACTTCTCTCACTCATGTATTCAAATGTCCAGTCAACACATATTTACTAAGTAGTACAAGGAACCATTCCAGGCATAGAGATTACAGTAGCAAAAATATACACACACACACACACACACACACACACACACACATATATATATATATATATATATACATCATCTATTTTATTATCTTAAAAAAAAACAGAAAGAATTACAATTTCAATAAGATATGATATACTAGGATGGATAATGGACACCCGGGAACAGTAAATCCAGATGGTCCAAATTAGGTTAGTGAGTCAAAAAAAGTATTAGCATTAGTCAGGCAAAGAGATATGGAAAGTTCCAGAGAGAGGAAGCAGAATGCCAAAAGGCCTTGGAGGTAAAAAGAAATTGAGTGTAACATTTTGAAGATATTACATAAATTCATATTGGGTCTACTGGTGAAGACAAGGGCAGAACAGTGGGTAGGTCACTCAGGGTCAGCTCAGGCAGCTTATGCACTATAGATGCTATCTCAAAGACAATAGAAGGACAACAAAGCTTCTAAGAATGGAGATGATACAGTTATGTTTAGCAGGTTTAATGACAGAATTTGGTTACAGTGTGGAGATCAGGCTAGAGGATAGAAAGAGTTACATCAGGAAATCTATTAGGAGATATTCATATCACCCAGACTTGAATAGATAAAAGTCCAGGTTAGTTAAGTTAGTGGTAGTGGAGATAAGCAAACGTGGACAAACCTGAGACATGGTTAGCAGGAAGTTTAAAGAGAATGTAGATTGTGAAATTCAATGTTGAAGTCTTTGGGCAGGATGCTGGATGATTATAAAGATGTTAAAGAGAACTTGGTTTCTGTTTCTAGCCATATTTAGATATGAATTACAGAAGGAAAACTGATGAATTCAGAATTTAAAGATTCAATGGGAAAGCCAAAAACAAATAAATGTCCAGTTGTCAGTTGCCTATATGGCTTTGAAATTCAAAAGATGTCAAAGCTAAAATGTAGATTTGAAAGCTATCATGTTTAATTTTAAGATTTCACCTGGTATTACTCTTCTGTCTTTGTTATTTTTTCTACCTTTTAAATAATCTTTTTTTAAATTTGAGCTCCATGTTCCTCAGAAAGTTAAAAATAGAACTACCCTACAATCCAGCAATTGCACTACTAGGTATCTACCCAAAGAATACAAAAGTACTAATTCAGAGGAATGCATGAAGCTCAATGTTTATAGCAGCATTATCAACAATAGCCAAATTATAGAAAGAGCCCAAGTGTCCATTGACTGATGATAAAGAAGAGGTGTTATATATATACAATGGAATATTACTCAGCCATAAAAAAGAATGAAATTAGGGTGTTTGTGTGGCTCAGGCAGTTGAGCATCTGACTCTTGATTTTGACTTAGGTCATGGTCTCAGTGTCCTGGGATCAAGCCCCTCATCAGGTTCCACACTCAGCCTAGAGTCTGCTCTCCCTCTCTCTCTGCCCATCCTCCAACTATAAATAAATAAATAAATAAATAAATAAATAAATAAATAAAATATTTTAAAAAATGAAATCTTATAATTTGAAATGACATGGATGGAGCTACAGAGTATAAGGTTAAGTGAAATAAGTCACTCAGAGAAAGACAAATCTCTTATGATTTTACTCATATGTGGAATTTAAGAAGCAAAACAAATGAGAAAAAGGAAAAAAAGAGAGCAAGGCAAACCAAGAAACAGACTCTTAACTATAGAGAACAAACTGATGGTTAACAGAAGAGGAATTGGTGGGGAATGCCAGCTCCTGCAAAGGAGCTCTTCCTCCTTAATATTTCTGTATTTATTTAAAGCTTTTGAAAACAAGAGTCCTAGAAAAGGTAAGGTAGTCTGGAGATATAAATTGTTTTTTTTTTTTTTCTTTAAAGACTTTATTTTTAAGTGTAGTTTTAAGTTTACAACAAAATTATGTAGATAATATAGAGATTTCCCATATACTCCCTGCCCTCACTTGCTTACTCTCCCCTGTTATCAACACCACCTGCATGTGTTCTAACTGAGGAACCTACATTGATATATCATTGTCACCCAAAGTCCATGGTTTAGGCTGGGGTTCATTCTTGTTGTACAATTTATGAGTTTGGACAAATGTATAATGACAAGTATCCGTTATTGTAGTTTTATGCAAAGTATTTTTACTGCCTTAAAACTTCTCTGTGCCCCAGTTATTCAGCCCTCCTTCCTTTCTCACCCCAATAATCACTGATTTTCCCCCCTCTCTCCATAGTTTTGCTTTTCCTAAGTCATATAGTTGGAATCATACCATATGCAGACTTTTTGGATTGGTTTCTTTCACTTTGTAACATGCATTTAAGCTTCTTCCATGTCTTTTCACAGTTTGATACTTCATTTCTTTTTACAGTTAATAGTACTCCACTGTCCAGATGCACCACGATTTATTTATCCACTCATCCATTGGAGAACATCTTGGTTGCTTCCAAATTCTGGCAACTATGAATGAAGGTGCTATAAACATCTGTGTGCAGGTTCTGTGTAGTCATAAGTTTTCAACTTCTCTGGGTGAATACCAAAGAGCAGTAATGCTGGATCATATGGTAAGAGTGTGTTTAGTTTTCTAAGAAACTGTCAAACAGCCTTTTAATGTGGCTGTGTCATTTCACATTCCCATCAGCAATGAATGAATGCTTTGTTTTGGTCCACATCCTCACCAAACTTTACTGTCATTGTTTTGGATCTTGGCCATTCTCCTAGGTGTATAATGGTATCCCATTTTAATTTGCATTTTTCTGATGACACATGGTGGGGAGCATCTTTTCATATGTTCATTTGCCACCTGCATATCTTCTCTGGTGAGGTATTTATTTAGATGTTTGGTCCATTTGTTAATCATGTTGTTTGTTTTCTTATTGTTGAGATTTAAGAGTGTATTTTAAATACAAGTTCTTTATCAGATGTGTCTTGTGCAAATTTTTCTCATCAGTCTGTGGTTTGTCTTTTCATTCTCTTTGTGGTGTCTTTTACAGAAAAGAACACAGTTTGAATGTATACCATTGGTAGACATAGAAAGATTCTTAGTATGAAAATACACTGAATGAAGACCCACTAAAAATGAGAAATTAGTGGTAATCACAACAACTGTCCCTCCAGTTATGATCAAAGGAGATTTAACTGTCACCCCGTGGAAAGGTGGTATAATAAAGAATTTGTGTGGTCTTTGTTCCTGGCTTCTGGAAGGGACACTAAATCCTTGTAATTTCTTGAGTGTAGGAGCTCTTTTTTATTCATAATGGGCCTTGATACTTTTGCTAATGACTAACTCATCATGGGGTGTATGCTAAACCAGAAAGACCAACCATGTGATGAGACAGTTGGAACTTTGAGCCACATGGTATCAGCCAACTTCTCAACCTCCAGATTGAGACAGAGGGCTGAAAAATGAGTTCAGTCACATGGAGAAGGAGTCCATCAGTCATGTCTACATAAGGAAACCTTGATAAGCAGCACTCGGGACACTGAAGCTTAGTGGAAAACTCATGGGTTGTCCAGGAGGGTTACATGCTCTAACTCCACAATTAAGTGTAGGGAAGCTCTGCCCTCCTTTCCAGACATTGTCCTGTGTGTATCTTTTATATTAAAACGGCAATCATAAGTGTAACACTTGACTGAGCTCTATAAGTCATTTTAGTGAATTACTGAACCTGAGGGGGTTATAGAAACCCTTGAATTTATAGCCAGTTAGAAATGTAGGTGGCCAAGGGAAATATGAAATATGTCTGGCGTCTGATGTCAGGGCAGTCTTATGGAGGTGTGTTAGTCTGCTTGTTCTGCCATAAAAAAAATCACTGTCTGGGTGGCTTAAACAACAGAAATTTAGTTTTCATAGTTCTGGAAGCTGGAAAATCTAAGATCAAGGTGCTGACAAGTAACTGTCTTTCTGAGGTCTCTTGGCTTGGCTTGAAGAAGGCTGCCATCTTAATTGTGTGATCACATGATTTCTTTTTCATGTGTTTACCAGGAGGGAGATAGGGAAGTAGGAAGAGAGAGAGAAGGAGGAAGAGAGATGGAGAGAAAGAAAGGGAGGAAAAGAGATGGAGAGAGAAAGGAAGAGAAAGAGAGAAGGAGGGAGAAAAAGTGAGCCTGGGATCCCTGGTGCCTCTTCTCATAAGGAAACCAATCCTGTTGGATCAGGGCCCCACCCTTATGATTGGCTTTAACCTTAATTACTTCCTTAAAAACCCTATCTCCAAATATAGCCTCCTTAGAGGTTAGGGTTTCAACACATGACTTTTCTCTAAGATTCTGACAATAGGTTATTAGTCCTTTGATGTTTTCAGGAGTTGCATACATCTTTCTAAATTTAATAAAATGTCAGGAGAAGTTGAGTAAGAACATGAGAACCAGCCCTATTTCAAAATACAACTCCAACTACTACCTATGAAATGGCTTCTTTTACATTCTTTTGGTTAAGGACCAAGTACATGCTGGTTACTCTGCTAAAAACTAGGTATAATTCAGAGAATCAGAATAACATGTACCTCCCTTCATGGAGCCTACTGTTTGGGGATACTCATCCTCAAATGAGGGGATGGATTGAGAAAATGAAAACAGAGAGTTTCTAATGTCTGGTAGCCCAGAAACTGACTCAAAGACTCACATTTGGTTGACCTGTTCACAACTTGTCAGAGAAAATTTCTGTGTGGACCAATTTGTTATTTTTGTGAAATAAGGTTGTCAGGCTCAAAGCAAAACCATCTTCTATTCGTATTTCACATTATGACTTCACAACATCTAATCCTGTATCATTCCAACTTCTTATATCTCTTAATTATTATGTTCTGGCTAGTCTTTCACTGAAAAGTAGATATGGCAACATTGGCTGACAGAGCTTTATCACATAGACATTCTTCTCATGTAGACTTTGCTGGGAACTCAGGTAAACTAAACCTAGATACGAGGGAGATGTGGACTTCTTTCCCACAAATCATCAAGGTCATATTTGACATCAGCTCTTTCATGCCCATATATTTTCTTTGCTTACTTTCATTTTGTTTTGTTTCATTGGAAATCACAATTTAATACTGCATCTATACATCAGTATCTGGGATCGTGTATAAAATATAACCACATACAAACCCTACATCAACCTAACATTCTTTCAAAATCTAATTCTTCCCTGTAACCATCCTTGGAATGATCTGACAACAGGTGCCGTATTCTATTTAGATTAACCCTCTATAATGTCTCCAATTTTGTATTCCAGGAGGATGAATTTGCAGCTAAGCATTAAATATCTTACCAGGTTATGTAAAACATAATCCATTGGGTTTAAAAGTGAGCCATTATTTCAAACTATTGCCATAAACTCTGTGCCTTATTTTCAGACCATCAAGAGAAAATATTATGCATGAAACTGATTTAAACAACATCTGCTTCAGTCACTATTATGATCTTCTCAAAGACAACTGAAAGGATAATCATTTTTGTCTTGTGAGAATAGTGTTCTGTTCTAAATGGGTTAAGTACCTGTGGTGGCAGAACACAGAAGAAAGTCATAATGTGAAATATGAATAGAATATGGTTTTGTTTTGAGCCAGATAACCTTATTTCACAAAAATAACAAATTGGTCCACACAGAAATTTTCTCTGACAAGTTGTGAACAGGTCAACCAAATATAAGTCTTTGAGTCAGTTCCTGGGCTACCAGACATTAGTAACTCTCTGCTTTCATTTTCTCAATCCATAATGATACTCAACCCTATACTGTAGGCTCCATGAAGGAAGGTACATGTTATTCTGATTTTCTGTTTTATACCTAGTTTTTAGCATAGTAACCAGCATGTACTTGGTCCTTAACCAATAGATGCTATATCTTCCATTCATTCATTTAACTAACATTGACTCCAATATAGTGAGAGAGAGCAGGGCAAAGGAGGAAAGACAAAAGTAAGCCATCAGGATGATCTTCCATAATGGAACTAGGTCTTGACTGCCATAGGAGTGCTGAGAAATGAACCACTGCTTCTACCTAAAAGAACTGGAAAACATACCCAAAGAAGATAAGAACTTGATTCTAAAGAATAACCAAAATTTACCAGTTAGGAAAGAATGAGAAGCAGGATATAAAAGACCAAGAAACAACACACTCAATGATCCTAGTAAGGAGTTTCTCACTCTCAGACATCACTGGAATTTCCTTGTGCAGCATAGTGTATGCGGGAAAAAAGACAGATCATTCCAATAAGGTGACCCTAGGCCACTGAGACATTACAATTTAGAATGGGAATATCTGTGCAAATGCAGTGACTATTGAGCAACCATGACCTTCTGAACCCACTGGGCCTGCAGCTGGTCCCACTCACCTTTATTGGCCACTCGCTCGGTGGCCCCTTCTTGCCTGAAGAACATGCTCAGGCTTCAGGTGACCCAGGTGACTTACAGAACACTCTTCTTCTGCTCAGGGTCAGTACTCCCTGCTGACAATTAGACTAACTGGGGTCAAATCTGAACACAGATGTGTTGTTCCTGCTAAGGGAGAAAAAGAACTGCAAGAATCTAGCATTAACAATGCCATGGGCTGAAATAATATATCTCCCGAGGATGTTGGATGCTGTATATCAACTGTTTCCCAAGGATGCTTGGTACTGTACATGAACTGGATTCTAGGGGTGCTGAACAAAAAGAAAACTACATAAGGGAGAATTTATGTGATGGGGGCACTCGCTAAGGATAACACCTTGGAGAGGACCTCAGGAGAAATTGTGAGAGTACTGCAAAGATAACACTAGGTAGTAATCATCACTTTTTCCAAACTTCTAAATAAAGTAGAAATTCCAGAATTGCTATGGCAGTTCATGGAGCAAGGCATCCAAAGTCTCAGAAAAATGGCATGCTCAATTGGAAAACCTACCAGATACCTCTATTTTTTAGAAGATCCTGAAGGACAGCAGGACATGCAAGGAATGTGCTGGTGAGACAGGCACCAGCATCCCTGAGAAGCTCACTGTGGCTGTTATGTTTAGGCCAACAGTTATGTTAGGGGATGCTGGTGTAGGACAGGATTACCTAAAATCAAGGAGGGTCATAGGACCTGAAAAAATAGAGGCCAGCAGTGGCATTTAACAATCAGAAGCAATAGAATAGAATAGAAAGGTCAGAGTGACCACCAGGAGCACTAACACACAAAAGTACTGTTGTGATGGTGAATGGACCGCAGTGACCCTAGAGGCAAGATGTATGGACACTCAATAAGGAATTGCTCAATTTATATAATCAAAAAAGATCCAGATGGATGATCATGATGCTGAAGACTATTACTGGAAGGAAGAGTCATATTCCCTTGCCCAGCTTTTATGTATGGCCCTTTCTCAGACCCTGAACCCGAATGAGGGAGAAGCTATGTCCCTCTAACAAAAGGACACCACAAAGACACCTGAGCAAGCATATTAATAATTCTCCTATTTTGTCATCAATGGGACCTACAGCTATTTATTTGGGAAACCATGCACTAGGAAAAAAAAAAAAAAAAAAAAGCAAAATTGATGAACACAGAGTCCAAACTGACATTAATACTTAGAGATATAAAATGGTACCATGGACTCCTTTTAGAGGAGTGGACAATGGGAGTCTACAGTAAATGGAGTCCTTGTTACTAGTAAATGGATGTGGCTCATAATGGGTCCACGGGATCACAGACAACCCCTGATGGTCATATCCCTGCTTCCTAATTGTGTAATTGGAGTGCTTGATTTAGCTAGCAAAACTATCACATTGGATTGTGGTCCTGTAGCAAGAGAGCTATTGTAATGAGGGAAGCCAAAATACAAGTCACAGTCCCTTTACCTCTCCCCCAGGCAGGATGGTAACTGGAAAATACTACCATACATGTGGGGAATGGCAGAGATTATTGGCACCCTCAAAACCTTAAAAGCAGGAGCACTGTTCAGCATGGAGGCTGTTGGTTACACTGGAAAAGGCACTTTCAAAGGAATCATGAAAGTAAAACAGAGTGAGCATAAGCAACTTCTTGTAGGAGATTTGCTGTAATAGCATGCAGGAAAATGGCTTTAAATGTGTATTGTAAGGGAAAAGAAAAGAAAAAGATCAGTCTCCAACTTGTTGGATTAAATGTGTTAACACCATTAACCAAGATTAAAGATAGATATGGAATAATGGCTTTTTAGATTTGGAAGTGGAAACTGATGGTTTACTTTGGAACCTAGTAGGCTTGAATACAGAATTACTTAACTCAGGCAAGCCAGAGTCAAGGATCATTGATCTCTAAACGGGGTTAATAGCTCAAGGGCTAAAACAAGTATGAGAGAGAGCAGGCTTTCCCACAGCAGACAGTGGGGGCCAGAGGAATTGAGGAATGGGAAAAATAATATCAATATCTTGGGCCAAGCATGTTTGGGGAAAAAGAGAATTCCAGAAAGCTGAACAAGAAGAAATAGAGCAAATTGCAATCAGAAACAAGGTAAGAGACCCACATTGATTTGGGAGGTAGAGCAGTGATTATCTCTTTCAAAGTGGTCCCCAGAAAGGTCAGGGGCTGGACCATAGGAAGGATGAAAAGTTGTTAAGGGCAGAGACTTGGGAAAATATGATCATTTTGTGGTACACAAAAACATTTTATTATCTTTACTTCCTATCAGCTTTTCATTCTTCTATTCTTATTAATTTTGGTCTGTTTAAAGTCCGACTTCGTCCTTGGGTTTTTCCATCAGTCTGGTGAACCCCACAGAGATGAGATTACGGTTAAAATTAGAAACAGACTGCAGACACCTTGGCATCTAGAGACAGTTCGAGTGAGGAGTGCCTGTCACCCACCTTGTTTGAGACTCATAGAGAATTTAGAATGTGCACAGATGTTCAGAAATATGACAGGTTCCATATTGAGTATAATGACTAAATGGAGATGTAGACTTAAAACTCAACAGATGCGTTCAACAGAAGTAAAAGTTACTAATTCCTGAGTATTTCCTATTTTGCCCTTCCGCCCTTCTTTTCTTTTGTGCTTGCTCAGATTCTCCTTTGGGTAAAGAAGCTAGATAATGAGCAAAGCCCAGAAAAGGCAATGTAAATCAAAGAAGTGAAGTTAATCTACATCATAATGAACTTGGAGAGTAAAATAGAAAAATGAGGTGAGCTGATTTTGAAGGTTTAGAGTTAAGAGTGGAAAATGCAGTGTTTCAGGGAGCAAGTGCTACCTCCTCCAGGATCCCCAAAGTTGCAAAACCAAGACAATAGTTTAACCTGTGTTGTGTATAGGCAACACTCTCAGCTTATGCATTTATTAAGAGGCTATTTAAATAATTAAATAATTTTAATTTTCTTAGAGCTAATTGACAACATTTTTAAAAATGTCAACAACTTCGCTAAACAAGTCTACACGAGGTCTTTATTTTATTCTATTTTTATTTTCATGAATACATACTAAATGTTTGCATAAATATATACTGGATTGTTTGTATGACCACCTTATGCTAGGTGCTATTCAGGTGATTTTAATGTTCATTTTCTTCTGTTTAAACTCTGAAGAGTGAGCTAATAAGGGAAGAACAAAAATAAATAAGTAAATAAAACAGAACTGGGGGTGCCTGGGTGGCTCAGTGGGTTTAGCCTCTGCCTTCGGCTCAGGTCATGATCCCAGGACCCTGGGATGGATCCTCACATCAGGGTCTCTGCTCAGCGGGGAGCCTGCTTCCCACCCCCCCTCTGCCCAACTCTCTGCCTACTTGTGATCTCTGTCTGTCAAATAAATAAAATCTTAAAAAAAAAAAAAAGAACTGGACATCATATTTACTGTTGCATTTGTACCAGGTGCAGCACAAATGCAATTACAATGCCCTAAACAAATAGAAGTTTTGCACTAGTTTGAAAAGAGAAAACTGGATAAAAAAATGAATTATCACACCTTCAACAGTAGAATGGCATCCGAATTAAAGGGTTTGTGCCTTACCATCTTCACCATATCTCTCTTTCAAGTAGGGATACAGCAGTGCCATCGAAACAATATACTCTACCACATTAACGGTGCTAATTTTAAATACATTATTTTAAAAGTTTGTTTATAAGTTAAAATTTTCTACTTTTCAAAGGTATCGCTTCATGTCTGAGTATGTTTAAGGAACACTTTCATTAAAATAATTTACATTGATATGGAAACAGAGAAAGAATTTTGCCTCTACAAGGCGTTCACTTTCACTAATTTTGAAAAACACTTGAATGTAAATAACCATATGCAAAGCTTGATGAACAAGTGCTTTAAGAAGGGCATAGGCCACAGTGGGCAGCTGGCAAGAAGTAGAAAAGACATCAGAGTAGCTTTAAAGGGAAAAAGAATATTTGGGAACTTCCGATCAAATCTGTAGACAGTTTTCTTATATCTAGCTTTTTGAATTTCAGACATCTTAAAGTTTTAATTCAGTATCATTCATTTATGTTTATGTATTTTCCCCATATCAGAAATTTGTTTAGCTACCCCGAATCATAATTTTGTCTTCTCTATGAGTGAGTACTGCATTAATCAAATGTAAGAAGCATCTTGGTTCTCTCAGCAAGCATAGTTTAAAGTAATATAGTCATATTTTTTACAGTGTGTTGAAAAGGGTATTATAATGTTGTTTGGCTACTGGAACATTTCAATTTAAATGTTCATGGATCCATAATTTTATTTTTTTAATTTTTTTATTTGTTTAAGATTTTGTTTATTTGTTTGACACAGAGAGAGATCATAAGTAGGCAGAGAGGCAGACAGAGAGAAAGGGGGAAACAGGTTCCCCGCCAAGCAGAAAGCCCAATGTGGGGCTGGATCTCAGTACCCTGAGATCACGACCTGAGCTGAAGGCAGAGGCTTAACCCACTGAGCCACCCAGGCACCCCATGGATCCATAATTTTAAATCACACCAAGCAACAAAGATTGTATTTCTAAGTAATCAATCCTTATTTGGTCCTTTCTATTTATTTTTGAAAACTATTTGCCTCCTTTTAACTCTTAATTTGTCATTTATCTGATGTGAATTTTTGAGTGATTACAGCATCCAAATCTTCAGTCTGGATGGAATTACAATAGGAGTTTTGTCCCTATCCATCCCAACTTATTTCTTGTGACTGTGCTTCCTCCTGTTCAAACCAAGTTCCAGCCAAATTGAAACTCTTCCATTTTCTGAATAGCATATGATCTCTCTAATTTTAAAAATGACTTTCAAATGTTCACACTATTGAGTCCATCCCATCCAGAACCTTTTTCTAAGACTTCAATAGGGTGCCAGACTCAGCAAATAGAAATACAAAGCACTCACTTAAATTCGAATTGCAGACAAGCAACAAATTGTTTTTTACTGTAAGTATAGCCCTTATATTGCATAGGACATACTTATACTAAAAATGTTGTCGTTTATCTGTAATCCAGATTTTACTGGATATCTGTATTTTATCTGACAACCTTATGGCTGGTGAACTCCTAATGCTACAGCTTCTAATTTTTTTGTAAAAAAAAATTTCCTTTCCCTCTGGCATGGCTGAAGAAACTAAATACAGAAAAGCAAGACAGTGTCCCTAGACCTGGTCTGGCATTCTTTGGTGTGACATCAACTTCTTTCTCTCTGTTGATATGCTGAATCCCTTTTCCACATTAATTTCATAGGCTGCACTGGCATGGTGTCAGTATTGTTTCCTAGATTCAGTCTTCTAACCCACTTTTAGGTTCTGATGGATGAGCTCTGACTTATATCTGATATTCCCTCTGGAGCAGGTGTGGAGGAAGAGGGATTCATCTCAAACTCGTGTTCCTGGGGCCAGGACTAGCCATGGTAATGAGTGGGGCCAATCTGTATGTCACAATGGTAACCAAAGTCCAGGTCCTGTGTCATACTGAGACTGCCAAGTGCACATATGAAGCATAAAGTTCAAGAGAAGGAAGAGAAAATAATGGTGAGAAAAGTGAAGCAATAAACAATAGGATCTACAAGATAACGCAGCAGGGAAGAGGAGAGTCTGTAGAGTATTTATAATGAAACTCATTGTCAAAGAGAAAGTTGTTAAGAAGGCCAAGCTTGTTTAGATAATTCACTTTCCAGCTTTGGATGCCCAAAGACAAAGACTTCAGTCTTAGTCATGGCAGATTCTTTCCTGAGCAGTTCCTTGTTCTCAAAGCCCACACTCCACTGGGACTAATACAATTTTAAGACCAGGTCTATCTGGATTCCTTACTTATTCCTTACCCAGTTGTCCTCATTGTGCTTGACTCTCCCAGACCTTCACCCATCCCGCCAGTCCCCATGGACTTGGTCCTTACGATTTACTATAAGAATAGAAATGAGTCATGGCTTTGTGCTAGGCTAAAGATCACCACCATCTACTAAGTAACACCTACCTATATTGAAATTATAATGCCTGAGAAATCACAACCAGATTCTAACATAGTGTGCTTTATAACTTTTATCCAATATCCCTTAAAATAAATTTACAAGCTGTGTACTTCCTCCCAACAATAAGGCATTTATGTAATGATTCCAATCAACCAAATAGGGAAAAAAAAAATAGAGGAGAGAAGTCTTGGTGAAAGTGACTTCTACTTCTTACAATGACTGACTGAAAATAACTAGGAGGAAACTTGCAAAGTATAGAAAATTTTCCAGAGCAAGATGTGGGAGAAAATGAACTCCAGATCCATGCACTAACAATTGGGCCTACTTTTGTACTTGTGGCACTTGCCAACTCTAGAGAACTAGCTGAGAAGCTGAGAAGCACTTTTAACAGCTCAAATGATGGGAAAGATAAAAAATTAAAGTCCCATATATTGGTTTGGGAAACCAAAGAATTGAGGGCAGACGGAAAATTGGAATTAGTTAACCAAGCCTCAAAAAGACTTCAGTCCTGTTATTATCTCATCTGAGTGGCCCAGAAAATCTCAGTTTCAGAAGCTAGATTAAAGTGACCCCAGATTGCTCACAACCTTGTGAGCTGTAGATATAAAAAAAAGTTCTCTCTAATAAAAGATATCATCATCTATGTTAGACTATTAGTGCTTCTCACTCATGTTTTTCTCTTTTAGACACAGGAACATTTCCACCCACTGGAATTTGGGAGTAGACTTGTGATTTTCCTGGGCAATGAAGTATTTAAAACCCAGTACAAAATTCTCCAGTATCTCTGGTCTTATAGAAATGGCCAAGAAGGATAGAATAAAGGCAAGAACCTCTCAGAGGACACAGTTAGGGATGGCAAGGAACAACAGATTGGGGAAGACTTCCCAGGGAATAGAATTATTTAAGTCCTCAAGAAAAGAGACTGTTGAAATATATTCTCAGGATCATCAGCATCACTGGTGGCCCAGTGAGTTCTTTAGGTCTCCCATTGTTCCTCTTTCAGAATGAAAAGGCTTGTTATAATCATTCTGTCCCAATTCCACCACTATATGTTGGTATGAAGCAGAAGATCAAGACCTACCACATCTGGACATGATATAAAGACTACCACACATTACACTCTAAAGAGGAAACTACCATATGGCACCAAAAGGTCCTAGATTTTCAGCTCAATGATATTACTGGAAGGGGTCCTTGAATTAGCTACCTTGGGGATAGAGGGGTTATAGCTGATATTCAGGAAAGACAGTGAACCTAACATTTGGTGATAAGAAGAGCAGACTGTAGTAGAAATTGGTGCCTCTCTCCACCATTTCCATTTTACCTCTCCTTCTGAGCACATGGAAAATTGTATTTCCCTGTCCCCTTGCTTTGACCAGTGAAATGTTAGTGAGTTAGAAGTCATATGTGCATTTGCAGGTAGACTTATTTAAAACATAACTCTTTAATTTTTCCCCTATCTTGACAAATTGCAGAAGCAGCGGTTAATATGAAAATACTATAAGATTAAAGCAAGCTATGTGTAGAAGAATGAAACTCGACCATTCTCTTACACTACACACAAAGATAAACTTGAAATGGAATAAAGACCTCAACATGAGGCAGGAATCCATCAGAATCCTAGAGGAGAATATAGGCAGTAACCTCTTCGACATCGGCCACAGCAACTTCTTTCAAGATATGTCTCCAAAAGCAAAGGAAACAAAAGTGAAAATGAATTTTTGGGACTTCATCAAGATCAAAAGCTTCTGCACAGAAAAGGAAACAGTCAACAAAACAAAGACGCAACCCTTGGAATGGGAGAAAATATTCGCAAATGACAATACAGACAAAGGAAGGGCTGATATCCAGGATCTATAAAGAACTCCTCAAATGCAACACACACAGAACAGATAATCATGTCAGAAAATGGGCAGAAGACATGAACAGACACTTCTCCAATGAAGACATACAAATGGCTAATAGACATGAAAAAATTTCATCATCACTAGCCATCAAGGAGATTCAAATCAAAACCACACTGAGATATCACCTTACACCAGTTAGAATGGCCAAAATTAACAAGACAGCAAACAACAAGTGTTGGAGAGGATGTAGAGAAAGGTGAACCCTCTTACACTGTTGGTGGGAATGCAAGTTGGTGCAGCCACTTTAGAAAACAGTGTGGAGATTCCTTAAGAAATTAAAAATAGAGCTTCCCTATGACCCTGCAATTACACTACTGGGTATTTACCCCAAAGATACAGATGTAGTGAAAAGAAGGGGTATCTGTACCCCAATGTTCATAGCAGCAATGGCCACAGTCACCAAACTGTGGAAAGAACCAAGATGCCCTTCAACGGAGGAATGGATAAGGAAGATGTGGTCCATATACACTATGGAGTATTATGCCTCCATCAGAAAGGATGAATACCCAACTTTTGTATCAACATGGATGGGACTGGAAGAGATTATGCTGAGTGAAATAAGTCAAGCAGAGAAAGTCAAGTATCATATGGTTTTGCTTATTTGTGGAGCATAAGGAATAACACAGAAGACATGGGGTGATGGAGAGGAGAAGGCAGTTGGGGGAGATTGGAGGGGGAGACAATCCATGAGAGACTGTGAACTCTGAAAAACAATCTGAGGGTTTTGGAGGGGCGAGGTGTAGGAGGTTGGGTGAGCCTGGTAGTGGGTATTATGGAGGGCACCTATCGCATGGAGCACTGGGTGTGGTGCATAAACAATGGATTCTGGAACACTGAAAAGAAATTTAAAAAAAATAAATAAAAATTTTAAAAAAGAATTATTTTTCAAAATATAAAATAAGCCCTATTTCGTTTTGATAAAAAAAAAAAGAAAATAAGAAATGCTCTTTGCAAATACCACCAACTCTAACTAAATATTGGTATCTCAATCAATGTTAATCCTCTTCTTAACTGGGTAACTTTTTGCCTATTTTTTGCCACTCATATATCACTCATTTCTTTATTTTCCATTATTTTATAATTTTTGTTAACAGGAGCATATAACTGGTAATGGAGCAAAAGTACCTATAAAATTAAAGGAAGTCTGGAATGAGATCTGTACTTCCTTCTGGTAAAAGAGGTTTACTGGAAACAATCTGAATGTCATCCAAGAAAGGCAAAAGTACCTATGAAATAAAGAACACACATGGCAAATGTAAAAAACAAAACAAAACAAAAACAAACAAACAAAAAACAAGATTAAAGCAAGCTGAAAAGCCAAACTGCTAAATATGAGTAATACTGACACAGAGAATTACTTGGTCCCCCTTGCATGAACAAAAAACTTCTTTTTGTTAAGCCACTGAGATTTTGAAGTTGTTACCACAACCTAACAAAGATTGACATTTTAACTTAGATTCCGAATTCAATTTTCAGTTACCTCACAAAGTAATATTTTTATAGCATCCAGTTTTGTTTTGGTTATAGAGCCACAAATAGGATAGGGATGCCTAGGTGATTCACTCAGTTAAGCATCTGCCTTTGGCTCAGGTCATGATCCAAGAATCTTGGGGTCAGGCTCCCCACTTAGTGGGGAGCCTACTTCTCCCTCTTCCTCTGCCCCTCCCCATTGCCTGTGCTCTCTTTCACTATCTCTAAATAAATAAATACATAAATAAAATCAGTCTTTAAAAAAAGGAAGAAATCCAGGTAAGATAAAGTGAAAAAACCCAGATTACCACAGTCATCACTATGAGGCATTTTGTCATCTTGTTGACTTTTTTGGTCTGTACCCTGAAGTAGGACAAATCAATATTTACAGATGACTACAAGGCATAAAAGAAAAACTCCCAATAACCAATGAGCTATTATTACCAATTAATAGCCACAGATACAAAATAAAATCAGTTGTAATAATTAACTATTCCTTCACAGATTTAGAGTATTATGAAACTCAAGAGCTACCCTTCAGCCTGTTTGCTTCTCTTTGAAGGTAGCTGGCTCAAGTTAACTTCCTGTTTACCAATAAATCACTTGAGTTGTAGTTTAAGTGACATTTTTGTAAAGATTCGTAATTTATCTTATCAGTATTTTCCCCAAGGGTGCTTTCCACATTAAATAATCAGCCTTGACAATATATTAGAGCAGAGCAAATGTGTGGTGGTTTAACAGAACAAAATTCACCTGATTTTGCATCTTCCTAACACCACAGTAAGAGCATTAGATGCAGATTAGGACTTCAGTGGGTGCATTGCTTTAGTCAGTCAGTTTTTCCAGAGCCTCTCCATGGACTTACTATTAAACACCAGTCTTTGAAGGCTATTCTTCTTGCGTGTTAGGACAATGCCTTTCATGCTATTGCTTATGTTCCACATATGAGTGAAACCATATGATAATCATCTTTCTCTGCTTGACTTACTTCACTTCATGTAATCCCCTCCAGTTCCATTCATGTCAGTGCAAATGGTGGTTATTCATCTTTTCTGAAGTCTGAGTAATATTCCATTGTATATATGGACTGCATCTTCTTTATCCATTCATCTGTTGAAGGGTATCTCAGCTCCTTCCACGGTTTGGGTATTGTGGACATTGCTGCTATGAACACTGGGGTGCATGTGCTCCTTCTTTTCATTAAATATGTATCTTTGGAGTAGATACTCAGGCTGGGTCCTAGGGAAGCTCTAATTTTAACCTCTTGAGGAACCTCCATTCTGTTTTCCAGAAAGAAAATTATGGTTTCACTCATATGTGGAACATAAGCAATAGCATGGAAGATCGTAGCGGGGGGGCGGGAAATCTGAAGGGGGAGAAATCAGAAAAGAAGACAAACCATGAAAGACTGTGGACCCTGGGAAATAAACAGGGTTTCAGAGGGGAGGGGAGGGGGGGGATAACAGGGTGATGGGTACTAAGGAGGGCACTAAGGATGAGCACTGGGTGTTTTATGTAACTAATGAATCATTGAACACTACATCAAAAACTATTGATGTACTATACAGTGCCTAACTAAACATAATAAAATAAATAAAAACAAAATGTCATAATACTTGAATTCTGTGAGAGTGAGACATTTATTTTCAGGTGTGTATATATGTTTATATGTGTATGTGTTTGTTTTTATTTATATAGAATAAGAATTTCTATATTTCTGTGATCTCTTGATCATAAAACCTCTTATATCAATTATGCTAGAAAACTAAAGTTTCCTTATTTCATAAAAGTATTAACTGATAACATGTGATTACTTCAGACATTCTTTCAATTTATCTTTCATATCAAATCACACTCAACTCATTCTTGATTCTAATTTTTCAGTCTTAAAACATTGCATATTTATCTGACAACTTGGGTTTTTTGCCAGAAAATAATGTTCTTTTTCAACTTCTGATGGATAAAATTATGTCAATATGTCTTTATTTTAAGGTGAAAATAATGACAATTTGATTAATCAAGTCTTTCTGATAGAATATATCCCTCTGTTACTATATCATTGCCCTCGGTGTTGTTTTCAGCAACTCCATCATATTGCAAAGATTGAGAATTTTGGAATCAGACCAACTTGTATCCATACCCTTAATCCTGTACTTACTAATGGTTTGACTTTGAATTAAGTTACCTATCTGGTACATAAAGTGACATAAGATCTAACTGGCAAGAAAAAAAAAGACAAAGCCTTTTAGTTATAGATTCCAAATATGTATCTTTTGCAGCTAAACCTATTTCAAGGGGCTTTACTTAATCTAAAGATGCATTTATCAGGGGATGTTCATCAGGGGATACTTATTGAGTAATAGTTTTGCATCTAACACTGCAGTAAGGACACTGAGGGGGAAAGGATGTGTTGCTATGTTGTGCTGGAAGGGTTCTTAGGGAAAGATGACACCTCTGACCACATGTTCTTTCAGCCACATTTTACAAGCAGTTGCTTGTATACAAATTTCTAGAGAGGAATGAGCAATTTATGCATCCTGATGTGCTTTCAGCCAGACAGACATCTTACATGCTCACATGCCATGCACAGATTGAGGCATATAGATATATATGAAAGTTCCAAGGGTACTCTTGAAAATTGCCCTAGACCTCACAATTCTGAACTGTCCTTAATCTCGCTCATCCCCATTTGACCCTAAGCTCTTGGCTCCACCAGCCATGTCTGATCCCACCTCTGGCAATTTAGACTTGGTGTCTATAATTGGTCTCACTGGGGTTAGCTTCTCAGCTCTGTCTAAAAGATTTTGGTCTAAATTCTGATTCTCTCCTTGGCAGAATGCCGCATAGTATAGCCCATCCTAATCCTAGCCTCTCACGACTTGTCCGACACTGTGACCAAACTGGCCCTGGGTTATAATGGAACACTCTGCCTCTCTCAGAAATCGTGATTATTGTACAATATTCATTTCTCTTTCTGCCCTTCTTCGTGTTTCATATAGGTAAACAAAGCCTCATGTGGCTTGGGAAAATACAGTAAAAATAGTGTGCGATGGCTTTAATGAAAAGCGAGTTGGAAAAGTAAAATGCAGAGCGTATTTGGCTATTGAAAACATAGAACTCAGAAATAGCAATTGAGATGACAGCATTCCTGTTTCATGTTGTATTGCGTTTGTATGATGATCTGGAGCAGAGTCTCACGTTTTCCAAACAAAGAAAATCACCAGGGCTCTATGCCCTTGGTACCGATTTCACTGAGCACATTCAGTTCCATTATTACAGGAAGAAAAGTGAGCCTACTGTTTCTGAGAGGGAGCTGGCCATTTTCGGAGGACACAGGAGCATATCATGCAGCCACCTGTTTTAAGAGCCAGCAAACTGGCCAGGAATTATTAACCTGCCCTTTTCTATCAAAATACTTAGAATAGGATGACCATTGTGAACAGAACAGTTAACGCATTTTTCATATCTTGTTATTTAACACATGCGAAGTCACCAAATACATAAAATGGACCTTCAAAAGCCATTTCTCCCCTCTCTTTGCATTAATAGGCTTTAGTTTTAAGAGCTTCCAGCTTATTCCCTATAAGACATTTCTACATATATTGATTTTCACCATAACCTGTAAAGCTAGAGCAATTGAACTTTTTATTCATTTAAAAGTGGGGACACAGAGGCATGAGAGTGCTCAACATCTTAGCTACCATCAGAAACGAGGCCAAAAAAATAAAGAAACAGACTGGCCCAGGGTGAAATGCTGTGCCTTTGGCATCAGCGAGATCTAAGTTTGTTACCTTATTTTGATCCGAATATGTGTGATGTCAGGCAGCCAACTCAAGCTCAACAAATCATAGTTTTATCAGTTAAATGGGTTTTTAAAAACCCTATATCATAAGATTGCTAGAAATACTGAATAAAAGCATGTCATTAGCACATGATAATTTAAAATAAATAGTAACTATTCCTTTTGATTTTTTTTTTTTTACTAACTTTATTTAGAGCCAATCCTAGAAACATCAGCCAGTTGACGTAGGTATTGAAGTGGAAAGAGGATTTTTCCACTGAAAAGGTGAGCAATTACAACATGGGGAATGACAATGCTACTGGAGCTGAGTTTAATTTGGGGAGAAGACTGGGTGAAAGGTAAAGCATACAAAGTTGAGTACTAGAGGAAAATCTCTGAAAGATGATGCTGTCGTCATCGATGGAACCAAAGATTCTTCTCTGCAGGAGGAATGGCTCTTTCTGCAAATGTTGCCATTGACCCCAAATCATCTGGCTCTGCAAAATTTACAAGTGATCATATAAACTCAAGTGTAATCTACTTTGTGCTAAGT
Source organism: Lontra canadensis (assembly GCF_010015895.1). Taxonomy (NCBI): domain Eukaryota; kingdom Metazoa; phylum Chordata; class Mammalia; order Carnivora; family Mustelidae; genus Lontra; species Lontra canadensis. The sequence goes on along the minus strand of NW_022630995.1, from coordinate 105,075,065 downwards.
GGTTCACATTCACAAACTCATTTAATTTTACTCCATTTCTGTGAGTCAGTACCTTCCTAGATGTGGGAAATGAGACTGTAGAGATTGCATATCCTGTTCGTGGTTTTATGATTCATAAATTGAGACAAGGAAACTCAGATCCATCTGACTGAAACACTCAAGTTATCACCAGTCTTCTAGGTTTCCACCCTAAGAACCAGAAGTTCACCAAAGACAAACAAACAACAACAACAAAACACCATAAGTGCATTCTGTTTAAGAAGAAAATTAAATATTTAAAAAATGAATGTGTTTCTTTATGGAATCATTACCACACACACACACACACATGAAGTCATGTCATAATATTTATTCAGAATGGGTTGAAAAAAAGGAGAAGATGGAAAATTAACTGTAAGCTATGAGAAAACAAGAGACTGGGCCAGGGGGTGTCTAAGTTTTCAGCTCTTTTATTGGTTGTGGTCTCATCAGTTAGGATGATAGGAAGGGTCACAAATGTGTTTCTTATCAGATGTTTCTACTTCAGTGGAGTTATGTTTCTTGAATATTTTTCTCATAACACACTTTCTAATAGCATCATTTATCATGCAATTATGAAGTATATGAACTATTCATAACATGTATTCATATTTTCTTTCCCAGAGCAAGTCAAGAATTTAGATTCTCTCTGGGAAAAGAAAAATGAAAAATTAATTATGCACGTTTCTGTGTCTCTTGCTGAAATACTTTGACCTCTGTAGGAAGAAATGTAATTCACTGTGTAAGAAGGATTTATTGAGTAGCTACTGTTTTCAAGCCACTTTACTAAATCCTAAACTTAAAAAAGGGAGGTGGAATAGAAGATAAGTTTCTGGCTTTTAATAAATATATAATCTTGTTCAAATGTCAATACAAAGGAATCATATGACTATCAAAACCATGAAGGAAACATTGCCTTTCCACTGGCCAGTGTTCCTGATCCTCTGCCCTGTCTTTTCTTCTTCCACTAAGCCTAATAACACCCTTTATCCAAAAAAATGTGATATAATGTTCTTATATGTCAATACAGAACATCTGGGTAAATTCCTTCCCTTCTGATGTTTGGAGAAATATATAGGCCCAATTTTCAGAAAACACTGATGTCTTCTTCACAATTTCATCCAACTTTTTGTGAGCACTTACTCTTTACCAAGTCTTTCTGTAGGCATTCTCAAATCCATTATCCTATATACTTCCACAGTGGCTTGATGTTAATATAGTCACTTCCATTTTACAAATGAGGAAATGAATAATCAGAAAAAAAAATAAATTGCCCAAGATTGTGCCACTAGTTCATGACAAAACAGAGATTTATATCTAGGGTTATAAACAAAAACGAAAACAAAAATTAGGTTCAGTGTTCTTCTCACTGAACTACTTTGCATGTAAGGACAGGTGATGCGTCTCATGTCCACAGGTTGGGTACCCCAGGAAGCAGATTCTGAGATGAAAACTAGTTCCCATGAAAACATTGGGCATGCTCTCAGGATCAACATGATCATTAGAGCAGAAGAAAACTGAGGAGAGAGAGTTGATGAAATCACAACTTGATGTCAGAAAACAAGATGTTGAGCTTTGTACCCTGACAAGGTATTGAGTGTGTCCTGCCTCAGAAGGAGGGCTTAAATTTAGGGAAAGGAGCTCTCTGTAGTGAGGCAATTCCTAGAGAGGGCTAATGGTTGAGAGGCACCAGTAACATTCTCACCAGCTGGAGGAAGATCCCTTAGTCTTGAATAAGGGATTTTGGTGCTGAGAACAGCATTTAAACCTTAAAGCTTTGTGGGTCAGACTCCCACACTAGTTTTTTAGTGTATTTCAACTATTTTAATCCAGCCATTCAATGGATCACCTTAAAGAAAGGTATTTAATTTGTATATTTTTCCAGAGAACAACATCCAACTGAATAAATAAGAATAAAATGAAAGTGAGAAAATGTGGTCAAGAATTTGGTTAGAGAAACAGAGTGGCAGAGGCTCATCGACACAGGCTCATTGACTCTATTTTTGAAAACTTTATTTTCAGTCCTCCTTTATGACAGAAACATTAGAGGAAGGGGAATTTCATTTAAGATAACCAGTTACCTAGAATCTAGATTGTACCCCATACAAAATATTCCCACTGATTTTCAAAAGTTGCCTCCTCCAACAAATTTTACAATTCAAACGCAAAATAGTTCAATAAAAAGAAGTCCAAACTTGTAATCTGCATAATAGATTGAGTTAATATGGGACTCTTTCACTAAAATTGTAACAGATGCTAGATATTACCCAAAGAAAATGAAAACACTAATTCCAAAAGATATATGCAACCCTGTTCATTGCAGAATCATTTATAATAGCCAAGATATGAAAGCAACCCAAGTGTCTTCTGATAGATGGGTGGATAAAGAAGATGTGGCATATATATATGTATGTATACATATATACATACATATATATATATATATCCTACATCTGTGTGTGTATATATATACATACACATATATTATTACTCAGCCATATTACTCAGCCATAAAAAGAATGAGATCTTGCCATGTGCAACTGTATGGATGAACCTAGAGGATATTATGCTAAGTGAAGTAAGTCAGTCAGAGAAAGACAAATACCCTATGATTTCACTTGTATGTGGAATCTAGGAAACAAAAAAATGAATGTACAAAAAACAGACATAAATACAGAGAACAAATTGGTTGCCAGAGGGGTGGGGAATGGGAAGAATAGACAAAAGAGATTAAGAGGTATAGACTTTCAGTTATAAAATAAGTCATGGGAATGAAAAGTACAACATAGAAAATCTAGTCAATAATATTGTAATAAAGTATGGTGACTACACTTATTGTGGTGACCATTGAGTAATACACAGATTGGTCACAATGCTCTGTTGTACACCTGAAACTCATATAAAATCGTATGTCAATTATACTTAAACAAAAAAAATATATTTAGTCTTTTTTGACTGACATAAATGCTAGATAAATGATAATAAAACATTCTAAAATATATTCAAAGTTCAGAAAACCTCTCAGTGCTAGAAATACAGAGCTCAAAACCAGACCAACAAGTAAGCATCATATCTCCCCTTTCCTGCATGTGGGCATCAGAATCAGATGTGGGCCCAGCAGACTAAAGGGCATGCTTTGTGGATACAAGAATTGCAGCCACAGTCCCAGTGCAAAGTGCCGTTTCTTAGCTCTTTACATAAAGTCATGAACTGAGAAGGGCTGACCCATTATTGAAAAGGAAATTACAAAACCTCAGCTGCCGCACTAAGGGACGGAGCCTAGAAGCCAGCTATTCCAGGCTATGGGTGGGAAAGGGGAGCTGAGAAATACAAAACCCAGTCCTTCAGTGTGTAAGGCTGGGAAATGCCAATTGGAGAAATTAACACAAAACTATTTCAGTTCTGGAAAAACATGGAACTCAGGCACAGGCAACCACGAAATCATCCCCCAGAGGTAGCCTCACATGATGCATGCAGGATTTCCAAAAAAGCAATTTCTTCAAAAGATGAGTTCACAAACTTACAAAAAAACAAACGAAAACACACAAAACCTTGAAGGCACAAATTGCCACAAAGCATACTACAAATGCAATATCCTGGAGAATTATTACCACAGAAACAACAAATAATGGAAAAATATGGAAGAATCCTAAAATAAATGTGTTTAAAGTGGTCCAATAGATAACAATTGTAACAGAAATCTAAAGCAGGAGTAAGATAAAATGGAAAATGAGCAGGCAAGCTTCAGTTATGTAGAACTAAAAGGGAAGCTTGAAATGAAAATATGGGAATCAAAATTAAGAAAAACAACTCAAATTTAGGTTGAAAGCTTACGAGGTACAGCAGAAGGAATTAGTGAATTGGAAGATAGATTTGTAGAAATCATTTTGAATGCAGCACAGAAATATCAAGAGATAGAAGATATTAAAGGGGAGTTGATAGACAACAAGGACAGCAGCACAAGTTCCAACAGACATCCAATAGAAGTAAAAGAAAAATGGGGGATAAGCAATGTCCAAAACATAACCTTGTTTAGGTAGGAATGTTGAAGCCCTCATCAAGTCCTAAACAGAATTTAATTTTTTTTTAAGAAAGACAAAATCCATATTTCGATTTGAGTGGATGAGAATCATAGAGGGACACAAATAACGATGGAGGTGGGGCATCACACACATGGTCGCTGGCATTAGAAGAGTCAGATGCAGGAAGAGAAAATGAATTTGCCTGGTCAGTGTTTCACACAAAATTGCCACCTCCTTAAGACAAAACAAACAAACAAAACGAACAACAACAAAAAAACCATACTCTTAAAACTTGCTTAAGTAAAGTCCCAAGAATGCAACAATATTTGAATGTGAATTGTTGGTCTCTATCCCTAAGTATTTACCACAATGTCCTAGTTCACACATTATCCTCCTAATGGAGAACTGTGCTCTGGGGCTCCCTGGGGTTATCTCACCCACATGTGTATTACATGGGAGGTTACAAAAAAGGTGACCATTCTGGCTTTCTCGCTTTTTGCTGGAAGGTTCCCTTCATTTCATACAGAAATCAATTAATATATAACCAAATTAAGCTCTAACTCCCTGATGGACAGTTCAATACATGATGTGCATCTTACATTTCATTGATGGCATGATATATTTTTTGCATGCCCATCATTTTAAAATTGTATCAACCTTCTTATATACAAACTGCAATCTCCAAGAGAAGCTAAAATATTCTCTTTGATCAAACTCCTAAAGATCCCAAACTTTCAGTAGATGTAAAACAGGAGGTTGTTGTTCCTCCCAATCTCCTCCATATTGTTTTATTCCTATTAGACCATTATCAACACAATTCTAATATTCTTTTAGATGGAGGAGTTTGACAGTTGAAAGCACTACCGCTTTTTAATTATTGGTGTGCAAATAAAGATTCTTTTAATTAAAAGCTTTTTCCCAGTAGAGGTCATGTATAAACAGCTCAGCAATTTCCTTAACTTTTCTTAAGTTGTCTAAAATGAAGTTTCAGCTTAGTTATCTCAGAAGTAAATGGATGAGGCTGAGTGAAAACCAGGGAGCTTCTAGAAATCCTTATAATCTATTGCCTACTCCAGAGGCACAAATTGCCCTTCAGTATCTCAACATTTTTCTTAATTATCAGGGTGCAGTATTTCAACTTACTTTAACATTTAAGGTGCATTCATTCATTCCAAAGGTCAGAAATCCTGACTTTTTTACTCCAGTCTTCTTCAGACATTGTTCTGTGAGAACAATCTCAGAAGTGATGTATACATAACAGATGTGGTACATAATGATGTTGAAAGAAATATATATATATATATGAAATATATATTTATACACACACATATATGTATATATATATGTAATTTTACTTATATTTAGTTTTACTATAAAAAAGGACATGTAATACACTTAGTATTAGCATGCAGGTCCCTCATTTAGTGCAGAAGACAGTATAGAGAGTAGCAGTCCCATGAGGTGCGTATGGCCAGTGTTCTCCCTTGATTCCAATAGCACACACTCACATAGGTGGATTTATAGGTCACACCTACTTTCAACTAAACAGTCCTCACACAATAGTTGGGTACTGTAAAAATATCCTTGCAGAGAAATAGTTGATTGAATAAAATACTAGCAGAAATTCACCTAACAGGAAGCATATCTCCATAATTTTTTTAGCAATATTTGAAATCATGCAATATCCAATCCACTAATTTATAAATAACCTCTCACTATATCATCTGGGCTTTCTCACTTATTATCAAAGCACAATAGTCATTATATCTCTGAGGAATGTCTTTTGGCTATGGCAAAAATGACCCAAACAATATAAATAAATCAATATGATGACAAATCAAAGTTCATCTCACTGTTAGCACATATTATTTGAAGATACAGAGAAACAATGTTAAAGACTTAAAGAAACAGACATTTCTACTACACTCAGCTTAGTTGCTAGATTCTCTTTCAGTGACAAAATCTACCTACAACTACAATTTATGAGCCATTGAAGAACAGATGTACTGCAGAGGTTATTTTCTCAATAGTAGATGTCTTATAACACCAAATAGTAGATGTCTTATATTGGGATCAACCCCATGTCAGGCTCCCTGCTCAACAGGGAGTCTGCTTCTCCCTCTCCTCCTGTAGGCTCACTCTCTCTCTCACTCTTTCTCTTTCAAATAAATCTTTGGAAAAAAAAAAAAGTAAATGGGTTTTAAGAAGAACAGTTTTCACTGGACTGCAAGGGATGTTAAGGGAAAGTGGATGCTAAAACACCTTGCCATGAAACCCCCTGATTCCTGAGGTGGGCTTGGGACAGTAAGAGGATTATGTCCTATAGAGCAAGACATATCTGCTTTCCAATGCTCTTAGATCTTGCGTTCACTCCCTCAGCCAACCAATCTAAAAAATATTCACAATTATGCCCAAATCACAGGTTATTACCAGGATTACACAGAATGACATAAAGAAAGTATCCATCATTCTGAGGTCCTTTACATACTGAATTTACCAAACTAAAAGCAGCATCAAAATAAAGATTGATGAACAGAGGGGGTATTTCGGGAACAAAGGGCACTTCCAAAATGAAAATTAATTACTTCAATAAGAATGTATTCTGTAGCTCTGCATTTCTATCTCCCTCTTTCTGTCTCTCTTTCCCATCTACCTCTCCCTGCACACATACAGCCCTTCTGAGATATAAACAAGCAATAGACAACATGTATTGAAAGTGTCCAACCTCATAACTCTTGAAAGAGGCAAACACTCACGAAACCATCACTGCAATAAAGAGTAATGAGCATATCTACCCCCCCTCAAAAGCTTCCTCATGCCCATTTATGGGGCACCTGGGTGGCTCAGTGGGTTAAACCTCTGCCTTCAGCTCAGGTTGTGATCTCAGGGTCCTGGGATCAAGCCCTGCATCGGGCTCTCTGCTCAGCAGGGAGCCTGCTTCCCCCACCCCTCTCTGCCTGCCACTCTGCCTACTTGTGATTTCTCTCTCTGTTAAATAAATAAATAAAACCTTAAAAAAAAAAAAAAAGCTTCCTCATACCCATTTGTAACAGCCCTTACTGTTCCCTCCATTTCACTGGACAACAATTGATTTGCTCTCTGTCACTCGAGATTATTTTGTGTTTTTAGAATTTTGTGTAAATGGCCTATAGCATATGTATTCTTTCCTGCCCGGTTATTTCACTCAGAGAAATTGCTCTGAGATTCTCAAATGCTGTGGTTCATGCCTTTTCATGGTGGAGCAGTATTCAGTCGTTCAGTTATACCACAGTTTGTTTACCCATGATGTTCATTTGGACTGTTTTCAAATTTGGGCTATTACAATAAAGCTGTTATGAACAGATATATTCAAGTATCTGTAGGGATGTGTTTCTTCATGTCACTTGGAGCGAAATGGAGAGGAGTGAAATGGCTGGGTCAGATGGCAGGTGTATGTTTATCTCTTTAAGGAACTACAAACTGTTTTCCAAAGTGGCTGTGCCATTTTACGTTTCCACCATCAGTGCATGGCCTGTCCACCTGCTCCAACTCCTGCTCAACAAGACTTGGTACATTGAGATTTTTAAGTTTTAGACATTTTAGATTTTTAATTTTAATTTTTTAAGATTTTATTTATTTATTTGACAGAGAGACAGTAAGAGAGCGTGCAAGCCAGGGGAGGGGGCAGAGGCAGAGGGAGAAGCAGACTTCCCACAGAGTAGAGAGCCCAATGTGGGACTCTATCCCAGCACTTTGGGAAAGTCATCACGACCTGTGCTGAAGGCAGACACCCAACCAACTGATTCACCCAGGCATCCCTGGGATTTTTAATTTTTGCCACTGTCCCTTTAATTTGTTTGCATTTCTCTACTGATTACTCATGTTAAGCATATTATGTAATATGTAATTGTAAATAAAGCATATTATGTAATATGCAATATGTAAATAAATATGTAATATGTAATTGTAAATAAAGCATATTATGTAATATGTAATATGTAAATAAATATTTATATATTTATTTGCTATCGATATATCTTCTTGGATAAAGTGTCTATTCAAATCTTCTACTAGCCCTTTATTGGGTTGTTTGATTTCTTATTGTGAGCTTTACATGTTCTTAATATATTCTGGGTGACATCTTTTCTTACATATGTGATTTACAAATATTTTCTTGAAGTCTGTGAATTGTTTTCTTCACCCACGTAATGGTCCTTCTAAAATAATGGTTCTTAATTTTGATGAAGTCTGATATGTTCTTTCTTTCTTTTCAAGAACCATGATTTGGGCATTGTATCTAAGAAACCTGTGCCAAACCCAAGGTCACAAAGATTTTTGTCCTATGTTTTCCACTGGATATTTTTTAGTTTTAGGATTTATATTTAAGTTAATGATCCATTTTTGACTTAATTTTCATATATTATGTGAGGGATGAATTGAAGGTTTGTTTCTTGTTTGGCATATGAATATCCAATTTTTCCAGCATCATTTGTTGAAAAGATTAACTTTTCCCTATAGACCTATCTTTGTACCTTTGTTGAAATCAATTGGCTGCTTATGTGTGTGTCTATTTCTGGACTTTGTTCCAATGACCTATCTGTCTATCTTCACACAAATGGCACATTGTCTTGATTACTACAGCATTATAATAAGTTCTGGAACCCAATATTGTAAGTCCTCCAACTTTATTCTTTTTAGTTTGTTCAGCTATTCTAGTTCTTTGCATTTCTATATGAATTTTAGAATCAGCTTATGGACGGAAATGATACAATACTGTTCTGGTATTTTTATTGATTGTATTGAATCTATAGATTGCTTTGAGGGGGATTGACATTTTAATATTGAGTCTTGGGATCCAGGAACACAGAACATCTCTCTCTCGCTTTCTTTTTTTAAGACTGCATTCATTTCTCTCAATGATTTTCTAATAGTTTTTGTTGTATAGAGCTTGCACATTTTTTGTCACATTCATGCCCAGGTATTTCATATTTTAATGCTATTATAAATTATATGTTTTAAATTTTGATTTCTTTCTTTTTTTCTTTTAAAGAGAGAGAGAGAGCACACCAGCATGTCCACAAGGTGGATGGAGGGCAAAGAGAGGAAGAGAGAGAATACCAAGCAGGCTCCACACCTAGCTCAGAGCCCAGCATGGGCCTCTATCTCACGACTCTGAGATCACGACCTGAGCTGAAATCAAGAGTCTGCCGCTTAACTGACTGAGCCACTCAGGTGCCCCTAAAGTTCAAATTTCTGATAACTTTTTGCTAATGTATACAGAAACACAATTGACTTTTAAATATTCATCTTGTATCATGGAAGATTACTAAATTTATTTATTTATTTATTTATTTATTTATTTATTTTTAAATATTTTATTTATTTATTTGACAGAGATCACAAGTAGGCAGAGAGGCAGGCAGAGAGAGAGGAGGAAGCAGACTCCCTGCTGAGCAGAGAGCCTGATCCAGGGCTCGATCCCTGGACCCTGGGATCATGACCTGAGCGGAAGGCAGAGACTTTAACCCACTGAGCCACCCAGGTGCCCCACTAAATTTATTTTTTGACTCTAGTAAATTTTTTGTAGATTTCATTGGATTTTCTACATTGAGGATTATGAAGTCTATAACAAAAGCTAATTTTGTTTCCTCCTGTTTAATATAAATGTCTTTTACTTCTTTTACCTGCCTATTGGCTTGAACCTCTAGTGCAATGTTGTATATAAGGAATGAGAGCAGACACCCTTAGAAAGAAATACTCAGTAGCAGTCTTTTCATAAGTAGGATGTTAGAGGTAGGTTTTTCTTAAGCTATCCTTTATAAGATGGAGGAGTTTGATGAGATTTTCTATTCCAGCAACTGTTTTTCCTACATCTATTGAGATGTTTGTGTGTGTATGCATCTGTTAGTATGGTGAATTGCATTGATTTTCAAATATTAAACTAACCTTGCATTTCTGGGATAAACTTCTCTTAACTATAATGTATTACCATGTTTATATATTATTGGATTTGATTTACTAAATTTTTTGTTAGGAATTTTTGTGTCTTTTGAAATAGAGTGTTTTACTTTTCTTGCAATGCATTTTTCAGATCTGATTATCCAAATAATTCAGGCTCCGTTGAAAGAGTTAGAAAACGTTTTGCCTTTACTTTTCTTTTTTTTAAGATTTTATTTATTTGACACAGAGAGAGAGATCACAAATAGGCAGAGAGGCAGGCAGAGAGAGTTGGGGAAACAGGCTCCCCACTGAGCACAGAGCCCGTTGCAGGGCTGGATCCCAGGACCCTGAGATCATGACCTAAGTTGAAGACAAAGGCTTAACCCACTGAGCCATCCAGGCACCCCCGCTCTTTAATTTTCTTAAAAGAAGGTATATATAATCAGTATTATTTTCCTTAAATGTTTGGAAGAATTCATCATTGAAGACATCTTGTTCTGAAATTTTCTTTATGCAAGAGTTTTTAACTTAAATTTAAAATTATAAAATAGACAACAGGACATTTGTATTACATATTTATTTTTCAGTAAGTCTTTGCAGTTCACAACTTTCAAGGAAGTTATCCATTTTTTTTATAAGTTGTAGAATATATTGACATAAAGTTGTTCATTTGATTCCCTATCATCCACCAAGTATCTGTAAAAGCTGTATGATGTCACGTCTCTCATTCATGATATTGGTGAATCTCATATTCTTTTTCTTTTGCCTGATTAGTGGTTAGAGATTTATCAATTTTATGGATCTTCTCCAAGAGCCAGATTTTGGTTTCATTGATTTTCTCTGTTGTCTTTCTGTTTTCTATTTAATTGGTTTCTAGCCTGATTTTTACTATTTCCTTTCTTTAATTTTCTTTGGATTTCATTTGCTCTTTTCTTCTCTTACTGCTTTCTTAACATGGTAACAAGGTTATTTGAGAACTTTTTTCCTTACAACACAGGAGTTTTGTTCCATAAAATTCCCACTGAGTAATGCAACATTGAAAATATATTGATATCTTCTGTTTTAATTTTCATCATTTCACTCAAAATGCTTTAATTTCCACTTCAATTTTTCTTTGACCCACAGTTTATTTAGAACTGTCTTATTTAATTTTTTGATATTTGGGGATTTTGGTATACCTTTCTATTACTGACTTCATTTTTTTTTTTCAGGCAAAAAAGGTGCTTTTATTATAGCATGAGGACAGGACCTAGGGGCAGGAAGAGCCACATTGGGATTGTGAGGATTCCTTTAAGTCTTTAATGAAATACCAATGATAAGGCAACCATGAATTCCTTGAGGAATGCCATGTTCTGCAGATCACAAGGATTTGTCAGTGGGCTGCAAGTTGTAAGGAGAGGTAATTTTAGTCAAATAAGATACTTTGTATGACTTGAGTCCCTTTAACTTTATTAAGACTTGTTTATGGACCAAATATGATCTATCTTGTACACTTGGAAAGAACGAAAATTCTGTCATTGTTGAGTGGAATGTTCTATATATATTAGATAGGAAAAGTAGGTTGACAATGTTGCTGAAGTCTCCCATATCCTTACTGATTTTATGTCTAATTGTTCTATCACTTATTGAGACAGGAATATAAAAATCTCTGATGATCATTGTGAAAATGTCGATTATTTCTCTTTTTATTCTGCCAGATGCTGCTTGATAGATTTAATTTTTTTAAGTAAGTAATTGTTTTAAAAAAATTTTTAAGTAGGCTCCCTGCCCAGCATGGGGCTTGAACTCACAACCCTGAAATCAAAAAACGACCTGAGTTCAAGATACTTAACCAACTGAGCCACCCAGGCAAATTTTTAAACTCTTCTATTAGATGTATAAACACTTAAGATTGTTAGTTTTTCTTGATGAATTGACCCTTTTATCATTATGAAATAAGCTTCTTTATCAAAGGTTATGTAATTTTCTCTGAAATCTACTTTGATATTAATGCCCACCTGTTGGTGGTAAATTCTTTCAAATTTGTAGGTCTAAAACGTCTTTATTTTACTTTCATTTTTGAGAGAGATTATCTCTGGGTACAGAATTCTAGGTTAATGTTTCTTTTCTTTCATTATTTTAAAGATCTTGCTCCACTGTCTCCTGGTTCAAATTGTTTTTGATGATAAATATACTGTCATGCTTCTTGTTGTTGTTGTTGTTGTTTTTCCCCTCTGTGCATGATTTAACACAGCCCCCACAACTCTGGCCACATTTAAGATTTTATCTTTATCATTGGTTTTGAGCAATATGAGTATGATATGCCCTAGTGATTTTTATCCATATTTCTTCTTTGGGATTTTTTTTTTCTTTTTTAGCTTCATGTACCTGTGGGCTTATAGTTTTCATCAAATATTGAAGTTTTCAGTCATTATTTTCTCAAATACTTTTTCTACTCCCCCTTTTGAGAATTCCAATTACATGTATACTACTCTACTTAAAGCTGTTCATCTTCTTTTTAGTGCTTTACTTTAGATGGTTTAGATGGTTACTTCTGTTTCTTCAAGTTTAGTAATCTTTTATTCACTAAAGCCTAATCTTCCATTAATACCAGAAGAGTACAGTCAAATCTTATTATGCATGGATTCTATATTCACAAATTCACTAGTCACTAAAATTTATTTATAACTTCAAAATTAATTCTCTTTGCACTTTCATGGTCATTCTTGGACCAGAGCAGAATTGAAAAAAAGAAAAATTGGTTCCCAATGAATGCATATACTCACACAACGAGGGTGGAAAAATGCAAAACTCCGTGTTCCTGTTTTGGCTCCCATACTTTAAACAAGTATATTTTTTTTTCCAGTTCATTTAATGCCATACTTCTTATATTTTTTTACTATTTGTTGATGACACCAGCATTCAAGATACCCCCAAGAGTAATCCTGAAGTGCTGTCCAGTATTCCCAAGCCCAGAAACATTGTACTGTGCATTATAGAGAAAATATATGTGATAAATGAGCTTCATTCAAGCACAACATATGGTGAATTCATTTTGACTGATCAATGAAAGTTTATGATCAGAGACTCATGGGAACTCAATCCCATGTTTTCCCTGGGAGCTATTATTAATTATTTACTTGTGTTTATAACAACTCTATAGATCCTAAATCCCAAAATAATATGATTCAACTGTATTCATCTCAGACATAATTTCATCTACTTGAAGTTTCCATCTCTGAAGTTTGATTTGGGAAATTTTTATGTCTTTCATTTCTTTATTTAACATGTTCAGTCATCCTCCTAGCTTTCTGAACATAGATAATATACTTATAATAACAGCTTTCATATTTTTTTCTAATTCTATCATCTGTGTCATTTCTGAGTCAGTTACAATTGATTAATTTTTATCCACATATGGGTTGCATTTTCCTGCTTCTTTGCATATCTGGAACATTTTTATTAGATGTAAGACTGTGAATTTTACCTTTTCAGGTGGTTCATCTATTTATGTCCCCCTAGATATAGATATTTATGTCCCCCCTTGAGGTCTGTTCTGAGATAGAGTTAAGTTACAAATGTATCAGCCAGGTTGATCCTTCCAAGTCTTGCTTTAAAGATTTGCATAACATAGCTTAAAAGCAAGACTTGAAAGCATTAAACTACTTCCAAGTAACTTAATATACTCAGAATACTCACAATAATAATATTTTTCATCAAGTCCTCAGTGTCCATGTACTTAAAGTTCTGAGTTAAATATTGTGAGGAACACAATAATTTCTGCTTTCTATGGCTTTAGATGAAAGATTCATTTTTGCAACATCACTATATAAACTTAGATTATTGAAAGTTGAACATTAAACTAGCCTAATCCTTTGTTTTGCAAATAAGGAAAGTGACTCATAAAAGTTAAATGACACTCCCAAGGTACCGTAGCTGGTTATTGGCAGGGCTGAGAAAGAATTCTGGGACTAATCTCCAGTGCTATTTTTTCCTTCTACATAATCACTCTTTTCACTCTAATTTTGTCGTGTTATATTATTAGTAGGCTGTATGTACATCTATCTGGGTAAAATGCCAAGTATATTATGTCAGGGTCCCAACATGAAGCAGACAGAACTAAAAGTTTACAGAATTTTATTAAAGAGAGTCTAGTAAAGTGAGCATTCTCAGAGATGTACACAAGGTCAAGAAAACTGATAGAATGTGGTGACTACAGATGCAGGAATCTCATAGCACTTCTAGGGCTATGGGGCTACAACAGCAGTACAGACCTCTACAGCTATAGCCATAGAAGAAAAGCCCACCAACAACATCTGGGATGTAGAGTAACAGTGCCACTTCATCCAGGAGAAAGCAGGAGAATGAACATCCACCCTCTCTCTCCTCCCAATCTCTAACTTTCCACTGGGTCTTCTCACTGGCCAAATCCAACAGAAACCATATAGAGGCAAGCCTCCTGGGGCAGAAAGAGAAGAAAATTAGTAAGTCTGAAGGAGAAAGGAGAAGAAATATTATACCAAATTTCCTTTTACATAAGCATGTAAAAAAAAAATATGTGGTCACAGAAATGTCAAGGAGATTGAAAATGTCAATCAATCATTTGAGGACAGTCAAAACCATTTTGGAAACCATCACTACTTCTAATGTTTTCATAAGCCCTTTGCCTTAATTGTTCTTTTTCATTTTTTTATTACTAAAGAAATGTCTATGTTAGTAATTTTTCATTAAGAAGATACAGCTAATGAAGTACAATGACAGCAGGATTCAATAGGTATTTGTATTCCCAGGAGACCTAACATTTTTTCACATTCACCAGGAAGATCTTTTAATTTATTAAAAGAATGTCTTTCTTGATATGATTAAAAATCAATTCAAAGTGTCATCATTGAGCATTCAGAACAATTTACCAAGGTTTTGTCATTCAGATTTTAAAATGTCATGGTCCTACTTGTGTGAAATCTCAGACTGAGGAAAGAAAAACTGCACAAAGGCATAATAAACCTATATACTGTCGTCCAGATCCTAGTGAACTCACACATTATACCTCATAAGCTAATTGTTTTATTTCACATTTCACTTGATATTCTCTGATCAAAAACAACTTGTACCATCAAGAAGGTTGTAGGTTGGAACAATTTACTTCTCTTACCTGTTCTCAGAAATGCTTAAAACTTAATATTGATCCAGGGCATATACCTGGCTCAGTTGGTAGAGCATGCAACTCTTGATCTTAGGGTCAGAATTCATGCCCCATGTTGAGCATAGAGCCTACTTAAAAAAAAAAAAAATCTGGAAAACTTGATGTCAAACCTTTATAGTTTCAGATTGCAGAGTAATACACTCAGGTTTTTCAAAATTAAATTGTTGCAGAATTATCACACAAACATGTCCCAGGTTAATTGCTTATCCCTTAGAGGCTTTTTAAATGGCTATATCATGGTGAATTATGCTGGCAAAAGAAAGATGGTTCATTTATAAAGTTCATATAAATGATGCATTGGGAAAGGGCTTTTTGTTCTGGTTGATAAAAGTTAATCAAATGCAAGATGGCATAGAGCAATTCAGCATAAATCTTCCACAGAGCACCGCTTACATCTCCCAATTCCCAGGTAGGGAGAACATTTATCTGATGCTTTTCTAAACTGTCCCAATAAATCTTTGATTAGGAGAATCCTAACAAAGTAGGCACAAATGACTTGTTTTCCAGAACTCTTCTAGTAAATATATTATAAATGGCATTTGAACTCTTTAATAGCCTGAAAACGGAGACATTTAAAACCTAAGTGAGAATCACAAATGAGTCAAAGCTGGGAAGGACTTCCTCAAATGCAGTTTTCTCTTCATACCAGAGAACCTGCCACACAGCCAAGGGAAAGAAACATAGCAAGTTCAGGTTTCACAATGCTCTCAAACTACTAGATTTCAGTTGCTTTAAGACCTAGGTTGGATAACAGATGTTTTAGTGGTAGGGCCTATAAGATCAGTGACAAAAATTCTATTACTATTAATTTCAGGTACTGTCTGAAGTCTGAGACAAAGCACTAATTTCAAATATAACTTTCTCCTCCTCAATTGATAACCCTCAAAAGGAAACTGAAGCTTTCTTAACTAAGTGGGAGCCAATGGCTGGTACTTGAGGACAGTCATGTCTACCTCTGCACACCAGTTCGTGCCTAGGACAAGCAGGCTGTCACCATACTTTCGTGCCTGACCACATGATGTCAAATTATTCCTGTTTTATAAGTTGTCCAGTGGGTATTTTGACATAATATGTGCCCTTTCACATGGGACCATATGAATTGAAATAGGTGCATGATGTCAAAAGATATTTTGATATCTACTTCTTGGCATTTTGGTTTTTTTTGGACTAGAAACCTATAGGACTGTTGCTTGTCACAATGCCTAGCAATGAAGACCTGTGTGTCCACTTCCTTTTGTGTTCCTTCATGATTCCAATGCTGGGTCCAAATATTCCAAGTGTGTTTTATTATTATTATTATTATAGTAGCTACCACTTATCAGAGGTTTTCTGTGTGCTTAGGATATATTTCTCATCTATTATATTGAACCCATACAACAAGTCCTTGGAGTGGGTCATGCTATTGGTGAGTAAACCAAGATTTAGAGGACTTAAGGAACCTAACAGAGTTTACATTATCTGTAAATGACCTGTACGGAATCTGAACTCAGTTTTGTCTAACTTTGAAACACATGTTCTTTCCATTGCTTATTTCTTATTAAACTGATAAAGGTACTAGGTGTTAAGATTTCTGATTCCAGATGTAACAAAGCGCAGTAATATAAACATTCTCACTTACAAGACTGAAATTTAAAGAAATCAACCAAATGCCTATTTTAAAAACCTGAAAATTTCAGATACGTTGTAATATTCCCTTAGATTTACTTTTTTCCCTTAGGTCTGATGGAAATAGACTATGTCCAAATATAATTCTTAATCTGTGGATTCAAACAAGGTGGTCCCAATATGCAACTCTGGATGGCACAAAGATGTTCTTACCTGGAGCATGATCTCACCGAACCATTACAATTGTTTGTTATTTGTTTAAAGTGTAAGGAAAAATTAACAAGACATTAAATCTTCTTAGCAACTATACTTCATTTAAAGCCCCTTTCTTTGCATGTAATTTATTTAATTAAAAAAATAGTGCTTGCATTTTGAGGACTAACTACAAAGGAAAAGAGCTAACAGGTCATGATAAATAAAATAAAAACACCCCTATGTTTGTATTGTAGAGTTTGACTGCAGAATAAGAAAAAGAAAAAAAAAAACAAATAACATTACTTACTGACAGTATTTACAGAGGTTCTATATATCTTTAAAAAGCAGAGTAACAATTCTCTACTTTTCTCTCTCCCATTGCATTTCATTAAAATGTGATCTTTTCTAAATTGACTGAGTCACTTGGCTCTGCTCTGTATATTTCAGGCTCCATGCATAAATTCTTGACCAGATTTCCATTTGGGGAGGAGTAACCATTTTGCAATCTAATTTCCTTCCAGCAGAATGCCTCTGGTCCTTTGTCAATATTCAGGCTGAAAAAAAATGAGATCTCCAAGGGTCTAGCACTGTCCATACAGATGAACTCTCGGGTTAATCTTCTTGATTACTTTCTCTCCCCCACCTTCACCCCCTCCACCAGGAGACTTTGCATATGGACAATTTCTCCTGAGAGGGATAAAGATTACATACTATCATCCCCAGTGAGTCCAGCTTTTGCCACACATGGCTAATGCCAAATTTCATCAGACAAATTCAAATCTCTTAGCCAGAATTATAGTCCAAGGGATTTTTCTGTTGGACAAGAATCTGGGCTAGTGATTTCAGATTTCAATCTCATTGCTTTCAGGTGCCATGACTATTAGTGTTGGAAAACTTATAGAGATAATTTAGGTCACTGCCCTCATTTTTCAAGCAATGACACTGAAATCCAGACAGGTGAAATTTAAATGTCATAAATGATTTAGGGATAAAACCTGGACTACAGGGGCGCCTGGGTGGCTCAGTGGGTTAAGCCACTGCCTTCGGCTCAGGTCATGATCTCAAGGTCCTGGGATCAAGCCCCACATTGGGCTCTTTGCTCAGAGGAGAGCCTGCCTCCCTGTCTCTCTCTGCTGGGCTCTCTGCCTACTTGTGATCTCTGTCTGTCAAATAAATAAATAAAATCTTAAAAAAACAAAAACAAAAACAAACAAACCTGGACCACAGTCCTGATAATACGTGTCCAACCATTTCTCTACATAATAGTCCTGCCTCATACACATGACTCTTCTCGTTAAAAACAAACAAAAAAGAAAACTATATTCACTTTTAATCCACTGAGATGAGTGAACTGAACAATTACTCTTATATTTCATCTATACTAAAATACATTTTTCCACTTTTCAATATCTCTAAACTAGTGAGAAGTCTCACAGGCACTGGTATCTCAAAGGGGCTATTAGCTTGGTGTCAGTAAAGATGTAAGTGTTCTTACCCATTCATACATACACTTGGCTGATATTCTTTCTTTTTTTTTAAAAGATTTTATTTATTTATTTGACAGACAGAGATCACAAGTAGGCAGAGAGGCAGGCAGAGAGAGAGGGGGGAAGCAGGCTCCCCGCTGAGCAGAGAGCCCGATGTGGAGCTCGATTCCAGGACCCTGGGATCATGACCTGAGCCGAAGGCAGAGGCCTTAACCCACTGAGCCACCCAGGCGCCCCTTGGCTGATATTCTAAGAGCATAACTGTACAACCACAACCTTGTGACCCTTGACTGAACTTTTGAGGAATCAATACAATACTTAGTTGTTGAGTTTTATTGACTTTCTCTGATAATATCAAGAAATATACAACATCAAAACTTGAAAGATGGGTATGTGCAGCTTGGATGAAAATCCCCCAAAAGACAGTGAAGTACACTTGAAAGAATCACTGCATCAACATCGCTCTTAGCAGCATGGACAACCACACTGTGGGAAACCACAGGCCTCAACAGACGAGCTAAGGTATGATTCAATACAGTCAGAATCTGCAAAGCCTTAGGAGGAGCTTAACTAATATATTCAGCATATATATTCCACTTTATACATGGATAAAGTGCTGTATAACCGGAATCTTCTAAAAGAAATTTAAAAATTATTTTCAGTAAATTTAAAATAGAAATATAAATCACAGTTCACTTTTTCAGTGTTTTATTTTTTATTTTTTTTACTGTTAAATAGAATAAGGATGTATCTTATAACTAATGGCAATTTGGATTTCATAAAAATAATGTGTATATTTACTTTATAAGAAAGATTTATTTATTTATGTAAGAGAGAGAGAGAGAGAGAGCACCAGGGGTGGGGGGGGAGGAGGGCAATGATGTAATAAAAATAATGCCTATAGGGGGGCGCCTGGTTGGCTCAGTGGGTTAAGCCTCTGCCTTCGGCTCAGATCATGACCTCAGGGTCCTGGGATTGAGCCCCGCATGGGAGCCTGCTTCCCCCCTCTCTCTCTGCCTGCCTCTCTACTTGTGATCTCTCTCTCTCTCTCTTTCTGTCAAATAAAGAAATAAAATATTTTAAAAAATAATGCCTATAGGAAAATCATATCACAGCACGGAGTTGGGGCATAGTGAAGGAAGGGGCAAACTGGAGTCTGGAAGATTGAAAAGAAGGTAGTTGAGTACGCGACTGGGGCACAGGCAGCAGCAATAGAGGAGAAAGAAGAAGATACATGATGATTCCCATGTATACATTCTGGGTGACTAAAAAAAACTTAGCATCACTGATAAAGAAATGAGAGAAGTAAGGCAGGTTGCTGAGAAATTAGAGAGACTATTTACTAAAATGGGAAAGCCTCATGAGTAGGAGTTTCAAAAGTCTCTGAAAAAAATCCTTCAATCTCTAGATAAGTAACTTTTTTTTTTTTTTTGAGAGACAGAGAAAGAGAGCACCAGCATGGAGAGACAGGGGAAGAGGGTAAGGGAGAGAGATAATCCATGTTGGGCATGGAGCCTGATGTGGGGCTCCATCTCATGACCCTGAGATCGTGACCTGAGCTGAAATCAGGAGTCAGACACTTAACCGATTGAGCCACTACAGGTGTCCCTCTAGATAATTAATTCTTATAACAAAAAGCAGTATTATATTTTATAAAAGAAACCAACAAGCTCAGGATGGCCAGAGGAAATGTTGGTGATTAGCCTAAACAGAATAACCATTTCGTAAATGTTAAAGAAATGAGAAATAAAAATGTAAAGCACTGGTTCACTCTATCTGCTCTACTTTATGCCAAAGGCTTGACTCTATATCTGTTATTCTTTCAATGGAATATACTGTGATCTCATCTCATGTTAAGTGTGAATTTAGTATTCTCTTAAGTAATGACAAGTTGAAGTTCATCTCAACATAGGGCAGGCAGGAGTCTGGTCCGATCAAGTGCCCTGCCAGAGATCTGGAATGGGACCACCCCATGATGGCGGACAGGTACTGGGGCCTGAGAGAGAGGTAAGAAAAGGAGATGCAGCTGCACCACTGGCAGGAAGCCCAGCCTTACAGCCCAGTAGATGGCAGGAAAGACGAAGAGCAGGCAGGTAGTGCCAGTCAATGTTAAGCCCGAAAAGTGTCCCATCAGCAGGTCAGGAACAAAGGGAATTCCCCCAGGCAAGCAGGAGGCCTCAGAAAGGCTGCCAGCAGATGGAAGGTGCTCGAATTCCTTGGTGGAGAATGCACTACCTAGATGAGCCATAGTAAAAGTACAGCCTGACTCAAATGACAGGTTTCAGGTAAACTCAGGCACACAGAGAGAAATAAGGATCCAGCTTCAAGAACAGGAACAAAACAGAAATACCAGACTTCTGGAATAAGATGGCTACAAATACTGCAATACAAGGCATCGGATCTCTGCATAAAACAGAAACATTATACTGTTTTCAAGGAACCTATCATGTAATAGAAACTCCTACCTAATGGGATCAAGCTGTTTAATCTTCCCAAACCTCCGTTGCCTTGCCTATAACATGGGGACAGTTATATTTCCTACTGACAGTTCTAAGATATATTGTTCAGTGAAAAAGAAAATCACAAAATTATATTTATTCTATGATTCTATTTATATTAAAAATCTGCATCCAAGCTTTTTTGTGAACATATGTACGCACACATACACACAGTCACACGCACACCGGATCTGGAAGGAAACACATTCCAGTACTGTTAATGGTAACCATGGAGAAGAGAATGGGAGGGGTACCTTCAGTTTTATTATAAACAGTTCTGTTTCTTTAAATATTTTGCAATATGCATACATTAGTATATGACTTTTCAAAGAAAACACAGCTTAAAATATCTAGCTCAAAGGAGTCTCATGAGGTTTCAACAAAATTGTGTATGTTCCTGAGGGGTGAAACCCAGGGATAGTCACAGAGGTACATCTCCACAAATGACAGTGCTGTTGCCATTGTCACTGTTGCTGCTGTCATTAGAGGGGCAAGTGGAAGAGGTCCACAAAATCTTTAAGAACACAGCAAAAGGAAAGTGAAGGCAGAAGCAAAGTTAGGAGCATAAACAAGCTATAGGAGCATAAACAAGTCCTCACGGAGAGGACTGTGAAGTGACTGACGTGTGGTAAGCAGGACAGAGTCCACCTGGGCAAGTTCCATGGCAATGAAGCTGATGGAGCAGAATCCCGAGGGCAGGAAGAGGTGAGGTTTGCCAGCACCATGCGGCATGAAAATTATCAAAGTGGGTTGGAGGAGCTGAAGATCTCAGGCTGCCAACACATGGAAGTCCACTTTCACTTTCAGATCCTGTCAGAGCCTTTCTCTCTGAGATGAAAAAATTCCAGCAGGCACTGAGAAGGTTGGATAGAGGCCTTCCATGTGGCAGGTATAAGGAAGAGAGAAAAATGTGGGTGGATTTATAGAGGTTGCCATCTTTCCCCAGGTGCTCTGAGAAGAACTGGGCCAGCGTTGCAGGAGGATAGCCAACAGGAGAGGAGAGGAGAGCCCCAGCTGCTATAGCACCTTGTACAAGAGATCCAGTCACTGGGGCTTTGTTTATGTGAAGTCGAAATACTTCATCCAAGTCCACCACACTACCATTTCCTTCTTGGGGGTGGTAGCAATCTGGGACCATGCTGCCTCCAACCACCTGCCCAGCAGGAAGCTTCATGTGTCCACTAGTGGGCTTCATTGTCAATTCTTTCTGCTTTCTCAGAGCAGCTCTATTGGGCAAGCCTATTGTGGTGTTGTGGACCACCTGTTAGTCCCCCACAAATTCACGTGTTGAATCCCCAAACCCCAATGGGAAGGTAATAGGAGATTTGGGCTCTGGGAGGTAATCAAGTTATGTATTAGTCAGAGTTTTCTAAAGAAACAGCATAGAAATATTAAAAAGAGAGAGAGAGAGATGGAAAGAGAGAGAGGGCACCTGGATGGCTCAGTGGGTTAAATCCTCTGTCTTCAGCTCAGGTCATGATCCCAGGGTCCTGAGATAGAGACCCACATCGGGCTCTCTGCTCAGTGGGGAGCTTGCTTCCCTTCCTCTCTCTCTCTCTGCTTGCCTCTCTGCCTACTTATGATCTCTGTCTGTCAAATAAATAAAATATTTAAAAAGAAGAGAGAGAGAGAGATTTATTATAGGAAATGGCTCACATGATTGTGGAAACCAAGTCCATAATCTGCTGTCTGGAATTTAGTCTCAGTTCAAAGGCCTAAGAACCAGGAGCATCAATGTCTGAGGGCAGAAGATGGACATCTTGGTTTAGGCAGAGAGTGAATTTGCCCTTTCTTTGCCTGTTTGCTCTCTTGAGGCCCTCAAGAGATCTGATGACATTCACTGGCATTGGTGAGACTACTCTTCTTTACTCAGTCTATCAATTGAAATGCTGGTCTCTTCCAGAAACATCCTCACAGTCACACTGAGAAATAATGTTTTACCAGCTATCTGGAGCATCACTTAACCCAATTGGGCTGACACATCATAGGTCACTAGGGTGGAGCCCTCCTGTTGAGATCAGTGCTCTTAGAATAAGAGCCATCAGAGCACTTCCTTTCTCTTAGCCATGTGAGGACAGAGCAAGAGACAGTCATCTGCAAACCAGGATGTGGGTTCTCACCAGACACGGAATCTGCTTGCAACTTGATCTTTAACTTCTCAGAACTGTACAAAATGGCTTTTTGTTGTTTAATCCACCTACTCCCTGGTAATCTGTTATTGTAGCCCCAGAATTCTAGGATGTGGGGAGTATGGGTTTCTGTTCCTGATCATCCACAAGGGTCTCTGAGTTTGTACTACTATCCTCAGGACCCTTAACCAAGCTTTTGTGACTTACCACCTATGACACCAGCACAATTGCTAGTGAACTGGTAGTCAAGGCTCCCTAGTTCTCCTAAGCCAGAAAAGCTGGTCCTCTTCTTGGTCATCAGAGTGCCCTACTGAAAAATTAGCTCATACAGCTTTTTATTCACACTTTCTTCCTTGAATCACAGGCTATTCCATGGCTTTCTTTCCCCCAGACTCTCCCATCTTACCCTCATGACTTCTCGCTCTGCAGTTTCCAGGTCACTGGAAGCTTCTCCCTGTGTCAGCATACTGAGCTTCTCATGCAATGTGCATCTCAGGGGTGCCCATTCATCCAAAGGATCCACATGGGGTCATTCACTGGCTGGTGGTAGTTGCATTACTCAGCACACTGAGCTCCTCTTGGATAAAAGCAGAATAGTCATTGAGAACCCCTCTCAGCACACTGCCCAGCACTCTTTTTTATTTATTTATTTTTTTTGACAGACAGAGATCACAAGTAGGCAGAGAAGCAGGCAGAGAGATAGGAGGAAGCAGGCTCCCCGCTGAGCAGAGAGGCTGATGCAGTGCTCGATCCCAGGACCCTGGGATCATGACCTGAGCCGAAGGCAGAGGCTTCAACCCACTGAGCCACCCAGGCACCCCTGCCCAGCACTCTTTGAAGATAGGCTTTGACTTCTTCTACCTCACTATACCAATGCACATCAAGCCCTCATGCAGATGATCAGAAAGGTGGAAAAATTCCTGTGGGAGCAGGGATTTTGAAGTCCCAATCTTAAGTCATATAAACCAAGACTGAGCACACTCTGTGAGGCAGGAAACAATCAATATGAGGATACACAGCTGAGGCCAGCCAGATAGGCCACAGAATAATAACATGGGAAGGAAGCAAGTATGCACCAAGCAGTGACTTGCAGAGAAGCTTAGGGCATGAGAATGGGACCTGAGGGGCAGGGCTTAGGTGAGAAGGAAGGTGATTTGGGCTTCTGTACTATTACATCCTAATTAAGGGAAGTTAGTTGGCTTTCTCAAGCCTGACACTGAGGAATACTGGACCCTGTAGTGCTTTGTTTGGACTGCCATAACAAAATGCCACAAGTGACTGAAACAATAGAAATTTACCTTCTCATAGTTCTGGAGGCTGGAAGTCCAAAATCAAGATGCCAGCAACATGGGTTTCTGTGTGTGTGTGTGTGTGTGTGTGTGTGTGTGTGTGTGTGTGTGTGTAAACCTTGTATTCTTCATGGTTCAAGCCTGTTTTGAGAAGGTGTAACATCTTTATTTATGCTTTGGATTAGCCTTTGTGCTGTATTAAAAGAGGGAGGTATGAACTTGTTACTTTACCAAAGTTCAATGAAGCAGATTCAAGTCAAAAGTTAAATCATAGGTATTTTCCACCACACCAAAAACTGACTTCCAGTACTGGGCACTGGAGGCAGAACTCCAACAGGAAACTGCCTCAGGTCAGGAAGAGGGCAGAGTCTACCTGGAGGACAAAGGGCCTGGAAGTTTCCACAGCCTGATTTTACCCATTTGCTAAGGGCCCCTAGAAAACAGGGTTGATGAATTACAGTATTGCACAGGTCTCCTACTTGTGTATTCCTAACCATTTCACACAGTAAATTACTATCCTGAATATGGAGTATGCAGTTTGGGGTCAGACAAGCAAATTCTAGATTAGTCAGGGATTCAGATGACTCCCATCTGAAGAATCTAAGATCTCAATCTCCATCTGGAACATTCCTTGTGATCCCTACAGAACAAGAGCCCAGATCCATGATTTAGAGGGATAAAACAAAACAAAAAGCCCATAGAAAGAACCCATGGCATAAAGGGAAACGACTGCAGACCATAGGTAAGCATGTTGCCAAGGGCTGAGTCAACATCCTCAATGAGAAGGTCCTATCCCTCTCTCCACTAGTAAGCAGTGGGAGTACTGGAGGCTGGAGTCCCAGCCCACATCTTCCCCTCTCAAGGTTGGGGAATGTTTCAGTCTTGGTTAGGAGCCCTACTGTTGCATGTTGTAAGTATCCAGGAGATCTAAATAATAAATAACACTTCATGGTTTTGAAGATAGATGGAACGTGCTTCCTGGTTTGCAGTATGGAGAAAAGGACACGCATCCCTGGGTGCCAGAAACTGCTGTCATCCAGCACAGTGCTATGGCATGCAACATCAGCTCAGAAAGCACCTCCCTCTCCCTTGCACAGGCAGACAGGTAATGGTAGCACAACGGTTGATTAAGTGTGCCTTAGTATAAGTGTTAGGGCTTGCCTGTTTTGCTTGTAATGTTAAAGCCCAGACATTCTCCCAATTCTTCTTGAGCAATGACACCAGGAAAGTGACAGCTAAGTGGATGTCATATGCAAGCTCATCATCTGTCATCTCCACGAGGCCAGCAACCGCTGCCAGACACAGCACCTTCCTCATCTGGAATCTTATCGTGGACTTCACATCATCCACTTCAGCCATCATGTTCTCATTGTGGGTCATCAAGGAAGGGAAGTTGCCAGCCTTATTCAGTCCCAGGCCTGGATTCATGGGATCTGCTTAACCAGAGATTCCAAAGCCAAAAAAGGCATCATACTTCTCAACCAACTTCTTGACTAATTTTTCATTCTTGTTGAGTTTTTTTAACACCTCAGTGTCCATGTAGGCAATATCCACAGCCTTGGCCTCATCACAGTGCTGCTGGTCTCCCAAAACACATATGGAGAACTTGGGGTGGGGATGCACTTACGTCTAATGATGTCCAAGAAACATTTGTCCTTCTGAGTGTCCTAGTTCTTCAAGCTGATCTACAGCTCCACTGTCTTCAAAACCTTCTGGCTTTTGCACTGGTTGCTGTATAGGACTTCCCACATTGCCTTGTATACCATGTCATAGGAGACTTTCCTGCTCATGGTGCCACATGACATAACGATGGAAAAGAAAACAACATAAGTTTCATTCTGAGACCTCTTCTCTTGGATCATTCAAAACCATCATTTAGCTGCATACTCTCATGCCCTTTCCTTGGTGTGTACACAGAGAGAGGGAACGAGGGAGCAAACACAGGTGTCTTTTCTTATAAAGGCACTAATCCTGTTGGATCAGGGCATAACCTTGTAACCCCATTTAACCTTTATTAGTTCCTTAAATGCACCATCTCCAAATACAGCCACAGTGGACTTTTGGACTTCAAGGTGTGAATTTGGGGAGGATCCCGGGGTACACAAACATTCAGTTCCTAATAGGCCCCTAAATAGGGTGGGCTTTCCCAAGAACTTATTAGTAATATTTGAGAATGCCTACAGGAAATTTAGAACCATAATTTGATTATTAGCATAATATATATTATTTGCTTTAATACTACAAGAATAAGGCTTTCCACAGAATATCAGGGAAGAGAAGACAGACCATTCACATGGGGCCACTTTCCTAAGAAAAGGAATTAGTGTGAGAGGGACTGGATAATGCTTCTTTTAGAACAGAAGTCAGAAAAGGAATCAAGTGTTGGAAGGGTGAAGTTTGGCGGGGGGGGAATGGAGAGGTGTCACCAGAGAACTGGGAGAAGTATGTGCAATGTGTGATGTTCTACTCACCAGCTCTTTCTTTATAAGATCACAAATCTATCTGGATTTCTTATGAAACACAAAGAAGGGGCCAAGCCAGCAATTATTTACAACCAGGAAAGTACCACCCTTATAGAAGGTAGGGAGTAATGTGAGGCTGGCAGTGTTTTAGATTGTCATGACAACCACAAAGCACCATTTAAAAAGGTTTAATGTCCACAGTGCAAGGGATGGTCCCATGGATTTCAGAACAGTGTTTTCCAAATTTCAATCAGTTTAGCCTAAATTATCTTGTCTCTGAGGAGTACCTGAGCCCCTGGGCCACCGTTATTTGTCTATTCATTGACTCATACATACATTCATTAAATTCCTACTAAGTATAGAAAAGCTGGGATAAACCAACATGAGTAATACATGGAGCTTGCTTTCAGGGAACTCATACTCTAAACGCACAATTAAATATGATGTTCTATGATATGCTCTGTAGTAGTTGTATAAATAAAGCAATAAGACAATGATTAATTCAAACTGCGTAAGAATAGAGCGGAGTGCATCAGAGAAAATACATTCAAGCCAGGCTAGAAAGGATGATTCGAATACCAGCAAGTTGTCATTGCAGAAGTGAGGGAGAAGGCAATTTGGTTGGAAGGAGCAAGGAGCACAAAGATATGGAGGCATGAAAGGATGGATATGGTGTGTGTCATGTAGCAGAAGATATGAAGTATAATTTTGGTAGGTGAGACAAGAAAGACAGGTGGTGATGGGATTGTGAAAAATCCTTGTAAGTCATTCTAAGAAGCTGGATTTCAATCTGTAGGAAATGGAGACCTATCAAAGAATCCAATCCAGATAAATGCCATAATTATTTGTGACTTTAAAAACATCTCACAGCAAGGAAGGGGATAAAAGGAGGAAGACTATTTGAGTGCACTGCATAGTGCAGAGGAGAAAAGATAGAGCATGGGAAAGGAGAAAGTAGAATCCAGAAGAATAGAGATAGGTATTTCAGAGCTGGAGCCGACATACTCCATGTACTGTGGGGAAGTTAATTAAAAACAGTTGCGGGGGGAGGTTACCAGGTTTCTGTGACACCAGTTAAAAGTAAAATTTAGCGATATAACTCTTTCCAGTATTGGCATTTTATGGACTTATAGAAGACCAAATGAGGAAAAAAAAAACAGAAAGCAATTTATTGTAACAAAAGCTACATGAACTTGTGTTAATTATGGATAAATATTTACTTCATCAGCTATGAGCTTACCCTTCTAACATTTCCCTGAAGAACCGGCTGGGTAAAATCTACTGTGTTCCCAACATGCCATTGGGCTTTAGAGATAAATTCTCTCTCAAGGTAAGGAGATTTCAACATACAGTGATACCTCTGAAATTTCTTTCTCTATACCAATTTGGTCTCACACTTACTTGTTATTATTTTTCCTATAATCGGGACATGGCCCATCTGTTCAATAATGTGTTAGCCTGAACAAATGTGGATGGGATGGATGATAAAGCAAAAAGCCAGCAATATGATATTGCTGCTGTTTTAATCTTTACAAAGCTTAAACATGAGGGTCTAAGTGTGTCCAGTAAGCTTAACTCACAGAATGGACTATAAGTCTTTTCCCAGACAGGAAGTCACTTTGCTTTTCCTCATTTCAATGCACCACCATTCACTTGAAGATTTGGAAAAGGTCATTGAACAGGGTTCTAGTATTGGCTCTGTGTACACTAACTTCCAAGAAGGCTGGCCAGATTCTCAAAATCTATTCAGCTTATTAGAGATGCTGCCCTTTGGGGTCAGCTAATTCAGCATGTCCCATTGAGGCAAAGGATTTCCATACATGTTGGATTATGGCTTCTGGCAATAGAAAGCCTTATCCTGGGGCGCCTGGGTGACTCGGTGTGTTAAAGCCTCTGCCTTCAGCTCAGGTCATGATCCCAGGGTCCTGGGATCGAGCCCTGCATCAGGCTCTCTGCTTCTTGGGGAGTCTGCTTCCTCCTCTCTCTGCCTGCCTCTCTGCCTACTTGTGATCTCTGTCTGTCAAATAAATAAACAAAATCTTTTAAATAAAAAAAAAAAGAAAGTCTTATCCTCTCTGTTTCTGTTTTGATTCCCTGTTGTTTCTGAACTTTCAGAAAGAAAGTACGTATCAAACATACTTGGTTTTTATTACACCATTTCTGTGTAATCATACTCTATCAATTGTTTAAATGCAATGCTCATGTTATTAAAGAAGAAAATAAATACAAATCAATTGTGGTTGTATAGTTACACTTAGAGTCTGAACTGATAACACAGAAGAGGTTCAACCTCAATACTTTTCAGTTAGGCAAAAGGCAAGGTAATTCTATTAATGTTTTATTGTGTAATTCTAGAATTTCACAACTAGGATTTTACTTCCTTTGGTCCAGGAATGTTTCTTACCTATCCAAATATTTCACACATGCCATTAAACACATGCTAGTGTCCTTATATACTTACCTAGTCCACAGTTCCAAATGGCAAGCCATGATTTACAATGGCTAGACTTATTGAGAATTTATTGTGTGCTAGTTATAGCGTTAAGTGCTTCAACTGTATTAACTCATGTAATCTTGGGGAACCTGGGTGGCTCAGTGGGTTAAGCCTCTGCCTTCAGCTCAGGTCATGGTCTCAGGGACCTGGGATCAAGCCCCGGGATCAAGCCCCGCATCAGGCTCTCTGCTCAGCAGAGAGCCTGCTTCCCTGTCTCCCTCTGTGGTCTCTCTCTCTGTCAAATAAATAAATAAAATCTTAAAAAAAATAAAAAAACAACAAAGCTCATGTAATCTTCACAGGGTCTTGCAAGAGTGCTACTATCCTCACTCTTCCTATTGTTCCAATAAGCTACAGGTGCAAGGTAAGTTTTCCAAAGTAACAAAGCTTGTAGGTAGGAGAACTGGGGTTCTTATTCCAGAGTCTGTGCTCTCAACCACCAAGTAATAACTTTTGTTGTTTAAAACATGTACACACATGGGAAAAATTCATGAAGAATCATATTAGCCTTTTCCAGTGATGGGACTTCACATAGTTTTAATTGTATTTTTATTTTTATTTTGAGATAAATCTAAATTTACAGAAATGCTGCAGGAAGACTAACACTATGTAGACTTCCTGTATAGTCTTTGCCATGCTTCCCCTAATGTTGATATCCTACATGATCAGAGTATAATTTTTGAAACCAGGAAATTAATACTGGTACATACTATAAGATAAAGTACAGACCTTATTCAAATTTCAACAATTTTTCCACCAATGTCCTTTTTCTGTTCCAGGATCAAAACGAGGATCCCACATGGAATTTAATAGTCATGTTTTCATAGTTTTCTCTAATCTGTGACAGTTCCCCAGTCTTTTCTTTCCTGAACTTGACACTTTTGAAGACTGCTGGTCAATGGTTTAGGAGATTGTTCGTCAATTTGGGTTTAACGAATATCTTCTCAGAATTAAATTGAAGTTACACATTTTTGGCAAGGTTATCACAAATTGGTATCCTCTGCATCATAACATAGCATACCTGATGTTGATAGATCTTAATTATGATGATATTAACATTACTCATTTTAATTTAGTGTTTGCTAAGTTTCTCCCTGTTTTCCCTTTGTATTTAATAAATACATTGTGTAAGACCTTTTAAGATTATGCATATGCCTGTTTCTCCTAAAACTTTTACCTCCTAATTTAGCAACAATCCATGGACTGTGTCTACAATTATTACGGGGGGGGGGCGGTGTTTACCTAATAAAGCTTGTATTTCCTTTGCATCTTCTACATTGATGAATCAGAATTCGTCTGTAAGAAAGAGTTACTTCTCTTCTCCCCCATTTTCCTATTTGTCTGATTGACCTATTTATATTTATATGGGTTGTAGATAATTCATCTTAGTCTATCCATTATAATTCAATACTGTCATCTATTTTTTTCCAGGTTTGGTCACCGGTAGCTCCTTTAGTGTGGCTCCTGTGTCCTTTCAATACAATCCATTCTTTTTCAATCACTTCCTTATTTTCTCATACAAAAATATATTCTAAGATCTTGTATTTTCCCTAACCCACCATGGGAATCAACGATTTCTTCTGGTTTCTTTTATTGGAGAATGGTATTTAGAAACCAAAGTCTGGCAATAGGCATGCCCATTGCTGCTGGAGTCATCTTTTTTCTAGGCACATTCAGTGGACTGATTAAAAAATATATGTATGTAATATCAATCACATATGCATATGCACATCTATGTTTATCTTTGTAATTATCTGTAAAAATATATTAAAAACCCCAGGTTCATATTGATGGCTCCAATTTCAATTCAACACCACAGGGTTCATTTTAACCTATTCTTATTCCTTATTTGTAACATTTTTCTCCAACCAGAAGAAATGTGGCTTTAATAATCTACAATATGTTTCACTTATTTGTGCAATCCTAGTATACCCAAAATGCAGCCTCAGAATTGCTAATCCGTATTGCTATGAGAAAATAATAATTACCAATGAGAAGACAGCATGCATATACAATTCTTTTGGTCTTTTGTTTTAAAAATACTATTTTCCAAAATAGGTTAGTTCTTTTCTTCCCCACCCCATCATTTTTTAATTATATTTCCTCATATTTATCAATAAACATATATTATTTTGTACATTTTTAAGACAATATTCTCTGGTGTCTGTATATTGGCTAGAGGATAGAAACTGTTGTGAACAAAATAAAGTATGAAGATGGAAACAAAGACAAGTTTCCTAAGTGATACTATTATCTTTACCACTTTGGTAACACGGGCTTACAAACATTCTTGTTGGATTTGTGGAACTTGGTCTCAAGATGGTCTGAAGCTCTAGTCCCAGCCCATCCTGTGGCTGCTCAGCTGTTGCATTGCTTGTGTCATCCCTCTTTACCTGCCCTGAAGACAGTCTCATCATTCCAGCTCCCCAGAAAGGTTCAGGACTTTAAGAACCCTTAAAAAAGAAATCAAGAGAGTACGATCACTGATATTATTTGTAAAGAAATCAAGTCAACAACATCTTTTGTGTCCTTCATCAAAGTACATTCCAGGAAGCTTTGGCAAACAGCATGAACCATTAGGTTTACGCTGATAAATTTACACTCTTGGAAACATAATATTATATATATATTTGATTACTCATAATGCAGATGTGACATTGTCGTAGCAAAGAAATGAGGAAACTTCCAATAAGCTGACCATTTCCTTTGCTTGGAGATGAATCACACTCCAACACTCATTCTGGCAGTAAAACATAGCAATTCTAGGCTTGCAGCACAAAACCGCCTTTCCAGTAAAAGCAATCACTCATTAAAATGTGAAAATAACAAGTCTTCCTCCAGAGTTGTTGGTAATTAATAATGGCAATTAATTTCACAAGACCAATAGGATTTGTAGATCAGGAAGCCAGTAATGGAGAGAGATACCATTTTGTTTTAATAACTACTCACTTGTCTCCAAACCAAAACAAAACAAAACAAAAAAACAAACAAAAAGCAATCTGTCCACCTTATGACAAGCTCATTCTTTCTCCTGCCACCCAACTGCCCAGAGAGGGAGCCCCTGCACTTCCAGCATCAACACATGGGTGCCCAGAGTCTCTCCTTCTGGAATTCCCTGAATCTAAAAGCAGGGGCCTGCCTTTCCTTCAATTTATTCCAATTTCATGTTCATTTCATTGGCATCTCAATTCCGTCTGATGCATTCCTGGAAATCAGGGTAAAAGCAAATCACATTTTGCTTTAGTTGTCTGAGACTTTATTTCTTACATGGAATCCAAGGAAATCATATATATGCCTAATAGTGTGTCACAGAAGCAAAAATATAATAAGAATAAAACTTTTATCAAAACATACTTGTCAAATAACATTCAAAGTCTTAAAAAATAGTCTTGTGAGTTATACAAGGTTTACACATAGGCCCAGTGTACTAAAAATGCACATGGACAATGAAAACCTCACCTGTACTGTTAAAAAGGAATAAAACAAAAACCAGTTATGTTGACTTTAACACTGATCATATTTATAATTAATACACCTAAGGTTGATTTAGAATTTAGAACATCTGGAATTAGAAGATAGTGGATGGGGGACAATTTGGATTATTCACTTTATTTTAAATATCTGTCCAGAAAGTTTGAGGTTTTTTTCTCCCCTTTCCTCTCTTGCCTCTCCCGTTGCTCTCTTTCATCTCCTCTGCTCCCCTCTCCCCTTTCCCTTTCCCTCTGGCACCTTACCCTCTCCATTAATGTGTCCATAACACACAGAAGCAACCAGTCTCTTGCACTAACTTCTTTCCTTGGGGAGAAATGAGGATGATATTAACTGTCATTTTTTTTTTGACATTCAATAAGGGGTTTTCCCCCAGTTTTATTAAGCGATAATTGACATGTAAAAGTGTAAGATTTTTAAAGCAGACATTGTGGTGGTTTGCTATACGTTTACATTTTGAAAGTACTCACCCCATCTGGTTAATTTTAACACATTTATCAACTCACGTGTTTTTTCTTAAAAGAAAACACATACCACACTTCAGTTTTACTCTCTTAGCACATTTCAGCTATATAATACAGTGTTATCAGCTATTGTAACCATGTTGTACATCAGATCCTTAGATCTTATTCATCTTACAGTTGAAAGTTTGTATCCTTTTACCACCCTCCTTCTATTTCCCCCGTCCCCCAGTCCCTGATAACACTTTTTTACTCTCTGTTTCTATAACTTAGACCTTTTTAGATTCCACATATAAGTGATACCACACAGTATTTGTCCTTCTCTGCTGGCTTACATCACTTAGCACAATGCCCGCATCTTCACAAATGGCAGGATTTTCTTCTTTTTCATGGCTGAATAATATTTTGTTTTATGCATTATATTTATAATATTATATATTATATTATACATATATTATATTATACATAAGCATATTATACACACATACACACACAAATATTACAACTTTTTTATCCATTCAACTCCATGGACACTTTTCATGGACACTTAGTTGTTTCCAGGAAAAAAAATCTTTATATCTGATTTTGTGTTTTGAATTTCCTACTTCACCATCCAAGAACAAAATGAAAACAAATGAAAACTTTGTCAATAGAACACACTGCTTATTATAATTTTTAAAATTTTACATTATTTCTTCATACAAGAAAATCTGTAGGAATCAAATTGCTGATATTTGATTCCTATACTTCATATTTTTAACACAGATTATTTCAACACAGAATATTTGAAACTGGTAATTTCTTATGAGATTTTGATGATTAATTTCAAATTGATTCATTGTTTTATATTGAGAAAACTAGAACCTACAAAGATTGAAGAACTAATCCAAAGTCTATTTGGATCTATTTCTAGAAAGTAATATATAATATTAGAATATTAAATATTAGATTTACAGGAATATAAAGATAATGCATATTATGAAAACAAATTTTTTATAATTTTTCTCAAACAATATTTTAATTGAGATATAATTTGCATACCATATAATTTACTCATTTAAGTTATATAGTTCAGCAGGTTTTCATATAGTCACAGAGTTATGCAACTGTTACTGCTATTTAATTCCAGAAGAATACCATCCACCCCAAAATACTATATCTGTTAGCAATCACTCCCCATTCTTCTCTGATGACCATTAATCTACTTTTTTCTCTCTGGATTTGCTTATTCTGAGTATTTCATATAAAAGGAATCATAATATCATCTTTTGTATCTGTTTTTTTTTCTTCACTTAGCATATTTTTAAAGTTCATCCATGCTGTAACATTCACCAGATTTTTTCCCCATTTTTTAAAAAGATTTCATTTATTTACTAGAGAGAGAGAGAGAGATCACAAGAAGGGGGAGAGTCAGAGAGAGAAGGAGACACCCCACTGTTCAGGGAGCCCAATGCAGGGCTCGAACCCAGAACCCTGGGATCATGACCTGAGCCTAAGGCAGACACATAACTGACTGAGCCCTCAGGTGCCCCTTTTTGTCTATTTATATGACTGAATAATATTCTATTGCATAGATATACCATTTTTTTTATTCATTCATCAATTGATAGACATTTGGTTTATACTTTTGGCTATTATGAATATTGCTGCTATGAATATCCTGTATAAGTTTTTGTATGGATAGATGCTCAGTTGTCTTAGGTATATACCTAGGAATGAAATTGCTGGGTCATATAGAAACTGTGCGTTTAACTTTTTTTTTTTTTTTCCTAAGCAGCTATATCATTTGATATTCTCATCAGTAATGTGTGATAGGGTCCTTGTTTCTCTACATTCTTCCCAATGCTTGCTATTATTAGATTTTTTAGTTCTAGCCATTGTAATAGGTACGAAATAGAATCTCACTTTGATTTGATTTGTAGTTCTTTACTAACTAAAGATGTTGATCATACGTTCATGTGCTCATTGACCATATGTATATCTTCTTTGGAAAATATCTATTCAAATCCTTTGCCAATTTTTTAAAAATTAGGTTATTTGTGTTTTAGTCATTAGCTGAGTCATTATACATTTTGGATACTAGCCATATATATATATATATATATATATATATATATATATATTTGCAAATATTTTTTCCCATTCTGTGGGTTGTCTTCCAGTTTTTCATAGAGTGCTTTGAACAAAATTTTCCAAGTTTGATGAAGTCCAATTTATCTATTTTTATTTTGGTTGCTTGTGCTTTTGTGTCAAATCTAAGAAATCAATGTGCAAATCAGAGTCACAGAGATTTAGGGCTCTGTTTTGTTCTAAGAGCTTTTGAATTTTAGCTCTTACACTTAGGTCTTTGATACTTTTTCAGTTCATTTTCTAATATGTTGTGCAGTGGGAGTCCAGCTGCGTTCTCTTACGTGTGTATACCCCATTGTCCACACTTATCGAAAAGACTATTCTTTCCCCATTGAATTGTCTTGGTACTTACTAACTATATTACACTGCTATGTTGGACCTCAACACCACATACTGCTAAAGCAGTTTTCTCTTGTGCGTCCATGATCCCCTTTCTTTTCTGGGTTCAGCCACAAACAGAAGTCATACTGAGGATTGTTAAGGGTGTTTTAAAGCCACTTGAAAGTATCCACTGTTTTCCCACTCATTGTCCCATTGCTCTTCCCTACTCAGTATTTGTTCATCAAAAGAAGTTGTCAAAAGACT
The DNA here is from genome assembly GCF_010015895.1 of Lontra canadensis. NCBI lineage: Eukaryota > Metazoa > Chordata > Mammalia > Carnivora > Mustelidae > Lontra > Lontra canadensis. Next base: position 105,039,100 of record NW_022630995.1, on the reverse strand, counting down.
CGAACAAAGAAACTGCAGAACTTGCCTCAACTGAGATGTGGTCCTCTTCCTTCAAGTTTTGTTTGCCTCTAATCCAACCCGGAAATCTTGATTTCCAAACACCACTCGTTAAAAGTGAGATTGCAGTGTCTCAGAACTGGTCATCCCATACTCTGACACCCAGGGAAAAAGAAGCTAGAAAAGGCTCCAAAAAATTCCCAATGGAGAATAAAGAACAGCCTTTTCCCAAAAGCAGTTAATACAGAAAAACACCTCCTTGTTTCACTTTCCCATTATGGCACAAAGACAAATTTTCTAAATGAAATTACTTGAAAAAAGTTAATGACTTAAGAGTATATGATGACCAAAAATTGTACCAAAATGCTGATAGCAGCTTCTCAGAAAAAAATGATCTTGTTTAGTTTGTGGGTTCTGTTCTCAGAGTAAATGCTTGGGCCTCTAAAGATGTGGGGTTCATTAAAGAAGTATACTTAGATCAGGTGAGGACATCTGTATTACATTAGTGCTGAAAGTACCCCAAACTGTGGTGTGTTTAGAAACAATGATACTACTGTATCACAGTCACAACAATAAATACTTTAGCAAATTATTTGTTACCTAGCACACATTTAATAATTATTATTATTTCTTGTGTGAATCTCAGCTCACCAGTTGTCACTGGACTGACTAGTTAATAACTGTGTAGATGTCTATCACGGCTTTAAAATATTGACAGCTGATTAAACTGACATTTTCTAAACAACCTTAAGAATTCTTTTTCATTTAATCTAGAAGTTTCATTAATTGATTAAAACAAAAAACTAAGTTGACAATGAGACACTAATACATGCCCACAAGAATAGCTAACATTTTGGAAAACTTATAATACCAAACATTGAGGAGAATGTGAAGCAATTGTGAAACATTGCTGGAGGAAGCATAAATTAGTAAAATAATTCAGAATACAGCCATTACAAGTTAGAGCTAATCATATGCTGATTCCATGATTCAAGAATAATTAATTCATATGACCACCAAAAACATGTATAAAGATATTGATAGCAGCTTTCGTCTTAACACCCCAAACTGGAAACAACCCACATCCAATAGTAAGAAAATGGGTAAATGAATTACATGTGCTCATAAAATAAAGAATAGATTACAACCACAGACAGTCAACCACATACTCTCCCAGACATATATATATATATATAGTGATCAGAAGAAACAGACACCAAAAAAATACACTATATGGTGCTATTTATATTAAGTTCAAGAATGTGTAGATGTAATTCAAGATGTTAAATCATAGAAATCAGAGTAGTGATTACTTTTGGGGGAGGTAATGACTGAAAAATGAGGAAAATTCTTTGGTATGAGAATATTCTGTCTTGAGCTGGGTATTACATAGGTGTATAGATAGGAAAAATAGATCAGTCCATGCATTTCTAATCAATGCACTTTATGTACCTCTTTCACATATAATAAATTTCAGTAAAAATAAATAAATAAACAAACAAACAAACAAGGTGGGAGAAGTGGCCCGAGAAAGTAGAGAAACTTTCAAACCTGTTTTAACATGAAACAAAACACTACCTCTCATGCACCTGTAACAGACAAACAGAATGAAGAATTTAAACCTAAGAAGCCTGAACACATTTGTTCTGAAAAAAAAAAAAGGTGTGATGAGGATATCAGACATCATTCCCACTCCCTATTCCCAATTTGAGTCCCTGTATAACTACTATTTCAATTCCAAGAAATAAAATGATAAACACAAACTATCTGGTGCAGATGCAATCGAGTTCTTACTTAAAATTATGGGATATGACAGAAAACTAGAGCCTAAAATTTCTAGAGTTCATTTCTTTTGCTCTCCCACACTCACTTTTCATCCAAAGAATCAATCAATATTCAAGTTCAGCCACTCTAAACTAAGTCATATGTTAATTCAATTCTACTTGAATGGCTTTTACATAATCCCTAGGCAGGGACCTTGTCAAAATCTTTGCCCAGTACAATTCCTGGGACACCGCTGACACTTGAATGTATAGTATAATTAATATCATAATAACAATAAGACACAAGGAAAATGCACACCTCTTGCAGTTTGCAGAAATGCCGGAGGGCAGCTAACACAGAATTTTAATTCAGAAGCAACAAAGAGAGATTGGAAGGCAGCAAGAGCAACTGGATTCAATGAATTCACAGACTCAGCCTAAACTGCAGGAAAAAACACACTTATTAGGCAAGCTATCTTATAGGAGACAAGTAAATTAAGCAAGATAATTTCCTGTTCCTAATGCATTTACTTGGCTACAGTGGAAGTTGATGTCTTCGTAGCTACGTGAAGTCAAACCTCCTTCTGAAGGTAGAAGGGACTTGAAGTGTGTGTGTGTGTGTGTGTGTGTGTGTGTGTACGCGCGCGCGCGCATGCGCGCGCACGGCCGTGTGCGCCTGTGGTGTGTTTCCATCTATGTACCTATGTCTGTGTATATTTGAAAATGATCAGCCTTACTGACAGGTAGGGTGAGAAAGGAAGAAAGTAATAAAATACTTCTGTGACTGAAAAAGATTGTCTAATTAATGAAATGAGTTACACCTTTAGCTCCTTATTCCCACTACAAGAAGAACTGCTGGTATAATGAGGATTAATAAACGTTCCCTCAAGGTGCAAAGTTGTTGTTTTTTCCTCTGGAGAACAGCCAACATCTCTTCTCCAACCTTCAAGTTTGGGAGCACACCTCTGACTTTGCCAGCAAAAAGAAAACTACTCTGGCCTGCCTTTCACATGAACACTTGTCAAAAAGCCCCAGGGCGAGGAGGATTTTCCCCCAAATCGGGATTTCATCTGAAAGGCTCTTTTTATAATCCTTAATGGGTGAGGCTCCCTGAACAGCAACAGCAGCATCACCAGAGAACTTAGAAAATGCCAAGTCCCCTGTTCTACCCCAGGCTTACTGAATCAGAAACTCCAGGGCTGGGGCCAGGGAATCTGTCTTTCAAGAGGGCCTTTCAACAAGCTTGACACATGCTCATCTTTAACTTGTTTTCCTCAGTTCCACATCCTCTTCCACCCCCTCAAAAAAAAAAAAAAAAAAAAAAAAAAAAAAAGCACCAAAAAACTGGCCTGGTCTCTTCTTCAGCAGCTGCAAGTCTCTCTTCTTGCCACATTGCTTTTTTAAAATTATTCTTCAGGGTGGAGCCATCGTTCCCACTTGCCACTTCTTTACACAACATTATTCAAACAAGATATACTCTCCCACTAGTGATCATCAGTATGAAAAAAAAGTTTTTCTGTCCCCAAATCTTGCCAGTATCTACTGAATTGTATTAGGGCCATCACACAGCATACAGATCTTCTGGAACCAGTCCTCAGTATCACGTTTCATATCATCCCTCAGCAGCCATACCTCAGCCTCCAAAGCCCAAATCTCCTATATAGCATGTGAGTTTGCATTTATGACTCCATAGAAGAGATTCTGTGGCTACATTATTATCGTATTTCTAGACAATAAAATGTGGAGGAAGTAACTCATGTGAGACATTTCTGGGTCGAGACTTTTATGAAGCCGGTGTTCCTTTTTCCCCTCCACCTACCAGATGGACACAGTGTGGGGCTCCACACCAGGGGCAGTGGTTCTCAAACTTTACCATGGATCAGAATCATCCAGAGGGCTTTTAAAAGTGCTAATCACTAGATCTCACCCCTATGCTTTGTATTCAATAGGACTAGGATGATGTCTGAGAATTTCCATTACTAATAAGGTCCTCGATGATGCCAGTCTCATTGGTCCTGGGGCCACACTTGGAGAGCCACTGGTCTGAACTATTGTTCTAAAGAATGGTGAAGCCAAAGGAAGGAAGCTGCTTCCCTGGGTGGCCTTGAAGAGGAGAAATATTAGCTGATCAAGAACATCAACCTCATTCCATCTTTGTGCAAGACATACACTTCTATTAGTTTTGAGCCTATGTGCCCTTACCTTCTATTTTTAGCCATCATTCATTCTACTCTTAATTGCCTAGAAAAGTGAATTTTGACATTTTGGAGATCTTATACAGAAGTACATAATATCCATTAATAATAAAACAAAAGGCACTAAACAAAACACAAAACATAGGCAAAAATGAAATGGTACATGTCTTAAATTAGAAATAACCAACTTGTAGTCTCCTTTTTGTTATAGATTTTCTTCAGTGTTTATCTTCCCCAGGGTTTCAACAAGATTCTTATGAACTGCTTTCCATTAGTGCAATATAACATCTTTTTCTGTCTAGTTTTCTGTCAATCAATGTCTTTTTGCAAGGCCACTAGGACAAAGATATGTCTAATTTATCTTTATTTGCCTGGCACCTAACACAGGGGCTAGAACATAGTCAAGATTTAAAAAATACATTTGTGAGATGAACAAAATAATAATAGTAAAGTGTGGCAAATGGACAAACGCATATTTTTAAAACTTGGTTTTGTCAGTTGCCAGATCCTAGGTTATATTTAATTCTATAGATGTATTCAACAGGCATCATTGAGATGCTAGGTAAAAAACAGGAGACAGAGTCAAAGTCCCTCCTCTTAGAGTCTATCCCTATGAAAAGAGACATAAATAAGCAAATATTTTTTTAAAATGCAATACAACCAAATAGAAACAAAACTAAAGTGAGACAACTAACAGTGAGGGTAGATTCATTAGGAAAATTAAAATAGGCTGCTATTCTCTAAGATGTTTGACATAGACAAAAGTATTTGGCAAATTTTATCAGCATAAAAAAAGGGAAAATCTCCATTGCGCCAGTAACACTTATTAATAGGTCCCTGTATCAATAGTTTTCATGTCACCGATGGTTAATTTGACAAAGCACATGGGACGCAGCAGACACACTGACTTGACTTTTTTGCCTCCTGCATGAGTGCTCACCTCCCAGAACTACCAGAGATGGAGTAAGAAGGTTGTAAGTCCAGTTAATATTGTCAGAGCTCTTTTTTTTTTTAATCTCAGAAGGCTAAGGGTACCTGGGTCACTCAGTCTATGAAGCTGCCAGCTCTTGATTTTGGCTCCGGTTATGATCTCAGGGCTCTGGGACCTAGCCCCACTTCAGGGCTCTGCACTCAGCAGGGAGTCTGCTTGAGCTTCTCTCTCCCTCTCCCTCTGCCCCAATCCCAAAATAATTTTTAAAATAATCAAATCTTTAGAGGCTATACTGTAAACATATTGCCCCTATTTTGCAATTTTCATCCTCTTTGGTTTATTTTATAAATAGCCAAACTGAAATGATAGTTGATCTAGATTGTCATATGAGCTACAAGCCCCAGCCTGCAGGTCAAATAGACCTATTTCAAGTCACTTGATGACCTAGATGGCCTTGGATAAGTCTAAATTCTCTTAACATTTCTATATTCATTGAATGAGATGACAGTAGTGACTCTTTCTTAGGATTTAGGGAAGATTACATGAGACAATTGCATGTAGAACACTTACATTCTAAATAATCATTCAAGTTGTGCAATTCTAGCAAGGATAAGAGTATATTCAGTAGGGGTGAGAAAAGGAGGCAGTCATCGTGAAAGAGTATCGGAACTTGAAAACATAGTGGTAAAACCATTCTGGATTTTGGAGTTTTACAGCAAGGCTATTGTGATGAGTTCCTGAAAATAAGTTTGATGGAATAAAGAAGGGTAGAAATCAAAAAACTGTGAGTCAGGGTTTTAGGCGTTGAACACAACAAAGATAATGATAGAGGGTAGGAGTCAAGTGCTAGTTATTAAAAATGTGGAAAAGGGAAGTCAGCAGATGACTGTCAAAGAAGTGTTCTTCAGTTAGATTTTTCTACTATTTGCTCTTTTAACACCTAGCATTTTTCCTTTGTGTCACTCATCTAAGCTATAATTAATTAATGTATTTATTAATACCCATCTGTAAGATAATAAGCTTCTTGAAGGTTAAGACCAGGTATATCTTGTTCCCAAGCAATTACATTTGCTTGTAAAATACAGAGCCAAACAAAAAGTCTAATTGATGCTGGATAGGTGGATGGATGCATGGATGGATGGATGGACGGACTGATGGACTACTTGGCAGATAAACCAATAAGAGATACTACTAAAAATACAAGGCATTGAGATCAAAAGAAGAGAGCTTTCAGAGTGAAGTCAACAGGATGATTATCTGTAGAGCAAAATTATACCTAAGAATCCAGGATGTCTTGGTGAGGGTTTGCTTATTTCCCACCTCCTTATTTAATCTCTTCCTTTGTCCCAGATTAATAAACGACATCTTTAGGAACTTATTTGGTAATTAATAATTAAAATAAGCATCCCAAATGCTCCATCAAGCATACTATTAGACTCTCGGCATCATTTATCACCTTGGCAATACACATAACATTTTAAAATGTGCATGACTTTGAGCCAACAATTCCATTTCTAGAAATTTATCTTACAGATACACTAATTCAAGTATGTGTGCTATACATACAAAGATTCTCTTCGCAACGTTATTTAATATACTAAAAAATATGACACTAAATATCCCAAAATAGGATATTTGTTTTAATAAAAAAGTGGTAACATTCATACAGTTGAATTTTATAAACCATCAAAAATATCCTGACCTTTAAATATTCTCCATGATATACTGTTAAGTAAAAAATATGGATAAAACATGGAATAATCTATATAGGATGATTCCATTTTTTAAATACATTAACGCGGGGGGGGCAGGGGACAACTATTTCTGGATAGCACTCAGGAGCCTCTTCTCTCCTTTCTTTTCCTCTCCTGACACTCCCTGCACTTGCCATGTCTTATTAAGGGAGAGTGGTCCTTGGTGAGACATAATAGAAAGATTTTGGGGCATAACATACAAATATTTGCCAGAAGAAACCGTCACTACCAGCCAGAAAAGTCCTGGTTTGGTTTGTGGGTATTTCACTCTGAAGACTGGAAGGCTTTCCAGGTTTCTCCAGCTCTATAGAGCTCAGGAAAGAAGGAGCAGGCCCTGGCCTCTCTCTCTAGGTGACATCTAAGCTCTTGAGCATCAAAGTTTTCAATAAGAGTTATAGGTACGACCAAGAGCTTGTAGAGGAGGAGAAGGAGCAAACCGGAGTGAGAGGGATGGGATCTCTATGATTATGTCCCAACTGAAATCTGTCTGAACTGACAGGTGGCGTGAATTAAAGGAAACGCTTTGCTCCATCCTCGGGGCTCCAGAGATAAGTGTGTCAGTACTGGTCCTCCTGGTATAATGAAGTGGTAAAATATGTATGTTTGTTTACACATGTAATTGCATATGCAAAAAAAAAATCGTAAGATACAAACCAAGGTGCTAACAGTGATTATTCTTGTTGAGTAGATGGTTCCATTTGGTGGGAGAGAGGTGCTAGTGAGATACAGATCAGAAGGAAATGGAGATACAAAGAGAGGGAACGGTTTATGGCAATTACGTCCTGTCATTTAAAAATGAAGAGGGATTTTGAAAAGAGCTCAACCAAACCAGAGCTTGCTCATACATTAATTGGGCCCGAGCAGGGGAAAGTCAGTTGGACTTTCCTAAGGATGGTGAACCTGTCATTAGCGTTGGCCCCAAATTTGGAATAAAACAATTCTGAAATCTTCCTTCCCAGAAGAGCAATTGTTCCACCTTCTTGGAAATGACTATTTAGCTGTGCGAACAAATGAAACAGGCATATCATAGGTTTTCACAACCACTTACACAAAGAGAAAAAGGAAATCACACAGCACACCTCCCACATCCAACACTCTATGGATTAGCTCTATTCATCCACACAGCAAAAGAATTCGTACTATTACCACCTAATTTAAATAATGTGAGTACTTTTAGAATGGATTCTGTGATTATCTGTGGTATTCAAAGACTCCCAGCTTCCCAGCTTAGAGTCTTATAAGCACAAATTACTCCTTTTACATAAGTGGACTCCCAAGGCTGTAGACATTAAAGTCACAAAGACTACCACTTAATAACTAGCTACAAAACTCTATATTCCTCTTTCTACACTAGATTGCAAGTGCTCAGAAGGCCAGATGGAGTCTTTTTTTTTTTTTTTTTTTTTTATCTAATTTCCTATAGCACTAAGTAGAGTGCATTACCAAGAACAGACACGTAACTTCAGTCAATGAAGACTATACCCATCACACAGAAGCAACAGGTAACTGCTCTTCCTTGGGCTTTCTGGCCATAATTTTTTTTTCACTTCTTCACTGATAAAGTGTAATATCTCAATTCTCTGTTCATCCAGTACCTGTTTTTTGGAAGCTTAATTTATCAGGATATCTACTACAGTGTGGAAAAATGAGAAGAGGTAAAAACTCAGCTAATAAATTTGGTTCTCCTAAATAACTTTATAGGAAGGCTGGCTGGACATTATGTGTTTAATTCATGGCCCACGTGATTCCTTCCCCCAGATCATGAGGCCAAGACTTGGTTGACCAAGACTTGGCTCTTGTCAGGGACTCGCTAGGCCTCTTAAGCTTCTCTCATAGTTTCTCCTGGAATTGCCCCTACCACTGATCAGACAAAACAGCAAGTGCCTCACTACAAAATCACCAAAAAAAATGGGTATAATTTGCTTTTATAAATATTGAAAGAGCTCTTATCAGACATTAAGTTTTTAGAACATAATTTTTAAAAGATTGGAGTTTATATATTCTTGTTTATTTCAACACGCACTCATGTTCCATTTTTTCCTATAAAACAGCTTCCACATACTTCAGCCAGAGAGCATGACTCTAAAATGAAGAACTCGTGACTGGGTGTAGGAGGGAAAAGACTAAAATTAGAGAGACCAACAAGCTCTAATATTAGGGATTTATTTCGAACATGCCACCTCTAATGAGAACTAACAAAGAAATTCTCTAAAAATGAATTGACTTGTTTAGCAGGTTGGAATTCTGTCCTGTCCTAACAGGAGAAATGGCTAGCCTTTCTGGATTCTTTTTTGAAGTTGTACAGCCAGGTTCAAAAGAAAAAAGAAGTATTCACCCATAATCATGTACAGAAGAAAACTTCATATTTTGTCTGAAGACAGAAGAGATTGACCAGGACAGAGACGGGGCAAAAATAAGGAAACCTAGGGAGGTGTTCTTGATCAGTTTGTTGGGCTTCTAAGCTGGTCTCCAGTTTTCAGCTAAATAGTTAACACACAAACGGAATTAGATGTCACACACTGCATTTAGATGGGATACTGTGTCACCATGGTAACTGGTTTTGCTTAAACATAGCTCTGCATGTACGCAGTCCAAATTAGCTACAGAAGAGACACACACACACACAATATTCCTGGAGCTTATGTAACATCCGCCTATCTGTTATATTTTTCTGAAATGGGGTATTTGAGTTCATGTTTGTAAATGCTCTTTCTTTAAAACTTTCCTTTCTAGGTAGTGTGCCTCTAATCCCTCAGCTGTTAGGATCCTGGAAGCGATAAGACAAACACAATTTCAGGTAATAATCAACATGTGAAAAGAAGAATTTTCGCATGCCCTTGTCAGGAAGTTCTGGGTGCTTGGAATAGGGATTGTAAAACCTACCACTCAAGCTTCTTACCTTTCAAATGCTATTTTATTTGGCTCATCCCTGTGGAGTATTTCAGATCATTTTTCTTGAAAGATGATCCCCAAATAGCATTCCCACCCCCGCCCCCGACTCCTCCCTGTGATAAAATTGCTAAGAAAACAACTTAAGGCAAATTGAAAGAACTTTTAAAAAGAAAGGAAGTTGCCACAACCTGGTATCCAAACCAAGAAATATCCCCAGCAATCTTCTCATGAGTTTTCCTTGAAGATTTATCTAAAAGAAAGGAAAAATAATTTATTGGTTGAACTCCATTACATGGCACTGTTAAAAGCATCTGATTTTTTTTATTTGTCAAGTCTCTATTTCTGTTTTCTTCTTCTTCTCTCTCTCTGTTTTTTTTCTGAGAAGAGAACTAAATATGATCCACTTTGGGGGAAATTACATCATTGGCTGTTTTACAGTTTTCAAGACCACTCTGATTTCTGTACTAAAATGGCATAATGTCTGCAGTGTTAGTGAATATTTGTCTGAGAAGAGGGAAAATTAATCATATTTCCCCTACTGAACACCAGTGAAATTATCTTTCTACTTTTGGCTTCAGGATGTATTCAGTTTGTCCAGTCTCCCTTTCATTTAAAGGAAAATAGCTACCATTTAATTGAGCCCCAAGTATGTACCAGGCACTTGGTGGGAAATCTAGTACACCATGTCATTTAATTCTCACAAAGCCTTGCAAGGTAGGTGTCATTATCTCTACTGAAGAAAAGGAAATTAAAGCTCAGAGGGGGTCTGAAAAATTTTCCCTATTTTACACAGCTTATAATTTGGCAAAGCTGTTATACAAATGCGGATTCCAGAATACATTTGCTCAGAAGATACTCATTCCATTTCTAACAGTGCTACTACTCAAAAAACAGCAGGTAAGGGCTCTTTAGCTTTGGATTATTAAGTTGGATCTGCTGAATTTTTTCATTAGAACGCTCTTCCCTCTGTTGGAACACCAGTACTGCGATACCCCGGGGGACCACTGGGAGGCAGTAGTAGTCTAAACCCAGCATCCCACCTTCAAGTCCTCACCATTGGCTTGCTTTCTTTACAAAGGGTCTCTACCTCTACAAAGAACTGAGTATATAACACTTTTTTTTTTCCTTCCCAAGATATCCAGAGTCGAATGTGCTGAAATATTTCTTGAAAATTGTTTAAGAACGTGAAATGTCCTGACTCTCGTATGCAACGAGAAAAAGCAAGATAGCTGTTCTGTGCAAGTTTCTGACAGCGAGTCTGCAATAGCAGTGCCTGGGTCTGGAAGTGGAGGCAGTGGGACAGGCCCATGCCCTGAACTCACAGGGTCCAGAGGCGCGGGAGTAGGGGAGAAGCCAACATCAACCTTCCAGAATCGTAGGAGCATCGCTACTGTGGGCTGAGGGGGATCAATGGCTACAGGAGGGGACAAGAACACATGTCTGTGCCACTGGTGTGACAGACGCGTGGAGAAAGGGAATCCACAGATCCTTGAATGCTAGAGCTGGGGAGGAGTCTCAAGAAAATATCTTCCAGTCATTGTCACTCCGTGTCTTGGAGAGCTTCTTAGGCAAGTGTCCCAAAGGCAGCTAAGGGGGTGGAACAGGGAAGACTCCAGGTGAGGCTCCTGGCAGTGCTTTCCAGCCCTGCGTTTTAGCCACAGTGTTTCCAGTTCTATCAGTTTCGGGGTTTCTGCACAAGATTTTCTTTTGTAAAAGAAACCTATAGCTTTAGAAATTTTGCAAACTGCTTTTTAAGTGAGGACATGGAGACAGAGAAGTCATCCCTTATATGATACCTCTTTCCTCAATGAATGAGCAGATTGTTGGGGCATATTCCTTTCAATAGTGCAGATAGTCCATGATGCCCTGCAGCATCCCAGCCCAGTTCTGCGAAAAGATGTGGACATCAGAAGAAATAACAATCAATGCAGTAGCCCAAGGTCTAAGACTCAGCTCTACCAAGATGTCTTGAGGTTACATGCTTTGAGACAAATCAATGACAGACAACCCACCTTTAATTTCCTCTTTAAAATAAAAGCTGCAATATCAGCTTCCTTTATTAGAAACAGATTCAAAGGCCCAGTTGGCTGGGTATTCTGTCAAGAAAGGGGCACAAGCTAAGGGCTAAAGGAAACAAAATTATATGTTAAGGAGAGTAATTTTTATACTATTAACTCAAAGCAGGAAGACTTAATTCAGCAGGGGATTGAAAAGATACTCGACTGAGGCCTGAACCAACCTCACAGTTCTTTATATGGGCAGGAATTAAAACCAGAATAACCTCTCTGTGACAAACTCATGTGCAAAGTTTACCTAGGATGAGTTTCCATAATTGGGGACAACAGAACATTTTAGAAGGAGAAGCATCGGCTTTAGACATAGACATTGCCGAGTATGAATCTAGCACTGCCAGTTCCTGATTGTGTATGCCCTTGACCAAGTTGTTCAGTCTTTGTGGACCTCGTGTTCCTGTTTGGAAATGCTTGCGGGACTGTTTTGAGCATTAGAGAGAATACATGAGAGGCATCTCACACGTGTCTGACATTATTATTCTTGTGTGTTCTTGTTGTTTTCTTTGTTATTGGACCTGAAAATCAGGATTCGGAGTTAGAGTGAAGCGACTTGAGTGATCTCTCCACAGATTGGAATCTTCTGGTTCTATAGCCAGTTTCATCTAGCCGGGAAATTGTTTTGACTACATAAGGAGAAAATTGCAGAAGCTTCTCAGCAGGAAAAAAGTTTCATGAGTGTAGGAATGAAGATGTGGTTAGAGTGTGGGCACAACTGTCAGGTATAAACTGTCTTTGCTCTGGGCTGTTAAGGAAAGGGAAACTATGGGGGTGCCTGGGTGGCTCAGTCGGTTGGTGCATCTGTTTTCAGCTCAGGTCATGATCTCAGGGTCCTGGGCTCGAGTCCCACATCAGGCTCCTTGCTCAGTGGGGAGCCTGCTTCTCCCTCTGCCTCTGCCTGCTACTCCACATTCTTGTGTGTTCTCTCTCTACATCAAATAAATAAATAAAAATTCTTAAAAAAAAAAAAGAAAGAAAGAAAGAAAAGAAAAAGAAAGAAAAGGGAAACCATGAACTGAGCTCCAGTTTTATGCCTGATGTTTGAGCCATCATGGGTAATTTTTTTTTGCTGCAGGGTTTACTTGGTACAGGGCTGACTATTTGTAGAGCCCCCACAGCTACTGCAACAGGTTGAGGAAAGTGTCGGTTTAGAAGAAGAAAAAGCAGGAGAGAAAGTTCACAGAGAAGTTGGGGAGGGAACCATCTAGATTGGCGTTGTTGAGCAAGTGCCACCTGCTATCCCTAGCACTCATTCAACCATGCAGCTTTCATGCAGCAGGTTGGAGCCTTCCTAGGGCCATTGTGAACTCCTGGAATAACCTTTGTGTTGGACAAAGTTCTTTTGAAATTAAGCTATCCAGGAAAATATGATCTGAGGCAATTTTGTCAAGAAACCCCAGAGGCCTAGAGTTAGTGGATTTAGAGTAGCCAGAAGCCTACCTGATCAGCAGTAATGTTTAAATGCTCCAGAATTATTTCTGGGTCAAGGAAGCCAATTACAAGATGGCCTCTTACAGAAAAAGAACAAGAAAGAGAAAAGACTTAGAAAACCTTCCTAAATTGACTATGGTCATAAAAGCATGGAATTAGAGATTTTGCACACTTTGATATTCTTCTAGAGTGACAGGCATGATAATACAGAAAAATAATATCTCCTGTGAATGTAACTTTTTCAATAGAGATTGTTGGAGGGCAGTTCCTTCACTCCCCATGTTAGAAATCTATCATCCATTCCCCCATGAGCAGAAATTACAGTTTTGAAAATCTAAGCCATGTGGGTCTCAGGATGTGGGCTGGCAGTGTGGGCCATACAGATTGAGGGCTACAGCTGGTCACCTTGCTCAAAACGTTTCAGCCAGGCCCTTGAGTTCTCCCAGGACTGGTTGCTAATAGAATCTTCAGTGTTTCTTTTATAAAGCCTTGTTTCCTAGTTGTGTCTTTTTGGGCTATAATTACTTGCTAAAGTTGACATTTTTCTTTTACAAGTAAGAGGACTAAGATGGGTATATGAAACCATCCTATTTGAATAAGTGCATCAATTTAGTATCTTGAAGTAAACAAGGTTAATGAATTGATGCATTCCGTGTAGTCCCTGAACGTAATTAAATTCAAACATTACCCAGGAGGGAGTCGTGTTGCTGACCGGCTTCCACAAGGACAGCACCAGGGAAAATAGCAGCCTACAGACTAATTATTAATTCTTACCTCTTCATGAGGGAGAAACAATGGATTAACCATTTTAAATCACATTGGAACTCAGGGTTGCTATGCAGTTCTGTCATAAATACTTACCCAACACTCTGATTTCACCATGCTCTTTACAGAGTTAGAGTTTGTCCTGGGTCTTGCATACCTATGTTTCCTCAGGCTACATCATTGCCCAGGGATTTTTTTTTTTTTTAATTTATAAACGGTATGTTCTCTTATCTTGGGCTCCTGAATAGATTGGGAAATCTCCATTCCTTTTCCATCTCTCAATCTTGGGAGCTTCCAGAAGTGTCTCATCAATGGCATATTGAGCTATCTGACAAATGCCACCATCTTTCTACTCCTTGGCTCTGTTCTGAGATCCATATCTACGTATCTGCTGCCTCGGCCATTAAAATCGTAAAGGCCCCATAAAGACAACTCACCGTTGCTCTTACAGGCTTGGGCACTGTCTGTAGCAGTTGTCCACCAAAGTCAGGCTGTACCAACCCCATTGAGAGTGCAAGCTCCATTTCACTCATCCTCTAAGACTAGGGTTGTCATATTTGGCAAATAAAAATACATAGAAGTGACCAATAAATTTTCCTGGAAATATGTCCTAAATATTGCATATAATATACTTTAAAAAATTGTTCATCTGAAATTCAAGTTTAATTCAGTGTTGCATAATTTCCCTGGCCCCTTTATCTAAGACATATAGAAAATGTCTGTTTCATTCACACCACAGTATCATAGAGAAGTTTTTATTATTTTTATTAGCCCACTTTATTAAAGAGGACACTGAAACTTCTAGTCTCAATGCACGAGTTGTACCTGAATGTCCGGTTTCAGTCCTGGACTCCTAAATCCTCCCTGTGCGGCTCAGTCTCTCTTCTGTACTGCTGCATGTATCATACCTCTACCAACTAAAGATCATCCACACTGTCAAATGGGGGATATTAAAAATACAACACGCTAATGACTGTGGAATTTTGAGTTAAGAGTGATGAGATCTTGGTATAATCCAAGAGTAGCCTACATTTGCTATAGCTGGAGCACCTAAATGAGGTGGGCTCCTGTTGTCAAGGAAACCAGCTGACCCGAGTATCAAAAAAGTGATAAGACCTTCATATTTTTTTAAAAATATGCATTGATTTTGGAACCATTCCTCCCTTACTCTTTTGATCAATGTGCCACTTATCCTAAAGCCCAAATCCCATGTCCTTCCTATATTGTCACACAGGGCTGGGAAATTGCTTAATCAATAAAGCACTTCATCTGCTATTTCCACCTACTTCCTGGATGCCCGCTCTCTTTATTCACTTGTAATGCTATCCAAACAGAATTTTCTACCCTGTCTTTTTCAATAACTGATAGATAAATGAGTCCAGTATCTCTCCTGACCAACCATTGGTTGTGGCCTCTTTAAATAAACCAATAGAAATCATCCTCCACACTAAATGGGTTATTAAAATAACCTTTACTTTAAAGTCATTTACTTGAAAAAAGAAGTTTATATACCCCTCAATGAACAGGGATCCACTTCTTTTCATTTGGTTGTATTCTATGACATACACATATGTATGTTGGATCCAGGAATGGAGCCTTCTTCTAAGAAGAATCAAAGAAGGCAAGAGCAGAAAAGTCTTACATTTATATCTTTACTGTATTCAACCTATTTTATTGTACTGAATTTGGTTTTTGAAAACCAAAGGTGAGCTGACATACCTACTTGACAACCACAGGCTGAAGAATCTTTCAGCATTTCAAGTGCTTCAAAATATAATCTGAACACTCAGCCTAGGACCTTTCAATTTTCTTAGATGGGGACTTCTGGATCAGGAAAGCCTGTTCCTCTTTTAAGGATTCCCTGTTTGTCAATAGTAATTACCTTAAATATGTCATTTGCATGAATAGAGCCTACCCTGGGACTTTCCTTCCCAATAAAGAAGCTTAGGATTAAAGGAGTTTACCATATTTTTGTTCCAAAACATATTGCAACAGGGGTTGCAAATTAGTTTCTGGTCACTTCCTGGAGTACTGTGTTGAGGACACTACTCGGGCCACATTTGGGCTCTAGAAAATAGTTTTATGGTCAATCAGCCATGTTTCTCATGGTTGCATGCTTGGAGAAAAAAAAGCACACATGCCTTGCACTTAATATGCCTGTATTAGAAGCATTAATTGACTACATGAGACTGGAAATCAATTTCAGATTCCTGGGATGAGACAGCAGTATTTTTAACTAACAAAGGCAGTTTCATCTTTTCCTCAACTAACTGACCAGGATGCCTGCCAAGCAGAGAAGCACTGATGCCTGTCTCTAATACCTTACTATCTTAATCTAAAAGGACTTATTAAGCACTTAATTGTGCATATGAGTGCTCATGGTTCTGAAAAGAAGCACAACCTCATCTTCAAGCTGCATCTTAGCCTAGAGAAACATTATGATAGGGTATTAAAGCATGGGTGGACTCAATGCCTTTTCTCCTCCATGTCATATTTTATCAGAAGAACCTCCCTTTTAAGTTGCTTGAACCAACACCCCAAAAGTATAAGGTTCTTAGTGGAATATTCTTTTAACTGTACTTGCCATTCCATTTCTGCCTAGGATTCAGACACTTTTTCAGAACTAGCTCAAGATTGATTCAGCTGACAGCAAGCAAATCAAATTCAGATCACCATCACCATCCAGGTGACACCTTCTTTCCTGCTTTTCTTCCCTTGAGATGAATTTTCCTGAGAAGTTCCTTTGTCCTCATGCAGACAAACTTCTCATAGCTGTTCAGAGAAACCCAGACAGGTGCTAATTCGATACAGATCCATACTGGGATCTCTGGGCTGAATTTCCATAATCAATGTGGTGAGGCTCAATTGAGGTAATCAGTTGATTATCTATGTATCCCTTAGGCATCCAGAAAAAGCAGTATAATTATAATAGACAGGTAGCTTCTAAGCCATTTATTTAATATCCATGAAGATTCCTAAAAACGGACCTGGGTAGCTTCTAGTTCACATGACTCCATGGATAGGACAGCTCCCGCACTTCAGCAATGGTGTATATGATGAAAATATTATGTCTACTCTTGAGTGACCCTCTGGGATATAATAGCACTAAATTCTCAGGGAGAAACCTAGCCTGATAAGTAACTTTCCCCTCTTTAAAGTTGCCTAAAGGTAGACCCAGTATTTCTGAGCTGAATTGGAATAAGCCTGTACAATGGCATTGAGAGAGAGGGTGGATTGGGGCTGATCACATCCCAGACCTTACTTACTAAGCCCTGTTCCACCCAATCCTTTATTAGTCCAGAAGGTGCCAGATGGGCTAGAGGTAGCTCCGGTTAATCATTAGTTCTGTGAATCCTCTGGGTAGATAAGGATCTTTTGAGTAGACCCATGCCAGATTAAAAAAACAAAACAACAACAACAAAAAAAACCTAACTTTTTTCTGAACAGCTTCACCAAGTTGGAAACCAAAGGGAAATGAGATGGAAAATTAGACCCATATATTTGAAAATCTCTTTATTTCTACATTTTTATTCTCCCTGCACTTACACCAGAGATCTTCAAAATGATAAAATGACTCAGAACTAAAAGAACTATTTGCAGGATTATACTTTGTGGAGAGCTGTGGTGGTACAGTGTAAAAACAATCAGAACATAGGACCTGGCCCACTTAACAATCTCTTTGAGCTTCAGCATCTTTACCTATAAAATAAGAAAATAGAAGCTATATGGACACTTCAAGAGATATCCAAAAATAACTTTTGCCTGTCAGTGTTTTGTACATTGTAAAGTCTTATAAAAATCTGAAGGAGTATGATGATCACACTCTAAATATATATGGTAGGTTAAAATTTTTCAGTAATGTTTATTTTATTTCAAATAAGGAAAGTGACAACTTTTAAATGGGACTGTTTCCAAATTTTTAATCATCAGGTGACACCATGGGGAGAGAGGTATTGTCTCACTCTAACCCCATCAGCAAACAAAATAGCTTGTTTCCTGTTTCTTAGGATGATCCAGTTGTTAAAATGCGTGCAGGATACCAGGTCATACCAAAGTGAGATCCATTAGGTTAAAAACCGAGAAACAAAAAATAAACAATAAAGCAGAGGACAATATGTTCAATTCATAGAGTAAGAAAGAATTTTCTCAATCATGGGCCATAATGAAAGTGAACACTCACATAAGAGAAAAGCTCTTTAAAAAAAAATTACAGTATGACTAACCAAGGATACTCAACAAATTGTCTTTCTCTGCAATGTGCACTATTAGTGCTGTAGATCTTGTTAGTGATATGTTTTAAGAAATGACATGATACAATTATAAGCTTGAGTGTCTTTCTCAAGATTATATAAACTGTATCATAACCCAGCCTCATTTTTGTTTCTTTTAATTATTTGAAATTATTTAATGTTAATTAAAGTTAGTCACCAGTATAATAAGACAAATTCATTATTAATAACATTCACACTTATATTATCCAGGCAGAGAGTGTAAGGCTAAAAATGAAGGGAGGGAGGAGCTTGAAGTTGGGAGGCTTTCATTTTCCTTTCAAAGGAATGGAAGGCCACTGATAAGATGTGACTTGAGATATGTTTTAATAACCTTAATTTGGAAATGGTATAAGGGAGACTGAAGGAAGAGAAACTGGAGATAGCTAATTACTACAAAGTATCTTACCAATGTGATGGCAAGCCAATAAACAAAAAAGAGAGATTACTACAATGGTCCAGGGGCTCATTTATTTATTTGTCAAATATTTTGAGTTCTTGAATGTAGTGGTTATGAGCTAAACACAGATGACACCATAATGTTGACCAAAAATACTACTGAGAGTGGTGGTAAAATAATCATATCTACAATTAAGTGTATGATAACTACATAAAAGAGTTCTATAAATGAAAGGGAAAATAGTTTTATAAATCATAAATAAAGGTTACTGACAAGAGTTATGAATCAGGCAAGGCATCCCTGATGAAGTGACACCCAAAGTAAAATAAAAATAGTTGAAGGAATTAACTAGGTAAAATGGCAGGGGAAGATGCTGGAAAAACATATTTCAAGTAAAGCAGATATTATGTGCAAATGTCCTGTGGCAAAAGCAAGTGATTGAATAAGAAAGTGTGGCTGAGTTTAGAGTACAAGAGAGAGAAAAGGAGACAAATAGATATGAAATACATCAGATAGTGGTTAGGTATTTAGAAGAAAAATAAAGAATAAGAGGAACAGAGACAGATCAGGGAATAGAGTAACTCTGAGCAGAAACTAAGGGATGGAAGTATGTGGGTAGCTGAGGACAGAGCTTTCCAAGTAGTGAATCAGCTAGTTACCTGAAGTGAGAGTATTCTTGCTGTATGTGAGGAGAGAAAAGATACCATTCTAGCTTCTGTGGAAAGAGCAAGTGGAGAATATTGAAAATGAAGCCAGAGAAATAGTAGGAACCAGAGACCACTACTTTGCATGACACAGAAAAATACTGGAAGATTTTTGCAGAAGAATTTCATAATCTAGCTTATCTAAATCATTCTGGCCACTGTATGAGGAACACACTATGGGGGAAGGAGCAGATACTGTCATGACATGAGTAAAAGGAGGGATCAAGAATGACTCCTCATCACCTGACCCACACACCTGGGGAGGAATGGTACCATTTGTGTAGATCAGCAATACTGGAAGAGGACTGAGCTTTCTGGCCAGAAAGCAGAGGAATCCTGAGGGGGAGGAGAGCATGAAACACATCTTGGGCATTTGAATTTCAGATGCTCTGTGACATCCAAGTAGAGATGTAATGGTGAGATTCATAGTGAACAGAGGATAACTGAAATTTTGTGTATATAATAGATTGCCTGAGGGGCACCTGGGGGCTCAGTCGTTAAGCATCTGCCTTCTGCTCAGGTCATGATCCCAGGGTCTTGGGATCAAGCCTCTCATGGGGCTCCCTGCTCAGTGGGAAGCCTGCTTCTCCCTCTTCCACTTCTCCTGCTTGTGTCCCCTCTCTTGCTGTGTCTCTCTCTGTCAAATGAATAAATAAGATCTTTAAAAAAGAAAAATAATAGATTGCCTGAGAAGAGAGAATACACTGACAAAACAGAGAGGTCTAAGACCCAGTCTTAAACAATATCAATATTCAGTATGAAATTGGTAAGAATTAATAATCACACTAACAATAATAATAATGCATGAATGTAGGACAAGAAAGAGGGAAACTAGAGCTGCAGCTGTATTTGTTGAGTGATTAATATGTTCCAGGCACATATCTTTATGCCTCACAAAATTTATCTTCACAACAACCCTATCTGGGCTCTCTCACTCTTCTTATTTCAATAATTTCCATTATTTGATGAGGATCTCAATTTTGGACTTTATTTCAGGAAATTGTTTATTATTCTTTTTTTAGACATTTTTATTATTAGTCCATATGTGCTGAGCTCTTTTGCTCTCTATATGTTCTGTCTCTCTATGTCGTCCATATCTATGTCTTTCTCTAAAATTATTGCAATATCTTTATGGCCTTTTGTCTTTCATTATGTGTGATTTCCTTAAGCCTACCCACAGATTCTCCCATTCACATTTGCTTTTGTTCTAATTGTTGAAATACGGCTTTCAACTCTATAATTTTTTTCCTTTTCCATTTCCTCCTTGAAATTTTTCCTCCTTGAAGCATTCTCTTCTTTTGGTTTTCATGCTGCATCTCACTGCTGGCTGTTTGTTTTCTTCCTGCATCATTGTTCCTTCTTGCTGTTCTTAAAAAAAAAAAAAAAAAAAAAAAAAAAAAAAGATTTATTTATTTTATAGAGAGAGAGAAAAAGTGTGGGAGGGGAGGAGCAGAGAGAGGGGGAGAATCTCAAGCAGACTCCCCACTGACTATGGAGCCTGATGCAGGGCTCTATCTCATGACCTTGAGTCACAACCTGAGCTGAAATCAAGATTTGGACCCTTAACTGACTGAGTTACCCACACACCCCCCCCGCTGTTCTTTTCTAGTGCTTTCCCTTTCCCCTGACCTCTAAACCTTCACCCACTGGTTCTCAGCCTTATGTTTTTTTATTTTCTCTCCCTGGCATTCTTGCCTTCAGTTCCATAGACTTAAAGAATATCTACTCCTGTGATTTTTGAACCTTAATTTCCAACCCAACCTTTGCTCCAGAAACAGCTAGTCAGGCTCTTAACAAACCCATTTCAATATCCACTGGCCCCCAAAGTTAGGAAAATGAAAACACAGCTTTACATTTTCTCCCTAAAATGTGCTTTTCTTCTTTCTTAGTTTTGAAATGGTATCACTCTCTGCCCTACCGCTCACACCAAAAACTTCATATTTATTATTGCTATCAATTCCCAAATCTAATCTACCATTTGGAGGGCCTAGACCTGTCTCTCATGATCATGAGAAAAATCTCCTAATGTCAGGTGCTGCAGATCTCATTTCCTAGACAAATTCTTCACTTTTTGAAAAGGTAACACCAATTTACTTGAGATGAAAAACAAATTGCTTGGAGATGGAAAAATTATTTAATCAGTGGGTAAAAATCTCTAACTCCAGGAAGATTGAGAATTAAGTTTAGAAATAATGAAGTAAATTAAATCTGTAGTTTTAATACTTGTGCTTTGAACTAAGAAATAACCTTTGTACATTATTTGACATATTTGTAATCTTTAAGAGAACTTGGCATATTAGAGCTGCGACTATAATTTAAAATGTCTAATTACTAATTTACACTTGTGATTTTAAAATCAATGTGTTTTATCACATACTTATGACAAACTACTCGTTACGTTAGTAAGTTTCGGTAAAGAACTTCATAAGTCCTTTGTAAGTTTCAGTTGGTCATATTATTGAAGTAGTTAAAAGAGTTAAATATCTTCAAAGTATAAATGTTAAAAATATTAAAGCTCCTTAAAAGTGGTTGCTTCAATTTACCAGACATTGAATATAAAAATGATATTTTCATGGAAGAAATTAATATTTTTAGTCCTATTAATTTGAACAGGGAAAAGGCATGCACGCAAGCACACACACACACAAACTCTTGGGAAGTAACTGACATGTGCCTGCAATAAAAAAAATTTTTCAACAAATAGGTGTTGAGTGAAAGAATGAGATCAGATCTATCTTAAATTTTTAATCCACTGGAGATCTAGGTGCAAAACGTGGCCATTTACTTAATGAAGAAGGGAACAAAGCTTTTGAGGAGAAACCATAAAGGATTTGATGTATTCTATTAGTCTTATCAGAAACCATATACCTAATAACTTCCTGATATTGCTAGACTCATTCCACCAGTCCCTGCCCACAATCACAGGTGTTTGCTGGACTTCCCTCTTCTCAGAAGGCAAATAGATAAGAACCTTATTTAAAGCAATTAAATACTGCTAGTAGAGCTGGTAAATACTGCCAGTCATAAGCCTGCTCTAGGAAAGAAACTGATTCACCTAGATACCTCAGTCCACGGGCCAACACTGAGACCTCATTTCAGTAACCGTATCATAGAGAGAGTCTGTGGCTTGCATAATAAATTCTGGACTCCCGAAACCATTTTTAAAAATCTCATTTTCATTTTAGCAGCCAATTCAGATTACCATATTGTTGATTTGATCAACTGCCAGAAAAATTCAACTTTTAAACTTGGTGTAATTTCAAACTAGACCATGCTACCACTATTTAGAAAATCTTGCAGAAACAACCTTTGAGTTCTCTCCGGGTCAATTTAAAAATAAACATAGTTGCACTTAAGATTGTAGGCTTAAAGCTGAAATGTTCTGTAGTCAGATGCTCATCTTGTGCTATTTTACAGAAATCTTCCCAGAACCCAGCCATTGGAACCAAGTACCTAGTACCAATTTTATACATTGGAAACACTCGTAGGGTAAAAATACCAAAATCTTCTCCTAGCCAGACCTGACTCTTTTTCTTCAGTAATCTCTGCTTCTATGTGTAAACTTTGTAGATGCATCTGTTTTGCGTTACATAAATACACCAAAAACGTATTTTATACTAAGAAAATTTATGCATTCCATATTCTCACAGTTTGAAAATGGCCAAATTTATTCTCTTGAATAAATGCTCTGAGGATAAAATCAAAAGAACAACTCAAAAGCAATATTTTGAGAATTTTTTCCAGAATCAGAGAAAAAGAAGGTACATAAAAGTAGACACATGTTTATAATACATATATCTAAATATCTATTTATCCTGAGAAAAGGGATATACTGCAGATAATTCAAAGTGATTTGGCTGTTCAAAATTTCTTTATTTTTGGCTTGAAACATGTTTCCATGCACATATTTCTATTTGAATATAGGTGTGTTTAATATTCTTATATTCAGTTCAAAGCAAATAAGCAAGTTAAGAGGGTACATTTGGGACCATATAGAAGAAAGGATTTTATGCAGCTCTTGTATGACTCCTAGTAGCTTTTCACCATCAAGATAGTATCAACATTGAGACTGCCACCTCTCAGAGCCGCTGGCAGGAAAAGAGAAATGGATCTCTTCCTTACCTCCTCCTGTAGGAAAATGTCTGTCTGGGGTGGAACCTCATCATACGTGCTCTATTTCTCCACCCCACTCCAGATGACTGCAGCAGAAAAAGAATTATAATCAAGGCTCTAGAATAGGAACAAACAAGTAGTGGATGTGGTAGGTGGGATTCTTGGAGGGGATAGTGGAAGTGGTTAGACAAGTACCTCATATAGAGCTACTGTATGCATCAGGGACAAGAAATCCCTGACAATTTCCTAGCCCAAGCTCATAATCCTAGCATTAACTAGTTTCCACTGATGCTTCATAATGCTTGGTGCTCTCTCTTAGCTCCAGCCCCATGACCATATATACTATAATCTGTAGGATAGGGTCAACTCTGCCCATCCCTACCCTTCATCACTATGGATATGCCCCCACCGAGTGTCAATTATTATTACACTATAATAATAGTGTAAAGAAGCTGGAAAGCTGTTCAATTTCCTGATTTTGTCTTTTTAGAGGGTAACCTAATTCAAGCTAATAATTTACTTACTTAGAGCTATTATGGATTTGTATCTTGAACTTAAAGAAAAAAAAAAAAAACAGTCCTAAGAAAGAGAAGTGTTTCAAAGATTTTCTCTGCATAGCACATAAATAAACTTTAAAGGGGGAAAAAATTACAGGCAGCATCAATATAGACATTTATCATCAAGCAGCTGGGCAGAGAAGGTAAGGGTAATACATTTAAAATCAATATTTGCCAGGAGCTGATCACAACTGAGATACTCTTTTTGAGAATAACAAAGAGAATATTCTATAGATGGCCATTTACTTTCTGGATTACAAGCATGAAATTTTCATGGACACAGCTCCTTTCTGTCTCCATTTCTGGTAAGATTTTGCACATTCTGGGCTCCTGGTCCTATCTGTATATCCTATCTTTGACTAATTCTCCACTAATCTCTTTATGAAATGTTATGTCATTTTCTATGCTGGCTATTTTTGAAAATTTTACTTTTCTTATTTCTTTTTATTTCTTTTCCATTAAGGAACCAAATGTCAACCCAAATATCAACTCTGTCTGGTATAAACATGGAGTAGAGATGGGTCTCTACC
The DNA here is from genome assembly GCF_010015895.1 of Lontra canadensis. NCBI lineage: Eukaryota > Metazoa > Chordata > Mammalia > Carnivora > Mustelidae > Lontra > Lontra canadensis. The sequence goes on along the minus strand of NW_022630995.1, from coordinate 105,014,731 downwards.
AAGAAAAATCCCCAGATAATTTTCACACAAAATGGGAAGCAATGAAGAACTGACACTCTCAAAATATAAATTCCCTTAACAGTTCCAGAAGTTCCGTAACAAATCACCACAAAGCTTTGCATTTCTTTACTATGCTTTTTATTTTTTTTTGAGAACTCATTTTTAATAATAAAAATGAATTAAATTTTAATAATAATTTTTTAAATTCCTAGTGTGGCCATTAGATTTTGTATACTATCTCTCATCATAAATGTGTAATTTTTCAGTCATGTTGTGAATTAAATAGGTTTTCAAATGCTGATCTCACCAAATAATAGCTATTTATAATATTATATGTATTAAAAGAATATTATAAATAACTAATGTCAAAAGACTTTTAAAACACTATTTTATATTGAGCTGTGACTGAACAGATGCTTGCAGAACATAGAATCATCTATATGTCAAAGCTTCTCATTATAGTTCAAGTTTAGTAGGTTTTTCCTTTTATTCTGTCATCTGTAAGGCCAACAAAAAATCCTGTGAACTTAGCAATTATCTTCATACAGAAAGTCAGGTGGAGAGTGTGAGTGTGGTCCGGTCTGTCTAACATATGTATTTCAACCTTCTTGCACAAGCAGAGATTGAAAACGATGTGAAGCAGCCAATACACTGCCCTGATTTCTGTACCTGGAAAGAAGCTACTACAAGCTTCATTTGCAGAAAAAACAATCTTTTACATTTGCCTGAGTTTAAAAACTCACAGAATCTCCTGGTAAAATACAATTTGACTTGAAGATTCTGTAAAAAAAAACCTCACAATTATATATCCCTAAAACAATTTTATGTGCATAAAATGTTGCACATATGTTGCAGAAGTTCTACCAATGGCTTTTCATTGACTGGGCAAAACTTGCTGCTTTAAATCCCTCAGGATTAAGTGTCCATATATAGCCCTATGGCAACTGAGACTTGCCTGCAGAGTTCGAAGGTTTCATAGAGGATAGAAACACCATGAAATATATATGGCATTCTTTAATATCTAAACATTTACAGAATATGGTTTTCATGGCTGACCAGTCAAAAATCTAAGATAAATTATGTATAGTGACATTTGACATATTTTTGTTAAGGCTTATAGCTAACTGATTTTTCTTAAATTATCTATGCCTCAGTTATTTTATCCTTAATTAATCTCGGTTTTATGAAAAAGAATTTAGGTTTAATTTCCAGAGAAATGATCCCAGAAGTATTTTTTCCAGCTATCAGCCTCCAAATTTTCATCCAAACTTTTTATTCTTTCAAAATTCTTTTTATTAAATAAATAAATAAATAAATAAATAAATAAATAAAAAACTAGGGGCGCCTGGGTGGCTCAGTCGTTCGGCGTCTGCCTTCGGCTCAGGCCATGATCCCAGGGTCCTGGGATGGGGCTCCCTGCTCAGGGGGAGCCTGCTTCTCCCTCTCCCTCTGCCTACTGCTCCCCCTGCTTGTGCTCATTCTCTCTGTGTCAAATAAACAAACAAAATCTTAAAAAAAAAAAAAAACTACATCTTGAGAATCAAGTACCACTTCTGCCCAAAAACTAATATGATTTATCAACTAAACAAATATTAACTGAATACCTCTTCTTTTCCAGATATCACATTTCAGTAAAGGGAATGACTTGTTGCTGGGCTGATTCAATTATATTGAAAACCTTATTTTTCTAGCTAATAATTATTAAGTTCCTCTTATGTGCTAAATACTGTGTTAGTCATGGGTTTTCAAAGAAATGATTTGAAAACCTGACCTTGAAAAGCTTACATTTTTGTCAGGAAGACAGTAATAAACAAATAATCACAAAGGGATAAGTGGCCTAATAGAGGTACTGTGCAAAATATGAAAACAGAGAAGGGGAAGGATCTAATTTTAATGTAAGGCAAAGATGGTTCAAGCAATCTTCCTAGAAGAGACAGCACTTGAGCTGGTTCTTGAATGATAACAAGGGATTTTCCAGAGAGAAAAGTGGAGAAGGATACTCCAGAAACAATATATATGTGAATCTACAATGAATGTAATTTTATAAAAATGAGAAGAAAGGCAAGCAATTTGGTGAAGCAGAGTGTAGAGTATAAGGGAGCAGTAAGAGGTGAAGACACGGTCTTGAAATCTGGACCTGCTAAGAGATGCTATCCTTGAAAAAGTGTCCTTTGACACGTAGTCTCAGAGTAAACACTGATATATAATCATTTAAACTGATTATAGACTGGCATTATTTTACATTTTTGCAAATCCCTTTAAAGCTTTGTGTAATAGAAAACAGCTAGCTCCTCAGATCTACTTCTGCATTCAATTTGATGTATTATCACGTATAAACTACCTCTGGAAAACTCCACTATTCACTCATAAAAAAATGAGAGTAAAAAGGGGTCATCTGAATGGAATTTAGGAATCCCCAGGACCACACCTGGAAAACTACTACTTTAGAGATTTAATTTTTTTTATGCTATTATGAATAGAATTTCATTTTCTAATTATTTTCTATGTGGATATGGAAATACAGTTGATCTATGCATATTAACCTTGGATTCTGTGACTTTGCTAAATATGCTTAATTATACTTTATTTGTAGATAACTTTGTATTTTCTACATATACAACAGTATCAGGATGGAAAAATGACAATTTTATTTCCTTATTTTCAAAACTGTTCCTGTTTTGTTTATTTTTCTTCCTTTCTTGCAAAGTTGGGACCTCCAACTCCAAGTTCCAATGTTCTGGAAATGTTCTATTTCTTCTCTGGGTGGCATGCACATGTATCTTCATTTTATGGTAATTTGCCAAGCAGTAAATTTTGTGTGAAGTCACCGATTAAAGTTTTTCTACTGGCCAAAGAAAACTCAGTGTTGGGGGAAAAAAAAAAAGCAAAAGTCAGCATATGAAAATATTCATACTGCATTCAATTTTCCTTTGAGATTTTCTGAGTCAATCTACCTCTGGAGATGCATGTTCAAGGGTTAAAATTTGGATAATAAAATAATCATTGCTTCCAGAGAAAGCATTAGGCATGCTCATGAATTATTTACTTTTATAATTTCAGCTTACTTCGTCTGTACATATGTGCCAGAAAAAACACCCATTTAGGTTGATGCCAACTAGATTTCTTTTTTAATTCCCTTTTGAGAATGCTGACTACTTCAACAGGGTTTAGATCAATTTACTTTGCCATGTAATTCGAGTGGTGCTGCTGACTAGTCCATTAACCTGGTTGGGCAAGGTTAAAGATAAAGGAGAGTTAAGGTAACAGATTTCCTCTTGCTGGGTCCCAGGGCCCTCTCCTTATTCTCTTTTTTGCCAGTCCCTAGAATTGCTTCTGATGTCATAAGAAATCTGGACCTTCCTTGTTATAATGGAGATTAACAGGTTTTATGGAGTTCATCACTACCTAATTGAAAAAAAATTACAACGATATCATCAGAACAATAAGAATACATAAAAGAGGGAGAGAGAGAAATTATGGAGATAGTCAGATATGCTGCTTATTATTATTTGGCTTGCAAATATTTCTAGACGTATTCATTCAAAATGTATACAAGACATTTTTCTGGTCATGTGGCCTAAATTACCTGTACTAACATAAATATTTATTTTATTTTATTTTATTTTATTTTATTTTATTTTATTTTGCCCCAAACATTTCCTTAGACAACAGTTATTCAGGGGAAATTTGTATTGTGGAGGACAATTTAGAAATGACCTCCCAGGCCTCTCAACATAAGGGATTTTGTGGGAGAGAGACTGCAAAGTAGAGCTGCCTGGCCCTTTTGGGGGTGGGGACTGTGTTTTTTCTCACTACTCTTTAGAGTTCTTTCCATTGTCTTTGTCTCCATTCCTCAGAGAAACTAAGATGAAAGAAGGCTTAATTTCCTCTCTGAGGAGAATAGTATTTGTAAATTTTGAAGTGTATTTCTTACATAATACATCTAGTTTCCCCCTTTGATTTACTGTCTATGTTCAAGAACACTCTAGGTCTGCTAAAGGTAAATAAGGAAGCTCTGTTCTTTATCTATGGTCAACACTGGCAAGGCCAAAATAAATCCCGGCAGGGGTGATGAAGGTAAAGAGGAGATACCAAATTCTGGAAAATGGGATCTCCTTCCCCCTTTCTGGGCTCTGTCAGGAAACATTATACCGCTTTTCCAGCAACTGGCTACAACCCGGTGATGACCGGCATGAAGGACAGGAGACAACGCCTAATGAATCCAGCACACCAGAGACCCAGGCTGCTTTCCTTTCTATTGACAATCCTCAAATCCTCCTTGTGAATTATAAAGTGTCATTAAAATCTGGAACATCTGACTCCCTCTCTAAGGGTCTCACTGACATGTGGAATTAAGGTCAGGTACATCAGGGGACCTCTTTGTGTAAAGGTAAAATGACTTTTTGAACTGAAATAATGGATTTAAGGCACTGAGGCTGAACACAGCTCCATCCAAACCCCCGGTGACATATTTACAGAACCAGGTCTGGCTGGGAACAAGGTGAAAGAAACAGTAACTCTAATTGCAGCCAGCAAAATGAACACGCTGATTGGCTGAACGCTGGCCAAGCTCTTACCATTAAAAATACCGCAGCGTTGCTGCCAAAAGGGGTGTTGGGACAAATTGCCAGAGGTAACCATTACATAAGCCAGAGCTCACCCTGCCAATTAGCCAGAAACCACTGCTACATCTCTTCTGGCCACAATGATTCTGATAGGGCACTTGCAAGCTCTTCAGCTGCTCAAAGACTGTATCAGAAGAAAGCAGTTCCAGGGAACCAGAGAAATCACCTCCAGGCCGAAGTAGCTGGTGGGGTCCGGGTAAACCACCCTATCAATTGTAGTATTTTCAGCAAGAAAGTCAGACAATCTCAGCGAACTCAGGCAAATGACCTTTTGAAAATTGCTGCAGCTTTTTTGGAGGAGTGAGGATAGTAAAAGCGAAGAAACGTGCCTTAGCTTGTGAAAAAGGAAGGAAAGAAAAGCCTGTGGAATTACCTCATTTTCTTTATTAAAAGATGCTTCCCATTCTGATTAGTTTCGAGCTCAGCAGCATTCCCCGAGGGCTGTTCTCCACAAGCAAAATGGAGGCAAGCGCAGAGGACAGTTATCCAAGGAAACCAGAAAAAAAATTCCTTTTATCTTGAAGTCCTGGAAAATGTAGGTATACACATGGAATTACCCAGGTAAGAATTCCCATGCTCACGTGTCACTGCTCCATTAGGCTGCATTGGTTGTGGGGCCCTGGAACAACCTTAGTGCCAGCTGTCATCAAGTCCTTCCTGAATCCCAGCCACAGACTCCCTCTGAGGAGTTGATTTATCCACCCCCCAGGCTTATTCCCAACCCACCCATAATATACTCACAATGTCACCTCCACAGTCCATTCAACTGCCACCTACCTATGGTCTTGGTCTAATCCACAAACTTGATTTTGCTATTCACCTCCATAAAATCCCTGAGGACTACTCTATGACCTTTATTTTAAGTCTGAGCTTCCTACAGTGAACCCCATCTACTTTATAAGTCTCTGCTCCACTCATTCGCCACAAGCTCTACAATCCAGATAGAGGATAATCTCCAACAGTGGTTCTCAACATGAGCAGCACATTCTAATACTCAATGGAGCTTCTCAAAGCTCAGTCCCAATGCCTGGACAGAATCCTGTACCAATTCAATTGGAATTTCTAAGGATGAAACTAAAACATAAGTATCTTTTTTTTTTTTAAGATTTTATTTATTTATTTGACAAACAGAGATTACAAGTAGGTAGAAAGGCAGGCAGAGAGAGAGAGAGAGAGAGGGAGAAGCAGGCTCCCTTCTGAGCAGAGAGACCAATGTGGGGCTTGATCCCAGGACCCTGAGATCATGACCTGAGCTGAAGGCAGAGGCTTATCCCACTGAGCCACCCAGGTGCCCAAAACATAAGTATCTTTTAAAATTTGTCCTGTGGTTACAGGTTTGATAACCAGTGCACTCTTACCACAGTTATGGACTGAATGCTTGTGTTTGTCTCCCCAGAATTCATATATTGAAATCCTAACCCCTCATGTGATGGTACTAGGAGGTGGGGCCTATGGGAGGTGACTAGTTGATCAGGGTAGAAACCTTATGGGTGGGATTACTATCTTGTAAGAGACCCTAGAGAGCTCTCTAGCTCTCTTTCTATCACATTGGGTCACAGTGAGAAGTCAGCAGTCTACAGCCCAGGAGAGGGCTCTCACCAGGTGCCGACAGTGCTGATACCCTGATCTCAGACTTCCAACCTCCCAAACTGTGAAAAATACATTTCTGGTGCTTGCCAGCCACCCCATTTATGGGATTTTCTTATAGCAGCCTGAACTAAAACACCCACTGCTTATGTCTTTACATCCGCTTTTTCCTAGACTAGAAATATGTTATTTTACATCTTTATTATTTTCCCCCTGCAGTTCTTGTAGGACACAGGTAACATATCTTCTCCTCCAACCCTTCAGTCACCTCCCTTAGTTTTCCCCATGGCAACCCTCACGTGCCTGTATCCTGATCTTTGATGTCTCTCATTTCCTCACTAACTGGATGACAAATCCTTCCAGACAGGAAGAGTATTTCATTTGTCTTTGTATCCTCAGCGTCTACTGAGGAAGGAGAACAGATGCACACCAATACCAAGCTTGAACTCAATTCTCCAAGCTCTTCTTCCAACTGCCAGAAAACAAGCAATCTTCTGTTGACAAAAATTTCACAAGCATTCTAATTTTAGGACACAATAAACTGAATGAAGAGGAAAGACATCTGGAAGATCAGGGCATCACAACTACTTCAGGACATCAGTAACACTTGGATTTTGTTACTCTCTGGTGCTTGAGACTGGGTGAGAGTCTCTTGATGGCTTCCATATTGAAAGATTTAAAAAAATGGAATGCCGAAGCATTCAATCAAGAACATGAAGGCTCGTAAACAGTTTGATTTCATGGCCTTTCTTCAAATGGATTCGCTTTTTAATACACTTTGGCAAAGCATGCTCTGCAGTGTAGGAGGCAGGAAGGACATTTCCATCAGTGTGAACTGGGGCGTTGGTTTCCATGAAGAGAAAACTCAGAATCCTTCCAAACAAAAAAGGGCTCCTGGACACAATGCAAGAAGGATGCTGTGAGAAGAGGTCCAGATTTAGCAAGAAGGATACAAACATGAAAGCAGTTCTGTGCTGGAAAGACGTTTAAAAATCCTGAGATCTGCAGGCCAGAGCCTGCCACTGGAATTGGCAAAAGAAGAAGAAAAAACAGACTTTCATTTTGGCTTTTGCCGCAAGTTCGATTGCTTTGTGATTCTTGCCCAAAGTCTCTAAATAAAAATGCTTGGTGTGTATTCCAAAGTTCTTGCCTTCTGACGCTAACGTGGAAGACACACCACACTCTTTTTCCTTTCTTCCCAGTGGAAACAGTTTGAGAAAATAAGCTGCTGAACAATATGTTGAAAATAAAGCTATATTCCGATATAGGTGGTGACCTGATCATTCCTGTTTAGGAAAACCACAGAGACATATAAAAGCAACGCAAAACACAAGTAAAGAGCAACATTTTTCCTTTCTTTTCCCTTTGTCCTTTCAGAATTCTCTTAAGAATTCTCCTGAGAGGGTGCCCAGGTGGCTCAGTGGGTTAAGCCTCTGCCTTCGGCTTCGTTCATGATCTCAGGGTCCTGGGATTAAGGCCAGCATCTGGCTTTCTGCTCAGCAGGGAGCCTGCTTCCCCCTCTCTGCCTGCCTCTCTGCCTACTTATAATCTCTCTCTGTCAAATAAACAAAATCTTAAAAAAAAAAAAAAAAGAATTCTCCTGAGAGAAGTTTTATGCTTTATATGATTTGAGCTTTTTATGGTAAGGAGGCTTCATTTCCAGGAGCAAATACAGAGAGGCACAGGAACTTTCTTGAAAAGAACTTATTCTAGTGCAGACATAGCTTTCAGGAATAATCTCCGTCTCAAGCCAGGTATAGAAGCAATTGAGAGATAAGGGGTGAGGGGAACATAGTAAACATTCTTCACAGAATCACCTTCCTGCAAAATTCTTTTTTTTTTTTAAGATTTTATTTATTTATTAGACTCAGAGAGAGAGATCACAAGCAGGCAGAGAGGCAGTCAGAGGGGGAGGGCGGGGAAGCAGGCCCCCCACTGAGCAGAGAGCCCGATGCAGGGCTTGATCCCAGGACCCTGAGATCATGACTTGAGCCGAAGGCAGAGGCTTAACCCACTGAGCCACTCAGGCGCCCCACCTTCCTGCAAAATTCTCAATCATCACATTTGTCCTTTGTCTGTACTTCCTCTTTGGATAAAATGACATTAGATTAAGCATCTACAACAGCCATTTCGATAGGTCAAAACCTGTCAGAGACCAACGATTACATTGAATTCACTCCAACACCGAACTGATTTCAACGCAATGGAGAACTTGGGGCCCTGAGATGAATGAGGCCCCTTGGTAATTTCATTTTGAAGTTTCAAGCCTCTTTTTTTTTCAAAATGTTGAGAAGGGGCTTGAAACTTCAAGATTGAAGTTGAAACCATAATGTTAGTTAACATTTGTAGAGTGCTTCTCATGTATTAAGCCGTGTGTGAAATGACTTGCACAAGAAATCTCGCTTACACTGTACAATAATTCTATTAGGTGGTATTATGATTAGCCTCAATTTACAGAAGAGAAAACTGAGGCTGGTAAAATTTAAGTGAATTTTTCAATGGCACGTAACTTGTAAGCAGCAGAGAGCTGAGACTCAGAACTGTGTGTTTCGATGGATACCCAGTTTCAAACCCCAAGGGCCCGTGTATCGCAGGCATTCAACATTCCGGCAAATATAAGAAACTGAAATAAATGACCATAATTCTTCTCAGGATGAGTGCTGTGTGTCAGTGGGGAGACATGCTCTGACAGGCTGCTTGGCCGGGGTGGGAGTGGGGGGTGGGTAGTGGAGAGAAGTGACAGCCTCCAAAAGCCGCTGTGCTTACATAGCTCACATAGCCACTCTGTCGTCACTCACACAGTGTGACTGTTTCAGGATACCATGTGCTGGTCACTGTGGTTATGGATTCAGAGGGTTTGAAGTGACTGCGGTGGTACTAGGTTATTGCCCTGAATTCCCTAGTTTGCACAAGTTTTCCCAAATGGATCTCTCAATTCCTGGTCTCACCAAAGGCTTTTGAATCAATATTAAACTCTCACTCTCCAAGGAGTGTGACAAATGGCCTGGTCACTTCCCCACTCGGTGTGTTCACAGTTCACTACTCCCTGCTTTTTCTATACTGCAGACTCTCCCACTCGTCAGTCCAGTCAAACAGATACTTTAGGCATATCTTTCAACGGAAAAAAAAAAAAGGCACATTTTGGAATGATTCGCATTTGGTGATCAAGTAACAGAGCATATTGTGGCAAAAGATCCAAAAGCATTAAAAACATCCCCAAACATTTCTCAGCCAGTTTTATTTTTCCACTGCTTGTAAGCCACTAACTCTGCCTTTCAGTTGCATGAGGGCTTAAGCAACTTTCCAACTCAGAACTACCTCTGTTCCATGGAGCAAAAACATCCAGACTTTTAACAGGAAGTTGCACACAAGAAAACAGCCTTGTCTTTAAAATCGTCCATTATGGACAATCCTCAAAACCTTTGATCTTAATTAGCTGAACAAGCTCCTAGGGCCTCATCGCCAGCTCAATTAATTTGATTTAATCACATTTTACCTTGTCAGTATGCAGTTTGGATCATAGTAACTTAAGATTGGCCAAGATATGCAAAGATACTTTATCAGAGGTGAAATAATACTATAAAATATAAACATCATTTCCTGTGACCAGTAACATGAAGTACCCAATATGTTGTACATACATCAACTTCTGCATTTCATCTGGTTCCTGCAAATACGATAACCACACATAAGCACCAGTCAATCGAAACAGACTCTGTAATGACTGGTCTCTGCTTACCTCTTTGTACCATCTAAAGAATAGTTTGGATATTTAAGGATTGACTTAGTGCTGAGTCAGAAACTTGTAAGCCCTGTAAATAAGAGAACTTTAGAATGTACTTTTATTCTGTTAGTAACTCCCAGGGATTTGATAGGTAACTTCAAAAAACAAAACAAAACAAAAAATGGATCAAAAGCCCAACATCTGCACCCAGCTCTTCTTCTCTTCTTGCCTTTGTTTAAATTCTGGAATTGCAAAGAAATTGCTGTATAAGTTTGTGTGCATAGAACCATGTACACTCAATGCACTCCATATGTTGATTTAAGGGATTTACAATGGTAACTATTTCCATACTTTGTTTTCACTTTCTACATTGATTTTAGACATTGGTCCCTGTGATTCCTCTAAAGAAATGAGCTAATGGGTCCTCGAGGGAATTAAAGAGCATTCAGACTGAACCATGGTGCTAGGCCATGAGCAACTTTTCTTCGCAATTAGTTTTGTTTACAAGGCGACGCTCTAGCTTCAGATATTTCTATGACAACCATTTGGAGTATTTATTCCTCTGAATACAGGGAGGAAAATTATGAGTTTGTTTTATTTTTGCAGCAACTCCTACCCAGCCCAATATCTCTTGATGTTGTGATAGCCTTTACATGGTGGGCAACAGAGAAGGTTCTAAGATTTCTCCGCCCATCTTGGGTCAGGAGGCTGGGGCTTCCTCCTTTTCTCTTTTACCTAAGTGTGGATGAAACAAGGCCAACTGATCCCTGAGGACAGGATAAACCAGCAGGCTCCTCATTCTCTTTTTCCTCCTCAGTCATGTACCTAGCCCAATTTGAGTAGGATGTATACATATTAACTACTAGACTGGTGGAAAAGATGGCCATCAACTTCAAGGGAAAGTCAGCTCAGTGATGAACAATGCTCCTCAAACATTCCCATTATGTGCTCTTGGGAAGAAGAGAATGAACCGATACCCTTGAAGTCTAGGGATGTCACTTCTACATGGGATGCTACAAGCTGGAGAGGTTTTCAATGTTCTATACTTTATCATTAAAAAGGTAAAAAAAAATGTCACAGGGCTTTTTTTTATCCTACTCCAATTATATGTTTAAATACAAAAGTATTGGGGCACCTGGGTGGCTCAGTCAGTTAAGCGTCTGCTTCCGGCTCAAGTCAAGATGCTAGCATTCTGAGATTGACCCCCATGTTGGGTTCCCTGATCAGTGGGGCACCTGCTTCTCCCTCTCCCCACTGTTCATGTTCTCTCTCTAACCCTCTCTCAAGTAAATAAATAAAATCTTTCTGAAAAATAAATACAAAAATATTTTATATTACTTACCATGGAATAAAATTGACTTACCATGGAATCGAATTATTTGCTAGACTCAAACTCCAAAAAGATACACCACGTTTTTCTCATGGAATCGTGTGTCTTTTGACATACTAGTTTAAGAATCTCAGATGTAGATGAAAGAGTCTCGAGCCCATACAGTGAAGCTTGGATTCTAATCCTGCTTCTACCATAATACACCTTTTAGTCTTCTTTTGTTTAATATTTATACTCCTCCATTTTTAATAAAGGAAAATATTTTTAATGTTTTAAATTCCAACTTAAAAATTGTATAAAGCTTATATTTCTGTGTTATAATGTTACACACTTTTAGGATAAGTTAAGTCATGTTAAAAATTCTTGAAAACATTCGTTGCTTCTAGAAAAGAAAATGGAGTTGTCATGAAAAACGAATAAAGGGAATATTTCTTAGAGCAGTACCAAGAGTTTACTGAAGTCAGGGAGACTGACTTAAAACTCAGAAAGCAGTACCAGTGATCAGTGAATCTGAGTTTCAAGATTTCTACTATTGTTTGCCTTTTGCACTTAAAGATGGTCAATAATTGAGAAAAAAATACTTAGCAAAATTATGTGCACATTTTTCTTCACCTAGAAAGCCACTTCAAAGAATCTATCCCCAAGATATGATGACAAAAATACAGACATAACAGGGTGCCTGGGTGACTCAGTCCATTAAGTGTCTGACTTTTGATTTCAGCTCAGGTCTCGATCGCAGGGTTATGAGTTCAAGCCCTGCATTGCACTCCATCCTGGGCATGGAGCTTACTTAAAAAAGAAAAAGAAAAGAAAATACACACATAACGTATATGTAATAAAAAGACAAGAAGCAACCTAAAACTTCCTCACCAAGGCACTGACTGAATAAACAATAGTTTGTCTGTATAATGGAGTATTATAAAGTCGTAAACAAAGCATGAGAAGTATTTCCATGTAGTGCAATGGATTGATCTCCATAACATAAAGTTTAAAAAATATGGAGAAAAAAATGAGCGTAGTATATTTCATGTAAGAAGAGGATGAGTGTATACACATATTCATATTTTTAAGTGGACAGATAAACCAAAAACCATTTTATTAAAAATGCCATCTGTAGTGGGAGAGAGGAAGTAGGGTGGAGGAACAGATAGGAACAGTCTAGATAGATAGACTTTGAATATATTTTGCTTTATAAATTTGACTTTGGAATTTTTACATAATTATAACATAAAAATAAATTTTAGAAAAGCAATGCCCAAAAGTCAAAAACAATATTGAAACAAACTTAAGTATTTATCAAATGGGTAAAATAACTGCATGGAAGGAATTCAATCAATTTTACAACAGAGCAAAATGTTCATATGTTCCTAATGGAATATGTCATAACACAAAATGAACCATAGGGAAAAAAATGACAAATTTTAAAATATTTTCAGTAACCACATTGTTGGAGATAGTATTGATATTGTTATCTTAAAATGATTACACATGAATTGTAGGATAAATCCAATGAGCAATTCTGTTGGTTCATTGGGAACTGGGATTTTTTGTGTGGGAGAAAAGAAAAGCAGATAACAGATAACTTTTAGTAAAAACACTGTAGTCCTGAATTGAAATGGAAATTATTAGTAGAAACCTATAAATAGGTTATCTTTTGAAAAGAAGCAATTTTTCTAGCCATATTCAGGGAGTAGGTCTAAACAGTGGCTTATTCCATGTTACCAATGTTCCATTATCCCACTAAAAAGGAAAGAGGGCTGCTTAGAGGAAAAGGCCTATTTCAGGCCTCGGGCAGGACACATATAAGACAAACCTGAAGTAGCTTGTCATATAGGCTGCAAAGATACATTCCCAGGCTTCAGTGGTTATATCAATGGGTATCCAGAGCAGGGCTAGACTGGAGCGAGGATATGTAAGATCAATAGAGTTGATTGTGAAACATCCAGAATTTTCTGACTGTGTTGTGAAAATAGTGGTAGCTTGCAATCAGTCATGTTGAGAGAATTTATACCAAAGAAATTGGTACCATGCTACATATTGTAGCTTTTTTTTTTTCTTTGAGGTCCTCTTAGCCAGCACAATACTATATAGGAGTCAACTCAAGGAGGCTACTTTGGACAAGGGAAGAACATCTGAGCATTGCTAAGAAAAATAACTGCAATGGAGTGAAATATATCAATTATAATTAAATCTGTGTGTTTATAATGGTATCGACCCCAGACATACACATGAAAGTTTAGTTCATCACTTCAAAGCAACAGGTAATCAAACTTCTTTTTTTGAAAACTGGTCAAGAAGGAGAAAGGACAAAGCATTTATCTTGTCTTTTTATACAAAATATATAGGGTAAACACAGTTGATAGGGAAAGATTTTTTCTGAATATCTATGCCAAATGATAGATGATAGAAGAATGATAGACCATCACCATTTATAATCCCTAATTAATGAATGACTAGTGGAGATGAACAATAATGTCTACTAACATGACCAAATGGGAGAGAACCACACATTTGCTTGGATACAAAAAACATCCATGAAATAGTCTTGCCTCCTTCAGTCCCATGCCCTCACCCCCCAAATTAATCTCTATAGCCATAACTACCATTTCACCAGGAAAAACAAGGTAAAAAGGAATCCAGTAATCCCTGCTTATCCTCAGGAATATGTTCCAGAGGATGTGTGAAATGGCAGATAGTACACTACTGATATGTTTTTTCCTATACATACATATGTACACACCTGTGATGAAATTTATAAATTAGGCACAGTAAGAGATTAACAATAATAACTATAAAAATAAAATAGAATGGTTACAACAAAAGGCTGTAATAAAAGTAATGTGAGTATGGTTTTTCTCTCTCAAAATATCTTATTGTATTGTACTCACCTTTTTTCTTGTGATGATGTGAGACGATAGGATGCCTACATGATGAGATGAAGGAAGCGGAATGATGGTGAAATAATTACACAGCATTAGGCTACTACTGCCCTTCTGAAGATATGTCAGAAGGAAGATCTGCTTCCAGCCTGCGGTTAACCAGAGCATAAATGAAACTGTGGAATGTGAAACCATGAAAGGGAAGGTGTTACTGAAAGTTAATGAAAACCATGTTATCAGCTAAACTTAGGCCATTGGAAACTCTACAGAACAACCTCTGCAATTTTTTCAAAAAATGTTGCAAAGAAATATAAGTGGCAGGTGGGAAAATGGAAAGTAAAGGGAGAGAAAAAAAAATCTATAGATTAAAGAAAAATCAATAGGCATGCCTAGGTGACTCAGTCAGTTGGGCCTCTGGTTCTTGATGTCGGCTCAGGTTGTGGTCTCAGGGCTGTTGGGTTGAGCTCTGCATCAGGCTCTGCATCAGGCTCTGCATCAGGCTCTGCACTCACTGAGAGACTCTCTCTCTCCTTCTCTCCCTGCCCCTCTCCTTCCCCAGCACCCTTCACGTGTCCGCTCTCTCTCTCAAAAAAAAAAAAAAAAAAAAAAAAAAAAGAAAAGGGGACAAAAAAGAAAATTCATTCAATTGCGATATAAAGACTTTATTTAAATTCTGAGTCCAACAAACTGTGAAGGAAAAAAAATAAAACAACTATTAGACAATCAGAGAAATTTGAATAATGATCGAACATTTAGTGTTCGAACATTTAGTGTTATTGAGGAATATTTAAGGTAGAGTAATGGTATCATGGCTATGGTTTTAAAATGAACTCCTATTTTCAGGATATTTGCTGAAATATTTATGGATGAAATGACAGGATATCTGGAAAATAAGTAGATAGGATGAAGGTAGTTAGGGGAATAGAACTCTGCTATTCCAAGAGTAATTCACTGGCTAACAAAATCCACATCATCTAGGAACTTATTAGAAATGAAAAATCTCAGGCCCAAGTACAACACAATAAAAAACTGCATTGATACATTTAGGTTAATTTTTATATTCATTGAATTTTGAAAGCTCTGGTTTAATAAAACACGATTGGCTATCATTTAAGCTGGAGTGAGTTACCTTAAGGTACTATCCTCTCTATATTGGTATGTATCTGAAATGTTCTGTTATGAAAATTTCTCTCAACAAGAAAGCCAAATCAGAGAGAAGGGTGACTAGTGTGTGAATAACCCAAAAGCAGACCTTTTGTTTCTTTTCCTCCTCACCTCATTTCCCCTCATGTAGCCCCCCAAGGTCTGGGATTTGATTGGTAGCACATTCCCGATCTGACCCTGAAGGTCCTCACCAGGCACACTTCAAACCTCCCGGATTATAGGGCCATTTCTACTGTGTTTCCAGTCCTAAACCCCAAGGTCTGCAAGTAGTTTTCATAGACGGAACAAATTCTCTGTTCCCAAAGCCCTAATAGCTTCTCGGCAAACTGCATGGTGAGGCTTTCCAGAAGAGTCGAGCAGACGGTGATGCCTCCTGCCAGGAATGATTGGCAAGCTCTTGAGGAGAGGACATTCTCCAGCTGGCTCCACGCCATGGCCCAGCTGCACTTGCTACAAAGGTCATTGTTCTTTCTTCAGTGATTATCAAAAATATTTTAGCACTCTTACAAATGCCATAAAGAAGAGGTCAAGGGAGATCTCTGTACACATGGATGCAGCATTGTATTTTCTGTGGTTCAAATATGATATAGGAGTGGAGTTCAGATGATAGACCAGACTAGAGGAGAAGTAGGAATACAAGGGTCACGTTATTCGTGTTTTCCCTCTTCCGTTAGGTAAGGTCCTTTAATATACAAATGCATCGACACAGTGGCTCCAAAACAAAATCTGCTCAACTTGTGTTGATACATTGTCCAATATCACTGTCGGTCTTTCTTCCTTCCCCTTCCCCCACAATTTACACGAAGAATTGCCAAATAATTCAGAATCCAAGGTCTTCTGGGAATCACCCTGCCCAGAAATGTAGTGACTAAAGCCAGTTAGTACTGGGCAAATTCCATCCTATTTGAAAGCAACAATACCATTCTTTTAATATTTGAAAAAGAGCTAACTAGTAATCAAATAAATGCAAAGGAAAATAATGAGGTGCCCCTTCATCTCTCAAGTGGGCAAGGACTATGCAGTGGTGAGGGAAAGCCAGCCATCTTCCATGGTGCTGATAGGAAAGCAATGCGGGGGAGACTTGCTAGACAATTAATTAATTAATTAATTAGCATTTTGTATCCATGGGCTTTTAGAAACCGCTTTATTGAAATATAACTGACATACAATGAACTACTCATATTTAAGGTGTGCAATAAGTTTTTAACATATGTTGACACTGCTGAACCCGTCACCATTAGCAAAATAATGAGCATGTTCTTCGACCCCCAGGTTTCCTCTTAGTCATCTCACTCTGACGATCATCCCTGACATTTACTCTTGTCCACAAATATGACATAGAATATGACTGAGATGAAATCATACAGAATCTGTCCTGTTGTCTGGCCTCCTTCACTCAGCATAATTACTTCTATATTTACACGGTAGCACATATCGGCAGTGTATTCTGTTGTAATGATGACTAGTTGCTATGGACTGAATGCGTGTGCCCCCCTCTCCCTCCACCTCTCGAAGTTTTAATGTGGTGACCTTTGAAGGTGGGGCATTTAGAAAGTAATTAGGTCATGTGGGTGGAGCCTCCATGATGGGATTAGTGTCTTTTTAAGAGCCCCAGCTCACTCTCTCTTGACTGTGTGTGGATGCAACAGGAAGTTGACTGTCTATAAGCCAGGAACTGGACGTCCACCAAAAAGCCGACTCTGCTGGTACCCTACAGCTTCCAGAACTGTGAAATATAAGTGTTGTTTAAGCCACCCAGTCTATGGTATTCTGCTCTGGTGCCCCTAACTCAGATACTAGTATTCTATTGTGTGGACATGGCACAGTGCATTTACCCATTTACCTGTAGATAGAAATTTGGGTGGTTTCCATTGTTTCATTGCTACAAACACCGGTGGGTGAACATGTGATTTCTTCAACACATGGGACTTGATGGGCTTAGGCACCGGGAACAAACGTAAAGCTCACGCAGCTTCGTTATCAGTGATAAAGTTCTTTATCTTTAATGCAGGAGTCTCGTAGCTCCTGCCAGCACTCGTGACATTGTGGAAGGCTAACTTACTAGCTTGCAGATAGGGTAGAATTTCACACCATTTATAGTTCTTGGTAATTCTATTTCTGGGGCTCTTTGCTTTATGGAGATCCAGATTTTCATCTGGTATCATTTTTCTTCTGCTTGAAGGATTTCCTCTAATATTTCTTGGAGTGTGGGGCTACATGTAATGTATTCTTCCAGTTTTTTTTTTTTTTATGTTTGGCAAACTATTACTTCTGCCTTCATTTCTGAAATATATATTTGCCAATTATAGGATTCTAGGGAGATAATTTTCTTCCCTTAAATGTCAACACTTTAAAAACATTCTTCTACGCTCTTTGTGCCTATGTTGTTTCCTATGAGACCTTTGTTGTTATCTTTTTCTCTATGCATCATGTGTCTTTTGTGCCTCTGGCTGCTTTTAAGATTTTCATTTTTTCATTGGTTATGAGCAATTTGCTTATGATGTACCTCTGTGTAGTTTTCTTTATGATTTTTATGTTTTGGATTAAGCTCCCTACATATACAGGTTTGTAAATGCCATCAGATTTTGAGTTTTTTTAGACCATTCTTTGTTGAATATTTTTGCTGTTCTCCTTTCCTTTGTAAACTGTAATTACATATATGTTGAGTCTCTTGAGTTATCCCACAGTTCAGATTATTTTTGCATTTTCCTTCCCAACTTATTTAATTTGGGGTAGTTTCTATTATGATGACTTCAATATGACTAATTTTTTCTTCTGTAATATATCATCTGCTATTAATCCCGTTCAGTATATTTTTTCATCTCATGCATTGTCGTTGCCATTCCTAGAGCTCTCGTTTGAGACTTTTTTTTTATGTCTTCAATGTCTCAACTTCACTTTTAAACATCTGGAACCAAGACCAGGACTAAAGTCAGGTGTGAGACATGTCTGGGCACAGAGTTTGAGAAGGCATTCACTTTCAAGGATGCACACGGACTGACCTCGTTGTTTGAAATACAGTTAAAACAATTCTGTTAATGACTTCACGGGCTAATACTAATACCTGTGACAGTTCTGTATTTGTTTCATTGATTTTCGCTTCGTGGGTCATAAAAAATCTTGAAGATTATATAGCAAAACCTGCTTATCTCTTTTAGCCTTTAATATTCATTTTAGTTTTTAAATCACACTTATTTACACTTTCAAACCTATTTCATCGATGTCAGGTCATGATCCCCGGGTCCTGGGATGGAGCCCCTCATCGGGCTCTCTGCTCAGTGGGGAGCCTGCTGCCTCCTCTCTCTCTGCCTGCCTCTCTGCCTGCTTGTGAGCTCTGTCTGTCAAATAAATAAATAAATAATCTTAATAAAAAATTTAAAAATAAATAAATCAATTCAGAAAAACGTATCTTAAACTTACAGAAGAATTATAAAAATAATAGACTCCCAAATAGCCTCCACCTTAATTTACAAATTCATAACATTCTGTTAAGTTGCAAACATTCTTGTGAAATACTTTAATCACACTGGTACTTTTATAAATAATGTATCATATATCTATGAACTTGGTCTCAGATGTATGAAGGTGAATACCACCCTCATCTACACCACTCAATGACAAATACTTGTTCCTGGCTAGAAAGCATCCAGGGTAACTGTGAAGTGATGAAAGTAAACCCATCAGTATTATTCAGGGGGAAAACAGCATTATACTGTGCCAGTGATGAGTTAGAAGGCACTGCTTAAATACAAATGACAGCATGACTCTTATAGATAAAAATAGTCCCTGCATATTCCTTTGGAAAGCCAGTCTGTTTGCTTCTACCTGAAGATCATGTCCATGTGTTTTCTTTATCATAGTGTCAATTCCTCTTCAAACAACGTAAGCCGTGGGACTGTGGGGCTGAAGCAGGGAGAAAAGAAAGCCATAAGGACCAGAATATTTGATCTGGATGTTGCCAGGGCATTTCCCAAGTTGGGAATGACTAATGGAGAGAATGATTTGGGGGTTGGAACTCATCCCTGGACCAATTTTATAAGATCAGTTGAGCAGATTTACATTCTGCTGTTTTTTTTTTTTTTTCTCTCTCTTAGAAACTTGAATCCTGATGCTTTAGTTCAGCATCGAGATGGGAAGTCTTAGAATGCCATTTGTAGATGATGCCTGGTCCTCAGTCACAGCCTCCCAGACCGCTTCCCTGCTTCCAGCCGATGCAGCGGGCAGTTCGCTTTGCTCACCTGAGTGTCAGCCCCCAAGCAAACATTCCTCCACATCCCATCCTGTGTCCTTCTTAGACACGGCAGGAGCTTCTTTGGCCTACATGCAAACCCCCAGCAAGTATACGGGAGAGTTCATGCCCCTGGGAGCAGCCCTCACCCAATGGGAGTGGTGGATAAGTACTCCCCTTTCTGGGCTTCCAGTGAGGCAGCTCTTGGAGACATTGTGCACTTTTCAATGTGGGCCCTTGTGGAATCAAGCCAGCATGGCCCATGATAATGGCCTTTCAGTCTTAGCCTCTCTGTTCCTTCATTCCTGCATCCTAGCTAAACCACTACCACCTGAAGCTTTGTCTCTGTCTCTACTTTTGGGAAACCCAAACTAAAGCCTCATTTACTCCTTTGAAAATTTATTGAAGGCAACTAGATTCAACTCTGCCTGTTTTACTAAATACCCTTAAGAGCAAAGACAATGCCTATTTTACCCATCATTTTATTCTAGAGCCCAACATAATCACTTGAGTCAAGAAATCCTGGCTAAAAAAAATTAATTAGTTAAAATAAGGCAGAAGACCATTCATTTCTTATTCATCATTTTGGAAAATAACATACACTGCTTTGGGAATTGCACAAATACCACTCAAGAATTCTTTATTCTCCTAGTTCGGTTTTATAGTAACTATCCACAAGGCTAAAATAATAAAATAAAATCAATAGCCAGGAACAATTTGTCAAATTATTCATTAAATATCCATTCAAACTCACTAAAATCTAATAGTTCCTTTATACTTAGCGTCTTTTAAGAAATTTAGTAAGAAGATCATGTTCCCCTATGTCTGTATAGAAATAGGATGGAGACACCATGGCCGGGGTAAAGGGCTCTTACTCTGGGATCCTTAATGGCTTGTCTTATCAGAATACCAACCATAACAGGCAACACACATTTTGTCTCATTTGGTTGTCTGCCTCCCTGTTAAAGGATATGCCCTCTGAGGGTGGGCACTATGGTTAAATTCTTTACTCTATAATCAAGAGAACTTAGATCCAGTCCTGGAATTTGGTGGATCCCAATAGTTATTCACTAAATGAATAAAAGCATTTTTTTTTCTTTCTTCTACTTTATTTTTTCTTTCTCTGCTCTTCATAGAGGACAGGATGAGACAGGAGAATGGGGTGGGAGAAGACCAGAGAGGAAGGGAGGGGATAAAAGGGAAAGGGAAGTTCATAAAAGTGTGGGAGAGGAGAGGAGTGGAGGGAGAGGAGGGTACTGGAGGTCAAGGAAGGGGAAAGGTGGGGAGAGAAAAGAGGACAAGGGAGTGAAGGAAGACAAAGGGAGAGTAACCTGCCATTGAGCAACATCTGCCCATCACTCCTGAACACGAACGTGGCATAGAAAGATTTTCTGAGCTAAGGAAATTGTTCTCAAAACTGAACAAAATAATTATTTTTAAGAATAAGTAGACTAATATGTATGAAGATCTGTTAATAAGCCTTTAACTGCCTCCTCATTTTTCCTACAGCCTGAATATTTAGCTAGTATGCTTACTATGTTTACATAGACATCTCACTTATATTTATAAATATATCTGTAGAAATATTTCTGTTCTGTTCTCCGTTTCACACCACAAGAATGTAAAACTGTGTATTTCCATTTAAGTTCAGAGAAGATATTTTTTGCTAAACCAATTAGTTGGTGAGTTCATTAAGCGATTCCCAAACCTAACCCAGAAATCACTATGAGCTAGTTAATGCCTGGACCATATCATCTTCCATGTCTAACCTAGAACTCTGATGAAGACATTCTCTCTTCCATCATTTCCCATTCCCTTCCATTTAAAATGTCCTCAGGGCTCCTGCTTATTGCTTCAGGTTTGGTCTAAGAACCATAGACAAACAAATTATTTTTTCAAGTATCAGCAGGCTAGAAATTCATGTGGCCTTATTTTTCATTGAACTCACAAGGTTAAAACCTCTGGATAACTTTTCTTGTAAAGTGACAGGGACCTTCCTAATTGGGCCAAATCCCAACAAGTAATTTAAGTTCAGCCTCTCTGGTTCAAGTACTTTTTCTCCAACCCTATCAGAGGACTTGACAAATGATTATTACTTTTCTTTCCCCATGAAATATATTATATATAGCTTTCTTAAGTATAGACATTATATATCCTTTTCCTTTTTGGATGACTCATACTATGCACACCTATGTGTGTACAACTGTGTATGTGTGTGTGTGTGTGTGTGTGTGTGTGTGTGTGTGTTTGGGTGGGGGATATGAGGTTATAAGAATACTAGCCTCTACGTTAAGGATGTCTTTCAGAGTCCAACACTCCATCCCTTACTTTGCTACAGATGCCCTTTGATGACTTCCAGAAACTGACCATTGCTTTCCAAGTTGTACATTTAGTTTACAATAGAAACTTCTAGTGATCTGGGTTTTTCAGTTGCTCACAGGTAACTGGTTGCCATTCTGATCTCCAGGTAAACTCAGTGTATTTTGGGTTTTTTATCTGTTCTCATGCCTTCTTTTTTATTTTATTTTATTTTATTTTATTTTATTTTATTTTATTTATTTATTTGACAGAGATCACAAGTAAACAGAGAGGCAGGTGGAGAGAGAGGAGGAAGCAGGTTCCCCGCTGAGCAGGGAGCCCAATGTGGGGCTTGATCCCAGGACTCTGGGATCATTTCCCGAGCTGAAGGCAGAGGCTTTAACCCACTGAACCACCCAGGTGCCTCAATGCCTTCTTTTTTTTAAAATTCAGATTCCACATTCCTCCCATAATTCCCAGCCTGCTATTAACTTTGGACAGT
This sequence comes from Lontra canadensis, assembly GCF_010015895.1. Lineage (NCBI taxonomy): Eukaryota > Metazoa > Chordata > Mammalia > Carnivora > Mustelidae > Lontra > Lontra canadensis. The sequence goes on along the minus strand of NW_022630995.1, from coordinate 104,992,394 downwards.
ATTTCTCTTGAGTGTTATTATTTCTTACAGTTTTTAATAAGCAAGGCACAAGATACCACCATCGCCTTCTTTCAAAGAGACCACTCATCCTCTAGAAAAGTCCCTTTCATTTATTACATTATGGATTCCATCACTCACTACAGGCTATATCCAAACTTAGACTTCTAAGGAATAAATTATAAGTTGTTTTAGTATGCAGTATATCTCCCAGATGATAGTAAAGATTACTTGTCATTCATTATTTCATTTACTCAAACAATATATATTGAGCACCTCTTCCAGGAATAGCTGGGTATTTCTTAATGAGTTTGGAAGTCAACATGCATATTGAATGAACTGTGGCAACCACCTCAATGTTGTATGATATCAGACTGATTAAAGTGAAATTTGATTTGGAAACACAGGGGTCTTATAGGAGAACAGTTGACAACTAAATTTTAAAAATCACTTTTTAAACACATCGGGACAACTGAATAAATGCACTTAAAGGGACTGACATTGTGCAATCATGAGAAGGCTTTAAGGAGGACTATGATGTAGAATTAAGGTAAGGGTGAGAGAAGATGGTGGAGAGCTCTAATAACAATGTCCAAAAGGTCATGTTTGAATAGGATGGAGCTGTGAGGGGATTAACAAATGCTGAAGGGGCAGCCAAGATAAATGCTCCAAACTAGTTGTGTTTGGAAAGTGCAATGACCTGTTCTTCCTACGTTCAGATTAAACCATATTCATCTAAGAAAAAGAACTGCATGGTGCCTGGGTGTCTGAGTCAGTTAAGCAACAGATTCTTGGTTTCACCTCAGGTCATGATCTCAGGATCATGAGATCCAGCCCCAGGTTCAGCTCCATGGTCAGCACAGAGTCTGCTTCAGATTCTCCCTCTCCCTCAACCCACTTGGGTGCACAGGGGTGGGCTCGTGCACGAGCGCACACACACATGCACACACATTCTGTCTCTCTCAAATAAATAAGTAAATAAAATCTTTAACAGAAAGTACTGTGGCTTCTGACTTTGCTAGAAATCTGCTAAGAATTCACCACTCTTCTTGGGTTTCCAAGGAAGCACTCTACTTTGCTTCCAGAATCTCCTTACACCTGTCTTTTCCTCACAGCCTTGAAATTAAAAGACAAAGTCTTTGACCTGAGTCCCATTTTCATTATTGCTTTGAGCATCTTCAGATAAAGGAGGGAGCAAATTTTTCTTATAATTAGAATGGGACCCAGTCATAGTAACTCTTTCAGAACCAACACCCTCTTTTTATAATAAATATTCTTTGTATGAATATATAAATATTATAAAGAACCCCAAAAATGGAATGACAAAAGAACATAATATTACATCAGCTTAAGGCTACAAACAGGTAACGTATAGAAAGTATGAGTTTGGAAGGTACCTGACCTGTAAAGACTAAATGTGGCAGAGTTGTGGGAAGGATCATTTAGAAGCAGCCCAAGGATTTCAGTGAAGAACGTAGGGGAAAATTAAAAAAAAAAAAAAAAGTTAGATCTGGAAGTAGCATCTAGGAATAAGAACAATTAACACTGTTTTCAAGTGACTTCCTAAGTGCAATAAGGGAATTAACTTTTTTCATCCCTTCTTTTAAGAACCAATAAGCTTGAGGAAATGGCTCTAATCTTTGGTTGTAATACAAGCTACAGATGAGAAGTTAGATTTACGTGTTAAATTAAACACAGCAACATCCCACCATTTTTTTTTTCCAGTTAGTATATTTGTTGACCTAAGTGGTTTAATTTACGCCTAATATCCACTCCTTGGAAAAAGTCTTGGTAATAGGAGGTTGAAAACATTTGTTTTGAATATAATTAACTACCTCCTAACCTGGTTCCCCAAAGCATCAGTTTTGCCTTAGGGCCTGAGAGGGTTTGCCTTATGGTCTGAGAGGGTTTAAAATGGTAATGTTCCTTACAAGAGAAAAAGAATATTGGAAAAGGAATTAAGACGGTGGGAAAAGAAGAGTTTTGGCACAGATGGCCTGGTTTGTAATGGGAAAAGAGGTCAGGAGTAATATAGCATTCCATTTCATTTCTAAGATGAAAAATACCTACATATTGGCAGAAAAAGTCTGTGTTTCTGATTCAGACAAGGAGGTCAGGTCAAAACTTTATCTTTTAAAGAAATAGATCATGTAATTGGTTGTTGAAAGTAATTGAAAGTTGGCACAATTGGAGAACCATTTCCCCAGAAGACTCACTCTTTTTAAATTGAGCAAATGTCAGAACCAGACATTAAAAAGCTAATGTTTGTCTTCTAATTCTCAAAGACCTTACTGTGTATATTTCCTGTGGACTTGTGTACACGAACTTTCCTAGGTTTATGTAAACAGTTCATACCAGGCTGCCTCTGACCACTGATCCCTTAAATGGAAGCTGCATTTCAGAAATTATTAGTGGACTTGAAATAGGAGGAATGGTTAGAAAAGTGATTTGCAACTCTTTCAGCACCAACGCCCTCTTTTTATAATAAGTATTCTTTGTATATTCATATTTGACTTTTGTGTATTTTTTTCCAAAAACAAAATATAACGCAAATAAGGGCATTAATCTTTTCTAGTCCCACTTTTCCCCTTAGGTTAAAAAAATTAGGGGCGCCTGGGTGGCTCAGTGGGTTAAGCCTCTGCCTTCCGCTCAGGTCATGATCCCGGGGTCCTGGGATCGAGCCCCGCATCGGGCTCTCTGCTCAGCATGGAGCCTGCTTCTCTTCCTCTCTCTCTGCTGCCTCTGCCTACTTGTGATCTCTGTCTGTCAAATAAATAAATAAAAATCTTTAAAAAAATTATATCTACTTATAAGTGATTGAATAAATCAAAATTTTTAAAAGAATATTTACATAGATACTATTTTGAGAAAAATATCTCTCATTATGACATTACCAATGTTTGGGGGGAATAAAAGTGTTTTTTGCTATTTTGGGGTTTGGATCATTCTCTTTTAAATATCCAATTAAACCATGTACAGGGCTTTAAAAATTCAAGTACTGCTAAAAGGCTTTCAACTTAAGCAACATTGCCATTCAGTATATCTTACTGCCCTTGATACCTTCTCCTTACAGATAATTATTTTTGACTCATAGCTGTTTATTCTGGTATATACCTCCATATTAATAAATAATATGTTTGTATTATTATTTCCTTTTCAGCTCTATTGAGGTATAATTGATAAATAAAATTATAGTATATTTAAAGTGTATATCATGACGAATATATACATATCTCATGAAATGATTTCCTCATCTAATTAATTAACATAATCATCATCTCACATGTTTATTTTTTCTTGTGTGTGTGTGAGAACATTTAAGTCCTACTCTCTTACAAATTTCAATTTTATAATACAGTGTTACCAACTACAGTCACCATGTTGCACATTAAATCCTCAGATTTTATTCATCTTAAAATATTATTAATCTTACTTATCAAAAAAAAGTATAACTACGTGCGGGAATGGATGTTAATTTGTTGTGGTGATCATTTGGCATGTATACTTATGTCGAATCATTATGTTGTACACTTAAAAGTAATGCAATGTTATATGTCATTATATCTCAGTAAAAAAGATGAGGAAGGTCTTGTTAATTAAAAACATACATACATACAGTAAAATTAGCTTCTGTTTTTGTGTACATGTCTGAGTAGATGTGTAGATTCACATAAGTAACAACACAATCGAGTCAAACAACAACTCTATCACACCAAAAAATCTCCTCATCTTGAGCCTGTCCTTACCCCAACCCTAACCTCTGAGAACCACTGATCTAGCTGTAACCCATCACAGCAGCTTTGCCTTTTCCAGGATGTCACATGAATAGAATTACACAGCATGTAATCTTTTGAGACTGGGTCTGTGGGGAGTCAATTCTTCCCTGCATTTTTACACATTTTGTGACAGCCTTTATTCCAGATTATCTTTGAGGCCCTTTGCTATAATAATTTCAAGGCCATTTGCTAAAATGGAGGTAGCTCCACTGTTTTTGACTTGAACATGCAGCCTATGGTTGCTGCTCTGCCACGGGTAATAAAGACCTTTTGTCTCTCACATAGGAGTCTCCTTGTTCTATCCCCATCTATGACACTGTGACAGCTTCAGTTAGCTTACATGTAGGGTTAGACCTCTGACCCTTCACAATTTTTGATGCTGGTTCCATGTGGCATGATGCATTTTTGGATCGTTGGGTTTTCATGTGTACCAGTAGTGCATTGGCTTCCTAGGGCTACCATAACAAAGTACCACACACTGGGTGGCTTGAAAATGTATTGTCTCCCAGTTCTCGAGGCTTGAAGTCTCAAGTCAGGGTGTCAGCAAGGCCATGCTCTCTCTGAAAGTTGGAGAGGAATTCTTCCTTGCTTCTTGCCAGCTGCTGGTGGTTTGCCAGCAATTCGTAGAGTTCTTGGCTTGCAGCTTCATACTTCCAATCTCTGCCTTTGGCATCATGCAGCCTCCTCCCCATCTGTTTCTGTCTTCACATGGCCATCCTCCTATATGGGCTCCAGTGATATTGGATTAGGGGTCCATCCTACTTTAACAGAACTTCCTCTTAATTAATTAATTATATCTGCAACACTCTAGTTTCTAAACAGGGTCACATTCTTAGGCACTAGGTGTGAGGACTTCAACATATCCTTTGGGTGAGGAGACACAATTCAGCCCATAACAAATAGTTCATCTCTTTTTATTTATAAGTACTACTCTGTTAAAATTGGATGTATCACACTTAGTTTATCTATTTGTCTACTGCAGGACATTTGTGCTGTTTCTAGGTTTTGGTAGTTAATGAGTGATACTATTACAAACATTTGTGTACAGAGCTTTGTATGAGCATAGCATTCATTTCTCTAAGGTAAATATCTAGGAGTGGAATTGCTGGATCAAATGGTAACTTTATCTGAAACTGTTTAACTTTTTAAGAAACTGTTCTCCAAAGTGGCTGTAGCTTTTTAGCATTTAGATGTCCCCTGGCAGTGTCTGAGAGTTCCAGTTGCTCCTCATCCTCACAAGAAGTTGATATTATCATTTTAAAAACTTTTGTTCTGTGTGTGTGTGTGTGTGTTACCAAATACCTATATAGTGTTATTTTGTTGTGACTTTAGTTTATTCTTCCCTAGTGACTAATGATGTCAAGCAGCTTTCATGTGTGTATTTGCCACCTGTATATCTCATTTGTTGTGATTGTTCACATCTTTTGCTCATCCTCTAGTTTGTTTATTTGTTATTGTATTGGGAGAGATTTGTGTATATTCCGTATATAAGTAACTTGATAGAGATGTGATTTGAACACACTTTCTCCCAGACTATAGGTTATGTTGTGTTTCATTTTCTTAACAATGCCTTTTGCAAAACAAAAACACTATAATTTTGATGAAGCTCAATTTGTCATTTTTTCTTTCTTTTTTTTTTTTTTATAACTTCTGCTTTTTGGTGCCATACGTGTGAAATCTTTTCCAAACCCAATGTCACAAAAATATTCTCCTGTGTTCCATGTAAAGATTTTATATCTTATGTTTTAAATTTGATTCTATGATCCACTTTGAGTTAACTTTGCATAAGGTATGAAGTTGAATTTACTTACTTATTTTGCCAGTGAAACTCCAATTATTCCAGTATCATTGCTGAAAATTTACCGTTTCTCCATTGAATTATCTTTGTACATTTCTCAATTGACCATTTGTATGGGTCTATTTCTGGACTCTATTTTGTTTCATAGACTTATGTTTCTCTGATTTCATCAATACCATATTATTTTGAGGTTTAGAGTATATTTAAAAATGAGTAAGGTGAGCCTTCCAACTTTGACTTTGCCAAAACTGTTTTAGCTATTCTAGATCATTCTCTTTTCAATATAGATTTTAAAATCAACTTGTCTATAGCAACATGAAACCTTTGCTATGGTTTGATTTGGATTGCATTAAATCTATAGGTTCATTTGAGAAGAATTGACAACTTCAATGTACTGAATCTTCCAATCTATGAATGCAGCACGTCTCTCCATTTATTTAGATTTTCTTTGATTTATTTCATCAGCATCTTGTAGTTTTATAATTTTTGCTTTCAATTGTCTTGCATATCTTAAATAAGTTACAATACCAAACAAAGTCTATTACTTTAGCTCAAATATTTATTGCTACTCTTTAAAATTCCCTTAATAACTTTCCCTTTGCTGCTTCTTCCAATGTTAAAATATTATATCTTACACTTTGCCCATTCCTATTTTATGTTCCTGCATAGAAAGATACACCATAGCCGAAAAAACCTTCATAAATAGTACATCTTGTCCTTGCTCTTTTAGATTTACTATGGCTCTGCAAATGTAGGGGTTATAGGACCATGATAAGAAAGAAATTCAGATTTGCTTTATTTATACGATTTTGGTGGTATTTTCTGGTAGCCAGGTGGTGGTGTGTTAGGAAGTCTCTCCAGGACTTGTGGCAGTCTTTTGCAACCATGAAGACTGAAGCCAAAAGAATAGTGTGAGGAGGAGTGTGGAAAGAACCTAGGTCATTGATGATAATGGTAAGTCACCAAATGAATCCTAGGACCATATAGTCCCAGATGTCTTTGTCAGTAACTGTACAAGTCATTATGGTTTGAGCTCAGTTAATCAGGTATTTGGTTACTTGCAGCTGAAAGACCTGCTATGAGAGTAACTGTTGCAGCCTACCATTCTCCTTGGACATCCCACCCTTCTTATGCTTTAACCACAGTAGTTGACATATCACTCTTTTTTCCTGGATCTTCTCCTTTGTTCTTACTTTTTCTCCCAGGCTGGAGTGCCTTCCACTCCCCTCCCCAGCTTCCTTCCTCTACCAATCCACCCTCATAGGAAGGTTCCAACCAAATGCCATTTCTTCCAGGAGAATTTTCTGACTACACTTACCTGTCCAACCCCAACCACATTCACACAGACATGTTTACACACACACCATCTTCATCTCCAGAATATTGGTTGTAAGTACTTACGTAGTGCAGGATGATGCCCAATGCCACAACCAAATGTGAAGCTTATTGAGTGCTTATGTAGTGCCAGCCACCATGATAAGTATATTACTTGCTCTGTCCTTTTTACTCTGTATGGAAAGTTAACGAATTAAGTACTCTTATTGCCTTCATTGTTGCCCAAGAAAAAATCAGGTTTAAAGAAGCTTAGTCAGTGTCTCAGGGTCACACAGACAGCCAGTAAGTAGTGGAGCTGTAAAAATTCCAACGTAGGTCTGACTCTAGACTGGAACTGGTGTAGAGAACAGTGAGTGTATGTGGCACAAAACATTGCTTTATTCTCACTGTTACTGCCTATCATGAAAGAGAGACTGTGTTGGATTTCACTGTTCGCCTCTCTGCTGGCGTGCACGCAGCAGAGAGACATGATGAACACACCCATTGATCAACGGGCAGTCATCCTCTCAGAGGGCCAGAGCTCCTGCCTGCTTGCTGCCAGCACTACCCCAGGCTCCAGCTGTGGCCAACTGAGCCCTTCCCTTCTCTACAAACACATCTATCCTTATGAGCCTTTGACCAGCCCTGGCAGAGTTGTGATTAAGTTAATTCTCACTAAGATATTAGTAACTGACAATGGTTGTGGTTTCCCTTCTCCAATGTGTATTTCTTAATAATGGACTTTTGGAAAAAGTGCTGTTGGACTTGAAGAAATGTCTCTTTTGTGGTAGAATCTCAAGTACATTATGAGATTCTTGAAGGTAAACTGTGTTGAATACACACTCAGGAAATATTTTTTAAACAAATTTTGGTAAGATGGTTGTTTTAGTGGGAGGGATAGTGCAAAACAAACAAACAGTCTTTTCAATATGAAAGCATTTCATTCTCTTCAAGACACATAGGCTTTTTTGGTTGATTCTTCCAGGAGAAGCATCCAGATACTTTACCACCTTAATCTCCTGATTGAAGTATTATAGATTTAAAAATGCCACTATCTTCTCCCATAGTGGTAGTAGTAATAGCTAATGCTAGTAGTAGAAGTTAATGATAGTAGTAAATATTAATGTTTACATAAATAACTAAATAATTCCCACATTTTCATTTAAATTCCTATTTATTAAGCAACTATAAATGAAAATCAAATTCATTAGGACCAATTCTGTGTAGCAACAATGGTAAGCAGTAAAATGTTTGTCCATGCAGGATCATCCATCGAATTTCATTGAATTGGAAATATAGGACTGGATTTTAAATTTGCTCTAGAAATAAACTAGGACATGGCTTCTTAAACCTTTTTGATCATAAAAATTTTGATATTTATTGAAATACAGACTTCACTCCAGACCTTCAGTCTCCAGAAGATACTTATTGAGAATGGGTGGAACATACCGAACTAGGACAAGAGTTTCAGCTATTCTTCAATAAAGATTTGACACTTGGGCTCTGGGATAACCCATTTTGTGAGATCACACTGGAAAACATTTTTCTTCTCTTTTCCAACCTACCCTTTTCCCAAAGAATATTATGCCAGGCACTCTCAAATACTGATTTAAAAAAAAATTATATATATATATATATATATATATGCATGCAACAATTCTCACTGAAAAGACAAAGACAATAAACAATTTTACATGGTGTGGTAAGTGCTAAAATAGAGATAGTGCAGGGTACTGTGTATTTAGAGAGGGGGAATTCCTTGCCTGAATATTTAAGGCAAATTTGACCCTACAAAGGTGAGGTAATTTGACATAGAAGACATATGCATAAAGACTCAGAAACTTAAAGAAACCTGGTGTTTTCTGAGCACTGTGAAATGTCTTACACAACTGAAGCCCAGGGTCAAGTTGGGGAAAGTGAGGATACATGAGGCTGGCGAGAGGTGGATTGTGAACAGCCTTACACACCACCTTGAAGAGGTTGGACTCAGTCTTGTAGACAAGAAGGTGGTGTCGGGAAGAAACCCAGATATCCTCAGCACTGGGTATAGAATGACTTCAAAATATAACTTGACTAGAATGACTTAGGGCTGGAGTTTAAGGGGACCTTGCTCTGTGCTAATTTCTACAACAGTCAGTTTCGAGCTTTGCTAATCTAGGGGATACACTTGTCAGCTGACAGTTTATATAGAAGCTCAATATGCAAAATAGATAAAAGGGCTGCTTTGGTTGATTCAGGACACTCAGCCCCATGGCAGTATTCCTATAAATGGGATCCCAGGGAACAGTCTTCAAATCAGAGTTCTATGCCTTCAGAAAACTGAATGATTGAATGGATATTTAGGAACCTACTGTTGAAGGGTTACTTTGATGTTTTCTTTGAGGAGAACCCGTTCAGCTATGTCTAGTATAGTTCCCTCCATGCAGCATCCTTCAGGAGATGGTTAGAGCGCTGAATCAACTCTGATTAGATTTTAATATTTCCGGGGAAGGGCAGGCACCCACATTCTCCCGTAGTTTACTCTCTGTTAAACAGAGTCATTTATTAACTACCTCTACTTTACAATAAGCTGGCATTTTTCTGATTTAAGCAAGGTTTTTTTGGAATAACCAACTCAATAATATAGCTACCATGTCAACTTCTGTTCACTTTTTAGGTTTCTTCAATCTGTTTTTAAAACAACTCTCCTTCCCTGCTGGGTTTCCACTCTTCTACATGCATTCCAATTTGTCAATGTTGCCTCTTGAAAATGTACTCATAGGTCCAACATTTCTTTCCCATCTTCTTGCCTCTCATTACTACATATGCATTTATAAAAAAGTGAATTTATCATGAAAGGTCCTGATGGGGCTTTTCTGGTTAACATTACCATAAAATATACTGAAAAGGAATATCCATGAAACAGAGTAAAATTGGCATTAAAAAGCAATGTTAAGCCAGACATTAACTCACTACGTAAACATTTAACATCATAGTGAAAACCTTTATGTTGTTATGATTGCCACCTTTTGTGTGTGTGTGTGTGTGTGTGTAAAATAAGAACCTAGAAGAAGAGCGAGAGAACATAGGAGAGGCTCAATGTTTGTTGAATGGATTAAGTGGAAAGCCACATACCAAGGTAAATGGACATATCTTTAATTTGGGGATCTCAGATTTGTCCAACTCAAGGGGTTTCCAGTCTTGAACAACGCAGGCGCTCAACCAGGGCAAACTGAAAGGTCGCTGCTTCTTAACTGAATGTGACAAGAGGGATCCAGTGACTGGGACATGAATTAGTCAAGGAAGTGTCAGACATTTTAGGAAGGCCGTTCCCACAGTTCCACCTGTGATGCTGACTTCATGTTGGGGCCCTGGTTTTCAGGCAGAAAGATGGATGTCTACTTTTAAGTTAATACTTCACATGAACGTGGCGGGGTAGGAGGAAAAAATGTTTCAGGAAAAGAGCACTCTGGGGGGGGGCGTGGGTGGCTTTAGCACCACCATGATGCGTTCTGGCCTGACATGACAAGATGCTTCCACTTTGATGCTCTAGGCTAAGGCATGCCATTGTCAATGCACAGAGATATCCCCTACCACTTCACTTTGCCCCCCTCATCATACAAGTTTAGTGTCTAAAGATTTTCTTTCTTTTCTTCAAAAATATTTTTAGAGTAGAAGCAGAGGGTACTTTGGATAAGAAAGATACTATTGCTAACTGAGGGTTGATCAAATCTAGCTCTGATTTCTTAAAAAGCTAGATGACCACTCAGCATGGACTCTGACCTCTCAGGAGGTAAATCACTTTAAGGGTGGGTGAAGGAGGGGACAGAAGGCTGTTTCTGTGTGTCTGTGTGTGTGTGTGTGTGTGTGTACGCGCGCGTGCACGCAGGCATGTGGGTGTTTGTGTGTACAGCCAAAGGTTCACTGGCATAAATAATTCAAGAATTCAACAGGTTCTTTAAAAGTGAAGGAGAGGGGCGCCTGGGTGGCTCAGTGGGTTAAAGCCTCTGCCTTCGGCTCAGGTCATGATCTCAGGGTCCTGGGATTGAGCCCCACATCGGGTTCTCTGCTCAGTGGGGAGCCTGCTTCCTCCTCTCTCTCTCTGCCTGCCTCTCTGCTTACTTATGATCTCTCTCTGTCAAATAAATAAATAAATAAATAAAATCTTTAAAAAAAAAATAAAGTGAAGGAGAAAGCTCTAGTAACTGGTGATCTGGTGGTATTATCCCTTCTGGAGAAATAACTCCAGCTCTATGTTGATTTCCTTGATAGACTGAATAATCATGCAAAAACATACAGTTTTACTTTCCTAACTACTGACCGGACAGACCAAACCATACTCACATCAATTGCTTATTTTAATGTCAAATGTTTATTTCTAAGCCAGAGTTGCCTCAGCACAATTTGTAAAAGAAAGGAATCCCCCCAAATGAAAATTTTTTGGTCAGGATATTTTCTCCGCAGTTATAAGAATGAAAAGAAACACCTTGGTATCAAGAATTACCACTTCTTCCAAATCATTCTAATAAGTTGCATCTAAATATTTTCCTTGGACATCATTTTTTTAAGGGTGGAAAAATATCCATAGGGGGGAAAAAATGTTTGTATTCATGAAAATAAATTTGGGATAGTCTTTGCCAGGGAATATATCTAGAACATCTTTGTTTTGGTACACTATATCACTAATTGCCATATTCTTATTATTTGATATAACAGGCATACTTTATTACATAAAACAAAGTGCACTGAAAATGAACAATGTTAGAAACAAACTGCAATTTGGTGTATCTTAAATCTTCAGGTGATTAGATATGAGCCCGAGCGCCATATACAAATTTCATATCAGTACAAACACAACTCTCTTCTGTGATGAAAATGCACTTAGTAGCTTAGTTCTTTTCGCTTAAACAGATAGGGCATCCAATACAACTGAAACAACCTGATAACAATTATTTTTTTCAATAAAAAGGAATGCTCTGGTTTCTTAACTGACTCCCACATTTGAGGGAGCCAGAAGATGGCATTTGCTCTTTAAATATATTTCTCTTGCTGATTTGAGACACAGAGCCACCAAGATTCTTCCAGTGGAAGTAGGCACCACACCTCAGATCACCAGGCCCTCAGGGAAGGAAGCCTGTTAAATAAGTAAATCTGTGATGTGCGGTGGTGGGCCCAGCACCTAGAAGACAGCATGGTGGTTGTGCACAGAAATCCCTTCAGCAGACTCAGTGAAAGGATGAGAGTTCTTTAAGTTCATGCACATTTTATTGAGTAGTAATATAAAATGCTTTTTCTTTGTCATTGTTACAAGTGCATGCTTTGATTGCCAACATTTCAGAAGTCAAATTACAAAGGCAAGGCTTTAGGCTGTAGTGAATTACTTGGGCACTTATACAATTGTTAAAAAATATGAATGGACTTTTGTTGTTTCAGAATGAACCAGTTGTAACCCGTAACTGATATACAAAGGGAAAAAAGTGAAAAAAGTACATATTTTGTGGCACATGACAGAACAGAACAAAATAACTAAACCGTTATGACATTAACAGTTATCATGCATTTAGAGTTTCACATGTAACTACAAACTTATTTAAATTTCACAAGGTTTGCTAAACATGCTAACCATCTATATGTGCACTGACAAGCTTATGTTAAAAACTTTTAAGAATACTCTCCCCTTTAGATTTTTTCAAAGCTTTTTTGATTACAAAATTTCAAAGGCATTAAGCATTTTAGAGAATATAAAGTACGCCAGTATACATACATTTCCAGTATATGTCAGACCACTAAGCGCGTTACAGTCTCATACAGGCCGATACAGCCATTTTTTTTTTCTTAAAAAACATGCATAGGCAGATTTTTTTTTTTACAGAATATAGATGCTTTATCACTGTACTTAATATGGTGTCTTGTTCACTATACTTAAAAATGCACCACTCATAAATATTTAATTCAGCAAGCCACAACCAAGACTTGATTTATCAACAAAAAAACCCCTAAATATAAACAGCAAAAAAAGATAGATGTAATTATTCCAGTTTTTTTAAAACTTAAAGAAAAGAAAAGATACTCATTACTAAATTAATAAGATAAGTGTTATATGGAAAGAAGGGCATTCAAGCACACTAAAGAAACCTGAGGTAAGCATAATCTGTACAAAATTAAACTGTCCTTTTTGGCATTTTAACAAATTTGCAACGTTCTTTTTTTTTTTTCTTTTTCTGTTTTTTTTTTTTTTTTTAAGACTGCCTAATTCATTTTATAGCCATTGTCTGACAAGAGTAGCAAAACATTATCAATAAATAGTCCTTATTTAGTTTGTACATCATTTTGTTAAAAATGTTTGATGTCATCCATTTTTAGTGCTGCGACTGTAAACGTACAATAGAGTAAGAAATTAGACAAAGTTTTCGTGTCCAGTAACATAATAAAAGACCTTTCATTAACCTATCTAGAAGTCCCCAATGCAGTAGGAAAACATGTTCATTCCCCTAACATTGCAGTATATACTAGCATTAGCTTTCTTTCTAATTTTTTTTTCTATAAGCATTTTTAAAAGGCATACCCAAAAGAGGTGTTTAATCACCACCCCCACCAAAATATAGTTTATTATCTCTATCCCTCTTTTTTAATGATAGTGTAAACTGAATCCAATTCCTGGCCCCCAGAGCAAATAAGCTACCATCAGAGGCAAGAACATCCAACTGCTGATATGCAGCAATCCCCATCATGCCCTGCAGCTCAAAAAAAAAAAAAAAAAAAAGTGAACAGGAAGTGGTCACTGGATATTGCTGCTATTACTGCCATTGCTGTCCGTGCCGTTAGTCTCTGAGGTGAGAGCCTTGTTGATGGAGTTAAGGTTGGCGTCAGAGGGCATGGCATCTCTGCGAGGTGGCATCCTCTCATTAATTCGGTCTAAGCCCTTGGCCTCCTCGAAGCTAGTGATCTTATGTTGTGGTGAAAATCCTTTGATAGCTAGACAGAAAATCATTAAAAAAAAAAAAAGAAATAAAAATTAGGTTAGCCAGAGGAAAACAAAGGGCACAGCTGTTGCATCAGGTGAGGTTAGAGATTTCGAAGTGAGTGAGGGAATCCTTTAGTAGAGAACAGAATGACGGGACCTGAACACAACACAACAGACTCCTTACCATACCCGAAGATAACCAAAAAGTTTGAAAACAGCCAATGTCTCTTGCCAACCAAAATGTCCTCTTCAAGTTAGTAAGATGTAAACATTGCTCTGGTTCTTCGTAAGAGTTTATATCAATGAAATCTGAAGTGGATATGTCAAGAGGAAAGTTGCTACCAGGGACAGGTATCCAGACTTAGCATCAACTGGCCACATCATTAGCATGGTTACTGCGTCAGACACCCTAACCTAGACAGACCATAACATAGGCTTCCTTTGGCTCTTCCACTGTACTAGTAATGGCAAATTCAGTAGAGTCAGGCAAGCTATGCCTAGAAGTCTAGTAGGGAGCTTTAGAGCAGAAGCTAAAAGAAGCTCTAAAAGGAATTAACTTTAGGGGCATTTCCATGCCATCTCAGAATCCCAGAAAGGCTTTCTTGGCAAACAACTCAATGGCTGCATGAAGAAAAAAGAGAAATTACAAACCTCTATTTCTCTAACTCAACTTTGGAAGCATGTGGAGTGGGTGACAAGGTAAGAGAAACTCAGAAAAATCAAGATCAGATCACTAAGTAGAAAAACGCTGTCCACCCCTCAGCGCAAAACGGGTCAAACTGATGTTCATCTGGTATCCATTACTGCCTAAATCAAAGCAAAACCCTTTCCTAGTAGATCAAGGCAGATGTAAGTGATGCTTTACGAATAAGGAGAAAACTCCTTTCACAACTTTCAGCAAAAATTACAGGATTGGTTTGGGCCCTATTCAGTGAAAACATGGCATTCTCAAGGGGACATATGGATATTTGATTTTTTTCATTAACCCTTAGTATGCTGCAGAGATAGATCAGACATTTGTGCAAGAAACTTAATGACTTCTTCAGTGGGCGCACCAACCAGTGAGCTGAAAACAAGGTACATACAGGAAACCAATGACATCAGTCTGCTTTACTTCCTGTGATGTGCAAGCCAGATACTGAAGGACCAATCACCAGAGCTGAATTGGGCTACATCTCCTTGGATGATCGGGGACACTTTTGCAGTAACTTTACCCTCCCCACCTTATTTTGGGGGGTGGGGGAGAAGCAAAGCAGTTTCAAGCTGAAACTTTGCCAGCCAGTCCTACACAAATGTGTAGTGCCTTTCACTAACATGGATGAAATTCTTTAAAGAGCTACACCATTGCTTCCAAACTCATGAAAGGATGAGAAATAGTTTGTTACCCCACTGCATTTTAAAGGTTAGCAAAATGGTGATTAGTCAACTGTGAGAGGAAGAAGATGGGGGAAATGAGGAAAGACCAAGGCCCAAAGCAAAGCTTCTTAATTCTTCTCTAATTTGGTAATAAATTGCAAAATAACAGAGCTGTCTCATGAGCACCCACCCTGAACACTCAATTATTTTGAGGGACACAATAATGGCACAAAGTGGCATTCTACTCTTTTTCTAAACCACTGTGAATATCATTTCATCATAACGAATAAATACAGAAGTTTGTCAACATGATAATTTGTGAAGCGATTTTATTATTTAAATGGTAAAAGTGGCATCTCAGGGTTTTAAAAGCCAATAGGGTGAGAGCGCAGAAATTCAAACTCTAGCTGGAACAATGGATATGTCCCGAATGGGGCTCCATCTCTAATCAAATCTCTAACCCTGGTCTGGAAGAATGTGCTCTGCTGTAGTTGCTGGTCAGACAATGGGTATTAGCAATTTACATTGGTAGTATACTGAACACAACACAGAGTCACAGAAACCACAGAAAACAGCCAAACTATCAACAAGAATGCACACTGCAGATTAGAATTTGCCAAGAGGAATAGAGAATTCCCACATAAATAGCAGTTTATTTGCTGCTATTTAGGAAGCAGTTGTATTTTCTCTTACAGTGCTATCATTTCCCCTACCAGAACCAAATCATATGCAAATTCGACAGTCTAAAGTGGCACTTTTTACATCGTATCGAAGGACCATATGCACACAATTTTGGGAAAAAATAAAAAAAAAGTGATCTTGCAAGAACAAAATACAACTGAAGAATTTTGTTTTAAAGGGGAACTTCAAATTATTCTTTTTAAAATTTCCAGAGGGTGTGGTATAGATAATATTAAAAACTATTTTGATAGGCAGTCCTCTCTTGACTATATTGTTCAAGCACTTGATTTGAAAGTAATTTCTAGAGGACCAACGATGTTGTCCTTTCACCATGCTAGGCCACAGTGGGGGAGGTACAATTCTTGATTTTCTGTACTGCGCCTTAGCACAGTGCCTGGCACCAAACAGACACTCAGTGAACCATCAATTGAGTGATGACTGGATAGTCACTGTTCTTGTCACGGCCACTGCCACAGCCACTGGGGATTTTTGAACTCTTTATAATATCTTAATGGTGCTAACTGTCCTACAAATACCAATAGGTTAAAATTTGTAAGACTAGCAGAACTATTTACCTCATACACAGCTGTCTCACACTGGAATATTTTTTAGAGACATAAATTAATGTTGAACTACAACAAAGCACTATTCAAACGAACACTTATTTTTGGCTAGAAACTTCTGAAGACTAGATTTAATAAAGCTATTTTTCTTCTCTTCAGTGCTGACTGAAAATGATTTGAGGGAGGGACATGGTTCAGCTCAAAGAATATTATTTTATGCGATATTCGTCAAAACAGCTGCCATAACCCCCACCCCACATCGTTCAAGATTTCAAGATATATAATCCTTTGGTTTTCTGTGACTATACTAGGTTCGTTGCGTACAAAGTCAAACATAGCTTTAAGGGAAAAAAAAACAAACAAACAAACCATAAAAGGACATTTTCCCCTTTAAAGCAAGAACATTTTGGTTAATACTGAGCCACAACTGTTAGCCCAACACCCACACACTCTGTACAAGCTACAGCAAAAAAATAAAAAAATAAAAAAATAAAAAAATGAATACACCCAGCAGAGCCCTTATCTGTTGCAGGTACAACAGAAAGGGGACTGGCCAATTTACCTTCATCAGCCTCAATAGCCTCAACAGTAGCTGAAGAGAAGAAAGGGGGTGCAAAATGAATGAGAAAAATGAGCAGAGGATTTTTAACTCTAAGAACAAATCAGTGACGATCAAGGGAGCTCAGAGAATTAATGTTCCTGTAAGTGCTGGATTCTGGTACAGACAACAAAACAGATATGGTAAAAAGAAAGGAAAAAACACAACAAAAATGAGAAGTTTATTTTATGAGCTGGATACACCTATCTGAGTGAACTAGTTTTTGTTCATGAAATAAATGACAATATGGTCAACCCTTTTGAAAAACAAGACATTTTTCTTTTATTTAGATTGAATCAGTAAGAGACTAGGTCAGTCTTAGTCGGACACAGAAAGTATACAAAATCCACTTCTATGCTTGGCAACTTAAGATTTGAAAATGCCAGACAAAATGGCAGACCTCGAAGGAGTGTCATAATATCAGTGGGATAATTCACACTATTTAACATTAAATGGCGCGATTCCTAGCACAGTGGAAAAGTGGAGTGTGTGTATGTGTGTGCGAATCTGGAGGAAGAATAAAATCAATGTGTCTGAGTTGCTAGTCCTTTAAAGACAAACAGAGCTTGTCTGGAGTGGTAAGAGAGGGAGAAAAGGTGGGCAATGGTATGCACAGTCTGGACTTCTTCTGCCAGGTAACCCAATTTAAAGTCAGTTTTCTTTACTGGAATACCATCCATGGAAAGGGAATTCTTGAAATGCTACCATCAAGTGGCAACATGTCAGTTGCAGTAATAATTCTATCAGCATTTTAAAGAAGAGACAGTCCAAACACTGAAACCTCAGCATATTTCCGAGGCAACATTTTAAAAGCCCACTGCTTTCTCAGCAATTTTTATAATAAGGTGAGGGTCTATATTCTCACCAATACAGGTGTATGAGTCTTTCCACGTTATTAAGGCCAGCTGCTATCTCCCTAATTAAGGGCTAAAATGTAAAACTTCTCGGTAACTCCAAAATATTTAATATTAAAATTCTACCCCTTCCCTTGAATTTGCATATTTCTTAAAATTTAAGGTTTTAAAACTAGAGCAACTGCCAAACGTACACTATAATTTCCTTACAGAGCATTCTAAATGCCTTCTGATAAAAATGTAAAATATTTACCACTATGGGGAAAAGATAAACAGTAAAGCTTTAAGCAGTTTCTTCTTTTTGATAATTTGAAATCCAGACAGTGGATTTTGAAATTGTTTCAGTGGATGTGGTTTAAAATATATATGGGGTTTTCAAGTTCTCAGGACTAACGAGGTTCTAGCCCTAATGTCTGTTATATGTGGATGTGTTTGCACGTGTGAGAGTTCAACACAGAAAAACACAAACCAATGGATTCAACATAAAGTAACAGAAAAGGAAACTGAATAACCTAAGTTAAAATACAGGTGAAAATCTGGTAACAAAACAAAGAGTTTTAAGAACTTAAATAACTTAAGTTCAAAGGTAAACCAAAAATCTGGAACCACACCAGCACCCACGTCTCAGAAATATGCACTGTCCATTATTAAATGTCTTCTTCCAAAGCAAATGTGGCCCATAGTCTCTGATAATACACCCACTGTACCTTAAAATGTGCTTATCAGAAACTATGCATATTTCAGTCATTTAGATAGTTGTGTATTTTGTGCAAATGATCCATTTATGCTAATTTTTTAGAGAACATGTTTATTTTGGTGGGAGAAATTTTTGTTTTTTTAAACTTATTAGGATAATTTTCAGTTACAAATTCAAGGATAAATTTACTTCTATGCCTTTTCCTATCTTCATTTACAAATTTGTGTCTTTTTCTGGAAACCAGAGACACTGATTTTGGAATAAACTCACATGAAAATAAAGAAAATTATCGTGATGCTGAGCATGATTCTCTACGTAGAAGAGGTGTGTCTAAATCATGTAACTTTAGGAATACTTGAATCTTCTAGATTGAAGGATAGAGATGGGGGAAAAACCCACAAAAAATGATTCAGGGAAAGATAAGGGAAAATAAGCAAGAGGCTGAGATTAGTTTTTCAAATGTCATAGTGGATTTTTGTTTTATTGATTTTTACTCATTCACTTAAAGTATAATTTAATAGCAAATTTTCATCATGTATTATTAAAATTGGACTCTAATTATAATGGTAGTACATAATGATAGTTAAAACAGCAAGACAAAATTCACAGACGTAAAAGAGTATGCAGTGCTGTTTTGTCTAGTGTGGTGGCCATTAGTTACATATGGCTATTTAAAGCAAATTAATACAAATTAGCTAAAATAAAAAAAATCCCGTTTTGGTGTCTCAGTTGTAGGAGCTGTATTTCAAGTGCTCCGTAGCCAGTGGCCTCTGGACCAACACAGAAATTTCCATCATCACAAAAAGTTCTCTAGACAGCGCTCGTCCAGAAAGCTACACATTTTAACTGGCCAAAAAAAAAAAAAAAAAGAAAAAAAGAAAAAAAGAAATGTTTTCACTGTTTTTCAAAAATAAAATGTGATTCTTCTCAGTCTCCTCTGTCTTGGATGGAGAAATCAAAGACACATATGACTCCCAACTTCTATTCAAGGAGATAATGAAGTCACCCTTTCGAGGTCCTTCCATTCTCCACTATAATCTAGGCCTCCGGACGTGTATTGACCCGTGTGTCTAGTTTTTCAGTCAAATAGCCAGAACATTTAGCAGAAACGTAATTTATAAAAAGTTATTTTTAGCAGTGGAATGGCTCTAAGCTGTCAAAGCCGTCCTGCGTGTGGCCAACCTAAGTGGGTTGTCCCCAGCCTGTGGGTGTGGTGACTGTTGTGTGTACGTGGCGGGTGGCGGGGTGGGCGGTGTATGGGCGAACACCGCGGTGCAGGGACGACGAGGGAGCTATTCTGTCGGACAGGACTGGTCCGACTGCTATGGGGTTTCAGCCCTTCTTCCCGCCGAGAAGGTCTGAAGACCGAGGCCGCGCTGACAGGGGTGAATAATTCGGGGCTCTGACGACCGGGCGGCCTGAGCTGTCCCCCACACACCCGCACCACTGGGCCTGCTTACCGCTTTGCAGTGTCTGCTTCCCTCCAGAAAGCACTCCGCTGGGGAGCATGCCCGTGGGGGTCAAGCCTTTCAGCGTCAGCACGCTCTCGCTCTCTTCTCTGCAAAGGCACAAGGGGCGAGAGGACATTAACTTTGATTTTCTTTCAAAAGAAAGGGGGAAATGCATAGTAGAACTCACATTTCCCTCCACCCAGGCCCTCTGGATTTTACTTTATTTCAAACATACTGCGTTTTTATGCATTCCTACTGAAGTCCTGCCACGTCAATGGACAGCTGCCGCGCTAGTTTACGATTATATACTGGCGCAGGCTCAGCCTCTTCCGAGTCCCGAAGATACAGAAAACAATTCACATTCTGTAAGCAGGCATTGCCATACAGTGTTTGCTGGACAGCCACCGTGACACCCATAAATATGTTGAAAATGAGCCCTGGAGAGTGCTGATGTAAGTTTTCCAGCCAAGGCTCAGCAGAAATGAGTGGAACTTACTTCCCTCCGGAGAGAAAACCAAAGAGTATACATGAGAGATTAAAAACAAAACAAAACAAAACAAAAAACCAAAAAACTCTCTGGTTTATAGATTACGGAACTAGAAATTACATTCAAGGCGCTATTAAGTAATTGACATCACATGGTAAGTAGACAAATAATGACAACCAGCCAGGAAAGCCACTGGTAACATTTCCCACCTTTTCAGCAGTGTTTTCCCCCACTGATGTGCTAATAGAACTTTATTGTATTACTCATTGTAATGATTGTCTTACATCTTCTGCACATCATCATTTCAATGCTATTTATTAGTCACAGAACTATTAATCACTTTGATTTATTAATAAATCATCATGATTAAATAACCATGAAATAAGAATACTCTCATCTCTTTCCATATAGCTAACGCTGTAATTCTACATAATCAGAAAGTGTTTAGAATACAAATATATATATATATATATATATATATATATATATAACATCTACTATATGTAGAACTACCAAAGCCACGTTTTTATGAAGCTATCTAACATGACCCAAACAGAATTCTTAAACGATCCCCCCAAGCCAGCTACTTCCACAAACTTTCTTCAACTTCATCTTTTCGTTCAGCCTCAAGAATTACCCCTTCACTCCCGTCTTCTCTCTCTCTCCACCTCCTCGCATCTCCACTCAGCTGGCAAACCTTGAGGGCTCTACCATCAAAGTATTTCCAGCATCTTGCCACTCTCACAATCCTACCACTTCCCTTTTTGAAACAGTTTTGTGGAGTAGAAGCAACATCCCATATAATTCATCCATTTAAAGTATGTGATTTAATCAATTTTTTTTAAGTGTATTCACAAAATTGTGAAAGAATCACCTCAATCAATTTTCAAGTATTTTCATTGCCCCCAAAAGAAAATCTTTGTCCATTAGAGTGGCTCTCCATTTCTTTCACCCTTATATAACCACTAATCTAATTTCTGTACATTTGCTTCTTCTAGATGTTTCATAGAGGCAGAATCATACAACGCATAGCTTTTAGCGGCTGACTTCTTTTGCTTCCCACCAGCATCTATTGCCTGGATTTTTCCAGCAGCTTCTCTACTGGTCTTCCTGCTCCATCCTCATCACACTCTCTGCCTCCATCCCTGTCTATTCTCAGTGTAGCAAACAGGCTGGGCCTTTTAATACATATGCAGATCCTACCACTTCCCTATACAAAGCTCTCCAAAGGCTTCTCCTCTCATTAAGGGTGAAAAGCAAAATCTTTAGGTTTGACCACAGCCTTTGAAAACTAACTCCCAACCCACGCTCTTCTAACCTCACCCATCTGTCGTACTCCATTTCCTATCAGCGTGCACTCCCCTTAGTGTCCCTCCAACACATCTGGCACACCTCACCTCAGGGCTCTACCCTTCTTTGGCACACTCTCCCTCCAGTATCTGCATGGCTTACTACCTCTCTGCCTTCGAATTTCTGCTCAAGTATAGCCCTCTAAGTGAGGACTTCCTTTAGAAGGCTGTTTATATACTCCCCATCTCCCCTTGCTGATTTTATTTTTATCTAAAGCACTTATTACCCCTGAAAAACTATACAGTTTATTTATTCTGTTGTTGTTGTTTTAAGTATCCAGATAGGAAAGCACCTGGTATATAGTCCACATTCGAAACACATTTACTAAAAGAATGAGTAAAAGGAAAATAGAATGGCGATGTTATCCACATTTGAGATTTCTATATCCTTTACTATAGTTGACTTAAAAATGTTAGGTTTGAGATGGTCATTAATCATTGCTTGCCCTCATAGAGTACTGTAACCTTTCCAGGCTTCTGCTGTCAAACCAGTAGAGGTCACACAAAGAAGAAATCATCTTTTTTTTTTTTAAGATTTTATTTATTTATTTGACAGATGGAGATCACAAGTAGGCAGAGAAGCAGGCAGAGAGAGAGGAGGAAGCAGGCTCCCTGCTGAGCAGGGAGCCCGATGTGGGGCTCGATCCCAGGACTCTGGGATCATGACCTGAGCCGAAGGCAGAGGCTTTAACCTACTGAGCCACCCAGGCGCCCCAAGAAGAAATCATCTTAAGTGCTAATATGTGGCTTTGGAATTGGGAGTCCCTTTAAAGAAAGTAACATATCTTTTTTTTTTTGCATTCATATTTGAAATCAGGCTTCCTCCCTTCTTTTCCCTTTTGCACTCAACGATATTCCTCATCTCCCTATATTCTGATTGTTGCTCCTGCTGCACACAAAACCCAAGAACTCATAGTTTCTGGCAGCTTCCCCATTCCTCAGTTCCAACCACATCCACTGAGTCCTCCCTCACATACCTTGGCTCTACTGCCCACTGATGGAAAGACTCTTTGCAGAGGTCTCAATCACTTTCTTCCCTAGTTCTCCTCCTCCTTTGGCCTCCCCTTTCCCAGTCCCTTGGATGATCTTTTTCCTCTGGCTCCACACCTGTGCTTTCTAAAATGGAAGCTTCCAGCCACATGTGGCTCTTATCCACTTGAAACCCGACTTGAGATGTGCTGTTGGTATGAAATGCTCATCAGGTTTCATACACTTAATACAGAAATAAGAATGTAAGACATCTTCTCCTTCAGAAGCTTTATACTGACTACACATTGAAGGGATAAAATTCTCAACATATGTGTTAAATAAAAGACAGTCTTAAAATTAATTTCACCCATTTCTTTCTACTCCTTTACTGTGACTTCTAGAAAATGTCAACCTACAGATGTGGCTCACATCATATTTCTACTACAAAGCACTGTTCTAGAGGATTCTTTTCTTTTTCTCCTATGTCTACTCTGTTTCATAGCGAGAGCATCCACTTAGGCTACTTTAGTCTTGTGTACCCTCTCATGACAACATTTCGTACCCTCATCTCTCTCTAAAGCTCCAGGGTAGAATTCCTGTCCATCTCTGAATGAATATTCCACCGGCATCCCAGAGGAAAAAATATGCCCAAATCAATTTATCATAATCCTCCCCCAAAATCTTGTTAGGTATTTAAATGGAGAAATACTTCCTCTTCCTTAGATAACAGCACTATCACCCAACCCATTGCAGAGGCTAGAATCTCTATGGAACATTCTTAGAACATTTCCTCTCCCTCATCGCCCCTTGCATAGGTTGGAATTCTTGGAGCAAACGACAGAACCTACTCTGGCTGATTCTGACAGCAAAGAGATGCACTAAAGGATCTGAGAGAGCTTACAGACCCAGAGAGTCTGCAGCCCAGAAGAGCACGGGTGTCCATCCACGCTGTGGAATCTGGTGCCGCCACTGTTCAGAGCCAACACTTAAGTTCATGCTAATGCTGTCAACATTCTGAGAAAGTAGTTCTTTTGCTGTCCTCTCAGGTTTCACAGCTGAGACAGAAATCACCTTCCCCGCTTCCTGCCTCTTCACGGTGCTCATTTCAAAACACAAATTTTCTGTGCATTCATTTGATTGGTGGATCTTAGGCAACATGCCTGTACCTTCCCTGCCAAGGCTGCTGAATGACAGTGTTCTGATTCCCTTATAATGTGGCAAATTATCACAATGTAAGGGATATGCCGGGCAGTTATACCTGACAAATGGTTACCACCATTCACATTTATTCATTACGTTTAAAAACTTCCAGCTTCACAAATTCTTTTCGTCTCTTCCTTTGTATGTTTCCCCCTATACCCTAATTTGCTTGGATAAACTCAGTTGTTTCCAAAACGTCCTCCCTGACGTCAGTAAGTCATCTTGTTGTCCAGTCGCCACACTGCCACTAACATATAATATCTAAACATGGGTTAGAGCATGCCTTTTATCCTATTAAAAACATCCTATGACTGTCCCTGACTCCATGCAAAAAATTCGATATTTTATTATGACCATGCTATTCAAGGCTATCAAGGATCTGGACTGAAATACATCTTCAGCTTCACTTTTCCCTAGATTCCTCACTTACCCTCATGTCTTAAGACTCTGCACTTTTGAATACTTAGAATTCGCCGACCACACTGTTCCAGGCACTCACTACTGCTGCACACTGAGTTTGGACACAGTGCTTCCCTTGCAAGTCTGCTGTGCGGATTACTGTCAAATGCATACACCACGAGACAGGGCACCTGGCACTTAGCAAGAGGGCTCTTAAAGCACTGCCCTTAGGACCATGTGACTGTGTGGTTGATGACTTCTCAGCTCCCAAACCTGCCTGTTCCACAATTCACCACCTAAAGGAATCCTACCTATCCTTCATAGCGTTCCTCCTATGTCAACCTCTTGAGGAACATGGTTTCTTGTTTTCTGTTTTGCAGGAAACAGAACTCCGTGGAGCCCCGTCCTCATCCTCAGCAGTGCATCTTTTCATGTACTTAGCACACATTTCGTTGTCTTGTATTAGTTTCGTGTCCACATGTCTGTCATTCCAATTTGGTATTCATTATACCTGACTCAGTGTACTGTACACATCTAACATTCAGTCATTCCTTGTTAACCTTCACCTTCTTTTCTCAGGCTAGACACCCCCTGCATTCTGCAATACAATATATCTTGTTTTTATTTTCCATCAATGTATGCCATCTCCGTCAAGTCACTGACCATTGCTGGGTGTGAAGAGACCATTTCTCAGCTGGGAACAATTCCATCTTATGTACCTGTGGGCAGGGGACTGACTAGAAGGACTTTCCAATTTTGAGACCGACCTATAACTCTATAGCATTGCCTTTACCACCTTCATATGCTTTGAAAACCAACATGGATGGAAACAAGTTTTTATACTAAGAAAGGCTTTCCTTTTTTCCTTAAATACACTTTCACTTGGAAATTTTGGAGCTTTTTTTACTTCTCCCCACAGAGATGTCAGATAGAAAAAAAAAAAATCAAGAGACTTCAGATAGAAAAAAAAATCAAGAAAAAAAATCAGTAAATGTGAAGTATGATAAACAAGCAAGTGATTCTGCAGAAGTCCTGGTGGACTTCCGATCTTCACGTGGTCTTTTGCTGCCACAAGACATCCTTCTAGCCACACAGACCTTCCTGGGCCTCAAAACTGATGACCTGGTTTCCATCCAAGAATCTTTGCACCTGCTTCTCTTTGTTTTAAACACTCTTAACTCTACGTTTTCGTGAAGGTCACCCCACACTTCCTACTCAAATGCTATTATTCAGAAAGTTCTTTGTTGGCCACCCACTAAAGTAAGTGCCTCATGTCCCACTTGCTATCCGCCTTTTTCTCTTCATGGTATGTAATCAATGCTTTACATGTATAGTTATTACTGAGTGAGTGAGTGAGTCCTGGAAATTCAGTCAGGAATAGAAAGCATTAGCGCACAGGCAGCCTCGTTCATTAGGCTGTAAGGAGCAACAGTGCCCTATTTTCAGCCTTAACATGACTCTTCAGGATCTGGCAGGTCAGCACGGAGCTATTATTGACTTTGATTTGGTGTCTTTAAGAAAGGATGATATTGCCTTTCATCTTTTTCACAGCTCCCTGCTTTTGGCAACAAGCTATTTGGTTATTCTTTAGTGACTCTACCAGGAATAGACTAGCAACAGCAAAAGGAGAAATCAGAAGAGCCCACGCAGCTACTCTAAGAGGAAGAGTTGAGATAAAAATTTGGCAAAAATTTGGTTATGAATCATACAACATGTAAATGGTCTGTTTTGCAAGGTATACTTAATTATCCTTGTTAATGAGGAATTGTGAATTGACCATATACTCCTCACATATAAATAATGCCATATTTCAAGGCAATTTTTTGAGGAGAAATATATTATTTTGTCTTACCAAATAGTAGATAAAAGAATTTAAATAAAGTGCAGTTAGTTTTCTTCAAGAAAACATTTGTTTTTACAACATAGGATTAACAATAACATGGTTCATGATCTATTTAAAAAAATAACCACTGCATGGGAATTGAAACATTAAATAACTATTAAATAACTATTTTTCTCTCAATGACTTATTAGAATAATAGAGTCACATGAACAAGCTCAATGGTTAATGTTCATTACCTAGAAATCTAGTGAAATGCACCTGATAAATTCATCTTTTACCACAGAACCAAAATGAAACATAAAATGAATTATAACAGCTTTTCTATTTTACTACAACTTCAAACTATTGTGAAATAAATTTTCTAAAGTCCAGCAGGAAATGGTGTTAAAATGTGAAAAAGCCTAATTAGAGGCTTTCTCTAAGGAAATAATTTAGAATATTTCAATTTGACTAAGAAAGTAAGGAACAAACAATCCCATTTAAAAGAAAAAAAAACTAAGAAAAAGCAAATATTTTCTAGTAAAATACTTATATTACCAGATTACGGTATTAAAATGTTTATCGAAAGACACATAATCACATTCAAAACAGAAACACCAGAACAATGATCCCACCTGAGAACCGAGAACACTCGGGCCATTTTGCCTATTGCTCGGATCTTGTTTCTTATCACCTCCTTCCGGGCCGCGGCTGTTGCTCCTGTATTTTAAAAGAGAGGGTTAAGTAGTCAGTGACCTTTTATCTAACTGTAATTACTTTACAAGTTTAGATATATAATCGACTACAGTAAGCAAAACCACCTCCCTCCCCCAACAGTGGATTTATCTCAGAATTAATTTTAAAAACCTATACATCTGGCTATTAATACTTGGATGTGGCTCTTGAGAGGTCCCCAAAATGCCAAAGCGCAACTTTCGAGATTTCCAAGGAGAGATCGGTAAAGAGAAAAATCATGGAGCTGACCAGGTTGGTTCCTATCCTTCCCTTTTGTTTTTACAGAGAGAGTATGTATTGGCAAAAAGAATCAAGTGAGTCACCAGGATTGTCTACTCATTTCTGGACTTCATGCTGAGAAGACTACTTTATTAGGAAACTCCTTTTTCAAAGGTTCTCCCTTGAGGTGAAGGGAGTCTCAACTCCCTAAGTTCCCTGAAACCTCATGCATATCATTTAGTGGCCATAAAAACATTTCTTTTAGGACTTGATATTCTTCCATCTTCTGCTGGTTCACATGTTCTTGAGGGGAAAATGGAGAACTACTGCATTGGGTTTAGTGAGAGATGGTGGCACGGTCTGTATTTTAGTACTTATGTAAAAGTTACACACAGGTCTGTCTGAGTAACTTCTACCACTTACTGTATTTTCCAAATGGGAAAAAAAAAATAAATCTATGCAGGTTATTGTTACTTGTAAACATTTTTATCATGTTTTAAAAATAATACTATATGATCTTTAGTGAACCTATTTCATTTTTTATTAAATTCCCAAAGCATGTCTGGAGAAGTGCAAATCACAGAAAAACATCTCTCTTTCTAAGATTTTTATAATCCAAGGTAAAGGGGCTCAGATAGCCTTATTATACATTATATGGGACTTTGTAGAAAGTGTTAACACAAGATTGTTTTTCTAGTTCTACTGCCACCAATAGAAATACAACAAAATATTCCTTTCAGATAATATCAGAAATGTTCTTAGTCCAAATGAACAATTTATTAAGTCAGCTAATTTTTTTTTAGAGATTGCAGCCCACCAGTGCTAATTGGTATAAGTTTTGGTCTTTTAATCTGAGGTAAGGACAAGCTTTCTGACCTTTTTGGATGGAAAGAGTTCTGCTTTTTCTCTCAGCAAGTTTTTTTTTTTTTTTAATTTTAAAAAGAACTTTTATTTACTTATTTGAGAAAGAGAGAATGAGAGAGAGCACATGAGAGAGGAGTGGGTCAGAGGGAGAAGCAGACTCCCAGCTGAGTGGGGAGCCCATTGCAGGGCTCGATCCTAGGAATCCAGGATCATGACCTGAGCCAAAGGCAGTTGCCCAACCAACTGAGCCACCCAGGCACCTCAGGTTCTTCACAGGCTTTTAAGAATGTGATTTAGAATCCTTTTCATTGTTTGATGAGAGTCAAATAATTAATCACCACCCTAACATTTCTGTAAGAAGGAAAACTCACATCAACACACACACTGTCCGGAGGGAGTAAAAAACAAACAAAACCAAAACCCAAACCTCTGCTTTTCTCTCCCCCAAGGAAAAGGAAAACATAATGGGCCACACTTCCTTCTCCTGAGGGGGTTAGTGGGCCAGAAGAGCTATGAGGGCACACCCACCTCAGACACTCACGGGTGTTCCCCAGAAGGTGCATACCAGCGAGCGGGCTTCTTCCCCTTGTCTCTCTAACCTGAACCTGTGGCAATCCCAGCACGGCGGGTATCTCCCAACATACCGACTGGCTGGACTTAACTACTAGCAGCTATTCTGCCTGCAGACGAGTAGAGGAAGTTTCAATGCATGAGAGAAAACCACTCTCCAATCCAGTTTTTCTAATGATTAAGTGGAACCATGGATTCTCATTTGCTAGGTTCCTTGAATTACATGCTGTTGGCCAGAACAGTTGAGAAGAAAACAGTGTGTGGGCCGGATCCCGGCCTCAAAATTTATCCTGGGTTTCTAACAATATTTACTACCTATGATTTGTAATTATGATTCTTTATACAATAAATCCTGTCCTAGAGACCATTTAAAAGTCTGACGTTCCTGTGCTTGCATTTTAGGTAATTTATGATCAACAGACTACTAAGAAACATTTGTTAAGAAAAGAAAAAAGTGAGATCGTAATTAGTCTCCTTAAGGTGGCTTTCTTTCTTATCTATATATTTTCCGTTATTCCATTAAATTCTGTTTTGGGTCTAACACCATCCTATTCCTACTCTATAGTTAGTATTTCCAGGGTGTTTGACCCAGTCCACTCTGAGTTCATGGGGTGCTAAGTCAGGGAAAAGATTCTGACCCTCTCCAACACACAGTATGGTCAGATCATAAATCCATCCAAAAGACACAAAGAATGTAAAATGTGGGTGAGGTCTGAAAGTGGTGACTATATTTAGAAACACAGTAAGGAAAGCAGTAAGAAGGAGCAGCTAGAAATAAAACTGTATATTTTTAAGAGAAATGAGAAAGGCAAAACATAAAATAAATGAGAAATATATAAGAAGGATAATCTCCCAGAAATTTTTCAGTAAAGGCCTTGTAAAAACCACAACCAGAGCAAAGAAAAATAAGAAACTAGTCAGAAAGGGAGGGAAAGAAATTGTAAGGAACTGTCCTTTTCAGCTCAGTATCAACTGATTCTCAGAAAAATGCTCAAATGAATTCTGAATTTGAAATGTAAAATCAACATTCTGATAGAGCCAGTCTGTCCTTCCTTATTTTTTTTCAGATCAAATGACCTACTGAAGAGCATGTAACAGATTATTCTACTTTATGTACTCATAGGTGTACTCCCCAAAAATGATGATTCACAGCATGTTACAACATTTTTTTTTTTTTTTAATCAGAGAGAGCACAAACAAAAGGTACAGCAGGCAGGGGAGAAGCAGGCTCCCCACTGAGCAAGGAGCCCTAAGCAGGGTTGATCTCAGGACCCTGAGATCATGACTTGAGCTGAAGGCAGATGCTGAACTAACTGAGCCACCCAGGCGTCCTGACAACACTTTTCTTAATGAAGAATGGTTGTCTCTCTCTCTTTTGTTTTTTAATATATTTTATTTATTTATCTGACAGACAGAGATCACAAGTAGGCAGAGAGGCAGGCAGAGAGAGAGGAAGGGAAGCAGGCTCCCTGCCGAGCAGAGAGCCCGATGTGGGGCTCAATCCCAGGACCCTGAGATCATGACCTGAGCTGAAGGCAGAGGCTTTAACCCACTGAGCCACCCAGGCGCCCTGGTTATCTCTTTTTAAATATCTCAATAACACAGGTAAAAAGTTTACTACTCCTTTCATAAAATTAGAATACATTTACTCAAAAAATTAAAAAATAACCTAATTATAGACAGTGTGAAGAGACATTCAAAATGAGTATCTCTTAAGTTAGAAATTGCCTTCAATATTTTCTAAATATTCAAAATCAAAATGAAACTAATGCCACACTTGGATAACCTCACCAAAATTTGAAATACTCAAATAATGTTCGTTCCATTGCAATTCCTCACAGTCTGTATTCTATAGTGGGATCAAAGAAAAAGCATGTTTTTCAGAATTTTACTAGTTGCAACATGCAAACACAATGTCACAGTCAACATATTTGCTCTCTTTAAGTCCTGGAAATGACCACAGTAGCTCAAATTAAAATCGAGCAAATAAAATAATGCAGGAACATAAAATTCCTTTTACATTAAAACTGAAGTGATTCTTTTTCACTGAAAAGAACAGAACATTTTAACCTACAAGTCCATAACGGAAAGGCAACATTTCATACGTTTAAAAAAAAAATGGTCATTTTAAGTAAATTTCATTTTGTATTTCCATTCAGTTAATTATCATTTCTTTTTTGAGCCCATCTCTCTCTCTCTTCAACTTTTAAGTTCTAATCTTCTTTTAAGCCTGGGGTCTGATGCTACTGTATCCAGAATCCAGGCAAACCTGCACACTCAGTTGTCCTCAAAGTGGAAGAGGCTAATGCAGAGACCAAGGAAATCTTTAAAGATCTGCTTTTAACATGTGTCCTTTCTGACCTTAACTTAGCCCCTCGCTGACTTCTCATGACTTTGAAAGGCATCCATGCCAAATGGCTTGCTGAGTGAGTGCGGCATCCCTGCAGGGCGGATTTCAGCCTCTAAGGGGACAGGGATAGTGCAGCAGCCTCACTGCAGGGAGGAGCCAACTGCTAGGGGGAGGAGAGATTCTCAGCACATGGGCTTTCTGCCACACATCACACGTGCTCTGTCATCCAGCTCACAGCTCCAACCTGCTGAGGTACTGCAGCAAACCCCTCCGTGTTAACTGAATTAAACTATGTGGGAAGTGCTAGATAGAATATGATACCACCCAAATCATTCTTCATTAAGTGTGCTGTGAATCTTACCCTGTATCACCTGCCACGTGCTAAATGCCAGCAACAGAAATATGAAGGATGCGAGATCTCCACTGGAGGAAATCACGGGAATGACAACAAGAGAGTGGGACAAATAGAGTGATAGTAGCAGTGGTGTGCCCAAGATGGCTCGAGTCCACTAGTGAGAGTGAGAGTAGACTGAGCGCATCTCTCTCTTTCTGTTTTTAAGATTTTATTTATTTAAGAGAGAGAGACAGCACGAGCCAGGGGAGGTCTAAAGGGAGAGGCAGAGAGAGAATCTCAAACAGCCCTCCCTCTGAGCATGGAGCCCAATACGGGCTCCACCCCAGGACACTGAGATCATGATCAGAGCTGAAATCAAGAGTCAGACACTTAACTGACTGAGCCACCAGGTGACCCTGGGCATATCTCTTCTCAGCTTCATGTTGGCAGCCTGACATCAGTAGCAGGGAAGAGAATATATACTATGGAAATCTGCAAATGCCACAGACTAGGGACATTTTCCCCTGGAGGATGAGTTGTTAAAGGCATACCAGCATGACACTGATAGCAGGTACTAATTGCCTTGAGGCATGAGAAAAAAACTTCACTGAAATCATAGTAGTTAAAGGATCTTGAAGGATAAGTAAGAGCAAAAGAACAAGGAGAATGAGTATTCTCTGTAGAAGGAAAAAAATTTGCAAACTTTTGGACGCCACAACAATCCATGTTATATTCAGTGGTGGGTGAGAAGTCTTATGTGGATGGAGATATGCCGGGTGAGGACAGGTGAGAGAAGCAGGAGCTGCCTGGACCAACCTGTAAAAGCGTGAGCATGTAAGTACACTCAGGCAAGAAATTTACTTACTAGCATACTCGTACGAGCATACTTACGTACTAGCATAGTAGAGATTAACAGAACATACCCTGTCATGTATCTACCAAAGAAAGAAAGAGATGGACTGATGGATAGATGGATGGATAGAACCGATGGATAGTAGAGAGGTAGATACGTGACAAAGTAAATATAATCAAATGTTAATTGTAGACTATAAGTGATGAGTACATGGATATTGACCATTCGATTGTTTCAACATTCTTGTATATTTAAAATATTTTAATAATAAAATATCAAAAAAGCAAAACTGTATTTGCAAGAAACTTGGTTTTGAGGGAAAGGAGAAAAGCTTTTGAGAAGAGAGGTGTCTCCATCCCGCCCTTTGTGTTATAAGGAGGATGCATGAGCTGGCCAAAAAGGAAGCAGTAAAGGAAAGTTCTCAGTGTGGCTACCTACACCCCATCCGTCCTCAGCTCCCAGAGAACATTGACCCGGTAAGGTTTTGTTTTATATGTCCAATTCAATGGATTCTAATTGCTTTCAATGCCTTTTGGTAATTTTAAGAAATGAAGATGATGAGCTACTTAAAACTTTTATACTCAGATGTCTTGTAAAATAGGAACATTTTCAGATTATTAGAATATGAAAAATCTCCTTTTCCAAAAAAGCAGAGAAAAGTGAGGTGTTTACTCTTTAATGTGAATGGTAGCAGAAATTCTCAACCTCATTATTTTAAGTGGCCTCAATTTTTGCTATTATTTAGGCTTCTTTCTTTAAAGGCCTTTTAATACAAGTATATTCATAGCATATATTATTAAATAAAATATATTCTATACAAAAGTACGCATATACACTAATATTTTGCACTTTTTTTTTTCCAAAGGAAAGATATTTTAAGAACTATATTAGCTGGTAAGCGTCCAATCTCTACCTTTTTAATTAGAATCTAAGAAACTAATAGAGAAAACTTACCACTTTTCCAAATTTGTTAACAAAATTGATCTCTGTAGGAAACTTATTCTCTTTGAAAGTAAAATTTTATCGTAGTTCATTATTATTAAGCAGAGTTTAGATGTACCCCCAGATTGTATTTTTCATCAAAAAGAGCAATTATTGAATTTGAATAAAGGCTATTGATGGAACTAAGCATAAGATGTTGAGATAAAAAATATCTTTTGTTGTGTTATACTAAAGACAAAAATTAGTTAGGTTTCCATCCAAAATTAGCACCTTGAAATACAAGATATCATACAAAGAAGAGTCTTCAGATGCCCCTTAAAAACCTTGCATAACTGCACTTTTTACAGATGATAATGATGACACCATAAGTACTTATTTAGGAGAACACATGTCCCCATAAGGCTACGAATCCAAATCATGTGCCATAATCCCTAAACTTTACTCTTTGTCTTTTGTTTCCCTGGCCTACTTTAGTAATAAATCTTGAGCTTCTCTATGTCAACAAAGTGATGCTATTTATAAGTTACGTAGACATCAACCTGGTTTCGCCCTTGGCTATGAGTTTGTCAAATGCTTTACAACATCTGCCCATGCTGTCAGGCATTTGAATCCTTGGATTTAGGGATAGCACCATCAACACTGAGTAACTGTGTTCACTCTGACAGACTGACTTTAAAACTGTAGCTTTTACATTTTTTACTCATGCATCTACTAAAGACTCTCTTCCAAAGTATACTATTTCCACTGCAAAATTTAAATAGTTGTAAAGAATAGATATTGCCATTTTTAAAATGACTGTATTACATTTTTTTTTTTTTACTAATGGCATATAAATGTCACAACAATTTCATCCCACCATCACCCATTTAAAGAAAAAAAAGTCCGTGAACAAGATACTCATTGACACTTAGAAATCTTACAGGAGTCCTATTTCTCTTTGAAATTGTATTTCCACTTCCATTTCACTGATTTTACTCTAGTGAATTATATATTTATATTTTAAAATAGTTTTATGACTACACTGTACTTTATTATCAAAAATATGTTTCAAAATCTAAGTTAACTGTATTTTTTAATTTTATTTTTAAAAAAGACTTTATTTATTTATTTTTAAGAGAGAGAGCACACAAGCAGTGGGGAGAGGCAGGCAGAGGGAGAAGCAGGCTCCCTGCCGAGCAAGGAGCCCAACATGGGACTCAATTCCAGGACCCCAAGATCATGACCTGAGCTGAAGGCAAATGCTTAATTGACTGAGCCACCCAGGTGCCCCTGAGTTAAATGTATTTTTAAAAAATTTCCTGACACAATGAAGCCCTAAGTGTTCAAAAATTCCTTTGTAATCAAGATCACAATTATTAGTAGTACATAAATGAGCTAGATAGCACAAATCTATGATAAATACTTAAAAATATGTTAAAAGCATAGAAATAAAGTTTTATTGGAATGCATCCCTTAGTGGCAAAGATGGGGGGGTGGTTTATGTCACCTTGCTTAAAGAGACTTCCTAGACACTGAGTCTTCAGCATCTCTCTGTTGGTACCCAGTACTAAACATGTCAAGGCAAGGTTCACAATGATGATGTCTCCGGAGACCTATGCCTTTCTGTTAAAGTGGGAGAAGTACAGTTGAGAAAGAAGAGGTGGAAAAGGAGAAGCTATGAGGCCTGCACTCTCCAACTCAGGACAGTTTTCAGAAGGAGGACATCTGTAAGGTGAGGATGAGAAAACGGATTCCCTTGAAACTCCCTTTGAGACGTCCGTGGGTAACCCCAGTAGTACAAATGTTCTAACATGAAGACTGCTGCTCTATCAAGAAAGCGATCACTGTTTCTAGGGTTGATAGCTCCAGAAGAGCTCCTTGACTAGCCATACTTGGAGATCTGTACTGCTCAAGCACTTGACAAAAGTTCCAGTTAAATCTAGTCCAAAGAGATTGTTAGGTGCTGGCCCTCACCAAATAGCTCTCCCTCTGCTTACGTAGGTTACTCTGTGAGGTAGGAAAACAGCCTCTGGACCACAGATTTCAATAAATCCTGTAAAACTTAATCTTTTTGAAGATCATAACCTAAAATGTTTGGAATACTTTT
Source organism: Lontra canadensis (assembly GCF_010015895.1). Taxonomy (NCBI): domain Eukaryota; kingdom Metazoa; phylum Chordata; class Mammalia; order Carnivora; family Mustelidae; genus Lontra; species Lontra canadensis. The sequence continues at coordinate 104,957,187 of NW_022630995.1, read as the reverse complement.
TTGGTTTTGTTTCTCATTCTACCATATGACATATACATAGGTGATAAAATTGGAATATAATGGCTATTCACTCCATATTTACTCCAAACCACTTAGTCTCAATTTTTTCCCATATGTTTTTTAGTTCAACTAAAATTTCAGCACATAAGAGGCCCTGCAATAGTGTGATATTTGGCATAAGATGATTCTGTCTCATATCCTATTTTGAAAGGAACAGAAGATCCTTTAAAATATATATATTTTTAAAATAAAAAGCCTCTCTTGTGTAATGGATTCCAAGAAAGGCCAGTACAGCCTAGACTGTTTTTTTCCCCCGCTTTTCTTGTCATAAAACATAAATGAATTATTTGGATAGGAAATCTTAAAAATGTACAGACTACTCCCAAATGTCAAGTAACTGTCATTATTTGGTTATCCTGCATAATTAAAAGTTACTTCTGTTTACAAGTTTTAATTTGATTCCACGGACTTTTGTTCTCTGAGACATTTTGTCCCATCTGTTCAGGGACTCCTCAGAAGAATCGCAGAAATTGGCTATATACATAAATCTAACTTGGGTAAAAATTAAAAGATCTCAAAGTACATTGGAGAACTTCCATTGATTTTTCGAGAAACCATCACATAGTCAAACTATGCCTTACAAAGAACATTTGAGTTGCTTTATACTTATCAAAGTAGAAACTAATGGGATTTCACATGCCAGGTCAGACTGGCCTCTTTATCATGACAGAAACACATCAAATTTGTAAACTGATAAGTGAAAATCAAAGCAAAACGAAATGAAATAATAAATGCCAAGTGAATAATTTAGACTTCTTGGCTATGGGAGAAACAATCATAATGCCTGGATGTCCAAGCTATCCAGGATCGTTCTGTGTATAGGTGAGGATGTAATGGTTCAAAAAGGTATTTATTAAGGACCTCATTATGCATGTATGCTAAATGCCAAAAGGATGCATGCACTAGAACTGAATTCTGGACCCTTATGGATTTATGCATTCATCAAATGTTAGAACTACATTTAAACTATCCAAACTAAATTTATCTCTGAAATGATACAAATTAAGGGGGGAAATGGACAGAGTAAAATATGTTTCATGGTCCTACGTGTCATATGCTAGATAGAAAATGAACTGAGCACCATCTGACAGCACAATAAAAAAACAGGCCGAGAGAAGTAAGGCAACTCATTGGTCTGACCCTGGAGACCGCCCCCCCCCCACCCGGAGGCATGGGCCTGTATTGAGCTTATCTGAAACAAAGCCACTCAAAGGTCTTCTGGTGCTCTTCAAGACCTAGGTGGGTATTTTGCCAGCACATGGGGGATGCAGTGATGTTTTGCCCAAGAATGAGAATAAAGAAATGAGCATTAGGTTGTGGCCTATGATCAGCACACAGGCATGTACAGGAGACTTAAGTGAGACTTAAACAACACCTACAGATATTATTATCTTATCAGAGGAAGGGGATACGCCAATCAAAAATGTGCTGGTGGGCCACAGAGGCAGAGTACAGAAGAGAAGCTGAGGCAAACACCTAAAATGTCTAGGGAAGTTCTGTCCAGGGAGCAAAGGCTTCAAGGGTTCTGGCCCTAGTGCAAGGCTTCGGATCATGAATAGCAGGCTCGTTCACTTCTCTGAAGACCTGAAGGTACTGGCAAGTGGGAGGTAGAAGGGAACCATGGTGAAGAATTTTGGCTGGGAATAAAAGACCTAGGTTGGAGCTTCAGCAATTCCATTCACTAGTTGTGCTGTCCTGGACAGGTGACTAGGTTTCTAGTTGAGGTTGTGTAAAGTCAAGAAGGTTCAAAGTGCTTTATTTGCATTATTTCACATAACCTTACAACAACCACTAGAGGAAGTACTATTAGTCTCCACCGTCCTTAGCATGATTCTAGGGAATAGAGATGATAATTTGTTTGTCTAAAGTCAACAGCTGAAAAGTGCTGACCCAGAGCCAAAATCCACTACAGTAGCAGGTTGACTGATCCACTTCGTAGGTGGGTTGGAGAATTAAATAAGTAATGTGTTCATTCAACATTTAACAAACGTGTGCCCGATACCGTGATACCTGCTAGAGCACTTAGCACAGAGCTTTGGTCCATGAGAAGTACTCAATAATGTTTGCAATCATTATTAAGAAGAGGAAATGCTTGTGGAGAGGTGGACATTACAATTCCTCTAACACTCACACTTCTCACTGTAGATTAAAAGATTGATTGTGTGATCTTTGTTAATATCAAGCTCCCCAAGTTGGGACCTCAGTTTTATTTTGTGCCAACCAGGCTAAAGGCTGGGCCCCAGATAATGGCACATTTACTAGGGGAAAATGCTGGCAGCCAGGATGCTGCTGGTTTCACTTTTCACGAAAAAAGAAAAAAAAAAAAAAGAAAGAAAGAGAGAAGGAAGGAAGGAGGGAAGGGAAAACAAACACTTGCAAAAGGTGGACTGACAAAATATAATCAAGATTTCTATTTCTGTGCTGAGAAAAAGTGGAAGAAAAGTTTTATAGTAAAAGTATAGTAAAACTTTTATAAGTAAAGAGGAAGAGCAAAAACAGACTACACTCATAGAAAAATATTTTTAAAATCTAGATTTTCTGAGCACTTATTTCACTTTTTCATAGAGTCCTTAGACTCATTATCAAAGATCAAATGATTATTATCAAAAGAATGTTTTACAAATGTTGGACTCACAACAACTCTGTCTGCAGTTGTTAATTAACTAATAATTAGTCTCATATAAGTACTTCAGGTAGACAACTTGGACCCATAAAATGGCTTAGTACAAAGAGAATCATGAAAGCTCTGCCAAAAATACAAGACGAATTATCTTTCCTTATGGTATCACTTTCCAGCAAGCTTCCATTACCACTGTAGTCCCTTTTGTGAAGAATGCCTCACTCACATGCAAATTACCTTAACCTTGTTTGTGAGAAGTGATGTTTTTCTAAAGTATAGACATATACACAAAATCTTTGTCTTCATTGAGGAAAAAGAGCTCTCTACTTCAATTCCTTTTAAATAAAGAATGTATTCAGGTTTCTTTCTCAAATTTCTCAAATTTCTTTCTCAAATACATTCAGTTGAAATGTATGCTTAGATACGCAATAGCTAATGTTTAGTTTAAGTTGGCCAATGTCACCACTAGTTGGAGGAAGGCTCAAATACTACAAAATTAATGATTTTTAAACCTGGGTATAAATACTGTACATGTGTAAAATACATGTGTCTCTGAAAATGCAACATAAAATTCGAGAGTATTCTTACTGTGAGCATAATATTCTGGCGATGGCGGACATGATCCAACCAAATACCAACAATGATATGGCTGTTTTTTTCATGTTTACTTTGTTCTGCAAAGTCTGGCTTCTATGTAATGTGAAAATCCAGCTAGGTAATAAAGAAACACATTTGTGCAAAATCATGGTAGTACAATATGAAGGGAAAGCAGTACTTTCAATGTCTGTGTCGTTGTATCATTTTAATTAGTAACTTAAAAGGACTTTATTTGTTGCAACTAAATACGATAAGCTAGACTTGACAATACTGATTACAATATGATGGCTACCCAGGCACCTTGTATGATAGTCAAGGCCCCAAAACACCAATAGCCGTAAATACGATAGGAATTTCTAGCCTACTATGTAGGAAATCCCTGTGTATTTTTTATACATGTTTCAACTTTAATGATATATTGGATATAAACTATTTGCTTCCTTTTTATGGTATAACCATGATAACAAAACAAAAGTAGTTACCTTACTATAAATGGTAGAGAGTACAAAGGATACATTTATTGTGACAAAAATGGCTTACACTCTACATTATAGACCAAAATATTAAGTAATTGAAAAAAAAACAACACTAAACTCGATGGTAATTCACAAAATCCTGAGGAAAAAATAACAAAACCTTTTATAAAATACTGAGTATTTTTTCTTTCTATGTATGTGTTTCCTTTCTCCAATTACCTCACTCAGACTCAAATATTATAAAAAAGATAAGAGAACTTAACACTGGTCAACAGTCAACTAAAACCCATCTTTTCATATCATTTCCTGGAAAACTTACATGGATCTCTCATATGGCTGTACATCCAAATGGAGTAATATACATAAGGTGTTTTTCTTTTCCTTGTCAGAAGTAAAAGACAAGAAAGACTCCTCTAGTTTCTCCTTGAGTTGTCAAATATTTTGTCACAATTCATGCTCCCTCCCTCAACCCTTTCAAGCCTCTGTAAGACAAAATACTTAAAATCCATTTCTTGCTGCCCAAGCCTCTCAGCTCAACGAAGGCAGAAACCATGTGTTTGCCTGCATATACAGAAAAAGATATTCCATGAAGGAGTATTTTTACAGAGAACTAAAAATATATAAAATAAAATAAAAATATGATATGAAAATTGAGGTACTCTGAATTTTATTTTTTGGCCCTTTGCCAATGATTTCTATGTTCTTTTTTAGCTAGTATAAATACCACAGCTACCATAAACATCTCTTTTCAATAATCTGATATCTGACAAGCATAGTGATGTCCTAATATTTCATTTTTTGGCCAGACTTACATCTCACAGTAATTTTTCTGGACTTGGTGTAAATATTTTTAACAGCTGCTGCCTTAAACGGTATACAATCCTGGTCCTTTCTACTTGATCGCTCCTTCTTTCTCCTTCTCTCCTTTGTCTTTTTCCCCCAGCTTCAACAAGGGTTAATTTTAAGGATTAGTCTGCAATTTTCTGATATTACCCTTTTATGTCAGCAACTTTAGAGGCCAATAGAGTCGATTGTGACGTTTCATTCCAAGTCTCTATCACCAGCCCAGATTTTGTTCCCAATTTCCAGGACTCCACTTCCAAACCTCGCTTAGACATTTCCAGAGCTATGTGTGTCCCTTTTACTCAAACTCATTTCTCCTGAAACTTGTGTGTTTTTCCATAAATGTTCTCATCCTCCTAGACCCCTAGGCCTGAACCACCCAAATCAACTTTTCTTTCCTTTACCCCATTGATTTATAGCTCTAAGTCCTTGGATAGCTCTTTGGAATAGCTCACTTTGTTTTATTCTTAACACTATCATTGTTTGGATTTGGTCACCTCAACTTTCAGATACATTATCAAGTTCCTAATTTATATTCCTACTCTTCCTTTGTTCATTTTGCAAACATTTTTCCAAGCTTACCAACTTCAGGTTATGTGTCAATGTTGACAGAACAAGAATCATATCACCCTGTGTTCCTTGAAGCTATTTATTTATTTATTTATTTATTTATTTATTTATTATATCTCAATGTTTCTATTTGGGGGCCTCCTGGGTGGTGCAAGCTGGATAAGTGGCTGACTCTTGATTTCAGCTCCGGTCATGAACTCAGGGTCCTGGGATCAAGGTCCATGTCAGACTCCACACTCAGCTGGGAGTCTACTTGAAGATTCTCTCTCTCCCTTTCCTTCTGCCCTTCCCCCTGCTCTCAAATAAATAAATCTTTAAATGTTTCTATTTTTTTAATGCTTCTAGGTAAATTTTGGGGTCTTTAGAATTTTTTTTAAGATTTTTATTTCTTTATTTGAGAGAGAGAGAGACAGAGACAGAGACAGCAGGATCAGGGGGAGGAAGCACAGAAAGAGGGAGAAGCAGACTCCCTGCTGAGCAGGGAGCCAGATGTGGGGCTCGATCCCAGGACCCTGAGATCATGACCCCAGCTAAAGTTAGACGATTGACTGTTTAAGCCATCCAGACACACCTAAATGTTTCTATTTTTTATATTAAAACTTAATATTCCCCTTACCCCAAACTGTCAATTATTATAGGATATACATTTTTTTTTTCAAATCAGGAACCTGAAATATAGAAGGATATGATGATATGCACAGAAATGACAATAATTGCAGCCACAAGAGAAACTCTAGGTTAATGGCTCTTGGTATATGTGTTGCTGCCAGATGCCAAAGGCAGAAGAAGGGAGTTTTTAAGATGAAATTTTGTCTCATACGTTCATCATGGCAACTAAATACAGTTTTGATAGAAAATAATATAACAAACCTTTATAGAGGTATTCTTCAGGGACCAATCAAATGCCATGTTAGTGCCACTAATTCCCAATTCACCCTTCAAAATGTTGGAAATGGCTTTTTTAAGTTAGACAAAAAGAAGTGGGGAGACACTCTGGAACCTATGATATTTCATATCAAGAATTACCTAATAATTCAAAGCAGATGATGGGAGATAATTTTCTTGTATAAATTTAGATGGTTTCATAGAGGCTTGCAAAAAACTGCTCTTATCCCATATTCAGTGACTGGTCTGTGGTTAATATTAGGATAAGGCAAAAATGTGGATAAAGGATAAGAGTTCCACCATGTGGTTTGCTCTTTAGATGAAAGCAGAGGAATAAATTCTAATTTAATATTAAGTCTTTCCAGTGCAGCCTGAAACTATATTTGGCTTGAAATGTCTTCATTTTATTATTCTTTTCTTTCCTTTCTTATTCTACAGGATTTCAGTTTCACCTTCACAATTCTGTGGTAGCCAGACTTGCCACATAACGTAGTCTCAAACATAACTTCTGAATGTGTGTATATATGTGTGTACACACACACACACACACACACACACACACACACAAACACATATATGTGATCTCAGAGTCTACGATTTTAGGACTTAAGAGAAAGTTCCAAATAAATAAATATTTCTAACTCATGAAACTGTTATTAGGTTCCTAATGCTTATCACTATTCCAGATGTTCTTGTTGTAATAATGAACAATAAAGAAACCTTTGAAATGATGCAGTTTGCTTGACTTCTGTCAGCTCCCCCCCATCCCAATTTTGGGATAACTTTCTAATCTTTGGTCTGAAATGAGTCTTCCTCATTAATGAGAATTAACTACCCAAATGAAATACATCTATTTGGATTTCTTCTTTCTCTAAAATAGTCTGGTGAATAACAACCCCAAATTGAAACCAGACTATAATTTTATCATCCAAAATCAGCAGTAGAAACAGGAAACAAAGACCCCAATATATATAAATTAGATCCTCAAACGACATGCATTGTTATTAAACAGTTTCAAAACTTTACAAGATAATACAAGTTTTTATTTTCAACATAAAAGAACCACAGACCAATTTAAAATAGCAACCTTGTTCTAGATAGGCTATCAAATTCCTTTATTTGTAAGGCAGACGTGAAGGAGGAGAAATTCATGGCGTGATTTCTACTTAGTAAAGACTAGAGGAGCCAGGAGTTAATCGTCTGCTCAGCTACAACAAAATCCTTAATACAATGAATCACATAACTTCTTGGAGTAAACTAAAATTAAAGGTATAGAATGAAACTGTTTTATTTGCCATTTATTTGACTTTCATGGCTAGCTAGTGCAAAAAAAACTACTTTCTTATTTTATAGTATATTTAAACAGAACAAACTATATTATGTTTAACTGTTGTTTCTTCACAACAACAAAAAGGCATCACACTGTTTCAAAGAAAAAGATTTCAAGCATTGTAATCACAGTTTGTAGAAAGTTCAAGAGTCTGAGAACAAGGCAGACATTACTTTGAATCCAGGCTCTACTACTTCACTAGCTGTGTGACCCTACACTTTACCTTCACCTCATCCAGTCTCAATCACTTCAAATGTAAAAGAGGGATAATCATAGCATCTATATCAACAGGTTGTTTTGAGGAGGAGATAATATAAACCACTTAGTAAATGTAGTTAAAAATAATGACCGTTAATAATTATTAATTTTTGTTGGTCAGAAGGGTAAAATTAGTAAGGAGTGAAAATATATAAAGGACTTGGAATAATGCCTGACACATAGTGTCAGATGCTGTCATCGCCATTGTTAAATGGTAAAGGGGAGCTGATGGAATGTGAAGGAAAACCAAAACTCATCCCATAACTTCCATTCCTCTAGGAAATGAAAAGAATCCCTATTTGCTATAGACTTTATAGACATTAAGAAGTCAACCTGATAAGACAAAAAGATAGTCATGGATTGTAGAGGTTATCATTACTACCTTTGACTTTGCAGTTAACATTGAATGTGGAACAAAATATTAAGAAGAACTTGATAAATAACTCATGAAGAAATTCTACATCTCTCCAACCGCACCCTTAGAATTAGCAGCCCTTTAAGGAAGAGGCTCAGTTAAGTGCTTTGCGGTCTTCTGATTCTTGCTTTCCACCTCTGTAGCCAATAAGCCTGGGAGCCTGGTAGGCAGAGCAGAGGGCCGGACCCTAGAGAGAGACAGACTGCAGGCTGCATGTGGGAGGGACTAGGAGGAATGGGACACTTTCTCCTAAGGTCAAAAATAATATTGCACCCCTCACTCCAAAAGAAGAAACTTCAATATACGTTCTCAATAAACTATAATCTCAGAGAGTCAAAGAGTTCTGCAAAGGCTTCCAACTCGTACTTTGAGTACCTTTGAAGAAATTCATAGTTTTTGCATCATGTTACACAAGACACTAAAGAACATTTCTGAGTATTTACTTCAATATGCATAATGTCCTAAGTTCAACATACTTTTAATTAAAATTTTTATTTCTATTTTCTTTTTGTTTGCCTTAGAGGGCCTAATTATAAGATGTGAGCTTAAAGATCAGTTAGTGGTCATAGCTCTTTCTCTGCAGGACTGACTAAAGATTTAAGCACAGTAGAGTGAAATTTCAGTGGTCCGCTTAGAAACAAACAAAAAAATTTCCAAATCTCTTGAAAGACATGCATTCCATAATTGGAATTAACAGGCTTAAAAGCAATTGCTGATGAGTAACTGGATGATGACTGAAAGTAATTATTCTAAAGCAGAGGAAGTCACAAAATATACCCTTTCATGTAAGTGACCAAGAGGGTGGCCAAAGAGAACTATTGCTGACCTAAGCACTGAGTTAGTCTTGGTAATGTTTGATGGCAGGAAACACCTGTACTGTTGAAATGTATAGGCATTTTAGCTGCAGTGCCTAGCACACACTAGGTGCTTAATAGATATTTGCTGAGTGAATGGATTAATGTATAATTACAGTCTACTTATTATAAACATCTTATTACAGGTCTACTGTGCCGTACTATTTATTCTTTATGTTACATGTTTATTATATTGTCTGTATTATAAATATTGGCCAATGAACCTGACTGCAATAGAGGTCTGTTAACAGAGGCACATGACCGTATTAATGCTAATTAATCTTTCTTTTGAGGAATAAAAGGACCATAGGGAAAGACATCTATTGAAAAGTGTATGGTGACTTTTAAGATTTACATTCTGCCAGGGTGGTATTCTTCCTTTAGAAGAAAAACCTATCATGATAAAAATATTATCTCTTGAATGATATCACTGTCCCTGGAAGAGTTATCAGTAGCGGACTGTGGCTAGAGCATATGAAACATCTAGAACCTGGATCAAGCATAAAATATCCATTGAACTCTTGGATATTTCAAAATATATGAATATAGTTACTGAAGTAAGTTCTTACAACTACTTGTTAGCTAATTCTAACCTAGTAAATATTCATGTATATCTACATGTATTATATATATTATTTTCTCTCTTTCCTTATAATATACGTACACTTGCAACGTGATCTATGACTAAAGAATAGGATATGGAGACAAATAAGTAGTGAAGCTGGGAGAAGTTATAGAAAGGAGAAAAACGGGGAAAAGATAGGCACAACTTGGCACTCCACGTTTACCTAAGTACATAGACTCAATTCATAGGAGCACAGGAGTACTTTTATTTTACTTTTGCCTGAAGCATTAGTATCTTGCACTTGTAGATGTGACCTGCATTAAATCCAAGTAAGCATTACATCATGCTGTTTAGATTCTAACTTTCAGAAAGGACCACATTCAGTTTTCATTTGACTTAAGTGCAGTTTTAAAAGGGAAACATGTTGGGGCACCTGGGTGGCTCAGCTGTAAAGCGTCTGCCTTCGGCTCAGGGCAGGCTCCCTGCTCTGCCTGAAGCTTGCTTCTCCCTCTCCCCCACCCCCCTGCTTGTATTCCCTCTCACTGTCTCTCTCTCTCTGTCAAATAAATAAATAAAATCTTAAAAAAAAAAAAAAGGAAACATGTTATCAGTTTAAATTTCCGCAATATCTAATTTCTGCTGCCACATTCACTCTTCAATTTATAATGTCTTATTCCATTGATATTTTCTGTTTATGCATCAGTTTCTCTATCCACACTGCGACTTGATGAAGTCTCCGGCATCTTGGTATCCTAAGTGCCCTACAAAGAGTAGGTCCTTATTCATGTTTATGGAAATACGGTTTGCTCTCGCGCTCTCTTCCTCCAAATACATTTTGGTTAGCTTCCACTGATTTTGGGGTGCCGTGGTAAGAGCCACAGCAATTTTTTCTTTTCATCTTTCACCCGATAGGTCTTCATCTCTTACAGAGGTCGCGTACTCTTCAAGGGTAACAGAATACCAAATAGTATCTTAAACAACAATACAAAAGTGACATAGCTTATTCGTTACTTATTACAGGTAGGAAAAAAAATACTGGTATTGACATGAACACCAACATATCAGTGTGTAAATATCTTCTTTTATCATAAACATCAAAATATGAATAGCTGACAGGAACAACTTCACTAAAGGCACTCTTCAAAAGTTACATAGTAAATGGTAACGTCTGCTACGGGGTTGAATTTTTCTTTTTTTTTTTTTAAGGGGCCAAAAAGTCACTTAGCAATGTGAGCTATTGAAAGATGGTTATTAAAATAGTTCACTGTTTTCAGGGTAATGGGAACATTATTTCATGGTATGTATGTGTGTGTGTGTGTGTGTGTACTTCTTCAAAGCAAATGGAAAATATAGTACCTTCCATTCTCAGTACTATGTTATAATTTAACATAAGCTTAATCTTAGAGACTTGCTCTTTGGGTTACCTAGGAGATACCACATGATTACCTGGCAAACAGCATTAGCACATAGGCTCAAGTCTCTTACCATCAAATCCATCTTCTTCTGACCCCAGTTCATCATCTGAGCAGATGTTGAGGACATTTACCAGCATCTCAGTCACTAAAAAGGAAAAAAATAAAAGCAAACACGTTCAGATTTTTTATTGTAACCTTAGTGATTACTCTGAGGCTTAGCAATAACATTTCTTACCTGTATTGTATAGAGAATGTCCTGCAAGATAGTTTCTATAAAATTCAGATCATTACAGATAACCGGCTTTGTGATTCTACACAGAATTTATGTTTATAACAGGATTAGCTCGTGTCTATGATAACATTTAACTAGCCGTAGGTCAACAGACAATGGACAACCAAATATGTGGCTGTGGATATACCATATGTCTATGGAAGAGGAGAGGGCTACTTCTGAATTTTTACTTGTTGCACTATGAGGCTACGAGATGTAGACCACATTGCGACCTTCTGTTTTGCAGGGACTCAGTGAATGCTAGATCTCTTCTTAAATCTTTTTAATCCCCTAGAGAACCCAGCACAGTGATAGGCATGTAGTTCTGTGTTTAATAAAAAATGCTAAATGAGGGACTAATATATTTGAAGTAGTTTCGAGGATACTAATTTAAAAAATAAATGAATTGATACATGTATCATTAAATTTTATTTTCAAAAAGCCTTTAACAATAAAAGTTAGGTAAGTTTAACAAGAAATTCAGTTGGCTAAATTGATGACAATAAAACTGCATGAAAGTGTTATCACAGAAATTAGTACTGCATCACTTTTACACTATAAGATGCATGTTATTTACATTTAACCGTTTCTAAAATTAGGTTGGTTTCTATCATGAAGGTGAAAAGAAACTTGCCCACTATTTCCTCAAGAGCTACTCTTTGAAATCCATGTTCTTCTAGAGCTGAAGACATATGATAAAGAGTAAAACACCAGTGTAGTCAACACTAATCCATAGCTTCAGTTTAATTATCAAAAGTGAATTACATATTCAAATACATGAATAGGTTCTTTTAAAACAGATGTTCAAAATCTGAACATTTAATGGAAACAACCCAATTGCAGGGTGTTCAAAGGGTGCCCAACAGTTATCAGGTTTCACACTGCTTCTTGTTTCCTGAAAAGCCAACAGAGGACAGTAACACATGCCGTGTCCTGATCAGGGTGGGAATGTGGTGACATGGGTAGTGCTGGGAATACTTATCAGAGACTCTCAAAATTGATTCTTGACTTATTTTAGTGTCCGAAAGAAAGACTTATTCACTGACCAATCATAACTTCTGGGTTTAATCATTGTAGGGCATTTAAAGGAACGCCCCCCCCCCGACAAGTATTATCAGAAAATAAATATTACATTAATATATTATACATACTTATTAATATAAATAAATATTTTTTAAAATGTGTAGTTTTTCTCTACAACCCTCTGAAGGGATGCTGAAACATGGGCAAACTCTTACCTTTATTCTGATGTCTATTTACCTGCTCTAGTGCTGTGTGCCAAGATGCACAAGGAATGACCTGGTCTGTCCCAAGGCCTCCTGACCTAAACACTCAGGCTCAATGGGTGCCAGCCTGTCCTTGAAATCTTTGTTGAGGTTTAGGTCAAAATAGAAAACAAAACAAAGGGAGAAGGAAGGAAGGAAGGAAAGAAGGAAGGAAGGAAGGAAGGAAGGAAGGAAGGAAGGAAGGAAGGAAAGGCAAGCCAAAACTGGGACAAGTTAATAGTTACGATTTTTTAAATGTAATTTTGTCTCCCTTGGTAAACACTGATGGTCTCTCTATTTGTCATGAACCATTTTTTTTTGTTGTATATATTGTCTTTCAAATTATTATAGTCATTGATCACTATCATACTATGATTATTATTAACATCAGAAGTGTGAGAAAGGCATAGCTATCGTAACCTTTTAATTTGACAGGGAGTTTGTAAAATAAAATAGCACTTTTGAATTAATACAAAGGGGTAAGGAGAAAAAGGAGCCATTATTACAGCTTGAAGCCAGTTAAAACTATATATCTGTTACTTTTAAAAGATTTTATTTATTTGACAGAGAGAGATCACAAGTAGGCAGAGAGGCAGGCAGAGAGAGAGGAAGGGAAGCAGGCTCCCTGCTGAGCAGAGAGCCCAATGTGGGACTTGATCCCAGGACTCTGAGATCATGACCTGAGCCAAAGGCAGCAGCTTAACCCACTGAGCCACCCAGGCACCCTATCTGTTACTTTTGAAAGAGTTATATTGTTCCAACGAGATGATACAAATACTCCTGGTATTTCTCATTGCTTTTGCTTCCCCTTACTTCAGTCATTGCATTTTGTTAACAGGGTATATATGGTGACATACTTTCAAATCACTTCTCTCATATTGCAACTCATGAATTTTTTTGGTTAGAATAGTCCCCATCTCCTCCCTTTCCTTCTTGTATGATTACATTAAGAACATCTCAAGATTCCCCAACACACCTTTTTCCCCAACAAATGGCAGGGACCAAGTGAAAACATCCATGAAATTTGGAAGCCAGTATGGGTGAGGAGAACAGTTGAATTGCCTGATATTCATGACGTTGTTCTCATACTTCAATACTGCAGCTGGAAACAACAAACACAAGGGCATTAGATTCACATGCGCATATTTCTGCTTCCCCACATGGCTTTAGTTGATCCAGAGAATTCAACTATGTAACTTAAGTTCCAAATATCAAGACAAGTAGCTTCATCAGTCACAAATGTTTATACTATTGGGAATTAAACTATACTCAGTATAATATGTAACTGCACAATATATGAATGCTAATATGAAATGGCATTACAATTTGGCAAATATTTATATAATATGGTTAATCAAAAGTCTGTCAGGAATTGGTCAAGCTCCTCTCACAGCCAAGAACATTGTAGTCTTATTTAACATCTAATGAGCCTAACAAAAGTGGTATAGCTAAATTTGTTTGACAATTTAATAATCTCCACAAATATTTGAACAGAATTTACTTCTACGCTTAAAGAAAAAAGAAAACCACACATTTCCCAGTAGAACTCACAATGGTTATACACAGTAGTTTAAATCAGACTGCATTCTTGACTTAATAAAATAAAGTGTCTGGATTGAATCCTGCACAAAATTTTATACTGGTATCTGACTTCACCCTAGACTTCTGAAAAGAATGAACCACCCATGACTTAGGAAAATGAATCTGCCCCTTTCACTCTGCTTTGCATGGTGTCTGTAGCTTAGATACACAGTTACATAAAAAGTTATGGTTGCAGAGATCCTAAGAACATCACTAGTCTCACTTGTAACCAGATTCAGAAATTCATTCTATAACAATCCTGATACAAGTTTAGTAGGTCTCTGTGAGTTCTTTCTCTCTTTCTTCTTTCCTTCTTCCTACATTCCTTCCTCCCTCCCTCCCCTTCTCTCTCTCCCTTTCTTATTTCATTTTTAAGTAATTTCTGCAGCAAACATGCTCGAACTTACAACCCCAAGATCAGGAGTTGCGTGCTCTGCTGACTGAGCCAGCAAGGAGCTCCTCTGTGAGTACTTTCTTTCTTTTTTTTTTTTTTAGTTTAACTTTTTCCCAAGCTGGAGCTTTAATCAAGCAGGAGCCCCATATAATTTCCCACATTTTTTTCAGCCTTATAGAGGTATAATTGAGATATAATAAATGGTAATATATTGAAAATGTACAACATAATGATCTGATTTATGTATACATTGTGAAAGGGCTCCCACAGTTGTTAATGAACACATCCATCACCTCACTTAGTTATCTTGTGTGTGTGTGTGTGTGTGTGTGAGAGAGAGAGAGACAGAAACTTAAGTTCTACTCTCTTAGCACATTTACATTTAAGTTCTACTCTCTTAGCACAATTACACAATACAGTGTTATCAACTAGTCATCATGAAAGAATGTAGCTACTTTTTTTTTTCTTTTGATTACCTTCTTTTCTTTTTTGATTTATTTCTTTTCAGTGTAACAGAATTCATTGTTTATGCACCACACCCAGTGCTCCATGCAATACGTGCCCTCCCCAATACCCACCACCTGGCTCCCCTGACCTCCCACCCCCCGCCCCTTCAAAACCCTCAGATTGTTTTTCAGAGTCCATAGTCTCTCATGGTTCACATCCCCTTCCAATTTCCCTCAACTCCCTTCTCTCCATCTCCCCATGTCCTCCATGTTATTTGTTATGCTCCACAAGTAAGTGAAACCATATGATAATTGACTCTCTCTACTTTTCAATTTAGATGATGCCTGCTTTAACGGCATCATCTGTTCTATGGATAGACAGTTTTAAATTGTGGGAAGTTCTCAAGTTGAGCTGAAAACTTCCTTACCATTTACTGATCCAAATCTTCCCTCCGGAAAAATACAGAACAAGTATGCTTCTGATTCTAAATGACAATCTTTTAAATATGAAGAACAAAACTCTCACATCATACCTTCTTGATCTTTGGAAAGATTTTACTTTCATTATCCTCTCGTGGCCTGATTAGCATTACATTAGTGGAAATTACTGAAGAGATCCTAGATGATATCAAATGGGTTTTGTCTTGTTTTGTTTAGGGGTTTAAAACATAGAGAAATCAACCCTTTCATTATTTTGTTTTTTACATTGTAGCACTTGATTATAGATAATAGAGTAAAGACAGGCCTTCAAAATCTTTTTTGGAAAAGCTACCAAAAGTTTACTGTATTTGAGCCCTTGCATTAACTTCTTACTTAACAAGATCTTTCACATAGCATTGCTTTCATAACTGCATTTGCTCCTCCACCTGGAATATACATATATACATATAAATATGTATATGTACATGTGTGTATATACACATGTATATACATACATATATATATATATGTATATGCAGGTGCCTAGGCTCCATGCCCAGTGTGGAGCCCACTGCTGACCTCACGACCCTGAGATCAAGACCTGAGTCTAAGACCTGAGCTAAGACTTGGACGCTTAACCAACTGAGCCACACAGGTGCCCTCACCTGGAATATTTTCTTAGAAACTGCTGAGTACCCCAATTTTTCCATTCTGTGGTGTCCAGTCCAGACTCTACCCCTCCAGTGAAATATTTTGATTTCTTCTAGTGGATATAACCTTAATCTTCTTCTGAATTCCAAAAGTCATTGACTTACACCTCTATATTGCATTTATTATTCAATTTTGATCACAGCCATTCTTCTATGTCTTTAAGACATAACTTCCATATTTTTAAAGACAAGTGTTATGCAATAAGCTTCATGTTTCTTTGTGTTTCACATACCACCTTTTTAAAATTTTTGTAAAGATTTTATTTATTTGTCAGAGAAAGAGAGACACAGCACAAATGGGGTGGGGGGGAGAGCAGCAGGCAGAGGGAGAAGCAGGCTCCCTCATGCAGGACTTGATCCCAGGACCCTGGGATCATGACTTGAGCCCAAGGCAGACGCTTAACCAACTGACCCACCCAGGCGTCCCTACATACCACCTTTTATTTTATTTTTATTTATTTTATTTTATTTTTTAAAAGATTTTATTTATTTAATTGACAGACAGAGATCACAACTGGCAGAGAGGCAGGGAGAGAGAAAGAGGGAGAAGCAGGCTCCGTGCTGAGCAGAGAGCCCAATGCAGGGCTGGATCCCAGGACCCTGAGATCATGACCTGAGCTGAAAGCAGAGGCTTAACCCACTGAGCCACCCAGGCGTCCCCATACCACCGTTTAAATATAGATGCTCAGAAGCTAAGGACTGATCTCGGTATTTCTCTTAAAATTTTTTTTTTTCAGGAAAATTCTTCCTATTCCCTTTGGCTCTACTTCAGATGGGATGGCTTTTAGTGCCTTTTCCTCATCCTGCTCATCCTTTTTCTGGGAACGCTCCACATTGGCAATACCCCTATAAAAGTGTGGCCCAGAACGAATAGAATCTTTCTGGTGGGTTTATACAATGCAGAATATGAGGAGGCTCTATCGTTTCTCCTGTAATTTGGATACTATATATATCATATTGTAGCCTAATAATATGTTGATGTTTTCAGCAGCTTGCAGTTCACTAAAATCATACTTGAGAACAGTATGGTCTTTGCTTTGAATCATATTTCTGGCTTACCAGCCGGTTCCAGGGAACAGAATCATGACACTTTGGGGACAAGAAATGCAGATAGTGCAGTCAACATTGATATGAAGGGAATTATTCTCTTCTTCCCACAGAATGCTGAAGCCTGCATATGTTTCCATACACCCCTTCTTCTTTAAGTTATCCTATCATTTATGCCATGTGACACTCGGCCTAAGGATACACTC
Organism: Lontra canadensis; assembly: GCF_010015895.1. Taxonomy (NCBI): domain Eukaryota; kingdom Metazoa; phylum Chordata; class Mammalia; order Carnivora; family Mustelidae; genus Lontra; species Lontra canadensis. The sequence goes on along the minus strand of NW_022630995.1, from coordinate 104,939,959 downwards.
GTACAGTATTAAAGGCATGCAAAAGAAAGAATCATGGCAAATTACCATATCCATACTTCTGATCCACCAGATGGAAAAGGTGAAGTGTTCCCCACCTTTGCTAAGTACTGCCTGAATACTGGCTCCGTTGAAAAGGTCTTTACTATTTTTGGATACAGCATATTCGTAGCAGGAGTGTATCCTCACAAATTCCAAAGGATCTTTAAGGTTCTAAGTTTGTCTTTTTTTTTTTTTTTTTTTTTTTGGACACAGAAAGAGAGAGAGCAAGCACAAGCAGGGGGAGGGGCAGAGGGAGAGGGAGAAGCAGGCTCCCTGTGAAGCTCCCTATGTTCCTTCATTGGAAACCCAATGCAGGCTCAATCCCAGGACCCTGGGATCATGACCTGAGCTGAAGGCAGACACTTAACTGACTAAGCCACTCAGGTATCCCTAAGTTGTCTTTTTGAAGAATAATTTCTTCTCTAAGTGCCCCCCCTTTTTATTGGCATTAGGTTGACACAGAAGGAAGAAGGAAAATAGATGTTATAACTAACAGTGCCCTGGAGGATAGGGAGAGGCTTAGGGAGAGGCTCTACAGAATATCTCACTTAATCCTTACTACAAATCTGAGAGGCTGGTGTGACTGCTTTCATGTTATAATCTAAGGAATCGAGGTTGAGAAGTGAAGTGGCTTGCTCATAATCATGCAACCAGTAACTGGATGAACAGACTCCTATCTAAACTCAGCTTTCACTGACATCAAATCCATTCCCCTCCCACCATTCCCTTCTGTCTCTTACAAATTATAAATGGATGAATGAATTCTAGTCCTAGTGGTCATAGTAATTTATCTTTGAATATCGTATTCATAATTAAAGGTGTTTTAGCTTTTGCCAAAATACATATTTGAGAAAATGAAATACGATGCACATTTACAACTGAGGGTACGGGTTGCTCTATAGATAAAATGGAAGTTCTGTTTTGTAGCTGGTGAGAGAAAGCATTTATTCTTTCAACATTGACTCAACACAATTTATTGGAGTGCCTGATAAAACAAACATTTTTTTCAGATTCCATTTTTGTTTATTAACACCAGAAATAATAACATTTTAACAGTGGCTACATTTACTAAGCATCTACTATATGCCAGGCACTGTATTTGGTCCTTCACAAAACAGAATCACAAATCTTCACAATATCCCTCAAAAGTCGTTCTTAATCATTTGCATTTTGAAAATAAGCAAACAGAGACGTTATTTGCCCAAGGTCACACTTGAGAAGCAGTTAAATTCAGTTTTGGCCTGAATCTAAAGTCCTTATTCTTTCTAGAATTCCATGATATTCTCAACCTAACTGCACAAATCATTCAATGTCTGACAAGTTTTGGACAGATTCTCCTTCCACATTTATTCTTTGTAAAAAAACAAAAGAGCACTGAATTGGAGGGCCAGGAACCCCGACTGCTAGATGGGTTCTCTCATTTAATACTCACAAGACCCGAGGCGACTTAATGTTTTGAGGTCTCAATTACCTCCCCTAACTTTATCTAGAAAATTTATATGACCACTTACAGATCTGAATAACAACAAACTTCTGGGACAAAGACCTCATCATTAATGCAATTATTGATTAATATTCTCAGTAATTCTAGAAGCTATTTATAGAACATTTTCCTACTTTTCTATAGGTTAAAAAAAGAATAACTAACATAAAAATGCAAATGCACCAATATATATTCTTTTTCTTCAGTGACATAAAATATTCATGTACAAATACGTCCCAAATAACCTCACATTAATAGGTTACTCATGAATTTTTATTATTTTGTATTATATATATGTGTGTATATATATATATGTGTGTGTGTGTATGTACGTGTGTGTGTGTGTGTGTGTGTGTGTGTGTATATATATATATATATATATATCACAAAAATACACGGAAAAAAAAAAACCTTTAAACCAAAACAGTCCCAAATATCTATAGTCACGAAATTCACAGTTAACATTTCATCTTCCACCTCCCACGTCCGCCCCTGCCACCTGCCTCTAACTGTCACTGGGATTACAAAACTCAACTAGAGCCCTAACAGTGTGCTGTTCTCTGAAGTACTTGAAAGACATTTATCTCCAGTGCAGTATAAATAATACAAATGGTTGCACTTCAAGAATCACTCGAGACCAACTCCTGAGATCTTGTCTGAGAAACAGAGAAAGAACAAAGTCTACCATCAAGAAATCTCACTATTTCACAGGCAATTATCCATGACCTCCTGTCATTGAACAGTTACATCAGAGGCTTGGAGAGGGATGATGACATATATACAGACCTTGCGTTATTAGCCAAATTTAGAGTGGACCAGATTGCATAGAAAAAAGTGCTCGTCTGTTGCACATGCACTTGTGAAGAATAGCCAGAAAAATATAATGGAAAGAATACTAATCCCCATGAGTCTGGAGGTCTGACTGCCCATTCTTTCTCTGATGTCAAAGTTATGGTCTAAAAGTTATGCAATTACTTGTTCTAATTGTTTTTACTGCACCTGTAGAACCCAGCATAAACATGGAAGCCATGCCATGCACAAGATACAAAATCAGTAATCAAGGGACAGCTCCTACTTGAAAATAGAGAAGGGCCACTGGACCTCTATTATTTTTAATGCCACAACTAGGTGCCCTGAACAGACTGAAACCCAAGAACAAAATTCCTTCCTCTGTTTACCACACTATGCACTAAAATGCTAGGCCATATCCAAATTTGTAAATTAAAGGGGTTTCCCCTACTTAAAATTTGAGATTCTGATGAGACACAAAAACCAGTATTTCGTAAGAACTCGGTAACATTTCTCAACATCTTTGTAATTGTCATCATCAGGGAGGATGATGATAGGGCAATGAGTGAAAAACAAAACAAAACAGAAATATCCAAACAGACCTTCTAATTTAAGAGAAGTTAGCGACATATTGCTAGCAAGAGTTATTAACTGGTTCACCAAACCATGGGTTCAACACAGTTCAAGTGGATTTCAAGAGGAATACAAAGCGTCTTTTCTGAAAGCCTTTAGATTAGTAATGTAATGCTCCCAGCATACTTCTCAGGCTTTCTCAGCACCACTAGTGCTATTTTCAATAGAGGAGAGGAGAGGTCAAAAGAATGGAAATAATGAATTCTAATAATATTTTTCTTCTCCTTAACCCTAAATGACCATCCACGCCCATCTTCAAAAGATGGGACAGAGGGACAGAAAAGATGAGAAGAAAGCAAATGGCGGCAATCTAGAATCATTATAAAACAACCAGAAAAAGAACAGGAAAAAAAGCATAATAGACCCAAGAATTAATTAATTAATTAATCTTTTAAATTTCAGTTCTGCCACCTGTAGACTACAGATACCCCAGCAGGAAAACTAGCATCAGTGAGTTCTTTTGGCAAAGTCCTACCATCACAGAAGGAGACATGATGGATAAAATTCTTTTTTTTTTTTAAGATTTTATTTATTTATTTAACAGACAGAGATCACAAGTAGGCAGAGAGGCAGGCAGAGAGAGAGGAGGAAGCAGGCTCCTGCCGAGCAGAGGCTCGATCCCAGGACCCTAGGACCATGACCTGAACCGAAGGTAGAGGCTTTAACCCACTGAGCCACCCAGGCGCCCCACATGGATAAAATTCTTGAGATAGGACCTATATACTTACAATGTTCTTTGCCAATATTTTAAGATTTTGCTGTATGCTGCATGAAAGTGTTTCTTTGATTCTGGGAGAGATACTATACATTTTTAAAAATCTGTATTTTCCCACAGAGATTACTTTTTTCTTTTATTAACATATAATGTATTATTTGCTTCAGGGGTACAGGTCTGTGAATCATCAGTCTTACACAATTCACAGCACTCACCATAGCACATACAGTCACCAATGTCCATAACCCAGTCACCCTATCCCTCCCCCGCCCCCCAACCTCCAAGCAACCCTCAGTTTGTTTCCTGAGATTAAGAGTCTCTTACAGTTTGTCTCCTTTCCTGGCCCTGACTTGTTTCATTTATTCCCTCCCAATATTATTTTTTTAAGGTATAATTTTCCTTAAGGATTTTGTGAAGACATATATGTATAGTTTTTGTAGTACATATTATAGCATCTATAAACACAATCTCTATGATTCCTTACATTTTGAAACCTGACTTCTAACTCTCATTTCCTTTTTGTTTTTCCCTCAATGTCCTGTACTTGCCTGGTGTATTTTGTTTTAAAAAGATTCTTTTCATTATTACTAGTGACCTAGGCTAAGGGAAATTTATTAATTCATGAGGGTTGCTGTATTTGGTGAGCAAGGACTACAACTTATAACTCACTTTTACTCTATAGTTCATAAGATTGATACAAGAGTGAGTGTTCAGTCATTTATGGAGGCAGATTTCAAGTCTTTATTTTTAGGTAATTTTGTCTTAATGACGTTCTTCAGTCTGGGTTTCTTGAGAAATTTAGTGTTTAAATTGCTTGATTTAGTATATAGGGTCTCTCACTGGCAAGTTCTCAATAACTTCCATGTAGTGACTGAATTTCAATCAATCTGAAATATTTTATCATTAATAAATATGAATAGTAGGTATATATAATTTCTTCGAAGCTGTGAGCTAATGATTTTGTATTTTTCAAAATACGCACATGTGTGTTACTGTATATAATCCTCTTATGCACATATCTAGTCCTTGCCTGCTCCTCCTACCTTGTACACTCATCCTTCATGGCACCTTGTTACTTTGCTGTAAGTGTCCTACATAGAACTTGGCTGATGGTATCCTACGTACGTGAAGGAAAGAGACTGTACCAGATATACCTATGAAATAGTATGAGCCAATTTTATGGTTGTGTGTGTACTCGTGTGTGTGTATTATGTGTTTCTCTTTTTAATATTATGTTAGTAAATTTTGAAGAAGCTCATTATTCAAATACAGAATTTGGGTAAGTCAATAAAAGGAAAATGATGGAAGGGATGAAGAAGGCAAAGATCACTTTTTTCCTTTCACAGTGCTTTGCACCATACCTGGCACATGGTTGGTGTTTAATAATGTTGGTCGAAGAAAAGGTCTAAGGAAAGGAAAGAGAGAAAGGAAGGAGAAGATGGAGAAAGACAGGAATGACAGAAGGCAGGCAGGCAGGCAAAGAAAAAGTAAAAACAAATTTTTCCAGAACATAAAACATGTAACTTCTCATGAGGCTAAAAATGTAACTAACCACATATGAGCAGTATGAAGGGTACATGTTGGAATTCAGGAGAAAGATAGCATGTCACTTCGGAGGCTGAGCCCTGCTTTAAAATTGCCAAAGTGTCTCTAAATTAGACAAGAGTGGAAACAATATTGGCTCTGTCACAAAGTAACTGTGTGAACTTGGAAAAATATTTCTCCTGATTTGAGCTTTACCTTCTAAACTTGTAAAGTAGGAAAAATTATGACCTGTTCTGTTCTGTTGTTTTCAAAGTATGAAGATCAAATAAAATGATATATGGGATTAATATACATGATAATATATATGATTAGATAAAATATCTGGCACCTGAAAGACACAAAGTATCATGATGCAGTTTCAAATTCTTCAAGGAAGGGATAGCTATCTATGTTTAACACATTGCCATTTTATAATTCCCACCTAATCACATCGAAATACTAACATCTGGAGAGTCTGGGCCAAAAATTGATCCTTGCAATCAGTTCAAGTCCAGTGAAACAGTGTGAATTTTTTCCACGTTATAATTTCACATAGAGAACTTTAGGTATTTTTTGCTAAGCCAAGAGGAAAGAATGAATTATGAGTTTTTTACCAGTTTTATCTTTAAGTTCTAATCCGTATAGTTATAATGCTAGAAACAAGGCTTAAGCCACTGTAGTAAATGAGAGAAAAAGGTTTAGCTGAAGCTTTAAACTGCTAGAGAAGTGGGCATGGCCTTAGAAGACACTGTGCCCATGCCTTGCTCTCATTCAATGTGGTCGATATACTCATAAGCTCCAAGTGCACTAGGATACCCTGGCAGGAGGTACCTGGAATACTGGCGGTATCTGTATGCAATCAGAGAACACTCTTTTCACCTTTCAGCTTGTACTTGGTATCAAGCCCTGAGCTTGCTATGGTTCTAGGTTGCTATCTCCAAGATACCCTTGGCATTGAGTTTATATTAAGCCCATATCTTTGATATTTTCTGTGGAAAGTAAATTCACAGCAGACTTTTTGACATTGGCAGGGTCAAGTTTCTTGCAGATCTAGAATTTCCAGACAACGAATAGCAAGTAATAAGCCAATGATTTGGGTCTTCAACATTACGTAGACTGTCCCTGTTTTTCCTCCTATTAAATGCTTTACAGAGAATTCGATTTCTAGAAAATTGGTTTCAGTTCAGTCTAAGAATCTTCTAACCATCTGTCAGAAGATGGAATGCAACACCTCAGGACACATCCCCCAGCTGATCCCCTTCAAGTGGCAGCAGGACTTGCCAATGAACCTGCATGGAGGATTTAGCATTGCTCCCTGTCTTCATCTTCATTTAAGGTCTTGTATAACTTCGAGAGCTCAATCCTCTAATTCTATGGGCGACAATCTGTGAGAAGCAGGGATTACCTCACTCACTGAGTTACTACTTACTTAGGGAAGTTCCACAATTGCTTCACTGCCAAAATCGGTAATTATGTAGCAGTGATGGTCACGCAACCAAGAAGTTCATTTGTCATTGCAACGACACTGAGGATGCATTCAATTAAAACACATACTCAGGGTAATTCTTAAATATTAAATCTTGATGGGTTTTCTGTTTTATCCTCTGTCCCATTAATGCTTCAATGTAAGCAAGTGGACGACTGGACAACAATATCTATTTAGAAAGTGACCTCCAGCAATGACACTTTCACAATGGAGCTAAATGAACAAAAGCAAGAGTCTAAGTACCTAAGGGACACTTTTTAAAGAGAGAAATCATTTATTTGAGAGGAACATAAGAGATACCCCATTCTTTTAGTAATGTATATATTTGAATGTATATCATTCATGTAATTTTAAAGGGATAACAAATGACTTCATTTCAAAAGCTGCTCTTTTCTTGTTGAAGAATAGTTAGTCACCTCAACATAACGGAGCCATGAGTTGAACAGGGGATCGGGACAAACACTGCCCCGAAAACTTGCAGATAACAAAGCTGACCTAAAAGAACACAGACAGAGGTTAACTTGCGAGCCCTGGCGTCAGGCTGCCAAGTTTCCATCTCAATCCTTTTGCAGGTTGTGTGAACCTTGGCGAAAGTGTGCAACCTCTCTGTGCCCTGGTTTTTCATCAGTAAAATCATGATTAGAATGTAATTCATGGAGTGTTGAAAGATTAAATGCATTTACACACGGAAAATTAGAGCAGTGTCTGGCACAAAGTAAATGTTCTATTATTACATTATTATTATTATTATTATTATATGCAACTTGCATGAATAAAGCAAATAACATTTGTGCACACGCTATCCCAACTGAAGGGAAATATTTACATTTACTAAGTATATTATTACCAACCTAAGACTTTAAAGAAAATACACCAAGTTGTAGCAGTCAAGGTGACAACGATAATGATAATAGTATAAGAAATTAGAATCACAGTTAGATTCATTTCATATACTAAAGAGTCGTGGATATAACAGGCAGTGAAAGGGGACATTCTGCCAAAACCCCTCACTCCATTCATCTCAGAGGGGCGATTTCTCTGAAAACCAATCAAAACTTCCCAACTGAACGTTCTCTTCAGCCTTAAATGTCTACATAAATTTCTTTTCTACTACCTCATACTGATAATACAAAAAGCTAATGCTAAGAGTTTTCTTCATGTTTTCCATGGTGCTCCTCTGTGAGGCTGTAGATTCCATATCATTTGTCCATAGACTGTCCTAGGTTTAATAATCATTATAAAGAAATTATTTTTCCAATGTGTGTAAAACAATACTCATTTGGGTAAAGAATAAACATTTTTTTAGAATAAAAATGCTTACTAAATAAAGGAAAGAATTACTATTTTTCGATGGGACTTATTTTACTTCTTGTTTTGCGTTAGTAACAACAAAAAAAACACATAGCCTACAACTTGCTGGCAAATATCGAATAACAAAATGCTACTGTGAATATATACTTATATTTCGTATATTGAGAAAAGTGATCTTGGCAAACAGTCGCTCAGGACCAATTAAGAGGATCTTTAGATTTGATATGGCGGCAGGAGAAAAGTAAAAGCTGGGAAAATTGTGGCCATTGGACAAAATCTCTGGATTAATTTTAACTAACTTGTAAAGCACTAATGATCATATTTATGCCTGTGGTTGTAAAGGCCTAAAACATGCTTTAAAAATGTTGATGTAAAGCTAAAGCTTATTCCCATAGTTCAGATAGGCCTCAGGTTCTACAGAAATGGTTTCCTGCTTATAAAATGTGGTCAGTTTTGTAGGGAAGTAAGATTTTGGCATGCTATAGAGGAAGACGCTTAGATTCTAACTTAGGGTTGCCTGGGCATGAATTCTACTCCTTTCCAGAGACAGCCCCCCACCCCTGCCCCCAACCATCTCCCTTTTTTGCCCAGGATAAGGAACTAGTTGGTTTTGCGTTTGGCTCCTGAACCAGGCAGGTGCCACATACCACTAAGTTTGTGAACACAATTCCTAAAAGCTGAAACAAGGTCTTGGTATGAAAGAACTAAGCTAGGATAAGAAATGAGGTTCTCCTGGCACCTGGAGGGCTTAGGTCATGAGCCTGGGATCCCAGGATCCTGGGATTGAGTCCTATAAGGGGCTCCCTGCTCAGCAGGGAGCCTGCTTCTCCCTCTGCCTGCCGCTCCCCCTGCTTGTGCTCTCTCTGTGTGTCAAATAAATAAAATCTTAAAAAAAAAAAAAAAAGAAAAGAAAAGAAAGAAAGAAATGAGGTTCTCAGGGCTGGCAGCCCACGTCATTGATGGTGTCACTGAGGTTTGAGTGCTCACCCTAGACAGCAGGGGACCAAGGTGAGCTGACTTCAGATATGTTGCATTTGCTCCTGTGTGTCCACATCATGACTGCCAGTAAGATTCTTCCCTTGGTTTCTTACAGGAGGAATTCAATCCTCCCTTTATGACAGTATGCCAAGCCATAAATTATCTCTTTATTTATAAATGGTGCTTCTGAGGATCATGACTACTATTTGAAGGAAAATATTTGAGGATGTTGACTGTGTCAAGTTTTGGTAGGGCTAATATGCTTTTTAAAAGTAATTCTATCAATTTTCCTAGTTTAAAAGTCCAAACCATCATAACACATTTTTTTTTTCCCCATCAAAAAGGGTAGACTTTTCATGTTAGGACTTTAGCATACGATGCTTTTCTTGTCTTATCCTCGAAACCCAATTTTGCACCTCTCTCTTCCTTAACCTACTTTAATACTGAATTAATTTTCTTCCCCATCATTTTTAATCTTTGGTCTTAATTACTAAGTTAGTGGGGTTGCCATTTAGGTTTTTCTTCTCAAATCCAAAATACATTTCATTTAATAAATTTTATTTAATTACTTAGTTTTATTGTCAGTAGCTCTTCCTGGAACTGAGTGTATACCCCTGGTATGTATATTTGTATTTCTCTATATCCATATTGTATATCCATCCACCCATTCATCGCCCCGCCCCCCGCCACCCATATGAAAACTCATCTAAACTACAGGGAACTGGCAACCTTGTGTGATTTCCTTTAGATTACTCTGAAGCACAGGTATATCGCTAGAGAGATCAAGGTTTAAAACACATTTTTCCAGAGGTTCGTTATAATTTTTGGCCAAACTAAGGCAGAGTTCACATTTGCCCCTTATTTCTCGATACGGAGAGATTTTACTCTAAGATTGCTTTCATGTCACTTCATCAGTTAAGCTTATTATTATTATCATTTGGTCTCCATGGACTAGTTTCCACTCTTACTTAATACCACTCCTTTCTTTGTAGTATTTTCCAAGTATGTCTGAATCATTATTGATGGAATTCCTTATTTAACATCTATTTCACCGCCAAGTTAAAAACCCAAGTAGGGTGAAGGAAAATGCCCATCTTGTTCATTTTATACCTGCAGCACCTAGCACAGTGCTTAGTATACATAAGTTCTCAGTAATGCTTTGTTGCAGTGGTGAGTGGATGAGGTTGAAGTCATTTTTACAGATGGCATATTATTATTATTATTTTTAAAGATGTTATTTATTTATTTGACAGACAGAGAGCACAAGCAGGGGGAGCAACAGAGGGAGAAGCAGACTCCCCGCTAAGCAGGGAGCCCGATGTGGGGCTCAATCTCAGGACCCTGGGATCACGATCTGAGCCAAAGGCAGATGCTTAGCTGAGTGCGCCACCCAGGCACCCTGGCATATTATTATTGTTGTTGTTGTTGTTGTTGTTGTTGTTATTATTAGCAGAAGCAGTGTGCATGTGTCATTCTTGTAGTTTTCTTCTGTTCAGTGGGTTTGGGTAATTATGAAAATTGTTTTACCCTTAGGGCTACAGATTCAAAGGAGGAAAACAATTCAAATGGGTAAAGTGCTCTGCAAATGTTTAACTCCAAGTTGGAAAGGGTATCAGAACTGGGTACAACAGTAACTTAAAGTGAGGTAGAGCTCTGTGGGTTTGGTAGGGCCCTTTGGGGCACTGTCTTGCTATTTAATTTCCGGAAAGAAAATGTTTCAATCAATGAATGTGTTGATGGCCTACCATGTATAATGCATGCTACCTGGCTTTATCACGTGCTCCAAAAAGCCCCCACTTCAAACTAATTATAATCCATTGGGAAGATAGAACAATGCTAACTATAGGAAGAGCTAACAAGAAAAAAAAATTAACTGAAAAGTACGACGGCAAATGATTGGTATTTCGGGAATTCAGGGAAGGCCTACCAACAGAAGTCTTTAGAAATTGTGTCAGACTGATGATTCACAGACCTTTTACCCCTGAAACAAATAATATTTTATATGTTAATAAAATAAATACAGAAATAAAATAATACAAAAGAGAGAGAGAGAGAAGTCTTTAGAAACTGACTGGAGTCTGAGAACAGGCCATTTAGATGGGCAGAGAAGAGGGAGACAAGTATTCAAGATAGAAAAGAAGTTATGTGGGCAAAGACGTGGTGAAAGGGAATAATTTGTACAGGGCCATGAGTGGAATAATGCAGCTTGCTAAAAGCGAAGGGTTCACCCAGGAAGAAGCAGCGAGATGGCTTATAAAGGTAGTTCGAGTCACAAAGTGAAACTATAAGTAAGAGGCTGAAGAGAACGGGGTGTTTTTCTGTCAGTTTCCCTGAAGCCACTGACAGGTGGCATAATGATAGCAACATAAAATATTCAAAGATGATAATATCTTAATACCGCACAGCATTTTGTTGCAAGGTAATTTCATCTATTATTCACAGAAGAAATTTTTTTTTCTCCTTTTGCAGAGATGTCACTGCGTGTCAATACATGTAAATGAGCTGGCTGTTTCCTTGCAGAGCTGTGATCGCAAGCTCACTCCATCTTCTGCCCGGACAGGATGCAGGAGTCCTCAGAGTGAGGAGACAGAGGCCGGAGGAGGGATGAGTGGTTGGCCTGTGCGCCTGTGGGAGGGCAAGGCTAAGCACCATGTGAATCAGTGTGGGCTACAGTAAGGAAGGGCCACTCACAGGCCTCATTACTTTTAGAAAGCCTCTTTTCATTGCAGGCAAGTATGAACTACTAATCACAACCTACAGACATCGAAACACGAAGCTGATCACACACCTAGGATTGATTTTAAGATGCCAGAATACACCCCTTTTTCTCACTGTCTCATGTAGCCAAAGAGCTCTTGCTGCTGCCTTAATTTGCAGGTGCTTAAAAATCGCATCATATTTTAATTCTTGGGTTATACACAACTCCAGAGCCTTATATGGTCATCTATTTCTAAGAATCGGACGGTTAACTTAGAGATTCTTCACTGCTCTCTTTCCATTGATGATATTTTGAAGGAGTTTGCAACCCAGCTTTCTGGCACTGCCTTTTACAATTCTCATTAACATTTATTTTATTCAAATACAGTAATAGCCTCACTTCAGCCGTGAATAACTGACTCCCACTCCCACATACTGTACACACTGTTAGTATAATAGCTTTAAAGTGCTTCAGAGACTTTACACAAAAGTCTTTTGAAATTATGCTCAAACTGAAGAATATATCTTTCTTCTTCCTATCAGTTTATCTTTTTCTCTCAGGAGAATTTTTTCTTTTACGAAAAGTTTCCCAAAATGAAATGCTTCTCTCCTATTCCTGAGAGATTGTGATCTACCCTAAACACAAGAGAACACAGCGAGAGAACTACAAAGCCTCCAAGATTGCAATCCACTCATGTCTATTTTTTTTTGTTTTTGTTTTTGTTTTTGTTTTAAAGTTCGTGCCTTGTTAAATCAGAACCATAGACAAAGAAGCAATGCATACCCTATGGGAGAAATCGCCATTGGTCTCAAGCAAAACCGCTACCCAGCCTTATAATGAAAGGAAAAACTTAAGTCTGTTTTTATGGAGTGAAATCCCAATCTTCTTTTTCTTCTTCCTTTTTTTTTTTTTCTTACTGTTTTGACTTTTTTTCAATCATTAAAAAAAAATTGTATGTATAGTCCATGCTACTTAGTAATTGGTCTCTGTCAAGAAAATTACTTTTTTGGGTGCTCCTTTCACTAGGTGAAATAGAAAAAAAAAAACTGTTTTAATGCCATAAAGAAATAGGAAACTAAGTGTTCAGACTGTATATACTTTTGGGGAATAGTAGGATCATGATGGGACAGGCAAGATGACCGGCTGGGTTCCTGCATTCCTTCCAGGTACCACTGGGGAATTCTCTGGTATGAGAACCCACATCCAATCCAAGGGAATTCAATCTTACTGCTTTTATACAAAAGGGTTCAAGATTGAGATTTTGTTTGGCAAAAAAAAAAAAAAAAAGAAAAAGAAAAAAAGAAAAAAATTAATTCAGAAACACTGGTGTTGACTTTATTTTATTCTATTTTTCTTTTTCTAATCAAACGGTCACCATTCTTTAATGTCCAGATCATGTTTTACCTTAAACAAGGCATTCTCTGACCATTCTAGAAAAATGATTCCTTGTCCAACCGACTCAGTGTTGGTTAAGCTAAGCTAACTCTCTTAGCTTCACTTAATGACACTGTGTCTTATATTTGTATTAAATCACCCAAAGGTGTTAATTCATCAACTGGCTTATAAGCCCTGGGCACACCAAGAACATGGTTTGTTTTACTTTATATGCTTCTTGCCACAGAGTACTAAAGACAGCTCCTCTTCTAGAAATCAGGCAACTAGGAAACAGGGGACATCTCTCCCTTGCTCCCTGCCATCCATCGCTGTGACAGAAATGTCACAGTGCCTTCTGATAACTTCACTCCAAGGCCGCAGAGGAGGGCCCAAAACAGTCAAAATGGCGGTGTAAGAGACTGTGTGGTGTGACCATCCCACCCCACCCCACAGGTGTGTCTCTCTGGGCTATGGGGTCGGGACAGCCATGTGAGGTATCTATAGGACAACACAGATGTGTTGGGGGAGTGTTGGGGCAGGGAGGCAAGGATCTCAGCAAGCCACCCTCACCCTCAGATATGCTGCAAGGATGTTATCTAGACCAATGCCAACCAGAGTTAATGGCTTTTTCACATTTTATCCCCCATTCCGTCACACCTGTAACACTCCATGTCATCTGAATATAGAAATTACCTTGATAAAAGAGGAAAATGTGTCCCTTGCTCCTCCCCTCTTCCCTAGAGTCCGTAAAGAATGCCCTCTTGTTTCCTGGTCTTTTTTAGGCACACAGGTATGGAGTTTCATACAGGAAGGACAGGATGCTAAACCAGAAGGCATGGGTTTGATTTTAGTTCTTTACTACCTAACTGAGTGATCTGGGGCAAAGCAATTAGCCACAGAGACCCATTCTGCATACTAAAAGGGGTGAGGGCTAAGGATATTTATTTTGAAGTTTAATTCAATTTTTTTTTTTTAAATAAATGAACATGCTCTGGCTCACAGTAGGTACTGAATAAATGCAATTTAAACTTGAATTTGAAGCAAAAGCTTTTGCTCATTTCTCCTAAACCCTTACATGCACAATCACCCTGTTCTCATTGAAAAACACATCCTTTTTAAGAGGCGTGATTTTGGATTACCTTCAATTATTATTTCTTTTAAAACCTCTATCTACCAGAGCAGTTCAGTGTAGATCCTGCCATACATTAAAACTCTTGCAGAACAGTTAAAAAATAACAGTGCCTGAGCTCCACATCTGACCAACTGAATCTGTAACTCTGAAGACAATCACAAAATTTGCATCCAGCAATACGTGAAAAAGCCAAGGAAAAAAAAAAGAATGACTAAAAATCCTTCAAACCAAGCCATTCAACCATTCAAACCAAACCCAAATGAAACATTGCACAGGGTAGGCAAGACTGCAAGAGGGATCTAAAACCACTTACCTTTGTTATTGTATACATCTAAGTAATTTGGTGCTGAGAAAATTGTAATTAGAGAAGGGAAGCCTGTCGTTTGGCTTTTCCTGTACATGCGATACCTAAACACAATAAAGACGAGTTACAACAGGATATTAAGGGGGGGAAGATGGCATCAAATTACAGATTCAGAATAAAATATTCAAGTTACGTTTTATCACTCCAAGACAACTCAATTACGTAACATTAAACAAAATTTTCTCTCTAAAGTCTGTTACACACAGACATGATTCCTCCCAAGGTCAACCATGAAAACATACAATCAGGTGGATAATATCTAAAGAGGCCTTTCCTAAGTTTAACAGGCCTGGGGGATGGTGGAATTCAAGACAAAATCATAATTCATATCCACATGTGCAATGGAGAACAAGAAGGTCCCTCTTTGTAGATATCCTTGTACCTACCATGTTTTTTAGAAGTTTACCAATATTTTTGACATGAGACTGAATAAGCAGAGCAATATATAAATCTTTCACACTAATAACTGGGCTGATTATTCAATTTATCTACAATATTTATAATATTCTGTTATGGTCTTGACTAAGCGATTTGCTTTTCAAAAGATATGCAGTTAAATCTATGGGTTTTACATGTTCAAAGTGTTTCTATTTTAGAACTTTATTTATTACCAATCTCTTCTGGCATCTGCAGGTCGAAGATTACTGTCTGAGCAGGGTAATATTTAATCAATCAGTAATGAAACAGAACATCTGTGAGATCTTTGGAAATAAACCAATAAGCCAGTTACTTTTCTTCTACTTAGATAAAAATAGGACTATAGTCCTCAAATAATCAAAAAATACAGGAAACTCTGGCTCTTTTCCATTAAGGTGAAAACATATCTCATGACTTCTATGTAACAGATTTTAGGAATATTGGTTTAGAAAATTTCCTATAAAGTGCAAAACAAAATTTTATTATTTCTTGGGTCTTTTGGGTCATGTTATTTCTGGCTGACTAACCATACCAACTTTAGTTGGGCTTTAAAATACCTCAAATATCTGCCTTTAGATAGATAAATAGCCACCTTAAGATTTATAATTTCACAAATATTTTGATACTACTTTCCCTAGGAGAAAATATACACTCAAGAACCTTTTGAAATATTCTAGAAGTATTTATTTTGCTTATTGGACTAAACTCTGCTGGTGGAAAAAAATCAGAATGTAAAAGATAATTAACGCCCCCAATCTTAGTATCTTGGCATTACAAACGGTGATTAGCTAGGTAGGCCTACTTGACAACAAATGAAAACAAAGAAACTAGATGACATAATCTCAGTTTAATCAATCAAATGCTCATTTCAAACAAATATGCTAATTGATTTTAAACGATGAATTTAAAGTATTTTCGAATAAGCAGATGATTACAGGTCTGTAGTGGGATTAACAGAAAGCTGCTTAAAATGTTCAGTTGGGACAGTCAGTCAAAAAAGCATGATGACACCACTGCCTTGAAAATTGGGGGGAAAAAAAGAAAAAAAATTATTTGAGGACCTGACTGGTTGGCATATCGACAGGTTATATCAAAGCTCAGCTACAACACACCGAGTACACAGAATTGGATCAGTTCATACCTGTTGATTATTGATTGAAATAAGCTAATTTTTAAAGAAACCTAAGCTGTGCCTTGACTTAGGATCATTAGATATGGGCTAACTTCAGAATGCGGTCACCGCTATTCCTAATTTTAGCACTCAGGTTATGTAATATGAAGTGTTCCTCCCTTTCAGAAAACTCAGAATATGGAGGAACAAGTTTAAGCATCTGAAGGCAAACAATACCTTTTAGTAGAGCCTACTGAGAATGGCAGTGGACTTCAAATCCTAGAACGCATTACGCCTTTTCCTCCTTAATGCAGATTTAATGCACTATCAAATGGAACATCTGATGTTTCTTAGTTTTCTAAGCCCTTACAATCGGCCTACCAATTATATTAAATATTAGACTAACCCTAGACCCTAAATTTTAAAATTTACCATGTATTACAAAATCCTCTTGTGCATTTGTTAGAATATAGAATTTTCTCCCTCATTTAAATGCCTCTGCTTTTGTCCTTTAAAACTTCACAGGGGTCAGGAGTGATATTCTTTCAACAAGAGTACACCGTGCAATATCTGTTAAATATTTATGTGTAGTTCTCACTCACATCGCTAACCGACACTGAAAAGCTGCTGGTAATGTACTCACTTACTGGACAGTGGGAAGAGCGGGAGAGGAAAGAGATCACACAGACCCATAGAAGTTAAGAAAGCCAGCTGAAAATCCTACCTGTTCAAGCTAAACATAGAGGCACTTTCAAGGGGACTTTACCACACATTTGTGACCACTCATTCCCCAGGACCCTGCCATATCCGTGTCATCAGAAGACAATTTTAGGATCTGATTTCTTCAGGGAGAGGGCCTAGCACAAGGAATCCTCCACAGCCTGAACGAAGCGAGGAAGCTGTAACCGGGGGCCATGCACGGTTTCCATAAACCCACAAAACTGCTCACCCTGCATCTTGGGCTTCATGGGCTCGGAGTATAGATAACAAATTATTGTGCTGTAAGAATTCACATACAGCCGGGTAACTGCCAGAGACAAAAAGAAAAGAGAAAGAAGCATCTGTTATGAAATTGTCAAGAGTAGCACATTTGTCTGTAACATCCCGACCTATGTGATTCGATCAGACGTAATCAAACGTACATCATTCATGAAACAAGCCTCTCGGCTCTCAGGACAGTTCTTTTCCCCTGCGGCACAGAAAGCACCTGCAGCTCTACTTTTTACATAATCAGAAAGGGCTGGAGATGCGTGAATTGGACAAAGAACGCAGGCTGTTATATAACAACACTAGAGGAATGTCCACTCATAGGACACATCGATATTATCAAGTCTACATTTAAGCACAAGTGAAGAGAAGCATCAATATAACATGAGAATGGAATTGAAAATATAAACCTCCATCTCAATTTTCTCCAAGAGAGCACTATTTGTATTTGAATGCCTGTGCGTGCCTGAGTGTTCTACAGAGTGGACTGAGTTATGGAGTGGGCGAGAATACAGTAACCAATATATCACTCAAAATCTAAACAGAATTTTAGATTCTGTTTAAATTTTAGATTCTGTTAAAACCTGTGAATTATTAAATTCACAGGTTTTAAACTGTGTACTTTAAATATGATCAACAGAACTGTATCTTAAGACTGCTGCTTTACCTTGACTTAATAAAAATATAAAATATATAATCAAGATGATTTTGTCTGTTAAGGAAGTCTCAAAACCAAAGAGGAGAACATTATTCAAAATGAAATTCAAATTACAAACTGAACTTGTGGAACCCTGGTCAATCACATTGTCTCTGCTCTACAAATTTTTCATGAGATAAATGTATGTCATAAAAATGAATAAATTTTAGATGTTTCAAATAAAGGGACAGCAAACTAATGGTCATTTTAATATAAACAAACTGCAGAAGCTCACTAAAACCTAAACTACATGCACTATGAGAAATAATTCAGCAACAATAATTATAAATATCAAATATCAAAATAATATTTTGAAGAAATACTAAATAGTGTATGTCACTCAAATTATTTATTATAAAAGAGAAGATGAAAATAGTTTCTAGGGGTGCCTGGGTGGCTCAGTTGGTTAAGCGTTTGCCTTCAGCCCGGGTCATGATCTCAGGGTCCTGGGATCAAGCCCCACGTGGGGCTCCCTGTTTAGTGGATAGTCTGCTTCTCTCTCTCCTCTTCATTCCTGCTCTCTCTCTCTTGCTATCTCTGTCAAATCAATAAAACCTCAAAAAAAAAAAAAGAAAATAGTTTCTATGTTACAGATTTTGTAAGAATTCCCTGATCAAAAGGAAAAAAAATACCATTAATATGGCACACCATAGTAGAGATGTTGATTATAAAAAGGATTCAGTTCTTTGCAAAACTGAATTTGAAATAAAAAATAGTCTTTGTGCCTATGCACACATTTATGTGCATTTGTATGCATATGCATATGTGTTCTAGAATATTCTTTCAATCTGCTAAGGAGAGAAAAAAAGAAGACCTTCATCATGCCTTTACTTCCTAGTTATCCCAGGTCAGTCCAGTAAATACACCATGTAACTGATAAACATTAGTGTAACCTACAGACTGGAGAAGATGGCCCAGCCTATGCACATGGAAATAAATATGTCCATAATGGTACCTAGATCAAGAGCTGACCAACATGCGTCTTCAAAGACTTGTGTTCTACCCTAGGAAAAGGTGAGTATATCACCTTTGAGATCAATGTGTCAACACAAAAAAGCTTAATTGCTGAGACACGGGTTGGTCTTTAAAAAATAGCACATTTGGACATACTTAGCTATAAAATGCCCAGCCAATGGATGACAGCATCGGGTGGCACCCAGTAAATGTTCCTTCCCTATCTCTTTCAGCCATTGATTTCTTGTGCCCTTGAAATACTTCCTTAAAAAGATAGTTTATTGCCTTGTTGTACCACTGAAAGAGGTTGTTTGTCGAGGTTTGTCACTTTTTGTCCTTGGGCAAAAGGCTTGGTAGCACTTTTTAAATTTATTTTTTCCTTTTGTTAGAACCTATACTAGATTTATGAAAGCATAATTTTAATATATTTTCTTCATGCTGAGTTTGATACCCTTATGTGTTTAAAGTTTCCCTCATGGAAATATAGATCTGATTTTTAACGGTAATCTGAAGAAAATAAAATTAACCTTGCAGCAATATGCTAGGTTAATAGCATTAAGTGAGGAACACGTGTATTATTACTTGGAAGGAACTCATTTTGATAAAAATCTTTAGAAATTTAAAGGCATACATAATCAAATATTCAAACTCTCTAAGAATTACAAACATTTTTCTAAATAAATGTAGAAAACACTTGAATATCATCTAGATTCCCATTATTGGTCAACTGCCTGCCTGGGATACAGTAAAGTCTTTGATAATATAAAGCAACAAATGAACAAACTTCACAAGATTCTTATACTTTTCAGTGGAAATGATGATATACAAAAAAGCATTCAAGCTAAAAAGCACTACAGAAGATATATGTAGAATGATAGAGAAAGCAGGGTTCAGAACCCCTAATATCATGGAGGATGCTGGAAAATCATTTATTCCCCAATAATTTGTCAAAGACTGACTGGTGACTTGTTCTATTTGTTAGAAGATTGTATTAGGCACAGGGAGGGGTGGTATGGTAAGTCTAAGGTGTAGTTTCTGTCTTGAGGATATGTATTACCTTGGTAGGAAAGTAAAGCATTTATTGAGATGTTATAGAACAAATAATGTACACTGGTCTGAGGAAATTTTCTGAAAAATTTCTATCACATGTTAGATCTTTTTTTTTCTTTTTTCATTTTCTTCACATTAATGAGGTGAAGCTTCTGAGATAGTATGACTACCAACAAGAAAGAGAAAGAAAGCACAAGCATGGGCCCATGGCCTCCTTTTGAACACAGGGCTTGCTGGATCTCAGTCCTACTCGCAAACCTACCCATGGGCACCTTTGTCAAGCAAACCTAGTATGATTTTGTTTAACCCAGTGTCCTGGACATGTCTTGAAAGAAGACTTAATGCAAAGATCGGTGAAGGCCAGCTTCTAACTTTATGATACTCACTTACCAGCATGCAAAAAAAAAACTGTGTTTGGGGAAAAAGCTAGACTCTCTGAAAATGTTGTGTTTTTTTTTTTCCCCCTCTTGGAACATGATTATTCCTTAAGCACTAGAGAATGCTTTCCTCTGAGTAGAAAGGGAGGTGGAAATTTCCGTGGAATAGTGGGAATCCTTAGATCTGGGTTCTTATTCCAATTTCCTGTGTAAACTCTGGAAAATGGCTTAACCTCTTTGAGCCCAAATTACCTCACTGGTAAAAATGCAGGTGGTAGCACTTATATCATAGACTCGAGATAAAGATTAAATGAGTTAGCAATATATGTAAATTCCCTAGTCTAGGGCCCGACTGAGAGTGGTAGACATTTAACAACTCCTAATTTTCTCTCTGCTACCATGTTGTGGAAGAAAGAACACAGCACAGAAGTGAGTCAGCAACCCCAGAGTCTAGTTAGTAGCTGTTGTGAAAAAGGAACCTATAGGCCTAAAACGGTATCACTTAGTCCAAGTCACCATCTGGGGCTTTATATCTAACCTAATGGAAGTTTCAACTTTCCCCAGAAAAGTAAATCTTAACGGGTCAATCAGGAATGTTCTGACGTGCTTCAGTGAGGTAATCTGTCACATGGGCCCTCTGCCTCCACCACAGACAGATGAGGTAATCTGTGTGAGACCCCCCCCCCACCCCCCCCCCCCCCCCCCCCCAACACCCACAGAGAGGTTCTGTGGGGGCCCCCCCCCCCCCCCCCCCCCCCCCCCCCCCCCAAAGCAACGTGACGGCCCAAAAAAAAGTTTTTTTTTTTTTTTTTTTTTTTTGGCTAATAACCCCTCAACCCACCCTCCTTCCTATAAAAACCTTCCATTTTGCCCAGCCCTTCAGAGTCCCTCAGCGCTGCCCAGGTCATGAATTGTTTAATAAAGCCAATTAGATCTTAAAATTTAATCCAGGGATTTTTTTTTTTTTTTTTAGCACTGTTAAATTTATTAGTTGTGACTCACATTAGATCACAAAGGCAATGACATATGGGGAATACTAGATAGGAAAGGAGTTAGAATTAGAGCGGGAGAGGGACGGATGCAGACTGAGCATGAACAAAGGCAAAGAAGGTAGAAAAAGAGAAACATGAGAAATGCGAGAGAAACTGTTTTGGCATTAGATAAAATAGATATTATTAGACTTATTCTATTTATTCTCTTATTTTTGTTCCTTCCTATATGAAATTATGTTTTAGACCTTGAATTAAACCTCCCAGGTTTCTGTCTCTTTAAGATATAGCTAGCCAGCATTATTAAAATGCTTTCTTTATAGCTTTTATGTCTTTATTTCTACTGAGTATTTTTTCTTCTGGAAAAGCCTACTCTTCCACCAAGCCTTGGCTAAGTTATCCCCTATAAACCCTTCCCCTCAAACCTGCCTCACTCTGAGGTGTGGAGAACTGCTGCATCCACCATGATCCCATAACATATTTGTCTAAGATACCATTCATCATGTTGTAGTGTAAATTATGTGTATATATCTGCTCTCCAGCAATACTGAATGCCTTAAGAGAAGGACATTATCGTATTTGTCTTCATATCCTAAATGCTTAGCAGCAATCTGTCAGCTTATCAGAGCTTACACTCAATCGTGGGAGTAGTCTCAACAGGGCAGTCTAACAGGTTTCTTTCCCTCACGGGGTACAGCAAAGCATAGGCAAGCAGCTCACAACCCCTGCTGAGGGGCTGGGAGGAAGCCTCTCGTGCCTCCTTAGTGTCCTTACTTTCCCCCAGCCCAGCAGTAAGGGAGGACTCTGACTGACTGCCAAGCTCCTCTTCTGCTTCTGGGGGCTGGGCAATACGTCCTAAGCCCTGGGGTGTCCTGGTGTTACCTGGATGCTGTCAGGCGTACCTGTTCCCAGGGATTCCTCTGTTTTGTTTTGTTTTTTCTTTGCCCCAGGGTTCTCCAACTAATTTCATTTTACCCACCAGGTATCAAGCCTGGAAGGGCTCCAACTCTTCCTGCCAGAGCGTAAGTGCTCACTTGCACCTGACTGCAGGCTGCCTCAGGAGCAAATGAGCAATTTTTATTTAAGGCAAACATTTTGTTGAAGTATAACATCTATACAGAAAACTGCCCAAACCAGAAGAAGGCCAATGGATAGATCTATCTTCCCCTTGTAACTAACACTCAAATCAAGTCACAGAACGTGCATGGCCTGAACCCCAGCCACCCTCCATAGCTCCTTCGAGTCACCATCACCTCCTCACTAAAGGTCACAGCTGCTCTGGCTTTGAACACTATAGATTAGCTTTCTGTCATGTTAAACTCTTATTTCAATGCTATTATCAACATGAGCTCTAGTATCGGGCTTCCTCCACTCATCACTATCCTTGTGGCATTCACCCGTATCATGTGCAGCTTTGGTGAACCCCTTCTCATTCGCTGTATTAGGTATGTAGATATACAATTTATTATTCATTCTATTAAACAGATATCTGGGTTGTTTCCATTTCTTGGCTATTATGAATATGGCTGCTATACGCAATCTTTTGGGTACAAACATGTGCACATTTCTAGTGAATATAAAAATACAAGTAGAATGGCTTAGTTAGATGTATGTTCAGCTCTAGTGTATACTGAAGCAGCCGACTGTAACTGGGGATGAGAAGTAGAGGAGGGATGGTCATTTTTCTAGATGTGTTCTCTTCCACCATATTTTCATGAACACCACTTTCCCTGCCTGCAAAGAGCCTTCCCAGATGACTCTGGTTGGATGTGTTTAAAGCTCAGATCTAATAACACTTCTACCATGACCTGTCCCTTAAATTCCAATCCACACCTGTTTTGGTTCGGCACCCCCAACTCTGTTTAGCTGTGTATGTGTGTGTCTGTGATAATCTCCACATTTCTCATAGCATTTCTCACCTTGAATTTTATTTGTCACAGCGTATGGGTTTTTGCCACTCAAAGGCACTCACCCTCAAAGGCAGCACTCTGAGTATCTATAAAGCCTCACAGAAGGCATACATAATAGGTGCTCAACTGATGTTTGTTAAATAATTGAATGAGTGAATGAATTCTAAAATGGATATCCATTAAGGAAGCCATATGACTTGTAGGAGGGAGTGAGAAGGGCATTGTGAAATTTAGATGTGATTTCAATGAGCTAAAAATGAAAATCTTGAACTCAGAGTGGGAATAAAGGAAGGCAGTGTGATCTAGGTGTTGGTGATATTTTTAAGAAAGGGTCAGTAAGATATGATGACTGATTGGTAGTGATTTCCATGCAAAAAGAACAAGCGAAAATATCTACTAGTCTCCATGACTCTTAATAGAAACCATTAATAGAAATGGTGAAACTAGGAGGAATCCCCAGTGGGGAAGTAAACCACAGCCCTTTCAGGCAAGGTGAGTTGAGGTTAAGGTGACCATGGGACATCTAAGACAAAACTTCAAGCAGCCACCTAGAAATAGAGAAGTCCAGCTCAGGAAAGATAAACAGATGAAGGGGCTAGATCTGGTAATCAAACCACAGAGTCTATACAGTTTACAGGGAAGCTAAGGGAAGAGGAGGCTCCAGGGAAAAATGAAGAAAAAAAAATGTCTGGAGCAGGAGGATGACCAAGAAAGGACAGCAGAAGCGGCAGGGATCTGCTGGACAAATTAGAGGAGAATCATGATGCAGGAGGAGGAACCATAGGATCTCCAGGTACAAGAGGTTGGCAGGAGCGTCAGCTGCAGAGGGGAAGGCGGGCTCCATGGTACGAGCAGACACATGGTTGATGGGTGATTAAGAGACTGGCAGTGATTTGAGTGAGTCTCGATTTACAGCTTCAAAAAAGCTTTTAAAATGACTGTCAAGATGTTCTTTAAGGCTCAGAGTTTAGAGGAACTTCAGAAGGTCTGATGTAACTCACTTCTTTTGAAGTAAGCTAAACCTAGAACACAAAGCTTACGTGATTCATCCAAGGCAGACACAGAAACTGCCAACCCAAGCACCAAATCCAGCCAACAGCTTTGTTTGGTCTACATGAAAATGAAACTTTTACCTTCAATTTGTCAGGAGCCTCACGAATTTTTACAGTGTAAGACTTGGCCTGTTTCAAGTATCTCAAGCACCTGTCAGGATGTCATAGGCATGTAAGTTCGCAAACTGTGATCTTAGGTTACAAAGATGGCAGCACTGGGGCCAGAGCAGAGGATTCCTTCCCCGGTCATGCTGTCTTCTCCAACTCATGGTGGCGTCCATGCATTCTTACTGATACCCTTTTCTGCAGAACTTCATTTTATTTAAATCATGGCCCAGACACCATGTTAGATGAGGCTAGGGTGACATAGCAAATTAAGTATGCAGACTCTATATAAATGCATCAAATAGAACTGGGAGTTGCCAATCAACATCACTGATGACAACTCAAACAGGTGCATTGTCACCGAGTTTCTCGACCAATTTTATCGCTCTCCCTTATTTTATCGCTCTCCCTTGTGCCCCTAGGTCAGCTCTATCAAGTGCAGCTACAAGAGGATGCCTTGACCCCTCCAAGTGAACTAAAGACAAGAATCAAAAAAAGCTCTAAGAGAAGGAAACAGTCGTTTTTCTTCTCCTTAGATAAAACAAAATCCAGACTCCTTTGCCATTCATCAGAGTCTATATAGGCTATGGATTTAAATATTCAGCATTTGTCATGGCCAGCGACACTAAAGAAACTCTAATGAGAGGAGTTAAGTAACCACTTTGTTGAGAACAAAAGTGTGAAAACATGAATAATCTTCTAATTAGCTAGTTGATGGACTTTATCTCTGATGTAAACACAACTGTGTCTATATTGACAAAACAAAAATACAGTAACTTTATATAAGTTCAGTACAGAACCTCATTTAGAATATGATTTCCTTGAACAGCTGACTCAGAAAACTAAGAGAAGAATGTTATATATACTATTAATGAAAGGAAAGGTCAGGGCAATGTGCCTCAACATCAAAGTCAAGAGGTTTGGCTTTGGTTTGCTGTAATAGTATTGAAGCACAGCTCAGAGGTATCAAGTAAGTAATTTAAACACTCACGGTATGATGAAGGATGTAACACCAGATTTTAAAAATCAAAAACTTCCCTTTGATATATGTCCACAACATTTATCTGTTCCTTAAAACTTTTAGCATATTTAATAAAAGATTACTTCTATATTAACTACTGAAAAGAAACCTCAGGCTTTGCAGAAATGATTTTACCATGCTTCTTCATTCCACCCAAAATAGACTCATTTGACCTGGAGCCCAAATTTCCAAAACACAGAAATGATTTGTAACCTTTCTGATGAATAGGCTCAGAGCAAACCGCTTTATTAATATTTATAACAAAAAGTATTCTTTGAAGGATGCTTGACAGTATACAAGACTTTCTGTTCACAAACTAATTTTTCAATCACTTCAACAGATATATAAAAGGCAACTTTTTCCCCCTGTAAGGAAAACTTAAGATATGGAACAAAATGTTCCACCACTGAACCAACTCTGATCAATGTTATGTAGACGCTGATGGCTGCTGGCTCTCCAGACAGAAGACAAGTGCCTGTGTCAGAGTCTTCCCCCACCCCCAACTGCCCCAGCCTTTCCAGCTACTCCACTGCAGGGGCTGGAATTAAGCATCGATGTCAGTGCACATCACATTAGGTTTATAAGTTTTGTTTTGTTTTCTTTAAAGATTATGTCTTATAGAGTTTAACATTCTCGTTTTCTCCACAACCTCCTTCTCTTGTTATTCTGGCCACTGTCACATCAACTGTGTGTCTCATGCTAAGAGCACCCAGTGGAACAGAGATTAATCAAAAGCAGAAGCAACAACTGGACATCAGGAAAATTGTGAGGATGCAAAAAACCAACCATGTCGCTGACTTCTTTCTGAAGTGATCTGAAACATTGAGAATGGGCAGATTCCCCTACACTGGCAAGTATAAAAATTACTGTCACAATATTGCAAAGTGGCTTGTCAAAGGGCTAAAAATAAATTTACTATGGTCCCTATGTACTGATTGCTATGTTAATTTTAATTGACCCAGGAAGTCTAATAAAATTAAGAAAATTTAAGAGTAACTTCAATATCATTGCATTAACAGATTTAAAATTATTTTCCTGATTTAAGTTACAAAAACAGGTAAAAAATGTTTTAAGTGATTATATAATTGAATGAAAAATCAAGGCTGGCATTGGATTTTTTCCTTCAGTTCTTGAAACAACACATTTTCTACTAAATTCTACCATCTTCTTCAGCTGCCTCGCCACTCATACCACATGCCTCTTTTATGCCTTTTCTATTATTCACAGTTATTATATCTGTGTATTTATACAAATTTTTTTAAAAGATTTTATTTATTTATTTGACAGAGATCACAAGCAGGCATAGAGAGAAAGAGAGAAGGAAGCAGGCTCCCCGCCGAGCAGAAAGCCCCATGCAGGGCTTGATCCCAGGATGCTGGGATCATGACCTGAGCTGAAGGCAGAGACTTTAACCCACTGAGCCACCCAGGCGCCCCTACAAATATTTTATTTATCTTTTCCTTTTGCAAGTGCTAAGAACAAGGCTTGCAAAGTGAACCTTTCATTTAGCCTTGTTTCTTAGAGAAGTTACATAAACGTCATGAACACATCAAACAACCCATGAACTGATAACTTAGAACATCGATGAACCAAGTGTGCTCCCGAAGGCGAGCCGTCCGTCCTCACCTGTAGAAGTACGAACACCCCCTGACTGTGTTGTGAGTGAAATGTTCCTGAGTCTTCTCATTTCCAAAATCCTCCAGGGGGTCTGACCACAGGATATCACACATAGGTCCATAAGCAGGTGGTTCTTTGAATCGGTCTAACTAAGAAAAATAGAAGATAGAGAGCAAAATACTAATCTTTGGAAGCTTAGAATTCAGAAAGTAGAAGTACTGTTGAAGTCCCTGACTGCCTCCCCAGCTCTGTGCCCTGGGAGGGCGGCCCTCTTCCTCTCTTCCTGTTTGCTCTCCTGCCTTCCTTCCTCCCTGTTCGTCCACACTTCCTCTCTCTCTCCAGCTTTCCCTCCTTCCTCCAGAGGAGCCTCTTCATTACCTGTCTTCGTCTCACTCTTCACCTCCCTCGTGTTTCTTTAATTCCTACCCCTTGCATCTTTTTTCGTCTCCTAGTTTACTTTTTATCTTTTCTTTTGCTCCTCCTTACTTATTTGATCTAAATATTTTAGTCATTACCAGTTGATGTGACCCTGTGTTTCACTTCTGAGGAGGCGCTTTTATGTTGTCTTGTCTTTGGGGAAATTTCTGTTACTGCCTCCATTAAACTGAGGCTTAGAAATCTGGATGCAGAACAACGTATCAGGTTTATACTGAATGATATGACTTTGAGAACAAACGGCTTTCATTTTAAGAGCAGCCACTTGTTATACGGCATTCTGGATATTCATTATTAGGGGCTATCTAGTTTCGAATTGGAGTACAAGCCTGTTGTAGTTTATCTTAGTAGTTACAAACCAAGAGGAATGATAAGCAGTAAAATAAACCCCAATTTTGCTGGTCATTCTTCAGCTCACAATTCTAAGCTTTATAGGTTTACCAGAACCCTCATATGAAATCCATTTTCGAGCTATAAATGTTTAGCAAGGTCATATTTCAATTTAAAAAGGTGTATTTAGAAAGCAAGAGCAATATAATAACTGGAAATGACATTTCACCAACAATTTTATAACACTACCACTTTCCTGTAGTTTATCCTGATTGAATTGCAATTAAAGAGTCTTGGGTGAAGTTAGCAGACATTATAGTCTCTTAAAAAAAAGCATAAAACAGCTGTGAAAACCTATTAAGAACTGATATTCTTCATATTCAATACTTTAATATTTTTCAAAAACCCATAGGGAAAGGTGGATATAGAAGCCTGGCAGCTGGTCAAATTCTTTTTCCTGATACATAAAAGGTGACATAAATAATGGTTTTGCTACACACCATTTTTTACTAATATCTAAAAAGAATGAGGCAATATCTCACATTTTCAACACTCAATGAAAAACTTCAATAAGCAAAGACCCTCTATATTTCAACCATCATGTTACCCATAAAATATTCATTGCAAACTTAGACTTGTTTAAGAGACTTAAATAATTTATCCTTTTGGAATAATTCATCCAAGAAAAATAATGCTTGTTCATAAAAATACAGAATTTCTTCCTAAGAAAGAAGAGCTTCTTATTAGGGATAGAACAGCAAAGGAGGGGAGTCTTTCTGGTTACTTGGAATTCCCAGCTAAACGTCTGGTACAGCAACCAGAATACAGAACTTACTCTCAAAATGTTACAGAGTGCATTCTAAAATTAATACCACCAACAGGAAGAAAAAGACAACTACAAGATTAATTAAATAAAGTAAGGGTGGCAGAAACTCTGACACAGGGCAAAATGCAAAGCTAAAAATCATTTTATGGCTAAGAGAAGAGCTTAATGATATGCATGAAAATTGAACGGAATAGCTGAAACATGTCAAAAAGCAAATACTGGGGATGGTGGGTGACAGTTTTAAAATTTACTTAATTTATGGTAAGAGTTTAGATAATATAATGAAAGTCCATCTGATTATAGAACTCATACAGAAAGTGAACCACTCTCTCCTTCAACTCCATGACTATAGTTCAGTGTCCTGTCTTTCTCGTACTCAACAGAGAGCAAATACCAATGCTCTGTGTGCTACAGAATTCTAGAAGCAGATGGATAGTGGTGTCTTATAAAAAAAGACACAGAGCAGGAAGCAAAGGTTTATTTAATGTACTTCTGTTTGATTTTAAAAATAAAAATCATGCATTTCCTTTCTGATGGGAAACTAAATACTGTATTATTTTTACACTTGAAAACTTGGACCTTAATGAGAGTATTAAGATAGAATTTGAATGTTTCATTTCCTTAAATATAGTTTTTCCTTTAAAAGTCAGGGAACTTTTCAAAGAATATTGAGCAAACCAATAATAATAATAATAATAATATATAAAAGATTTTCTCTTCTACTATATAAAACTATCTTGTATTATCACATATTCTCAAGAAAAAGATAATTCCATACTCAAGCTAACTCATCTTTTTGCTGGCTAAAACAACTGTTAATAGCCAATGTTAAATTAAGTAAAAAATACCTCAAAAAAAATCAGCTTTCACTTAGCCACTCATTACAGTCAACAGGATATCACAATTGCTTCGGTCAGACTGTTGCTTTAAAGTGTTAAGCGTGAAAATAATAATTTTTAAAAAATGATAATATGGACATATTCTAAAGGTCGACTTGTGATATTTTCCCAAGAGTGAAGCAACATTTTCTGGCTCTAATAGACTATGAATATACAATGGGTTGCTTAACACCAGCCAAAGGAGGAAAAAAGGCATCTATTTTTTAGCAATCAAACATTATACATTTCAGTGACACATATCACATGGTAAAAGGAACCCTGAGGTTTTCGAGATAAAAACCCTTTCAAGTATAAATATATTTTTCTTCCTGAAGAAAAATGAATACAAAGAAGAGATGCGTGACAACTTTAAATTACTTCAATTCAGAAGGATAAAGTTCTTGAAAAAGACAGGGACATTCCTGTTTTCAGTTTATTAATGAAGCGCCCAGAATGACGAGGCTTCAAAACAACAAAACTTACTTTTCTGATATCGTCTAAGGTGTTAATCTCGGGAGACAAACCACCGTGGACACACAGGAACTGCTGGTTCATCAGGGCAGCCAGGGGCAGGCAGTCAAAGGCATCCATACAGGCGTCATAGACGCGTTCTGAATACTTTATTTTACCTTTTAAAACATGGTTCAAAAAAACAAATAATTGACTCATGATTTCATAGCTAGGATAATTTCCATGAAACAGTTTTTGTTTTTTGTTTTTTTTTTTAATGTTTCCTTCCCAGCATCAAACCACTAGCATAGAACTACACATTGCCAAGTTGCAAAGCATGATCAAATAAGTTGCACGTTTCGAAGAGGTAGAGTACAGGTTTCAGCCACTATCTGGAAGTGCAGTGTTCCTATGAAGCCATTTGTAAGCCGAAGCAATTCTCACTCACTGATATGGAAAAACTGGGGGGCATTCCCAGATCTAAAAAAATAACCTCTTAGGCTTTTCTGATATCCTAAGACACTACTTGTAACGAATGCACAAAATGAATGGAGATAGAGCACAGATGCTCACGGACCCAGTTCAAAGCCCTGGCGGCTAGATGGAGAGGTGCAGAGTGTGGTTCCCAGGGAAGGGGCGTGGTGACCGACTCATTGCTCAGGCCTGAGTGCTGTCTCCAGAAGTGCTCGCTTCAAGTGTAACACTGACCCCTCACTATTTTTGTTTTTCACCTTTCTTCCTAAACGCAAAATTCTCTTTGGATTTCTTTTGGTTAGCAGTAACAGGTACTAATGTAGGTTTTCATAAAAGCAAAGTGACATAAGACATACTTTCAAAAGGCGGGTTATACCTGCATTATTAATCCTTAGATCTACTGTTTTACATTTTTGTTGTTCATCCCTATTTTACAGTTTTTAGTAACTTTTTATATGGCAGAGGCGAGAACTTTCGTATATATCCTCGCTATTGATCTGCAGCTGTATCTCAAAAATTATATATACAAACAACCAGGAGACCAACAGAGCACATAAAGCTGGCTAATTTTCCTAAGTGATCTTATAGAAAAGGAGATGGCAAGAAATTTTCTAAAGTTGTTTCCGTATCACTGCACATTGCTTTTCCCTTACTGACTTATAGCTAATATCCTGAGAAAAGTCTCTGTACTCCACTGAATAGAGGGCTAAATGACAGAGAGAAATTTGTTTCACTGGACAACAGGGAAAATTAAGACAGAAGGAAAATGAAATTTATATTAAGTACTCCTCACTTCTAGTATTTACGTCTGAAGGAAGACATCTCTAATTTTGTAAAATCTACTAGAGGCTAGTAAATCTATTGAGTCCAGGAGAGGCACAGTTGAATTTGTCCTCCATCTGCTTTTCTGGAGTGATTTGAGATGAAAGGGTAAAATTATACCCCTGAATAGTAGTATTCTTGCTATTTTTAGAAACTAAGTTAATCATTGGTTCTTAGAACAAATTACATCAAAAATTAATTTGAATTTTCAGATCACTATATAGAAAATTTATAATTTAAAAAGAAATTCTGAATTCTCTTCATTGTCCATGCTTAGAAAGAAATATGGAATGACATAGAACAAAATGGTATCATTTTTTAAGTTTTTGACTTTTAGGCAATGGATATCATCATGAGCTCTTGGTATGAATTAAAATGACTAGCACATATGGCATTAAAGGAAGAAGCTTGAAGTATACTTACATTCTTGTTTAAATGTGAAATACTCTGTTAGATGTCTACATTCATGATTTCCACGAAGTAAAAACAGTGTTTTGGGATAAAGAATTTTCAAGGCCCACAAATACAGCACACACTGAAAAAAATAAGAATAACATAAAAATAAACATTTTCCCATTATATTTAAGGGTCCCATTGCTCACACATGAGGAAGACATGAACTAATGTGTGCCTATGACCAAAAGTCCCCAAAAGGCTAGACCTTATTAAGGAGGATATTAAAAATTAAACAGAAAATATTAGTACAAAGCCAAGGTTTATATGCATAAACTGATTTTCTATGCACCACAAGAAAACAATGGACTTTACAGGGTCTATTGGAAGAAGTCTGAATGAAGATATACTCAAAATATACTGGTGTACAAGCATGAGAAGAAATGTGATTAGCAATTAATGAATAAAGACACCTCTCTTTATAAAACAAAACAAAACAAGACAAAAAGATAACAGAAACAGGAGAGGGCGCCTGAGTGGCTCAGTGGGTTAAGCCTCTGCCTTCAGCTCAGGTCATGGTCTCAGGGTCCTAGGATCGAGGCCCACATCGGGCTTTCTGCTCAGCAGGGAGCCTGCTTCCTCCTCTCTCTCTGCCTGCCTCTCTGCCTACTTGTGATCTTTCTGTCAACTAAATAAATAATTGTTAAAAAAAAAAAAAAAAGGAAACAGGAGAATTGGGAAGGAAAGGCAAGACAAAATTTAGAAGTAAACAATGCCACCAGCCTCAGGCTGACTGATTTCTTTTTTTTTTTTTTTTAAGATTTTATTTTTTAAATAATCTCTACAACCCATTGTTTGGCTTGAACTTACAATCTTGAGATCAAGAGTGACATGCTGCACAACTGAGCCAGCCAGGTGCTCAGCGTCTATTATATGTTTTCTCCTTCACTAGCTTTCTTCTCCCTCATCACATTGTCTTTTATTTCAGTGCCTTAGGTATATAAATCCTTAAGGGTTTTTGTTGTTGGTGGTGGTAGTGGTGGTGGTTTGTTTGTTTTTGTTTTTGGTTTGGTTTACATACAAATATAATTAAACTGAAGGCCAGGGAATCTCACTACACATTCTGCAAGTAACTACGGAAAGAATTTCATATACCTTAAAACTCTCAAATTAATTACTTGGGTATTACAGTTTGTGTAAAAATGAAGGTCCCCTTTGAATTCACCAGGTTTGGAATAAGCTTCCATTGACACAGTCATCCTGGAGTGTGAATAAAGATAAGCAGGATCCTGGAGTACTACCATCAATTTCATTATCCTTCACTGGCATTCATCAAGAACCCACAGGAAAGAGAAAAACCACTCTTTGAAAACAAGTATGCTCTTTTTTCCTCAATAAGTTTATCCTCTAAAAGTGAGGGTAAGAAGATAAGAGGACCACAAAAATATTGAGACAAGTCTGATTCTGGTTACTAAAATGTGAAACCAAAAAACATTTAAAACATTTACATTTTTATAAAGAGCTTTCCAACATAAATATGCTGCATAATGTCCACTGAGAAAAGCTACTAGTGATTCATTTGTTGTGATACCTGTGAAGACTAATCACCTCTGTCAGCTTATATACCAATTTATTAAATGAGTGGAAATAATTATGTTTGAATATACAGCCCACGTCCTGGGGAAAAATACTAATTATCAAAGCAAGTATGTATTACTTATTTTTCAAGTAAGATATTGTTTCCAACTATGTCATTATAATTGGAGTAAACAAATAATGGGTTGACATCAAATTATACACACACACACATATATGTTACTTCAATTAATTTTCTAATTATCATTTTCTGTTTATCCTTATTAGCTAAAGTTCACATGACAAATAATATTACTATTTCTGAACAGTTGACCAAATGATCCGTTGTCTATGGTGCACATTCCCTGTTATCCCAGTGGGTAGTATGGTGGCTTGATGAGTCTCTGACAGTTACACATCTGGTTTTCAGGGTACATTGACATGCTTTCACAAAAGGAGTGTTACTCAAACTCGTCTCACACTTCAGAGAAGGTATTTATAAACGATTATTACGGTCAATGAGAAAACTATTCCCAATTTAAACTTTACAAAGTTATACCTTAATACTAAAGAAATACACACACACACACACACACACACACACACACACACACTTCCATATTGGTTGTTAACTTCGGATGTCTAGTTTGGAATAAGATGAGAATGTGAAGTCTTTTAAAAATTATATTTATGGGGCGCCTGGGTGGCTCAGTGGGTTAAAGCCTCAGCCTTTGGATCAGGTCATGGTTTCAGGGTCCTGGGATCCAGCCCAGCATCGGGCTCTCTGCTCAGCAGGGAGCCTGCTTCCTCCTCTCTCTCTGCCTGCCTCTCTGACTACTTGTGATCTCTATCAAATAAATAAATAAAATCTTTTAAAAAAATTATATTTATTTACTAAAATTGCTACATCTAATATATTCTGTTTTTATATTGAGAAAGAGTATATGTTTTGGTCATACTGTAGCTGCTTTTAAAAAAGTTTTTCTTGTTGTTGTTTTTATTAAAGTCTAATTTACACAGGAAGAAGTGCGCATATTTTCAATTCGCCAGTCAATGAGTCTGTATATGTGTATATTCTCATGAAATGACTAACCAAATTCACTTACACTTCAGCACCCAGAAGGTTCCCTTGTGGCACTTCCCAATCAATATCCTTTTGGAAATGTAACCACAATTCTGAACTCTTCGGATTGGCTTTGTCTGCAAGAATCTTAAGCAAAGCTATTATCTCTCCAACTAAAATCTAAAACACGATTTCCTAACCCCTGTTAAGTGCTACAGGAGTCGCTTTTTAGGACCCATATTTTCTCTCTTGCCGTCTGTTAAAGATCCAGTTTTGACATTAGCACATGGCTTTATTGCCTTTAGTTTTAATTTCTGTAGCTTTTTCCTAACTGAAATCTCAAAGAGTGATACAGAAATATTTTATGATATGCTTTTCATACTTATTTACCTTTTTAATGATTCACAGCACATATCCTTGTTATTTAACGGATATAAAGCACCTAGTATATAGTGGGAGTTTAAGAAATATTAGCTCCTTTTTTCTGTAAATGAGAAGGAAGACAGGAACACCGAAGGTAGTGAAGGACTGAGGGAAAGCAAGAAAAGAGAAAAGAAGAGGAGAAGGAAAAAGAAAGGGAGAAAGAAAACATAACTTAATTTCCAAATTCTTGGCTCAGCATACCCTCAAAATAAGAATCCTGTTTTCACATTTTATTTCCTTCTCCCCTGTGGCAAGAACAAAATATCTTCCCAAGTGCTGACTAAAACCACAAATGCAGCCAATATGGAAGAAGTGGCATGGTAAATGAAAGGGCAAGGGTGGATTGGAGAGTGGAGCCTGGCCAGCCTTCACCCTCAACATCTGGTGGGCGAGAGCCGCCAAGTACAACACTGTCTTGCTGGCAACTGTTCTGCCATCTAAAGTTCCAATATTCTGGGGACCTGTCGATCTGAAGCGAAATCATAATTGGACATTATTTTTAAAAAAGGAAAGTTTCTTCTAAAAAAAAGTATCACAATCACTAAGCAATGAAACACAAATTAGTTAAAATAATTGGTTATTTTCTTCTATGTGGTAGGAGATGGCTAATGTGAACAAAATGTTCACTGAATTAATTGGTTAAGGTGGAAACAGAGAGGCAAGTTATGTTGGCCTTTTTGCACGGCTAGATGTAAATTCCTTGTGCTAATGACTTTCAACCAGACCTTGACGGTCTTTCCAGGGCTACTCGAAATAATTAAACAATTACGACTTACAATTAGTTTTAAAGTATGAACAACTGAGCACCCCCTATATTTTTATTAATTTCTGTCACAGACACGGTTTTCTCCTATTTAATTTATCAATCTTCCCCAATGAAGCAGCACTAAGGATATAGTTTTGCCAAGGATACCGTTTTCTTCATTAGTTTAATTGGTTCACTGATAAGAGTAGTGCAATGATTTATTTTTGTAATTTATGCCTTTTGATGATGAGTATTCTTGGAAACTTGTATAGGGGAGTAAAGAAAGAGGCGAAAGAGGGAGGAAGTTAAAAAGCAAATAGACAGCTTCAGATATACATCAAGCAGCCTTCCAAAATAACTCTCCAAGCTGTGATATGTTCCAATCAAAAGGGACGCCTCTCAGTCATGGGACAATTAAGTGAGGGATGTACACTGGCTGGGAAAAGATCCAAACTCCCGAAATGTCAAATGCGGCTCCTCTCAGACATTCCCTGCCTGGTCTGACAAGCACACGGACAGGCAGCAGAGCACTAGTCCTGCACTAACAGAGACCATCGGCGGCGGGGAGACAGTAGACAATTCCTTCCTGGGGTCTGTGGCATCACTCTGTCACCTAACACGGCTTGCTGCACTGTCTGCTTGTTATTCTCCTGCAGAAGCACGGGACGCTGCCTGACTTGCCGTGGTTCATTTCGTCTCTGAGTTCACAGCGAATAAACACAACAACTCTTCCTGCTTAACCGAGTTTGAGGCTTGGGCTGAGACCTGTATGTAAGTAGCACGGGAGGGGGGGCTCGCTGCTAAGCTCACAGCCCTGCGGCGTGGAGCCGCACAGACTGGCTAGGAAAAGCCCAAGAGCAAGCAAACAGAAGGAAACGGCGAGGCACGCCTCGTCTGCAGTTCTGGTTTTCTCCGCATTCTCGGAGGAGCGCACTCAGACGCGGACCTCTACAGACACCTACGCTTGATCAAAGAGATTAGGTAGCATAAGGCCATCATCAGAAAGAGGATGGTATTTGGTGTGAGACAAATTATTACTCCAAACAAAATTACCTCTTCCATCACTACTCAAAAGCCTGCTTGTTTTAGTTGGGCTAACGTTGTGGGGAGTGATTTCTAATCTTGGCAGAAAGAGAAGGTGGTGGGAAGGGGTGGGCAGGGGTGCAGGAAACGAACTCCGTGTGTTGCCCACAGCACATTACCTACTGCCTGGAAACACTACCCCGCAGAGACTGTATGAACCTACTCTTCAAAGCTGATTTGGTAAAATTAAACGTAAGTGGCTCCTCTTTGCCCAGAGGAGAGCCAAAGAATACCTGCAGGGCAGCCCTGAATTATTGAGGAATCAAGAACCTTTTGAAAGCTGTTAGGATAGTCCACACCAGAAAAGGGAGCTCTGATTTTAGGAACTCTCATGAACTGACAGTGTCTTACTCAAACAGAATATGCTGTATTCCTGCTGGACCTTCAGACTGAAGAGGTGGAGGAGAGGGCCACGTGTCCCTGTTTGCACGTGCATGAGTGGATATAAAAGTGTGGATCAGTTTCTGCAACACTGATGTGTCCATTTTTGGTGGCTCGCCTCGTGAATGTGGCCAAGGCGTGGGGTGGAGTGGGAAAAGCATAGACTTCGAAGCCCAGCACTGTCATTTACTATGCATGCAACTCTCTCTGAGCTCTGGTTTTCACCCGCACAGAACGAAGACATTTGCACGTTCCTTGCAGAACTGTGAGGAATAAAGGAGCTCATGTATCCCAGCCCAACAATAGCATTTCGGCAGGCAAACAATATAAGCTTCCTTAATCCACCATTAAGAGCCCCAAAGTATTCTCGGTAAATATATTTTATAGAAACATCTGTTCTATTTTAAACATGATGATATCACTGAGCCATCCCAAAGCCCCTCAAAGGTCACAGTCTAATCAAAATGGATCCTTTTCATAGAGAAGGACTTCACATTTTTGTTATTTCTGTATGCATGTGGCAAGTCCCTGGAGCTGTACTCTCAGGCACTTAGAGTTTAATTAAAGAGCTGTTTGTAAAGATGGGAACTCTGGTATATGCATCTCAGAACTTCTAAATGTCCTGATACATTTGCTATGTCACCAGCATCGGGGTTCAATCTCTGATCCTTTGAATTCCAAAAGGTGCCCACGACACACAAAATTGCAAATTCTGGGGTGCCTGGGTGGCTCAGTGGGTTAAAACCTCTGCCTTCGGCTCAGGTCATATCCCAGGGTCCTGGGATCGAGCCCCACATGGGGCTCTCCGCTCAGCAGGGAGGCTGCTTCCCCCCCCCCTTTCTCTGCCTGCCTCTCTGCCTGCTTATGATCTCTCTCTGTCAAATAAATAAATAAAATCTTTTAAAAAAATTGCAAATTCTATAATTCAAGTATCTAAATAAATTGTAGACTCAAAAGAAATCTGCTGAAGAGTAAGTTAGTGATTATTGCTTCTCAAGTTCTTTAATTTAAGGAAACAGAGCTCTAAAAAGCTCCTAATTAGGGAGAGTTTAGGAAATTTCAAGTAATTTGAGGCCAGAGCTTCAGAAGCCTCAACTCTCAGAGTAAAAATTCAAAGGTAAATAAACATGAACCAGATTAAGAAATAATATTATCGAAAGAAGGAGCTGGTGAGACAAAGATGGAGTCCAAATGTGTCAACTGTTTCTCAAAGAACACATGATTTAGTGGTTCCTCTTTACTAGTAAATTAATAAGGAACGGTGTTATTTCTTTGATTAGATTGAGAAGATGGCAATTAAGTAGTTCAAAATCGCAAATGTGCTATTAAAAAAATTTTCCAACATAGCACTCCATCGTTTGGCCAATAAAGATAATCATTCCCAACAGGATAATCTTGGGCTTTCCCTAAGAAGGTGAGCTTCAAGGAAAGTAGAATATCTATTTCGTTCATTCTCAGAACCTTACACAGGAGAACTTTGCATGTTAAATGAATAAGATGTATTTAAGAGTCGCTCAAATAATTTTTGAAAGTATTTACGCAGATTCTGCACAGTTGTAACTTAAGGGAAGTGGTAGAAACATTTTATGCCCATTTCTGTTTTCTGCTTATTGCAGTCTTTTACAAACCTGGCTGCATAATGAAAATCACCTCTGGCCATAGCAACAAGTTCTGGTCTATGGGATGCAAGCTGAAGTAATATGCATAAATGAGAAGACATGTCCTCTTTTTCCTTTTCCTTCTAGCTGAATGCAACATGGGACATGATGGCTGAAGCTGGTGTAGCTGTCTTGGGTCACAAGGCAGTCTTTGGAACGAGCCCATGTATCCCGTGCCTATCAGAGCAACAAGGCAGGAAGAACCTGGGCACTGGCACCATGCTGTGACATACCACGTGGGCAGTCCCATCTGTTAGCTTCTATTGGAGAGAGAAATAAACATCTATCCTGTTCAAACCACCATTTCTCAGGTCGTTATTTTCTCTTGGCAGATACCAGTCCTAATGTGATATAAAGGTCTTAGAAAATTTGTATTCAATCGCCCTTCCCTACTAAGTTGGTCAAGTTAGCAAATGAATGACATCTGTGGAGTTTACTAATTTTTTCCCCTGTACTTTTCTTATTTCAATTTCCTTCCTAGCTAGTCTCCCTCCTTTGATTTAGTCTTCCTCAATCATGTCTGCTCTCAGAACTGTTCCACTTTCCTATATTGCAATGGCAATCGTTTTCCATACTTCTTTTATCACAAGGTTTTAATAATTCAAATCATTGAATCCTGGACGACTACCTAGGCTAGGCTTTTGATTCTATATAACTTTTTATAGTCATATTTTCCAACATAGATTTAGTTTTCTAGAGAGCAAGGCTACACATCTCTTCAAATTCTCTATAGTTCTGATCATAGTGCATATACATTTCATGTGTTTAATAATACAGTACGTGTTTACCAAATGGAAGAAATATCAAAAATTTACTTTCTCCTTTTGTTTTTATATACCAAAACCATCCCTCCTTCCCTCATCATCATGAATAAATAAGAAGTGTATGGTTCTCAAATACACAAAGGCTTAATATTTGGTGAAAATATTAAATATATTTTAATATATATAGCCAATGACTATAGCTTCTCTCTATATATATGGACTCAATTACTGAAGGTAAATTGAACAACCAAAAAATATAAAATTGGTATGATAGCTTTAAAAACAAAAGCTGTTTAAGAGCGGTATGTTCTTCAACATAAAACATTCCTATGGTAAATAAAATATTATGATGAACATTTAAAAACCTAGTCTCTCTTTTACATGACTATTAAGAATATATGATGTTGGTGTCAGACTTTTACAAAGTTGACTTCTCTCTTAATTAAGAATATATGGAGAGCACATATTGCATGGAGCACTGGATGTGGTACATAAACAAGGAATTCTAGAACACTGAAAAGAATTAAAAAAAAAAATAAATAAATAATTTTTAAAAGAATATTTTTTTTCCTTTTAAATGCTTTTTTTTTTCTGAGAGTGCATATAATAACATCAGGTGCTATAGCATGAGCTCTGCTTCTTTAACAATCATTCTTATTTTAAATCATTTCTTTTTTTTAAGATTTATTTATTTATTAAAGAGAGAGAGACACAGAGATCCCATGTGTGTGCACAAGTGGGGAGTGGAGGGTGGGGCAGAGGGAGAAAGAGAATCCTCAAGCAAGCTCCCTGTACAGAGCCTGATGCTGGCCTTCATCCCAGAACCCTGAAATCATGGCCCTAGCTGAAATCTAGAGTCAGACACCCAACCAACTGAACAACCCAGGCATCCCATCAAATCATTTCTTTCAATAAATATCTAATGAACCCTTTCTATGTTTGAGATACCATGGTAAGCACCAGGAAAAACAAAGAAATGAATAAAGTGAGGTCTTTGCCTTTATTTTGAATACAATTTCTACTTACCTGAAGCAGATCCAGGTGGGAGGTTGAGGAAAAACCTCTACTCAAAAATTATCTGTTTTGTTTTAATTAATGAGTTTGGCAAATTACCCTAGTTAGATGACAGATGCCAAAAAGACAAAATATAGCAGCTTTAAGTGTACTCACACATACTCACACACAAAAACATGGACACAGACAAAGACACACATGCACATGGTTATCAAATTACAAAGATAAGTTACTGCCTCACAATTATAAGGCATAATCATACAAACACATTCCTGCTTATTTAATAAACTTAGTTTAGTTCTGTCAATAGGAAAAAGTATTATCTAATGTAAAATATAATGCAATTTTTGCAAAGTTGCAAATATAGAAAAGGTATAAAAGGCAAAGTCTTAATAATAGCCATTTCCTTGGCATCTCTATGCATTAAAAAGCATATGGGAATCAACCGAATATAGAATACATAGTATCCCAATAACTGAGTGTATTAAAGTTCTATTATAGACTAGGAATTTCCTTAAGACAATAACATTTACCACTTATGGTTTGCCAAGATATTGTTGATTCATTCCCAAATAGCTAAGAAATGATAGAGACTTACTTCGATACTGAAGTACCCTCTGTCAACATAGTCCCCTAAGAAGAGGTAGCGAGTGTTGGCAGGAGATCCCCCCACTTCAAAAAGCTTCATCAAGTCAAAGAATTGTCCATGGATGTCCCCACAAACTGAAAGAAACAAAGAAAATTCATTTTATGGTCACATTATGATTCTCAATTAGATTAAAAAATTACAAAATCTTAGAGGCAGAAGGAAGGTATAGCTCATCTTAGCTGAAACATTCTTTTGCAAAATAGGATAA
Source organism: Lontra canadensis (assembly GCF_010015895.1). NCBI lineage: Eukaryota > Metazoa > Chordata > Mammalia > Carnivora > Mustelidae > Lontra > Lontra canadensis. Next base: position 104,898,975 of record NW_022630995.1, on the reverse strand, counting down.
GGGAGACAGAGATTTCAATGTTAATTAATGGCGGACCTGGCTCTAGGATCCAAATCTACCAATTCACAGATTAACTGTGAAAGTAAATATAATAATAATAATGAATAGTATCGCTATGCTTTCAATTAAGCATCACCACACCCCATCCTTAGAAATTTATGCACAATTTCTGATTTAATACCACCAAGGTCATGGTATGAATTTTCCCTTTGTAGAGAAAAGATAAGGCAAAGAGAGGTTCAAAAATTTGGAATTATCTCGATATAACTGAGGTCTGAATAAATAAGTATTACATTTTATTACCTCCTGGAGAAAAAGAAAGTTAATATGTATGATAAAAACTGTATTTCATTGACTCTAAAATGCCATCAATTATAAAACACATCATTAGTTTATACACCACCAAAAAAAAAAAACCCTCCAATATAAATTTAAATTATAAAAGAACATTTTTATAAGATGTACTCTAATATCAGATGTTAAATGACAAAAACAATTGTCATTTTAAAATTAAATCATCATTTTTTAAATTAAAAAAAAAAACTTGTAAAGTACCCAAAACACTGGGAAATAGTATTATTTCCTAACGTTCTCACCTTCTCTTTTAAAACCAAAATTCTTGGGAGAATGACGTAGCCTCTCTTTTTAGAAACCACTTATTTAGTACTTACCATTTCCTTTACTACTTCCAAAGCCTTAAGTATATATATATATATATGTATATATATACATATATATACATATATATGTATATATATGTATATATATATAAAATCTCCATTATACATATGAGGAAATGGGGTAGCTAAGACAGGTTATGGGGCTAAGCAAGATCACTCTTCTCTATGGATGATCCAGGATTTAAATTCAGATTTGCATAATTGAAAGGTTTTGCTGCCAACCATCATTTATAATATCTTTGCTATTTTAGATGTTTTACCTATGTATATGTATTTAATATTTTAAAATAATTTTATGTTTAAATGATGAACATGATGGGTTGTTTCTTGAACACTAAGAGGTTCATGGAATGAATGTATCAACAAATAGAAGGCTAAAGCATGCCATCTTAACCCATTCTGTGCTGCAATCAATTTAAGATAAAATCATTTTAGTCCATCTCCATCTCCTTCCCCTTCTCCTCCTCTTGTTCACTAGATGTGGGTCTTCATGTCTTAAATAATCCAAGTTTCTTTCTTCCTTGGATTTCCACAGGCTGACGCCTTTTCACCCACCAGTCACAGGTCAGAGGGTTCTTTCTTGAGCACTCTTTGTAAAGGAGTTGCCTCTCTCCAAAATCATTCCTCATCCCATTAATTTACTTTCTTCACAAAACTTAACACTATCAGGAATTGTCTGCCTTATTAATTTGCATGCCATTTCTTCCCTGATCTTTCTCATGGAAATAAAACCTCTGTGAGGTTGTATAACTGGTCAGTCTTGGTTGCTGTATCCCCAGTACTAAGAACACCACCTCCCAACCAAGAGGTACATGAGAAATATGTGCTACCTGCGGATTCTTCCACTGGCCCTACGCTGTGCTTAATTTGGAAATCCATTAGCCAAGAAGTCAGGGATTTTGAGATGCTCTTGGGATTGATAGAGTTCGATGACAAGTCTGTAGGGCTTCACTGGTGCAAGCCAAAAGCCTTCAGCTTGTCTGAGATGCTTGTTTTAAGCCTTTGAGTCACAACTTTGAAAAACAGTCTGCAGCAAGACTGGGTTAGAAGGTGGGACCTCCAAGCATCCAATGGTGGTTCCCTTACCTGGTTCTACACCAGAAACGCATGGGGGAGGATTGGAAACTAGATCCCTGGACTTTGAACTGGAATCTCTAGAGATGCAGATTTACGACCAGCTCTTAGATAGGTCTTATCTAGTCAGTAAGACTAAACAGACCTGCAGTTTTGGGCCTTTGTGGACCCACCGCAGTCCCCATCCTGCAAGCTTGTGTGGTTCTCTCCCCTCATAGGTATTATATGTGAGGGAGACACATGTTTGAAAGGCAACTTCTTTCTAAGTTAATTCCAGGTTGGTGTGAAAGTAGGAGTTCCTATTTGTGAAAGGATAATATTGAAGGGATTGTCTGATCAAATCTAGGAGAAAGAGATGAAGCTAAGAAAACTGATAACAAAGAGTAAAACTACTTCTTTGGGCTTTTGAATGTAGCTATTGCTTATGCCTTGTGCACTTCAGTTTTAAGATAAATTATTTATCCCAAATAGCTGGGAACATTCACTATTTTGTTACCAAACTTTAGGATGAAAGTGATTGCCACACCCAAGAGGATAGTGGGTGGGAACCATGGCACCACACAGAGGGAAAGTTACCTCTCTGTGATGGTAAGTGAACCGTATAGCCAGGTAGCTTTCCCTCTCTCTGTTGCCGTGGCTCCCACCTTCCATCCTCTTTGAGCATATCTGAGAAGTATAAAATGCAAGCGAACAAGGCAAGCTGTCTTCTTGTTTGCTCAGTCTCCAATTCTCAACCAGGCTAGGTCCTTTCATCTTCAAAATCATTTGGTTTTAACAGCACTTCCAAACAACAAGGCTTTGACAATTCTGTCAAAGAAAGGCAAGCTCTTTCTTCATCAACATAGCCCTGTTTCCCACATTTCTCTAGCTCTCATTATTTGCTTCTCATCCCCAACTGAACATTGCTGGTGGATGGATTACTCAACTAAGGGCCAGCACCGAAAGGCCTGTCAGATTGAAAAGGCTCCAAAACTAAAGAAACACAATACTATTAATAAAAGCATTCCCACTTTCTATGAAAATATCCATACACTTGGCTAAATATTTCCCCAAAATGTATATTATGTCTTCAATAGATTATTAGGAGAATTGTACATATTTCCATCAGAAATGTAGAGAGTTATGGCATTAATAAGATGAACATATCAAAGATAATGAAATAAAACATAAGGATTTTTTTTTTTCTGGACCATTGATACCCATATTCATGGGTAACCTGATGTGCCACAACCTGATGGTTATTTTCCTTATGAGCTGTGGTCCTACTTTTGTTTTTATAATGGAGAAGGAAGAAATCCATTAGTTTTTATACCTCTCAGGTATACTAAGCAGTTCAGTCTATTTGGTGAGAAGGTGTCATTATTTTCTTGGTTCTTTCCCTAAGTGAGGTGACTAAGTGAGTTTGAATGTGGTTATTCTAATATTCTCAGTACAACAAAATGGTACAAGAGTGACCAACATCCTGTCGTGCTACCATATTTATTACTTTTTCCTCTTCTGCTATCAGGAAATACACAAATTATGCCAAAAACAATCACACGCTAAGTAATACCTAAATGAACAATTACTTTTACGTAACTGCCTTTTAATATTGCTTCCCCGCCCACAATGATTCTCAGTCCACCACACATAAAACTTTATTGGAAATGATTCTCACACATAAGTGGTACCAACTTCTGATCTAAATCTCCTGAAGGAGAGTATGGAATTTTGAAGTGGGAAACTGAAAAAAACATACAGAAAGGATATGTCTTTATTTCTTAAGGAAAGGAATAGCTTTTATTTCTAATATCATTACTGGATACCTAGTTATTAAGCTTTAGAATCACAGGCTCAGAGGGAGGTTCAAGTACATACAAACATAAATATAAATGTGTGTCTGTGTGTGTTATGCATGTGTGTGTGTACATGTGTAAAACCACCCACCACAAAGGAGGAATTATTTGGAGATTAGTGGTCAGCGAAGCAGTTAGGGAGTCATTAAACAAGTTCAAGACTTTGCTCACTGTATATTACAGCAAAGTAGTGCTAAAGTGAAAGAGGAATAAACAGCTGGGGCAGTAACAAGGGACTCTTTGTAGTCAGCTGGGTATGTTCTTGTAATCTACAAAAACTGGACAATGAGTCAGTCACAGCACAAGTCTAAGAGTCCCTAAAACTAGCACACTGCTAAGGAGAAAAGATAATGGCCAGCATATGGAGGATAAACAGGCTCTTGAGAAAATAATCTCAGGCAGAGGAAGGACAAGCTGGAAAGATAATCACAATCATGACCAATCCCCTGCCTTGCATCTCCCGACTAGAGACAAGCTGGTAACTCTATTTAGAAGGGATAAGTGTTTGGTACAAGAACCACATGCATATTAATCATACAATTAGGTATGCACGTCATAATTAATTTAGTGAATCAGCAAATAAGTATGGCCATATTATAATATAATTATTTTTTCACAGAATTCCATTGTTTCCAAGTTCACATTGGCAATTACATTACGACATTAAAAAATGTAAACAGTAGACAGTACTGAATATAGAAGGATGAGGGCCCAGTATAACCGCTATACAGTTGATAGTCTGAAAAGAACTTTGACAAAAACTATCATCCTGAATAGGAGTCATACTAACATATAATATAAAACATATACTTTCATGTAAAACTACTTAAAATAGTTTTGAATTAGTGCTAACACTCAAACATTCGGTCCTGTTTTCTTGTTTACACACACACACAAAATCAAAAACATCATTAGGTCAATTTCCTACTGACACTAAGCAAAATTTCCATAATGTCATAGCATTCTAGGTTAAAGAAAGCTTAACGAATTAGAAGGCTTGTGAACAGAGGAGTGAGTTGTTAAAGACAGACAAACAGATCAAACAAAATAAAACAAAACTTCAAACAATAAATTACAGGGGAAAAATAGATTTTTAATGGACCAGCACTTCAAAATTGCATCGATACCATGATTTAGAAGTCAAGTGCTTTGGATTTTTGAGTTGCTATTTTTCTATAAAGACCTTTTAATTTCTCCAAAATGCTGGCTTTTATCACCTTGGAAGACCTGCATGAAGTAGAATATACAAGTTTTTTCAGCTCATACTGAACTAACAGTTTGTAATTTTTCTTTAAGAAAAGATGTTACTGAATTGCCCAGCAATTTTCACCATTAGATTGCCACTGTCCTTTTTGCTTCATTGACTTCAACCCACTATTTTTTCTGTAATAACCACATTCTATATGGTTATATATAGAATGTCTATATAACATCTCTAATGTTTTTTTAAATACTGTTAACTTCTATATATGTTTGCCAATATGATTTTTTTTAAGATTTTTTTTTTTTATTTGACAGAGATCACAAGTAGGCAGAGAGGCAGGCAGAGAGGGAGGGGGAGGCAGGCTCCCTGCTGAGCAGAGAGCCCGATACGGGACTCGATCCCAGGACCCTGGGATCATGACCTGAGCTGAAGGCAGAGGCTTAACCCACTGAGCCACCCAGGCGCCCCAATAACATCTCTAATGTTAAGGAACTAACATGTTGAATTCTCAGCATGAGGCGATTAATCTTTTAAACTTATTGGCTTGATTCTTGAATCTTCCGTCAGCTACAATTTATTCTTTTCCAAAATTTACAATTCTGCAGAGAAAGGTCTTACATGTAGAGATTGTGCTCTAGGTTAAAGACAGTGATACCACTAGTACATATTTGCTTCCTCCTACTGATAATCCAGCTTTAGGTAAACCTTCCTGAATGGTAAGTTCCAGTACAAATCAGCTGGCATGAGTACGTGTAGTTTATTAGCAGAATGTTAAACTTCTGAAATCTGGCAATTAGTGAGATAAAAGTGAGTTTTATTATGGCATTCACTTACTTCTAAAAATCTGCAACTGTAAAATAAACTAACCAAGAAAAAATAAAGGGGTCTAATCCACGAAAAATGTGTACTTCAATATAATTAATATTTTCCATATCGCAAATATTATATGTCAAATGTTTAACAAGCCTTGGGCATTTTATAAAACACAAAATATGAATTCTTAACCAGGGCACTCTGGTTTTGATAGTATAAAACAGTAATCAAAAATCTCCAAATCAATATTTGCTAAATACTGAAATTTCAACAATTTTATTTTTTTTTAAGATTTTATTTATTTATTTGAGAGAGAACAAGCAGAGGGAATAGGCAGAGGGAGAGGGAGAAGCAGGCTCCCTGCTGAGCAGGGAGCTCAACCAACATGGGGCTTGATCCCAGGACCTTGAGATCACGACCTGAGCCTAAGGCAGGCACTTATCCGTCTGAGCCACCCAGGCACCCCATGAAATTTCAATAATTTTGAAAGAAAATAAAAGCTATGAAATTACAGAACAATGACAGCATCACTGCAGATTAGTAGCAATGATTTCAAATGCTTTATATTTATGATGCTGTTCTATGAAGATAAATAAACTCCCTGTTCACCAGTGACAATGAGAAATATAACAGGACAACTGAAAAAAAAAAAGGAAAATATATTATGGATTCTAATAGTAACAGCACAGTACTAAATCCCTTAAATCCCCAAATCTCAGTTGATAATGATAATCTGATGGAAAAAAAACTAGAAGAGTCTACGTTTTTAAACTATATTATAGAAGAACCAAACAATACGATTGGTTGTACTATGGGTACAACACCATAATATATGTATACAGTGTATTCCAATCAATAGAAAAATAAATTATTGAAATTTATGTTTATTTTTTTGTCCTAAAAATAAGTGTTCTCACCATCAAAATTATTGTTTGATTTTTTTTTCCTTCCTGAGTTGAATGCTTTATAAGATTTTGTTTACTGGAAGAATTTAATTTATTAAACAAGAATGTATTTGTTTTAACTGTTATCACTATTTTTCCACCTCAGCATCAATCCAGCTTATAATAAAATGCATAATTATTATTATATAAGTCATGGTAATGACTGTGATACTAATGACTAATAGTAATTATAAGTATGTACAATACTTACTGGATTATTTAATTAAATTTGGTCATCACTCTGTTCATGTGTCCAAGTTTGGTCAGACCTGGAAACTATTGGTTGGTTATGTGATACGTGGATTTATTTATATTATGTAGTTCACCAAGCCCTTGATTGTCATCAGCAATCAAGAGTACTGGATGAACACTATTCGTTGATGTGACTTCAGTCAAATATAAATAAATTTGATGATTTACATACTTAGATATACTATTAGTAAATGAATGATTGTTCTCTTCACTTTTCGAAATACTGATCCCAGATTTCAGGACATAGGGAATGCCCTCCAGGCCTGAAACATGGGCTTTCATTACTATAACCAGATCTGGGGGTTACAGATCTATGCCTTAGTAGTGTTCCCATCTGTGTATTTCTGGAGGTTTGTTTTGTTTTGTTTTGTTGTTTTGTTGTTGTTTTAACTATTTGGTTGCTGTGGTCACAGTACTCTTTCAGATGTGGTATTTCATCCTTGAGAAGAGGCAGTAGAGTGCAGTGGTTAAGAACACAGTCTTTGAAGCTAGACTGCCTGGTTGTGTAAATGCTTCTTGTTAGTTTTTTGGTTTGTTATGTGTATTTCTCCTGATGGATCGCAGTTGATGAACTACGGCTTTCTTAGTTAATTATTATCTTCTTCCTTCTCCCCAAATCAGCTTTACTACCTATTAAATATGTAGATTTTTCCAATTTGCTTTTCCAACCTCCCCCTTTCCATATACATTCACACTCTACTCTTTTTTTTTTTTTCTACTTTTCCTTACGCTTTCACCATTTTGCTTTGTAAAAACACCACACCCTGTCTGACTAGGACAAGCTACTTAATCTTTCTAGGAGGTCTCAGATGCCTCCTCTGGAGGATTTTTCACACGATACCTTACTCAATATGTTTTCTTTAATTAAATAAAATAATATAAGGGAGAAAAAAAGCTTAGCAGGCTGTGGTCCATGGACTGTACAGACACAACACGAAATAGTCATGGTAGCTATTCCAGATGGCATCTGCCTAAGAAATATCATGAATGTTTTGCCAGATTTAGCTAGATTATCTAAGTAACTGTACTCAACCTAGCCATAAATAAAATATACGAAAAATTGTTCATTTTTTTCCACCTTTTATCCAAATCTATGCTATCATATATCGAAAGCTACTGAGGCTGAAGTCAAAGAGACTTGGTCTCATGCTCCACAACTGCCATTTTCTAAGAGTGGAAATATTGCCAAATGGCTTCAGTGATATCACCAATCTTTCAGGGGGTAACAGCACCATGGTGAGTTTCTAGTTAGCCTCATTTTCCTTTGTAGCAAAGCTCATTTACAAGACTACTCTGTTTTATGGCTGTGTAATGGCAGTAATGTTTTAAATTATGCTGGAAGTGACATAGTAAATAGAAGGAATATAAGGTATGGCACCAAATGGATCAAAAACAAAATAAAACAAAACAACTCTTCTTAGAATTCTGGAAAACTCAATTAAGAAAAATCTTCTAGGTGGTGAATAAATGAGTCATTTCTTATTATTATTACGATACTCCTCAAGTTTGCACAATTTAAAAGATTATTTTGTTTCTAATATTTTAAAAACTCAAGGAAAGCAAGCTAGTTATATTTAATTCTAAAGTCCCCCTATTCATCATTAAATTGGCAATTATAGCCAGTGGGCTTATCAGTAAAGGAGTTTTTATCTAGCACTGAATTTCAAGTAGGCAGCTCTATTTATGCCTACTAGTAAGGGAACAAAGCTAGTAAGTGCTATTCCTAAAAGATAATACTTAAATGACTTAATAGAAAGAAGGATTAAATTTCTTTAGTAAAAATATGTAAGCTTACTTGTCATATGAGGTACATTTGGAAATGGAATTTTTAATTTTTAATTGACCAATTATTAAAAATAGATGAATAACTCAGACATGCTAGAACACATTCATTTGAAAATTAGCTAAGAACAAGTATTCTCTGGAAAATAATTCTGACAAGGCAATGAGCCTATTTTTTAATTCTAGCTAGTTTTCCTTAATCTGTCAATCCCCCATCTGTCTTACATACAGATATTCCAGAATTTATTCAGTTAAATATGTGAAACAATAGGGGTGCCTGCATGGCTCAGCTGGTTAAATGTCTGCCTTGATTCCAGCTCAGGTCATGATCCCAGAGTCCTGGGATCAAGCACCAACGTCAGGCTCCCTGCCAAGGGAGCCTGCTTCTCTTTCTTTATACCCACCGCCCCTACCATGCTTTCTCTCTCTCTCTCAAATAAAACATTTTAAAAAATCTTTAAGAAATACCTGAAAAAATAAGCAAACCATTGAAAGGTGTAATATTTGCTAAATAAACTGTATTAAAAGGATGAATAAGGACCCCCCCCAAGACTGACGATTTCTTATTTATTCTAGAATATATTGGGACAATAAAGAAATGAAAGGCTTGGAATTTGGTCTCAAGAACTTAAGCATGTACTTGAGAAAGCAGATGCATCCAAAATGGTATTGAAAAGTGTTGGCTTCCTGGCATCCAAGTATTGCCTCTCCATTTTGAAACTTGGAGCACTCTCTTATGGTCAAGAAATACGGGTTTACGAGTTAGTTCTCCCATAAACATTTATATAAGTGAATCATTTCATTGCCTCTTTGCCATCTGTCAAACTTCCTAAGAGGCAGAAGGATATATAGTTTCTCTAAAAATAAATGTCAAGTTAAAATTACTTTACATATACTTTTTTATGTTTTTATTTTGAAATTTCAAATTACATTAAGAAAGCATCAGAGTGTGTTGTTTATCCAAAGGAGGTATCAATTTAAGAATTTTAAAATTTAAATAATTAATTTCATATTTTAATGTCAGAACTAATATCCATTCAATTGAATATTCCTCTTGTGGAGCTGATTATATTCCACAGTGATAAAATCATCAATTTTGTTTATCTCAATGAATACAAATTGGGGTCACAGTCCTAAACTGACCTAGGTCAAGCATCCACATCTCTGTATATTTTGTACTTTTATATATGTGCTTGTCACCAATTTGAGCATGAATCACGTCTTATGTCTCTTCACCATTTGACAAATATCTATTAAATTATGCAAAAATCATGTTTCTCTAACATGTTGTATAAGGCATATAAACTAAGGAATCATGGCAAACTAATGCAGGTGTTTGGAAAACAAAACCACTGCCAATAACTCATCTTATACTGTGATTCATTAATAATCATTTTCAAATTCAGTTTATTTTTCATTTGATTAAAAATGATGAGTGCTTCTTATATATTTGAAATGCTAAAAGGATCTATCAGCTTTGTCAATCAACTCTTTTCCTTTCTCTTGACAAAATATAAATAAATTGAAAAACAAAAAAATTTCATAATGTGTTTGGTGAATTATTAAACTGATTTTACTAAGGAAAAGTTTATTTTATAAAATCACATAATTTAAGTTACATTTCATTATAAACCTGCTTTATTAAATCTCCAGAACTCTTTCCACCATCTATATTCATTTAAGGTATTTTAAATATGACTTTCAAGTGTTCTTAATACATATGAGGCTGATTTTAAAATATTATGTCTCTTGTTACAAATTGAACTACATTTTTCAAAAAGACACTGGATTTCTCCTGTGATGTTTTGATACTTTACAAGAGAGTTCACATGTCAGAGGGACAAATTGCCCAAAATCCCAAATAAATAGTTAACTATAAACTAGGATATTCTCTTTAGTCTTAATTAGCAGGTAGTTACAAAATACCTCCCATGTGATAGGTGTTATGGAAAATGAAAAAATAGTGACTTTCAATGATGGGAAGACAAGTTTATATAAATATGAAATAATTCAAGAATAAGATGTAATTTTATAGTAAAGGAATATAAAAACAATCAATTCCCTTAAGAAAGACAGAGCGTACTTGGAATGTAAGACTTACAGATACAAATAAGGACCAGATGGGGCTTCCAACTACAAAACGGCTAAGGATCTGACCTTTCATCACTAAGAAAACACTGACCTTAGACCATGATCTTCACTCTCTGGCTTCTAGACTTGGGAATTGTAGATGGCTAAAACCCAGTGCAGAGGGATCTAATCAAGAGTCTCCTTAACATTTCAAATGTCTCAGAACTAGAGACAAGATAAAATCACTAGAGATAAGATGAAATCAATTGTACTCTATTTGTTCTACAGATACTACCTGGGAAGAAGGAAGAAGTCAAACACATAGGGCTTGCAATGTGTGCTGTGGCTGTTATGGCAAGTATGATCCTTTCCTTCTGTTTCATGAATAAGTAATTTTCCTCTCCATAGTGCTAAGTCATCCTGACCACTTTGGAGCTTTCTTTCGCTAATAATAAGAGCAAGCAAAGACCAGTGTGATTAAGGTCATCTACTGGCTGCAAATGTGTTCTTCAGAGCCAAAAGGGTGCAGGAGGAGTGTTAGGGCCCATTACAACAATAAGGTCTACTTCTATCATGTTTCATACTTGAAGTTTCCCATGGAAGATTTCTTAGTGTGTATGGGTGGGCGTTGTGTTGGGGGTAAGGTGTGAAGTGCTTAGAGTCTGCTGCTTAAAATTTGTTTACAATTATTACTGAAATAGAAAGCTTAACAGAAAATCAGAAATTTGGAAATGAAGGTTGGTTGACATTATCAAAGAAGACTTAACCAAAGGGAAGTGACCTGTAGCACTTATAAAAATTTGTAATCAATTGAGAATAAGAGGAAGGGATCCTTAGGTTAGAACGGGCAAATGAACTAGGATAAATAGACTGCAAAAAGGAAAAAAAAAATGTTTTGATCAGAGGGTATACGTGAAACAGAGGAGATTTAGACTAGATTGTGAAGGGCTTTGGATTCTTGCATGTGATGTTTTGAGGAGAAGGAAAACAATCCCAGTAATGTAAGAAGATAAATCTGGAAGCTCTCGGGGAAAATGCAATGGTGTGGAAGAATTAAAAGCCAGGTGGTTTTCAATTAGAGGTTTATTACAATAATTAAGTCACAAGACAAGGAGGTCTGATACTACAATGGTGGCAATGTGAAAAGATCAAAGGGGCCTACTATGATATTTTTATACTTCTCTATGACCATTCAAAAGTATATAATAAATGAAGTCACTCATGTATGCCCCGATTCTATAAATAGTAAATGCCTACAACATTCCTAAGAATGTTGGGTTAGACCCTAAAAATGTTAGGGTGTTAGACCCTAAGAACATAACAGAACTTAGACATAACTAATGCTCTCATAAAAGTAGCATGTAAGGACAATGAACTAAGTAAGTAAAATTACTAGGGTAGAAGCTCTAAAGGCAGAGATTTTTTTTTTTTTCTTCTTCTTTGTTCACTGTTGTAATCCTAGAGGCCAGAATATCGCCTGGCACTTGTGGAATCCTCAATAGTCACTGAACAAATGAATGAATGAATGAATGAACAACGCAATGTGCATGGTAAACTTGGTAAAGTTTCCCAGACGATATGGTGCTTAAGCTGAAATCTGAATAACTAGGAGCAGTTAGTGACAGAATGGTTGGGCCACAGGCAGGAAATATTGCTCAGAAGAACAATGTGTGGCATAAACTTAGGAAGTGAAAGCATATCTGTGAATTTGGAGTCTAGGGAGGTCATGAAAAGAGATGAAGCTGTAAGATTACCACCGGCCAGAGAACACAGATGTTTTCATCCAAGTTAGAAAATAGGAACTTCATCCAAAGAGGAGCCATGAATAGAATTTGATTTGGGCAAGAGAAAGACTATCTTAGCCCTGGTAAGTCACTCTACTTCTCTAAGTCTCAAGTGCCTAATGCGTAGAATCAGGGCAGTAGCAGCTATCATACACAGCAGTTGTGCAGATTAAATCTGATAATGTAGTAACTGGCACAAGTCAGTAACTCAACATGAGGTAAGTTTCCTATCTCCAGAATATCACAGCTCTTGTCAGCTCCACTTGATTGGAGCTGCCCACCTCCCCTTAGTAAGTGATTACAGTAATATTTCAAAGTTAAAATATCACTGGCTTTAGTCTGGATAAAGAGTTTTGTATACCTTACACTAATATTTTGCCTTCTTTTATTTAATGCTAGGTAAAGGGTGATAATCCCAACGTTAAACCTATAGATGCAAACCACAAGAAAGGTGACATTGCTTTTATTCACCTCTTTTCACACAATGTGACTGAATCAGAACAGCTGCAGAATATTTAAAAAAGAAAATACACATAAATAGATTATACAGAAATTAGAATTTTTGTGTCGAGCAGCACATTTTTATTACAACACTTTTAAATCCCATCACTTATAAAGTCCTGTAACTGATATTCATTATTGAAGTAACTTAACATGGACAGGTTTCTGAATTATTAACTGATACACACACTGCTTTCCACTGCTTGTGAATACAATGTATTTAAAACGAAGTGAAGAGTTCCAGTGTGTCCTAAAGCAGAGACTCAAAATCCACCAAAGCCTCAAACATAACAATGAAGTATAAATGCTTGTTTGCATGCAGGTGAGGAAAAATAAGATAACATAGAACCTTAAGCCACATAAAAGATCTGTTCCCAAGATCTTTGAAAATCCTATAACCCGAAAATGTTATTAAGCATATTATTCCATGAAATGTGGTTAAGCATGAGCACTGGTTTCAGGCACAAATGGATCTGGGCTTACACAAAACCTCTCTAACTTTCCTTTTCACATCAGCTTCTCTGCACACTGGTCTTATTTTCTCCTACCAGTTAGACTTACTCCAAGTATCCTCCAAATCACATCCTGCCAGCATGCTGAGTTAAGAGGTAGATTCACCAATTCCAGCCCAACTAGCCATGGAATAACCTCTCCCCTGCATTTCCCCCCTGCATTTCCCTGCTCACTCATGATTCAGAACCTATGTCCATGCAACAGTGCATGCCGGCGGGCCAGTGCTGAGTCGTGTGCCCACCCCGACTTCCTGATGGGAACAGGTGACATCTGTCATATAAAAGGAATGGAGATGGGAGAAATATTCTAGGCAAACACAAAAAGGGGTTTGTTTGTCTTAAAAAAAAAATGGTTGGAATTCTTGTACTTCTGTTTACCTTAAAGATCACTTCAGTAGCCTTTGCTAGAGTTTTAAGTCCTTATTTGAGCAACATGGCAAGAACTGGACAACTCACTGAAACAGTTTAATATTCACTTTATGTAGTGTCTGCACAGAATGCATGATGGAATCACTTCTATTACAGACCCAAATCCCTGAAGAAGATGACATTCCACTCTTCAGTTTATCTAAAGCCTTTCCTTCTGGTTATAGTCATCGCCTCACCCCTTCTCACTGCCAATGGAACTGGCTGTTTTTATGGTCTTTTTTCTTTATCACAGAAAACTACACATACATACACACAGATATACAGGTGAAAAGACACACAGTACCTAAAAAAAAAAGAAAAAAAAAGGCAAAATGTAATTCAGACACTGAAGGATCTGCTAGCCTAGTGCATGAGCTAAATTAAACATGTAATGAACCACTGTGAAAGGTCAAGTCTTAGAATGTAAAAAATTGTGGATGCCAAGACTCAACTCTTCTCCTACTGTATCCTGTGATGTCTAAAATATGGTGAAAACATTTTAAGTACCATGACTCATGTCTCTGAAGATGGCAGCAGTTTTCATACAAAGATCAAGTGTTGGAAAGGGATGGAAAACTGGAAACGAAACAACTATATAAAAACCCACTTAGGGGATGATCTAATCTTCGTTGATTCCAATTCCTGTAAGGATTAGAAAAGCCTACGTTAAGCACACTTTCCATATTTCTCTTTCCACAGTTGTCATTAATATGGTATTTACAAAAGACTTTTTGACTAAAACACAAAAGAGATGAGTTTCTTCATACTTCAGCCATATTGCTTCCTACTTGCCATCAGAATCTTCTACGTGGGAAATCAAGACTAGTTACTCTGGAAATATTGATGGTACAAACACGTGGATTATCATAATAAGCCTTTATGTATGATGCACCTTTTCTTCATAGTATCTTTAAAAACCTCACACACCTAACAAACTCCTGCTTACCCACGACTCAAGCTCTCAAGAGCAGACACCATCTAATGATTATACAGAGCAAATTCTTAGTTAAGTGTTCCACTCAGAAAATAACCACATTCTCTTCCGTAGGAGCCTTCAAACGCCTCTTTTTCTTTTTTTTTAAAGATTTTACTTATTTATTTGACAGACAGAGATCACAAGTAGGCAGAGAGGCAGGCAGAGAGAAAGGAGGAAGCAGAGACCTGCCAAGCAGAAAGCTCGATCCCAGGACTCTGGGATCATGACCTGAGCCGAAGGCAAAGGCTTAACCCACTGAGCCACCCAGGCGCCCCCAAATGCCTCTTACATAAGAAAATCTATCTGTGTTGGAAATTGGCCATGGAATCAAAATCTACAATGCTGCTTCCATGAAGGCTGTTAAAACTGTATGAATACTTCAGGCTTGCCAAGAGGCTATTGATTCCACGTTTGAGGAGAGGCAGTTCCAAAAGTGAACTGAATCCGCAGCACCAATTTTGGGTTTATAACTTAGATCTTAGTAACCTAGGTGTTCAGTATTGTAGGTCCTCTACAATTCGGGTCCAGATTTGTCCCCACAGGGACCTGAAATCTTGTTCTCCCTTACTTTTCAGCCCAGGGGCATGGTTTGGGCTATATTACTTATTTACAGAAACCCCTAATGCCTATTCATTGGCTCAGTCTCAACCCACCACCTGTTCTCAGATCTTCCCCAGGTCCCTAATGATGACATCTGCTTACTTCTAGATACCCAGTTCCTCCATCTTGAACTTCTCTGTTACTAGATATTAGGAGTTGAATTGTGTCCCCCAGAAAGATGCTGAAGTCCTAACCCCTGGTGCCTATGAATGTAAATTATTTGGAACTAGGGTCTCACTGCAGATGCAATCAGATTAACATGAGATCATACTCCATGAGGATGGGCCCTGATCCCGTCTGACTGGTGTCCTCGTAAGAGAAAAATTTAGACCTAGAGACACAAGGCCATGTAAAGACAGAGGCAGAGACCGGAGTCTTGCTGCTACAAGCAAAGGCAGGCCTGGGGCTACCACAAGCTGGAAGAGGCAGGGAAGGATATCCCCTAGAGGTTTCAGAACAAACATGGCCTTGCCAACATCCTGATTTCAGACTTCTAGCCTCCAGAACTGTGAGACAATAAGTTTCTGTTGTTTTAAGCGGCTCAGTTAGTGGAACTTTGTTATGGCAGCCCTAGGAAACTAATATACTAGATTTATCACTCAATTATTAGAATTTGACTGACTGACGGACACACACACACACACACACACGAACATTTTAAGATCTTAACATATGACAAGCAGTGTTTCTAACCATTTTAAATACTTGAGATCAATTAATCCTGAAATAACCATAGGAGGTAGGTACCATTATATATCATCATTTTCCAGACGGGGATTTGAGAAAGCTTAAGCAACTCCCCCAAGCTGGTAGGTAGCAAAGCTGAAATTCAAACACAGGCCCAAGCTACTCAGGAGTCCAGACTATTCCTGTCAGCCACCTTATCTCTGCCATGTGAACAGGCCTTCCTGTCCCCAGGGCTCAAGTCTTCATAGTGAACCACCCTCCACATGCAGTTGTTCGGGCTGCAAACTCTTCCAGGCTGTCCTTTCCCAGTAAGAGTTAGGATATATGCCCTGAGAGATGACATGAAAAACTTTCGTAATGAAGCAAATGTAAGGCACCTGGGTGGCTCAGGTCACTATCCCAGCGTCCTGGGGTCCAGTCCTGCACTGGGCTCCTTGCTCAGGCGTTGAGCCTGCTTCTCCCTTTGCCTGCTACTCCCTGCTTGTGCTCGCTCTCGCTCTCTGACAAATAAATAAATAAAATAATAAAAAATAAAAAAGCAAATGTGAGGAGCCTGGGTCCATGACCATGACCTTGAAAGGGTCCTGGAAGTTTTAGTTGGCTACAGATTCGCTGTGTGCCACGTCTGTGGTGAAACTCCAAATGCATCAGCTCATTCTGAACTCCTTATTTTTAAGCACATAGCAACAAACTAGAATGCCCTAAAGGAATACAACAAACATTATTTTAGACCTTGAAAACATGGTTTAGAAGAAAAAGAGGGGCTACTCAGTCCAGAAAAATAAAAAAAAAGATGGCAACATAGTAACTAACTGCTCTCAAGTATTTGAGAGGCTTTTATGGATGAAACATTAGGCTTATTTTCTGTTTTCCGGGAAGTTAGAATAAAAGCAAATGAGTGAAAGTTAAAAGGGAGCCTATTTGTCCAGTATTTTTAAAAAAAAAATGCATAGCTAACAAGAAAACAAGCAGAATGGAATGGCTAGTATGGCAGCATAGTGAGCTCATGTACACAAGAAATATTTATGTCAAGTATGAGGCACCAAGTCGCTATTGTAATTCCATTATATCCCTGTGCCCTCCCTTCACTTTCTTATTTTTGACTAAGGATTCTCTTCACTTGGGGAAACTTATTTTGGGCAGTTTGAATCCTGCTTCAAGCAGCAGCTAACACTAACCAGCTATGAGTTTCCTAAGATCTTGAACTATTCATCTCTGTTCTCTCAATAAAACTAAAATAATAGTATTTCACCTTGCATGGCTAAGGATTAAAAAGCATTGTGACTGTCACTGCTGTATTTCAATGACCTTAAGACCCTACCAGTCATAAGATACATTAGTATTTCATGTATCACTAAAATAAGCAAATAATGAAAAGTTTTCATACCACTTAAAATGCTTATTTTATACTTTATAAGAGAAATATTGAATAATACATTTCTAAACCTTTCTCTTATTGAGTTTGACTCACTAGAATCCTCTCTCATATCAGAATCATTTGTTTTTTCACAAGGTATCATCATCTGTGCTACCCAAGTTCTCAAGATGCAGTGTATTTTAAAGGAATGCTCCCAGAGCACCTGGGTGGCTCAGTGGGTTAAGCATCTGCCTTTGGCTTGGGTCATGATCCCAGGATCCTGAGATGGAGCCCCACATCCAGCTTCTCCCTCTCCCTCTGCCTGCAGCTCCCTCTGCATCTGTGCTCCCCCACTCTTTCTCTCTCTCTGTCTCTGTGTCAAATAAATACATAAAATTTTTAAAAAACTAAAAGAATGCTGCAATATCATAACCAGGACTTTGGTGCTGAACTTCCTTGTCTGGGGTACGATAGGCAATCCTCCGCTTTTATGCTGGTAGGAAAATGTGATGGGGCTTCATGGGCTTATGGAAATCGTCATTTCTCAGTTCATGTAAAGCATATGGTTTTTACTTTGTGTGAAAATAGGTAATTATAGACAGTTGTCCAATTAATGAATATTTTCTTCTCTATATTAAATGTGGCTGTGTACCTCACCACCACACTTCTCTGCCTCTCTACACAATAACATTTAGTTTCAATGCAAAATATTTTTGAAGACACCGTAAACAGCAATTAAACTTAACTCATGCAGTTCCGGCACTGCACATAACTCAAAGACAAAATAAAAGGCTATAATTGAGCTCATGCCCAAGCAGGAAATGATAGCTATATCATGCCTGTTGCTCGACCAACAGTGATTCTGAGACACATGCAAATTTCAGAGAAGGTACAATATGAAAAGACTGCATTTTAGAATTGGTGAAATAAGATACTGTTTTTTGTCAATTGTAAGGAAATGTCTATTTTAATAGGTGCCCCTGTATTTACAAAAAGAGAGGCTCAATAAATACTTGCTTAATGGAGTAAAATCTGTAGAAAATCCCCCTACTGGGGGGAAGGGGGGAATTTCAGTAGGGGGATTTTCTGCCATTGTCTAGAATAGAGGACTGCTAAATTACTTTTTGATCCTAAGATCATTTCATCATAAATGAATTAAAAGGCAAGATGGAGGGAGGGCCGGGTGATCTGACTGAAATCATGCCTTGAAATGCAACTCTAAGAACACATTCAATAAGGAGTCGCAAACCTGGTTGTCTCATTTACTGAGGAAGGGCATGCAGTTGGCAAGCCTGGTGCCAGACAGTGTGAGAAGGCACAGGGACATGTCTGTGCTCTTCCACATATGACTTTGGGAGTCCTGTCATTTCCACAGCTCTCTGTGGACCACCTCACCGCCACACGCCCTTCCCCACCCAACTGAAACAAAGGCTAGGCCTTCTGAGCAGGGGAAGGCTGAAACCCTCTGGAAGGGCTGAGTCACCACTGTCCCTGGGTTAGGTGCCTGCCTCTGTGCTATTTTTTCTTTTCCTTGTTGTTGATCTTATTCTTTTCGAAAGCTCATCATCCCACATTAGTTTTAATTAGTCGATGTAGACCTGCTCCCCTCTTTCTACTTTTCTAATCTAAATGTGTCATGAGAACAAGAGCAATTTACTACTCTCCATGGGCTGGGAGTAGGCGTGTATAAATTTGGAAAGCTCATTATAACTCACAGTCTACAAAAAAAACAAGTAAATAAATAAATAACCTCCCACAAAACAAAACAAACAAAAAAACCTCAAACCAGCAAGGACTCTATCTTCATTATTCTGTGTTATATAAAACAGGTTATTAATAAATGAGCAATTGTATTTCTACTTCTGTTAATAATAATATGAGATCATAGTAATCTTAAAACATTGCTTTTACCATGACACTTCTCTGGGCAGAAATAATCAAAGGCTGTCTTTTGCCTAAAAAGAAAAAAAAAAAATCTACATTTCCTCTCATGATACCACTATACCCCTTCCTCTCATGACAGTCTGGTTCCATCCCACCTCTCCATGCCCATCTCCAGTCAATCCCTTTGAGGGATGTTTGGTGTTGTGGTTGGGTGTGTGAGTGCCTGTGTTTATCTGACTTGATTCAAATCTTGGCTTTACCACCATCGAATGCATCACTTTGGGACAACTAACTGTACCTCAACAAACTAAACAGAGAGAAGACATCTACTCACTGGCTTATTGTGTGACATTTTTAGTCACCACTCACACTATCTGACATAGTAAGTGTATGTGAATGTAGCTAATGCTACAACAAAGGCATATCACTTTGTCTGAAATCTTAATAGATTTGTCTTTCTACTAATCCTTCTATATTTGCATTAAATACATACTTACTTTTATATAGTTACATATGATGTTACATACTCAACTTTATACCTGGTTATAAGATTACCTGTGTAAAAGCTTACATATATATAAGGCTAAATACATAAACATGTATTGTAAATAATATGACAGGAAAATTGAAATGAAATGAAGTGATATGAATGATATGAAATGATATGAATATCTGACATATGAAAAACATTTTTAAAGAAAGCGTTTCACAAAGTATTTTGCGAAGATGGAAAGTCAGTCTTAGATTTAGATGGCCTGTTAAAGGAGGTTTAACCAGTTAGTGACAGGGTCAGGCCCAAGACTCCTAATTCCTAATACAGCAGTGTTCACACATCCCCAATTTGATTAGGCAATTAGAGGACAAAGACATCCTTTTTGCATTCTCTACAGTATCTGGTACCTACAGCATCTGTTCATCATGGGTGCTCAGTCATATTTTGCTTAATCCCTATAAAGAATATGGCAAATATAAATAGTGCTTTAGGTATAAACCAAGAAAGAGTTCAATCTCAATACAGTCCTGGTGTTTTTGCACAGAAATAGAATGGATTCCCTACCCAAAGCAGATTTTTTGTTTTTTGTTTGTTTGCTTTGGCCCTATGATTATTGAGCAAATAAAATAAAAAACTTTAAGACACTTCATTCTGTTTTCTGCTAGTTTTTTTTTTTTTTAAGATTTTATTTATTTATTTGACAGACAGAGATCACAAGTAGGCAGAGAGAGAGGGAGGGAGGGAGCAGAACAGAGAGCCCGATTTGGGTCTCAATCCCAGGACCCTGGGATCATGACCTGAGCCGAAAGCAGAGGCTTTAACCCACTGAGCCACCCAGGTGCCCCATGTTTTCTGCTAGTTTTGATGTTAAGTTTGTTTCAACAACTCCTACTACTGGGAAAGATAACTAATGTATATAAAACAATATTATTAATTCTTTAAAGTCTTTAAAATTTCATTTCTTTTTATGATATTTTTAAGCCTTCTAGCAATGTGACATTATTATACGATTCTAGGTTTTTTCCACAAATTATGTCTCTTTTATTAATTTTCCAATGAATTTTGTGTAGTACTTTCATATTTTACTAACATATTTTTTGGCCAGAATTCCCCACCCTAACCTATTTCTTTATTTGCACAGCAGTTTTTTTAAAAAGGTACTTAATAATTATCCAAACCTCATTTCATCTCAGTTTGCTGACTTACAAAAATGTTCATTTGTCTTCAACGGAGTAGAACTCATGCTATATTTCTCTTTGCAGTTTACTTTTCAAATTAACTTTAATTTTAGCAGATATCCACACTGAGTTCTGAAGGCAGAATTCAGCACTGATGACTTAATGATAGTCTCATTTTGCAAAACATTACCCTTTCAAGACGTCAATCTCAGCAGACAAAGATATGCCCCAGGCAGACACCTGGTCACATTAAAGACAGGGATGTGCCGGCTGACTCTCCTCAGTGGTACTTAGAACATTAACCATGCACTACTAGACACTGAGGACACTTTCCTTTTCCCTCTTCTTACCCTTTCCAGTGTAATCTTCTCTGGAAGCATTAACTATGAGAGTCCAAATAATGTGAAAAAATGTGCTATAACTTGCACTCTAATTTGGGAAGGAAAATATTCAAGTTGCCTTTTTCTTTAAAGTCATTTTCAATAAAAGTCAAATGAATCTGTGAGCAGCAACAACACTGCATTATGGACAAAGGAAATGATGCCAACATCTTCACGCAGATAGCTAGCAGTTCCTAAAGTATTTCTGTTTAAGTGTATACAGCACTGGGGTTATGGGTCTGGTTATGTCTCTATCTGGAGACACATGTTTCTTTAAAACATATGATTAAATTTAAAGGAAACAATGTTATCCATCTCTGGCATTCTATCCACTTGAAGTAAATAAAGGTGGGTAGATTTAGAGATTTGAACTTAAATTACCTATGAGGCATCATTCTCTAGTAAAACGTTTTCATGGAATACTCAGAAATTTTGATTAGTTCTCGTGATCCAGAAAAGAAGCTACAATATAATGGGGACAGAAATAATAGAATCTCAAGATGACATAAGAGCAATAAAATATTGCTCTGCTCAAAACCCTGTGGCATCCTACCTGCATTGCTTAAAAGCCAGGGTTCTAACTGTTCTGGTTCCCAGCTCCTCCTTTAACCTCAACTTCCCTTCTTGCCCGGCACTTACACTGCCTTGCTTTCCTAAGGACATCAGACCAACCCTCACCTCAGGGCGTTTGCACTTGCTATTCCTCTCCATGAAGAATTTCTTAACGTGTGCTCTTTTCTTCCTCACTTCATTCTGTATCTGCTGGCATGTTATCTCCTCGGAAAGACCTTTCCCAATTTTCCATCTCATATTCCCTTCTGAGGACATACTTCATCCTTTAGCCTTCTTCAGTCTTCTTCAGAGCACTAGTTAGAACTATATTAGGTATTTTTTTAAACTTATGTTTCAGTTTTTGTCTCCTCCACTAGAATGCAGCTTCCTGAGAACAGAGACACTGCTGTATCCCAACATATTGCTTAGTGACCAGCTCAGAAAATTTATTGAATGAATGAATGAATTTAGAGGATGGGTATTACCGACGCTGAATATGCAGTTATAACACAAAGTAGTAAAATAATCTCAAAGATGTTGCCTACTTGTGGTATGATACTTAACATTAACATACCAATGGAATTTCATATGAAAAAGCATTAAATGTCAATTATTTCAGATCACTTGAGGGTAACCAAAGGGGAAAAAAAGCACACACACACACACACACACACACAAAAAAAAAACCCAGAATTTATTGTAGTTGATTATAAATTATCTGGCCAAGAAGGCTCTGATCAAAAAATCATCACGGAAGCAAAATATACCTGAAATGAGAGGTTTTAACTACTCGAATACCTTTGTAAGCATTTATTGGCCTAGAAACAAAGCATTAAAAAATGCTGAATTTGACATGCTGTAAATTTCACCCCAGAGAGCTTGAGGAAAAAGTTAGGATAACCGTCACTCCATACTGGATTTTGATATACAAGGAGGTGCTGGTTAGTGAAATGGAAGTGAGGAAAGCAGTGATGTCATCTAACCACCCAAGACAGTGAGAAAGGAAAAACTAAGCATGGTCCAAACACACAGGACAGACTTTTGGAATGAATAATGATAATGATATTAATACCTATCACTCACTGAGTGTTGGTTCTGAGGCTGGCATCATACAAATCAGTCAACACTCATAATGTCCACAAACTGCAAACCCCACAACCATTAACCACCCCCACCTTTTAAAAATCAAGGCAACCCCTTAAGACAAACTTCCATAATGCATTCAGGTCAGCAAATGTACGTTAGAAATAAACTTACAAATCAGCCTGTAAAAACCATGTTTGTACAGAAAGGTGGCTGGCGAACACCTTGCTAATACTTAATGATCAGGGAGGCCACAGCTGTGGAGTCAGGGTAACCCTTGGAGCTGGGCGGTGCAAGACGTTTTGACTACATGCCTTGGCCCCAATACTGATCTCATTATACATTTTTACCTTGCTTCTATTCATTTCACTTTCCCAGCCACCCCATCCAGACATTTCTGTACCATCTCCTTCTTTCTTGACCTCCTGGAAGTCTTCACTCACAGCACATAATTGAATTTCTACCTCATAAATGAAGAGAGAAAGCCAGCAGGCAAGCATATTGTCTGTCTCCTGACTCGTTCCTTCCTCACCCATACCGATTTCTCTCCCTCTGGCCTTCGGTCTTTCCTGCTGCCTAAAGCTGATTAGTCTACCATGTTTCTGTGCCTAATTTCACTGGGATTGTTCTTCATCAATTATTTGCTCTGCCTCTTTTACTCCTGGCTTTTCCTTTTCCACTGTGTTTTTTTTTTTTTTTTTTCTTCCCATTTTATCTATAACCACTTGAGTCTCTTTGATGGTGGAAAAGCCTCTCCTTGGCCCTGTGATCCTCTCATCCTACTACTGGACATTTTTCTCTTCCGTCAAGCTAACGGACCTGGTCTACATGAATGTGTTCCCATCCTCCACCTCAATCCCTCTCAGTTCACTGTAACAGGAATGTCCTTGTCCCCAGCCACTCTACTCCATTTCTATGGACAGACAGCACTGTCTGTGCTCTTGTTTCCCAACTGTTAAAGCCAGTGGACATTCTATTTCTTCTCTCCTCAAATTCCAGTAATGGCAGCCTAGTTGGTTTTTGTCTGGGTCCATTCTGGCTGCTATAACAGAACACCAAGTCTAGGTGACTTGCAAAGAACACGAACTGACTTTTCCCGGTTCTGAAGGCTAAGAAATCTAAGCTCAAGACACCTGCAGATTTAAGCCACTAACAGATTTGGTGTCTGGTGAGGGGCCATTTCCTGGCTCATGAAGACAGCCATCTATTTCCTTACATAGGAGGAGGGGGCAAAAGTGCCTTCTGACATCTCTTTTAAGAGCACTAATCCCACTCATGACCTAATTCTACCCAAGGCTCCACCTCCAAACATCATCACAATAGAGAGTTTCAACATATGAACTTGGGGTTGGTGGGACACAAACGTTCGGTTTATAGTAGTTTTTATACTTACTTTTCTAGCTATACTTCTCAAACTTCTCTATGCCTTTTCTTTTGATGATTCCTTAAATGCAGCATTATCCGCAGCTTTGTTAATACCCCTCTATTAGCTTTCTCTTAGTAATCTACCCAATTTCATGATCTTACTGCTGCCTATATATATACTGATAATTCCTGAGCCGCAGCTCTAAACCAGATCTCTCAGCTGACCTCCAGAGAAACACACACACAGCAGCTAACTCTACTTGGGTATCACATAAGATTTCCCTAAAATGAATCCATTGTCTTCTCACACAAACGAATTCATTATCTTCCATACATACATCCTATCTCAGATGGGACAGCACCGCTTATCTAGTCACATACACCAGAACGCTGAAAACCATCCCAAGTTTCTCTACCCATCACTTCCTTCTTCAGACACCAACTTTTAAATATTCCACTAAATCCCATCCTCTTGACCCCCACTGCCTGGGCCACTGTCTCTGTCTTGATTCAGGTCTTCATCTGGACCATTCTCATGTCAGTTTAGTTGGATTTCTGCCTTCAGTCTCACTCCAGTACTATCTTCCCAGCAATGCCCAAGTGAATACACATAATAACACACACACCATATTTAATCAAGTAATTTCCCTTTGGAGTATCCATACATAATGAAGTTTAAACTACTTATCCTTAGAGTATGAGACTTTCCTCAGCCAAACTCTCCAACCTCATTCTTGGCATCTGCCCACAGCCTGAATAGTTTTCTAGACATACCAAGCTCAAGATCTCTCTCCTCCTTCGACCTCATTATTCCTTTGCTTGGGATGCCCTCTCCATCAACCCCTTATGTGCCCAGTAATGTAAATGCTCAATAACTATTTCTCAACTAAACAGAAGAATGAATATTCTATTTAGCAGACTTTGATCAATTTCTAGATAGTCCCTGAGGTTGACTATCCATACCTAAAGAAAGTTTTTTCAGAATGTTCCCTATGTCATCTCTCTGAACAATGGGAATTCTGTGAAAGGTCTTGTGCTGTAGGCAGTGTTTTCTAAAATCCTTTGATCACAAATCAAGGTTAGAAATATATTTGACATCATAAACCACTACAAATATACATATGTATAAGGGAACAAAAACTTTATAGATACTTCCCCTTATTTTGTATGATAGACCCTAGTATTTTCTTTCTTATTCCAGTCTTTTGCATTAAATTACAAAAAGACTGGATTGATAAACAAAAATTGCTTTCATGCCTCACAGATTGTGACCCACACATATTGTGAACAATACTGCTGTATAAATAGTATTATAGAAAAAAAATCCTACCTTAAGGAAATTAAATTACTGAATTAGTTAAGCATCTCTCTTAACATTTAGCTATAAATGTTACTGGAAAACATTTATCATTTGTCCAAATGATAGGAATATCCATGTAAATGAATGAAAAAAATATGAAATATTTAAAAACCAATAATATGCTACTTCTTCGAAGTTCACACATTGCTACAAGCTATAAAAAATATGTGAAGATCCTGGCTATGGTGAGTTTATATAAAAGCATTTTGCTTACAAGCTCTGAACTTAAATTCATAAAAGAATATTATGTTAATGCTAATCATATCCCTTTGAACCATGCTTAACATTTTACCTCATCCAGATCTAAGTATCACGAGTTCAAATTTAGGAAGTTTTTCTTTCACATTTAGAACTGGGATATTCTCACCTACATATATGTATTTTCTGTGTTTTCATCTCTGCTCCTCCTCAAAGCTCCTAAGAGCATGAAATCCATCTTCTCTGACTCATCCAAATACACCTCAAACAGTCATTGAGATTGGGTAAGAGCTCTTCAGTAGAACCACCATTTACCAAGTGTCTCTGAATGTCAGGCAATGTGCCAGATAATTCATGTCATTCATAAGACTCACAACAACCCCAAAGGTCAGTGCTATCCCCTTTACAAAGGATGAACTAAGAAATGTGATTCAGAACACAATTAGAAAGTATAGTAATTAGAGGGACCTGGGTGGCTCAGTTCGTTATTTTGATTCAGGTCATCACCTCGAGGTCCTGAGATCAAGCCCCACCTGGAGTCCTGTGAGGGGCACTGCACTCAGCAGGGAGTCTGCTTCTCTCCCTTCCCCTGTGTCCCTCCCCCAGTGTGTGCTTGCACTCTCTCTCAAATAAATAAATAAATAACCCCCAAAAGGCTAAGTAATTAGTGCAGAGCATACAGCTAGTAGGTAGTAGACTAAGCCTTGAACCCTGATTTCTCCTAAAGACAGGCTATTCCCATTGGACTCTTTGCAATTAAATAAATACAGTGAATAGTCAAAAACTGAGAAGGTGCTAGATTTTAGAATTCAGAGTTTTTCTTTTCTGGCCAACAATTTCTCAATTCCTCAGTTCTTCTCCAGAGCATGCAATTAAACTCGCTTAATTTCCTTTACACCAAAAAACATTACTGTATTATTAAATAATTTAAAAAGAATTTGAAAAAATAGGAGCATTATTTAAAGTTGCCGTGAGTGAGTTTACTGGCATGCTATCGTCTATGATCAAAGAATTCAGAAGGATGCCTTTTATCTGAGAATATCAAAGGCCACTAACTAAAAAAAGACACAGAGTTCCTATTACACTGAGGAGAAAAAGCTGAGTCCATTGAAATATAATACAAGAATGTTGGCATACAGGTAATTCACAGATATTATTACCTTGGCTACTTGAAGCTGGACTAATCTGGATTGTTTCCAAGAGCTATTCTTTTAAAACTGCAATACACTCAATTCGTTTGTTACAACTGCCCCCTTTTTCCTCTTGATACCCTCCTACACTTGATCCATACACTAAATAAGCACATACATGCTCTCACACACACACACACACACACATACACACACACACACACACACACACAAATTGATAGACTCAAATCACAGATCCACATACTGTGTTATTTTTCCACTGTAGCTAATAACAGCATGAGCCATCAAATAGCTAGTATTTCTCATTTTAAAAACTACAAGATTAAAAGTAACTGAATTATTGTTCCAAGTAGTCACAGGTCTTTAGTCCTTATGAGGGTAGATGGACATTTTCAAAATCTAGTCACTTAAGTAACTTGGTGTCTTCTACTAAGCTCCATGTTTCTGCCCGAAATAGACAAAATCAGGTAATTTTGGTGATTCTGGGTATATTGCAGGCAATAAAACCCCCTTCTTAAGATGTTTACCTCAACTCCATCATCCAAGATATAAACAAAAGAGCAAGATTTTCCCTGAAAATCAAAGGCAACCATTATTATTGAAATACATGGAGTTAAATCTTATCATGATACTGAAAACTCAAGTCATACAGGATTTTTAAGACACAGCTGGAAAAAAAAGTTCCTTCTGAGGCTAGATATGAAATAGAAATAACAGCTGAAAAAGAATATGACTTATGAATTATCAGACTCCTTAAAGGCAAAGGTTTTAATAATTTTATCATGGTATATATTCCCATTTTTCAATTTGTCTTATTCAGCATGGGTTTCCATAATAAAATCTTATTGACTGGGTGGCTCAAACAATAGAGATTTATTTTTTACAGCTCTGGAAACTGAAAGTTCAAGATCAAGCTACCAGCTAACTTGGTACCTCTCGTTTCTTCTTCGAAAGTGACTAATCTCATCAAAAGGGGCCCAACTTCATGACCTCATCTCACTTTGCTTACCTCTCAAAGGTATCATCTCCAAATACCATCATTATTGGGCCTTACGGATTCAGCATACAGATTTGGGAAGGCAGGGGATACAAATATTCATTCCATAACACAATCTGTCACATTATATAGTCTCTCTTTTTTTCATATGGAATTATTTCTAAACATTTAACTCAGTTGCCCTAGCTACTCTGTTTGTTAATTTATTAAATGTCTTGATCATGAAAGCTAATTTACCTTTCCAAACAGGAATTTCTGACAGCATGGAAAGGAACATTATTTATGTTTTCTATTATGTTTTTTTCTATTTACAAATAATGGCTTTCTTAGAGCTATTAATCTCTTGATATCCTATTCATAAGGCAGAATCAGTAAGTTGTTTCTGTTGACTGCATTCCAATCAAATTAACATACACGTTTTAAAGGTAACAAGTAAGCAATTGGACTGTCGCCTGCTGAATTCTGATAGCACTTTCCATGGTTCCAGGGAGCCTGGTGCCTGGGCATGTCTTCCATCTCAATGGTAAGTGCATCATCAGGCCCAGGAGAAAACAGAGAATAAGTCTCTCTGACAGGTAAAGATGGAAGGTTCTTACTAAGATGTCGTATTGCTTTTAAACTGTGTATATTTGGGGTGCCAGGGTGGCACAGTCATTAAGCATCTGCCTTCGGCTCAGGGCATAATCCCAGGGTTCTGGGATGGAGCCCCACATCAGGCTCCCTGCTCAGCAGAAAGCCTGCTTCTCCCTCTCCCACACCCGCTGCTTGTGTTCTTGCTCTCACTGTCTCTCTCTGTGTCAAATAAATAAATAAAATCTTTAAATATATAAATAAATAAATAGTGTATATTTGTTAAAAGAAGTAAAATTGGTGACTCTTTCAGGAGATCCTGTTGCCAAACTCGAAATTAGAAAAAAATTAAGCATAATTTATTCAGATTTTTTGAAAGCAACTTATCATAGCAATGGCTCTTAATTTCTTAATGAATACATTGCCTCACTGAACAAGATAAAATTTTTTAACATGTCTCTTTGAGTATCTTATTATATTTTATTTATTTTTTTAAAGGATTTTATTTATTTATTTGACAGACAGAGATCACAAGTAGGCAGAGAGACAGGCAGAGAGAGGAGGAAGCAGGCTCCCCACTGAGCAGAGAGCCCGATGCGGGACTCAATTCCAGGACCCTGGGATCACGACCTGAGCTGAAAGAAGAGGCTTCAACCCACTGAGCCACCCAGGCATCCCTCTTATATTTTAATAAGTGAAGAAAAAGTTGATTTTCAGAAATTGGTACTTTTGAAAATATTGCTATTGAAACGGCTACAAATTTATATCTTTGAAACCACAAGCACTTACAAATTGTTAACAGTTCTAAAAGTTATCTAAGACAAAAATAGATAAAATTGAATTAGGAATATCTGTAACAATTTTTTTTAAAGATTTTACTTATTTGTGTGTGAAAGAGAGACAGAGCGCATGCATCTGCGTGCGCACAAGTTGGGGGAGTGGGGTGGTGGGTAGAGGGAGAGCAGACTCCCTGCTGAGCCTGGAACCAGATGCAGATTGATCCCAGAACCCTGGGATCATGACCTGAGCCAAAGGCAGACGCTTTATGACTGAGGCACCCAGGTGCCCATCTATAACAGTTTTTGAACACAGTGTGTGTAAGGCAGTATCCACCTTTAACTGCATTTAAAGCAGCAATGGGAACTGGATGCAAGCTGAACAGCGACTTTGGCTTCACGCACTTGCCTACATTATTTACCTGTTCTAGGAAACATTGCTGTACGATATACTACACCTATGTACCCAGGTTATAAACCAAACACGCATGTATTAAACAGAAATTTTTTAAAAAGAGGAATTGGTTTCATTCTTCAGCTTGTGTTAACTAAAAGATTAGCATTGGAAATCCTGTGTTAATGCAACCTCCGGGAAAGGAGAAAGTCAAACATTAACCAAAATGAAAGATTTTTGCTAGAAGTTACAAGTTTAATATCAGGACCAACACAATAGCAATGTTTATTTCGTCTTCTCTTGTGTCTTTCACACCCTTTAAGTGGTAGGCATTAAAAATCCAAGCAGTCATGTGTTCCTCTGTACCTCAACTGACGGGATTTTCTCTAATTAATAGTTAAGAACTGAGCAGAGGAAACTGAATCCTAATCTCTTTATTCTACAAACATTTTAATTCCTCAAACATTCTTCAAGCCTATCAAACATTGACAAATTATCAGGCACAGCTACTAAAGTATAACGTAGACCTCAAGTAGCTTGTGATGGCATCATCAGCAGTACTCCGAAGACTTCAGTGATCTCATTAGATCATTTTCTAACAATGGCTAGGTTATTCAGTCTCCAACATGCAAAACCCTGTAGTAATGTCTTTTTGTCGATTACCATATTTCAACTCTACAATAACCCTATTACCCACATACAACTCTTAACTTCAGTTTAAAAGGTAGGTAAGCTAAGGTTAGGAGAGATAGAGTAAGTGATCCCAAAGTCACAATTCTAACGGTGGAGCCAGGACTTGAAAGCAGGACCTCTGATTCCAGAGTCTGTGTCTTGACCTCTAGCCTATACTACCCATATTATTATTTTGGGTAGAGTGATAATGTCACACTTCCACCATAACTACACCATACAAAGACTGAAACAGAGAGAATAAGATCATCGGAACTTTACACAGAGGAGAAAGATTCAGAATAGACCCATAGTTATTCAGATCCCAAGGTCAAAAATATTATACTTAGCAGCCAGTTCTAGAAGTTAATGAATTCTTCTTTAGGTCTGACTATCTGAGGATATGCCCAGGTTCTGTGTTTATACCCAATAGCTGTTGAGTCTTCTGTGTGCTTCAAAATTCTGGAAGATCTATAGGCAGCTTTGTATATGTGAAATACCTCTAACTTAATACTCTAACTTCCATGTTTCTCATTCACCAAATGAAGTGAACTCCTACCCTGCTTTTTCTCATTTAGTCATTGAGAGAACACATACTAAATTACTTTGAGAATACAGCTCTTTATGTAACTATTATTATCACTATTAGAATATAACTCTAAAGATTCATAGAGCAGTTGAGATCTATCATTTTTTTCATTAACTCACTACAACCAAAATATTTTTTACTAAAGTTAAGATACTGCTAAATAAACCACTGCATATGCTATTATATATTTAATAAAGCAGTAGAGAAGTGAAATAGAGAGAGTCTAAATAGTTACCACAAACTGAGTAAATGTAGGTAAGTAAGGACAATGCATCAATTAATTTCACCAAAGCTCTGGAAAAAAATTTTTTTAAATAATCTGTTTAAAGAGAAAAACACAGAAACATAAAGGAAATATGAGTATAATCTCTTCAGTGGGAAAAGTTTCAGAAGTGAAACGATAAGAATTTCTGCTGGCGGTAAATTTCAACTCTCTTTTCACACTTGCCAACCTCCTGTAATTTGTTATCACTGGATGGTCCCATTCCCTGAACACAACACTGTTATTTGCTCCAGTAGTTCTATTCTACCTGGAATATTCTGTCTCCCCCTTGACCTGTTTGTTCAACAGAATTCAACCTTCAACTACCTTCTTCTCTATAGAGCATTCTCTGATTCTACAGATTCACATTAATCACATCCACTTTGCCATTCTCATACTATTTTCTTTTTCATTAAATTTTTGGTGTTTATCATGGCACACGACATTATTTGGGGAAACATTTAGGTTCCCTAGAATCCCAGTCCTTAAGAAGAGTTATTATGCCTTTTTCTTTTCTTTTTTTTTTTTTTTTAAGATTTTATTTATTTATTTGACAGACAGAGATCACAAGTAGGCAGAGAGGCAGACAGAGGGGGGCGGGGAAGCAGGCTCCCCACTGAGCAGAGAGCCCAATGCAGGGCTCGAATCCAGGACCCTGAGACCATGACCCACGCCAAAGGCAGAGGCTTAACCCACTGAGCCACCGAGGTGCCCCGTTATGCCTTTTTCATTTGCGTATCTTCCAGGTCTAACCTATTAAGCTATATGTCATAGGTAGTCAACAGAGGTTTGTTTAAAAAGAGAGAGAAAGAGAGAGAGAAAGAAATCTATAATTAAAATCTGACATGCTTATACCTAACTATAATAATACAAAATTAAATTCACAAGAAGACTTTGGAATGATGTGACTTTATTTTTAACATCAGTAGCTTTCTATAGAGTGCTACTCCATTGTAGACCCTGTACCATTACAGTGAACCTTTAGTTAGGATTTGAATATAAAGGCTGAACAATACTGTTCAGACCACATACTCTTCTACTCCATTTATCTTGATGAGGTTCAAAAGATGCATTTCCACACAGAAATGTTTACTCTCAATTTTCTATATCAAGGAAGGAGCTCTAGATTATTCCCAAACTTTAGCTAAGCCCAAGTTTTATATTTTTCTACATATATTCAAATATTCTAGTAGTTAGGAAATACAGTATAGTAAAACCTTATCCAGCATAACTAGAAGAATGCAGGACATTTGAACTGTTGAAAATTCAAACCTTGAAAGTATTTTTAGAAGTTAGAGGTAATATTTTATATTCTTCATAAATATGCATAACCTAAACTTAGTATTAAAATTTTTAAAATTCATTTATTCATTCCTTATTCCTTTCAATAAGCACTGACTGGACAGATCAATGTTCAATTAGATGCTTAAAAATGCAATTAAATACTTAGAAAATGCATATAATACTTTGATCGAGGATGAGATATATTAGTAGAGGTTGTTCGGAGCTATATAAGGAATAGGTAAGAATAACAGAGAATTACCAGCACAACTGTTGAAAAGTATAATAACACATCTATAATGCTATTGGATGCTTAAAAAGGATTTTTCCTTTCATGAGAACTCTTTATTTTTTTTTTCATGAGAACTCTTTAAAAATTGTTAGTTCAGACTAATGATCACATTCTAATGTCGTCCATGCTTAATGAAGTTATTTTACTTCATAAATCAGAGAATATTACAATACTGTTATAAATATTACATATAATTTAAAGAAAGTAGGAATTGGGAATCCAGATTATGTAACAGAAAATAAATTGCATAAATGTAGTTCAAGCATTAACTTCTACTAAAAACAGTTTTCTCCATCATGTAATAAGTATTTAAACCACTTTTTCTCTTTATCAGTCAACCAGCAAATATTTAAAATAACGGACCATGGGGCAGACACAGTATTACACACTGGAGAGAGATACAAAGACAGATAGATATAGTCCGTTCTTTGCAATGAATAAACAGAAAGTCTAGAAAGGAACACAGACAACAGGAACCAAACGCTTTATTAAAAGTACATTAAAGTGCTCCAGTCTCACCAAGGGGAAGAGCGTGACGTCAGAAGAGTGCTTGCTTCTGTGGATAAGGAAAGAATTCCACAGGAGTGACATTTAAGTCTTATCTGGGTTTAGGGGGAGCTTAACAAATCCTGTGTAATATAAAGTATCTGGTAAGGTGAGGGCAAGGAGAGTTAGGGGTAAAAGCTCCAAGGAGGCTGGAGAAGAAAACAGCCCTCTGGTTACTCAGGGCTATAAGGAGTCTGGATTCTATCCAAAGGGCAAAGAGAAGTTACTAAAGGGTTTTGTGCAGGAGCAGGGGACTGACGTGTTTGTGCAGAGCTCTGTGTGTGGGTTTGAGGGAAGCAGGCATTATGAGAAAGAATTCAGGCTTCTCCTCAATATGGAACCTAAACAAAGCATGTTATTGTACCAATTAAAAGGAGCATCCCCTATGTCTCTTTATTTAAAAAAAAAAACAACAACATTCATTTCAACATCACACATACAGCAAAAGATCTGCAGATACGGTCCATTAGTAGCATGACAATCATATCTTGAGCACATGGACTATAAAATTCTAGTCCTCGTCCCACATTTGTTTGTTTAGCTGCTAAAGGATCTCTGAACAAAGAGTCAGGTCAACAGAGAGAGTGTCAAAACATCAACAGAGAGAGATCTTGTCAGAGCTTAATTAGGGCTTCCAATTAGAAAACCGAACTAAGGATCCTATTAGCTCTCCACCAGGCATTCTCCTTGATTTGGAAGAACCACACAATACCCACACCTCACCTAGCTAACAAAAAGGAATGTTTTACCTTTTTGATGACCTCCTCCCAACTGGCTTAAGTCAACAAAGACAAGCATATTCCAGAAACATAGTCTCAAGACCACACTGAAGAGAACCACTGTGTGCTCGGGCATGCTGGCTGCCATGTCTCCAAGTTACCAGAACAGCTCAGTGTTTAATACTAGAATAGTCTGGGACACGCATGGCCTTATCTGCTGCTCTTTGGTAGAAAATATTAAATAAAACTCATGGCCACTTTTAACAGAAAAAAAATAATTGCAAGTCACAAGAAGGAAATTTTTTTCCTAACAATGGGACTAACTCAATTTTTATGAAGCATCATATTTACTTGTGTATTTCATCCGTAACATGAATCCTGCTTGCCTATTTCCCAGTTTTGAAGAAAAAGTAGTTCTTTCCTTCTCTCCAAATTATTTCGTTGTCAGAGTACTTTAAGAACTGTAAATGGTCGGACGAGTGAGTAAGGAAAAGTTTACGATGTTGAAACAGTATTTGCTGTTCTGTACAAACCTCCGAGACGTTACCAGTGGATAAACAAAAGAAAATTTTCAAACTCAAAATCACATACCCAGGAACATAATTCCAACTAGAAAACTATTATAGACAGGATCAAAGCTTAAATTAGTCCCCCAGATCAAGCAGAATGGGGCTTATAATAGACAGGAATTTAGAAATGGTTCTTTTCCCAGGCTGGGAGAACGGG
The DNA here is from genome assembly GCF_010015895.1 of Lontra canadensis. Taxonomy (NCBI): domain Eukaryota; kingdom Metazoa; phylum Chordata; class Mammalia; order Carnivora; family Mustelidae; genus Lontra; species Lontra canadensis. Next base: position 104,864,031 of record NW_022630995.1, on the reverse strand, counting down.
TGGGAGAACTATTCTAAAGCTATGCTATGAATGATAAAAATATTTTCTATACATCTAACAATCATAGGGCCTAGTAGTAACATTTAAATTCCAACACCTTACCACAGAGCTTCGTAGAGTGATTGGATTTTAGAAGTTGCTGGTGGGGGCCTAGCCCAGAGTCACCTGGTCCTCAATGGATCCAATTCTGGCTGGGTTTCTTTGCCTCAAAAAGAGACTCTTCAACTGCTCGAATGCTTCTGCTTTATGATTTTTTAAACATGCATTGCATTTGTTCCACTTGGCATTGAGTTTAACAAATGTAAATCCATTTCAGAAAATATTCACTCCCGGAAGAAATATTTTAAGATTTAATTTGACTTGGTATGTTAAAACACACTCATGCACACACATACCTCCCTAATCTCAAGCAGAGAAATAAATCTCATTCTTTTCCTCTGAATATCTAATACCTAGCCCAGTGCTTGTTACCGGGCATACGCTCAACACATGGTTGATGATCTGAATGGATAATAGAAGAGTGGATGGATGTCGGAATGAATGAATGGATGAGCAAGTTCACTGTGTAGAGCACCTCCATTGGGCCCTTTTATTTTGAAGAGCTCAGGTAGGCATTTTTTTCTACATCCTAGGCTTCAGCTTGACTTCAAAAAAGACCCAAGGTCCCTTCTGCTTTTGCCACCTCACAGATTCTTATTTCTCATGGGAGAGGCAGGCATTCCAAGATTCAAGGAGGTAGCAATGGATCAGAGGGTGGATGGTTTTTATACTCAAATCTTTGTTCAGCCAGGAGTGATTCTTTCTCCAGGGAACAGATCCATTTGGCCCTAGGCCTCTAAGAGAAGGGATAATTACATGACTAATATAAGGAATTGTTAATCTTAAATGATTTCTTTGTTGTAAGTTCTCACTTCGGGAAGCACATAAATACTTCAGTGCACTAAATGCCTCATTATTACTTAAGGGAATATTAGATAAATTTTTATTTTAACTTGAAATAGATTTCATTCTCAAAGCAGGAAATACCTGGTAACTCAAAATTAAATGTGGTCAACTATATGCTGAAAGAAAAAGTATCAAATTCATCAGAAAACAGCTCACATTAATCATAGTTAATAATATACTACTACTACTACTACTACTACTACTACTACCGGCAGCAGCTAATATTCCTTGAGCTCTTACCATGTGCCGGACATTGTTGCCACCCTTGCAACCACCCTACGAGGTAGGTAAGCACCATTACCATATCCATTTAGAGTACCATTATTATACCCATATTTTCCCAGTATTATACCCATTTAGGTAGGTCAGTACCATTATTATACTCAATTTTATGCCCAAGATTAAACAGCTAGGAGTCAGAGTGAGGTTTCACACCCACACGATCTAATGCTAGTGATGCTCTGGGCTCAACTGTGGAGTTTCGTATGAAAGTATGAAGCGTGCCTGACGACAGCAAGAAGGATTACCACAGATAAGCAATTACAGAATGGTTCCAATTATGGAACTATTGAGTGGTTCTTTTCAGTGTGTGGTCATTCCTCAGTCCTAATTCAATTTACTTTTTGTATCAATACACATTAATAATGGAAGTAATGGCATTCGCTTATGTCATGGAATTCTCCCACATTTTAACTAGGGTGGCCCTTCCAACCACTCAAGGCCCCCCAGGCCATGCCCGGAACACAGACACAGCACAGATTAAAGAACGAGAATCAGATTTCAGAGCTAGTCTAAAGAAAATGCAGAAAAAGGCAGAGATAGGAAAATATAGACTCCAGAGACAAAGAACAAATCAATTTGGTGATATCTGAAAGGTTTATGAAGGAGAACAGGAGATAGGTGGGTATGGGCCAAATTGTAGGAGGCCTGGAACCAGCTTCTTTATTACGGCCTATGAACTGATTTCTATAACTAACGGTGAGTCACTGCAGGTTTTTAAACAGGAGACGAGGAATGGGAAATGGTATGTTAGCAAAACTAATCTAACAGACTTTTAAAAAATGAATTCGAAGAGAAAGAGGCAAAGTACCAGCAAAATAGGCAGAAAGTGCCATCGCCCCTTGGCAATCACGGATTTAACATTCACAATTTCAACTTTTCCCAAGTGATCTGCAGATGTTCTCATTTCTAATTTTTCTAGGGCACAGAGTTATGAGGTCGATTTGTAAAAGCAGGTAGTTAGCTGACACTGTACTTCTACTTCTCTGTGAGATTTTGGGGTATCCCCCTGCCAAGCCAGAGTCCTATATTCAGTGGACCTCATAATGAAATACTTTTCTTTATGCAAATGTGCCTCCTGGAAACTGCAACAGGTGGAGAAAAAAGCAGTTAACTCCAGCAATGAGCTTGGGGATTGAATTGTGGAGGTTGTAGGCATTTCATCCCTTGGGAAGGTCAAGGCATTCTGTACTTGTCGCAGTCCAGATACAATGTCGGGAAGAAAGCAACAGAAGTGGTCAAGGAGAAAGGGTGGCAAGAAGATGTTAGAAAGAAATGGCAGGACTTAATGGCAGCCTAAAGAAGGGGATGAGGCTAAGAAGGCAGCAAGACGGGCTCCCTGGTTTCAAGCCTAGGAGACAGAGAGCATGTTAGTGCCTTGAGTAGAAATAAATGCTAGAGGGAAGCCAGCCCCCATGAAAACATGACAGGTGTCTGTGCACAGTGAGTAAAGTTCTTAAAGGCTAATTTAAGCAATCTCTTATCTGGAAGAAAGGAAGCAACTTGGATAATTACAGGGTTCACTGAAACCCATCGTGGAGGACGTGAAATTCATTCCACATTCTCTTCTCCTGCTCTTTTAATGTGATTGATTTGGGACACTCTAATTACTTGATTTTTCAAATCAAAATTGTACACAGTTCTACCCCTTAGTTCAGAAAACATTTATGAATCTTGAGCAGTTCCTTGACAGGCCCCCAAACTCCCAAGTTTTCATGACTCATTTCCAGACAGTTCTATTTTCAATCAGTATCTCAGAGCTACAAGTGCCTAAACTTAAACTTCCGGGCTGGGCATTTAAATAATGATACTGATATACATTATCATGGAGAGAGAAGTGCCACTAGTGAAATAACGTTACTGTGTTAAGTTTTCGTCTTTGTTTTGCAGAAAAAGCTTCAGGGTGACAAGCATCCTATGAACAATTAGAGCTAGATATATACGAAGAAGGGGAAGGAAAAAAAAAAAAATAAAAGCACCACCAGAACCTGGTTAATTGCTGAGAATTCCAATTGACAGAATTATTCACGATGACAAAGAGTCATTATCTCAGTGTCCCCTGGCTGGCTCCCGGTGCCTCATCAGCCTCATCTATATTCCCCACGGGAAGCAGCAGCAGCTCTAGGGAAGATCAGCAGTAAACAGAGAGTGTGTTATGTGGAAATAGTAATTTCAGATGGATCACAAATGGGAGCCTGGTGAGAAGAGGAAAGAATACTTTAAAAACACTTTAAAAAGCCCTACTTAAGACTAGAGGGTTTTGTTTTGTTTTCATTATTGAAACATTTGGAGGTTCAAATGAAAAATGGGTATTGAAAGCTACAGTGCATTAAAGGGGCTCACCTCTCATTTTCAATATTTGGGGCTTTGGGCCTCTGCACCGTATCATATTTAAATAAAATATGTGGGGAGAAATCATGACAGTAGTTAAAACAAGTGGTCACATGACAGGTCAAGATTCTCTGGGCTCTGGAGACTTCACCTGCCACCTCTATTGTGATTTCCTTTAGTAAGTGCTCAATAAATAATCTCAGAATGAAACAGTCAACTGTAAGAGTCAATAGGTGAATACTGGAAGAAAGGGGAAGAGAGAAAAGGAAAGAGGGGAAGGAGGAGGGGAGGGCAGGAAGGAAGGAGGGAGTAAAGAAGGAAAATGAAAACAAGAGAAAAAGCAAAGGAAATGGAGAATGGCAAAGGTTTGTGTTAACACTTGCAGGTGGAAATAAGGGTAGTAATTCTTGTAAAGAAACCATTCTGGAGCTTCATATTGGCCATTCTCTTTGTCCTCTCTGCTCTAGACATCAGCAAATACAATGAAAGCTGAAGATTTCAGGGGACTTCCACAAGGTGGTGGTGAGGGGAGATCTTGAACTCACCTCCTCCCACAGACACATCAAATCTACAACTTCAGATGGACCATGTCCCTCTGAAATATATCTGAAAATTAAAGGAACTGTTCTCCCTAACAAAGGAGAAAAAGACTACATTGAGATCGGTAAGAGAGATGGAGACATGGTCAGGCCTCACACCCCACCCCTGGCACAGTGACACATAGTGGGGAGGAACCTACCAGTCCACCACTTCTCCTAGAAGAGCAAGGGATTGGTGCTCTACCTCCACTCCTGGGATCTGCCTGGGAGAGAAGAGCCCCTGAAATGTCTGGCTTCAAAAAAGCCAACTGTGGGTGCCTGGGTGGCTCAGCTGGTTAAGCAACTGCCTTTGGCTCAGGTCAAGATCCCGGACTTCCAGGATCGAGTCCCGCATCGGGCTCCCAGCTCCGTGGGGAGTCTGCTTCTCCCTCTGACCTTCTCCTCTCTCATGCTCTCTCTCACTCATTCTCCCTCAAATAAATAAATAAAATCTTAAAACAAACAAACAACTGGACTGAAGTCTAAGGAACCGTTGGTGCTATAAGACACTGAGATTCCCCCTTTGGAGGTCTCATACGTAGTTTCACTCACCCAGAGACCCAGTTTAAAAAAAAAAAAGCAGTTTGAAAGGTGCCAGGACTATATATGAAAGATACATTTGCTAATGCAAAAGCATCCACTGGAAGGATAGGGGGCAGCTGAAACTCTTCCTGGAGTCAGAAAAGCTGGCAGATGCCATTTGTGCATGCTGAATCTTCCCTGGTAGCTCAGATCGGGGATCTGAGAGGCAGCACCCTGCCTAGCCTTGCTGAGACAGGCAGGGGCAAGTGGTCATAGTACTATCTCACTGTCTTGCTAAAGCTGGAGAGTACCAGTGCTTATAGCACTCCCCTGCTCCCTGACTGGGGGCAGGTGACTGAATGGTCATAGCATTCTCCTGCTCCCAGACTAAAGCTGGTGTGCATGCACAGACAAGGCACTCTCATGATGCATTCTTGAAACCTGTGGGCACACTTTCTCATCACCTTTCTGAAGCCGGTAAGCAAGTCCCTACCCTCTATATACTCCATTCTCTAGCTAAAGCCAGCAATCCACATAGGGCATGCTCCTTGATCACTTGGCCCTCCTGACCAAGGGGCTGAAGATCATGAGCGCCACCTAGGAATATCAATTAGAAAGACAGTTCTTGGCAGGCCAACCCCATGAACAATCACCCATACCATCCCCGCCCCACCCCCCACCCCTGCCAGCACTCCAGACCGCAGACCAGAACAGAACCCAGATTTTCTGTGAAAAAGACCTCTTTACTTTGCCTGGAGTTTCAACCTGAGGGACAGGCTTTAGGTTTCCCACACATCTAGAGGCTAAGGAGGTTTCCCAGAGAATGTAAGCAGCAAGACACACCCTTGCACATTCCTTTGGCCTCAAGCACAAGATCTCCCTAAAAGGAGCGTATACCCTCAACTGGAGCCCCAGTTATTGCAATCTCTGTCCAAGTGACACCTCCAGACCTGGTTTGGAAGCCAGTAAGGATGACGAACGCAGCCCCACAGGACTGTATATATTTGCGTACTTTAAAAGCTGCTCCATGGGGATCTGGCTTCCAATCAGTCTGAAACTAGGTGCTGAATGAGACTCCTCCATTTGCAACACTGACAGGTCTCAGCTCACCTTCAACAATGGCAATGTATCAAGAATAAATCAGGCAGCTTAGACAATCACAAAGGTTCAAGAGACCAACCAAGAGCTAGGGCAAGGTTGAAAGAAAAGATTCATCACCTACAGAAAGCCATTCCTTCAAGACTGAGAGAGGTAGCTATTTTGCCTAATACATAGAAACAAACACAGAGAGTCAAGCAACATGAAGAAATAGAGAAGTATGTTCCAAATGGGAAAACAAGAGAAAACTTCAGTAAAAGATCTTAATGAAATGGAGATAAGTAACCTACCTAATAAAAAGAGTTCAAAGTAAGGGTCATAAAGATGCTCATGAAACTCAGAAGAAGAATAGATGAACACAGTGAGAACTTTAAATAAAGAGATAGAAAATATAAGAAAGTACCAAACAGAAGTCACAGAGCTGAAGAATGCAATAACTGACCTGAAAAAATACACTAGAGGGGTTCAACAGCAATGGCACAAAGTAGAAGAATGGATCAGTGATGTAGGAACTCAAGGCAACAAAACTCCCCCAGACAAAGCAGCCGAAAGAAAGAAAGAATTTATAAAATGAAGATAACTTAATGGACCTATGGAACAACATCGAGCAGAAGACCATCTGCATTAGAGGGATGGCAGAAGGAGAAGAGAGGAGAAAAGGGTAGAAAACTTTTTCAAAGAAATAATGGCTGTAAACTTCCCTAACCTAGAGAAAGAAAAAGAGAGCCAGGACAAAGAAGCAGAGAGTTTCAAAGAAGATAAAACCAAAGACCACCATACCAAGACATATTATAATTAAAATATCAGAAAGCTTATATCTGATATTAGATATCAGAAACTTAAAAGCAATAGGAAAGAAACCAAATTGTTGGGTACAAGGAAAACCTCATAAGACTATTGGCTGATTTCTCAGCAGAAACTTTGCAAGCTAGAAGAGAATGTCATCATATATTAAAGTGCAAAAAAACAACAAAAAAAGTCCAATCATGAATACTTTTGCCAGCAATGTTATCAATTCAGAATTGAAAAAGAAATCGTTTTCCAGACAAGCAAAAGCTAAAAAAGTTCATTGCTACTAAACTGGACTGACAAGAATTGTTAAAAACACTCCTTTAAGCCAAAAAGAAAAGGTACTAATTAATAACAAGAAAATATACAAAAGTAAAAATTTCATTGGAGAAGATAAATATATAGTAAAAGTAGTAGATTAATCATTTATAAAGCTATTAAAAGGTTAAAGGACAAAAGTAGTAAAATTAACTAAATTTACGATAATTACTTAAGAGAGACATAAAATCAGATGTAAAATGTGGCATCAAGAACATAAAATGTATGGAGGCATGCAGAGTTTTGGAATGCCTTCACATTTAAGTTGCTATCTACTTAAAATATACCATTATATATACATAGGATGATATTTGTGAACCTCACAGTAACAATAAAACTAAAACTTAGAGTAGAAACGCAAAAGAAAATGAAAGAAATATAAACTTAGCGCTAAAGAAAGATTTACACATCCACTGTAGGAACAACATAAAACAAACTTTAACAGACCTAAAGGAAGAAACCGACAGCAAAGCTATAACAGTAAGGACTTTAACATGCCACTTACATCAAGGATAGATCACAAAGACAGAAAATAAATGAGAGAAATCAGCCTTAAATGTCACATTAGACCAAATGAACATAATAGTTGTATACAGAACATTCCATCCAAAAGAAGAAAATACACTTTCTTCTCAAATGCACATTGAACATTCTCCACAAAGGATCACATGTTAAGCCACAAAAAAAGGCTCAATAAATTCAAGAAGACTGAGATAATATCAAACATCTTTTCCAACCACAATGGTATTAAACTAGAAATCAATTATAAAAAGAAAACTAGAGAAACTAAAAATACATAAAGATGAAACAAACAAACAAATATGTTACTGAACAACTGCTGGGTCATAGAAAAAAAAAATAAAGAAGAAATAAAAAAATACCAAGAGACAAATGAAAACATAAATACAACATACCAAAATCTATCAGATGCAGCAAACATGGTTCTAAGAAAGAAGTTCATAGCAATACAGGCCTACCTCAAGAAATTAAAAAAAAAAAAATTCTCAAAAAAAGATTTTAACTTTACACCTAGAGAAGAACAAACAAAGCCCGAAGTTAATAGAAGTAAATGGTAAAGATCAGAGTGCAAATACGTGAAATAAAGACTAAGAAAGACAATAGAAAAGATCAATTAAATGAAGAGCTGATTCTTTGAAAAGTTAAAAAAAAAAAAAAAACTGACAAACCTTTAGCTAGGCTCACCAAGAGAAAAAGAAGCTCAAATAAATAAAATCAGAAATAAAAGAGAAGTACGATAGATACCATAGAAATACAAAGACTCATAAAAGACAACTATGAACTATTACGTACCAATAAATTGGACAACCTAGGAGAAATGGATAAATTCCTAGAAATGTAGAAATCTTCTAATACTGAATGAAGAGAGAATAGAAAATCTGAATAAACTAGTTACTAGTAAGGAGACTAAATTAGTAATGAAAAATTCCCCCCCTCCAAAAAAAGTCCAGGACCAGACAACTTTACAGCAAATTCTACCAAACATTCAAAGAAGATATAGTATCTACACTTCTCAAACTCTTCCAAAAATTTGAAGAGAAAGGAATACTTCTAAACTTATTCTATGAGGCTAGCATTACTCTGATATCAAAACCAAAAAAGGACACCAAAAGAAATAGAGGGAGGGAGAAAGGAAGGAAGGAAGGGTGGAAGGAAGGAAAGAAAAGAGGAAAAGTAAAAAAGAACGATTACAGGCCAATATCCCTGATGAATACAGATGCAAAAATATTCAAGAAAACATTTACAAATTGAATTCAACAATGCATTAAAACGATCATACATCATGATCAAGTGGGATCTATCCCAAGAAGGTAAGGATGGCTCAACGTCCACAAATTAATCAATGTGATATGCCACATTGACTAAATGAAAGATAAAAATCATATGATCATCTTAATAGATGCTTAAAACGCACTTGATAAAATTCAATATCCATTTATGATAAAAACTCTCAATATTTTCTTAAATGGGTATAGAAGGAACATACCTCAACTAAATAAAGGATATATAAAACAAAGTCACAGCTAATATCATACTCAATGGTGAAAAGCTCAAACATTTTCATCTAATATCAGGAATAAGATAAGAATTGCTCACTCTCCCCACTTTTACTCAACACGGTATTGGAAGTGCTAGCCACTGCAATTAGGCAAGGAAAAGAAACAAAAAGACATTAAGATTGGAAAGGAAGAAGCAAAACTGTCACTATTTGCAGATGACAAAAAACTATATGTGGAAAATCCTAAAGATTCCACCAAAAAACTATCAGAACAAATAAATAAATTCAGTAAAGTTTCAGGATACAAAAATAATATACAAAATTCTGTTGTATTTATGTACACTAAAACTAAACTATAAGAAAGAGAAATCAGGAGAACAATCCCATTAATAATTACATCAAAAAGAATAAAATACCTAAGAATTATTTTAACCAAGGAGGTAAAAAATCAGTACAGTGAAAACTGTAAGACACTGAAGAAAGAAATTGAAGATACAAATAAATGAAAAGATATTCTGTTTTCATGGATCAAAAGGATTAATATTGTTAAAATGTCATACTACACAAAGCAATCTACAGAATCTATGCAATTGCTATGAAAATTCTGATGACATTTTCCACAGACCTACAATAAATAATTCTAAAATTTGAATTGTCAAAACAATCTTGAGAAAGAACAAGACCAGTTATCATACTCCCTGGTTTCAAACTATACTACAAAGCTGTAGCAATCAAATATGGTATTAGCATAAGAATAAACATATAGGTCAGTAAAACAGAATAGAGAGACCCCAAATAAATCCATGCATATACAGTCAATTAATTTATAACATAGGAGGCAAGAAAACAGTCTCTTTTCAATAAATAGTGTTGAAAAAACTGGACAGCTACATGCCAAAGAATGAAACTGGACCACTATTTGAAACCATATATAAAAATTAACTCAAAATGGATTAAAAACTTGAATGTAAGACCTAAAACCATACAACTCCCAGAAGAAAACACAGGAAGTAAGCTCCTTGACATTGGTCTTAGTGATGTATTTTTGCATCTGACTCCAAACGCAAGGGAAACAGAGCAAAACTAAATGGGACTACATCAAACTAAAAAGCTTCTACCCAGTGAAGGAAACCACTGACAAAAGAAAAAGACAAACTATTGAATGGAAGATTTTGCAAATCATATTTTCAATAAGGGGCTAGTACTCACAATATATAAGGAACTCATACATACCAAAAACAAACCAAACAAACAATTCGATTAAAACATGGGCAGAGAACTGAATAAACATATTTCTAAAGAAGACATACAGATGGCCAACAGGCCCATGAAAAGATGCTCAATCATCAGGGAAGTACAAATCAGAACGATAATGAGATAACACCTCACACCTGTCAGAATGGCTATTAACAAAATGAGAAAAAAAGAGCAAGTGTCGGTGAGGACATGGAGGAAAGAGAACCCTCGTGCACTGCTGGTGGGAATGTAAATTGGTGCAGCCACTATGGAAAATGGTATGGAGGTTTCACAAAAAAACTAAAAATAGAACTATCATGGATCCAGCAATCCACTACTGAGTATCTATTGGAAAAACAAAGCAAAACAAAACAACCCTAGTTCAAAAAGATATGGGAATCCTTATGTCCATTGTAGCATTATTTATAATAGGCAATATATGGAAATAACCTAAATGTTCCTTGATAAATGAATAAAGATGATGTGTTTCATACATACACAATGGAATACTACTCAGCCATATAAAAGAATGAAATTTTGCCATCTGAGCAATATGGATGGACCTTAAGCATATTATGCTAAGTGACATAAGTCAGATAGAGAAAGACTACAAGACTTCACTTATATATAAAATCTGAAGAAAAACAGAACAAACAAAACAAGACCCAGATTCATAGCGACAGAGAAGAAACTGATGGTTGTCAGCGAAGACAGGGGTTGGAGTGGACAAAATAGGTGAATGGGATCAAGAAATATAAACTTCCAGTTATAAAATACATTAGTCATAGAGATGTAATATACTGCATGGGGGAATATAATTAACAATACTATATCAACTTTGTAAGGGGACAGATGGTAATTAACATTATTGGACATTATTGTGGTAATCATTTTGTAATGTACACAAATGTCAAATCACTGTGTTGTACACCTGAAACTAATATAATACTGGGTGCAGTTATACCTAATAAAATAAAAATAAATAGCAAAATCTGTTGCTTTCTAAATAAATTGCAATTTACTAAACATAGTAAAAGTTTTGTTACTTAAATATTTGATGCAATGGAGAATGCAAGTTCATTAAAGCATTTTTTATCAGCTAAAAATTATTTCACATCTCATAATATTTGCTAAGTACTTTTAATCAGTATCATCCATTTTATTCAATCTTCATGCTATTCATAAAGCCTCCATTTTATGAATGAGAAAAACTAAGGCTCAATATGGTTAAGAAATTTAAATCATTATAATAAGAGCTGGTTTGGCTCACTCAGGGGTTTGGCTCATTTAACCCTCACAGCTCCCTAAGGAAGGTATTAACTCCATTATGTCAATGAGGAAACCAAGGCACAGAGAGCTTTAGGTAACCGCCCGAGTTCCCTAAGGTTAGCAAGTCATATAGCAGACTGACATATGGACTAGGCCTGCCAGTCTGGCCCCCAGGACCCATGGATTAGCTCATGAGGAGAGGAACTAGAATACAGGCATCCTGATTCAGGAGTCAGTGTTCTTCCCCACTCACCACACTGACCTAAGTTATGTACTCAGTGGTTCCTCCCTCTCTCCTTGCCCACATCACACACTGACCTACCCCTGTCACTCAGGATAAGCAAGAGATTTCATCCAGATCTACATGAAATCAGAAGACATCAGGGATTTTAGAGTAATGCAACCCTTCCCCTCAAAAGAGACAGGTTTAGTTTATGACAGGCTTTTTACCAGAAGCTGGTTTTTTGTTTGTTTGTTTTTTAGAGTCCGTGAACAGGACTGGCCTTCTTTCTAATGTCAACAGAAAGACAGTTTTCTTTATTAATGGTCAATAATGGTTTAAATAAACATCTATATTTTTATTAAATAAAATGGATTCAAAAAACCTCACAAAGCCCCTAGCCTCAAAATTATTCCTACTCTATATGCTATGTTGTCACCAGTTTAAAAATCCACAGAACAAAACTTCATTTTATTGTAGGACCATATAATTCCAGAAATAAATCTTTCAAAAATATATGTCTATGGATGTAGGGCTAATTCTAAAATAGCTATCAACCAGGACTGCCTTTTTCTGCATTGCTCCAGATACCTGAAATATATACATCAAAACCATCTATACACAGTAATGGGGCCACTGGTAGGGACAGCATTATTCTTAGAGTTATAAAAAGTGGAGCTATCTACAAAATATTCTGTCTGGTTCTTATAACCTAATAGAAATAAATATTCATGTATAAATCATTACACAAATCGTGAGAGGATAAAGTGACAACTACCTTTGAAAAGTGGGTAAAAAAAGAAAAAATAAACTAGGATATAGTAGAAAAGTATGGTTGGTGGGTGCCTGCTGCATTCCACACTCTGTTTTGAACTGCTATGTGCCATATAATTTAATGGTGTGGTAACTATAAACCTATACACAACTGTAATAATGAAGCAGCCAACAAAATTCAGGAGTACGTGAATTTATTTCTTCATGGAAAACCCACTGGCAAAGACCACAAGTAGTAAATACTTACAATCCTTACCAATAAGGTTTGGTTCATTTTAGACAAGTAACTTTTTCTTTATGCCCCAAAAGTCTCCTACCCCAAGGCATCTGGGTGGCTTAGTGGGTTAAAGCCTCTGCCTTCAGCTCAGGTCATGATCTCAGGGTCCTGGGATGGAGCCCTGAATAGGGCTCTCTGCTCAGCAGGGAGCCTGCTTACCCCTCTCTCTCTCTGCCTGCCTCTCTGCCTAGTTGTGATCTCTGTCTGTCAAATAAATAAATAAAATCTTAAAAAAAATAAAGTCTCCTACCCCAACACACATACACACACACATTTATTGAAGTGTAACTGTCAAATAAATATTGTAATTGTTTAACTGGTACAACATGATGTCAACCCAAATTTTTCATCTCAAGAAACAGAAGAATGGCCAACATGATTTCTCTAGTCTCTTCAAAGTTAAATATCATCGCCTCATCAAAGAAAGAATAGTATCCCCCAACTTCTATATAAATGAGGAGTCCAATTATGTTAAATGCGAACAGAAATCTCACTATGACTACAGTGAATTTTTTTAGAAGCAAAATAGGCCTTGCAAGATGATTTAAACTTTTCCTGTTTTGTTTCTGAAAATCCAGGTTTTCCTTTCAGGTTGTTTAAAATAGGCACACCGGCTCTCTCAGGCTGCAAACACCATTAAACTACCCTGCCATAGAAAAAGAAGGTGAAGCACTTTTGATTTTCAGAAATCCGTAGGCATTTCTGCTTTCCGTATACCCAGAGATTATCCGTTCTTTAAAAATATGTTTCGAAGCAGAAAAATGAAGGTATTCTTCCGAATACATGCGTGAGTGGAAGTATCCACACAGCTAACAAGGGGACAGGTTTTAGGAATACAGAGAAAAACGAGGTCAGGAAATTTAGATATGCTACCATCAAGAGCAAATGTGAATCCTCGCTGAAGTTCAAAGTAATGATTCAGATTTCAAGACTTTTTCTCTCTTCCAAAAAGACATGTAATCTTTTTATTGATTATTTGAACACACCCCCCACCCCCGCCCCACAATCACAATAAATTCAATCATCCACGAGTCCTTTCACTAGGTGCTATAATATGGTATAATACATTATACGTTTTCTCAGGCTATAATTTGGTATTTAATGAAACCAAATAGAGTGCCTTAGTGTTGCTATGGGAACATTTATCAGAGGGAAAGGGGCTGGCAGTAAGCGATATGCTGCCAAATGGGAAAGAATTCATTAACTCTAGAAGACTGGCAGTCCCAAGAATCATTTAAATAGAGACATTAATTTGGTTACACAACCCTAAATTTGGTTACACAACCCTAAAATCTATTTTAGCACATAGAGGTGAGAGCTGTGTGGATCCTGCAATAGTTGATGAAGGGATTCCAAACACATTCAACTACAGTCGCAGATTTCTGAAGAATCTAGGAAAAGGGACAGATGGAGTTGGTTAGTAAGACAAAACTCAATTGCTCCCAAAAGAACAGGGAAGCCAGTGTCTTCCGCTGCACACCATACTAAGAGTTGCTCTGAGGCAGGCAAGCTGATTATCTTTTTTTCCCCAGGCAGGAGTCTGTAAATGACTGGGTTATACACGCATTCCGTAGGAAAAGTCCACCTTTCCAGTCCATACTCCTTAAAAACAACAAACACAAAAACAAACAAACAAAAAACCCTGAAATATAGCAGTTAGCTAAACAACTGATTTCTACTCCTTCGATGGTTTGTAGAAAATAAATGGGACTCCTTCCTCAACTCCTGAAAATCGATGTTAGTCAATCCATCCAAAGGAGTGGCACAAACACAACTATATATTCAGCCTATAGTACCTTGTACCTGGGATTAAAATTCCTTACTAGCAAATGTGACTCTTCCCTCTCCCTGTGGAAATTTCCACTTGGGGTTTACTTCTTCATTTTGCAAATGCACACACTCTGACAAACTGTCCACCAGGATTCACATCACCCCCTTCTGGGGCCTGAAACCCAAGAGCTACACTTCTCCTACCCCCCAGCCATTCGGGGTCTGGATAAGGCTGACAGCCTGCCAGTCAGATGTACTCATGGGAGGACCAAGAGAGAAGGGAGGAAGGAGAAGTACTCCTTAGGCCAGCGCCCGACATGGTGACTGACTGTACGCTTTGGCAACTGTTTTCCACCGACTGGCAATTCAATTCCATGTTCTCCTACCAGTTGCCAGCCCAGGGGCTTCCTGTTAGAGCTTTGTCGGGGTGTTCCTTCATTTGGGGGTGGCAGCCATAGTTTCCTGGATACTTGTTCATAGTTTGCAGCGCAAGGAACAACCACCACCGCAAAAATCCTCCGACACTCTCCTCCTTCCAACAATTTGGTAGGCACTTCATTCTTTACTTTAAATTCTTTCTTGGTTTGAAATATTGCCTGAATCTGTCTCCCAAGAAAAACTACTGATTTGGATCTATCAGACTTGAGGGGGTGTCTTTTAGTCCACAAATCAAGGTTGTGCAGTTTTCAGAGAGACTTCACAAAAGCACGGAACAGAAGCGTGTGTGGACTCTGAAACTGCTGGGTAAAGGCTTTAAAGAAGACACATCGTTATTCTCTCATCCTTTCTTATCCCCACCCTTTTGATAAGACTTAACAGACCTTCAGGAAAGGGGGTGTCTATTCTTCTGCTGCCCCTCTCCCTCTCCCTTACTACAGCCTGCACTGGTGAGAGGCCCAGGCTAGGTTGTGGAAGCAGAGCACTAAGCGTTGGGATCCCCATGCTTGTGTTCTCCACCCTCTTCTTTTCCTTTTTCTAGTCTGTCTCTGGGTCAGAATACTATAACTTAATGATCCTGGCCAAATTTAGGAGTGGAGATAGGCAAAGCAGATCTCGCACTGTTTTTAAGTCTCCTTGAGGGGATCAGGAAAGAATTCTCCAACTGGCTTAGCCTACACTTCAGGTGCTATACTGAGGATCAGAGCTAAAGGCTTAGTGAGGAGCTACTTACCCTAATAAACAGATTTCTCTCATGTTCTCAGGTACAAGCTGGTAGGTGACAGTATTCGTAATTGGTATTTGTAAATCCCCATCTAGGCCATCATTCTCTCTACCTAGAAATGTCTTCTGAAACTCATGTTGACACAGTTGGGACAAAATATTGATTAAAAAGTTGTTCTTTTTATATATAGCATGTTATATGATTTAATTTCAATCCAGGGTTAATAAATATTCCAGTTTCAGTTTTACCAAAACAAATAAATTAAATACAAGTGAAGTGACTTAGGATTTATTTTTGGTGACAAACTGCTTAAGGATAGTATTAGAAGAATCGGTAAACAGATACACTATTCCCCAGTTTGTTTTCTCTGTGTAAGGCATACTTGCCTCCTTGCTATTGCTTGAGCACTAGGCCATAGTTCTGCCTTAGAGTGTCATGGTCTAGCCATTCACTCCAGAAAGAGCCCCTCTTCCACAGATCTTCTGGGCCACTTCTTCGCCAATGTCAAGTCTGCTCAAATCCCAACTTCCCACTGGGCCCTACTCTGACCACTCTACCTAACAATGCCACCTACTCTTACCCTAGCACTCCCTTATTCCACTCTACTTTTCCTATTTCTGTGGTGCTTATCACTTTATAATTTACTCATCAATACTTTATTGCATTTATTGTTTACATTTTGTCCCCTACTGATAAGACAGTAAGGAACTTTGAGTGGGTTACACATCCTGGTCCTTATTCCACATTTCTCTTTGCATCAGGACAAAATCTTTCTCATAAACACCTCAGATTTGGGGTTCAACAACATGAAATAATGCCTTTTGTTAATATGGAGTAAGTAACTCTTCTCTATACACACAGAAAAAAATATTTAGAACGTCAGTTTGTTATTTATACAATCTTCTGAACATGCAGAAACATGAACCCAATAACAATCTTTAATTTGCCTCACACAGGTCCTTATCCTTTTATCCAGTCAGATATCATTCTTAACTTTTTAAAATCTGATATTAAACACTTTACTTCTTATGTTTCACCCCAAAATAAGAAGAAAACTCCTCAAACATCTGACACTGCTTTCATCTTCGATATCTGTCCTAGGCTGTCCAAATAGTATGCAACTTACTTGTGTACATCAACAAAATTTACCTAATCTCAGGATTACCAGCCATAAACAAGCACACAGCAGTCCTTTATGAGACAGTGGGCATTTTAAAATTAAAATAAAAGAAATGTATTAAGGTACATTACTGAGATATAGCTCTGTTGGTAGTGACAACCAGACCATACACATATAAAGATTTCTACATTACAATAACAAAATGATTTTTATGTCAAATAAGACTCAGCTCACCTGGTTAATTAAGACAAAGGCAGATGGATGGCATAATGATGGAATGAGCAATGGTAGGAGACTGCAGACTTGATAAATCAGTTAAGTAAAATTTCAAGACTTAAGGGAGTGCTAAGGATACAAATGGGTTGAAGCTGGAACACACAGTCTATTTAGTAGAATTTTTAAATAAGCGAACTTGAATTTGCATGCACATTCTGACTTCAGAGTGTTTTAGGATGAGGCACATGCAACAACCACTGTGACGACTCTGCAAAGTACTCCCAGGCAAAGAAATTCTTCTCCCTACAGGCATCGAACACCAACATATTTTCTCCAGCTCAGTCAAATTTCATCGGTTAGGTTTTCCTTTCATCTCAACCAATTGCTATCTCAGCTCTTCTCCTTCTTCTTCTTCTTCTTTTTTTTTTTCTTTAACCTCTGCTCTTCTGAACTATGCCATCCAATGGGGTCCCATAACCCATTTTCGAGGCAAAACAATGGACAGCTGGTTTGGTGGAGCAGTCCAGTACACCATTTCCCCCAACCCAACAAAGTAGATTTCCAGCATGCAAAATTCAGTCTTGATACAGACATCTCATGTTTATTTATGTCAGCCAATTCCTTTGGCTTCCTAAGGCTATTTTTCCCCGAACACTCTCCCTCCTCCAGAGAAGAACTAAAAAAGAAAAGAACATTCCCGGAATTTGGTTTCTCAGTGCCTAACTCATATTTGCAAGTGGCACGCTAATGGCATGCCATCTGTCATGCCTTGCCACTATGAGTCTCTATTGGGCATTCTATTTCTGTGGAGACTATCGCCTGTTATGTTGGATTTTCATATGGGCTGTTCCCTTCTACTAAGCCAATCATCTGGAAGTACCTAGCCCTTCATTTAAAAGATGGATTAAAAAAAAAAAAAAGACAGATTAAAAAAAAGATCTTATCTCTAAGGATTCCTAAGCAACATTAATAATACCAACGCACTTCCTGATGGCTATTTACATCTTACAGCTATTTGCACTTCCTTAAGGTACATTAAAACATCTGAGAGCCTGCAACAATGTGTTGGAGCCAAAGCACTATGACTTACTGGCCCTGTACTGTTAATGTTAACGAGACCTAGATTATTTGAGAACAATAAGACAACTTAAAACACTGAAATAATAACCCATGACCAGTCTCTCACTTTCCCCTGCCTCTCCTTTTTAATTATATCTGCAATTGAACATTTCAACCTGAATTCAGGAGAAAATTAGGTAAGGAATGATTTGCCTTAAGCCAAACTCCAAAATCCTATGCTTTCAACTGAATATGTTATTTAGAGTTTCATCAATTGAAGGAAGTGGGACAGATACTGAAGGACATTTATGTAGAAGAAATAACTTGTTAGGCTCTAAGGGTAGCCGTTAATTATGATAGCCTGAAAAGCCACAGTCTTTACCAGACTATAGGGATGATGATTTCTGCTATCACCAAAGTTGCTCTTGGTTAAGGTAACAAGATCAAATTGCTTCTGGAGGCACACAGAGCAGCATGTTTTGGGGGGTAAATCTCAGCCACATGGTTCCAAGACAAACAGTTTCGTTCAGCTAGACAGCTGTAGTATAAAACATCTAAAGAGGGCTTAGCAAGTATGTAAATCATTATTCATTGACTGAACAAGTATTTACCAAGTGCCAAATAGATTCCAGATACTGCTCTAGACACTGAGAATAGAGCAATGGGAAAAATAAATATGACTGCTTTCTGTGGGCTCACATTCTAGTGAGAAAGACAGAGAATAAATAACCAAACTGAGCTTCAAAGTGTGTCATTGGATGACAGGTGCAACAGAAGAAAATAAAATAGGAGTACAGGACACCAAGTACCTGAGAAGTAGTAGTTGGGGGGTGCGGGGGAGAGGACCACTGCCTTCTATAATGCAGTGAGGGAAGTTCTTGCTGAGGTGAAGGTAACTTTCAAGCCAAGACACAGAGGAGGTGAAGACGGTACAGACCTATGGGCCAGTGTGGCTAAGGTCAATCAAGGAGGGTGGAGGGAGCAAGAGATGTAATTACAAGAGAAACATGAACAGAAGCGGGGGAGAACTCAGAGCCTGTAAGGCCTTAATGATGAAGGCAAGCACTTGTCCTCTTCTGAAGTGGGAAGGGAAGCCACTTGAGGGATCGAGGAGAAGACTAGTATAATCCTATCAACGTTTCCCCAGGATCACACAGACAGCTGGGTGGAGGACATGAGGACAAGAGAGAGAAGAGAGCACTCAGGGAGCACTGACCTATAGGCCACTGCCACAATCCGGGCGAGGAAGCCCAGGCCCGGGCAGAAGTGATGGGGATGAGACGTGCACAAATTTGGGGCACACTTTAAAGCTAAAGTCATAAGGATTTTCAGAGAGAATTCATATGGGATGTAAAAGAAAGAGATGTCAAGAGCATAGTTGCTGTGTATCGTGAGAAAGGACAGTAGAAAGAGCAGATGTAAGAGGGAAAGTCAGGATTATGGCTCTGGACATGTTTAGATTCAAGATGTCTCTGGTGCAGACAAATGGAGGTAAGCGGGTCCTGAGAAATGGGAGCCTGGACTCAGAGGAAGGGATGGGCCAGTGATGCAGATATTTGGGAAGCATGAGACTGAGGATGGTTTTGAAAGCAAGAGAGCAGACGAGGTGTCCAAAGAGAGTATACACAAAGAGAAGCAGTCCAAGAATGAAACCCTGGGACACTCTAAGAGGAGGAAGAAGCACCAAGGAGACAAAGAGAAGTGGCTAGGGGCTAAGGGAGAAAAAGGAGCGTGTGGAATCCTGAAAACCAAGTGAAGGAAGTATTAGAAAAGAGAGAGGGTGTCAACTTGCCAAGAAGTTCAATGAGAGAAGGACTTAAATTGGGATGATGCCAAAAAATATGTTCAAGTCCTGGAAAACAAAGTCTCATCTGAAAGACCACATATACCACTCTTTGGAAATTGATTTTTAGGAGCTATATCATCCCACCTGCATGTCTAGCAAGTAAAATTGTTTAACACTTTATTAGACATTTACAAGTCTTTTGTATTTGCTATAGCTGCTTATACAGATACAGTGATCCATCTGCCAAAGCTACCCCCTTAGCCTGATAAGGCAATGATGAGAACTAACCCTGGGAACCAATTCTTGATAATTCTATCTTTCCCCTTTACACTTATTAGCTGGGGGATCGATAATAAGCATCAAATGAAACAATGACAAAGCTACTCTGTAGACGTTAAGAAGAACCGCAAACAGGAAATTGCGATGCCGACTTTCCACAAGAATCACTAATTACAGTAAGGAGCCACAGATAAGCAGCTAAGTAATTATAGCTAGACACGAGGGTCAACAACCAGCCTTGCCTGTTCACGGAAGATGAAACTGAGCATCTGATATGATATGTTCACGTAGAGGCAACGTAGGAAACCGAGTATTTTACCTAGGTCCTAACAGAGCTGGAGGGTGAAATTTATCATCCGTGCTTTATACACAATTTAGCACGGCGCCTAGAGAAGGTGCTCAGTAAGCGGTAAAGAGGAGAATGAATGGAGTTCATGCCCAGAGCTACTACACAGGACCATGCAGGTCGGGCTTTACAGCAGCCACCAAGTGGGCACACCGGCCCAACCACACACGATAGCCCTAGAGAGCATTAATCAGCCTCAGACTTTCATACTACAGTCAAAAACAATCATGATCCTAATAATACATTGTATGCTTATAAAAAATAAACAAGGAGGACATAGGGAGATGGAGAGGAGAAGGGAGTTGAGGGAAATTGGAGGGGGAGATGAACCATGAGAGACTATGGACTCTGAAAAACAATCTGAGGGTTTTGAAGGGGCGGGGGTGGGAGGCTGGGGGAGCCAGGTGGTGGGTATTATGGAGGCACGTATTGCATGGAGCACCGGGTGTGGTGCATAAACAATGAATTCTGTTACACTGAAAAGAAAATAATAAAAAAATAGAAAAAAAATTAAATAAAAAACAATCACGGTCACGGCACGCATATACTAAATATGAGATCGATATAAACTGAAAACAGGCTTACAAAGATGTGTCACGTAGAAAAAGATAGTTACCAAATGCCTACATATGGATTTGATGATTTGTACCTTACTATGCATATCATCTGTTTTCAGCATTTGATTATAAACTGCTAGAAAGCAGGGATTGATCATGCAAATATATATACCAGAAGCAGGAAACACTGTTTTCAAGGCTGACTCTCTCATACTTGATGACTTTGCAACACTAAAGCAATCCATAAAAAGCACCTTTAAGAAATGCTGATTCAGAAACCATTGAAACACCATGTTTAGGAGTCACGCTGATGATTTTTATCCTCTTAAATTTGGGGAGTCATTGTTGATTCTGAAGAGAAAAAGATTGTTCACTTACAGTGAGAGCCATGTGGCATGTTTTCAATTGAGGCAGTGTATTAGAAGGCAGGCCCAAACTGTTTGGCTTGTTTCCCACATTTCTGTAATTTTCCTTGTAAAATCCAGAATTTATTTTCTATCATTTTCTTACCTGCATCGTCCTCATCACAGCCCAATTAAGAGTCAAAACACAGGATACTACAGGATACTTTAAATTAGCCACAGACAAAAATTTAAGATCTCTGGATTACTGATTGAAATCACAAAAGAACAGTGACCTTAAAACAAATCACACAAAATCTCAGTTATTTAAAGCCTCAAGACATTCTTTTCCCCTTGATTATATAAAGCTACACAGAAAAGTAGAAAAAAAAAATCCTCCTACTTCTTATTGAAAATCACCCATGGAGATCAGAAACCAGAACCCACTGCAAAATATCTGAGATGTTCAGCTTTAATGTCGCTGACCCTCAGCACTGTAATTCTTCTTAAAAGTTGTCAAGCCACAGTTAACCAAGCAACAAACACAGAACGTTAGCCGGAATTTAAAAACAAAAGCAAGAAATATTTTATTTATTAATTCGAGTAACTAAATAGAAGCTACCTAATTGGAAAGGAGCTAAGATCTGAGAAAGAGCACCAGATGGGGAGGTAAGAGGTGTGAGAAGAATGAGAATTTTATATTTGCCGAAAATGTCTACGAGGCTCGAATCAACCTCACACCTAGCAGCTCTGTCACTGTACCTTTCTTAGATATCTCTATACCAGGACTTTACTTAGAAAATATATAATAATCAATATAGATTTCATTTACACTCACTAGAAAATCCTGGCTGAGGGCACCTGGGTGGCTCAATCAGTTAAGCATCTGACTCTTGGTTTTGGCTCAGGTTGGAATCTCGGGTCATGGGACTAAACCCTGCACTGGGCTCCAGGCTCAGGGCAGAGTCTGCTTAGACTCTCTCTGCTCCCACCTGAAAAAGGAAGGAAGGAAGGAAAAGGAGAGGAGAGGAGAGAAGAGAAGAGGAAAGGAGAGGAAAGGGAAAGGAAAGAAAAAAGAAAAGAAAAGGAAAGGGAGAGGGGGAGGTTGGAGAGGGAAGGAAGGAAAGAAGGAGAGGAGGGAGGGAGGAAAAGAAGGAGAAAGAAGAGAAAAGAGAAAAAAGAAAAGAGAGAGAGGAAGGTTGGGAGGGAGGGAGGAAGGAAGAAAGGAAGATATCTTAAAAAAAAAAAAAAAAGAAAGAAAAGAAAAGAAAGAAAAAAGAAAATCCTGGCCCAGCCTATAATTTATCCTTCTTATTTCTTTCAAAATATCTTTAAGGCTTTAAAATGTACTCAATTCATTTCAACTCTCATTTATCGAGCATCTACTATATACCAATACATCAGAACATTAGTGACACCGACAAAAATTCCTATTTCCCAAGAGCTCACATTCTAGGTTTGTCAAACTTATTTGGGCAATTGACAAATTATTTTGGTATTTTGAAAAATTGTTTAAGTTAAAGGTCATTTAGAAAAAAGAATTAACTAGTGTCTCCAGGAATTCTTAAATAGTTCTCTCTTTTGATTAGCGATCACATTTTTCAATACTCACTCAAGACAGGTACACAAAGCGAAGTCCTTGGGTAGCTGTCCAGAGGGAACGCTCCTGCTCCACCATGTGTGTAATCTCCTTTCTGAGTCATTTAAAAATGATCATTTTTTAGCCTGGGGTGTGAATCAGGGTCATCTGTGAAGCTTTTGAAGTGCAGAGCTATATCCAGACTTACTGAATAAGAATATCCTACAACAGGGCTGGGTATGTGTCTTCTCTAAAGCCTTACAGTTGGTTCTGATGCCAACTATAGAACAATCCTTTTAACAAACTCTTAGAAGGTTAACAGCAGAGGTGAACGCTCTGGATAAAAGAATTTCCTGAAAAGTTCTACGACATGGTAATAGTAGTAATAATAATAATGATAGCTAAAGCTTTGCACTTACTGTTTGTCTTGCACACTTCGAAATTATTTTCCTGATAGTCCTTCATTCAGCCCTTATACCAACCATGATTATTTCTATTCTGCAGGAAACTGGAACACGGGGAGGCTGAGTAACCTGGGTAAGGTCCCAAAGCTCTTCAGGCAGAAGTTCCGAGCCCTGGCATGATGGCACAAATTGTTGCCACTCTATAGGGGAATTTATTCTAACTACTCATCCATTTACGAATTCGTTTGGTAAATGAATTAGGTGCAGGGTTAAGGGAGACAGACGTGTCTCTATTTTTCCTCCGTGACTTTAGCACAAATATAAAACAACTGCATGATTTCTCTGCCAGGATGTAAAGGACCCCATGAAAACAAACATGTTTCTTGTTTCCCATGGGAGCCTCACAGTTAGCCTAGTGCCGGATGCACGGCAGCATTCCACCAGTATCTGCTGACCTACCGAATGACTGCGTGAGAGAATGACAGATGTGCACTTTCCACTGGAGGACTCAGACTTGCACACAGACTTAACCCATTAATTAATATTAATAACGCTCTACCCAAGTATCAACAGAGAGTAGAGGGAGACGGAAAGGGAGAGAAGAAAGCCCATCTCATCCAGAAGACCACTTGAGTCTCATGAGAAGCCCAGAAGCTAGATGACAGAGGTTTTATCAGCTGTATTTTGCAGGCAAAGACACTCAACAAGAGTGTGCCTGGTAATTCATGCTATATTTCCCAAACTTGAACCGTGGACTCAGGGACATGGGTTCAAATCCCATTTCTGACACTCCTATCTGTGGCTTTAGGCAAGAAGTTTAAGATCCTTGAGTTCGGGCTCTCTGATTTGTAGAGAGGTATATGCTGATCTTGCCTTTTAGTCACAGATTCCAAACATTTAGAACGGTGCCTGCTCTGGAGTTGGCAGTAAGTTTATTATTAAATTGCAGTGCCATTAAAGGACTTAAATATGAAAACACGTGTATAAGTGCCTAGCACTGTGACTAAAGCACTGCTCATCACAGCTCTCCTGTGACTAAACGTCCCTACAATGTTATTCCCACTTCCCCTTCCCTTTAAAATCTCTAAAGGGGTTGTCTCCTTCCCTATTTCAGATTCTAAGCCACGTGACCCCTTCCACAGTGAATCTTAGCAGGCTTAGACCTACTTCCGTGAAATCATCTAGTTCACTAATGCAAAGGGGAGTGGATTTAATCTTTAAACCAGGACAGACTCTAACTTACACCAGGAATTCATTTTCTTTCTCATTCCCATAAGACATATTAAACATATGTCTCTAAGTTCTTCTTCATAAAAATCTTGGCATCCCTTTAATCCATTTCATAATGAGCCTATAAAAAAAGGTTTATGAAATTACAGCACTGCTTTATTATCACTGGTCAGATGAAGAAAATCAATTTACTATGTGGCTAGCTACACGTTAGATTTCTTCGTGCTGGGGCATCCTTACCTGGATTTAAAATCAGCATTTCCAGATCTGTGATAATCCATATATACCCTGAGCTCAGTACTCCCACTCTCTGGCTCAAACTCCCATCCACTACCATGTCTGCCTCCTTAGTATAAGAGGAAAGCTATCAGGCCGGTTCAAGAACATGGCTGAGATGTTGAGGATGGATCCTGGGCCTTGACAGTGGCTTTTTGGGAATAAAGGAACTGAACTTTTCTTTGTTGGGTGTTGTTTTCTGGTTTTTGTTTTTTTGTTTTTTTGGTTTTTTTTTTGCAGGGGGCGGTGGGGTGATGTGAGGTGTTATGTGAAAAATGTCCCATAGGCCTAGTTACATTGCTATGAGTAATACATGGATGGGTGGTGGGCAGAGTGTTTATTTAGCCTGTGGTAGGAGGGAGAAGGCAGTGCTTAGATGTACAAGATTTTGCAAACCCGATGTGCTAAGGGAAAAATCCAAATTTTAGCGGGCTTATTTTTTGCAACAGTAAAATGAAACACTAAGTGATTTCCACAGTTATATACAGCTCCAACAGTCTACATTTTTATCAAGAGCTGAAAAACAACATTGTTATATTTATACCACACACTTATTCTAATGCACCAGGAAAGGCAGTGATATCAGAATTTATAGAGATACAGATACAGATAAGATACAAATATAGATACAGATACAGTTATAGATATACATATGAAGATGACAACTTCTACGAGCATAAATTTTAAGTAACAGTTGGAAGAGGATTTTCATCCAATTTAATTTAATTTAATTTAATTAAGCTTACTTTAAATTTTCCAAGCTAATTTCTGATTTTCTAATTAGCTAACTGAATATAATAATATGAACAATGACCACATAAATGCTAATAATAAGTTAACATTTATTGATGTGATAGCATTATAAAAACCCAGTGAGGTATATGACATTAGTATGGCATTCCTACTTCAGAGAAAGAAAACCTTATCTGTAAGATAAGGTGCAGAGACTTTAAGTCATTTAAGTGACAAAATGGGCAGCTCCAGAATTTAAACCTAGACCAATCCAACCCCCAAGTCCCAGCTATAAAACATATTCCAAACATAATACTCGAAAATATTATAAATAACTGTAACAATAATTTCACAGGATAGAAGTGAAATGAAGCAGGGAAATTGTGCTTATTTAGGAGTTTAGGGCACTGGCTTCTACCTCTAGTTCATCTGCTAACTAGCTGAATATTCTTGTAATGGGACCAACCTCTGCAAGCCTCAGTTTCTTCCAGGGCTGAAGGAGAAGTTTAGCTGAGTGGGCATTTCTCAACTCTGTTTCCGTATGGTCTTTGTCTTGTCACAGGGAAGGGAGGCAATCATCTTTTTGTAATCAGGGCCTCTCAGTTTTATAGTTAAGTTTTATAAAACAGTTCATTAAAAAAGACTTGGGTCATTAACAAACAGTTTGGAAGTCACTGAGCTGAATGATCTCTGAGTTTTTAAGCTTTTCTGACATTTTATGACTCTATTAAATACTTGTGTTTTCAGCCATAAGGTTGTCTTATTTCAGCCTGACTTGTTTAATAGTCATGCTTTAAAACGTGAACCTGAAAGATTTCTTTCAAGAAAATGAAGCAACCAAACCACCTGGTGGATTAACTTTTTCCACTAAGATATCACAAAATTAGTTAGGGTTGGGGAATAAGCCACTGAAGAGCCAAGGCTTTAGGTATGTTTGATGTCTAAGAAGAAACTTCAATGTCTTCGGTATTTATGTATTCTGGTAATCTGGCTAAAGCATTTTCTTGAATTAAGCACAGCATTTCCTTCCAACAACATGTGAAGACCGTAAGTATTGTTAAGAATGACTTAGGCTGAGAGGAACAGAAGTATGTGTGCTCAAGTCTAAATATGAGATTAGACATCACTTGCAGTATGGAAGAGAAGCTGATGGGCACCAGCTCATGTCTACTTCTTGATCTAAAATAACATAAACAGACAAGCATTCTACGTCTGGGGAAGATGAGACCCTCAGCTGGCCAAGAAGAGTGAGGTGGGGGGAGGGCACCTCGCCCGCAGTCACGTTACAATAGCTGGTAATCACATAGCACTTACTATGTGCCAGACAATGCTTGAAGAGCTTTACAGGTACTGATTTACTTAATCCCCACAACAATTCTGGGAGCTCAACACTGAAGCACAGAGCGTGTACATGACCTGAACGGCCAGCCACAGAGCTGAGAGGTGACAGGGCCTGGAGGTGACCGGAGCTGGTATTTGAACCAGGCACCCTGCGGCCTGAGAAGGGGACTTATTTGTGAAATGGGAGTGGAGGGCTAGGGCCAGATTTAAAGCCCTGGCAAATACTGAGAGACATGAAAAAGATCTAAGAAATCCATAATAATGGAAGAAGCGGAGATGGGAATGCCCTGGAAGCAAAGATTAAAACACAGCCTGAAGACAGGAAATACAGACTTCTGAGAAGAAGCTGGTCTGAGACTCCCCTTGTTTTTGAAGCTGCACAAATCAGCAGGGGCCTACAGAAGAGAACAGCCTTTCTTCTGAGTTATAAAGGGGGCCCTCAAGGTGATAGCTAAAACGGGGATTTAGGAGCCTGGCTGTGGCAGACTCCTGGGAAACTGTAACAACCGATTTTCACTGAATAAAAGAAGTGACATCCAGGTAATTCTTGCACCTTGCTGTCTGGCTCATTTTCTCCAGAGAAAACTGACACACGGTAGGTGAGGCGCCTGGCTCCAGGTTATCCCAGCTGATTACTGAGAAGTCCGCCATTCTTCCCACTACACTACTTGCCTTGCTTTTATCCCTAATGTTCCCTCCAGATTTAGTACTTTTTACGATTCTATTTGCGTATTTGCTAAAGAAGGAGATCCAGAGCACAAAAGGAGTTCAAGCTGTCTATGGCATGCACACATCGAGAACTTTCTAATTCCACAGCTGTATACCATATTAAAAGATGCATATGCCTGAACCTGCCCCAAATGCTAGATGAGAAGGAAGAAACTGGGAAGTAATCGTCATTGGTACATGAAACACTTTTTATTTTCTATTTTCAAATTGACAGAGCTGGCCAGGAAGGAACTTCTGCAGGAAAGGGGCAAAATGTTGTTTGCTCTTTAGGCACAAATAGAATGAATAAGGTTGATTCTACCACACCATGGAGTAAGTTTGGGAAACTAAAACATTCTATTTTATTCCATTTTCCACAGGAAACAGAGAATGGAGATCTGTGGTAGGCTCCCATTAGCATTATGCAGTCTCCACAAAACCCAACTTTCTCAAGTCTGAAGACATTTAAAGGTAATTATGGGGGAAGATGAGGGAAACATTTCCAGCAGTTAAATAAGGATAGTCATGGAATGGACAAACAGCACGCCTTGCAGGTCATTACCTGTGCCCTGCTGCCAACTATGATGTAAGAAGCAGAAGAAAACTCCAGGTCAAGGACAAAATGAGAAGGACATTAAGGGCTTACTCTATTTAAAGGTTAGTAGGGAAAAGTGAGTTAATATGTGATCTACAGGGTAGGAACGAACAGAAAAACTCAAATCTACCACTGAAGAATAACTACTAAAGAACATGTATATAAATGTATATAAATGTACATTCAATTCTAATAAAGGCAACAGAAATTAAACTGCAAAAGTAACACTGAACATGCTACAGAAGTAATCATCAACATTCTCCATTGTTGTTCAGAAGCAAACACGTAACAGAACAAAGAAGGGCAGTGGGACACTGAGGCGGGGAATGGGGTTTTGTGCCTGACTCAGCACTAACCAGCTGTGAATGACCTTACCAGACCAGTGCCCTTCGGCTTCCTGATTCCTGAGGCTGGTAGCTGAAGTTATCTCTAAATCTCTTCCAAAAACAAAATTAAGATGACTGTTCACAACAGGAAAATGATCACAGGAAAAAAATTTATATATTTCTTTTCAAAGTCAAGAATTTAATAATAGGGATTGATATGGCCAGCAATCAGATCTATGAGCAAATATTTAATCCTTAAAGGAATAAAGGATGTGTTCATTAAGTTATTTCTATTACTTATATACAACAACTATAAAAATCCCTCCACCCCTCAAACAAACAAAACCAACAACAAAATGGAATAAGAGAGGTCAACATTCAATAAAACATCAGTAGCTATATTGATTAGAGGAGGACTGTTTCTCTACTTACATAACTCCTGGCACCATATGTATTGGGCTTTTCCCCCACACCAACCAATCTCCAACCCCAGAGTACCACATTTTTGACAGACTTGGTTACAAAGTTGGGAGTTCCCACAACCCCCTCCCTCCCACACCCCTCAATGTTGGGCAGAGACTCAGAGAAACATCTACTTATATTTACTGGTTTATAGACTGAATATTATAAAGGATACAGATGAATAGTCAGAGGAAGAGGCATGTGACAAGGTATGGAAGGATCCCAAGAACAGGAGCTTCTGTTCATGTAGAGTTGGGGTGCACTGCTCTCTTGGCATATACTTGTGTTCACAAACCCAGAAGCTCTCCAAACCCCATAATTTAGACATTTTTATGGAGGCTTCATCACACAGGCATGATAGATTATTAACTCAATCTACTGTCCCTCTCCTCTCCCCTAGAAGATGGAGGTGGAGCTGAAAGTTCCAAGCTTCTAATCATGGCTTCAGGTCCCCTGAAGCCCTCCAGGAACCCACTCAGAGTTGCCTCATTAAAACAAAAGTTGCTCCTATCACCCAGGAAACTCCAAGCTATTTAGCAGTGCTCCGTGAGATGATCCTCTAACGCCCATGACTCAGGGAGCTACATGGGTTGTAGGAGCTCTATGTCAGAAACTGGAGGTGGGAACCAAATATGTATTTCTCATTATGTCGTGGTGACATATCAGAATATATTACTTAAAATTACAAATCCCTTCCCTTTTCACAATGCCTTTTTTACACAGCTACCATAAAATCATTTAATTTAAAAAGCAGCCGATTTATTCGTTATTTATATTAGAAAAGTATAAAGAGCATATACTTGAAGAAGACAAAGTATTTTGGTGAAAGAGCCCTTCTATGTTTTAAAGAATTAAAAAAAAAAAAAAAAAACAACGCCATGTGAGGAAGGGCAGGGAAGCTTCAGCTATAACACAGATGATGTTCCTAATGACAGAAGTCATGCTGGTTATTGAAGAACTCACGAAAATAAAACCAGTGGTTCTGAAATGGTCAGGAAACCATCCTATGGTGGGAAAGCGAAATCACACAATAACAAAAGTTGAGGTTATCTGCTGCTTTGACAGAGAGATGTTTTGAAAGGGTGGCAGGAGGAAGCCCTGATAAGGTTAATGAAGTATCTAATCAAGATATTCACTTTGAAGTCCTGTAATAGGTACTTGGAGTAAGAAATATACTCATAGAATCAACACTAAAAAGGGCTTTGAGATCACCGCGAATCATCTGCTTATGAATTGCAGGAAGAAACTGCTGTCAGAATGGGCAGCCACCTCCCCGGATTCCTGATTCATGGTCCTGTACTCTTTCTCACCACTTTCAGACAATAGTTTTCACCACTATCATTATTTTTATCTTCCTTTTCCTGTTACGCTCAGAAAAAGGTATTCTTTCAGTGGAATAATGACAAGAAGATCTAAACAAAACCACTATCCTACTCGCAACCCAAACAAATGTCAAGGAACTCATCTGTGAGTCAGATGAAAAGTGGAATTCGGGGACTAAGAAAGCACACAAAACAAAACAAAACAAGGGATGAGTTTATATAAGTTCTCTGAGTGGAATTTTTGAATTTTCGATCATGAATTATTTTAATGAATTCTGATTTGTACCAAAAGGGCAAATAGGAAGTAGGCACTGAATAAGTCAGCAAATATTTGATGTTTCTTTTTTTTTTTTTCTAACTTTTTGTGTGTGGGTGTTCTTTTTTTTTTTTTTTTAAGATTTTATTTATTTATTTGTCAGAGAGAGAGAAGGAGCAAAAGGAAGTCCAACAGCAGGCAGAGCAGGCAGAGGGAGAAGCAGGCTCCCCGCTGAGCAAGGAGCCAATGCAGGACTCCATCCCAGGACCCTGGGTTCATGACCTAAGCCGAAGGCAGACACTTAACCAGCTGAGCCACCTAGGTTTCCCAAATGTTTGATGTTTCTTACCAAAAATGATTGTTAACATTTAGCAGACAAAACAGCATGATTCCTACAAGCATATCATGGTCCAGCGTAGGATGCTACATACAGAAAAATATATTTTTCATGGGTGCCTGGGTGGCTCAGTCGTTAAGTGTCTGCCTTTGGCTCAGGTCATGATCCCAGGGTCCTGGGATTGAGCCCCACCTCAGGCTCCCTGCTTGGTCGGGGGTGTGATTCTCCCTCTCCCACCCTCCCTTGTTGTGTTCCCTCTCTCTCTCTCTGGGTGTATCGGATAAATAAATAAATAATCTTTAAAAATAAAAAAAATACATTTTTTACTTTTCTTACTAAATATGAGCATAGGTATCCATCCATGTACAGAAGATTTGGGAGTCTAAGTGCATATATGACAGTGTTAATGGTAATAAACGATAATTTTCATTCCTCGAGATCCTCCCACATCCCAGGCATTGCATGAGGAACTTTTCTTATGTACCTCAAGTTTCACAGCAGTGTAAGATAGAAATTACTTCAACCATCTGCAAGATGAGTAAAGGGAGAGGGATGCATTAGGTAACTTGTCAGCAGCAGGATTAAAACTTATTTGATTCTAAAACTTATTTGATTCCGAAGCCAATGATCTTTCCACTAGGCAGAAGACCTTCATTCTGACAGCACTCTCATGACACACAGAATGCAGACATTACTGGGAAAAAAAAAAAAAAAAGAACACCTGGAACACAAGGGTGAACACATCCATGCTCCACTGCAATTTCACTTTCTATACATATGTTCAAATTTTATTTTTTTGCCAGGAGTATGGTGAAGATTTAACAGCTTTCACATTAGGCCTTACTTAAACAGAAAATCAAAATCTGGTTGAAAAGAAAGTTAATGTTTACATTTTTAAAAATGTATTTAGAATCTCAATCACCACTGACCCTTAAAATAATTTATACTACCAGACAAATACAGTCACACTGTCTCCTATTGACCTCTACCAGACAGACAGTTGGTACACGGCTCCCTTTCCAGTGGGCATAGTGGACTCTGCCCAGATTCCTTTCATCAATCATAATGCTTGCTTGTCTACAACCCTTCTTCCCATTCCCTCCATCATTCGAAACTGGACAATTACCCATCAGGAGTCAACCCCCAAACCCATTCCAGTGTATCTTTGCAATAATCATGTCTGTTTCCATCAGAATGTTATAACCAGTCCCTTTCCTGAAATAGGCATTTGTCATTACACTTACCTAGCCATCACTAAATGCAACCATAAGACTCCCAAGCAGCTTCCGGTCCCTCTCATGTTCCTCAGCTCAATGGAAAGGTCCCATTAGCCTTCCCTGTCTGGTTCCTCAGACTCAACCCAACTACACATGAACTATGTCTGACAAGTCTTTTCCCCACCCACAAAATTCACATTCTCTAGTGACCCTCACCTAAGATAGAATTAATTCTATGACTCCTGACTAGCCCCTGATGATTCTTACTCTGTGGAAACCAAGTCTATTGGTGAATTGGACCAGATCTTGCGGACCTGCCGCTTTTCCCAATCTCTTCATCATACCCACAGTTTTCTTCCATTCTTCGACTAGCTCTAAAATAAGGACCCACTCCTTTCAGTTTACCTGTCTCTCACTGTGGAAACCAAGAAGGTGCCCAGGACATCATAGATTCTCTTGTAGGTGATCTCAGTTCCTGTGGAGATGTTTAGAAAATACAGCTACAGAATTGGGCCTAAGTCCTATCCACAACCTCATTGCTTTTGGGAAAAGGTTTGTTACCTTTTGGATACCATTGGAAAGAATCCATTGCCTGGATGAAGAAGTTTGATTCAATAACAGAGTCATATCAACTGTTGAAGCAGTTAGTCTTGTTCTTCAACAACATCACTACTGGCCTCGAATCTATAACTTGCTAATTAGGAGAAACCCAGTACACTGTCCTCAATGACTGTATCACTCTGGACATGGAGTTGAACTGACTACTGCACTTTTGTCCCACTAATCTAACTCATGCCTTTGTAGTAATCAGGAAGATTCCAGAGACAAATTAAGAAATTCCTTGCATTGCTATCACCATGCTGTCACTGCAGAGAAAAGATGACAGGTTCTAGGACTTCTGGTGGACCCATGAAAGCCTGTGAAATTGGGCATATAGATTGATTCAGCCTCTAATCTCTGCCTTTCTGTTTATTTTTATAGGTATCTCTCTTACTAAATGTCTCCAGGTTACAAAGTAGAGCAATTGTCACCAAGTCTCAAGAGATAATTTAGTTGGTCCTTAATGAACAGAAGGTGACCAAATGAAAAATGGACTTATGTTATTGAGAGAGAAAAAGAATGTGTCTTCTCTCCTTGAACAAGAGGAGGGACTGACAAAGACTTTCTTTTTTTTTTTACAGATTTTATTTATTTATTTGACAGAAATCACAGTAGGCAGAGAGGCAGCGTGAGAGGGGGGAAGAGGCTCCCCGCTGAGCAGAGAGCCTGATGTGAAGCTTGATCCCAGGACCCTGGGATCATGACCCGAGCTGAAGGCTGAGGCTTTAACCCACTGAGCCACCCAGGTGCCCCAAAGACTCTCTTTCTGACCAAACTTTAGACAGGCTCCTCTGAGCCTTCTCTCCTCCAGGCCTCATCCTTTGGACCATGTCTTTAGCTTGCCTGCCCAGTGGTACTAAGAATCCCCTTATCCTTGATATCTGATCACCCTGGCCTGCCTTCAGCAAGAATCTCTATACCCTTGAAATCTCCTCTTAGTAATTTTCCATCCATAGACTTCCTTGCCTCACTCTTTGGCTATCAATTCCTACTTGTCCTTATATTCCGAACAGAGCTCAGCTCTCTACTGGTCTCTTTCCCCCTTTGCAATAGTTTAGGAATAAAATGTTTGTTTGTTAGTTCACCACTTTAATTGGTATCTGGCTTTGGTTCTCTTTGACACATGGTATCAACACATGGTATGTGATCATGTTAAGGTCATAAGGAATATTATAAACTTTATACGTTGAAGTCATTCATAGCTTCATTTAACAAATGTTAATGAATGTCTACCATGACACAGTCACTATATTACATGGTAAGGATAAAATGGTGAACAAAAGCAGACAAGGGGTCAGCCCTCATGAAATTGATAGTCTAGTGAGGAAGAGAAAGTTCAATATAATGATCACACAAATAACATAATATTATTGCTATGATAAATATTTTGAGGAAAAAGTACATGATACTATATGAACTAGTGAGGGAAGGCATCCCTGAAGACTAACAAAGTGACATTTAAGCTGAAATCTGACTATTCAAGATTACTGAATGTGTGTATGGGGGTGAAGGATATTCTGGAAAGAAGGAGGAGCATGTGCCAAGTCTCTTATTGAAAAGGAAGGTGGTAACAGAGCTGAACTGAAAGAATGCCATTGTGGACAGGTCACAGAAAATAGAGGTAATGAGAGAACCAGGTATTAGATGAGACTGAAGATATTTATGGACAATGGAATACTCAAGACTTTCTAAACCATCCTAGGATTTGCAACTTGATGCTTGACAATTGGACACCATTGTATGTATGTATTTAGCACAGTGTTTGTACCAGGGTAAATGTTCAATGAATGAAAACCTTAAAAATATTTGAATCATCTTAATATGTCAATGTATGGTATTTGTCTTTTGTGTAGCATACAATGACTTACACATAAGACAAATACCATTTATCATTGATTTATGGCCCTAGGGTGGCCAGTGGAAGAGAACAAAAAAACATAAAAAAACAAAAACAAAACAAAACAAAACAAAAAACACTGGAATGTGACTGCA
Source organism: Lontra canadensis (assembly GCF_010015895.1). NCBI lineage: Eukaryota > Metazoa > Chordata > Mammalia > Carnivora > Mustelidae > Lontra > Lontra canadensis. Next base: position 104,829,365 of record NW_022630995.1, on the reverse strand, counting down.
AATCCCAGTCACATTTATCTGATTTAAATGTCAGAGAGCAATCTACAGTTGCATATTACATAGGAAATGTAAAATCTAGATAATGTGCACTTTGTTGGTAGTTCCATGAACTGTTATTTAAAAAGTCAAACAATCAAATTTGAAACGAAAACGTGGTTGCGTCAAATGATATTCAGCTGTCAAATATGGAAAATTACCACTTGACATGGGATGCCTGAGCAAGACCCACCCTCCCACATTTGAATTACTTCCAATTTCAAAAGACAACTTAATACCTCACATTTCACCGGATTGTTTTTTTTTTTAATTTTTTTCATTCCCTCTTTTTTTAAAAATAAAGTTTATTTATTTATTTATTTATTTATTTATTTATTTTTAGTATTCTCTACCCCCAATGTGGGGCTTGAAATTACAACCTCGAGACCAAGTCCCATGCTTTTCTGACTGAGCCTGCCAGGTACCACATTATTCCTTCCTTCTACTTAAGGTCCTGACTATGGACAAAAAAATGTTCACAAATGCAAAATGTATTTTTCCTTAATTAAAATTGAAACTCATTTGCAATTTAGAAAGGATGAGTGGTAGGAAGCCATCAGCAGGAGGATCTGTCTGCTCCCCCCTGCATTCCAAAGCCCTCTCAGTATTGACCTATTCCATGAAAGGAGAAGCATGATGCCTGCTACAAAATCCAGATGAGCAGTCAGAAAAAGCTCTCTGGGCTTCCAATCACCCAACACTGGAAGAGAACTGATGGCTGGAATATTAGCTGCACAACAACAATAACCACCATGACAAGAATGGATGTAGCAATAATAACCACCCAGCTACTGTTTACTGGGCACTTAGCTGTGGCTGCAGCATTTCACGGTATTGGAAGCAACAGGCATGAGACTAACACCCCATCTCTTCAAAGATCAGGAAGCTGGGGTTTCCAGAGGTGAAACAAGCTGCCCAGTGGTAGAAAGCTAGAAAACTGCAGATCCAGAATGCAAATCTAGAGATCCATAATTTTTTTTAAAGACTTTCTGTATTTATTTCACAGAGAGGGAACGCAAGCAAGGGGAGTGGGAAGAGGGAGAAGCAGGCTTCCCAATGAGCAGGGAGCTTGATGTGGGGCTTGATCCCAGGACCCTGGGATCATAACCTGAGCCAAAGGCAGATGCTTAATGACTGAGCCAGCCAGGTGTCTCAAGATCCATAATTTTTAACCCCGATACCATATAGGGTGAAAGTGAAGTTATTGTCACGTGGTCATTAGCACAGCAGAGATTAAATCACACTTCCTTTTCTCACCTCTTCTCATTCCATCCTTTTTTTCTTTTCTTTTCTCTTTCATTTTATTTTTTTCTCCCCCAGATAAACTGGCTGAACCAGAAGTTTGAGTATAATCTGAGAATGCTGAACAGCCCACAGAGGGAAAAGATTCTATAAATTGCCTCACTGCCACCATGTCCCCAATAAACTAAGCTAAGGAGCCACAACTCATATAAAACAGCCCATAACAAAACAAAAATCTCTTTTTTTTTGACATTTCCTCAAGTCAGGTTTTCAAGTGGAATGGATATTTCACATCAATAATGCAGACAATTAACTTTCCAAATTTTCACCTAGCTTTGATATATATTTAATAAGTATCACCAGCTTATCTCTTGAAGAAGGCGAAGAAAGCAGTTGTTAAGATTAAGCTAAGATCCACCTTTGAAGGAATTGGCCTTTAATGTTTAAAACATGAGGGAGAGAATTTTAAATGAATAATCTGTTTCATGTTTAGAATTATCTGGTAATCTCCTATTCGTCACATGATATCCAAATACCCAATCAGATATACCACTTGAAAATAAAATGAAAAGCATATGTAATTAGGATCTTAAAGGAGATGCTGAATATCTACAAATTTCTGTGAGCTCAATTCTGTGAGCTCTGCGTTCCTAACATTGGAGCCTGATTTTCAAAGTCAATGTTGTTTTAAGAAAGAATCAGATTAGGCTAATAAAGACCAAGGCACAGAGGCATATTACTTTGAGAAAACAAAAAGTAAGGTACAAAAGATCCTTTGTTTGAAATGAAAACAGACGTCTTTGCAAGTCATTTCAACAAATATTCACCTTCATAAGCAATGAAGGATAAAGACTCCGATGGCAGTGAAAAGCACAGCTCGATGTATCGAATGCATACCACCAGATGGCATCTCAAATCAGAGAGCAGGGGCGGAGATCATGTCAACAGCTGCGTCTCTGAAGTGGAATCAAATTCAAGAATTCCACTTCAATTTTTTAAGAGCAAAACATCGGACTTTAATCGCAAAATCCAAAAGTCACAACAATTATCCTGTCGTGAATATAACAAAGAATATGAATCCGGAAAGAAAGGCACTGTAAATCAAGCAGTGATCTTGACATCAATTATTATTAAAACAAACAAACAAAAAAAACTACAAATGGAGTCTTAACAGAAAAAGAAAGTCTGGTTAATAATTTTATCTTTCCTTAAATTTTACCTACAGTTGTCCTTCCCATAAATCCTCATTTTACTCTTTCACCGGGCTTTGTTCGTTGTAAATAAGAAACAAGACAATTCAGGAGACAGCATTAGAAGAAAAAAAAAATTAAGAAAAGCTTAAAGAAAGAGAAAAAGAGGTCAAATTTCTTTTGGCCTACATATAAGACTCTCATGAAGTTGAAGTTCAAAAGCCTTGGTGTCCAAACTCTAAATATCTTAAGGAACAGAATGAAACACTGCCTCTGTGTCTAAAACTGGCTAATACACGGACCACAAGATCAACTGTGAACAGAAATTAATTACAGGGAAGCATATTATACACCAAACCGAAGTCAAACAGTGACCAAATGATAGCAGGAATTTAAATTTTGTTTAGAATATTAAAATAGGATGTTGTTTCATAAAAATCTCTGAAAAAGATTTGATTACCCCCTAGATGTGGGGTTGGTTTGTTGGTTTTCTCTTTTCATATAATCCATAAAATGCTATTTCTACAAACCACATTTTATGAGAAGTGTCATTTTTAAATGATAAAGGCAACTTAAAGGAGACTTGTTATCAGTTTGTAATTTACTCTTGTATTTATATACATATAATTTTATATATATAATACATATATATATATATCAGTGTTTAATATTAAAAAATAAACATTGAACTTTTGATAGCACTTGGGATTTTTTGGTGGGTTTTTTCTGTGTGATTTTTTGTGTTTTTTTTAACCTCTCCAACAGATGGATTCATGTCTCAAAGCTCTCCATGGACTTTCACGTTACTTCAAGAGACAGTGCTCACGCAGTGATGCTGGTGAAGAGCTGGACCCGCAGACAAAAACCAAGCCAGGACAGAACTGCCTACCAGCCTTCTCTCAGGGAATGTATCTTAACACTGGCAAGAGTATACGTATGAAAGCATTTAATATTTTAAATAATACATTTTATATGCCAAGATAGTCATTTTAAATAGCGCTAAAGCTAAAGTTAAGGCTGACTCAAAACTTAATATTATTTTCCCCTTACTGATCCACTAATTAAGCCACAGATTTTTCTATAAGAAGCTACTTCTGACAAGTTCATCTATTTTATTTCTCCAGTATCTTGTATGTCCAAAATATTCCACTTAAGACACCAATAGACAAATAGCTATGGAGGAGAAAAGAACAGAATAAAAAGATAACAGTCATTTAAATGATTACACTGACACACACGGTAACAGACATATCCACACACATACACGGATATGAACTCTGTTTTGGAGATGCCTTTATGCTTCTATTATTTTCATAATTTACTATGTGCAAATCAGCAGTGCATTTACATTAAATGTATTTTGAAATAGAGGAACATCCAAAAAACCATAACCCAAAATCTATATCCTCAGATATTAACATTTAATAGGATAACAGCATGAAACGATGAAAAAAATCAGTACAGTATTGTTAAATGCGATACTATATGACTACTCCCAGAATTAATAATTCCAGGGACCTGTATCGTCCAAATAAAATGGGAATAGATGCAGTTGAACTGTCTGGGCTTTAATACCAGTTCTGGCACCTTCTAGAAGGGTAAACTCAGATATGACACCCGACTGAGCTTCAGTTTCTTCATTTGTAAAATGGAGCTGATAATAGCGCTTCCTTCATAGGGCCGGGTGAAAACACGAGTTAGAAAGTACAGTGTTTATAACAATAATGTAAAACAAGAAATTAAATATTAGCCTTACAACAAAATAACTCATTAATTCATTCGCCAAAAAGCAATAAAAAAAAATTACCGTCTACCATAGTTTCATATACCAAAAAAAAAGCATTCTTACTAAGTTGAAAAAGGTAACTGCACTCTTGACCAACAAAAAGTCTGTCATAAACCAGAACCAGTCTGTGACCAGCATTCGGGAATGTCCATTAAAACCTCTAAACATTACTGGCCCACAAGAAAATAAAATCAATGGTGTTTGAAATTATTAGGGACACTTGAGTGAGAAAATGTAACATGAGATGAGACTGGAAACATGGATATAATCCACCTAGACAAAAGGAAGAGCATCTATATTTTTCCCTGCAGATACCCAGCAAAAATGTTCTTTCCTCATCTGGAAGAATTCTTGTATTATCTGAAACACTACTTCTCTTTGAAACACTACTTCTCTTCAAGCCCTAGTAATACGGATTACAATATATTAATACATTTCAACTTTCTCCAAAGCAATCAGAAAATTATTACTCCAAGGGATAACTTTCAGGTTTAAGGATAATAATTTTAGAGATTTTCATCTTCCTATCAAAACAACTACAGATAGGATGTCTGGGTGGCTCAGTTGTTAAGCATCTGCCTTTGGCTCTGGTCATGATCCCGGGGTCCTGGGATTGAGCCCCAGATCAGGCTCTCTGCCCAGTGGGAAGCCTGCTTCTCCCTCTCCCTCTGCCTGCTGCTCCCAATGCTTGTGCTCTCTCTCTGACAAATAAATAAAATGTTTTAAAAAAAGGAAGGATAAAAGAAAACAGCTCCAGGCATCACTTTACCAGTGGTGCTTAAACACTATTTGTAAGAAGTACCGATTTATGGCAAACTGAAAAGGACAGGGTATGCTGCATCTTAAAGCAAAATATCCGTTCGTGGTAATTATGATGTAAGTGTAATGACTGTCAAATGTTTCCTTTGGATGGTGTTACATGTTTACTGAGGTCAACAGATTATTACTGACTTGTTCGTTATACACGAGTGCTGGGGACTATGGCTCAGCTATTCTTAATATAATACTCCATTCATTACCAAACAATTCATGTAAAGATGCTTTTGATCTTCCCTTTTCCTCCCCTTTATTAACTGTCCCAGCCATAGTTTTCTATACAGTCCACTCTCAGAGAGCTTGTGAGAGCTCTTTTCACTGAGAAAAACTGTACAGATAAACTCTGTACGCCAAATACGCTAAGCACTACTGTTTTGTCTGCCCCCCCTTGCATTACAGCAACAAATTTTATTTAAAATAAAACCAATGATCAACAACCAAAATAATTTATTTTTTTCTATTTCTTGAGAAACTTTAATAGCATTCTTAGCATTTTTTTTTCAGTAATAAGCAAGAACAAATTTTGTGAAAGGAACTGAAAATGTCTGATTTTTAAAAATCTTATACAGAGACAGAATACTGCGTGTCAGACAGTGTGATAAGGAAGCAGGAGGTACCTGAATGGATGCCTGCTCAAAACAAGGTTTTCGGCTTACTAGCCAGGAGACCTCAGACCAGTCACTTAAACCAGTGGTTCCCACAGTGCGGTCCCAGATCAAGGGTATCATCTGTACCTGGGAAGCTCTTAGAAATTCAAATTCTCAGGCCCACCTCCAGACCTACTAAATCAGAAACTCTGGAGGTGCAGCTCGGCGACCTGTGTTTTAATAAAGTCCTTCAGGTGATTCTGATCCGTGCTCAATTTTGAAAAACATGGACTCAGACTGCTGAAACTCCCTTCTCTCCTGCTTAAGATGGTTTTCCTAAATCCAGCCTTGCCAAACCAGAGAGGTAAACACGTCATGGGAAAGGACTCTGGCTCACATGCAGTGACCTTTTATCAACATTATCTTTTTTCTTTTTTCTTTTTTTTAATCAAGGGTCAAAACTAAGGAGAATAAGGACTTCAAAATGATGCGCTCCGGCCACAGGCCCGGGCTGAAATGTGCTGACTGCCAGCAGTGGGCCAGGTACCAAAACAGGCCTCTGGCTGAAGGGAAGGCCCTCGAGATTTGGCCACTGAAATCTAAGTGGGCAAAATGCCCCAGAAGTAATATTTTATCCCCATATAAACTAAGGCCGCGTTAGGCTTTGATAGTGACAAATGACAGTAGGAGGAGAGTAAACACTGATCTTTTAGGTCTCAAAAGACATTGGATTCTTATCCCCACTTAACTCTCCCCAGAGTAAAGGCATGGGGAATTCTCCTAATTGACGTCAGCTGCTGTAAGGGAAGGAATGCCATGACCTTAAACTTGGCCACTGGTCCACTCTCGCATCCAGGAACAAAGCCAGAGGGTTCTCCTGGCAACTGCCTGACATGCTAAATGGCAGACACAGCCACTAAGGGAATCCTTTGCTGCCCCAGGGACAAATCCCCCCCTACAGGAAACAGACGAACTGGAGAGATTAGCAGTTTGCCCAGCTTACGCAGGCCTATCCCCTCCGCCCAAAGAGCAGCAAATGAGTTCTAAATCACTGGATTCAAAACCTAAGCTTCTGGTCTGCTTTGCTTTACAAATGAGGACAATGTTCTCTGCTCAGTCGAAGGGAAAACAGGAAAGTATGAAACCTTCAAGGAGAAATGTAGGAAATTGGATCCTTGCATAAACCACCTAACTTGTTCAAGTAGTCTTTGTGGACACCGACTTTCAAGTACAAACTATCAGATGTTTTAAGATTAGTATTAATTATCATTTTTTAAAAGACCTGTAATCAAAATCATATCCAAATCCCCTACCCTGCCAAAGGCATCATCTTGGCTTCTCTGGGAGAATATGATAGGTTCCTAACCAAAGCCCTCCCCAGAGTTCCTTCCCACTCCATTCCACTCACCTCCTCCAGCATGTGATTCTAGTCACAAACATGATTATGTAAGTCCCTGCTCAAAGACCCCTAGACTCTCCAGTGCCTACAAAACAGTATCGGAACGTCTCACCGCTGCCTGCCAGGGGCTCGTCCCCAACCCGGACCTTCCAACCTCAGTCTCCCCCAACCCTCACCCCTTCTGAGACCCTGGCTTCCCACAGCAAACCTCCAAAACAAAGTCTTACCACTTTACCAAACAAAAACAAAAACAAACAAACAAAAAAAACCACCACAAAAAACACAAAACACCGTTACCTTTGATATGCCGTTGTCTCTGCTCAAAATATCCTTCACAGAGTACAATTTTACTTCTCAGATGTGATCCAGTTCAAATGCCATGAAATCTGTCGAAACTTTGCCTTCCCTGCATTCCTTTTTCTGAGTTCCCACACTAAGTTCGTGGGCATCTTCATTACAGTTCTTAACAAATTATATAGTAATTATCTGCTTTTGTGTCTGACTCCCTGACCAGACCTTGAGTGTTCTGGTCAAGGACTAGACCTCCTGTACTTATCCTCCACAGTTCCTGACCTTCTAAAGGAGTTCTCAATCCCTAATCAAGATAGTTAGGATCTTGGCTATTTAACGGTTTCTTGGTTTCTTTTACGTAAAGACAGAACATAACAATCAGTGGGCAGTGTCAGGCAGGGAAACCTCAGCCATTTGGAAGATAGGAAAACTTTTTGGATTTAAATTAGCTATATCCAGTTTGGTACTTCTTAATTTGCTTGAATAAATCTAGATCATATATTGTATAATCCATAGTTTGATATCTCTGGCCAAAAATATCAGTTTTCCTTATCTTGTTCTGAGCCCCTGAGAGCAGAGACGACATCTGATTCATCTCTGTATAACCCACACCACCTGTACAAGATAAATGTTCAATAAATATTCATTAAATTGAATTCCCAAAATGAACTTTATCTTGGTCCAGGCCACTTCAAGAGAACACTGGAGATGGGGTACCTTTAACAACAAACACTTCTCACAGTTCTGGAGGCTGGAAACTCCAAGATCAAGGTGCTGGAGTATATTTAGTGTTTGATGGGGACCCTATTCTGGTTTATAGGGACCATCTTACTGTATCCTCAGGTGGAGGAGAGAAAGAGAGAGAGCTCTCACCGCTTCCTCTTCTCAGACCTGCAATAATCCCATCATGGGGACTCCAACCCCATGACCTCATTTAACCCTAATTACTTCCCTAAGGCCCACCTCCAAATGCCATCATATTGGGGATTAGTGCATCAGCATCTGAATATCGAGGTGCGAGGTCATGAACATTCAGTCCATAGTAAGTGGCCACACTGACATCTGGCTACCTATCCCATTTGTATGTTACAAGTAAACAAAGATAAACTCAACTGAATTTTCCTAAAAGAACTGGAGAAGGAAATTTTAGGAATTTTCCTAAAAGAATCAGAGAAGGAAAATGTCTCCAACACAGAAACACATTATTCAAATTAAATCTCTGAAACAGCTACCATTCTAATGAGGCAAGTTAGTTTAGAGAAAAAAGCAAAACATGCCTCATACCTTCCTTGTCTTGATTGCGGACCCCGGCTAATGGTCACCTCTACTCCCATGAGGAGGTTACTGGTTGATCTGAATCTAACCCCCTGGAGGGCAAGGTACACAGTGCTTTATCTCCTCCAGAGGGACACACCCAGAAGGCCAGGTTGGGACTAGACAGCTTCCCAGTTCTTCTCCCCCCAAATAAAATGTACAGAATTTTAAGGGTAAAGAAAGTGTAAAATAACTATAAACCTTTCACTACCTTTATAAACACTTCAAGTGGGGGAAGGTGATTTGGGCAACTTGGTTCATTTAAACATGAAAGACCTGCTCAAGAAATGAAATGTCCAGATTTCAAATAACTAGAATACTAATTTCTAGGTTTTTCTCAAAATGGGGGCAAACCATGGCACAGATATTAGCAAGGCTTTTTTCTAAACATTTGTGAGCGAAACAGTTTTATGAATAAAAACTCAGAGTGGAGAGGACTAGAGGGAAAGTGGAGGAGGGTTTTTGTGTATAACTACAAAATACTTGTCATTTGTTTCATTTTGAGAGTTTACTGATCTATTCCATTAAAGGTGAATTCCACACAAGAAGTTACCAGTTTCTACCAGGACTCACACACCTCACCATTTTCAGGAATTTCACATATGCAGGTGAGAGATTATTTCTAATACCACTTGAATATCACCAAGTTGTCAGGCTTCAGGCTTTTCCAGCACATTAAAAGTCCTTGCTTCTTACCTCTTAACCTTTATCACAGGTTCTCATTTGTATATTATACCTTTCATTCTCATTGCATATATATCATTTGTATATTATATAAAATAATATCTCTATATTATTTCCCTTCTCCCCTTCCTCTTCTACTTCCTTCTTCTACCTCTTCTTCCTTCTCCTCTGAACTGAGTTTTCCATCTTTTCTAAGTGTGGAGTTCTGAACCACATAAAGAATACTCTATCCTGAAGATTTTTAAGTATCAGCTATGACTTGTATTGCATAGCCTAGTATCAGTAAAAAAAGGACCACCTTACTGATTCAGTCATCTAAGCAACAAATATTCTCAATTTAAAAATACATGGGGAGCCTGAGTGGCTCAGTCAGTTAACCATCTGACTCTTGGTTTTGGCTCAAGTAATGATCTCATGGTTATGATATGGAGCCCATCCTGTCAGGCTCCACACTCAGTAGGGAGTCTGCATGGGATTTTCTCTCCCTCTCCCTTGCTCTCTGCCCAACTCTCTCTCTCTCTCTCAAAACAAACAAACAAACAAACAACAACAAAACATTTAAAAATGCACATTACACTGCTAGCTCAGATTCTTATGAGAAGTATCTTGAAATAAAAGGGATTGTAATATTGTCTGATCAACGTATCCTGATTTCATTTTGCATTTTTGCAGGTTTCAGCTTTTGCTCAAAAACTCATGGGCTGGGATATGAAGCTATAAATCTAGCTTTATGGTGAATTACATGCAAAAGGCTTTTTCCTTTTTCCCTTTTACCCAAATGTTAAAATATTTTTTTTCTATTCTCTTTTTTTCTATTCCCATTTTCACTATGATTCCACATCCTTATGTTCCCAGAAAAGAGGAAAAGAGATCACTACAATGGAATCTACAAGAGGTTCCTTGGGATTCTGCTTCTGTTATGAAATATAAACATTCCTCTAGAGAAAAGTTTTTCCTGCTTGGATTATATTTCACTAGTGCTACATATTCTGTGATGTCTCCGTAGCTGCTTCTGTCACTATCTAAAAAGCTTTGGGTTTTAGCTTCCCCTGGAATGTTATACATGACTGAGTCCTGATTTCTAAAGTCTCTTCATAGCTATACTCCAAACTCTGCCAAACTGTCTGCTGGTATCTCACTAGAAAGAACCATGTGTGATCTGTACTGAACATGGGGGCAATTAGTCCATGGACTCCAGAAAGTTTCTGGGATAAAACATCCTAAATCTTACTCTTCCAGAATCTTCTCTATGTGTTCTTTCAGCACAGGGCCTAATCAAAAAGAAAAGCTGACTGCATCCCAGAAAATACATTGCCCTAAATATCTATTTTACATGTTTTGTTAAGTGATAATTATCACCTCCATTACCACCTACTGGGCTCATTAGTGAACTTAACATGAATTCTTCATTGCAAGTCACACATTATCATGTGAAATAAAAAATAAACTCAAAATATCAAGCCATTCATACTTAACAAAAACAAGCTTAATGATAAAGATGTCATTTACCTAATATTTTATCATTAATTTGTAAGTGGAATTTATGACCAATTCTTACAGTAGTTTTTTTGTTTGTTTGTTTTGGTTTGTTTTTTTGTTTTATTTTTTGCTGGTGGCTTCTACACTTGTATCTGAATACTAAACAAATATAGCATTTTAGTATCTAAGAAAGTAAAGAATGTTCACATTGGTTTTGTCTTGTTTTCACAATGTGTAGGAGTTGGAGATAATAAAGCAATACTCCATTTGAACACATGGAAAATGGGGTTCACAGTGATACACACAGAGTGAATCCATGGCTTGATTTACTCAACACTGGCCAAAACTGAGTTAACACCATCAGAGCTAATTTCTCCTGCTGCCTGGCCCCAAACACATTCATTATATTTTTTGAATTGCAAACAAGAAAAATTGCATTACCAACCAAAAATAAAACATCAAGATTGTCAATTTCTTTGGAATAAGAACCATTAAGGACATTTTGACCAAGGAAAGTCTGGTCTGGTATTCTAGAGAGCTTATTTTTCTCTTAACAATAATACTTAAATATACCTTTGAAGGCCAATCATTATGTAAGTAATAAAGATTTGGAAGAAGCAATCAGTAGTATATGTGAAATATTTTAAAATACCCCCCCTTTATTATGAAAAGGACAAAATCTTATATCTAATTTTTTTCCTTTGCCAGAATGATAATAATTAAGGATAAAACAAATAATTTTTAGCCTCTCCAAAAAAAAAAGAAGAAAGAAAGAAAAAAAAAACTTACAAGTTTAGAAACTCTACAAAGGATAGATAAAAAGTCTCTAATATTTGACCCACTACACCATACAACATTGTTTTGGGCAATATTTAATTTTGATGGACTAAGAGAGGTTATACTTATATACGAAAATATGTATCTGCCCGTAAGAAGTAACAGAGCAAAAAAACTCAAAGTGAAGACATTTTCTAGACACAAAATACTATAAGAAGGCATGAAATTTGGCCTCTTCCTAAACTTCAGTGGTTCTCAAACTTGAATGTGTACTGGAATCTCCTAGAGGACTTGATGAAACAGAAATGGCCTCAGCCCAGAGAATAAGATTCAGTCATTCCAGGCAGGGCCCAAGAATTTACATTTTAATAGTTTCAGAGGGATGAGATGATAATGCTAGTCTGGGGACAACATTTTGAGAACAATGGCTTTAACTCCGTCACTTTCTCAACCACTGTGGATGTCTTGGTGTACCTTGTCCAACCTTTCCCAACAAATGTTTTGTGTCCTCTGTGCCAGATAGTGTTTCCACCAACAAACAAGATCAGCTCCAAAGTAAAGTATTACTTCAGAATATCTTCCTCACCTCTGAACTGCACAACACTTTTTAGAGCACCACCATCTTACAGATATTCAATACATGAAATGAAAAAATAGTTATATCTGTATCATAGCTTTACTCCTTCATGTAAAAACTTGACAGTTAAAGAGTAAGATGAAAAAGGTATTTGAAGACTCATTGGTATCTAGGATTTTTTGATTTGATGCTAAGAACAAAGTGTAGCTACAAGTGGGCAGTCTCCATCCTCAGGACTTACCTGTGACTGGTGCATCAATATCCAGCAAATTTTTTTCCTGTCGGAGAATTGAAGCCCCCTCTGTTATTATTCTCAATGCAACGCTCTCTTCCAGCCTGCCCTCCTTCATGAGATGTGCCTTTAAGATATCCACACGGGGTTTCCCATCGTTATCAAACACTTCTTTTGCTGTAAGCCGGTGACTTGGAGGAAATGGGACAGCTGAAAAAGAAAACGTCAAATTATTCCATTAGCCAAACCCAATAAAAATTCAATAATAACTACCAAATATCTCCCTCTGTTACCAACACCTATTGGAGTATTTTAAAAGTTCCCACATTAAAATAAAATCAAGGGTTGTCAAGAATGAAAGACTGCTTTCTTTCTTTGATTCTAGATTTGACTGCTGAAAGAAAATTTATATTGCATCTAGAAGATCCTGATTAAGTTAATAAAAAGAAAGGGAGATGTTTCTGTTAGACAATAATCAATTCTACAAAAGACAATAGTTTCTATACAGCCAACCATAACTAACGCGGGAGGAGATGTCTCCACTGGGAAAAGGTCTCCCAGACCAGATTTGGCCCTCCAAAGAAAGTCACATCTCTGAGTAAACTCACTGACTCACTGTTTAAGGAGAGAGCAGAAATCTAAGAGCAAAAAGGCAAAAAATGCACTGAATATTAAACAGGAAATCGGGACTCGTGTGTGCGTATAACAGAGGATCATCTCCAACAGTGAAGGACAATATGGTGTCAGGGAGGAGACACAGGTATTTAGGAATATGATATAATAACAAACACAACTGACTGCTCAGACCCGGAACCAAACATTCTTTCTTTCACCCACACCCCCATACCTTAACAGTAAGAAGCTCTCTGATAGCTACTGTCACTCTTTACATCTGCGAATACATTGACTCATTCATTCACTCATTCAGCTAAGGATATTCACTAAACCTCTACAATGTACCAAGACATCCAAAGCTCCAAGGTTAGAGATGGTATCACAAAGGTAAAATTTCTGATAAATGGCCAATAAGCCCCTTCTGTGAGGGTGAGTCATTGTCTATTTTACATGAGGAGTCATTATTGGAAAACAACTCAGATCTCTTAGAAATATCTAGAAGGACCATAAACACAGTTTCATGAACCTTTCAGCTGCCATGAGCATTATGCCATATGCATAAGAACATCTCCATATGATGGTTCCTCTCTTAGAAAGAACATTTGATATTCAGGAATAAACCTAGCCCCCTAACTTCCTGAAATCGTCTCTTACAGGAGTAAGATTTACGGTAGAGCAATAGCAAAAAATTGTGTGCACTCTGGTAGCATAGATTTGCTATCCAAGAGAAATTACAAGTACTTAAAAGAAAAGAAAAATCAGGATGTAAACCTATACTAATGGATGCAACTTGATTCTCTTAATAATCCAAGCATATCTAGTTAACTATGCAGCCAAAATGAAGTGGCAGAAGTACGCTCAGTGGAGAAGTATGAGGCTTTTGTGGTCAGATGAACCCGGGTGCAAGCCTTGGCTTTGTACACCCTCCAGTTTTATGACCTTGAGCGAGGGAAATCACCTCCTTTGGCTTCAGTTGCCTCACCTGTAGATTGGGGATTACATCTCTTGCAGCATTGTTATAATAACTCAAGTACGTAGAAACATCCAGAGCTAACATTTATAGAATATTTCCTTTATGCCAGGTTTCGTTCGGGTAATAAAGTCAGACACAACAGGAAAGCTGTGAGTTGAGTAAGACGTATGCACGTGTGTTTACATATCAGTGTTCTTAGTCCTCACAGCATTACTGTGGGGGAAAAACCTGAGGCTTAAAAATATTAAGCACTTTGCCCAAGACAATCGCCTAGCAATTTCTAGGTCGACCCAACAAGTATAAACTCCAGCAGTTTGATGCTAGAATAGCTGTGTCAACAAGGACACTACACTGCTTTCAAAAAGGACTTAGGACAGTGCTTAGTAATCGTAAAGTCAGGAGGGAATCACTTTTTAGAACTGCAATTCTAACAAATACTGGGAGGCGTTTCTTATGAAGACCACATTTGTTTTCAAAATTATTTGGGGCATCTCAGGGTAGCACAGATCTAGAATACAAAACCATAATGTAAATTAAAACACAAAATGCATAATGCCGAAGCATAGTGTACAATAAGAGCTAAGGCAAGAAGAATTAAACAAGGAGGAGAAAAAAATGAGGAATTTAGGGGCACCTGGGTGGCTCAGTAGATTAAGCCTCTGCCTTCGGCTCAGGTCATGATCTCAGGGTCCTGGGATAGAGCCCAGCATTGGGCTCTCTGCTCAGTGGGGAGCCTGCTTCCCCCTCTCTCTCTGTCTGCCTCTCTGCCTACTTGTGATCTCTGTCTGTCAAATAAATAAATAAAATCTTTTTTAAAAATGAGGAATTTAGGTCATTAGACTTCAGGCATTTGGGGGTAAAATTGCTCGTTTTGTTTCTTTGTCTTCCCTGCTTTTTCTTACCTAACAGATATGGTTATGAAGAAAACATGGCAACATTCCACATTTCCATGGCCATGTTTCTGTTTTTTTGTTTTTTGGGTTTTTTTAATGTGGGTCTTTATGTATGGTTTGAAATTAGAAAATATCTTACCTGGTAACTCCTCAAAATCTCCCACACATAGGACGGGTTGGAAAGGAAGAAACTTCAAAAGGACACTTGGGGTAAGGCGAAGAGCCATTTTTTTTTTTTTTATCTTTTCAGTGATTTCCTAAGGTAAGCGTTGGGCAACTATGAAGGTTGAAGTGACTGTGCACAACTGTACAAGAATCCTAGGAGCACCAAAGAATAAGGGACTGGTTTACTGTCAAGTATATGAAGGTCGTGGGACACCCATGGATTAGCTGGCCTTATTACACTTAAGAAAGATGAAAGGGTTAAACCTGAAAGAACTGAAGCATTGAGGAAGGTGAGAGGCAAAAGAAGAGCACCCTGAGAGGCATCACCTTCATGAATTAGACTTTGTCCAAGTCCCTAGGCTCTCTCCAATGCCAAGTTCACTGCAGTAACAGATGCTCCCTCTTCGAGGACGATCTTTTACCTTCCAGTAATTGCTAATCCTGGGTAACTGGCTAAGGTGAAGCCACCTGCTCTGACATAGAGGAGCTGGTTCCAAATAAACAGGAGCAGGAAAGAGAGGAAAAAGGCCAACCAGAGGGCTCTGTTTCCAGCTGGAGGATAAAGACACTGATGAGATGGGGCCCTTTACCGGTTAAACAGATGGCAAGGCCCCCAGGGAACCAAGATGCACAGTGATGATGCCGAAGTTGGAATGCAGAGACGCTGGAAGCCAGAGAGGAGTTTTCTGGGACAAAAAATACGAGTGGGCTAATATTTGTGTATCTGTGCACCCGTTGGCTTCATAAAGAAAATACCAGCCTTACAAAGGTCACATTTTATTTGCTTTCTCTGTTCACCTGGTGTCCTACACACAGACATGTGCCAAATACTGAGCAAAAACTACTTAGACCAAAGACTTCAATGTGCATAGAAAACATGTCTTTCATTAATTGTAAAAATGGCTACACTTGATATAATAAAGTTGGATTTTCCTTCCCCTCCATTGTTTTGAGTATTATAAGCTGCTTTCATTGCTACATGAGCAGGCCAGGACGGAAGGAGCTGAGTCTGTACATCTAATAAAATGAAGAAATAACTGTTGATATTTGGCTGACTCTTCCCAACCAATTTTTATATAATTGCCTACTAAGTATGGAATATGGTGTTCTAATAGTCTCCTCAGAAGTATCCTAAATGTAGATAGAAACCGTCTCAGCTTTCTCCACTTCACAACTACCACTCAATGTCACTCTTTTTTCCTCAAATATGATAGCAAAGTAGATAAAATTTGGGAGATATACATCCTCAACTGATTCCTAACATAAATCACAGCTTTAAAAGCAAACAATATACTGGACCAGGAGTGAGTTCCCGTGTCAATAGCTGTGGAAATCTGGCAGCTACTGATTTCTAGTGAACAGAACATGATCTTGTATCTTTATTTCCTATTTGTTGATGCTACCAGAGAGTTCGTCTACCTGATTCAGAGAAAGGTTACTAGTCAAGGAACCAAAATCACATGTATCCAATATTGGCATCCATAGAACGATTACTAAAGTTGTTGTCAACTATTCATTCATCAGAGAGAAACACATTCCAAGTCAGAAAAGCCGGGATGCCAGCATAATTCTAGCCCTAGGTTCTGGCTGACAAGGGGGACCCCACCTCTGAAATAGTCAGGGGTCTCCTCCTGTGATTTGGGTTGCATCAGTTTTAGATGACCATGATGTGTCCTGGTAACCGGAAGTGATATGCTCTCACTCTGGGGGAGATCTAGATATGTGAGATTTCTGTTCCTCAAATCTGAGCCACATTAGCCACAATTAAAGGGACTCCTAGGGGTGCCTGGGTGGCTCAGTGGTTAAGCATCTACCTTTGGCTCAGGTCATGATCCCAGCATCCTGGCATCGAGCCCCACATCAGCCTCCCTGCTCGACGGGAAGCCTGCTTCTCCCTCTTCGGCTTCCTCTGCTTGTATTCCCTCTCTTACTGTCTCTCTCTCTGTGTCAAATTAAAAAAAAAATCTTAAAAAAAGAAAAAAAAAAAAAAGGGACTCCTACTATTTGATGGTAAACACCCTAGGTTCCGGGTCACGGTGGTACCTTCACTGGAAAAAGAGCAGCATAACTGCTGCCTGACCTCTTCCAGGAATGGTCTCATAAACGCTGACAAGAAAGAATCACGGGTGAAAAACACATTTAGCCTAGAGATTTTTTTTCAAACCTTTGTTTTCCTTTATTTTTATTTACTCCAAAAAAAAAAAAAAAAAAGACACCTGAAGTATATCGAAAGGAAAAAGAATGTAACGCAGCTCACTTTCAGCCTCTCTTCTTCCCTGTGATGACTGTTGGGGCAATTAGAACTCTCTCAGTTCAGACTAACTCCTGACCCCCTCACATTAAATAAGAGGAAACCAAAGTCCAGAGAGAGGATAAGTGAATTGTCCAGGGTCACCGGATTAGTCATTGACAAAACCGCTAAACTTTAGGTCTCCTGGTTTGGATTCCAGCGCTTTTCCAAGTCTGCTCTGTCCAATTGAATAGCAACATACTGGCTACTGAACGCTTGAAAAGTGGCTGGTGTTGGTGGGCTCGGCCCAAACTGAGACAGGCCGCAAGCCTATGATGTGCACCGGATTTACAACACTTGATACAAGAAAAAACAAGAAATGCAAAATATCTCATTAATATTTTTATGTTCACTACATGTTGAAATAAGGTTCAGCATATATTGGGCTAAATACAATTTATTAAAATGAATTTCTCCTCTCCCTCCTTATTTTTTAATATGGATACTAGAACTTTTAAAATTGCATAAATCCTTTGTTCTACATTATTATGGACCATGATGCAGCCTTCTCAACCAGGAACCGAGAACAGGGGGAGTGGAAATTATATTCTGTAATTGTTCTTCTTTTTCAAATTTAGCTCCTACAGTACTTCAAACTATCTCAAACTGATTGCACTTTTAAAAATAAATGATGCTGAGGGGCAGCCTCTGGAAATTCTGATTTAATTTATCTAGGCATGGTTTTAAAGAAACCCAGGGTAAACTGATGGGAAGTCCAGACTGATAGTCACGGATCTATACCATAAGCAAAGACATATAAAACCCCAAGCAGTTTGATTCCCACCCCCAAACATGTTCCACGATGTCAATCAAACATAGCAGATGTGAAGTCTTTGCAAGTCCAGACATGTGTATTCCTTCCCTCTCTGTCATCAGAACGTGTCCAGAAACAGCTCTTGTCCCATATTTCACAGTACTGTCTGCACTAAGATACTTATGCTGGCACATGTTAAGAGAATAGTTTAAGTATATCACATGTCAAACACAACTCAAACACATTCTGGGTGACCTCCGTACCCTGGCACTCCATTTTTCCCTGGTGGACATTTGTATATGTCACAACTACTATTCTTATCAAACCGTATCAACCAACCAATCAATCAATCATCAAGCACCTGGTAAGCACCTACTATGCATTGTATTCAATGTCAGGCAGTAAGAAGCACCACGAAGAAGTAGGCAAGAGAAAACAAATATTGGCAGATCCAGACTCTGAAGAGATTATGAGGTGATATGGTATCATGGTTATATCTATTAGTTTTTGCTTGAGATACCTGGA
Source organism: Lontra canadensis (assembly GCF_010015895.1). Classification (NCBI taxonomy): domain Eukaryota; kingdom Metazoa; phylum Chordata; class Mammalia; order Carnivora; family Mustelidae; genus Lontra; species Lontra canadensis. The sequence continues at coordinate 104,810,740 of NW_022630995.1, read as the reverse complement.
AAAGCATTAAACCACAAAACTGAAGAGCAAAATTTAAAGAAAATGAGAGATGATGTATAATGAGTAAGCAAGAAAAAAAAGTGTCTTTATCTATTTTAAGGCTATGTCTGGGTTCCTATAAACTCTCAGATACAAACACAGCTTTCTTCCATCTGAAGAATAGAACAAATATCTAATTTTTTTAGGTGACTCCAGAAGATGAGGTTCTGCCTTTGAGGTAAGGAACGAAAAACAGAATATGCTAATTTTAAGACACAAAATGCCAGTTAAAATACACAAAAGTAACTCCTTTGTAAGTAAATAAAATTACCCTGAAATCTGATCCTGCTTCTGAATAAACAGTGAAGACATATGTAAAAGGAAATCCTGGTGACTTTTCGCTAAATTTTGCTTGGGTTCTAATATTGAGCCAGTAGGTTTGACTTCTATCCTTCTGGGTTTAAAAAAATCCTGTCAGTATGTGGATACATGTTAATCCATGCACATCATGTCTATATGCAAAATATACAAACCATGTCATCTAGGAGGGGCAGCTTAAAAATTAACCACAGCTAGCCTCTAAGAAACATCGTAGGAACTTATTCACTAGGGCCCGCCTTACACCACTCCTGTAGACATTCATCACTTGTTTGTTTGAAAGTCACTGGCTTTCATTTACAGGCATTAATGTCTGTCAAATTAAAATATGCTTGCTCATCTCAAGTGTGGTTGAATATTAATCTTGTAAACAGAAACATCCGATCCCACTGAAACTAAAAAAACAAAAAAACAAAAAAACTTCACAGTAAATCTATAAATAAAACCCCAATTTATTAATTTACTCGTGCTTTTTTTTTCCTACAGTTTTGATGAGCTCCACCATCTTTAGAGCAAAGACCTCCTTTCCTGCCTCCTCTGAATATTGCCCCTCAGATGCTGAGCCTTAAAATGTATTCAGTTTCAGACACGGTATGTGCACTGATCATTTCACTAGCAAACTGAATACCTCATTTGGTTTTCCTGAATGTTTACATGCAAATATAGCACAATGATATTTTACGTAACTTCCCCAAACTGTTAATAAAAGGGCAGTATGATACTCGAAGCATTCATTAAAATAGGGCATCTTTTCTCCTCTGGCTTACAGAATTTTTCTTCTACACATTACTTTTGAACCTAAATCTGAAATGTGCTACAAGCAATTCTTTAATAAAAATCAGACACTAATTAATTAAAAGAATCATTGTTATAGCTACAAGGGATTTAATACTTAATTAGTGAAAATGTGCACCTACCAGCACAATCAGAGCTTCCTTTATTATCCGAATTTCAAAATACTTTTCCTTTAAATAGGCTGTATTCTCCGGCTACTCTATGTTCTTAAGTCTAAGGACGCAAGGACAGGGTGATAGTCCATGACCTCATCTACATGTAGGACTGGGTCGTTCTATCACAGAACTGTTTTGAAGTTTTGATATTTTGGTGAGTTTATTAATTACTAGAAAAGTTGCAGTTGGCTTACATAAAAAATTATGTAATAATGATTCAATATGAAAAATGATTTGACAAAAGTTATATTTTAAGAGTTTCAAAACATTTCGGCCTTACTAAGCTTAAATAAAATCTGATTTTTTGTTGTTAAAATTAAAAAGTTATATGTACAAGTCCAGGGCTTACCATGGTGGCCATGCCAATCACAAATTATTTTATATGTATACACGATGAAAGCAAAATTATATTTATTGATTTTTAACATATGATATTGAATGTTCAGATTAAATGAAGAATTTTAATTAAATATTAAATATTTTAATTTAAATATTAAGTAAATTAAATACTTAAAAATTTTAAAATATATAATTGAAGATGTATCATTTTGTAAGAGTGTACATTACAATTTTTTAATTAAAAAAATATATAAGCAGTCATACTTAGTCATATGACCCCAACTACATGTATTTGACCTCAGTACTAGATGAAGTGACTACAGCAATATTTTTAGCAAATGGTATTTACAGTAATCTCTAGAATAGCAAACTTACAGTAATGAATAAAATTCTACTCACTGAAATATATTTAAGCAGAGGGCTTTTTATTTATTTTGTTTGTTTGGTTTTTGCCTTGAACGTTTTCTTTTTCTCGAGAGAAATATGTCACAGGAGGAGATTAAAATCAAGAAACAAACAAGATACTTTAAGACAATCTGAATTTATTTCCCAAGCGAGCAGGTCCCTTTGAACATGAAAATTTTCCCTCAGAAATAAAAAGTATCTAGGGATTATAAAACTTTATTTAACCCAAGATATACTTTACTGTTCAGAAATCCTCAAGTCAATGGCCTAAGACATGAAATACAAGAAAGGACCTTACCTATACTGGAGCTGAACTATTAGATTAGAAATTCTTTAATAAATGTAAACTTCAGAAATCTCTGTCTTAAAAATAGCAAACCCTCTAAGCCTTCAATTAAACTTGGAAGTTGATATGAAAAATCAATCTATGCCCACACACAATTCTTTCCTTTCAAATTCATCATTCAGCTCGAGATGCCCACACATTTTCTATGCCCACATACTCACCCACGGTCCCCAGCCTGTGTTTAAAACACCTACAGGCATCAGAATAACTTTTTTTAAATGAATAGGCTTTCTCTTCTTTGAAAGGTCTTGATGATATGGCAAATTTGTGTCCCAAATATCGAATAATGTAAATCTAAGTGGCAATTTAAGGATTACCATGTTACCACTTTTTGCATATAAAGGGTGACTGGTTTAAAAAAAAATAAATCTGGCATACAGCCTTATATCTGTGTGCCACCGTGAAGCAAAGATCAATATTATGCCTCACAGTCACCCTCCAGGGAGCCAGGGGCAGGGAGCTAAAATCCCAGGTTTGCATTTAATCCCCCATGACCTGGCTCTCTGCTCCCTACTCCTTGTAGGCTCAATAGTGAAATATTAGGTCTTCTGGGCCTCTCCATGCTTCAGTAATGCTTATGCTAAATTATACTGCCCTGGAGACCAGACCTACTCTCCACTTTCTCTGGTTCACCATTTCTAAGAAACACCCAGTCTGAAGAATAATACAGGAGGTTCCAGGTCTTAGCAACTCAAATTTGTGCTACCCAAATCATAATCCTCACATACCTTGATTTAAAAATTGGAATGTTTTAGTGACTACCACCTACAATTAGATCCTCTGAAACTTCATTTTCATTTATCTTTAAAATATATATGTCAATTTTATTTTAAATCAAACACGCATTTCTTAATCTAGCAAATGGAAAATGGTTAATTTCATAATAAAGCTCCAACAGACTGCATTCCCTTCCTTAATAAGGAGCCACACTTATAGGAGATATTCCACTCTTATATATCGTGTACGAAGAAGAAATTCTCAAGTAATTAAAGAAAAAGATTAATTATAATGTCAATTTCAAATTAACATGTGATGCCAAATCTCTTTAAATAAGTCCATCAGTCATCAATAACTCAAAAAACATCAGCTTAATTAAACAGAAAGTTTAACAATCAAGTTGCATTCAAAGTCTAGTCCCATACTGTTGTGTATCGGTTGTTAAGATTTCAAATCCACTTGTCTATGTCTTAAGTGAAGTTGTTTTGAATGAAGGGTGAATTTGTTTACATTGAGAAAACTGTGTTAGAATGTTGTCACCAACATCTGTTGTTGTCAATAAACACTCAGTAGCTCATCTGTTGATGGATGTCTCTGGGGGCTTATCAATAAGAGCATAGGAAGAGTCACTATGATGTAACGTACATTTAAACGTTAAATACCAAGAATTGTGAGGACCTGCCAAGAGTAGTCGGTATGGGTAAGCGTACCCATTGCTGATCTAAATAGCTCTCCAAAGACCTTAGACAGTGTTTGCTTCGGCAGCAGGTATACAAAGACCTCGGGCATTAGCTCCTGCCATAGCAAGACGACTCTTTGGAGGAATGGTGAAAACCTTTCAGGGGCCTTGTGAAGGAGAGCATCTTGCCCACTAACAGTAGCACCTTCATTCCCTTAGCAACATGCGCCAGCAACAAGGGACTTCTGCTTTACCCTGGCAGCTGGACATCAGCTCTTGGTTAGCTAAGCCAACTCTTCTGAGAACCAACTCCTGGACAGTTATGCATCAACTAAATTTGGATTTTATTTCCTTCATCTCCCCCAAACCTGGAACAATAGTGTAATTAATCCATCATTGGCCTGGAGTATGTTATTTCTTTATTGGCTTATTAAGAGACATTACCCCATATGCTACTGGCTTGTGAAATATTACCATTATAAATTATAATTCCCACAGTGAGCCTGTGTTAACTACATTATTGGCAAAGAGAATCTTACTCTCTGAGCATAATTTGCCTCAGCAAGACAAATGCCTTGGCATTGACAGATATTCAATCAATGCATTTCTGAAAGAATGAAAAAAATGAATGGATTTTTTTCTCCTTGATTTCTTAGAATTTGGGGAAATTTTGTGGTAATAGAATTAGTTTAAGAAGAGAGAATAGAGGGGTGCCTGGGTGGCTCAGTGGGTTAAGCCTCTGCCTTCAGCTCAGGTCATGGTCTCAGGGTCCTGGGATGGAGCCCCGCATCAGGCTCTCTGCTCAGCGGGGAGCCTGCTTCTCCCCTCTCTCTCTGCCTGCTTCTCTGCCTACTTGTGATCTCTGTCTGCCAAATAAATAAATAAAATTTTTTTAAAAAAGGGAAGAGAGAATAGAGAAAAGAAATGGCCTTGTTCAGATCTAAAAGTACGTAATTGTGTAAAGGTAGTCAATAACCAAAATAACTCAGAAACTGAAACGTTCATTTAGTAAACGTCTCTTTCAAAGTACTCATTACAGGAAAGAGACCATGGATGCCAGCTGGTAGGGTGGAACTAGAGGCCTCACTCCAAGATGAAACTGATAGGGTCAAAAGTGAGCAACAGATAGAAAACCAAAAAGGGGAGAGGCAAAAACCACTACAAAAAGTCTGAAGTGCTAAATATCTTTAATCCCATAGGCGAATACAGGATCATAGATAAATTTGTAGCTATTTGTGATGTAAAATTGACTCAATAACAATAAAAATAGTATCACCTGGGTACAACAGGGCTTCAGTGTTTTTACACTCACAGAGCTCTATCCCATGAAACTTCAGAAGGCAGTTCAAATATTTCCCTTAAAAAGAACATTTTTCTAGTTAAAAAATGCTAGTAGTATCTATTTATTGAAGTATGCATCAGTAAAATAAAAAACTTTTTTTTTTCATTTCCAGCTTTGTGATATCTGAGATTTATGACTAACACTTTCTCAGCATCCCTATATGTCAGAAGTAGCTCAGGAGGAGAGTCCTCCTCTCCCCTCTTTTAACTACTTGCTTGATGACTATCACTACCAATCAGAGTGAACCCCAATCTTACTACAAGACACAAATGAAAGATACATTGTGAAATGCAGCCATCAAGAATAGCTAAAACCTAGTTTATCTAACTCACTCTAAGCTCATATAGAATGGCAAACAGAACAACATAACTCCCATGACATATGACTTTGGGTTATGGTTCCCCAAAACATCCAAAAAGCTTCATTTCCACAAATTTTTCACTATCCAAGTATCACAGTGAGCCATTTAGCCAGCACTGGGACTGCTTTTCTTACAGTTATGTGTGCAGAATTCACAATTGGCAGACAAGAAATATAATATTTTTTATTACCACATCATTTAAAATCATTCCTTGGCTTAAATTACCACCCCCAAAATAATTATGTTTAAAAGTGGAACTACTAGCAGATTAATACAAATGTAAGATACAGGACACATCCCGTGAAAAGTAATTACACACACACACACACACACACACACACATGCATATATACACATACACGTGTGCACACATACACACCACAAATCAAATAGTATAATTGTATGTTTTACTCTAACAGTAGAGTTGTGTGTATTTTTTATAAGGCTCTTGATAATGCTCCACTTTTCCAAAACTTGAGTTCCCACCATCCTCACCAATCACAGTGCAAGCACATATCCAGAGGTAGTGCAAGATGGATCACTCACCACAAAATCTGTGCCTGTTATTGCACAGGAAAGGAATGGAGCCATTCTCACCATATAAATACAAAAGAATGATGGCCTGGCAATACTGAGAATGTGTTCAGTTCCATATTTTACAACAGCCCTAGATAGATCAGGGTGTATCTATGATATTCATAATGGTATACTGTTGATCCTTGAACAAAATGAAGATTAGGGGCACTAACACCCCATGCATTTGAAAATCTGCACCTAACTTTTGATTCCCCAAAACTTTCATATAAGTATGACTGCTATACTAATAGCCCACTATTGACTTACCAATATAATAAACAATCAATTTACACATACTTTGTATATTATATGTATTATATACCATATTCTTGAAGTAAGCTAGAGAACAGAAAATTTTATTTAGAAAATCCAGAAGGAAGTGGATGCCTGGGTGGCTCAATTGGTTAAACACCCAACTCTTGATTTCAGTCAGGTCATAAACTCAAGGTTGTGAGATTAGACTCCACACTGGGCATGGAGCCTGCTTAGGATTCTCTCTCTAACTCTCCCACTGCCCCTCCCCCCTTAAAAAAAAAAAAAAAGCCAAATCCTAAATAGCATGTGAATTTTACTAGAATAATTTCCCACATGTATTAGCATTGCTTACTCCCCACCTAGCCAAGAGGGACCCAATTATTACTCACACCAAATGATAAACAAAACAAATGATAATCAGTCACCCAATCTTTTCTGAACTCTCTTCCCTCCAGACTCTAATTACCCAAACGGTTTCCATGCTTTAGGGACAATAACGTGTGTCCTAGAAGCAAGGACAGATTCTTGGATCTGATTCTCTATAAGAGGCCATTGTAGTTGCATTGGGAATAGGATTTATCTCCCTTTTCTTTAATGCAAATAATTTCCCCATCCCAGATACAACTATTCAAATAACAAACTTCTCCTGAATAAACAAAGAACAGTGTAGATACTGATAGAGATTATCTGCTCCCTACAAGGTCTACCACCATTTGGAACTCAAGCAACAAAGGAAAATAGTTACAATCACTTATTAATATATATATTCATACAGTGCAGATACAAAGTTGATTAAGTTTTTAAGAACTCGCCTAAATTACGTTTTGTAAAAGTTAAAACCAAAGAACAGGTATCTAAAGAAAATATTTTAAAATATGACTACTGGAAGAAAATACAAAACATAGAAAACAGAAAAATACAAAGCATAGAAAAAAGAGAAAAACTGCAGACTTTAACGAAAGTACACAATTATTACAAGGGAGAAAAACTAAGCTATGTAAAGCATCAAATAAATTAAAAGTTTTGCAAAATTTTTGAAATTCTGTGGGAATGCTGTGTGTTGCACACATTTCTGGGGAGAAAGTCCACAGTTTAATAGACTCTCAAAAGGTTCTTTGAGCCAAAGGGGCTAAGGCTCCCTCCATCACAGCTTTCTCATGTTCATATGAGACCCATTCTAGTCTAGTTGCTCAATGACACTCTTATCTAGATTATTCAAATAATGATCAGATGATTTCTCCAAATCCCCAGTAATCTCCACTTTACCCACCTAATCCCCAAACCTTATGGTCTGGTCATACCTAATTACTCAATACTCCAAGTATTCCATATAATTCCATACCTTTCCTCAAGCCTTTCAGAAATAGTGAGGCAAAAGGGGCTAAAAGCACAAACTCAGAATGCCTGGGTTTACACTCCAACTTCACCAAATTATATGATCCTGGGCAAATGATTTAATCTCTCTATGCTAAAGTTTTCAGATCTGTAAATTGAGGTTTAAACAAACTAATATTTGTAAAACACTGGGAGCATTATTACCATAATAATACTTCATTAAGTATTCATTATGATTAACAAATGCCTCTGTAGGCTCCTTAAGAATGCAACCTCCTGATTCCTGATCATCCCTATTCAAATGTCACAACTGCTAAAAAGACCTTTCAAAGCCTGCTTTCCATCCGAATCCCCAACGTTGAGTATCAATTACTTAATAAAATGTCCTTGGATCACCAAAACACAAAGTTGTTTTTACTCTGTTTTTGTTTTGTGTTTCTCTCTTTGCCCCTAAAACATAGAGGATTTCCTGCCTGTATTAATTTTCGTACTTCGGCACTCATAAGAAACCCACAAATTATTAGATGGGTTTTATGCTAAGTCCAACAAATATGTACAAACCTGAAATTGTGTTCTTACATATCATTTAATTTCATTTTTCAATTTTCTAGTTGAAGAAACTAAGACTCAAAGAGAATAAGAGTACCAGTGATAATAATAACAAAAAACAATAATCACTTCTATAGCAGTTACTATATCTCAGACACTGTTCTAAACACTATATATGTGCCAACTCACTGAATCTTCATAACAATCCCATGATGCAGATACCATTATTCTATTTTTCATATGCAAAAACACAGGCACTACGAAACTAAATAAATTTACCAAGTTCACAGTGTAGCAAATAAGTAAAGGAAGCCAGAGATTAAAATGGGCCCTCTGGCTCTAGAGTTGTGTTTTTAATCCTTGTGACTTTGCCTCTGTAAATAAGAGGGGAGTCATCCAGGGATCCAGAGGTAATTAATGGCAAAGCCTGAAATACACATTTAGTCCTCTGGATTCCCTGGTGATGCTCTTTCCTTATGAGTTCACCATTCCCTACCCAGAGTGATGGCCACTGAGAGCATTCCAAAAACATTTGGCCAATGATTTATGGACACACGATTCACATCTTACCACCTAATTCTCTAAATGCAATAATATTTATTCCAAATGTGCAGTCTGTTCCCTGGACATCTTATTTGGCTTACCTGTCTTAGCTAATTGTTCCCAGTTTTGAAAGAGACCAGAATAGGACAAGGAATCACTGATTCAGTACTCCACTTTTTATTTGGCTTACCTGTCTTATTTAATTGTTCCCAGTTTTGAAAGAGACCAGAATAGGACAAGGAATCACTGATTCAGTACTCCACTTGTAAAAAGTACAAGGTCTTTGTTTTAATTTGATTTCTGATGGATTGATCCAAAGGTAAGAGGAGCCTCCAAGGTATTTCTATACATGAGCATTGAGTTCAGGTTCTTGCCAAAGCCTAAAAGTTTCCCATTAATGACTGCTGGCCACCTCTCAGACTAGTCAGTGATTTTGTTGAAAGTGTGCCCCCCCAAACTCTGTTCCTTAAAATGCCGGGTTAGTCTACCTGCCATTACAATTACCAGCAATATGAGCAGAATCTGAGCTCTCAATGCTACAAAGTATAGTGGTTCTGAGTTACAAAGTCCCTAATCACCTATATTCACATTCTGGCTTTAATGGTTATGTGTCCCTAAAGAAACCACAGTTTCCACACCTGTAAAATGGAGATATTTACCTCAAGAGGTTGTTAAAAAGGATTAAATGAGAACTTGTTAATGAAAGTGTTTAGTGCAATACTTTTCTTAGAGATTTGCAGATGTTATTGTATCTTATGACTATCCAGGAGGGGAGAGCAATCATTTCCTAACTTATTTCCTATAAAACTCAGTCTTCCTGACACACTGTATTTTGTGAAAGCCTACTGCACACAAATAACCAATTCAATTATTTTGATAAAGTAAGTCAGTAAGTTCACACCGACATGAATATTCAACAGAGAGGATATTAGTAAAATCAGTCAGAAATTTTCATCAAAATCGTAAGCATATTAGTTTGTTTAAGCTGAGAAGCATTTGTCTGTCAATTTCAAAAAATAGTGGAAAACCTGCTTATTTCTGCTTTCTCCTTATTCATATATGCATCATACTGAGTGATGTGCTATCATGCAACAAAAGTTAACATTTTTTACTTTTACATAATACACACAGTGTTTACTTAATGACACATGAATATAGCTCTATAATATTGGGTTAAGTCCAATATGATTTGGAGATACTAAATGCTATTAGGTATCTTCAAATCAATAATGAATAAATTCCTTATATATTATCTCATTTCAAAACCACTCTAGCTATCTTCATCTGCCTGCTCTATTAGGCAGAGATATTATTTGGAACGAAGAACTACTTTATGAATATAAGATTTTTAACTTTAAAAGAACTACTAAATATTGAAACAATTATCTGTACATATGTGACATATTTGAACATTTTCAAATACATGATTTCATTCAATCCTCATGATAACCCTTTGTGATAGGTATCATAATGGTCATTTTATAATCAAGAGAATAAGAAAACTGTGTTTAGGCTGCAGGGTAAAGATAACATAGGTAGCATGTGGGGCCAGGACATAATCTTGGGAGTCCCAGGCCCTCTCCACCAAAGTTCACAACAGTAACCTGCAAACGCCTGTAAATTGTAGGTGGTCGAAGGCAGTGGCTAATTACTGTTTAAAAAGCTAATTAGGGAAGAAGGAAACCAAATATTTCCAACCAAAAGAAAGAAAACCTTTGATTTTCAAGGTTGATAGGATTACCACAGCTGCAGGAACTTCCCAGTCTCCCTCTACTTTGAAACCCAGTGTTCACTATTCTACATCTGTGATCCAAGGCCAACCCAACCCTTTGACTTGCTGGTCAGAGATAACAAAGACTCTCAATTATTGAAGTGTTTACTCACATTAATTACAATGAATTTTTGCTCTCAAATAAAAAATGTCCCTTCTTATTTTAGGGGCTGATAGGAAAGAAGTCTGGGCGATACAACTGTCTTTGCCCCTGGGTCTCCACCTATTGGGTTTGCATCCTTTTTCTGCTACCTGTTGGTCTAGATCTTGGCGGGATTTATTCAGTCTCTCTGGGCTTGAGTTTCCTCATTTGCAAAATGCAGATAATAATAATACCAACATGCAAGGTGATGGTGAGGATTCAATAACATACGCCACATAAAAACTCGAAGAAATGCCTGGTATGGACTAAATGGCTCAATAAATGTTTACTGTGATTACTATGAGAACTGTTAAAATGCGAGCAAAAGCAGAAAAATGCAGTGGCTCCCTGAGTTGTATTTTCCCATGAGAGAGAGCAAAAATCATTACAGGCCCTCACTCAGAGATGATGCCCATACCATAAGGGACTCTTGGGCTTTCAGGATTCATAAAAGACTCTGTGGAGGAAGTTCTATCACTACCTATTAGATAAACAAAACTTAACACTCGAGAATGTGATTCCTCCCATAGCAGAATAATCTATAAGAGCACCCTTTATGAGGCCAGTGTGCTCTGGGGAGTTACTGATTTAACTAGCCAGCAAAATGACCTGGGAGAGCTCACTGAAATAACCAGTGATCAAACGCAAAGAGTCAAATTGTGCTTTGGAAGTCTCATTTGGTAAGCTCTGAAATGCACAGAAATAAAACCATTTGGGGGGCTCTTGGGTGGGTCAGTCAGTTAAGCAGAAAACTCTTGATTTTGGCTCATGTCATGATCTCAAGGTCCTGAGATCAAAGCCCACTTTAAGCTCTGTGCTGGGCATGGAGCCTGCTTAAGATGCTCTCTCCCTTGCCTTCGGCCCCTCCCCCCCCCCCCCCCAAAAAAAAAACAGGAAAAGAAAAAAAAAAGAAATTCAAACCATTAGCACACTGACTACGCACATGCCTATGATTAACCATAGCAATTTTCCTCCTGGTCCTTTATTTTATTTTCATTTAAATTAATGTAATTTTTAGCTAAAATACAAGAGAAATGTTAGAGAACACCATCTGTTCACTCTAATAGCAATAATCTAAGTTTTTTCATTCTTATGGTGTGACTATATAACTGTGTACCTCTATGCTAAGAAAATTCTCATGTCCTTTCATTAGACTTTGTCTTATATATATTCATTGAATAGAGTTTGCCTTGAAGGAATGTCATTTTACCCAATGTAATATTTCATTTGTAATAATTTACAATGACAATATTTCTAATTAATAATGTAAATAATAATGTAAAATATAATATTACATTTACCAAATGAAATATGTGTCTTCACACCAAGAGAAGATTATCTTGAAAATTTTTTAAAATAAATGCAGATTTCTATAAGAATCGAGGAAAAAAAAACTATTCATCTGAGCAAGAGATATTAAGCAAAATACAAAGTCCCATAGATTTCACTTCCTAAGGAATACTTATATATAAACAAAAAGGGTTATTACCAAAACATTGGATGCTGTAATTAATGCACATTGTACTGATTTCTCTCAAATTCCTCATTTCTAGTAAGAGGAAAGGAATCAAAAGTTTTTTCAATTTTCTTTTGTACCTAAGTAACTATTAACCATCCAGTTACCTATTAAGCAAAATATAATTTCTTGTTAATTTGTTACAATGCAAGCAATTCCTTCTCTGTGGTAAAGAAAGGTAAACAACAGTGAAAGAGAAAGAAAACTCACTTAAGTGTTTCAGAAACAAGTACTTGTTCACCATTCTAATCCAAATGTCCCTTTTAACTAAATAAAACTAACCTTGAACTGTTTTCATTTAAGCATTTTTAAAATCCCTAATTTAATAAAGCTAATTGAATTTGTTCTAGAACAAACCTTGTATTGCTGATACACTGAATTTATTGTAAAATACTGCTAATCCATTTAAAATCTGTAATATATTTAACTATATAGCATTAAAAATGCTTGCCAGTTAGCAAAGATTTAGAAATATAATATGATTGGTTTAAGATTAAAGTTACATTACCAAAGCCCAATAAAAATAGCACTTAAGTATCAGAGAAATACAAGACATATTTAGTATATGACAGATTGGCTTATCACCAAACTTAGAGAATCTTTTATTAAATGAATATCAGGCTTAATTTAAAAGAAAGAAGTCCCTAAGTCTTGAACTTTTGTGCCAACAATGAATATCTAATAGAAAAATCTAAGAATGGTGCTTTCTGAGGTAGTTTTTGGCTGACCTACATATGAATGAAAAGCATTCAATTGGCTCAATCAGTTAAGCCTCTTACTCTTTGATGGTGAAACCAAGCCCCATGCTCAGCACAGAGCCTGCTTAAGATTCTCTCTCCCTCTTCCCCCTGCCTGTTACCAACACCCCCTACCCCCTGCCCCTGCTCTCTTTAAATAAATAAATAAACAACATGGCATTACATATGACTTCTCATTTGGAAACATATTATTTAGCCACTGTACCACCTGAGGAAAAAAATAATATGGTCCCCAAATGAATTTGAATTATATGAAGTATTTTTCTCTCATTTACAGAATGAATGGCACTGCCTCAAATTAAGGAATTAGTAGTGATAATAAATAAACACAATTATACTTTTTTTTTTTTGGATCCTGAATTCACTTTACTATTGCTAGTCATGACGCTATGAATTCTATTTCCCTAGCTGATCACCAGATTGGGGACCTGGATTCCAAAAAGTGAGTCCTTCTAAACTACTTTATAGAGCCATTCACTTGCTACAAAAATGTTCTGTTGATTTTAACAGCCTACCTAGAATTAAATAAAACCAACACCTATATCCCTGGTAAATTGTATCAGAAACCATTTTGAAGGAGAAACTACTGAAAAATACCTTTCCTAGACTGTTATTCAAATATCAATCATGTGCTTTCAATGACCAGAGAAAATAGAAATGTTCCCAAAAACATGCAAGTAAAGGTCTTAGAAACACTTTTAAAATTTGTTGCAGAAGGAGGTATGCTAGTGGATAAACTGAGACTAGACATTCTATATGGATTTCATTTATGCCTACAGTGCTCTACCCTGGTGTCAAGAGGTTTGACTATTTGGGGGCACGTGGGTGGCTCAGTTGGTTAAGCATCTGCCTTCACCTCAGGTCATGATCCCAGGGTACTGGGATTGAGCCCCAGGTCCAGCCTGCTTTCCCTTTCCTGCTCCCTCTGCTTGTGTTCCCTCCCTCCCTCTCTGTCAAATAAATAATGGGGGGAAAAAAAAAAAAAAGGCTTGAATACTTGGATTTGAAACCTGACTTTACCATAACCATATAAAATAAGTGTTTATTGCTCCCATTTCATAGATTAAGATACAGAGATTAAATATGCTATCCAAGTTCAATCTAACTAATATTGAGTGGTAGAGTTTGGATGCACAACCAGGTAAGTTTGTTTTCAATTCTTCACACTATATCATGCTACACCACCTAATACATTAAATCAAATTGGTATGCCAAATGACTTTCAGACACACTCTTTTTAACTATCAGATCTAATTTTGTCTATATGCTTGGTGAGTGAAGCAGTATGGTATTACCTTTACTAGTCCTCAAGTTAGCACAGAGATTCAGACCAGCTCTGCCACTAACAGGCTATATAACTTCACTTTTCGTTTGCTGTTTCCTGTTCAAAAAGCGAGGAAATAATACCAATAGGCTCTAGATCGCTTTCCATTTTGAAAATACAAGCCACATAAGAGTTTCTGATATATAACCACTGATATAGAACCATTTTACCTGCCTGATAAATCCCAGGGGCATTCCCCAGAGTTACAGCTTTGGAAGGAATACTATGAAAAACAGAAAGCAGCATAAGGCGGTGCATTCCTGTGCATTCCATTGCTCAGGGTGGGCACTGCACAAAAATATCTGGAGGAGACAGAAACTAAAGGCCCAAATGCTGTCCCCCCAAGAAGAGTCAAACCCTTACCTTTTCTACTTCCTCCAGCCAGAGTCCCTGAGTGATGCTACAGGGATCTACATTTTAATAAAGAATTTGTTTGTCTTGTCAAGGTGGAACAAGAAAAAAACTTCAGTGAGTACTATTTACTCCTCTGGAGCTTGAGGATGAGCCCCTTATTTTGTAGAAAAACCCATCAAGAAGAAGACTTTTTATGAACACTGGTGAAAGGAAAAAGGGAGGAATGGGAGAGGAAAAAAAAAGAGTGTTAAAGGGAAGGGGAAAGGAAAAGAGGAGGAGGAGGAGGAAGAGACATCAACCACTCTGAGAAAAATTTCTTAAAAATGACATTATTTTATTGAACTATTATCCCCCCCTTTTTTTAAGACTTTATTTATTTATTTGTCAGAGAGAGAAAGAGCACAAGCAGGGTGAGCAACAGGCAGAGAGAGAAGCAGGCTTCCCGCTGCACAGGGAGACCAATGTAGGACTCGATCTCAGGACCCTGGGATCATGACCTGAGTGTAAGGCAGATGTTTAACTGACTGAGCCACCCAGGCATCCGTCTCCCCCTTTTTTTCTCAGTTACAAACTAAAATCTACTCTCCCACCTTCACTGTTGAATACTTTCCTCTCACTTTTAAAAACAATTTTTGTTATACCCATGTTTACCCATAGCTCCTCACCGTCTAAAGTCAACTTTTGCTTTTACAAACACTAGCAAGGCTGAATAATAACTACCCAGGGTTTAGATTCCTTTCTAGAAATAATTCATTTAGAGAAAACAAAGGAAAAATCATGTGTAACAATGGAAAATACAGTTCATCCAACATCCAGATAAGATAGGAACACAATAATAAGAATATTTTAGCCAGGGGATAAACTCTAAAACAAACTGTTCTCTGGGAAAAAGAAACAGAACTAATGGAGTAAATGGATGTGAAGGAAAAAGGGACAGGTTTAGAGGGCTGAAATGAACAGAACTATAGATTTTTTTTTAAAGTCCCAAACCCAACATAAGCAATCAGCAATCAATGAAAAATGTTCCCTACCCCTTTAATCCTCCATAGTTTTGACTGGATATCCATATGCTACTTCATATCAAAATAATCCTTTCAAGAACATCTGCTAAAGACCTGAGTTTATTCATTCATTTAAAAAGCTTTGGTTAAGTGCCTTTTGTTAAGTGTTATGTGTCAGACCTGGAGCTAGGTGCGGTAGAATCGATGTTAAAATTCTACTTCCCTATAGGGCATAAGAATTAGGAAGGATGGGAGGGTGAGATTGGGGTTCTCAGATTCACTGCCAAAGTCTGATTGTTACAACTGTAATCTCTTGTGCTCAAATTTTCCTAAATATTTTATCACTACATCTAATATTTAAATTAGAAATTTTAATATTATAACATGAATGATACATAAGTTATACAACATAATATATAATATTAAATTGGCAAATCTATTAATAGTATGGGTTCATGTAATAAGGAGAAGAAAATAAATTAGGAGAAGTGCTACAGTAAAAAATCATTTCAAAGACAACCTAAGCTAGTGACAAACATCCTTGTATACAGCCGTGACAAGCCAGTGCTTACTAGAAAAGCACAGAAAAACCTAAAATCACAGTAAGAAAGAAAGTCCAAAGTAATGTTGGTAGTGAAATAAATACAAAGAATATTGTTGATATTATTTCCATTAAAAAAATAATATTATTGGGGCGCCTGGGTGGCTCAGTGAGTTAAGCCGCTGCCTTCGGCTCAGGTCATGATCTCAGAGTCCTGGGATCGAGCCCCGCGTCGGGCTCTCTGCTCAGCAGGGAGCCTGCTTCCTCCTCTTTCTCTGCCTGCCTCTCTGCCTGCTTGTTATCTCTCTGTCAAATAAATAAATAAAATCTTAAAATAATAATAATAATAATAAAATTATTGCCTCAATGATGGTCATTAGATATATCTGTGACATTTTCAACTCACACTTCCTTAATGACATCATCAATATTTTATATGCAGATTCTTCTACTTATAAAAGAGACCACTCAACAATAAACAAAATATGCTTGAAATTTTAATAAAATCTTTACTCCCCTTAAAAAGTAGTCTACAGTATTATGAACACTGCAGATAAATCGAAAGTAAAGCTCTAGTATATCATTTTCAAGAGAAAGCTTCTAAATCAAATCTTAAGAATAATAACACCAGCATGGAGGCAAAGACAGAAGAGAATTAATCTCTTCTTAAAAATAATTAATTGTGATAATAAAATTTCATCTTTAAGCTACACATACATTCTCTCTTTCTCCAGCTTTCGGTAGACAAGCCTATTAGGAAATGCCATTTATAAGTAAAAGAGAAGTTAAATCATATTATTCTGAATCATCCATGGTGAACAATTAAACTTGTATTCCTAGAAGCTCTATTCTCTTCAAATGAATGCAATCTTAAAAGTAGTCAACACCTAGAATGAAATGAATATTCAACACACATGGCAGTCTTTGGAACTGTCATCTTGGGAAAGGCCAGTTAACAAATCATATTCCACATAACAATGCGAGCTGATTTCTAAATGTATTGTGTAAGTTGCAAAATAAAATGAGAGAATCAGATTTCCAACTCAAGATCAGATTTCCAAATTCCCCTCATTAACAAGATACACAAATGCATAACTTTATAGCATAAAGAATGGAACTAACTTTACATGAAATGTAGCCAAATGAATGCTATTGAACATCCATAATGATCATTTTCCATGAAGTTAAATACTTATAATCATGAGATTTGATTAACATGCTCTGGTTTCTTGCATGCCATGTTATCATTATAATCAGAAAACTGGAAGAAATTTTCTCCAATTAAATATAAAACAGATGATCACACTTAGGAAGAAAACATGTTTCACTGCCACTTATATAGTTAAGATTATAAATACACATGAATATTTTCATCATAGAGGAAATCAGATTATTTAGCATTCTAATTTTTACAGCAGACTTAAATTTTCAAATCCTTTGAGACAAGTTCAAGGAATACCTTCTTAAAATAATAGTATGCATACCCAATGTTTTGTTTTTCACAATTACTTGACAGCATGTTTTACAGTTTTTCCTTTTTGTTTTGTTTCTTCTCTTCACTAAAATAATAGTCCAATGAGAATGGGAAAATCACCCTATTAGTTTTCACCAGGAACATTTCTATTTCTATTTTCATAGTCATACTAAAATATAATTTTAATAATAATTTTAATAATTTTATTAAATAATAATTTTAATAATCATACTAAAATATAATCTCTTAAATAGTATTGATACTAAGTTTTATTTAACAGAATTAGTAATGCTTTTAATAAAAAGATCTAGCTTTTCTGATATTCAAGGAAAAATATACTTGTCTGGATGAAACTGGTACAATGGAAAGCACCCCCCCCTTTTTTTGGTGTAATTCTTCTTCCTACCTACTACATGCAAGTGAAACGCTTTGGTTACTTTTTACCTCTTCAATTGCCCGCATTCACATGAGGATACTATCTGTAATTTAGTTAGTGACCTGCTTATACATTATCAATAACTCACATACACACTCCCACACATATCACAGGTTAAACTATCCATTCATATTAAATGATGGCCCCTATGCTGATGAATTCAGAAAGTCTGGTAAACTTACAGCTTTACCATAAGGTCTGAAAAATAAAATGTTGACTAAGCCCAGATGGCCCCGTTTGCCTTAAATTTCTCCTATGATTTCATTGAAACAGCTTGTCTTATCTGAATAACACCATTAGAAAGTTCAAGTATTTTGTACCAAATCACTCCACACCAGTCTTGTACTAGAAATTCCAAAGAACAGGGAATTTTTATTATCAAAAATAATGTCAAAGAGAATTCAAAAATTTTAAGCAAAAATTATAGTAAAATTTGATAGAAGAAAGCCTTATGAAGTCTTCCTATGAAATGACTAGCTTCTATAAATTCAGGGTTGCATATGTATTTTCCATTAGTTGCTAAGTGGTAGAAAGCACTAATTCCAACTGTATATTCCATAAGACATAAAGTGCTGTGATAGGAATGTAATCCAAGAACCATTAAAAAAAAGGTCATACTATAGTGCTTCTTATAAGGCCTTCACATCAAATTATATGAAGTATATAGTTGCCTCTGTAGTTCCTATGTATAACAGAACTAAATAAGTCTGTTTATATAAATATGCTCAGAAAAATAACATTTTACATCAATGTTAAAGAATCCTAATTTTGTCATTTTGTCAGATCTGATATGTTCTAGGTCATATCACTTAAAAGTTTGCTTTAAAAGAGAAATCATACTTTGAAAATTAAAAGGCAGAGGCAAAAAAACAAACGAAAACCCCATAACAATTCCAAATCGGAACTCTAAGTCTTATATTTATTTTACTAAAAACAAAAAAAGAACCATGAATGTATGAGAAATTATTTCAAAAAGCCTACTTTTTGGAAAACCACATTACAAAATCAAGTCCAGTATCAGCAACAGGAACATAGCTGGAAATGTAAGGCATATTTCTCGTTCCTGAGTGTCAACCTTTAGGGATGACTGCATTTCATCAGATTGGATACACCATAGTATGTAATAAGGTTTACAACTCCAAATACACTTACAGCATAAAAATAATATACAATAGCATCAGCTAGTAACTTTTTAAACTGCTTCATGGAATAAAACACATCTCCCTCTGAAAGCAAGTTCAATGTCTTTAGTTGCTACTTGGTAGCCAAGATAATATAAAGTTCACCCATGCTCACTCTTCTAGACTGTGCTCTGAACACTATCAAAGCACATTTTAAAACAGGAGATCTCCAACCAAGAGGAGGTATCCAACTCATCCTTAATTTGTTTTCGTTTTCTTCCAAAATCTATCCTATTGGATTTTTCTCATTCCTTCTCATAGATCGAAAAGGACCTGTATTTAAATTTAGGAGCCCAGATTATAAATGAATCCTGAAATTCTTTCAGGTATTATAAACATCTAACAAACATTTTAGATCACTCGGAAAATCATCCCTCTGTTGGTGTAAATTGCCTCAGGAGTCATCTCAAGTTAAGAGTGGTACCCTGGAGCAAGTACTCAGTTTCAGAACCCAAGCAATTCTGCCAGCCGTTCACACTGAGAGTCAAGGATGAAAGGAAGCCCCAACAGCACTGGGCTTACCAAATGGCTACAATGCTGGGTGCTCCAAAATGCATTATCTAATTAGATTCCCACACCAAATTTTATTAGATAAAGATTAGAAAATAAGTAAGAAAGCTCGACAAACGCTCTTTCTAAAAGAGACAGCACAGATCCCTGAAACCAAACTAGACACAACATAACAGAGACCTACTTTCTGGGCATCATTTTCTAGATAACGCAGGGGGAAAAAATTTGAACATCCCTGGATTACTTCCCATAAAGATGAGTATCCGTTGAGAAAGAATATTGTGAGGCAAATTAGGAAACTTCAAAATTTCACAATATATAAAATGCTTAACATTTTTAACTATGCTTTTAATTTTCTCAAGTCAAAATACATCTCAGACAATGATTTCTTGTAGTCATGTGTATGGCTTCCTGTCTGCTTGGTTCAATGAAATTAAGGATGAATGTTTGAGAATTACACAATCTTTACCTACTGAAATCTTCCCTATCAACACCTGCATTTATTTATTCTGATACCTAATGTTTAAAATGAAATCCATTCCTTCTCACAACTATTTCTCAGCACCACCACCACCAGGACCAGTAAAACAAAAACCCAACCTAGAACAAGTGACACCTTCCTTCCTTCCTTTCTCTTTCCCTTCCTTTCCTCCCTCCTTCATTCCTTCTTTTTTCTCTCCTCCCTTCCTTCTTTCTCCCCTTTCCTCTCCCCTTTGTCTCCCCTGTCCTCCTCCTCCCTCCCCTGCCTTCGTCCTCCTTCCCTTCCCTTCCTTTCTACTCCCCTCCACTCCCCCTCCTCTCCTCTCCTCTCTTCTCCATTCATTTTAGTGTAGGAGAGAGAGCCACTGAATTTCAAAAAATATATATGAGAAACACATTATGCTATAAATGACCAAAATTCACTTTCATACTGAAGCAGATATACCAGTTTATAAAACTTTCTACCCCCAAACCCACCCCAACCACACATTAAAAATACACTCAATAACAATGGTACACCATAATTGCTCTTTTTAGTCGTTGTTTTCCCAGTTCTTAAAAGTAATACCACATAAAAGATTAACTTAATTCTTCCTTCATTTCTGTGTATTTGAGTAAGTGTGCACTAGAAAGGACATCCCTTATACACTTTACATGACCCAACATCACATATGGAAATCTGATTATTTTCCCCAATTGGTTATTTTCTCCCGAGATCACGACTATCTGTTGGCAGGTACCCAAGAATGGATGATGATTCATTGCACTGATGAAGATGTGGTTCATAAAACTGTACTTATATCAAAGATAGACCAATCGTAGGAAGACAGAATAGGATCTATTCTTAATCATACAATAAAAATATAAATGAACATTATGAGAAAGGAATATCCTTAAGCCTATTTAAACATAGGCTTAAGGATATTCCTTTCTCTAATTAAAGATATGTCCTACACTGAAACACAGATACCAGGCTGGATTAGCTGCAAAGACACAGTTAAAATGTAATTATCTATGCCAATCGTACAGGTCACTGGTGTACATAATCCAAAAAGTATTTGTATGTGAAACACAGACATTTGGGTATCTCTGATAGCTTATTAATGCATATTATTTTCAATAAAATAATGAAGTCATTCTGAAACCTCTTCAAGTCTATTTGCCCTGGTTCCCAAGCCTGTCAAACTGTTCACATTAGCTCCTGCATTCCCTCCATTCAAGGGATGAACTAAGTAGTCTCCTAGACTAATGGAAAGATTGGCTTAAATTTGACCTTGGCTCTCTCTTTATAATTAGCTGATTCATTCCCCAGGGGAAAGAGGTAATTAACTTACTGGTTCAGAACTTCCTTAGGAAAGAAATGTAACTGTCTCACTTAAAAGGACTTTTCTTTTTTCTGCCGATCTAATGCAATCTCAAATTTAGATAGAAATGATAATTCATAAAATTCTTTCAAACATATTAGCTCCTTGGCTCCACACAACAGCCCAAGACTTAGTTCAAGCCAACGAGCCCTAAGGCACGGACAGGATAAATGATATTGCAAAATCATGCCACTTACTATTAAAACCAAACTCGAATTCAAGGTTCTGAACTCTTAGTTTGTTTCTCTTCCCCTAACTTCACAATGCCACACCCATTAGAATGTGATACCAATATTTATAATGTAGAGATGTTTCTGACCGAGATGGTGTATTAGCAAAGCAAAATTTGGACACACATATAAAGCATCCACTCTGGAAAATTCCCTTTAAAATGAAACCTTTCTTTTTCTCTTCTATCTCCTTCTACAACCTAAAACTCTCATGCTTTTAAATAATACATAAATAACATAGCACAATTTTAATATATGATTTAATATTATTTTAACAGCCATACTCCAGAAACTACATGTAACTTTGAAACTAAAATAGACTCTCCAACATGTTAAATGAAAAAACCTTAAATAAAAGCCCCTTCTAAAATAAGAAATGCATATTTTTCTGAATTGCCTAGAAAGTGGGCAATCTCCAATCTCTTTAGGCACAAATCTATAAAACTCTACCCACATGGGGGAAAAATTTTAAAGAATAAACAAAATACTGAACGAAAAAATACTAAAAATACCCCAAATCAAACTAAATTATGAAAAAACCAAAAACTGAAATGATTTAAAATAATATAAAAGATACAAAGTACCCATAGTTATGGACTTACATATTGGGTGACCACATAATTTGTCATGTAAATCAGAGGACACTCTGGGGAATGAAAGGGTACTATTAATAATTACACTGGGACAACAGGCATAAATAGGGATTGTCCTGAGAAATAAACAGGACATATGGTCACTCTATTTTATGTCTTCACCAGCTGGATCCCCTTCAAGGATTCCCAAGCATCTTGATTTTTTTTTTTTTTTAAGTCAGAATTATTTTTTTCCTTCATTCCTTTCTACCCCTACTTCTCTTTTACAATCCAGGAAAAGATTAGTCAAGCCACTTAACTCTTTTTTTCTCTGCATGTCCTATTTTATCTACTAACTAAGGCAAGAAGTATTTATTAGTCTGAAAATCTCCTTTAAAAGCTATTACTTCTACAATCTTAGCTTTATGACCCCTGTGTTTCCATTTCAAAATGTCATGGCCAGAGCCCTGAGCAGAAAGAAGCAGTCTGGTTTCAGCCTGTGCTAATATACTGCTTTATATTTGAAATCACCTGAATGTGGACTTTGGAAAATTTGCTACCCCTGATTTGAGATGGGTACCTTACAAAAGTAAAGTCTTCTGAAATTTAATCTTTGGAATCAATAAGGAAATTTGGAGGGGTGGGGTAGAAGAACAAGTCAATATTACTAATAAAAGGTTTCACTATCCAAAGTACGGCTTGGGTTTCTGCGGACTTCATTATCTTTGTGCTTAAAGCCTTCCAATGGCATCTCATCTCCAGAGTAAAGCCAAAGCCCTTGTAAAGTTTTTTCCCCATTCCCTACAAACACTACCTCTTTTGACCTCCCCTTCTGCCACTCTCCCATTTCCCTCACTCAGCCTCAGCCAGCCTGATACTCTGAAATTCAGATATGCTGCTGCCTCAGATATTTAGAATTTGCTCTGGTTGGAACACTTCCCCCATGTGAGCACTTGATTACTCCCTCACCAATTCTAGGTCTTCCTCCCAATGTCCCCTCCGTAAGATCTTCTCTGGCCACACTATTTTTAAATTGAACACTCCTGGCACTCCTCTTCCTTTCTAGCTTTATTCTTCTCCATATATCACTACTTGCTATGTCAGAAACTGTTTTTTTTCTGTCATGTTCCCACTAGAATGCAAGTTTCATGAGGACAAAGATGTTTTTGTCTAATATACTCACTACTGTTATCTACAGCACCTAGAAAAATGCCATAAAAATGGCTCGATAAAAATTTGTTGAATAAATAAACTAATAATATAAAAAATGTAGCCCTTAAATGTACTAAGCTTGCCAAAATGGCTGGCAATCAGGCACACTGGTTACAAATCCTTCTGGTTGCTTAAAGATGATTTAAAATTCATGTTAAAATTTTGGCCATTTTTCAAATGTCCCTTTGGATGTTTTGAAATCCAGAATTCTTTGGATTACATAGAATTTTTTGGTTCCAGAATGTTATCAATAACAAGTACAGTGAATTAGAATTTGATTATGTGTCTAAGTATATATATATATATTTTTTAAGATTTTATTTATTTATTTGACAGAGAGGGATCACAAGTAGGCAGAGAGGCAGGCAGAGAGAGGGGGTGGGGGAAGCAGGCTCCCTGCTGAGCAGAGAGCCAGAGTTGGGGCTCGATCCCAGGACCCTGAGATCATGACCTGAGCCAAAGGCAGAGGCTTTAACCCACTGACCACCCAGGCGCCTCTGTCTAAGTATATTTTTAAAAGCAATATTAGACATGGACATTTTATGACAGTTAAGAAGAATTTAAAAATAGGAAAAGAAAGATTCCTTCACGTATCTTATATATAAAATACTCACAGTAAATTATACATAAAATACTAAGAGGAAAACAAAGACCTTCCTTTCTCATATCTAAAGCCTCTGGGATGGATGTAGATTTAATAGTGAGCACTTTGTGTCAAAATACATTAAAATGCAAATATCGACATTAGAAACACTGATAATTTTCAGTTTTCTCTGTCAAAATGAACATTTGTATATAAGTGTGAAGAATAAGAAAAAATGATGATGTACAACTATAAAATTTGTATGCTTTGAACAGG
Organism: Lontra canadensis; assembly: GCF_010015895.1. Classification (NCBI taxonomy): domain Eukaryota; kingdom Metazoa; phylum Chordata; class Mammalia; order Carnivora; family Mustelidae; genus Lontra; species Lontra canadensis. Next base: position 104,786,261 of record NW_022630995.1, on the reverse strand, counting down.
AAATACTTGTGGGAAATAAACTGCTATCTAATATTGTAATTGTTGTGATGTTGAAATATCTGAAATTTTGGGACATCTGGGTGGCTCAGTTGGTTGAACAACCGCCTTTGGCTCAGGTCATGATCCAGGAGCACCGGGATCTAGTCCCACGTCAGTCTCCCAGCTCCACGGGGAATCTGTTTCTCTCTCTGACCTTCTCCTCTCTCATGCTCTCTCTCATTGTCTCTCTCTCAAATAAATAAGTAAAATCTTTAAAAAAAAATCTGAAATTTTGAAATTCTAACATTATAGTAATATTACGCTTCTTTCTATGTGAGAAAACCTTATAAACATAGGACCTGAGCTTTGAATGGTTTTAATGGAGGTGGTAAAGATCTTTGTCCTGAGACAGCTGTGCCAAGACCTGAGATGTGAAATTTCTGATAATCCAGGCTCCTCAAAAGCTCACACACACACACACACACACACACACACGATGTGCGCACACAGCCTCCTTCCTTTCTCCACCCTTGTTGTTATCACCTTCAACTCCTAGGCCAAAATTCCCCAAGAGAAGTGACAAAATTAAAAACTTAGGACCTCCTGACATCCCGATGCAGTAGTTGGGAAAGAATCACTAGTGTCGATTGCCCAGGCTGGCCTGAACAGATAGTGCACATTTGGAACCTAATGACCAAAGTCAGAGGCAGCAAATGACTGATAGTGGGAAGAGTTTTGCTAGATGAAGGAGTCTCTCTCAGGACCCTTCCAACTACTGTCCAAAGCAAAACAAGTTCTAACTCTGTGAACTCACCAGAATATCATAGAGTTAGAATACCACTGAATTAAAGTTCCAAATTTACAGCCATGTTTCTTGCACTACAGAAGTAAGTATATTGGGAAGTAAGTATAACCTAGCACGTCTTTTAACCACCAGTTTTACTCAAAGCTTAACAGGTAAAGATGTACTAAAACAAACACCCCTATTTGGAGGTGTTATGCTTGCATAATTTCTTCATATGAAACTTAAGCCTTCAAAATATGGTCCTCCTACAAAGGCCTTTCAGAGCTATATATCTCTCATGCAATCCAGGAGAACACAGCCACTCACATCATTCCCCTCTCTCTCACTATGGTGTCTTTGGACAGAAAAGTATGAGAAATACTGACACTATGAAACATTATCACTTCAAGTAGAGAAAAGAAAATAGATTTATAATCACAAGCCTGTCCACGGTTCAGTAGGATTATTTTTTATATGATGGATAGTGTGTTAATATCGAAGGTAAAAATGCTTATACTTTTTTTAAAGATTTTATTTGTTTGTTTGTTTATTTGAGAGAGGGGCAGGAGGAGGAGCAGAGGGATAAGGACAAGCAGACTTCACACTAAGCACAGAACCTGACACAGGGCCCGCTCCCAGGACCCTGAGATCACGACCTGAGCCAAAACCAAGAGTCGGCCACCTAACCAACTGAGCCACCCAGGTGCCCCTATTTGCACTTTCTTTACAATTAACAGGGTCTACTATAAATAAGCATTCCCAAAATAAAATAAATATGGTCCTATTGATAAGTCCAATGTTAAAAATACAGATATCTATGGGGTAATGATACCTAGGTTTCTATATTCATACACACACACACACACACACACACACACATTTACTTATAATACACATACTATATAAGTATAATACTTATACTAATACTTATACTATACACAAATAAATTATATTATTTAATAAAGAATAAACTTATGGGAGGAAAGAAAGCTCACACCATACTTAAATTCCCCTTAGGGAAAATAAATGCTCAATAGATTTCTTAAAAAAAAAAAAATTCACTGGGTTATATACGATTCAAAATTTAAGCAAATATTTCCCTTATGTCTGACCCCTGCTTTCTCCTCCTCTGTAAATTCTCTGCTCTTGTTTTATACACAAGACTGTGTAGCCTTATCATATATAATGCTACAATTATTCATCAGTTGTCTTTCTCTCACTCTACAATGTAACTGTTGAAAAGGCAAGAAATAATTTATGTATCATTGGATATTTAATTTAGTACCTAGCATGCAAAAGGCCACTCAATAAGTACTTACTGGATTAATTAAATGAATCAATGAAAGAATAAATATTTATCCTAACTTCTCATCTTCATCTTTCATCACACTTCTGATGCTTCAAAAACAGTGAGCCAGATTTTTCTAATCATCCAACAGGCCTTTTCAGGGAATTCTCTCATCAGTGATTCAAGCTATACTTGACCAAATAAAGGTAAGATCACATAACACCTAAGATTTACTGTGATAAATGAATTTAAATAAATGCAATATCCTTTTATGCAGTCTGACTAAAGGACAAGATACTTGTGTTTCAAGAAAGCCAGAATGTACGCAGTTCTTTTTTCATGACAGGAATTCTCTAGTCACCTAAGTAGGGAAGTCTCTTTGACCTCATCATGAGACTACTCTTTCAAGATCTATTTCCAGGGGCGCCTGGGTGGCTCAGTGGGTTAGGCCGCTGCCTTCGGCTCAGGTCATGATCTCAGGTTCCTGGGATGAAGTCCCGCATCGGGCTCTCTGCTCAGCAGGGAGCCTGCTTCCCTCTCTCTCTCTCTCTCTCTGCCTGCCTCTCCGTCTACTTGTGATCTCTCTCTGTCAAATAAATAAATAAAATCTTAAAAAAAAAAAAGATCTATTTCCAGAGACTGTGCTACAGAACTATAAAAAAAAAAAACTCAAGTTCTGAGTGAAAATTGTTGAAATGCTAATATGTGGAAAGTCTTATGAGGATTAAATCACAATCCAAAATTATGAACGGGTAGCATCCACAGTGTCTGTAGAAATCTTTACAAAGTAATGGAATTTAATTTGAATAAAAACCATTTCAATCTTGGATATGGAAACTTAAAAACCAAACACTTAAATGACATTAAAAAGCCTTGATTAAAGACAGGACACAATAAAGAATTTTACATTTTATCTTTTCAAATTGTTTTAATTTAGAACTCTTTCATTTGGTTCATTAAAAAATCAAAACAAAATCTCTCCATGCATATCTGAAAAAAAAAATTCTTCAGGCCAACGGGCTCTTTTTCAAAAGATGCTTTTTGCGAATTAAAAGCCCTTCCTGAAATTCACAAAGAACCAAGTATTAAAGATGTAAACTTTGAAATCAGGATAGGCCAGACAACTCTAGCAGAAGTGGAATTGATTTCCTGGTAAAATCCTCTCTTTTATTAATTGCCAGGGAACAATAGGCAATGATAAACAAAATATTGAGAAAAAGAGCCATTTCATTAGAAAAGATCTGGAAATAGATATATGCTCTCCAAAGATAACCTCTTCTGGAAAGGCCAGTGGGTGCTGTCCCATTAGGTATGAGTTTTGATTTTCCAGTTAACAAAGTGGGAGAGACTCTTTTGGGAACTTCTTTTTGCTTGGCCGCCCAGCACGTCAGCTCCTAACACTTTGCTTAACAGCACCGAAACAGCTATTTCTACAGTAATATCAGATTGGCTTGCAAATGGCTAAAGTATAAAATACAATGATAAACTGAGTCGAATAAATAAGTCTATCTCTCTACATGCTGCAGAGTAGTACAAAACACAGAATATTTTTTTAAGGGCCAACTGAAAAAATAAGACAATCTAAGAAATAAATAACAAGCAATACCTTGAAATGCTAAAAGGGTAATATAATTGTCAGAATTAAGATTTTTACCCATTCCTATACTTACATTATTTACACATACACCAAAACAATACTTTTGGGAGACACTGCCTTGTGGCTTTGAATGGAACTGCAAATATCCAGTCCTAAAGCTAGAGCTTCTGAGCTAGCTCTAGGAAGCCAGCTACCCATCCAGGGGTATAGCCTCTGCCGATTCCTCTGTGCCAAGAAGCAAATTGTTCTTCAGGGTTCAGTTTCTAAGTGTATGAGAAACAGAAAAGTGTCTAGCAAAACTGTGCTTTTGTTAGTCTCTTCTCTGACACTTTTTAAGAACTGTATTGGTTTCGTATTTTGATCTACTCACTCTTTGCAAAAGTAAACCTCGACTTGCATAAACAACTAGGGAATTTGGTAGTATATTATCAGGTAGAGAAAATGAATCTAAAGGCAACATTAATATAAATTGAGCCCTTAGGAGTTAATCACAAGCTAGTCAGTCTCTACTATAATCTGTGGGCCAAATGTTGGGATAATTGCTCCCTTCAGTATTATATATTATTCCCAGTGTTGTCCACAAAGCAGCAGGTAAAAAGGGCAGCAGAGAAAGGGAGAGGTAGAAAAGAAGGGAACGAAAAGGTACACAGATGGTGCTTTTAGTGTGATATTAGCTGTTGTTGTGGAGTTGTACGCCCCCCAAGCAAAATAGGACAAGAGGAAAAATGAGAAGATAAACAGAGAATTGGCAAAGGATGGAAGAAAAACCCCAAGAAATGGGAAAAAACAGAGAAAAATATTCCAAGATGCTCAAGGGGAAAAAACTTACATTTGAAACCATTTATCACTAGTCTTGACTATGTATACATATATATATATATATGTATATGTATACATATATATAGATATATTATATATTATAGATATATATTCTCTCTCCATTAAAAATTTTTGAGCCACAAAATTGATTTTTTATTATTGAACTATAGTTGATATACAATGTTTTATTCATTTCAAGCGTGCGACATAGTGACTCAACAATTCTATACATTACTTAGTGCTCACCACAATAAATGTAGTTACCATCTGTCACCATACAACATTACTACAATATTATTGACTATACCCCTTATGCATCCAAAATTGATTTTTTTAAAGATTTTATTTATTTATTTGACAGACAGAGATCACAAGTAGGCAGAGAGGCAGGCAGAGAGAGAGGAAGGGAAGCAGACTCCCTGCTGAGCAGAGAGCCCAATGCGGGGCTTGATCCCATGACCCTAGAATCATGACCTGAGCTAAAAGCAGAGGCTTTAACCCACTGAGCCACCCAGGCGCCCCGAAAATTGATTTTTTATAATTATACAACCCCCATGAAATCACACAGGTTTGAGTTATAAAAGACTTTAATCAAAGTGCCTTAACAATTCTTAAACTTTAAATCCTAATAATCTTTAAAACCATTTCTCATACATCAAAAAACATTTTTTTACATTTTTTTTACATTTTTTACATTTTACATTTAATTTACTACATTAGTCAGAATTCTCTTCTGCAGAAATGGATCTTAAATTCTATCTATCCCCACTGTAGGTCCTACTTGTAAGACCAACATCATCTCTACCTGAACAACAGTTTTTATTATTTTTAAAAGTATATCATTATATTACGCATCTCTAAGAAAAAATACTGCCAATTAATTATAACTTCCATAATTTTAAGATGCATCCCAACTCATAAATGGGGGCGATGGGGGAAGAATGTTCATTTCAGAATGGACGAAATCTCCCAACTGGCTGGCTGACTTCTATCTCATCCCCCAACTTCCCCTCCATTCCTCACTCTGCCACATGAATCATCTGCAGATAACAGCACCATCTCGCTAAAAAGCCTTTGCATCTCCCTTCTGCCTGCATAAGTAAAAGCTAAATTTTATATTAAGAGCATAAACAGCTTTTCACAAACCAAACCCACTTAGCTCTCCAATCACACCTCTGCCACTCCCACAATATAACTCAATCCTAAAGTCACAATGAGGATCTCTACTTTCCATAAATACAAAGTGCTCTTTTCAAGACTTTTTAAGTATTATATGCACTATTCCTTTCCATGAGCTGATTCCCCTCCCCACTTTCTTCATCAAGGGTAATCCTACTCACACTTTATAACCTATGGTTTATGAAGCATTCTCAAAACACAAAGTCATTCAGAGTGCACTTGGGTATGACTACTTTTATAATAATCAATTCTAGATCTTCAATTCCCAAATCTCCTCTTTCTTAAAACTATCTCCTTGAGAACACTCTAGTTCTTCTTTCCCATCCCCCCAACACACACACACACACACACACACACACACAAAAAAACACACACACACAAACACACACACCCCTTTTCTTTCATAAATCTTGTTCTCCACTTTACAAATCTTAAAATGATGCATTACCAGGTCTGAAAACCTCCAGAGCACCTGGCAACTGGAGACAACTCAGGGCTCTAAGTGAGAGGGAGAGTCCTGTAAGAGGAAAGCAAGAAATGTGGAAGGCAGAATCTCCATTCATCTGGCCACTAACTCATGGCCAGACTCATGTCTCTAACATCCTGTAGGTTGGACTATTTATCTATTGGTCCATCTATCTTAGAATTAGAAATTATAAATGAGATGCTTGGGGAAGGGGATATAGTTTATTTAAACTAAAAAATCAAGTTATACTTTTTCTTACCAAGAGTTAAGTCTAATTTGGCCTATTGGCTTGACAAATAAAGACTTGTTTCTCTTATAAAATAATGTGGTGGACATTTTCCAACTCTAACACACTATACGCAAGAACTTATATCCTTTACAGATACATCATACTTCTCATATCTTGCTGTAATTACTTGTTATATGTCTGTCTCCCTCCACTGGACTGTGACTTATTTAAAAAAACTTAAACGGTGTGTTAGTTACCTCTTATTCTCTTAACTATCTCTTTTATTCTAGGTTTTCAATAAATTTTTGACGGATTATTGGATCAGTGAGAGCTCCAAATCTCCTTGCTAAAAGTTCCTATGAGAACACAGTAGCAGTCACACTGTTGAATAAACAAAAGCCCTCCCAACCAGAAGCACTCATTCCCTCTCTGAACTCCTGTTTTGTTCTACCTGTAACTCACTCAGCATTCCACAGTAAAAAAAAAAAAAAAAAATCACTTCAGTATATTTCATATTTTCTAGAAGATCAAAAGCTCCCCAAGGTTAAGACCCATATCAGACTGATCTCTGCACCTGGCCAAACATTTTTGAGTGAATTACTTATTTAAAATAAATCTATCAACCTTTGCTCTTCGGAACACTGATATCTAATTTAATCTTATTGCTATGTGCTTTGGCTCAGGATAGAGAGGATAGAGAGGGTAATTCCTAAAAAGAAAAAAGTGCTGTCACTATATGAATATGATGCCACTGACTCACTATGAGCAGGGCAGGCATGCTGAGTTATTTTTTCCAGTACTCATGATGAATTTTGCTGACTGAGACGTTCAGTTCCTCTTGGGACCAATGGCACACATTTTTTATGTAGCCTGCCAGGACCTAAGATATAATTTTTGGAGTAGGGTTTTTTTTTCTTAAAGAAAATTGTAGCCAGTTCACTCAAAGTGACAATACAAAGAGCAAAATAAAGTAACCAAGAGCATATGTAGAAGCAATCAACGCTTCATCTCTTGTTCAGAACCCGTAGACTTTCTGAGCCTTTCTAAATCTTTCGTACCTGAGTCAGTTTTTGATCTCAACCTCTCATGACTGATCACATGTAAACCAAGTACTCATGAGCTGAACTGTACGTGTTTTCCTCTCAGTTGTGTACTGGTCATACCACAGATCAGCTTCATAGAACAAAGGGATATCTCAGTGCTTTCCAATTTTTACATAAAACCTCCTTCCTAATATTCTTAAGTTTTAAACTGGTTTCACGACTTTAAATAAAAGTACCATTATTATTTTGGTTCATGTATTCTCAAAATGTCAATTTCAAAAACACGCTATTTCATTTTTTAGTAGCGTATAGTCTGCTACTCCAACAACAGAAAAGAAATCCTCAGGAATATGAAAAATACTATTCACGTCTACTAATGTTTATTAAAATACTTTAAGCCTACCAATGAAATAAAATCTACCTGTTCTCTTCACATTTATTTAAAGGATTTCAGCGAGTACTGATCATGCTTCCATGCAAGGTCATGGACATGAGATACCATTATGATGATTTCAGTTACTAGTGCCTCACTTACCTCTCATATTTTTATTTCTTATAAATTTTTTCACACATTAGGCTCCCCTCTCCTAAAATTAATTATCTAGACTTAATGTGAGTTACAAAAATGAGATTTGGGTTTTAGCCTTCTTTTAGCTTTTTTAGTCTATGTCTAACTTTCCAAGGAAATGCTACTCTCCTCATAAGTAAACTTGAAGACAACACCCTGCTTTTTAAAGTATAAATGAGCCTCTGAAGTTATATTAGAAAGAATTTTTAAGTATACAGGCATAAAGAATGGCTATCTAGAAACATGAATGGAACAGTATACAAGTAATAAGGATTTTAAGTTTGACATTGAAGTAGCCAACCATCCTAAGTGGCCTGGAATTGGGGAGGAATATTCCCTGGTACAGGTCATTCAGTGATAAAGCCAGAAAAGTCTCTGGCCCACTGGGACCAACTGGTCTTTCTACCTGACACAGCCAGAGGAAACTGAGATGTTCAGTTTCTCTTTATACAACAGTGAACTAAAAGGAATTCATAAACATTTTAAAGAGAACATATATATTTTTAACAATTGGATTTTGTTATAACATTTGAGAATAATGATTGTTTTGTTTGTATTTTAAAGGAAAATGTAAATAAACCTTAAAAGGCTTTTGAAAATCTACTTTATAAATTAGAGAATTTAGTGAACAATGTTCACTTTTTACTTTCTATTATCGAGTTAACTGGCCCTTTTGTGTGAGTCTAAAAGTAAAAAATAAATAAATAAAAATAAATAAATAAATAAATACATAAATAAAATATTAAGTATTTAACTGAAATGAAAACTTTCAGAAGTCTTATCTAGGACTTTTCAAGTCCTTTTTTATTAAATGATTTCAGTTAAGTAAAGTACTTAATCAATAGTTGATTTCTTATATTACAAAGTGGTATTAAAGAGCTTGGCAAATTATTACAAGTAATAGAAACCCCATCCATTTTCATATGAGTTAAGGCAATGAGAAATGTACATGTTCAACTGAAAAATGTACAAAGATTAAAAACTAGGGTGGTATGATTACCTTTTACTGAGTCATAGCTTTTTGCCTAAAGATGGAATTCTCCTCTGGTTCATTTTCTAACCATGAATTTGCAGTTTGAATATTACTCTAAAATTCTTAGAGAAGCAAAAGACTAATCTGCTTAAAAGAAATGAGAAGACTTCAATAGAGTTGTTCAGAAATAATAACTGCAAACAGGCTCTTTACAACAAGTTTTCCAATCATATGTATATATTTCAGTCATAAAACACAGCATGGATAGTTGGCTTTTTAACATATAAATTATTAATGCATGAAAGATAGACATTACTTCAAACTAATAAAACTTAAAAAACTATATACTTGAATTAAAGCTGCCCCAATTATATATAACTTGTATAAAGAAACTAAACCATGTTTTGTTTCATTTTGTTAATGCTCAAAGTTAGTTTATTACAGTGAAAGTCTATGAATTGAATCCAGCAAAAGCAAACGGTAAGTAGACCACAGTCTAGTAAAGAATGGGTACAGATTCCCAAAAGTCCTCCCTCAGTGGAGTGGTATAGACCGCACCTAATTTTCCCAGAAACAATGTCTGACAGCATGTATCGGGTTATTGCCCACGAGGAAAGCTCACCCAGGCCTTGGTGTCCAGTGTTCTTACTGTTGTGGGGGCTGTCATGTGGGCATGGAGAGCTCATGAGGCTGATCTTAGTTACTTCAGACTGCATCCCTTTTAGAATTCAAACTGATTTGGTGATGCCCAGGTTTCTCACCATAAATCACACTGTTAATATAAACCATCTCATAGTTTATCTGGTAGACCTCCACATATACAAAAACATTTTTATTGGCAAGATATTTTAAGGGCTTAGATATTTTCTTCCAGGATTCAGTCAAGGGCTAGACCATTCTTTGGAATGCAGAAGTCCCCTAGACCTACTGGGTTAATCTTTGCTAGACAGGCTCTAAGAATGAAGGTGATGTCCTGATGTTTATAGTGGCATTATCAACAGTATCCAAATTATGGAATGATCCTAGGTGTCCATTGACTGATGAATGGATAAAGAAGTGGTAGGTATAAAAAAGAATGAAAGTTTGACATTTGCAAAGACATGGATGGAGCTAGACAGTATTATGCTAACCAAAATAAGTCAGAAAAAGGCAAATACCATAGGATTTCACTCATCTGTAGACTTTAAGATAGAAAACAAATGAACATTGTGCGGGGGGAGAGAGCAAACTGGAAAAAAGACTCTTAACTATAAAGAACAAACTGATAGTGACTGGGGGAGAGGCAGGTAGGAGGATGGGTTAAGCAGGTGATGGGGATTAAGGAGGGCACTTGTGATGAGTGCCAGGTTTTGTAGGGGAAGTGTTGAATCATTGTATAATACATCTGAAACTATCATTACACCGTGTGTTAACTAACTGAAATTCAAATAAAAACTTGGGGGGAAAAAAGGAATGAAGATGATGTCATGAGAAAGATAAAATGAAGTGTTTGATTATCTTCTTGGGAATATATGTCAATGTAACCAAACCCCTTTTACTAGCTAAGTCTATCTACCATTGGGTGTGGGGCTGAATTGCTTCAGAAGAAAATGTAAATGAAAATAACTTTTACAGGTGTCTCATTCAGCGCTCAACAAACATTACTGGGGTTGACTATTCTCCCCATCAGTCAGCTTTAATTCATGTCACTTCAGACTTTTGAAAAAGTTACCAGACCAATATGTAGATAAATAATAATAATACACACACACACTATGGTTATATATATTTGTATCGGTGTTAGCACTGATACAAATGTAAAATTATGTAGGATGGAAAATGATTATTAATTGAAACATTCCTCTCCTTACTAGACTATACACTTCATGGACAAGGGTTGCCTATGTTTTCCTGCCATATCCTTACAGCTTATAAAAGTTGCCAGGCACATAGTCAATGCTTAGTAAACATGTTTAATTAATATAGCAAATTACAGTCATTGAAATCTTATCTTTTGGAACCATCATGAATGATAAACACTTTAGAACCATACTGAACAAGTACGTGAAAGAATCAGACTTTTTTGTGGCCTCAATTTCCCATATAATAATATTTAACTCAAAACAACACATATAATCTTTTGACAGCCAACTTCTCTAAAATTGTTTTACCTCATATTCAGAAAGATGCTTCCCCCATCGGTGTTAGAGAAGGTAATGCATATATTTTTAACTAAATGAATATTAACTCTTAACAGTAACACCCCCTTTGCACTATGCAGGGCCCATATGACTTTCCAATAAAATTGACCAGGTTTTCTGTATTTCAATTTAAATCTATGTTCTACCTTTAAAGGCTCTAAAAAAAGGAAGAGCAAATACAAAAGTCAAATTCCCCATGGCCTGACTAAAAGACCATTACATTACCACAGATGATGATTCATTCAAACAACACAAACATGGATTCTGCCAGGCTCTGAGAAAAAAAGGTAAGAGACAGACACCAGCCCTGGAGTCCCAGAATTTGTAGCATTATAGAGGACCCAGATAACAAATAACCAAAGGAGCAAATGAAATAATCACCATTTATGGCAAGTACTACAAAGGAAATGGAGTGCAAAGATAGAGAGTAAAAGGGGAAACCAACTTTAAATAATATGGTCAGAACAGGCTCTGCTGAGGAAGTGACATTTCAGTCAAGATCTGAAGAATGAGTAAAACTCAGTCATGTGAAAAGCAGAAGGAAACACATTCTAGGCATAGAAAACAGCAAGTGCAAAAGCCTGAACAGGGAAAGAGCTTAGCTTTAGAAGAACTGAGAGAAACCCTGTTGACATGGGCAAAGTTGAAGGGGGTAGGAGTGGGGATGCCATCAGTGGTGGAATGCGTCAGCACCAAAGAATGTAAATTCAAGTATACAGAAAGCCATAAATGGGATTTAGGCAGGGGAATAATAAGATCCAACAGAAAATCTCTCTTTGTCATGTGGAGAATGATAATGGGGAGCAAGTATAAGAACTGAGGATGGCCAAGGCCTTGCAATGATACACTTATTAAATAGTACCATCTGTATAAGGCAAGTGAGCCCTTTATTTTTTTATTTTTAAATTGACATAGAATGTATTATTTGCTTTAGGGGTACAGGTCTGTGAATCATCAGTCTTACACAATTCACAGCACTTTTTAAAGTCTCCCCCCGCCCCAATGGCTGACATTTATTTTTCAACCATCCCTGAATTTTCTACTACCAGTACGTTATTTCAAATCAACATAATATGTCCCTATGAGAAGCTCTGGGCACAGATGGCCATTAAAAAAAAAAAAAAAAAAAAAAATCTTGACTCTTCTGCTTACTAGTTTCATGAAGACTCTAGTTTCAGTGTCTTCACCTATAAAGTGGGGATAATAATAGCATTTATTTCCTAGTGATATTTTGAAGATTGTATCATGTACTCTGTGTAAACTTCATAGAACACTAGCCTAATAAGAATTAAATACCATAACCCATATAAAGCACTTAGCAACTAAATGATTATAATCAAGTCATGATGATTATTTTAATTATAACTATAATTATTATTAAAAAGTGGCTTCGCCTATCTTTTTTCTTTTCATTTGAAGATACCATTTCTCCTGAAACCTCAGATCCAGCAGAAAATATCACAGCTGCAACTGTGATTTTCTAAGTCATCAACTCTAACATGCATACAGAAATGCTTTCCTGTGAATGGGAGAATGCAATATTTTCATTGTGTCGGCTGAATGATCTGAATCAGATTTACCCAGCATTCTGGGGAGCAGAGGACTTGGGTGTTCCTGTGGAGTCTCAGTTACTTAGTTAAACAATGTCTCCACAAAAGAGCATGAAAAATATAATACAACATAAGCTTATAGTAGGGAAAGCTAATAAGTAATGAGCTTGCAAAAGGATTAGTTGACTACCATCAATATACATTTGAAATGTATTTTGGCTGGGGCACCTAGGGGGTTCAGTTGGGTAAGCCATGGGCACTTGCTTGGTTTCAGCTCAGGTCATGAACTCCCAGTAGGGAAATGGAGCCCCACTCAGCAAGGAGTCTGCTTCCCCTCTGCCCACCATCCTCCAGCTGGCCCACTCATTCTCTCTCTGTCTCTGCCTCTCTCTCTCAAATAAATAAATAAATTAAAAAAAAATTAAAGTATTTTACCTATAGCTTCATAACAGATTCTTAGCTTCTTACTGTAGGCTTTCCTAATACCATGTATTAGCATCAATAACGACTATAAGTCTGCTTTGTTTATGTCCTTTTGGAATAATGCTTCTTCCCTATTAGACATCAACTTCTTGAAAGAACAGAGCATGTCTGCTTTTGCATAACACGGTGTCCTCAGTGCCTACATAGCAGTCAGACTATTGGCGGGCAACTACAGTAGATGCTGTGATATACCGTCCAGATCCCCCGGTCAGGACTCCCTTTCAGAATCAAGGCTCACCTTCTGCCCCCCACTGCCCCACTCTTCCAGGAGCACTGGCAAGTGGCTGCAGATAAATGTACCACTCCTAGGTCACATCACTTCCCTGGTCAATGCACAACAGCAAAAACCCAGTCCGCTTGCCAGCATTCAGGACGATTGTGAAGGGCCATCCTAGTGGCAGGGCTTACTGTGGGACACTGTGGGACTGGTTCACACCCCCGCCACAAGTGCATCACAGTTCAATCCTCATTACCATCAGACCTCATAGACTCATAGATGTTGGTCCTGAAGGTGCTCACCTGCTACACACAGTTCTCAGGCTCACCCAGCAACTCACCTAACAAATACTTGTAGAATATGTGCACGGTTTTGGACTAAATCCACACACGCCTTCTCTCAAAAAGAAAACATTCTTAGAGCATGAGGCACCAGTTACACTGATAATAAAAATATGTGAATAAGCCTCAAAAATATTGAATATTATTTCATTTCATTACTTATGTTTTTTAAGATTTTATTTATTTATTTGACAGAGAGAGCACAAGTAAGCAGAAAGGCAGGAAGAAGGAGAGGGAGAAGTAGACTCCCCAAGGAGCTAGGAGCCTATTTCAGGACTTGATCCCAGGACCACAGGATCATGACCTGAGCCCAAGGCAGATGCTTAACCAACTAAGCCACTCAGGTGCCCCTATTTCACTACTTATTTAATGTTAAGTTGTCAAACAGAAATAATGACTACCCCAGAAAAAAATAAATAAATATTTACTACCTGAACTGATTTAGTACCTTGCCCTTCTTTCTGAGACCAAAAACCAATTAAAAGGCCGATGGCATTAATTTTATAGGAATCTTAGAAAAGTTATTATTTTTTAATGGAGAAAATAATAAATGGTCAAAATAGATGTCTTGGACCAATCCATTTCTTTTAAACTTCCACACCCAACTACTTTTTTCCATAAGTATGGACCTCATATTTACTTACAGGTAAAACTGATTTAATTCAATAAATAAAGAACTCAGTTTCTTTAAGAGAAATTAATATTACTTTTAAATTAAAAGAATAGCTTATAAACTTGAATGTAATTCCAGTTTTATTATGTAAAGTGATTAAGAAAAAGGAACACATCAGGAAAAAGTTTTAGCTTGAGGATCAACAAATAAAGGGAAATACTAAAAATGGAGGAGAGGGAAATACAGTCAAGCTTATTTGCCTCCATATAAAATACTAAACTCCCCTGAGGCTATTTACGGTCTTTAAGACCATAGCTCAAAGAGCTGGGACTCAAAACTCCTAGTTTTCCTACTTCAAAAATCAGTATTTATCTCCGACCACAAGCTAGAATTTTAATTGTTTCGGTGGAAAGCTCTTCAATTTTAATGGATGTAAAACAAGAATGTACTCTGTTCACCAGAAACTAGAATTATGTTCTCAAATATATCCTATCACCTATCCTTCAACTAGCCTTCTGAGACTTAATTCTCCCTCTGACCTAAGATGGTTTGAATGCCTCACACAATTATTGCTTTACTGGCACTTTGATGACTCATAATTATTTTTAGGATCAAAACTCTAACGTAACCATCCTCCCGTTTGCCAGTCCACCCTAGTATAAACGAAACACACACATCTATTGCTGATAATTAAATTGACTTCCTCTATCTACTAACACTTCACTTATTCAAAGAAAGTTTAGTGAAGGTCAGGAAACAGATTGTGAGAAGTTACGAATCCCGGAAGCAGAACTTAAAACACTAACAGCAAGAGGTTACATATGTAAGTAACTTAGATTGTTCTGTCCTCCCTTGGGCCTTATTCAGTGCAAATGGAAACCTATCCCTCGCATGCATCAGAGACAAATAAATAGTGTTCTCAAAATGCCATGGTCTCCCTGAATTCTACTTTATGACAAAACTTAAACATTGTGTTCAATATTATTCCTTAGAGCACTAAAGCACTTTTGATGACTGTCACTGTTGATAACTCCCTTTCTCTTTCTCAATAATGTCAAAATCTCAACTATCTTATTTAAAGCAAACAAACACATCAAACACAAAATAAATTCAGAAGTGTCTTTACAAACAAAAGAAAAGCAATTCTAGAAGAAAACGTTCCTATCAAGAAAAGGGAGAGAATTTAGAGAGTGAGGATATTCATTTATCACAATTTGGAAGCAAAAGAAGCAATGGAGAAAACGAAGTACATAGGAAACATGAGAATAACTGTTAAATACAAATTCACAAGAAGATCGGAAAATGTTAAAAATGATCATTTTAATGATTCATCTCTGCTTTCCCAATTCTTCTCCAATCATACCGTTAAGGTAAAACTGAAGACATATTACGGGTGCCATGGCCCTTGAATACACAATAGGCACTTCCTATGAGAAGATGATATGCCAGTACTAGTTAGAACTGACTCCTCACTTAGTCCTGTAGGGATTAGGTTGCAACAGGAATTCTATATGCATGTTAAATCAAGCCAAAAATCTCACTCTTTAGCATAATAAGAGTTAAAATGCAGCTCCGCTGTGGCAGTGGTGGAAGTCAGGGTAGTGGTGGGTTCAAACACGTTTTTCTTTTAAAGGTTTTATTTTTATTTATTTGACAGAGAGAGAGCACAAGCAGGGGGAGCACCAGGCTCTCTGCTGAGGAGGGAGCCCAACACAGGACTGGATCCCAGGACCCTGGGATCATGACCTGAGCCAAAGGTGGCCGCTTAACTGACTAAGCCACCCTGGCACCCCTTGGGTTCAAATACATCTTACTGCACACGGACAGCATCTAGATCATCAGTGAATTTAATCTACGATACTTTTGATTAAGGATATTTAGGGTAAAAGAAAGTCCAGCAAGCCTCTGGAACACAACAGCTGGCTTGCACATCATTTTACTCTACACTTCTCTACATACTTGAGGCCAGAAATACAGAAGAGGAAATCATCTCTGAGTGAGATTACAAGTAGAATCAAAGCAACGGTTAAGACTGCGAACACTCTGAAAGTCTTTTGGCCTTTTAAAGTTTACGAACACCATACAGTTCTCCTCTCTCCAGAGAACAGCACCACACAAAACCAACAGCTACTGGGAATGACCAAATTACATAAAATTAATGGGATGTGGCTCTTTGCAAGGAATACATTTATAGCCAAATGATGAGTGCCTTACGCTTTCTATTCCAGTGGGTGAACTGCTAGAGTAATCAGCTCAGTCAGGTCTATTAGAGAGGCCCATTACATGTCTGATGGGCAGTTTCACTTTTCTTCACTTCCTATTTCAATTGCTGTCTCCGTCGAAAGAAACATAAACAGGTTGATCTTTGAATTTAAATCTGGAGTGCTGGGAAGTCGGATGTGCAAAAGAGAAAAGAATTTTAAAAGGAAATGAGGATTTGGATAAGCCAAAGACACAAAAGGATAAAAAGATACATCAGAATATTAAAATGGTTTGTAAATAAATCAAGTATTTTCAATTTATTTTTTAAAAATGTGAAATTTGGTGATATTCAGAAAAGCCTCCCAAAAGTTAAAAAAACAGTAACAAATAAACCTAAGGATGGAATTACTGTGGTCCAACCTTAGAAGAACCAAACCAATATGGACACTTGCCCTAGGTCCACAGGATCCACAGAGAAACCTGCAGAGGCAACAGTAAGCTCCATGGGAGTGTGAGCAAGCGCATCCTCTGATGAGATGGTGTGCTAGAGTGAAGAGAACAATGACTTGGGCATCTGACTGGCTCAGTCGGTTAAACCTCTGTTTTGGCTGGGTCATGATCCCAGGGTTCTGGGATCGAAGCCCACATCTGGCTCTCCATTCAGCAGGGAGTCTCCGTCTCCCTCTGCCTTTGCCCTTCCCTTCTGCTCCTTATCTCTCTCAAATTAAAAAAAAAAAAAAAAAAAAAATCTTTCAAAAAAAAAAAAAAAGAGAGAATGAGAGAGAACAATGGCCTAAGCCTTACTTCCTATAATGAGATACACTTTTGCATCTTTCCAAAAAGTTACTGCATCCAAATTCCGGCACTATCCTTTTTCTTAGCTATCTCCTAGTTTTGACAGGAAAGAGACACGAAAATACGTGGAAGGGCTTTGTAAATGTTAGTGCATGAAACAGATGAAACGTAGTGCTGATGTGAGAGTCAGTATGGTTGCTATCTCTAACACAAAGCAAGTAGTCACGAAACATCTGTTCAAGAAAGGATGAACATTTGAAAAAGACTTTTTAAAACCTAAAACCAAATCACCAAATGATGCCAAGAGACAATGTTAGATTGACATTATATTCTGGGATCTCCCAGTTTTCTATAATTGTCAATATTAATCCAATGCTTACTATTATTGGCCAGGCCGCATTCCAAAGACTTTAGAAATGTAACGTGACAACAACTCCATGAGATTGAATCTACTATTAGAATCTAGTTCATTTATAAATACTTATTTACATGTGAAGAAAAATAACTACCCAAAATACAGGGCCAAATAATTTATCAAAAAGCAGAGTCTATAAGTGGAGGATTCAATTCAAACCTAAAAAATCTGGCTCCACTAACCATGCTTTTAAACTAAAATGAATTCATTAACATGTATAATCAGTGGCAAATTGGTAAGTAAGTATAACTGAACAAATATCACAGTACATGACCAAAATAGTATTTTCAGATAAAATTCACTCAGGATCACTGTTAATTATGTGACACAGTCATAATTCTTTTATACTTCGAAGCTAACTCAATGGCATCATATCAATTATATGGTTTCCCTGTTTCTTCACTCTGCCTTCAAAATATTTCCTTTCCCTATCCCCAGATATATTCATAATTACATATCTTAGGTCATATCAGTTAAATGTGAAAGTGTTTAAACACAAGGGATTCTTAAAAACTCATGGTAGAAACACCTAGATTAAGTGACTATTTACAGTCATTCATTCATTAACAATTTATTTACTACCAACTACAATAGAAATTACATTAGGTACTGAATGGAGATAGACTAGCAATTAAAGATACAACCTTAATCAATTATTTTAAAAATCTAACTAAGGCACAAAATTTACTTATGTGAGAAAGCCCAGAAATTATATTTAACACTCTATCCATTTGAAGAGAGATATGATACTAGTTGAATAAAAAAAAAGTTCTGGAGAGAAATAAGAAAGGTCAAATCCTGGGGAACCAAGTTCCAGAGAACAGAAATGATGTATAAATACTCCAGGGATGGGGCACCTGGGTGGCTCAGTGGGTTAAAGCCTCTGCCTTCGCCTCAGATCATGGTCTCAGGGTCCTGGGATCAAGCCCCACATCAGGCTCTCTGCTCAGCAGGGAGCCTGCTTCCCCCTCTCTCTCTGCCTGCCTCTCTGCCTACTTGTGATCTCTGTCTGTCAAATAAATAAAATCTTAAAAAAAAATACTCCAGCGGTTTGAAAATTATTCAGTATAAAAAATAGAAGCTTAACAAACAATAGGAAAACTGGATTCTCCAGGGCACCTGGGTGGGTCAGTCAGTTATAAACATCTGCCTCCAGCTCAGATCAGGATCTCAGGGTCCTGGATTGAGTCTTGCATCAGGCTCTACGCTCAGTGGGAAGTTGGCTTCTTTCTGTTCCTCTGCTCCTCCGCCCCCCCCCCCATTCAGGCACGCTCTCTCTTATAAATAAATAAAATCTTAAAAAAAAAAAAAAAAAACTGGGTTCTCCACCCATTTCTCAAGTCATGGATTCACATGACTTCCAGGCTATCTATATGTGTCATTACTAGAATTGAATTAAGAAATTGGTGTTTCTGAGCCCTTGAACGAGGGCTCCTGCTGCTGCTGAATCTATCGTCTATAATAACCTACTAATATGGCAGCCACCTGTGCAGTGGAATATAAGTGGGTTAAAGTGAACAGAAAGGTTGATGGTGAGCATTGTGGTGGCTCTAAATCAGGAGTGGTTCAAGAATCTGGAGAACATTTAAAACAAAACTATTTTCTCTTATACTTCAGCTTTCAGTCTCCAAACTAGAAGAATCTTCCTTTTTCCTCCTTCTGCTCATCTTCCCAAAACTGCCCAATTTTCACCACTATCAATGTATCACACAGCTGCCTCCATTACACCATACACGTGCATGTGCACACCCAAATCTGTGCACGCATGCACACACATCCTCATAAACACAGCCCATGCTCTTACGGCACACCTAAGGATATAGAAAACCCTACACATTCTCAGACACCTATAGGCTCTAGGCTGAGAAATAACACACCGAGTTATAGAACAGGGCTATAAAAATAAATATGTGGTTAATAATCCTCGGCCAGGAGTCAGACATCCTGAATCAAAGCCCAGTTCCTCTCTTCGGTTCTACATGGTCTTGGGTGGTTATTTAATCTTTCCAACCCTCACTCTTCTCATTCATTGAATCCCGAATGAAGAAAAAGTTACTACATTTTCTAGTTCAAAACTCTTTTAATTCTTGAAAGAATAAAAGTGAAATCAAAGGGAGACCGAATAACTTTGATTTATATGATAAGGTTTTGGTATCTTTTTTCATAGCATCAAAAATGTTCTGTCTCGTGATGGTTGGAACGTAGTCTCTTACCGAGTAGCATATTGGCTTCCCTATACAAAAGGCAAGACTACATTTTCCAAATATTTGTAACATTTGAAATATTAGAGAAATATAGCAATCACTCTCCTCTTAAACCATCTGATTTTCAGTTCCAATGTGTTATTTGAAAACATACTTCCTATATACAAGTTTATTTCTTAGAATGCCTCTTGTAGAAAAGTCACACCAGGACCAATGTCCAGTAATAAGCATTTCTTCATTCTCCACCAGGCAATGTCTACTCTCCACCCCACAAAAGTAAGCTGGGGTCCATATACTCCTACAGAATCTGCTTTTTCCTTTCTTAGTCACTTTTTGTAAAGTTAACAAGAGAAAACTGAAACAGAAAGTCTCCATAATTAATCTCTTCAGCCTGCAAGATAGACAACTCAGAAACAGCATATGAAAAAACCAGAACATAGAGTATTCTACTGAGAACACATAACATGCTGATTTCAATCAAGTCCATGGAATAAGAGGATGTGAGAAATAATTTCCTCACTGTAGTACTAACGAGGACTAACACCACAATAAAAACTGTGCAGTGCCCAGGCAGATGAGAGAGAAACCAACAGCTCACATACACAGGCACACACTAAAGTTACACATGAAAACAGAGCAGTACAGATTCCGTTGTTTGAGGTGACAGGAGTTTAAAGTATTTTACTAGTAGCTCCTTGAAGTTGTACCATCCATGATCCAGTGAAGTATGGAATCAGTTAACATGGAATTTCAAGTCAAATTGACACAAATCAAAGCACTCTATTCTGCACCACAGTGTCTGCCTACAAAATGTGTAGAGATGCCCGATACACAGCTCTATAAGAAGGAGCTTAAAACACACACACACACACACACACACACACACACACACACATTTAAATTCATTGCCAAGCTATGCCATACGTTTGCACATGTCACTGATAAAAAAGAAAAGGAAGAAAAATTGACTTTAGCTATGAAATTGAACTATCATAACTGTCAGCCTGCATATATTTCAAATAAATCTAGTGAAATTTAATGAGATTGGTGAGTAGTTTCTCTACACTTCTTCGAAGAGATTTTTTTTTTAAATGCCTTCTCACCAAGGCTTTTAAAAAGATAACTCAAAAGCAATGCAATCTGATTACACAAAAGAGAAGGCTTGCAGACTGCACAAGACAATCTCTAATCCTGAGCTGCCCACTCCCCTCCCAGTCTGACTATCCGACTGCACTAGCTTACCTCATATTTGGCCCACCATCTTCTTCCATAGAACACTAGCCCTACTTCACTGCTGGCTTAGTCTTGTTAGTGGTGCCACCACACCTGCCATCTCCTCAAACAACACACCCAGGACCGGTTTCTGATTTTTCACCATTTTTAATCACTAAGAGTGACAAGAATTGTATTCAGTCGCTACACACCATACACTTTTACCATCACTTTATTTAATTCAATTCACCACCACAACCTCTAGGTTGTTTGTTTGAAAAGGTCCTGAATTTACCTCAGCCTCCAAAGTCACTGCTGTCACCCCAGACAAGGCCATCTTCAACCCTCTCCTGAAATAATTCAAGAGCTATTCTTTATTCCTCTATTTATCTAGTATCTCTGGAAGACTTATCCCCCTAAAACACTATTTAATATGTCCTCTAAAACCTATAGTGATTTTATCTATTTTCTGTCACAGTATTTCCCAAACTGTATTTGTCACAAGTAAAATAAAAAGTACCCATGGCTAAGCAGGTTTGACATATTCTGCTTGCTATACACCCTGCTTTCAATTTCACCGTGTAAAGTAACATTAAAATTTCTTTAGTCTTGAAGTACAGAAATCAGCTTACCCGCTCTTAATCTAGCATATTCCATAGCTGTTTGATCAAGGGACCCTTCCCTCCCCCAAAACAAGCAAGAATGGAGCAAGTGGGCAATGCTAGTCTCATGGATCAATTCAAATACTTTCAATTCTTTGCCTTTCAATTCCCTCCTCCCTACTGGTAAGCCCATGGTCACGCATTTCCATTGCTTTCCTTTGCCTCTGATGTAGACAGCCTAGTCTCTTGAAGTACATACACTTAGGTCTTTCCCAACCCACTTGCTCATGTTGTCTCTGACTATCTGTGCCTACTCTTCTCTGTACAAGTAAATCCTACTTAGTCTTCAAAGCCTGGTGCAAGTCATTCCAGGTCGATGAACTCCTCCCCTCTGTCTTCCTCAGTTAGAGCATAATCTCCTTACAGGAAGGCCCTATGTTTTATTGGACAATATTTTCTTCACTTCCAGCAAATATGCATGGTAGGGATGGAATGAGTTTGTTATGGTAGCTATATTTTTTAATTATCTGGCACAAAGAAATGTCTTATTAGAGTGAGATACCAACTGCAATCCACACACCAGAATACTGTTATGTTTTTAAGGAAGGAAGAGGCCAAAGAGATGCTCCTTTTTATTCTGATCCTCTTCAACCAGTCAAATCTAAAAAGCACTTTCACTTCATTCATTCAAAATGAAGTGAAAACAAAGCTTTAGGTCATTTTGCATGGAAAAGCAAAAAGCACATCCAAGACCAAGAGGTGAAACTTTGAAAACAAGCAAGATCCCTATTTTCTATTAAAAAAATAATCAAATCTTAAGTAATTAGTAATACTACAAATGTTTAGGTTATTTTAAGAGAATACTCTTAAATCTTTATTAAAAAAAAAAACTATACACCATTCTACGTATAAAACAACTGCAAGTTGAATCAGTGTAGACAGTAACTGTGTGTGTACATATGTGAGTATACATATGCAAACATGTATGTGGTCATCCTGAGATCTCCTGCTACCTGTTTAAGGGCTCTGTCTCTTGTGATTTATAAATATGTTTAGTAAACTGTGGTGCTAACGAGGCAAACTGAAAGGGGAAACTTCTCCTTAGCCAACTGGCTTAACTTTGACTTTCTAGGCTTCTCCTGTAACCCTCACCTTAGCCTTCCAGCTGCCCCACAGAATAACGGAATGAGAAAAGTTCACCAACCTTACCAGAAAAACAAAGTGTATATAATGAGGACAATACATGTGTTTCCTTTAAAGCAAAAATCAGTTTGCATTCAAATGCAAATCACATACAAATTTACTAGCTAGACTAGAGTACTCCCTATCATAAAGCCAGTTTGTAAAAAATTGGATATTAAATATTTTTTTAAAATCTGGTTATTAGCTGTCATAATGTCCTTCTTCTGGTCTGCTAAAGATGTATGGTCTTCATATGTGTCTGCCTCCTTGCCATCACTGGAGATCCTTCTTCCCTAACCCTTTCTATGCCTTTTGTACTAAGCACAGTATGAGCATCATCTCTGTAATTACCAGGAGCAAAGAATTCAAAAACTTTAAGCAAGATGGCTCATTTTCCCCATACATATTTAATATTTTTCACACAGTCTGTGATTTATTTTGTGTTGGGTCACAGTCCAGAAACTAGAAATCATAGCAAGTATGTCAACAAAAGAAATTTAATGTAAGAAATTGGTTACAGTTGTTGCAGGGTGGAAAGAGCACATTGACAACACTGAAGTAACAGAGACACAAAACAGCAGTGTTAAGCTAATCAGTATGTATGGAGTGCTATGATCTGTATGCCACTTATTTGGGCACTGCCCAAAGAATAGGAAACTGTTCTGTCCTCACTACTTATACACCACCTCAGTGGTGGACACAGAAGATTAACTGAATCAATGATGTTGATTTAACAAAGATACATGTTAGATTACTTGTTAGCATTTCAAAGTACTATCTGCCCTTCCCTCCACTAAAGGTACTAACAATGCCAATCTGGAGGTCCAGTGGCCACAGATACAGAAAAAAACCATCAAACTTCTAATTAGTGAAATTCCATTGACTTTCACCTGTCTGTCCCTCATCAGTGACTATCTTTGTGATTCAGATCTGAACTGAAAAACCCTGAAGACATCTGTCAAGGATTCTTAAGTGTTAAGCAGTGCTTAATAGGAAAAAAATTAGTTATTGCTTTTTAGGGTTTAATTATTTTAAAAGAATGCAGACATTGCCAAAAGTTACATGATTTCAATTTTCTCTTTTATAGATACTTTATCTACCTCTGACATACTTTAACACACTATTAACAAAAATAAGACAAATAAATTTAGCTTTATACTTTTATTTTGTCATATACTATAAACCATTTCTTAAATAATGCATTTGTTATCATTTATCTTTATACTGAACTATTCATTAAAAAGCGTAACAAATTATCTTGAAGACTGTTAGAAATTTTTCATTCACTGCAAGAGGAAAGATGAGTGTCTTTCTTTTTTTTTTACTACACTCAGTCCCTCTGAAATACCAAAATTAGACATAGAAAAGAAGAGAGAAACCACAGAAAGTTAAGGAGTTATTATTATTATTTTGTGAGAGGGCAATATGTTAATATTCTAATTTCTCGATATACTCATTTCAGTTATCAAAACTGATTTTTAAGGACATAACAGAGGCCTTTCAGCAGACATTCCATTTTAATTTCATTTTATACAGATAGATCTTTAGACTTTTTACACGTATTTGCTTTGTTTTTAATGTCGGACAAAGGTGACCTATTATCAACTTCTCTGTTCAACTACGTGATGTATTAACAAACACGGCCTACACATGACAAAGCTAAATTACCATAAAGCAAAATGATTATAAATATTATATCATATTTCAAAGAGGATCCCCTCAGTACATTTACAACATAAAACAAAATAGAAACAAGCTAATTTTCTAGTTAGTTTTTTAAAAATTATATAGCATATTATGGTTTCTCTAATTTTCTCAGTGCTAACGTGTGAGTGAAGAACACTTTAACATTTGATTCGGGATGAATACAGACTGGGATTCTGAAATGCTCTCTAAGTATCAAGGTAACAGTTTAATGAGTGTATTATTTACTACGTAACGTCTGTAATACTTTATGGTCCCAGTTTTAAAAACAAGGAAAAAAAAAAGCTAAGTTATCAGAATTTGAGAGGCAATGAGATTTCTGATATAAATTATTCTAAATCTTCTCTTTATAGATGAAGAAACAGTTCCCCAAATAATTAAGCCCCTTGGTCAAGGTCACACATTGTGGTATAGTGAGAAGACCTAAAATTTAGTCAGACCTATTACTCATCCAAGCTCTATTCCTCACTGTGTTACATTGTGGATGTTACTGTATCTTCCAATTAAAGATTTATTTATCTATGTTAGAGGGGGAGACAGTGAGCAAGTGCGAAGAGGGGCAGAGGAAGAGGAAAAGAGAATCCTCAAGCAGACTCCCTGCTGAGCAAAGAGCCTGACACTGGCTCAATCCCGGGACCCGATCTCAGGACCCAGAGATCATGACCTGAGCAGAAATCAAGAGGCAGCTTCTTACCCAACAGAGCCACCCAGGCACCCCTACTATATCTTTGAAGGTCTTAGTTTCTGCATCTGTAAAAAGTCGTAATAAGCAATTCACATGTTTCCATGATGATGAAATTGAATAGAGTATTATCATGGTACGTACAAGGATGGTAAGCATACATGACGTTCTGTCCTTATTAAAGAAATAGCTGCACATAATCCATGTTTCTCTTGCCCTCTCATCTATAACTCATGAAGGTGATAGTCTGCTTAGCTTGGGAGTTGCTTAAAATTCAAAATACATATTTTTCCTATATAGTTTTAAAACTCGTCCCAATTATGCTAATCTCATAAATTCAGAACTGTACCTTTTGCCATCTACATATTAAATTAGCATAATTAGCTAATCTGAAGGGACTTTAACAAAGCTTTTCCATTCTACTCATTAGCCTCTGCCTTTTTCTCCCTAAGTGAGGTTAATATTTTTTCCAACTGCAAAAATTTTAATAGGGTTAATGAGTGAGTACAATTCTCTTGTAAATACAAGGGACTGTTAACCTTTATCCTTAGGGGAAATCAAAAATTTTAAGTCAAGTAAAATGTCTCAACTGTGATTACCAAGCAGTCTTTTTCCTGAAGAAATTAATTTTAGTGCAATGATAACAAAGGAAAAAAAAATTCCTTCTTTCAAATAAGGTATGTCTAACTACAGCCTATAAGAGAAGAATGGTCTCAATTTTATAAAAGAAACTGTATTTCCACTTAACCCATAGAAAAATTTCACATTATTTACCTTTAAATTACTTATTACACATTAATATTAATTTATGAGGAAAAACATTATCAAGGATTTTTTTAGTTTTCCAATATTATAAAGTTATGTCTCTATAGAGGCAAATGTCGCATAGTGAGGGAAAAATGACAAGGGAGAGCTCGAGAAAGTTCTTTGCTGTTTTGTTTATCAGAGAAAACATACATAATAATATATAGACCTATATACACACATACATATACAAACATACACATATTCTTTTTTTAGTTCTCTGTATGTTCTCCTAAGACAAATCTCTTTTATTATAAATGATACCTATAAAGGGCCTTAGACATTTTTACTTATGTTTTGCTAACCACAAAACTCAATTTCAGAGACTTTTTTCTACTGTGTGAAAACATGACTGACACCTTATCCCTAGTGCCTAAAAGTGAATGGAAATATCCACATTAAGCTACACAGGATAAAAATTAAGTTGGATCCCACCATGATTATTCCTTTGGAATACAGTGCACTGACACCACCCTCTAGAATCAGACCATTTGTTAAATGTCCTGTAATTGATAATCATGGAGATTTTCTAATGCTCCTCCTGAATAATAGAAAACAAAAATGTTGTAGAGATTAAAAGCAACACGGAAGTCCCAGATGAACTAAAGGTGTACAATAACAACAGCCACTTCAAGGAAAGGACATTCTAACACCCTCTGTCTTTCCTTTCCCAAGAGGTTCAAAGATGAAGTGTACATCGATTTTAACCAGCTGGAAGAAACATTTACCATTCCCAAAAGCAAAAAGCAAAACGGGATCTCATTCTCTGCCTATAAACAAGCATGAATATAAATACCAACGGTAGTGTCTGTGGAGGTAACAAGAGAGTTAAAGGACAGACGTAAGCCAGTTCTCCACCTCCTTGATCAAAGGATTAAACAGGTGTCCCTTTAGAAAGTCTAAACCAGATTCTCCCACAAGAAAGGTGCTTGTTTCAGAAAGTCGTACCAGCTAAAAATGTGGATATCCATAGTCCTCACTTCTCATTCCTGACACTATGGTTTTAAGATAAAATCAGTTCTGAACATTAAACATTATCACCCCCCAATTTTCAAATAAGGAAACTGCCTCCATGTCCAATTTTGGAAGGAACTGCCTCCATGCCCAGTGGCAACCAGAAATATGCAGCAGAACCCAGGCCCACACTCCAGACACCCGTTCTGAAGTCCCTATCCTTAGCTGAAATTACCATACCAGTCTCCATGTTACTAATAAATGGATATTATAAACCTTTCTTATTTTTCTACCACAATTTCAAAAG
Organism: Lontra canadensis; assembly: GCF_010015895.1. Lineage (NCBI taxonomy): Eukaryota > Metazoa > Chordata > Mammalia > Carnivora > Mustelidae > Lontra > Lontra canadensis. Next base: position 104,758,889 of record NW_022630995.1, on the reverse strand, counting down.
AGTTAAAGTAAATATGAATTATTTCTTGGTTTGTCTGTTGAATGACTAAATGCAGACATTGATAGGGCTGTAAACACAGTAGAGAATTACTACAGGAAAAAAAAAGGAAAATTACTACAGGGATGTTGACAGAAACATCCACCCAATTAAAAATACAATTACTTTTCACCATTTATTTTCTGATTTATGCATGATTTTTTTTTTTTTCCTGAGTTGGTCATAACTCAACAATGAAAACTAAGACACCAGTGTGGAACCCGTGAAAGAAAGGGTTTGCTGGAAATTCCTCTGCTCACATTTTAACTCCATGGCAATGGTTTTAAACCATGTGCACCTATACCAAAAAAAGTGCTCCATGGAAATCTGGTGCTCCCAACCCTCTGAAGACCATTTATTGGCTCTATATAGGCCCCCATAAAACTCAATTTTTATGGGTACCTAAAAGTGTACAGCAAAATTATTTTTATTATTAACTCATTTCTTTAAAATCTGTAGTCTGGATCAGGGGCTTAACCCCTTATGAGTTTTTCTTTCCCTCCTTTGAGGTACTTCTTGACAATTATCTGTCTTGATTGACAGCTGCTGTCCCATCAGTCTCACGCTACTCCTAGGAACACATTCAGGATCTATGAAGGTAAAACCACAGAAGAGCCAGGCTGAGACCGGCAGCTGGCTCCAGGAGTTTGCATCTTGCACCCTCTGCGCCACTGCGAAACCAACTCTGATAAAGCTCTTGGAGTCCAAGAGTGAATTTAAGCTCTCCTTACTCATCCCCTCTTTTTATGTAATAGGATGGCCTTGGGTTTATTCCCCGATCAATTCTGATTTGTACAGAAACTTCTACTGTTCTATTACATATTATGTATAAGAATTAAGTGTTGTTTGACCAAAACCCATCTTCCTTTCCATCCCAGCTTAAATGAAGCCTGGGGGTGGGGCAGGGGGAGATACTTGTTACTAGTTAAAGCAAAGACACTTTTTAATCTTTTATCTGGTCAAACTCAACAATCAAATATACTTTTCTAAGATTCCTGGTCCTATATCAAGTTTTGGTCAAAAACAAGAACAAAGTCTCATACATGCAAATAACAGATAAAACCATACACTGAGACTGATCACGGAATTTTTTTTTTTTTGCTTATGTTTATTTAATGAAGTTATTTGTGTAGAAATATGATCGTCCCAAATGGTACAGCTTCTCTAACCAACAACCACTAAACAGAAGGTCCCTTCTATATTATTTTTTTAGCTCACAATATTATATATGTGAGAAGCAGATGGTGAATGTCAATTGGCACCATTCCACCATCTGCTCTTTGTATTGCTAGTCAAGTTCAGAGTGTTATAGAAGGAGGAAAGAAAGACAACGATATTATTGAAGCCAAAGGTAGTCTCCTTCCTTGAGCTCTCCCAACATTTGCAGCCTATATGCCAAGTACTTCCAAGGGCAACAACTTCTCTGTGATATAGAAAATCTGTTTTAATTTAACTTTATTAAATAAAACCTAAATAATAACATTCATTTCTAAAGCCCCCCACAGACATTTTCCGGTCAAGAAAAAGAAAGAGTAACAGATCTTTAAAAACCCATACTTAAAAAAAAAGGATACAAAAAATAGATTCATATACCTTAGGAGGATACATAACAAACAACCAAACAAACAAAAAAACAAAGCATAAAGACTCTAGCTGAGTTTGGTTTTCATTTGCTGCTAGGAAACTTGTATATTCATGAAGGAAAATCTAGGCAGCATGCTGGCTTCCCATCCAACTGTAGTACAAAAGGGGATATACTCTGCACCATAGTATAACCTTTCTCTCACAATTATTTTTTATAGTTATTGTACTGAAATTTCCAAAAATGAAATCTGTACTACTTAGTAGACTGCATGTATTTAAGAGTGATTACAGAGTATCCTTTCTTTTAAAATCTATTTCCATGTGAACGTGATACATAATATTCATGGCAACATGTACAAGAAAATTATTCAACTACTTCCTTTTATAAAATCATGCTCTATCAATGTATTGTAATACATATAGTTAGCACCAGTAAATTAACCAGATGATATGCTAGATATGTAAACATGCTGTATCAGAATAAGAGCAAATCCATCTATACTGCCTGCTGTATGCCACGCATGGTTCCAGTTGCTTCCCATCTATTCGTTCTTCAGTCCTCCAAACACGCTAGCCAGAGCTGGCTACATAATTTGTATAGCCCAAGACAATATGAAAATGCATGGTGTATCGTTAAAATTGGAGAACACAAGCTTTTTCCCTTCTTCCATGCTCTCAAGCCATCACGAGATATTTGCAGGGTGAAGGTAGATCTTCACAGGTGCCCAGGCCCTCCCCTGTCCCTAAACACAGGTGCCCAGGCCCTCCCCTGTCCCTAACAGTCAGCACATGCATTACCTGCTGATCTGCCTCTGCCTGACCCTGGGCCCAGGCACCACTGAAAGCTAAAGGAGGCAGAGGAATCAGCAGAAGGAGCAACTCAGAACCCCTCGAGAGAAGTGCAGAGGCAGCAGCAGAGAGACCACATGTGAGCCAAGACTCCAAGACCCCAGTGTATGCTTTATTGTCCAATCTGACCTCATTACAAAACATAAATTCAAAGTAAAAATGGTTAAAAATGTCAAGATGGTGAATGCAGAGCATGAAATACCACGCGTGGGGTCATATGCTGAGTTCCAGACCATTTATGATATTACTGGTTACATGCCTATGAAGCTGCCCCTGACCCCAAAGCAGAAATGCCATTATTATCTCCAGTTTATGGATGAGGAAACTGAAGCACAGAGAAGATGATGAATTTAGTTACCCAGCATATAAACGGCAGACTCAGGATTTAAACTCAGATAGGATTCAAATGAAATCCTGATTCTAAGTGTCTATGTTCTTTACACTGCCCTAAAAGGAAATTTTAAAAATATGTTTTTAGTCTCTCATTATCTATTTACTATTTCTAAATGATTATTTCTAGTCTATCCATATCTAGAAGTCACATACACAACTATTAGTTATAAAATCACATACAAAAATATGAGAAAAATTCTACACCTTACCAATTTATATAAGACCCAGCTATAGAAAAGTGACTATTTGTTGATTTTCATTTCCAGAAAAGAAGGAAGGAGGACTATATTATATGTATTAGTAATATATGCACATCTTATATATTGATATTTATACTTCAAAGATCTGATAAGTTATATTTAATGTCATAATTACATGAATACCTGTTCCTTAGAACAGCATTCTAAGCGTGATTCCAAGATTTTCAGAAACATGAGAATTACTGTCAGTACCTGAACCCCAGGCAAGCCTATGACATCTCCCGAGCACACTCACATCTTTTTTTCTGTACATTTCTCCTCCTCCCTGCTCATTACCTCCTATGATCCCAAACACCTAGTATCATCATCCTATCTAATTATAAAGTTTTCTCTTCTATTTCCCTATCACTTATACCAATAAAAAAATTCCAATGACCCAATCAGCTCATTCATTTGTTCAATGAATATTTATTGGACAATTCTGATTTGCTCTATAGACTATAAATTGCATGCTTACAGATTACTCATTCACTGACAGATTATGATAACATTATGATTTTATTTATTTTGATTTTTGATTTTTGATAACATTATAATTTTGAAAAGAACTCCAGCATTTACTCATCCCCCACCCACCACATACTGTTCTGGGCTTTCCAATGAATGACTCACTCTTGTATCATATCAGTATGTATACGTGAAAGAAAGAGAGGGAAAGATAGCACCTGTCACTTAGGGTCTACCTTAAAAAAAGAGAAATCAATTCTAGTTTTCTTAGTGGGGATATGACAAAGAACATGTCCTAGGAAATTAGAAAGTACAGGCAGTCACTTTATCTTGTAGTTGCTTTTTCCCTCCCACAATTTGACTTGTAACCATTAGACTTCATTTTTATAGTAACAAGGTGTTTTAAAGTTGTATCATACCCACACCAGATAAGATAAAAAATCATCCTATCTTTTAAGACAGGTATCCAAACTGACCTATTCTGCTTGATTCAGTGTCCTTCAACTCTGGGTAGCATTTGCTCTTTTAGTTACAATTTAGCAAGACAACTGTGAGGTCAAGGGGGGAGTCTCCATTATCTCTGCATTCAACTAGAAAATCTAACACATATTAAGCACTTCATGAGTAATGAAAGCAATAATTATCAGGTACAACTCATGCGTCCATCATTTCAGTTTGTATACTGGGTCCACACCTGTGATCAGCACATATGTTTATCACCATAAACATTTTCTTACTGGAAAAAATAGTTTTAGTTCCATGTTAAAAACCTAGCCACATTTTAAATTTTTAGAAAGCAAGAGTCATTGATTTAGTGATTGCTCTGTAACTTTCTTCAAACTCCAAAATGTTAATTATTATAATTGTTAATGCTGATAGTTCTTGATAAGATCTCTACAATTAAGGTCAAGATAAAATAATTTGTATTTAAAAGAAAAAGTATGCCCTCATACCATTACAAAAGGAGAACAGTGTTCATTGATGTCATTCATACAAAAGGGATCAGAGATAATGCTGTCAAACGGACTTTGGAGATCAACCTCATTAGGAAATTTAATAAGATAAATCAGTACATATTAACTGATGATTCTCTGTTAGGCTGTTAAATATTGAGTCTGGTCCTTTGCAAGTGTTGCTCTTGTAGCCTACAACTATGACTGTCTATAAATATTCTCATTCAACCAACAAAATTTGGTCTGTTTCTTTCTCTAAACTACACCATTCTTGAAGACAAATCCTGCATCTAATAATCTTTGTATTTTCTATCAGGCTAAATAAAGAGCCTTATAAGTAATTAACAGGAAACAAGTAGTACGGGAATGAGCAAATCCTTCCCTTCCACAATACTGCAAATATGAAAGGCATGAGGGGAAAAATATTAGTCCTAGGATCAAGATGTAAAGTTGTGCAGAATAATATTTCTTTCATTTTTTTACTCGGGGAAACAGAAACCTTCAAATTTTACAAATTTGAAATCACTGAAATGGAAAAGCCTATTGGGACTTCCAATTCTGTTTCTCCCTATGCCCCAGTCACCCTGCATTAACCCACAGCAAATCCACCTTCAGAAACCTATCCTCTAAGATATCTTACAACAAACTTCCTAAGACTTCCCACTTTTCACCTCTAATCAAAACACTCATTTCCTCAAGGTAGGACATGCCACTTCTGGAAAATAAGAACTAACTCACATCACAGTGCAATGCTTAATAACCAATTACCCCCAGGTACTTGTATTTATTAACTCCTGTAAATTGTTGAGGCAGAATATCTTGCTCTACAAAAAAAGGGAGGGAGGAGATGTCAACAATCTAAAGAGTTGGCCCTTTGGGGAAAGTGAATCAGCACTTCAATCCCATTTCCAACTTGACACCTCTACTGTCCCTTCTCCCATCCTCCCCAACTTAGTTAAGTAGTTTTGATTCCTAATTTACCAGAAAGCAGAGGTTCCCTGCTGTCATTTTTTTTAAAGACAAACATATAATGTGCCCCCGTTTATCAGCTGCTTTTAAGTGAAAATTTTGTTTTTCATTTTTTATTACATTTTTATTACATAAATAGTGCATTTCACACTTAAGAAATGCAAATCCCTGCGTGATAAAGGCCACAGTAGACAAACAAAACAGATTAAGATCCACACCTTCTTCTCAACTATTTTATCACATTTATCATATTTATAATGATCAATCTTATTTTTAAATTGATAAAAAATTCTAAACTCTTATTAACAACTAAAAGTGACTGGATTCTGCAAACATTAAAGCAATCTATTATTTCAGTGTTAATCATCTGAAGTAAAAGCAAAATTTTAAAAATTTAAATTGAAAATTTCTTTATTCCCTCACTTTTTTTTTTTTTTTTTTTTTTTTTTTTTTTTACACCTTATGCTTCTGTTGCCACATGATGTCTTTGCTGTGATGACCACTGGGTGTTATATGTAAGTGATGACTCACTGAACTCCACCCTGAAACCAAAGTAAATAAACCACCAAACAAACAAATAAATAAATCCTTTAAAAATAGGAATACAAATTAAAATAAAACATATTCATAAAAAAATTTGTTCTAAAATGACACATTAGGGGTATGTTTAGCTTGTTCTTTGTTCTGTTACTATAATCACTGGTGGTACTGTGTTAATGTTACTTTTTCATTAGGAAATCATAAAATAATCACATCTACTTTATCGTTTTATCTTTTTCTTCCATCTGTTTTGTTTTTAAGTGGGATAATGAATCCTTTGAATCATTTCCTTCTTTTTTTTGTCTACACTATCATCACTGAATGGCTAAAATAATGGTAAATTACCAATATGTCGAACACCGTATATTCTTTTCTGCCACTGGATCTGATATTTATCTTCTCCTCACTACTCTTGCTATAGTAATAGCTTTATTGAAAACATGTGTTACAAACTGTAACAAATACAGGTATGGCTTCTTTTTTTTTTTTTTTAAGATTTTATTTATTTATTTCTCAGAGACAGAGGGAGAGAGAGCAAGCGAGCACAGGCAGACAGAAGCAGAGGGAGAAGCAGGCTCCCTGCCGAGCAAGGAGCCCGATGTGGGACTCGATCCCAGGACGCTGGGATCATGACCTGAGCCGAAGGCAGCCGCTTAACCAACTGAGCCACCCAGGCGTCCCCAGGTATGGCTTCTTAATAAAGATTTGTTATTAGCCCAGTAGAGCTACTGTATTACTTGGCCATCAAATCACAGTGAGAATGGATAGAGTTAACTTTTTAAAAATCATCTACTGTCAGAAGAGTTAGATACCAACCAGGAAAAAGGATGTTGTCTTTCAGGTTAAAATATTAAAGTCAGCAATGCGCAATCTCAGCTATTGTTCATTCTGGCAGATCACCAGTGGCTGGATGATTTACAACAGGTTACTAATTATATGATAGCACATAAATATCACTAGAAATTTCAAATGTCCACCTGCTAGAAGTGTAACTACATGAACTGTGAAAGTAGAGCAATCATGATCACTGGCTGACTCCAAAGGCAAATATTTGGTTAGCAAGGCTGCCTGTTCACTAGTGTTAGTATTCACTGATAGCAAATAAACCATATCCACAACAGAAATTTCCATTTAAATGACTGTTAACAAGTCTGATGAAGTTAAACTGAGATATGATGATTGCAGAATTTTAATGATGGAAGGAGCCAATAGACCTGTTATAAAACAGCTGCGTGTGTCGGGAATGTTTGCCAGTGGGACTGTCTGGTTCCATGAGTAGCATGGTAATCTTAGAGTTGTGTCCTAGGGTAACAGAGTTAGTCAAGCAGAGGGACAAAGAAAAATTGGTGTTTACTGTGCACCTACTATGAACTAAAGCTTAAACTAGATACTTTCAAGTATATTAATTTGTTCAGTACTCTCATTAATGCTGTAAAGTTTATCACCATCATGCTTTTTACACATGAATAAACAGAAGCTATGAAAGATTAATTTTGCCAAGGTCACTCACATGGGGGGAGGAGTGGGATTCAGATCTAAATACTCACTACGGAACCCATCCCTGCCCTGTTGTGTGTCCTTCCAGAAGGCCCTTTATCTTTCTGAGACTGTCACCGCATCTTTATAATGAGCCCTGAAGGTGCTTCCATGTTATTATTTACTCCTGATTTTTTATTCTGTTGTCTTTTCTTATTCCTTTATAAACGCATGGGGGGGGTACTTAATAGAAATAAGATGCATTAATGTCCCAAAGGGAAAATCATTAGAGAAATTAGTTGGTTAGTTACTTTCATCCTAAGTTAGAAAGTTAGGGGTCTCCATCTCCACACAGAAGACATTTTGTCAGTCTTCCAGATTCAGGGACTGAATCCAATGAACAAATCATCAGTCATTTTATTTGACATTTAGAACTTGTTATCAGTTTGTTGTAAAAAGCACAAATAGTTACTGTGGGCTGTGTTTACCTTACCTATAGTGTGCAAATCAGGGACTATCCCTTTACTATAGAAACATTATTTATCCCACAAGACTTCTCTAATAATAATTAAATCAGTCTATATATATATATATATATATATATATTTATCTTCTCCTCATATATATATATATATATATATATATATATAAAATACTTAGAACACTGTCTGGCATGCATCATACTCTATAAAGTGCTGTTTATTTTTATAATGTTGGATAATTTACCCCTTCATCCATGAAACACACAGAACATTACGTAATTCCTGACAGACAATATTAATGGCTATGTAAAAGGATTCATGTGTACCCATAAACATATCTTTTATATATTTGTTTACATTTGGTCTAAAAACATTAATTACTGAATATGCATTACTTGTATTTAGAATGTATCTAGGAACATCTTCAACTTTTCTTCTCTATTTAGAAAATTCAAAATGTATTATCATTGTTTCCCAAAAATGACCAGAACTAACTCCCCTTCAAACTATCTAAAGAAATAAAACAGTGTTCAAAACAAATGTATTAATATTTTATGTCCTACTTGTCTGGAGACAGGAAAGCATACAAAATTGGCTGCAGGCAAACGGTATCCAATAAATCTTTATCATAAGATCAAATTAATATATAAATAAGCAAGTAATTGTTTAAAAAGTAGGTATGATCATAGTAGTAGCGGAGCATTCAAGAGAATACAAAATCAGCTAGAAAAACAAAATCCCAACTTTAATCAAGAACATTAAATCTGGGACGCCTGGGTGGCTCAGTTGGTTGGACGACTGCCTTCGGCTCAGGTCATGATCCTGGAGTCCTGGGATCGAGTCCCGCATCGGGCTCCCGGCTCCGCAGGGAGTCTGCTTCTCTCTCTGACCTTCTTCTTGCTCATGCTCTCTCTCACTGTCTCTCTCTCAAATAAATAAATAAAATCTTAAAAAAAAAAAAAAGAACATTAAATCTGAAGAACAACTAGTAAATTCCCATAAATTTACTGATGAAAAAAAAAAGCACTGTAGAAAATAGTAGCTAAGGAAAACATCCTTAAGTATCCTCTTCAGTAAGAGGATACTTAAGGAACTACCCAAATGGATTATCACTTAAGTGAAGGAACTCTGGGAGTTACACCTCCACATGCAATTTGCTCAAAATTTCTGATGAACCAAAGAACCACTAGCAACCACAAGAAAGAGGAAGTAACACTAGAGAGGAGGGCTGCTGCCTTGTGCGCCCAAAAGTCTTCCTCTTGGATACAGAAGTAATCTCTAAGATCCCTCAAATCTGTCAGTGTTTCAGACACTAACTTTAAAAAGGTGGAAAGAGGAGATACCATCTAAATTCCTCTGCTTGGGTGGGAACTACCTGATTTTGTCACAAAGCTATAACCAATTCTCTCTGGGAAACTGTCCCTTCCTTTGAAATTTCTCTCTTACTTGCTTTCTGCAGGGCTCAAACATTTCTCTGCCACCACTCCTTTCCAGGTCGCCTGCTCATCCCTTCCCCATAAGTCCTAGTGAGTCTTCCTTTGATAAAACTCAGAAAGGAGAAAACTTGCCTCTTTGAAGCTTGGCAAGGAATTCTTTGGTTTCCTTTCTTGAAAGAAATTCAATCTCTGAGAAATTAAGACTCTGAGAAGAACCCAGACAAGCATACTGTTGATTCTGGAAATCCAACAAACCACTCCAATTTAGAATTTCCACCAAGGTTTTCACAGAGCTGAGGAAAGTATCCAGTGTAGGCTGGAGTCAGAAGACCTGGCTTGTGTTTTTGAAACTTCAGTCGACTGCATCTAGAGATAAGATTATACCTTTTAATCTCTGTTCTGGGTTTCCCCATCTACCGAAAAGGGGAACCAGAGGTTTTCTTCAGTTTATATTTAAATATTTTTATTACTCTGAACACTTCCTTCTCATTACTCTGAAAAAAACAACACTACAAATTCTTTCGTCTTCCTCTATCATCGTTCTTTACCACCCCACATGCCTACTGTTTCCTCTCATGTGTCCCTGAGATAAATTCAACTTTGGAAACTCATCAGAACATGGGTCATGACCCCAGTTGTCATGAACCTCACTGCTGAACCTTTTCTTTTTCCATGTCATGCTTTCCTTCTTTCTCTCCCAGTTGGCAAGTAGGCAATCATTCACTCAGCAAACATCCACAAATGAGCGTGGATGCCATTCTGACCAGGATCATCAGGGATCTCAATAAATCCCAACAACTTCAAGCCCTCCTCCACTCCCACAGACCAGTGCCTGCAGCGCAGACCATGACCTTATAGCTGCAGGCTTTGTTATACCAATTAAGAATTTTCTTTCATGGGAGCTAAAAATGATGTATCTCAGTACCAGCTTAACAAATGTAGTCATTTGCTTGTATCTGTCATGAAAAAAAAAAGTTACTTGGTTAGAATTATTAAACACGTCGTTATAACACCAGATTTATTCACAGCGCTACACTGAAATCATTATGCTCATAACAACTCATAAATTCTGAAAGGTGTTTTCGAATGCTTGTATAAAAACTATCACACCATCCTAAAAGATGCTGACTTCTCAGGGCAGTAGATCTAAACTGCCAAACTGAATAAGAATGTGAATCTTCTGTCAGATGCCCCCTTCTCTGAGACCCTTGCATTCTGTGAATGCTACTGGCCCTAGGATTTTCTCTGGTGTCTAAAGTGTATGCTAATAAAATGCTAAAAGCTGTCAGCTCACAGAACATAAGAAACTTCCTGACCAATTTGAATACTAATTACTCTCCTTGCAAGGCAGAAACTCTGCCTTTCAGCCTCATCCAGTTTTAGCTAGATGACCAGTTTAGAAAGCACGACTGTAATAATGTAGTTTCATGGACGCCAGTTTCTCTTCATGACTCATCTGCAGCGGCACAGGCTTCCGAAGACATAGCAAATCATACCAACAAGAAAGGTGCGACATTTCTATTCTAATAAAGATCTTGGCATCACGTCTCATTTAAATATTCCCTTGGGTAATTCTGAAATGACACAGAAATTGTGGTGTGTGTGTGTGTGTGCCTATGTGTGTGTGTGTAGGACTAGAGATGTAATAACTTAGAACTTGCTTAACACGTTGGCTTCCTCTCTGGTCTTACAAAGCAAATTCATGATAAAATAAGTGAGAGAGAGAGAGAGAGAGAGAGAGAGAATTCAAAGTTTAACACAAAATTTAAATGACCAAATAAATTCATCCCTCAAAATAGCATATCTGACTTCACAGGAAATCTTTTACTTTTCTAATACCATTCTGGTCCATGTAGGACTACCCAAGATCTTTCTAGAATGATAGATACGTCATTTAAATAAGCTTTTATGTTAGTACTTTCAAGTGGTCTTTCATGAGAGAAGCAAGTTCTACTTCAACCTATAGGTATGACCCTGATGAGCCAAATTACTAACTAAAAAATGAATGCCAGCAACACACTGTAACTTTCTCTCTCTCTCTTAAACTGCAAGTCCAAACTATCTGCCTCTTCCTCTGAAACAACAACCTCTGTTCATCTAACTAAAGTGATTCATCCTATAAAATCTTCTTGATGATCTTACAATCACTTCTCAATTATTAGCATCAGGTAAATTATCCTTATAAAAGATGTTAATTTCTGTTTCTAATTAACACTGTCACCTACTTTCTGATTATTCCCATCTAGAATAAGCTAGAAGGGAAGATCCATGAAAGTAAACCACTTAATTACTTTCAGCGTCCCAGGGATACATGAGCTCTTACAAGAAAGAATAAGAAAGGAAAAGGTTAGAGACATCACTTTCGCAGAGAGAACACCAGCCAGCAGAACAAAAGAACCGATGATTTTTAGCTCACTGACAAGATAACAACACACTCACTCACTTTTACTGAGTATTTACTACAGAGCAGTCTTCAGCTAAATACTTTATATGTATTATCTTACTTAGTTTTCATGAAACTATGTAAGGTAGGTACTATTAGTATCTCCAATTTAGAGATAAGGAAGCTGAGGTCTAGCAACCCAAGTTCCTTAGATCAAAACAGGTGAAAGTGTCAAAGTCAAGGCCCTCTTACAGCATAATGGGGTAACTCATTCAGGAATGAGAAAAGTCTTACAGTCTGTTTTCAGTCATAGTGAAAGGATATTATGGAAAATTCCATAAAAGGAGGCAACAACATACATATTTAACTTTAAGCACTCCAGAAACAAATCCTTACATTTGAAACTATAGTATGCCTTTCTATACTCTTTAGTATTTTTATAACAATATATTCTGTCTCTTAATGTCACATGATCATTCCATAATTTTTATAACTATTCCAAATTCTTTTTTTTAAAGATTTTTTATTTATTAATTTGACAGACTGAGATCACAAGTAGGCAGAGAAGCAGGCAGAGAGAGAGAGAACGGGAAGCAGGCTCCCCGCCAAGCAGAGAGCCCGATGTGGGGCTCAATCCCAGGACTTTGGGATCATGACCTGAGCTGAAGGCAGAGGCTTTAACCCACTGAGCCACCCAGACGCCCCAACTATTCCAAATTCTTAAATGAATATCTCAAATACCTGAAGTTCTTTCAAAGCATTTGCAAACATCACCCAATAACTGCTTTTAGTACATCAGTCTGAAAAAAGCATGCACTATTCTTTATAAATTACTGAGGTAGTACAATTTTTTCACTTAAGAAATCAGAATTTTATTTTCTTCAAAGGTATCAAATGGAAGATCCCATTGCAAAACACTGGCCAGAGATTTACATATTAGTTTAGAAATACCTAATTAATCATGGGCTCTCCAAATTCCTTCCTCTGCAAGTTAATTATAGAATCATCATGACTTTTCTCACACATTCTTCTAAAGATCTCATAAAAATATTTTAACTATATGTGTGTGGTTAACCCCCAAAAAAGCTATCAAAAGAAGAATCAAGCATTAATGCTTGTTCTCTGCAGAATTAAACTAATCTTAAACTTATCTACCCTATTTCCATTTCTCTGTAGGATTACAGTATGAAATATTCACAGATATTATTAACCTTGTTTTACAAAAAATGATTTTCAAAGATTTTTCTAAGAATCACTCAGTGAGTTAAATATTGACCATGGGCTAATGTCAAATATAAAGACTGGCTTTTTAACATAACAGTTTTTAGATTAAATTGCTTTTCTTTAGTAGAATAGGAGGAACTCACCAACCCCCTCCCTTTACTAATAACCACTTCACAAATAGGCAATCAAAGGGAATGTTATTTACATTTTATAGAAGCACTACAAGTGAAGTAAATAATAGGAGTACATGCATATCCCCATGGCCTTCATCCTCGTTCAGATTATAAAAATATTCTAGACTGGTGTAGTGTTAATTTGTAACACTAAGATACATTCTAATTAAAATACTCCAAAATTAAGGGTAGATATGAAATCATATAAATTGTTGACGCCATTCATTTGTATTTCATTTTTGGTTGTTGTTTTTTTTTTAAGATTTTATTTTTTTAGAGCAGTTTTAGGTTCGCAGCAAAATTGAGAGGATACAGAGGTTTCTCATATGCTCCCTGCCCCCACACATGCATTACCAACATCATTCCCCACAGGGCTATATTCAGCTGGATTTTTTTTTTTTTTAAGGTTGGGAAAATAGTGTTTAGCTACAAGTGGATGCTTATGTTTTCTTAAATTAATAATAAAAGTAGAATTTTACATGTTAAGAGCTAGAAAGAAATTTAGTGTGTGCTTAAGTTGAGCTTCTCCTTTTACAGAAAGGAAATTGACAGAAAGGCAGGTAAATAAGTTTCTGAAAGTCACAAAGTTAGGGGCCCCCTAAACATTTGAGGCTACGATGCAGGTCTCCTGACTCTCAGGGTTTCAATTACCTGGGACTATAGCATGCTCCATAACTTTCAGCTATATATATTGCCTTAGAAGAATAATTAGAAAAATGCAAATCAGGCTGGTGTTTGCTGTAACTATCCACCTGACCACCCTACTCCCACAGTTAGTGGGCCAGCTACTTTGCTGAGAAGAAAATTTGCATTAAATTCTATGCCCATGGTTGACCCTGTGGCCCTGGTATGTTCTCTTAGGCAGTGGGGGCTCAGAGGAGCCAGAGGGAGGAGGGTGCTGGAAAGCAAGCAACTGAAGAGAAACATGGCTGAGAATCACCCTATTTCACAAGTGAAGCTAAGCCACTTAGGACGCCCTGTGCGCACGCGAGCATGCGCGTGCACACACACACACACACATACACACACACACTCAGGTGGTATGTCCTTGAGAAAATATATTTGAGAAAATATATTTTCTCAGGAAAATATATTTAAGTTGAAGCTTATGTCCCATATCCATACAGATATTTTCATTTATTCAGCTCTCAATCTTAACAAGCAAAGTCCTAGGACAAATATCCATCACTAAGCAAAAGCTGTTGCAGAGTATGTGAGCATATAGCACCTTCTGTCCATCCCAGACAATTTTAGACTTATAAACTGTTAGTCCCTAACCCCAGCTGAATATCCAAATTATCTGAAGAGCTTCTACAAAACGCCAATCCCCAGACTCCATCTCAGATCAATTACATCAGAATTTCAAGAGTGGAACCTTAGCACCAGCGCCATTCTTGTCCCCATTACTCCAAAACACATGTTATATCGCATTCCACAATTAATCAATGAACACATGTTTTTGAATACCTCATTCACAAAGGGCAAGATGACAGTTATCAAGAATATAAAAAATGAGAAGAAGACAGATTAGCTGTATTCCTTACCTTCAAGGAGGACAGCTTTCTAAAATTCTGGGTTCTTACATGTTCCACTCTCAACATTACATTTCTACTTTAATGCCATCCTGAGATTTTGGGGGTTGTTGTTGTTGTTGTTGCCATAATTAATGGCAAAATGTCAAACCTCCCACCCCATGCACACATAAAGGTCAGAACCTTCTGCTCATCACCAGCAGCACCTCTCCAGACTGAAGATATTCCATTAATGAAATCATCAGTTCCTTCATTCAACCAGGGAAAAATCTGTCCAACCACATTATCATCTACTCCACACTAGTTATACTGTATATCGTGTCCCTTAAGGTACCATTCCAGAGTTTTATTAAAGTAGAACAGAAATCTAGATCTGCTATGCAAACTCTCTCCTTTTATCACTCTCCCCACTTTACCAAATTTTTAAATGAGGTCATTCGGGTTGACACAGATGATGTTGACAGGAGTCCTTTACTTGGTATACCACAATTGCTAGGAAGCGTCTCCACCCAAAGCTATTTTTCCCCAAGATTATCTTAATGTACTGATTCTCCCACTAATTAGCAAATTTGCCCTTAAATATAGAAATATTCAAATATTTCTGTTTGAATATTAAATATTAATTTAATTATTATATAAACATATATAATTATATATTATATATTGCAATTATTAAATATTCAAAACAGGCAGAAAAATACTTCGCTTAATGTAGTTCATTCACATTTAATCAAATAAAGCATAAACATATTTCCATACTTTTTGTCCACAAAAATTCCTGCAAGAGAGGTATTGTTTCTGTTTATCTTGTTTTTTTTTTTTTTAATGACCCAGCACTCTAGTAGTAAAAAAAAAAAGTTACTGTCGTTAACAATCACATTTGAATTTTTGCAGTTTTACATTTCAACAAGAATTGGCTTGTTTAAATCTTGAAAACAAAAACTGAAATGACTACTGAGGGCTCTGAAGGAGAGCAAAAAATTTCCTCTCAAGCCTTCCTCATGAACTGTTTTTTGGAAACCAGCGAGCAGCTACTGTTTAACATATGGAAAAATACACATGGTACAAATGCACACAAAATTGAGTTTACAGTGCTAACCCTGGTCTCTCAGTCTCAGAGTTCATCTAGATTCTAAACACCCAGTTGCACAGGCCAGCAGGCCAATGACCCTTAATTTCTCTCAGTGGTTTGTCAAATTCAAAAAAATCATTAAACAAATATCTCATTTAATCACCCGAGAAAGGGTAGCAAACTCACATATCTACAGGAGCCAGGGGAGAAACATAACTAAATGTGTCTATGGAGGGAAGAGGAGATGAAGACGCTGAGAAGAGGATCTGGCAACTCACGCCCTAAATTGCCCTTATTAAAGGAGGCAGCAGGAAAAGTCCGATTTGACGTGAAAACTTCTGAATCCAGTATGCTAAAACGAATGTAAACTGTATACATCTCTTCGGAGGCCAAATTATTCTATCTGAGCTGGAAGGCAGCCTTCATCTCTGATCTAGGTGATAAAGAGAAGCAATTCTGAAGAGGGCCCCCAAAATTTACATTACCACTGATTTCCATAAACACGCCACTGAACTTTGTTTCCCTACAGTCTAGTTTGTCAACCCATGTGCCAATGCATTAAGGTCTGCTTTCTCCAAGATATTCAAGATATCCCATTTTGAGTTCTCCTAACTAGTTTGGCCTGAACCCCTAAGAGAGATGGGGAAGAGGCTCCCTGCTGAGCAGAGAGCCCAATGCGGGGCTTCATCCCAGGACCCCAAGGTCATGACCTGAGCCGAAGGCAGAGGCTCAACCCACTGAGCCACCCAGGCGCCCCAAATAATTCTGTATTTGTTGTAATAAATATAGAACATACACAGAAAGAAAAGTGAAAAAGTAAACCTTTTTTTTTTTTTTAAATGAATGGTGATTCAGGCAATGGATAACAACATGAATCACTTGGAAACACGAATAAATATAAACAG
Source organism: Lontra canadensis (assembly GCF_010015895.1). Classification (NCBI taxonomy): domain Eukaryota; kingdom Metazoa; phylum Chordata; class Mammalia; order Carnivora; family Mustelidae; genus Lontra; species Lontra canadensis. Next base: position 104,742,175 of record NW_022630995.1, on the reverse strand, counting down.
TGAGTTTTTGCTCACTCATGCTCTCTCTCTGTTTTTGTCAACATTTGGAGGAGAGAAGCTGAATGAAAGGTAAGGAGTGGCTAAATTACAAAGTAAAACCATAAGCCAAATAAAAATCATACAAGAGTAACAACAGATACACAAACACTGCCCTCGAACCCAACACAACCCATTTAACATGATTCCAAATGAATAAAATGGAACTGACAAGCCGCACGGGTCATTTGCTCATAGGATAGAGGAGGACTTAATTATGTAATACAGGTGAATAAATCAAGGAAAGGGATATAGAAAATGTCTCTACAATAAATGTCATTTGCATGTTCTACCTGGAAAAAAATATTGTATTTTTACAAATGTATTTGTGACATCATACTAGAGGAAATATGGAATTTAATCTCTACTGAGGGATGAATTACCTTTACCTATGCAAACAGAAAGTAGAATAACATTGTACTTCAACAAGCCTACTTGCTTACCAACAGCCTTAGATGGAATAACAATTGGTAATTCCACACTGTTTTTAAAGCTTCTCCCTTCCTCCCATCAACCCTACTTTTCACCAAAACTCTACATTTTCTCTCATTCACCCCATACTTATTCTTTTCCTAAACGCTGTCAAAATATGCAAAACTATTAATAACTAAAAAAAAAAATGGCTATACACATCCCTATGCTTTTTATGATTTATGTGCAGCATCAGAAGTATAAACAGGTAAGTGGAATTTAAAGTAAATATACTTTTTCAATGAGGTTATAAAATTCAGGTATAGTCTTGGCTATGTGATGGCAGCTAATAAATTATAAAAATTAGTTTTCTTATTATAACCAAGGGACTATCTAATGTCTCTCATTTAAAATCATGGTGTTACTCAGTCTACATGAGCCACAGCTTAAAAACAAAACTTTAAACCTACAACTAAGAATTATTTTGGGCGCCTGGGTGGCTCAAGTGGGTTTAGCCTCTGCCTTCAGCTCAGGTCATGATCTTGGGGTCCTGGGATTGAGCCCCACATCGGGCTCTCTGCTCAGCGGGGAGCCTGCTTCCTCCTTTCTCTCTGCCTGCCTCTCTGCCTACTTGTGATCTCTGTCTGTCAAATAAATAAATAAAATCTTTTAAAAAAAAGAATTACTAATAAAATTTCAAAGAGAAGTCAAGGTTGGGACCAACCTGAAGACAACAGCTTCACACTGACAGACTCAGAGAAAATGTGATGACCAATAAGAGTAGAGTCTCCATGGCATCTCCCAACTGAAACTCTGAAAGCATTTAATACTTGTATCACACACGAACACACAGAAGAAAGACACAAGAACAGCAATTCTGAGAGAACAGTTAATAACTGCTCAATAATTGTTGTTTACTGATGTCCTCTCCATCTATAGTATCAGACCAACTAATTCTTGTCTACAAACAAGCCAAATACTGTAAGAGCATGAAACACCCCTGCACCAGATTACCACCCTGGCTGTCTTTTTCAAACAGCTGATAGAGCTATGTTGTAGTGAGATAGACATCTTTTCACCAGTCTGCCTCTCCCCTGGAGCTTCATCGGTTACCTAGAAATGAAATAATATGTCTGTATGGATTTCCACACCCTCATCCTGAGGGGGAGGACTCTATAAAATGGAATTCAGTTGCTTAGTTGTTAGAAAAAAATATATTAGAAGATAATTCATGTACTGAACAGAATATACATTAGATATAGGATAAGTTAATGGTTCATTTAAAAGTTGAATAAAATTCTTCCACTAAATTAAAAGGTTTTCTTAAGTCAATGTGATATTTAATATGTATGAACTATCCATAAATGTGAATAAAGGTGTTTTTTCAACCAATATTTATTCAGGGTGGACAAACTGCTAAAAACTGTGCTACATACTTGGGATTACACTCTAGTGGGAAAGACAAGGAATCAAATGATTATGGGGCAGAAACTGTGCTATGACATCTGTTTTGAGAGCCACAAGCATAAGGTTCAGTATTAAAAATACTTGAAGCCCACACTGTACTAGGACTGAAAGAGGAAAGTGCAAGAAGAATGGTTTCTAAAGGAGGTGACACCTAATCTGGCAAAGAAGGGGAGGGAAGAGTGTTGGAGGTATATGGAAGACCCCGTGCCAAGACTCTGAACCAACAGGGGGTCTGGTAGAGAAGAAACAGAGATTCAGTAATTGAGGGAGCTAGAGCTTTGTCCTCTCATAAAGGGAAATGATCAGAAGACTTTCAGCAAAGGAATAATACCCAAGGCTACTTCTCAATAGCATACTTCAGCTACTGAGCTGCCTCAAAATTGCCTTTCCATGAAATACCAGCTCACCAGTGAAATCCATGCAACATCTGAAATCAGATTCTAAGTAATTTTTAAAAACATCCTACCCCATCTTTTGCAATTAACTGACTCAATGAAATATTTCCTGAAAGTAGAAGTGTGTTTTGAAGAAAAAGAAAAAACAACAACTTTGAGAAGTGGGGATGGGGTGGGCAGCTGGGGTAAAGAAAGGCACAGAAACAGGGACAGGGGAAAAAGCGCATGGTATGTTCTGGAAAGCAAATAATTGAGCCTCTTTCTAAGTGTAATAGGATTTCAGTCTCAAAAAAAAAAAAAAAACAGCTTAAAAAATGATAAGGTGGTAGGTGTGCCTGGGTGGCTCCAGTGGTGAAGTATCTGCCTTTGCCTCAGGTCGCGAGCCCAGGGTCCTGGGATCGAGTCCTTCAGTGGGCTCCCTGCTCAGTGGGAAGTCTGCTTCTCCCTCTCCCACCCCACTGCTTGTGCATGCGCGTTTTCTCTCTCACTCTCAAATAAATAAATAAATAAATAAATAAATAAAATCTTTAAAAAAGGTGGAAAGGGAGGTGGGAAGGGAGATTAAATGCCTTGAATTTAATTCAGCCACTGATGAGGAACAACTGAAATACTGTAAACTGAAGACTGACAAGTTGAGTGAAGAAACCTACCATGTCTACAGACAAGTGTGCAGGAGAAACTAAAACTGTATAAGGATACTTTTAAGGTTCTTGTTAAACTTTTTCAGTTTAAATGGATAATTTCCTCTTTTTCAGGGATACACTGAATGGCCTGGGCTAAAAACAATATGGCGAAAAAAAATCTATACATTCTCATAATTAGTCTATTTTCAACTAAGGCAAATAGGAAGGAGATATTATTCATTTTCTACAAAAATATCTGCACACAGTAATCATCAGTGGAAGAAATCTAAGACAAGAAGGTAAAAGTCTGTCACCTTTTAGTGATCACATTCTTCAGTTGGCACCTACTGACTAATGGGATTTCAGCAATCACAGGGGAGAATTCTGGTCTGTTGGTTCTTTCTCTGGCTCCAGTGCAATTGGACCACAAGGCTAGAGTCAACTGGAACACACAAAACCATCTTCATCTAGACTAGTACCCTAGATAATTCAGAATCACTATGAAGAGCCGCAAGTCAGAGTCAACAACACAAAGTAACACTGAGGTATTTAACTACTCCTAGACTGAAGATAGTAAAATTTCAGCTTTACCTCACCTCCATAACTAGACCAACTTAAGGAAGACTCAAATCCCATAATATCCTAATAGCATATCATTTACATGAATGTGCTGAGACATGCTAGGTCTAACACATTAGCCACATATGTAAGTAACATACCTGTGAGCCAAATGTCTGAGACTTACATGTATCCAAAGCATCCTCCTTAGCAGCTTCATGGAAAAAAGCCAAGGACATTATCATGATTTGATTCCAGGTCATGTTCATGAACCTGGTATCTTGGTATTTGATTCTTTTAACTCAGTTGTCTCATGGAACTGGCACTAAATATTAGCTGCCCAAAGTTCATAAATATCGTTTGGTCAATCCAGGACAAAACTGCCATAAAAATTATAGAAGTCAGTCACCAAATTCACTTATTATGTTTACTACTACCAAATTAGTCAACATTTCTCATTTTTGCTGTTAGTTTTTAGCAATGCTGTATTCTGCCTTTAAAAGCTTTACCAAGACCATTGAGCCCTTCACCCCCGAGATTCCACAGACTCAGTCCTCACCAATTCAGACAACCTCTGTCCCCTTGTTCCCTCTCCCTTCACTCCTTTCTCTGAGTTCTAAGCATCCCTCCTCTTTGTCAAGGGAATCTTCTACTTGTTTTCTTGAAAGTTATGTCTTTGCCCAGTCAAGTCCATTGTTCTATCAATTATGCAGAACAGTTCTCTTACATTTTGGAGATGTAAAATGTAAAAAATCTGGGGATTGACTCTTTTTTACTCTTTGTACAAAACTTCTCAAGTCCCTTCTAGAAAGAAGGAAAGAAAGGAAAACAGGAGAGGAGAGGAGAGGAGGAAAGGGGAGTGGAGGAGAGGGGAGGGGAGGAGAGGAGAGGAGAGGAGAGGAAGAGAAGGGAAGGGAAGGGAAGGGAAGGGAAGGGAAGGGAAGGAAGAAAGGGGAAGGAAAGGGGAGGAGAGGGAACAGGAGGGGAGGGGTGGGCAGGGAAGAAGAGGAGAGGGGAGAGGAGAGGAAGGAATAATGAAGGGAGGGAGGAAGGGAAAGAGGGAGGGAGGGAGGGAAGGAAGGAAGGAAGAAAGGGATGGAGAGATGGAGGAAGGGAAGAAGAAAGAAGAAAGGAAGAGAAAAACCCATCCACTGATCCGGTTCCCTCTCAACATAATACTATTGTGATCACTTCCCCTCCTCTATGAAGGTCTTGAAATGCAGACTGCCCCAGCCTGCTGTGCTTCCTCTCTTCCTGCCTATCACCTCACACTCACACACCAGTTTGTTTAAATCCTTCTCCCAAAGCCTGGAATCCCTATTTTACTACATGTCCACTACTCTAACTGCTGAATGGAAATCTGGGGTCACCCAAGACCCAGTCAGTTGTCACCTCAGTTGTCAGTTGTCATGCATGCAGTCACTTACTAAGGATTCATCATATTTAGTTGGTATTTCTACTATTTGTCTCAAATATATCCCTCAGCGGCAGTATATTGCTTTAGGTAATTTCTACTTCCCCCTAAAACACAGTGTCAGCCTCACTAACTGGTCTATCCACATTTATCAATCCATGCCTACAACAGCATAATAAACCTCTCCAGACATAAACCTGACCATACCTTACTTACAATTTAGACTATAAATTCCTATGGGCCCTGATTGTAGAATATTCTTCCAAAGCCCAGGAGCAATCATGCCACTATCTGGTTCTAAATCTTTACCAGCTCCACATTCACAAGTGAATCAGATGCAATCATTTTAGTTTGTTACGCAAGGCTTTGCACAGAATGGCCTCAAACTGTCTCTATCAAACCTACTTCTAACTTATATTCTAGAGCTCAAAAAAACAATATTGCCATTCCCATCCATGAAGGCAGGGATAAAATGCTATTTACTTTTCCCAACTCCTGTCACACACAGAAGTGTCATTATTCCAAAAAAGTGTTGAGTAATAATCATTCAGTGGACTATCCATTGAATTAATAGCCTAATCAAAAGGGGGGAAAAAAGAATATAAGCTCCATGCAAAGAGGGATTTGTGTGTGTGTCTGTGTTTAACTGTTATATCCCTAAGATCCAGAATTCTCCCTGGCTTTAACAGGTGCTCATTAAAAAAATTAAAAAACAACAACAACAAAAAAAACACAGGCTCTTATTAAGTGAGATTGTTGGAAACATAGGCATGCCGTGGTACTATCCACTTTGTTTTACAGCTGTGAAACACAGAAAGTGAACTGCCATCATAATTAAGCACTTAAATGTGAACATCATGGGGAAGATAACACACAAGTATTTGTAAGATAAGAGTCCAAATGTGGCAGTTCTCCAGAAATGTAATATTAGCAGAAGGAAGGCCTTTACTTAGCCAGCCTCCATAAGCAGGCCTAAGTCTCTCCCGGAACACGAAAACATTTCATCAATTTTCGTTTTTCCCATGGTAATCTCCGTGGCAGAGATGGGCTGCAGGGGATTTCATTAAATGTTAGAAGGAGTTCTTACAAATGGGACTTAAAGGCACATAACATATGAGATAGTAATGAAAATACACTTCCTGTGCTTCAAAGTGTGCTACATTACAGTCAAGTTCTTGAGAATATTACACAAAGACAGCAATTTCCAAGAGGACAAAATGAAAAAGAAGGTGCTGAGTTTTTGCATTTTTACTTCCTAACATCAGTAACTTTCAAAATGGCTCTAGCTATTGCATAAAAAGAAGCATCTATGAGATCCATTCACACATGTACATATGCACCCATGCCACCACAGGTTCTAAAAGTAAAACTTCTTTAGTTCTAAATGTGTATCCCAGACTACTGTTCCATCCCAAGACACAGAGGAATGTCTAACTTCAGGTAGCAGATAAGCTTGTTCAAACTAAGCCGACTTCAAACTCTGAGCTACAAAGGAAAGGCTCAGTGCATTAATACCATAAGTTCCTTAAAGTTTGTTCAGAGAAACAAAATGACTGCTTACCAGTTATCTGGGATGCACTATGCTACAGGAAATGAGGCACCAAAAGCGGTTTTCAATTAGACCTTCTTGGTCTATATAAATGGTTCTATTACAGAGTATCTTCTAGAAATGGCACATGGGTATACTGGCAAAAAGGACCCATCCAACTGCTTCTATACTAACTTTGTTTAACTGGAGTGGTTTTTATTTCTTAATTTACAGGTTGGTTGGTCCAGACCCCAATTCCCTACATAAGCTTTAGCAACTGGATAAGATCCATTTTAAATTACCAGTGTCATCATCATTTGCATTCAAGTAAATCATGGTGTAGGAGTCCTGGTTGGAACTTTTTACTCCAAAATAGATTAAGTTTAGTGTGATTCTATGAAATTTTAAGAATAGTTCTATAATCTACATGTGGAAATCATTCTAATGATTTTGTGTTGGTCTACCACATTACATGGAATGCCAAGTTTCTGGCTTCCAAAACCAGCAACACCTGTGGTCCTATCAAAGTTAATACAAACTTACTCATTTTACCTACGTCAAGTCACACTCCCTTCTATAAGACATTATTTTGTAACTAAATTCATAAAATATAATGTGTATTATTATTATAAATATCAAACAAAGAAAACAGAATAAATTCTGTACCTAAAAGGTATGCAAATAGGGGGTGATTCTCTCAGGATAAGGGATGGTGACTAGTTTTAGCTACTGACAAATATACCTCTCACCTCATATATGTGCTCCCCAAAAGTCCTAATGTCACACAGATGCTAGTCTCCATATCTCTGTGCTCCCCACCCACCTTTGCAAGTCCTCTGGGTTTCTCTTTATAGGACTCCACATGTTTTCTAAACCATCTTAAGTAAAAAGCAGCATTTAGTCATCAATTCATTAGAAATGCTAACAATTCATGCATTCAGCTAGACAGTTAAATCTAGTATAATTAAAATCCATTCAACAATTCTTTCATTCAACCAATAACAATTTATTGGTGCCAAGCATAATTGATAAGTGCTAGCTCTCTAGTTTCCCACATACACATACCAGCAATTAGAAGTGTAAATATGATATTCTCTTTCCACCTTCTAATTGGAGAGAACAACCATAAATTTAAAAGGCAGTATGCACTGGCAATCGTTTACTCTTTGGTGAGCCAGTGGAACAAAAATGAAACACAAAGAAAAATGCAATAAATAAAGACAAAACTTCTGACCTACGGGCTTATTTACCTATCACACATGTAGCTTTTAATTCTGGCTTGAATTTGTCTCCTTTTGGGGAAAGGGGATCTTATTCTTCCCCCTCTCCTCTTCAGACATTATTTATCTTCCTGTTACTGCGTGAGTCAGCACCACCGGAAATGGACAGCTTCCTGCTGTTTATTAAGATGCAAAGTCTTCTCCCATTGAAATGACACAATGTAGGTAAACCACAAACAAGGGTAGAAGATACACCAAAAAACATGGTGGGAAAAATTACACACACACACACACACACACACACACACACACGAAACACAGATAACAAAAATGCCATTGCCAAACAAATGTCAATGTTTGATGCAATTCACCTTTTTAAAACAATTTAAAATATGACATACTGCTATTATCTTAGCCGTCCCTAATAATAATAAAATGATGTAAGTCTTTTAATTTACTTAATAATTGTGAGTAATACCATTTTTTTAAATTAGTAGCTGGGCCTAATTTCCTTCAAAAAGACTTCCCTGACACCCTACTCCGCACACCTGCGAGTTAGGTTAGGGATATGACCCACGCTTGTGGACACTTCATTCACCACCCTTAGTCAATAACGCAGCACTGCAACTCTGTCTTTAGGTTCCTCTTCTCTATGTCTTCCGGTTCTATCATTCTAGTTATACCATATAATAATGCTATATGCCATGGAGTGAATGCCTTCACCAAAGTTGCTCTGTTATATTCATTATCTCATTTAATACCGTAACTACTTTATGGAATATTTAGTTCCATTTTATATTCAAAAACATCTACCCAATATAAATAGTTACACAAGTTATAACTAAGCAAGAGTCAAGATTTAAACCCAGTTCTTAGGTACCTTCCAGAGATGGACTTTCTCATCCTGTAATGCACAAGAAGTGCAGGATATTATAAAGTATAAAAGGTAATCATATTAAGACTCTTTTATCTATTCAATACAAACTTATAAAGATGTTGCCTACATTCCTGACCATTAGCATATTTCTCTTTGATACTAATACTTCTTTTATACTTAAAGGCAACAGTACAAAGCACACACAATCCAACGGCTAGGGCCTCAATTTCCCCACCTACACCAGGTGGTTAATAATAATACCAATCTACCTCATAAGACTAAGGGAGGCGGTATTTGGAAAGTACTTGAAACAGTACCTGGCTGAGTCAAGGACTAGGGAAGTGTTTGTTAAACAAAAGTACTCTCCTGCGGGTAGACTGCATCAAACCTGCTTAATGGCAAACTCTGTTGACAGCACAACATGTACTTTATTTACAGAGAAACACCTTGTAACACAAATACTTTTAAATGTTCCCCTAGGGCAAGGGTGCTGATAGACAGGGTGGACAAAGAGCAAACTGTTCCCAGGTAGGAACGAAGAGTGAACAGCTGGGGTGAAAGGATGGCAGAAAGGAAACTAAAATAGCTTCAGATCTTCTCCTAAATTACTTTTCCCAGGTAGATTTTAAATCATTTGAAATAGTATCAGAACTTAAGATCATCTGTACTTCAGAGTAGGTGAATTTTGTAAGTTTGATTATGATCCTCCAATTGGTAGCATAATTATCAATTTAAGAATGGTATACATTAGTTGATATTTTCAAAATACAAACTGGTACATGTTTCTTTCTAAATCAAGGTTAGCTGTTTGTAACTTCCCAAAACCTGCACAAGGGTTTCTGTTACTCTTAAAGAATTAATGAGAATTAATGAGCATATATATGTTATATATGTTATATATAACATATGTAATATTACATATTATAAAGTTTCAATCTATATCATATATATATTATATATTATAAATAAGTTTCAATCTATATCATATATATATTATATATTACATATTATTATATAGTACTTATATTATAGTACTTATAAGTACTTATAGTACTTATTATTAATATATAATATTTGTATATATTATATTATTATAATATTATATTATAATATTATATATATTATATTAATATTATGTATTCTGACCCTATATATATATATATGGGGTCAGAATGAGTGAAGGAACAGAGTGGAAGAATTCTTTCAGAAAGATGGCTAAGGGTGCTTCTACCTGTACAGAAATGACAATATCTGTAGACTAAAAGGAAAAAAAAAAAAGATAAAATAGGAAAACACACTGGACCAAAAGGCAATAGAAAGTTGACTATTATAACCTAAATTTTTAAAAATTTGAGTAAATAGACACCTGAAAAAAGCTTTATATAAAGAAACTACAGCATAACTCTCTAAACAGCAGAGTAGATTAAAAAAACATTATAGATGAAAACTATATTTAAATTTCAGCCTGTTTTACAGTCTTTACTCAATTATTATTGAGAAACATCCCAGCTATTGGGGTACCTGGGTGTCTCAAATAAGCATCTGCCTTTGGCTCAGATTATAACCCCTGTGTCCTGGGATCGAGCTCCACATCAGGCTCCTCACTCAGCAGGGAGTCTGCTTCCCCCTCTGCCTGCTGCTCCCCTTTCTTGTGCTCGCAAGCTCTCTCTCCCTCTGTCTGAAAAATAAATAAATAAAGAAGATCTTTCCAAAAAAAAAAAGAAAGAAAGAAAGAAATCTTATTTTTAAAAAATCATCCTAGCTATCATTTTGCTACAACTTCCAAACTCTTCAATTACTTTATTTCAACTAATGAGGCTGAAGATCTGTTGAATTATTTAGTAATTCAGGACAAAATTTATTCTGCGTAAATGCTAAACCAACATTAATTTCTGACTTCCCAATTTCTCTAAAGAAATGAGACACTTCCAGTTCACAAGTATACCTCTTTTACTTAATCTTTTCATTTACAGTATTCTGGCATGAAAGTCATGGATCACATAAAAAGAACACCTGAAGCATCTTCCACATGAGTAAAATCTTTGGGACTTTTTCTGCCTTTAGAGAAAGCCCTCCTTCCCACAAGTCTAGTTTATATAATTCATTTAATGTTTCACTTCATAAAACACTTTAATCAAGTTAAAGTGAAGGTTCATTTAGATTATTACAAGTCTAACAGGTGATTTATGATATTCCAAGCCATTTCGAGTAATAAGACAATTAGTATCAGATAAGACGTGTGAATAATAGCATTTAAAGCCTCTAAAAAATCAATCATTAATACATAATTTTTATTTCTTAATCACAAGATGTTCAAAAGTTCAAAAATAAAGCTGAACGGTTTTCACTGACTGGGCTTCAAAGGTTAATTACTTAACACGGCTTGCAGGCCTTGCCTCTGACCCCACTTCCTTATTAGCCTCATTATTTCTTCATAACTCCTCACTTAACGATATATATCCCAGCCACTAAGAACATCTTTCTGTTCTTCAGATGCTCCTCTGCCTTGACTAATGTAAGCCTCTGCATGGGCTGGCTAGTCCTTCCCCTGCAGACCTTCCTCTCTTAGTAGCAGCTCCTCACTCGGCTAACTGTCACCTGTCTCTCAGGTCCTGTTCAGCTGTCACTTCCCCCGGGACACCTTTCCTGACTCCTCAGAGCTGCAGGTAAGCCTCCGCCCTGCCCCTACAGCAACATGTCTTGGGCTCTGTAACAGCCTACAGAAAGTCAGACTGCCTCGTGTGGCCAATCCTGCAGAAATATGACTGGCAACATGTTACCACCTTGCACCACCCACATGCCTATGGACCACTGCAAAGAAGACTTAAGGCTGGGGAAAATACATTTCTGCCAACGAGAAATCATTCCAAAGCTACTGCCACAATTATTTTCAAAGGCAATAAGAGGCTGATTTGAGTAAAACAGCAGTACACCTTCAACATATTTGCACTTGATATTCTCAAAAGTAAAACTAAAAAACAAAGCTCTCTCCAAAATTCACCCAGATGTTATAAGTTTTCTTTAGACCAAAGACCCAAAATTATAAGATATGATGCAAATGAAGTTACCCTTCAAGCTTCTTTGGGGGAAGCTGATTATGTAAAAAGGTCACATTTACATCTTATCAAGGTTTTGTATCATGGTTATGGAAACCTGACCACATTAAACAATGAAGAAAACAAAAAATACCTCCAGAGAAGTACCCCTCTGAAACTTATAACCAGAAACCCTCAGAACACAACCAAATGTTAGAAGCACTCACAAGGGTTCCTCTACTTCACACAATCCAGAAGCATAGCTATCAACCTTTATCCAAAGGAAACTGTACTCATTATTTTTTTTTCTGAAGATTGACCTTTTTAATAACAGTTTCAGTCTTTCAATCAAATTTCAGTTCCTCCTCGATCTTTTGCACTGAAGTTTTTCCACAATTACATTTTTTCATTTTTCTTTTTTATTTTTCTCTGCATTTGTGAGGTTTTTTATAATTTACATGGTACTTCCACATCCATTATCACTTGGTTCATTACTTCATTCACCCCATCTTGCACTCATACTGTAATTAAACACCCACTGTGGACTAGAAGATGGGATACCCCCTTTTTAAAAACATATTAATAAACTTTTGTTTTTAGAGTGATTCTAGATCTACAAAAAATTGAACAGAAAGTACAAGTTCCCATCTACCTCCTGACGCCCCTCCACAGTTCTCCCTATTATTAACATCTTCCATTAGTGTGATATATTTGTTACTGTTGAACTGACATTGACACATTAAAGTCTATAGTTAATTTAAGGCTTACATTTGGTATTTTACACTTCTGTGGGTTTTGACAAATACATGATGTCATGTATCCACCACAACGATATCATACAGAATAGTTTCAATGACCTGAAAACACTCAGTGCTTTCCCTATTCCTCCCTCCCGCTCTTTCATGCTTTCCTGGAATCTCTGGGGATCACTGGTGTTCTTGATACCTCCATGTTTTAGTCTGGTCAAGAAATTCGTATAGCGGGGCGCCTGGGTGGCTCAGTGGGTTAAAGCCTCCGCCTTTGGCTCAGGTCATGATCCCAGGTTCTGGGATGGAGCCCCGCATCGGGCTCTCTGCTCAGCGGAGAGTCTGTTTCCTCCTATCTCTCTCTGCCTGCTTCTCTGCCTAGAGAGTCTGTTTCCTCCTATCTCTCTCTGCCTGCTTCTCTGCCTACTTGTGATCTCTGTCTGTCAAATAAATAAATAAAATCTTTAAAAAAAAAAAAAAGAAATTCGTATAGCTGGAATCATAGAGAACATAAACTTTCCACATTGGCTCCTTTCACTCTGCAACCAACACTTTCGGTTGCTTCCTTTCTTTTTGTAGCTTGATAGCTCATTTATTTTTATCTCTGAATAATACTCCATTGTTACGCATGTACTGGTTTGTTTATCCATTCACTTACTGAAGGACATCTTGGTTGCTTCCATGTTTGGCAATTATTAATTAATAAAGCTGCTTGAAACATTTGTGCACCGGCTTGTCTGTGGACAAAAGTTTCCAACTCATTTTGGTAAATGCCAAGAAGCATAGTTGTATTTTTTTATTTTGTTACCTTTTTTTAGTAACAAACCTAACGCCTACTTTTTAATTTCCTAATTTCATAGGACTCTCTTTCATTTGCATTCACTTATCAATATTTAGCTAACTAAGTATGCAAGAGTTTCTAATGGCTCTTGTCTCCTCAGAAGTTTATGCACTCACTATCCACTCCAGGACACAGTGGTGTACACATTCATTTCACACAGGCACACAAGTCCTATTAGACCCCCCCCAAAAAAAAATATATATATGCATATATATATACATATATATATATATATATATATATATATCAGCCACTGCATCTATACAGATGTACACAGCCTTGCAAAAATGTTCACCAAAAATTAAAATGGATTGATAATGTTTTCCAAGGACAACCCTCAGCCAAATCAAGTCAATGATATTTTGTATTGATATTAAGTAGCTACTATTACAAGTCACTGACTGACTGCAAACTTGATCTCTAATTTTTGCTGCTCAATGGCTTAAGAGTGTTCAGAATTCTATTTCAATACTCCTTAAACAGAAATTTTCATGAAAACTGAAGCAATTGGGTGCTGGGTGGCTCAGTGGGTTAAGCCTCTGCCTTCGGCTCAGGTTATGATCTCAGGGTCCTGGAATCAAATTCTGCACTGAGCTCTCTGCTTGGCAGGGAGCCTGCTTCCTCCTCTCTCTCTCTCTCTCTGCCTACTTGTGATCTCTCTCTGTCAAATAAATAAATAAAATCTTAAAAAAAAAAAAAACTGAAGCAATTAACTACTGGGTATTTTCCCCAAAGATACAGATGTAGTGAAAAGAAGGGCCTTCTGTACCCCAATGTTCATAGCAGCAATGGCCACAGTCACCAAACTGTGTAAAGAACCAAGATGCCCTTCAACAGACAAATGGATAAAGAAGATATGGTCCATATATACAATGGAGTATTACGCCTCCATCAGAAAGGATGAATACCCAACTCCAGGACTGGAGGAGATTATGCTGAGCGAAGTAAGTCAAGCAGAGAAAGCCAATTATCATATGGTTTCACTTACTTGTGGAGCATAAGGAATAACATGGAGGACATTAAGAGAAGGAAAGGAAAAGAGAATTGGGGGAGATCGGAGCGGGAGATGAGGCATGAGAGACTGTGTACTCTGAGAAACAAACCGAGGGTTTTGGAGGAGAGGTGGGAGGGTGGGTTTGGTGAGCTTGGTGGTGGGTATTAAGGAAGCCACGTATTGCATGGAGCAGTGGGTGTGGTACATAAACGATGAATCTTGGAACACTGAAAAAATAAAATTAAATTTTAAAAAACTGAAGTATTATTAGTCATAATACTAAGAGACTTTATTGCAGTCTTTTAAGTTCTCTTCTTAATTTCAGGATCCTCTTAAAGCCTAAGTAAACAAGGAATTCTTCCTAAGTCATAATGTGGAACCTGCCTAGTAGATTAAAAAGGCATTTTTTTAATATGTAGAGAGAACCACTTCTTTATTCTAACATGGCAACAAATATAAAATATGAATAGTAAGCCATTACTGAAAAATTAAGAATAGTTCTTTTAACTATGACTATAATATTCAGTGTTTCAAAACAAACTTAATACTGAATTTATTTAACTTATACACTTTTAAAAGAACTATAAACTTATAATGTGGTCAGCATATTTTTCACGTATTCTATTTGATTTAAAGGTTATTTTGTTTGTTGGACTTCCTCGCATGTGTCAGCCCTTCACTATTACTCCATTACTCCAAATTTTGTCTCTTGTTAGCTCTCAGAATTAGGTCCATTAACAACCCAAAGAGACACTAGGTATACTCCCTCCACCATATTCCCATCTGCTGTGGTTTAAAAGTGATGCTCCTGCTCAACAACAGGTCTCTCCATACCGGTTCTTGAACTGTGCGCCTCCTGAGTCTCGGTCCTTGTTATAAGGTAGATCATGGCAGTGGCCATAAAGGTGAGATATCAACTCCCACTGAGTCCTGAGATCCTGAAGGCCACCCAGGGACACCCGTAAGTTGACATGTGTTAGCAATGTCATAGTCGGGTTTTTATAAGGCAGTCCCAGTTTTTGCCTGTTGTACTTGGATCTTCAAAGTACTCCAATTTAGACAATAAACCAGGCGATCACCCTGGTCAAAAGCACTTCTACTCCCTCCACCCACTCACTTTACATATTCCCAACCATCTCTTTAAACAAACACCTCTGTTGACACCTATCCCCTTCATGCCACTGGCTATCAAAACTTCCAGAGCTCTGAATACAAAAATCCGGCAGCCACTATTTTTCATACACACTCTATTCTATACAAGACTGTTTTTAAATATGACAGATTTATTTTAAGAAACCTGAATAGTTTCCCAACAAAGCTTTTCTCCCAACTAAAAAATGCAATGAAAATGTCTTGCATCAGACTCAGGAGTACGATACTCTTCCTGAATAAAAGAATCTCAAGCCAATCACCTTCTCACGAAGAAAAGTTTGATCAATGTCCTAAAGTGAAAAATAGGAATTGTTGTTGGGACTCAAAGCTTAATAGTAGAGATGAGCACCTAGAATTCAAGTCAATTTGTAAAAAGAAGTAAGTTTGGGCAGAAACCACACAATCCAATTTCATTTTACAGATAACAAGGCCAAAAAAAAAAAAAAAAATCCAGAAGCAGCAGAGTGATGAGTAAGAACAAGGTGGGAAATGAGTTTTGGGTAGTTTAATTAAGGGTCTGAGGAATGATAGTTAGGAAGCGGAACAAAGGAATGAAGTCAGGGCAACAAACATGCATTAGGAGGTAATAGAGGGGTGGGGGCACAGAGAACCCATAAGCAGAATACCAGATGACCAGCAGCATTAGTTACCTGACCATCCTGCGTTCGTACAGAGAGCCAACAACCATTTTGACTTTCCATTAGTAAGGAGTGAAGAAATTCTTTCCCGTGACTTTGTGTGATGATTGCTAAAGGGTTGTTGCTGTATATGAGATGATGTTTTGTGTCAGAATGAGTCTGGCCCAGCAAATGATAACTTGCAGAGTCATTCACCAGCTTCAACTGTGCTCAGCCTGAAACCTGATTGAAACCAGCTGAGCCCATGACATCACCATAGGCTTTTTACTATAAAAAGGGCAAGCTCTGTGAGGTCAGGAAGCAGAACTAAGCTCCGAGAACAGAAGCCAAGTTGGAAGAAGGAAGAGCCAAGTGAAGTTCAGAGGAGGAGAGATTCATTCCAAGAAGAAGCTAGGATGAGCAATCTGCTCAGAGACAGCTGCAGAGGAAAAAGGCACACGATGGAAATTGTCCTTTAAGAGCAAGGCACTGCTGTCTCCCGAATATTCAAGTTTAGATATCTAAAGCAAAGCCTCAAAGGAGAACCTGATTTAAGCTATTTCAGATTTTCAGTTCCTGGAACTGAAGCAAGCTGTAGTATCATCATGGTTATAGTATTAATGTAGTCTCTCACTCAACATAGATTAATTGAGCACCTACTGGGGATCAGGCACTGTCCTAGGAATGCGCAATACGATAGTGAATAAAGTGGACAAAAGTCCTGGCCCTCATATAGCATATATTCTCAGAATGGAAACTAATAAATACACAGCATGTCAAGTGAGGATTACAGGAAACATGAAGAAGAGAAAGTGGTGGGGTTGGGAGTGGTGATTATATGAGCAAAGACGAATGAAGGTGGGGAGAAGAGCTGTGTGCATGTCTGGAAGACGGGGCATGGTGGGCAAAGATAACAGCAGATGCAGAAACCTTGAGTGAGGAGTATGTTTTCTGCGTTGAAGGAACGTCAAGAAGGCCAGTGCTACCAGTCAGAAGGAACAAAGGGAAGCAGGAGTTTGTCTGGGAACAAGTTAATTCAGAAAGCAAGTAGAGATGTCAAGCAGGCATTTGGCTATATGAGACTAGAGGCTCTGGGAAAAGAGTCAAACAGTGAACAAAAATTAGAAATCATCCACTGTACACATGATGTTCAAACAATAGCCCTGCCCCAGCAGTGCATATAGATAGCAAAGAGAAGAGGGACATCCCAACAGTTAGAGGTTGGACGAAGGATGAAGAACCAGCAAAACAAGACTGAGAGAGAACAGTCTAAAAGGGAGGAGGAAAATCAAGACAGTTTGATGCTTTGGGACTTGAGCAAAAAAAGTGTTCCTTGGGACATGGGATGATCAACTGCGTAAGGCTGCTGCCATGTCAAGTTAGATGGACCTACGATTGGCCTTGACAACATGGAGGTTAGTAGAAACCTAGTAGAGCAAGATCAGGTTCTGAGCAGAGTGAGAGGAAAAGCATTTGAGGGGAATCGAAAACATTGGAGACAGCCTTCTGAAGACAGTGAATGTACACAACTCTTTTTTTCTTTTGAGAAGTTCTGCTAGTAGCTGGGTAAGAACGTGGGCTCAGGAGATGGTTTGTTATTTTAGGACCAAAAAATTATAGCACGATTTTCTGCGAATGGGAATGATGCGCAGGGAAAATGATGAAGCAGAGGAGAAAGGGACTTGCTGGGGGCAATGCCCTCAAATAGGCAAAGGGGGGTGGGACCTAGTGAAGAAGACGAGGCCCTTCCCTGGTCTTGAATGTGTGCAGGTTTCAGGGTTATTTGGTTTGTTTAGTTTTTTTAGTTTTTTTTTTTTAATGAAATTATGTTGGCTATGAATGAGATTGTGTCAAAAAGAACGTGCCACGACCGTCTGAAATTCTTAAGTGGTATACCCAGCTGGGTTTTAAGTGAATCAAGTGTAATAATCAGAATGTGGTAAAACACACAGTGTCCAACTCAGATAGGAAAAATAACTACTGTTTGTCTTTCAATTTCTTTTCCTTTTTTCTCCTTTTTCTGTAGTAAAATAACAATCTTTGGCGCAATTAGTGAAAGTGCTTTACTTAAGATAACCAAGGCAGGCTTGCTAATTATCGAGAGTGTCTCTTCCTTTATTAGGTTCCCAAATGACAAATAACAAACCGGGAGAGGGGGAGCGGGGACGACAGGAGAACTTGCATTCAATACCCTCTCCAATCTTAGCCTGTAAGTACATCTTCACGGAGCTTTCCATAGCTACAATAACTGATATTTAACTTGATAGCCCTTGCCCCAAATCTTTTCCTGAGAAGAGCTACTCGAGATAACAAGAATATTTTAAAGAATAGTTTAAAAGTGGTTTGCAGTTATTGCTTACGAGCATAGATAATCCCACTACTAATACAACTTTTTTTTAAATTTTATTTATTTATTTGACAGAGAGAGATCACAAGCAGGCAAAGAGGCAAGCAGAGAGAGAGGGGGAAGCAGGATCCCTTCTGAGCAGAGAGCCCAATGCGGGGCTCGATCCCAGGACCCTGAGACCATGACCCGAGCCGAAGGCAGAGGCTTAACCCACTGAGGCACCCAGGTGCCCCTAAATAAATAAACTCTTAAAAAAAAATAAATAAAAAATAAAAAAGGAAAACTATGAAAATTCAAAACATGCATGACTTTGCTTTCTCACAAATTCTTCACATTACCATTTTACCAAAAAAGAATGTACAGGAAAGACCTGAATTTCTGCAAGATGATTTTCAAACAGTTGGTTTTACTGTTGAACTGGCCAACAGCATGAGTTCAGATGAAAGTAAGCATCTGGCCCTAATGTGACAACTAATTCTGTAACTTGAGGGAGCACACCTAAGCCTTGGTTTCCTCATCTAGAAAAAAAGAGTGTTGATTCCTATGACTCAGATTGTTGCCTGTAGCTGTAATAGCTATGATTTTCTTCCACATGATGTTACAAATCATTAGTATCTCGGGTTAGTAAAGTTTTATCAACATATAGCAGAACTATTTTAATTTGCAATAAAAAGGTAAATATGTCAGGTGCAACAAACACAAGGGAATTAACAAAATTAGAGTATTTTGAATTTCAAAAAATCGGTGCCTGCAACGAGAAAAGATTTAAGTAATGTGGTAGACAATTCTGAAGATGGCAGCCTGGAAAGCACTTTCCCCACCCCTGAGAACTGTCATCAACACTCCGATAAGAACGCCCTCATTCATTCCGTAACCCAGCCCATAGCTGATTGATTTGGGGGTTGACGCCAGACCCGAGCTAAGACAATCAGGTTGTCGCTCCCTGGAAATTGTCCTTTGGATCTTATAAACACGGGCTGGTTGCCACGGGTATCTGAGTCACGGTAACTGTTAACTCTAAAAAGTCCACTCCCCTGCTTCTGACAATCCCAAAGCAGTTCTGAGTCCCCAAGGCCACCTTGGTTTCTTACTTTTATCAAGACTGATGGCTGAATTATTCCCTGGATTCCTTTAAATATTGAAAAAATTTAAATCTACATTAATTATCACTAAATACAATTAAAAATCCAGTTCCTCAGTTTAGTCATATTTCAAGTGCTCAATCATCGTGTATGTCTATTGGCTACCACAGAGGCCAGCCCAGATTTAGAGTACCTTGGGTCATCAAAGAAAGTTCTTTTGAATAATGCTGCCGGGGACACTTCTAACAAACTTCCTCTTTGCTTAAGCTTCTAGGATCAGGATTTGGAGAGGGGGGGTATTGTTCATTTGTTTTATACTTGCACGGAGTAGATAAGAGTCTTAACAGGGGGTACAGGAGGCATAATGTTAACTTTTTGGAAATCTCACTAGTGATTTCTGGGTACTCCCAAGGGTTCTAAGTCTTGGAGTTAATGTCCCTTCAAAACGTAAAAGTTTACTCACATCACACCTGGACTCCTCCTGGGTCAGAGAATCACAGAATTTAAGAATTTAGGAAAATTAGATTAAATATCTAATAATCTCATGATTACCCAAGTAACTAGGCATAAAGTTTAAATATTTATTTACCCACCAGCCTGTTACTACACCAACTGCTTCCTACTCTTCCCCCACATCTCGCTCTCTCTCTTTTTCTTTTTTTTTTTTTTTTTCATTTATTTTGTAAGGTACTTTCACCATGGTTACCATTGTTTCCAGTGTCATAGTTCCCCATATCTAAACAGCACAGAAAACATTCTGTACTTTCAAATCAGGGAGCAAATACACTTTTAATTGTAATTTTATATTTTTCACTAGAACCTTTATGTTCAAATCTGCCACATGATTAGTCATCTGTACAGATTGGAATCTGGATAGCTGGAGATGTTTTTATTCCATTGTTTTTAAACAAATAGTAATCAAACATCATTTAAACTATGTGGATTAAAATGTCATACCTACGCACCAATAGACTTAAACTTGCTAAAGCAAGCTCTCTCAGTATCTTCATAAAGCAATGTGTTACGTTTAACCAAAAAAAAAAAAGACAAAAATAACAATAAACAAGGATTCTAACCTCTGTCATATGCACTCTCACACCTAACAGTGGTGAAATTTGATTGTCCACCTAGCAGAGAATTTACAGGTTGTTTTCAGGTAAACACAGAACTCCATATTCGTGCAATATTTATTTTGACATAAATATTTTTTTTAGCTTTTAAAACTTTTTGTTTTGGAAATGAATTATTTTACTGTGTTGCTTCATTGAAGTCAAATGCCATCAAATGTTAGAGGAATTTATGACCTCCCAACTATCCCTTCCATTAAAGATAAACAACTTATGTTTGCCCTTATACAGATTTACATCTAACGTGACTGGTGTGTAATGAAATGCAGAAAAATGGTGATGACCCCTGCATGTAATAAATCATTATGGACCCATATTTTTGTATGTCTTTTCCTTACGTGTAAATGAGCAAAGAGTTCCCCATTCCTATCACAACCCATAAACCAATGTTCTAAAACTTCTGAAACAGTGGTATATATTTCAAAGAATTAACCAAATCTATTTCCTTTTCCCTTCCCTTTCAAACACCTGTGTGTGTATATACACACACACACATATTTGCACATATATGTATATATAGATACATAACATATATAAACACACACACACACACGTTTCACAAACTTTCCTAACATACAGGGTGTTGGTCATTCCTATCTTGAGGAAACACCTCTCCCAGAATTCCGAAGCATGACCCACAAAGTCAACAAAGGGAGTTCTGAATTTAGTGGCTGCTGCTTTGAAGCATGCCCTTAGTCACTGGTAGTGTGAATCATCAAGAAGTGGTCCAGAGAACACAAACCAAGAACTTGAACTCTTTCAACAAAGGTTTCGGCAGATAAATTACACAACAAAAACAAAAAGCAAAACAGCATAAACTCCAACTCTCAACTGCATGGTAAAATATCTATTCTTTAGAGAAAAAGCCAATAAATAGATCTTAAAGCAACTGAGCACAAATGCCAGCCACACTCCTGGCATAGTTTTCACCCAGACACCTGACTTCTTTGAAACATCTGCATACACCATGGCAGGGATCCCAAATTGGTTAAGTCATAAAGCACCTGAAAATATTTACTATACTAGTAAGTTATCAAGAAGGGAGAAAAGTCATAATGTCTTATGAATGAAAGTTATGGAATTGATTATTTTAGTTAAAGTTAAACCCCTGATTAAAAATCAAAAACTTCCTTAAGCAGTGGAAAGAGCTCTATAATCAAACTCACAGCATTCACGTGCCCTATCTTCATTTTGAAATGGAACTCTAAATACTCTTACAAGCTGCTCTATATGTCAGAATTTTGCCAAATGTTAATTTTAACGAGGACTCCGACACTGACTGGTTACACTGAACCTATTAAAAAAAAATTAAGTGTAAGAGATTCAGCATTAGCAGCCAGAGCTGGTGGATGACAGGTCATCTAGGGAGAACTTGGGAGAACCTGGTCCTTTAGCAAAGTTTGAGTAAGAAGGTCAGCTGTCACCTATGACCAGCCAGGTTTGGCTTCTGTAAGGAGAGTACATGAGCTACAGCGGTCCAGGATCAATTTTGGCAGCTGAAACTTGAAACTTTAGGCTTTTAAAAGTAGTTAGTAATTTTTTTTTTCTAGTAGAAAGTATATATATTTTTTTTTCCAGGAGCTTTTAGATTATACACATGAGGAAAAACTTGTGTGTGTTTATGTGTAATATTAATATATCTTTTCTCTTAAAATTAGGCAAAAAAGCACTTTGAGGCTATGTTTACTAAACACTTATTATTTAAAGATTAAACAAAAAGATGATTCCAAAATCTGTACTTCATTTCTCAAACTGAGCAACTGCAAGGAAAAAAAAAAAAAAAAATCCCTACTAGCAGAAATGCCCTAGCTAATTTATCTTGTTTTAATGACGTTTAAAATTTTTGGAGTAGCCATAAGCTTTATATCTTTTGAGTCTTTCAAACACATTTAAACATACTTAAGCATTAAAAACACAACTGAAAAGTCACACTCATTTATCTAAATTCCTTTTAATATATACATTTAGTACTGTACCACCAAAAGACATAGAAGAGTCTTTGGAAAGAACTGATGTTGACCTTTTCTTCATGACAGAGATCTTGTTTTGAAAATATTCTTCATGGAAACACAAGGTTCTGGTCAAAACAGTGGCCAACCACTTTAATTTTCTTAGATACACGGTCTAGCTTTCAGCCTTGGAGTATGAAGCTCAGATGCTCTGGGCAGCCTTCCATTCATGAACGAAGTCTTCTGTTTAAAGGACCCACACCACTCTACATACAGGGCAAGAAGGGTGTGCACCATTTCAATGAGAAGTGCACAGTATTTTTTTTTTTTTACCTTTCAAGATCTATGCATCATGTGACATAAAAAAGGAAACATAATAGTAGCTAGTTGTCTATTAACTAGCCTCCCTTTATTAATGAATGTGGAGAAAATGCCTAAATGTCTTTTCAGTAAATTTGTCCAAAGACAAACCTGACAAACCTTAAAGGAATTTTGCTAATCAATGGTTGTAACTTAAGCTCTATGCATTCCCTAAAAATGCAAACGAAAACAACAGTTTCCAATAACCCAGTTCCTGCTGCCTTAGACTGTTTTTTCCCCTCCTTGACCAGACTGTTGAAGTCAGACAGGTCTAGGTCACCTTCAAGAAAGCCCTTTGCCCTGCCAGGTTAAAGTCATGCCAGCAACCAAAGTAGAATCTGATATAAAAATAGGAGCCGAAGGAATCCAGGGAAAGCAAAGCACATTTTAAGGTCAATAGGTCACATGATGGCCAACAACGCAAAAGAGGTGATAGAAGCTTAAGGCTTTATCTATATGAGCGACAGAACCAACCACTCCTACCACATTAATCAGTTAAAATAATAAATCTCCAAAATGGCCAGGTGTTAGGCTGAAAAACTAAAGTTAAGTGGATTATTTGGTGTTGCAGAGTCACAAGTAAAAGACATTAATTAATCTTCTACATTTTTTACATGTCTTAGTTATACATAAAAGCCATTGATTTCACTGAGGTTAAATAACTCCTCCCCTCCCCACCCTGGCAAAAAGACTGCAAGGCTGTCAATACAGAATACTAAATATGAAATTAATAACAATAGAGGATACAAAACATGAAATTACTCTTATGTCATTTGAATTTGCAAGCACCCTAAGGTCAAATTCATAGATAACAATCATTTTTAAAAAGAAAGAAGAAGGAGGAAGAGATTGATATCAAAACAGTGCTACCAAATGCAGAAATAAAGTTAAGGGGTTTACAGGAGTTGAAAGCATGCTAGTTACAAAGGCATGATAATGTCTGGGAGGTAGTAAAAATATTATCTGTATATTTTAAAAAATAAAGGAAGCAGCTGTCTAAACATTTTAGCTTTTTTCCAAAAAATGTTTATGCACTGGTCTGAGGATAGAAATAATCCAAGTTGTGGCAATGTTTTAAACTATTAGAACACACACACACATACACACACACAATGGAGTGCCTTGTGTCCCTTTCTCCTTCCCCTTTTTGATTTGAGGCATTTCCTCTCAACTTGGCTATAAAAAGGAAATCCTGAAATTGAGGGTTACCAACAATTATCTGTCACTCCAACTGTACAAGAGAAAGGAAAAAAAAAAGCTCTTTCTTTATGGTTTCAACTACAAAAAATGACATGGGGATGCTCTCTTTTATAAACCACCATTACGAAGTTCATGTCAACCTCATTTTATATTAAAAATATATCTATATTAAAGTACACTTATAAAGTATGCCAAAATAGTTCCAAACTAAAATATGTATTTTTATTTTGCATATTTGCTTCATCTTTATATATCAGAATACCTTTTGGTTGCATAGTTGCAATCACGGTTCCCTTATAATTTTCCATTCTGCATTTTCACTTAACATTTCATCATAACATTTCCACATGCCTCCCATGTTTCTAGTTATGACTTCATTAGGAATTCCATAATATTCCAAAAATTTAATGAGCTATTTATTCACTTCCTTACTTATTTCTACCCTGTCTTCTTATAGAATGGGCTTTGGTAGAATCACTATTGTTTTGGTCAAACAATTGTGATTTCCATTGTTCTTTGGTTGGATACTTAAAGTGTTTCTAATTTTTTTTTTCTCCCATTTTAACTAAACCTGCAATGAGCAACTTTGTGTAATGCAGCTCTTTTTCTCAGTTGAATTATTTCTTGGAATGAGTCAAGGGTTGTAAATAATTTTCTCAGTAATTATAATGCCTCATTGCCTTATACAGTGTTCATACCCATTTATAATATCTGGAGTGATAAAGCAAAACAAAATATCCAGTAATTATTTTAAGTATTAAAACTACTCTGGGTCAATTTTCTAAATGCTATTACATTTTTCTTGTAGTTTTCAGAATTAAATAAATAATGCACACTTCCAGATAAACTTGTAACATGTATCTGCTAGAGTGTAAAGTAAAATCAGTATTCTCCAAACCCCTAAAACTCACTCTCTGATGTAAGCACTGGTAACAACTTGGTACAGATCTCTCCATACTTGTTTCTTTTGTATATATAAGCATGTATGTATATATTTAGGCTTTATAAACCTTTCTTTTATTTTACAACACAAAATCACTATCTTCAAATATGAGCTCATAATGTGACTTCTATGAAGTCATGATAGGACTTCTATAAAATGATTTTGTCTCATTCAAATATCACTTTGTTCCAGTTACACATTTAGAAACATCACAAGCACCGTACCAATTTTTCGTTAACTGCCGCTCATGAACCTAAAACAGAAGATAATCGTCAAATTACTTTAAACACTGGTGTGTGTGTGTGCGTGTGTGTGTGTGAGAATTACCTTCCTAATGATATTTAAGACCACTACCAAAATGGGTTTGCATGCCCTAATAAAATGTTTATTATCGTGATGCTAGGGTGGCACAAGGAAGGAAGACAGTCTGACATCAGAGATGTGTCGCTCACATGTGGATAACTAAGACCATATAACACCAAAATTTTACCTAGCGAGATAAAAAAAGTTTCAAAAGAAATGAGTGACACAGAGTTACAAGTCGACAGACGTTCTTGAGACTTGCCAGAAAGAAGCCAACAAAAATCCTAGAATAGTGGTTTCTCTAAAGGGTATAACTGTATTCCTAATTTGATTAAACCATACGACAGCCTCTGTAAGGAATAACATGTTTGTTATCTCTATATGGGTTTGACTCTTTCTGGAATGTGCATGGACAGCCCCGCCTCTCCTGTTATCAGCTACACAATCAAGGCAGAATTGACAGTTGAATTAAACCACGCCTCCTGCATTTGCTGTCCCACGGACAGGTTTTATTTATAACCATCCTTATCACTATCTAGAATTGTCTTGTTTACTTACTAATGCAATATATGTTCTCTTCCACAAGAATGTAGGCTTAAGAAAGTAAGGGCAGGGGCACCTGGGTGGCTCAGTGGGTTGTGCCTCTGCCTTGGGCTCTAGTCGTGATCTTGGGGTCCTGGAATCAAGCCCCGCATCGGGCTCTCTGCTCAGAGGGGAGCCTGCTGCCCCCGCCCCCGCCTGCCTCTCTGCCTGCTGTGATCTCTGTCTGTCAAATAAATAAATAAAATCTTAAAAAATAATTAAAAAAAAAAGAAAGTAAGGGCATTGTCTCTCCATCCTTTCACATCAATGAATATTAATTGAGTTCTGCATATTCTGGACAAAAGGGATGGAGTACTGACCGAAATAGGCGAAAATATGTGCCCTGATGAAGATTACTTTCCAATAAGGAGAAATAAACAATCTACTACAGAATAAGATATATATTATATTAGAAGGTAACGTGTGCACTGGAGAAAAACAAAACAAGGAACACAGAGAGTATCAGGGTGAGAGCAGAAGTGTGTGGCTACAATTTAAACACCATCCCAGCACTAAAAACATGCAGCCAGTCAGTCGATAAATACTAGCTCATGGGTTAAGACCAGACTGGCAAACGCCAAACAGCATATCCTGATTCCCTGGAAGCAGGGACTGGTTTTGAGATGTGCGGCTAACAAGATCACAGTCAGATGCAAGAGACATTAGAGCCATCAAGACCATGAGATCTGGTATTGCTTTATAAGGTTCGGAGCTACTACAGCCATTTTGCTAGTCATGAAAATAAAACCACACTGTAGGAATGCAGAGCCCAGGAGAGTAAAACAACCAGCACCTGAAACAGCATTTGATTAGTTCAAACGATATCTGAAGATTTACAGGCCATTCAGTTAGGCAGGGAGGTAAGAGCCTCTGTATCCACTAACTCAGCATTCTATGTGGTTCCTGCTTTGCTTTCACTAATAGCAGTTTTCTTATGGACCATTTCCTCATTTGAAAAGTCAAAGTTACTGATGTCGTGTTGTTTAATCCACTCGGAGCTGGGGTTCCTATGACTTGCAACCTAATGAGTCTGTACTGACATGCATTCTGATGTATACGTAAATCTAACACCAATTACCTCCCCAGCTCTTCATGCTCCTCGGTGTGACCTTGTTAGGATTTGGAATATTTCCTCCACTTCCTATTCCCAGCCTCAACTTTCCATCGGTGCCTAGCCATACCCTACCTCCTCATCTCTTTCACAAAGCTTCACCTCTTAATCCATTCATAACTCACTCAGTCATTAAATCTAACATATATTTAGCAGGCACTGACAGGCACTAGAACAAGAACAGTAATAAGGCACAGTCCTTGTTCTCAAGGACATCTCAAAAAGGAATGGAAATGGTTGAGTAACAGCTGCAAAAGCAAAGGCAGACTAATGGGTGCTTGACCTTAATGATGTGTGGGAGACAATGACAATGGGAAGGGTGAGGGGATCAAATATATGCTTTGGATGGTCCACAACTTCTCTCACCTCCTCTGAGCCCATTAATGGTATCAACTTACTGTCCTTTACACACGCAGCCCCCAACGTGGCAGTCCTCTCTTCTCCAAAAGGTCTTTGAAGCCAGGAATTGTGTCCAAACCTTCTTTTCTATCTTCCCAACTTTCCAGCACAGAATATGGCATAAATGAATCTCCAATAAATGCTTATTAATTCAAATGTGGGTGTTTTGTACTCAAAATTCTGAAAAAGACCCTAGATGCTATATCTAGCCCTAGTTGAGTTTCATTGCTTTTTGACAGGCTACTAATTTCCTCTTACCTGTTTTGACAGCTGAAAGCTTATCACAATTGCTCATCCTAAATCCCACCAGTACAGTCTTCCCGTGGCATCTCCATGTGGCTTCTAAATCAGCCTCCTTTTCATGGGTTCCAATAACTTCCTGTTTTGCTTTCGTTAACAGGAGTTCTCTTAGGAGCCAAGGAGATAATTGCTTTAGAGCATATTTTGGTTTTGAGCCCTGCACACAGGAGCCACTATACTGGGGCAATGAATTCGCGAATTTTTACTGCCACAATACTCCTTAATCAGGCTGTTCTCAATTTAGAAAGAAAAAAAAATTAAAGAATGATGAACTAAGTGGAACTAAGTACAGCTTTTAGTACTTACAATAGAGCAAACAACAATTAACCAAAAAATGAGGGGTGCGGGAAGGGGAGGGCACAGCATGTTCCTGAAAAAAATTTTATGCATTCTTAAGAGCTGATATGATTCAAAGGGGAAAAGAAAATGTTTTTCTCATATGGGGAAGAGTGAATCTAGTTTGTACTGAAGTGTTTTTCCATACGATAATCTCAGGTATCAGATCAAAAATTTAAATATTTTAAAAATCCTTTTCCAAATCTATATGGCCATTTTTAGGCCCTCATTTATACATTTAATAAGTCAACTTGCTAGCCGTATTGCCCAAATCACATTCACCATTTCAAAATGGTTTATTAAAATGTTGGTACTATAGGACCATTAGTGCTATAGTTAAAACGCATTATAGGTGAAGTAGGCTAGAGGAGGCTGGTCTAGAAACAAAATCCCTACCTACAATGTGGCTTATTGGCAAGTACATTATGATGCTCAAGGGTAGCAAAGGGTAGGCAGCATGGAAAACACATTCTTGACTTTTCTCCATTATAATCCCACGAGCCTTTTGTCTTATCCTCCCTTACATCCTGGCTTCACCACAGCAATATTACAATCCTCTTTTTCCACCTTCCCATGCTTCCCCCTTTGCATGAGACAATTTGGGCAGCTACTGACTGCCCAGAGCCTAGTACAAGGGAGGGGACCAGCTCAGAAAAGAACTCGTCATTCTTCGGACCTCTAAAGGATGCCAACCAGCCCAGCTGTGGCTGGGTTCTCTTAAGAAAGGAAGAAGGGCTAGTCACTTTCTATTTGAAGTACCTACTCCTTCTCCAGTATATTCCACCATTTTTATTTTTATTTTTTTAATTTTCATTTTATTTTTCCAGAGTTAGAAAATGCCCCTGTTCCCAACCCACATGTCCACTGACACAGAGCAGGAGGGCAGAGCCCTGTGCAGAGGTCCCTGCCCTCCTTCCAATTTCCATTGTCATTCCATTGTCATTAGGTGACCTTAAGCAAGTCACTTCAACTTTTTGGGTCTCAGATGATCCAGGTGTGGGGTAGGCCCCTCGTTGTTCAATGTTTTTGTTCCCATTTTTACATACTCCTACTTTGCTTTTATTGCTTATCTGTTTTATTCTCTCTCCTACTCCAGGAGGATGGGGACAATGTCTGTATCCTCACACATTAGCACTGGACTGGCAGGCACCTAGGAGGCATTCTATTAGTATAAGGAGAATGAACGTAATAGATAAAAAGTATTTCAACATTTTAAAAGCAAGTTGACTAAAGCAATAGGAAAAAAACGATGATCGGCTTTTTTCCATGCAGCAGTCACCATGTTACCATGGATGTCAGCATCTTTGAGCCTCCATGCAATATGGGATAGAAGAGAGCAATGGTTCTCAAAGAGGGAGTGCCAAGGGGATGGCATAAGGTCATGACAACCACTTCCAAAAAGTACTTCTAAAAAGTGAGTGAGGTTATAAAAAGTTATTATCTCAGAGTAGGATTCTAAGCATTCTCTTTTTGAGCAAGACATCTCCTCAAGTAAAATTCTGAAGCATTGATAACTATCAAGACATCACCTCAGTTGGAACCAACAAATCAGATGACCACTATAATCCCTTCCAGCTTCACCAATATTTAATTTGAAAACACAAACTAATGTTTACCAAATCTCAATTTAAAATTTTTCTAGGTATACTTCAGTATTATAATTTTATATCCACACATTAACCAGATGCTACAATTTTATTCCCTATACATAGCTAATTTAATTATCAATTTCATTAAGGGCTAAGTTTTAGGGTCTAATACTACTACATGCTAGGAGTGTTTTTGTGAGTTTTAATAACAAAAAAATAAATACATTTTATATGGCAAGGAAGAGAGAAACTATCCCTTCCATCTAGAATAGGGTTTCTAAACCTCAGCACTATTGACATTTTGGGCTGGATGATTCTTTGTTTCAGGAAACTGTCCTGTATGTTATGGGATATTTAGTAGCATCTCTGACCTCTTCTCACTAGATATCAGTACCTGATCCCTACCCCAGTTATGAGAGTAAAAATTGTCTCCAGACATTGCAAACAGCCCCTACCCCCAAACCCTTGCCACACTGGGAACCACTAGGGGAATAATATTAATAATTTAATTATCTAGCATCTTGGAATACAAAACATCCATTATACACAAGGCAGGGCTATGGTACCAACAGGCAATTACTTAAGGGAAAGAGCAACTTATCTGAAAAAACACTCGCTCATTTGTTAGTAGTGTAAAGACCTTTAGGAATAATGAGACATGTGTTTTATCAAAATAGGCATCTATTTTCCAATTTACACATAAAGCACACACAGGTGGAAAACCTCAAACATGAGCACATGTACAGTCTACAACTATTAAGGAATTCTAAATAACATTTCTTGAACACTTCTGGAAATTTCCTTTTGGAAAATTCAAAATCTCATTGTAGATCTCATGATGTAAGGCCACATCTAGTATAGAATAAAACGAAATGGAGATTTGGCAATTCTCTTGATGTGCTTACTTTGCTTCAAACTTTTCTCTTTGGGATTTAAATTCTAGCTTTTTGCTGTCAAACATGAATAAAATTTAACCAGATAATTAGCAAATCTACAATGTTTGCCAGGTACGCATTACCTACTGTAATGATTTATAAATATTAACACCTTACATTCTTTACTGGTTCTGAAGTCTTGAGAAGTATAAAAGAAAAACATTTGAAATCTCCAAGTCTCACATGGACAGTGTGATCTTTCACTTCAGTGGGCCAGACCCAACACCTTATGAACTTTTTTTTGCATTTGAAGTCTTCAAGAAAGGTTTCTTGTTATTGAGTTTTCCTTTGTAATAGATTTTAAAATAGGCCAAGTTTTTTTTTTCTAATTTCTTAAGGAATATTCTACATCTTTCAAGAAAAAGTGTCACATGGAGAGACACATTGGACACTTAACCTTAAAAAAAAAATTATACATTTTAATGGCAATGAGTATTTCCCCTGTAAGTCTACCTTCTCATGGTAGCATGAGAAGAATTTTCAACATTGTTAAAGTGTGTGTAATTTATTATTCAAATAAAATTCAACTGATTTCCATTACAGTAACCTTTAAATCATTTTTAATTCTATTTGCATCTCATTCACAGTGTAAAATAAGAATTAAACGTTACCTATAGACTAGTATGTTTGTTTCTACAATTAATAGAGGTATTATTATGCAAATTTTTATTTATTATGCATCTAGAGTCTAACATAGTTCATATTTCTCCAAGTGCCTATTTTTGTTTATTTTACTGCTCCTTCATACTCTTAGTATGAAGAAGCTAAGAGGAATAAAAGGAAGATGAATGAACTATTTTCATTACAATCTATGTTTTGATAAACCAGTTCACTTTTTTTTTTTTTTTGCTTTAAGGTATTCTCAAAAATAATCAGGAGGTAATTAGGAGAATATATAATATTTGCTCTTAAAAGATAGAGTCCCACCTGTCCCCATTATTCTCATAGATTCTGGTAACTATGTCATTTTACTTAATGGTTTTAGTGACAGGTTTATTTTTCTAAGGGTTTCAAACAGATAACTCTGTTTCTGTTTCCCAACAACTTTTTTTTTAAATAAGGGATAGTTTTTCTGAAGATTATTTATTATTGAAAATATATGCAAAAATTTCCATTTATGCATATAGAACTACCACTGGTAAAGTAAACAATTATAGATCTAAAACTTAAGAGACATAAAATTATAGCTGAAGTTAATGAATCAGAGCAAAACAATGCCACCCTATTTAATGTGCCCTTAACGGTCCCTTCTATAACACCAACCGGCAGCCAAGCCACTGTAGAAACATTCTGAACTTAAATAAGAATACTTGAAATCAGAATATATTTAAAACACCAAGAGCTTCTTTAGAAAAAATTTAATATTTGCACATTTGGATACAACACCATTCTGGGAACTGATAAAGTTCATACCAAAATATGACTGGTTCAGAGGTGACAGCAAACGGAATACTAAGTAATGACAAAAAAGGAAATATTTATACATCTCTGCCTTCCTCATTTTCTCTCATCTGTTCTTTTTACTGAAGTTTGGTTGCGCCCGTCAATGATACTGGCAAGTGACAAGTTCCTTGATCCTCCTTAATCTTCTCTGAATGACTTCTTTTAGAGCTGCAATGGGATTTATTCCAGATCATAAACAGTATCTATAACACAGAGTCAGTTTAAGAGTAACTATAAGCTTCCATTTCAAAATAATAACCTATGTCATGGAGCAAAACTAATCATCATCACACTCATTTACGATGTCCTAGGTAATTATTATATGGATTTCATGAGTTGGCTTCATAATTCAAGTCACTGCTTAACTTAACCAGGATACCATCGATATAAGGTGACTGAAGCCGGCCCAACGTCTTTCTGAACCATATAGTTTGACTATGCAGAATGTGTCCTGGTCAATTACCTACTGCCAGGAAGGGGATCCCACTGGTGACCCATCCTGGAAAAGGGTCAACCAAGCCAGCCCCCACATACATGGCCAGATGTTAGCAGAAAACTCAAAATGCAACATACCATAACAGAAACGCCTAGCTTTCCCCATTGTTCTGTGCAGGAATATTGGTCTTGGCAATGAGGATCTCCTGCCCTAAATCTCAGGCTGAAGCTACTCTACAGCATACTGCTTTCGTCGTTTTTAAGTAAAACCATGAAGGTAGCTTTGTTTGATTGGTTTTCATGCCTTATCATAATGTTTGGATTATAGCTCCTTTTGTTTGAATAGTTCAGCTGTTTTTACTTTTATCGCCACCACTTCAGGAGTAAAAACACACTGCTGATGGAAAGCCATTGGACCAGGAATCAGAGAACTTGATCTTAAACGGACTGGCTCTGCCCAGACATCACTGTGGGCCACAGCAAATCCCTGTTGGGCTTTCTCAGCAGGGAGAGGCCAACTCTAAAGAATGACTCTAGAGGTTGCTCTCAGTTCCAAAAATCTAGTATTTCCCCTGTAAGTCTTGGAATCAGCACAAGCCAGTAGGTCTCACAGCAATTTCTATGCCACCTTCACAGACAGTGCTCCCACCAGTTAGATCCAAGAGTCCCTAAGGTGCAGCCGGAGGTGCAACCGGAAGTCTCATATTCCCCTCTAAACCAGACGGAGGCAAAGAAACCTTCATTTGTGGTCACCGGAAAAGCTGGCTGTCAAAACCTAGACCTACAAGGGATCTTTTTTTACTGTTTTTTTTTTTTTTTAAATAAATTTTACATACCGGACTTTTATAATTTTGTCCTCTATATCTCTGCAATGCTAGAGAACAGAGGCTTACCTTTTTTTTTTTAATCTTAATATCCCATTGTAATAAACACATAGTAAGCATCAGTAAATGATACCAAGAAATTATTTATAATTTCTATTATGAAATGTCTAACTTATTTTTATCAAGTCATAAACATTAGGCGGCAGAAAAACATTTATACTACTAGCTCTCATTATCAAGGACTGGCATCTTGCACATTCCTACAACTACTTTAAAAGGCATTCTTGCAACACACTTTTATTGAATGCCCAGTTCTAAGCCTGGCACTAGGTTTGTAAAGTGGATTAAATGATCTTTGCCCTCCAGGAACATAGTCTACTAAGGAGGAGGAAAAAAGGTAAAGTAAAAAGACAAATAATAGACTAACACACCAATTGCTCTTTCAGAGAAACAAATAATTTGGGTCATAAGGACAAATAAGCTAAAATAGTATCAGCTTTATTTAACAGAGACAAACTAAAAATTAGTGCACATACACATTAAATAAACACCTCAAGCTGTCAAGTCAAACTACCCATATAAACACTTTGTATCCAGAAGATGTGAATCATAATAACATAATAAAACATGTTTAGTCAGAAAACCTGTTTGAATAAAAGTCTGGCAAAGTCACACATCTTGGCTTCGGTTTTCCTGACACATAAAGAACAAAGATCAGATCAAAAACATAAACTGTGATGACAATCTACTAGGGAAAAGGCCTTAGGGTTACCATAGTGATGAAACAATTTTTGTCACTACTTTTTAAGTTAATAATTTAATCACTTTATGCCACAAAAGATAAAATTTCATGCAGAGGTTATCTGTTATACCAGAAGGTAATGTAGATCCACATCCCAAAAGCAATGCATCTTTGAGAAATTCTAAGTTCTCTCTATATTAAGAATATAATTGTTTCTATCACTATTCATGGATAATCTGGTGGTAAAAGGAGAGAGAAAATAAGGGGGGAAAGCATTAAACTAAAAAAGTATTGCAATCTTACCAAATAATTTAAGATATAGGATTTTACTTTAAACTACTTCAAAGGTCCTTAACAGAAGTCACCATCATTCATCACAAACAGAATCATCTAAAAGGCCAACAAACAAATTTATACACATTCTTATCTATAAATTCACATATATACACACATTATATATAAAATACCTCTCCCTTATATGAATATACATACACACAAACCCTAATGACATAAAAAGCAAGCATTCAAATCTTCAAATGTCCAAAATTTATTGAGACTACAAAACTCAACTCATTTAATATCAAAAACATGATATACTGGTTCTTACATATTAGGCCTTCCCTGCTCAAATATTTCCAATGAAATTAATACGTGAGTCACTAATTCTCTTGACCATTCTTTGCCCAAGTAATACAATAATCATGCTCACTTCCAGGAAAAGTAATCCTGCTTACATTTGTAAAGATTGGCTTGCATATTCTTTTTAATCACCTTGTACTTTAGTACATACCTAATGAGATGGTGCTTATTCCAAACAACAAGTTTCTTTTAAAAAAAATTTATATATATTTTTAAATCACACATGACCTCAGAAAAAACCACCAAATAATGGCCCATTTAAAAGAAAACGCTCAAATTAGTAAACATTACCTATATATATTTTCTGCAACAATTAGTCCATTTAATATAGTTTCTTGAATATCCTAAAGAAATCTCAGTTTGAAAGGGGGGAAAATAAAGTAAAATTGGAAGCAAAGCTACCCAGCTTCCAACAGGGTATAACTTTTCTTGTAGACAGTAATCTCATTGGTAGTAATTTCACTAGGTAAACCTCTTACCTAGATTTCTTTACAATATTCCTTCCATGCATTACAATGAGGAAATATTAAGCAAAATGTATAAATGCTAAAGAAAAAGCCCTAGAGAGTAAGGGTAAGAAGATGACTTTACTGATTCATATATGCAAGAAATAGTTCCCAGCATGTTACTGGGACAGAGGATGTCCCAGCTCTGGGACCATGGACAAGGAAGTCACCTCAGTATGATGATCATCTTTAAAATGTACTGGCAATCACAATCTTCAAGGTCCCTTCTGGCTCTAAAACCATGAGAAGATCAGGCTGCAGGGGGGTATTATTATGAGCATCTTAGTATCACATAATCCCATAAGCAAGGACAAACTTTTCTAAGTTAGCTTACTGCCAGAGAGTAGTAAGTAATTCTTTTTTTTTTTTTTTAAGATTTTATTTATTTATTTGACAGAGAGAGATCACAAGAAGGCAGAGACGCAGGCAGAGAGAGAGAGAGGAGAAAGCAGGCTCCCTGCTGATCAGAGAGCCCCATGCGGGACTCGATCCCAAGACCCTGAGATCATGACCTGAGCCGAAGGCAGAGGCCTAACCCACTGAGCCACCCAGGCGCCCCAGTAGTAAGTAATTCTTGATCTATAATGTCAGCTTGTTACAGGATCCACTAAGAAGAAGACAAATAACAGAACGTGCCATCTCCAAATCTGTCATTACCATACGTTTTATACCGAGCTCCAAATAACCTAAAAGCACTAAACTAATTCTCAATATAATCATTCCCATTTGACAAAAGGAGAAACTGAGTCTTGGCCACAGTGATAATCTAGCCCTGCCTCAGCAAGGCAGAACCTGACATGACAAGTCAAAAGTTCCTGGCTCTCAACCTCTACCTTTTAGGAGAAATACAATATGATCTTTCTGAGTCTTTTTTTTTTTTTTAACAGATTTATTTATTCGCTTCTGAGAGAGAACGCACAGCCTGTGTGCGTGAGCAGGGGAAAGGGGCAGAGGGAGAAGCAGACTCCCCGCTGAGCAGGGAGCCAGATGGGGGACCCCATTCTTGGGACCCTGGAATCAAGACCTGAGCCTAAGGGACCTGAGCTGAAGGCAGATGCTTAACCAACTGAGCGATCCAAGTGCCTTTCCTGAGTCATTCCAAAGCAGGTATAAACTAAAGGCAGGAACCAAGAAAAAGTTGAAGGCAAATTTATGTCTCACTTAAAACTTGGGAAGGGCCATTATATTTATTTTGAATGCTTTTAACATTACAAATGCAGGATACGTGTATTCCTTTTACCTCCTCCTCCATAACAATCTTACAGTTAAGGAGCCCTTCCAGGCCAGGGAAATATCCATATTTTGACTATGTGTACACAAAGATATACAAATGTATGCAATTTATAGGATATTTTTTATTAACAAAAATGACATAAAATATATGATCATATATTCACATACACATACATATGTACAATTTCCTTTATTCCCTTAAAAAAGATCATGTGCATTTTCCCAAGAATGCAGCTATCTACCGATTGTTTTTAATATAGCTGCATTATATTCTATAGTTTGAACATACTGTATTTGACTCAAAAGTTTTAACTGATTTTTTAATTGCTAAAAATACATCTTTAACAACTTAGATTAACAACATGTAGATTATTAACAATAGACATCACATACTTTATCTCTATAAATTGGTATTTTCTGAAGGATGGATTTCTAGAAGAACAGGATCAGTGGGACAAATAAAAAATGTATTTTAGGTGTTAAAAATTCACAGTCTTGGGGTGCCTGGGTGGCTCTGTGGGTTAAGCTGCTGCCTTCGGCTCAGGTCATGATCTCAGAGTCCTGGGATGGAGCCCTGCATCAGGCTCTCTGCTCAGCAAAGAGCCTGCTTCTCTCTCTCTCTGCCTGCCTCTCTGCCTACTTGTGATCTCTCTCTCTGTCAAATAAATAAATAAAATCTTAAAAAAAAAAAATTCACAGTCTTATCAACAGGCTGTAAAAATGTCAATTACCCCATATCCTTATTGGCATTAGATATTATAAGTCTGTTTAAATTAACTAATCTGATAGGATAAAAAAAAAATCTGATAGGATAAAAATAACATCTTATTGTTTTCAGCTATATTATTATTTGTAAATCTTCACTGGTCCTATTTGCATGTTGCTTATGGTTCATACCCTCTCTAAACTGTTTTTTCTTTTGATTAAGGTGGTAAAACCCTTTACATAATAACTGTATTAATTTTCTATCATTTTTTTTTGCAAATATCTTCCTGCCTTTCTTTATGGTGCCTTTGCAAATAAGACTGTTTTACTTTTTATGTAACCAAATCGGTCAATTTTTGCTTTTTGGATCAAAGTTTGTTAGCGAGCTTAAGAAGACATTCTTCACCAGGATATTTTCTTAGTAGTCTATGTTTTCTCCTAATATTTTTATTTAGATTGCTTTTTGGTTGTTTTTTTTTAATTATTTTTGGCTTTTATTTATGTTTTTAATATATTTGAAATTGATTTCTTTTTTCTTTAATTTTTTAAAGTAATTTTAAAGTAATTTAAAGTGACTTTCTTTAATTTTTTTTAAAGTAATCTCTATATCTAATGTGGGGCTCCGACTCATGACCCTGAGACTAAGAGTCACATGCTCTACTGACTGAGACGCCCAGAGCCCCTAGAATATATTTCTATATATAAAATTGAATAAGGCTAAAAGCTATGCCATATAACTTTCTGAATATTCCATGCTCTTTCTTTTTAATTGAAATGTCATTTTATCATGGAAGCAAGTTTTACTATGTACTAGAACCTGTTTATGATTTTGTATAATGATGCCTATTTCTGTGCCAATATTGCTATGTAGTTTTAAGTTTCAATTCTTAGTATAAAGACAACATTCTCCTGTAGTTTCATTTTTACATTTCATTTTACATTTCATTTCTACAGATTAAAAAGTTTTTTATAGTTTTTAAAATTAAAGTAATAAAAATCTAAACGTAAAATATTGTATAGAGTGTTCAAATTTGATCATCTAGATAAGGAAGCCATTGATCTATCTTCTGAATTCCTCGTGTAAAGATTCTTAAAAGTATTTCAATCAAAAATAAATAAAAATGTAGAATATTTACACAGCTAGTAGGTTTTAATATAAAAACTTATAATTTCTCCATGTTCTAAACTCTATATCCATTTATTTAATTTACCAACACAAGTAATTAAAGAACACAAGAAAAATATTCTCTTTGACCTTACATTTTTTAAGTAGGAAAACAAATTCAAAAATCTCTAATAAAGGTTCCTTATTTTTATATGCTACAATTTATATGAGACTGTCTCACTTTAAACAGGCCCATCAGCCTGGCCTAATTTAAGGAAAAACATTGAGGCCATTGAAAATTAGCTGAAATGTCAACCCACTTTAGAAGAAAGCTATTAGTAAAACAAGGGTGAAGTAACAAGCACTTGTGAAAAGCACAATAAATAAACAATGAGACCCATTCAAAGATACTAGGGAAACATTCAGGCTTTGCAGAGTTAGAACAAGAGACAGCAGAACCAGTTCCCACATGGGCAAGAGTTTATTTTATTTTGCTTATCTGAAATCAGAGTAAATGATCCCAGTGGTTTGGAATGGCTCAAAAATGTTTCTCAGCATCTAGGCAAGGAAAAACTGCCTGGTTTTCAAGTAGCTTAACTGCTTTGTAGGAACTCTTTTGCTCATATGAACCATAAAGCTCATGTTTGAAAACTGAACCATTTAAGACCACAAAAGGATTATTCTTTCTTTCTGTCATCTATCATTTTTTAGTCCTACTTTTAAGAGGTGATCAAAAGAAATATAGGACACTATCTATATAACTTTGGAAGTACTGTAGTCTGCACCCATGAATTATGGTTTATGAAAGTGCATTTAGAGAATTAGTATTTCATATCTCAGGAACAGTGAAATGAACTTAAATGGCTAATCATAATTGAAGTTTACTAGCAAACCAACGAATATTTAGAACAAGAATTATAATGGTCTGTTCTCATGATTTAATTTGGGGTCAAGCTAATTGATGAGAAAGCCTAGAGCAAACTTCTTTTAGAGTGCAAGTATGGAGAGAAAGTGGTAACAATCATCCTTTTTTTTCA
This sequence comes from Lontra canadensis, assembly GCF_010015895.1. Lineage (NCBI taxonomy): Eukaryota > Metazoa > Chordata > Mammalia > Carnivora > Mustelidae > Lontra > Lontra canadensis. The sequence continues at coordinate 104,703,029 of NW_022630995.1, read as the reverse complement.
CATAAAAGACAAAAGATGACCATATTCTTTGAATAGAAATAAAATGAAATTAGTAACATGAAAACTTTTACTCAAGTCTAACTTCAGAATGAAATCAATTGTCATAAATTTTCTGCTTTAAAAGCAGAAAACAGCAGGTTAGCTAAGATTTTGGTGTAGGGGGAGCAGTTTAGAAAAATCAATGATGACATGTGTTCTACTAGCTTCTAATAGTATAAAAATATTTTTAAGAACATATACTTAATTATCACTAAATTATATATAGCCTAAAACCAGTTTTCTAAGTGTTTTTCATAGCTCACAAAAGTGATTATTCAGTGAATCTTAAATGATGGAAATACACCCATCTCTAGCATCTAAGAACTCTATTACCAATTAAACCAGTGAATTTCAGCTTTACACAATGCTTTGAGAGCATAGGATTTACCAAAAAGGAAGACATCCTCAGAAGAAAGCAGTTTTATGTCTACCTCCCAAAAATAAGAACCTGTTTCACTTTTATAAATTGATGATGTCCACCACAAATAGGAGAAGTAAAGCTACAAATTCTTTGGTGCAGGAAAATTAGCTCTCTGTCATATCCTTGGAACATCTATTGTTTGGTTAGCTTACTCTGGAAGAGGTTTCTAAAGCAGTTGGCTGTCATTAATCTAATTACCTATTGGGCCAGCTAATTAGAGAGGGCACTTTTCTATTTAAAAAGTACTGCCTCAGGTAAGGCTTGAATTAGTAGCCAACTTTCACCCCGCACCCCTAGTCACTCCAGAATCATCACTCTGTCTGGAACACCTACTATTCCACTGTTGGAATGCAGTCTCCCTCCTCCACCTGACCACGGAGGTTCCCTCTCCGGAAAGCCACAAATTACAGTGCTAAACTTCAGTCAACAGAAGAAGGCATTTGGAGGTAAAGCCAAAATGAGGTTGAAAAGAAAAATTTCCACTAAGAAATCAGCAGTAATGATTGATACACAGAGCGACATAAAAAGCAAACAAACATGGGCTATATACCATTACAATCCTCACTTATCAGGAAAATGGGAGAACACCAAAAGACTGGTATTCTAACCCCAAAGAAAAGATATTCAGCAGAAGTAAATGAGATACACTAACAAATTTTCTGAAAAAGAAATAAATCAGCCCCATTTATAATAACATCGAAAACAATAAAATCTTGGGAATAAGGAGGTGAAAAATCTCTATTCCAAAAATTATAAAACATCACTGAAAGAAATTGAAGAAGACACAAATAAATGGAAAGGTATCCAGTGTTTATGGATTGGGAAAATTAATATTGTTAAAATGTCAATACTACCGAAAGCCATTTGTAGATTCAATGCAATCCTTACCAAGAGTCCAATGGCATTTTTTACAGAAGTAGAAAAAGCATTCCAAACCTGTGTATAGAACATAAAAGACCCCAAAGAGCCAAAGGAATCTTGAGAAATAAGAACAAAGGAGAGGCATCATGCTTCCTGATTTTAAAGCAACACCATAAATCTAGAGTCATCAAAACAGTATATAGTACTGGCTTAAAAACAAACAGAACAATAGTACATAATCAAAAGGAATCCAAGCATATATAATCAACTAATATTTAACAAGCCAAGAATACTCAATGGGAAAAAAGACAAGTCTCTTCAATAAACACTTATTGGGATAATTGGGTATTCACATGTAAAAGAATGAAATGGACCCATATATAATACCACTCACAAAAATTACCTCAAAATGGATTAAAGACTTAAGTGTATGACCAGAAACCATGAAACTCCTAGAAGAAAACATAGAAATAAAGTTCTTTGACAGGGGTCTTAAAATCATTTTTTGAAAATGAAACCTAAAATATAAGCAACAAAATCAAAAACAACTGAAACTACATCAAACTAAAAAGCTTCCACACAGCATGAGAAACCATCAGCAAAGTGAAAAGACAGCCTATGAAATGGGAAAAAATATTTGCAAACCATATATCTGATAATGAAATTATTGTCCAAAATATATACAGAACTCAATAAAACTTTATAGCAAAAACAAACAAACAAAAAAACAAAAAGCAAAACACAAATAACCTAATTTAAAAATGGGCAAAAGACCTGAATAGACATTTCTCCAAAGAAGATACACAAAAGGCCCACAGGTACAGGAAAAGATGCTCAACATCATTAAAATCACCAAGAAAAAGCAAATCAGAAGCACAATGAGATATTATCTCACACCTGGTAGAATGGTTATCATCAAAAAGATAAGAATAACAAATGTGGATAGAAGAAAAAGGAACCCTTGTATACTGTTGGTGGGATTGTGAATTGGTGCAGCCATCCTTTAAAACAGTTATAGAGGGTCCTCAAAAAATAAAAAATAGAACTACCATATGATCCAGCAATTCCACTTCTGGGAATATATCCAAAGGAAACAAAAACAGTACCTCAAAAAGATACCTGCACCCCTATGTTCATAGCAGCATTATTTACATCAGCCAAGACATGGAAACAACCTAAGTGTCCACTGATGGATGAATGGATAATGAAGTTGTGGCATATATAATCAATGGAATATTACTCAGCCATAAAAATGAGGAACTCCTAGCATTTGTGACAGCATGGTAGGACTGTGAAGGCACCATGCTAAGTTAAATAAAAAAGAGAAATACAAATACTGTGTGATCTTATTTATGTATGGAATCCAAAGACAAACAAAAAAACCTTGAACTCATAGAAAAAGAGATTAAACTTGTGGTTACTAGAGGGAAAGAAGAGGGAGGAGTGGGGGGGATTGGAGGAAGGTGATCAAAGATACAAACTTCCAGTCATAAAATAAGTACGACGGCTATAATGTACAACACGTGAACTACAGCTAACACTCCTACATAATATATAGGAAAATCATTAAGAGAGTAAATCCTATGTGTTTTCATCACAAGGAAGTTTTCTTTCTTTCTTTTTCTTTTCTTTTCTTTTTATTGTATCTATACGAGAAGATGGGTGTTTATTGAACCTACCATGGTAATCACTTCACAACATATGTGAGTCAAACCATCACACTGTGTGCCTTAAATTTATCTAAGTGCCTTACTTCATATGGATTGCTAATTTTATGAAGGTGCACTCTCATTTTCTTTCTTTTTTGTTTTATTGTGTTACTGTTGTCTCCTTTAGTTTAACATGTGAGGCTTAGGGCACAGACAAGCAAGACAAAAACAGTGCACACAAGGTCTCCAAGCTAGACCAGAAGCATGAGTTAAGGACTTAGCTCTTTCCCCTCCTGGCAGACCTCCACTCCATAAGCATTTGTGGAATATCTCAGCCAATACACTACCTCTTCACACCTTCTCTGAAGATCTGACACTGGAGATGGCCTTTGCAGGTATTACAGCTCTATCAAATGACCAAAGAATTTTTCTCAGCAAAACACACTAAACCTAGAGCATGGGGTACACTCCAAGATCTAAAGTGGAGCTAAAAGAAATCACGGCCCTAATTTCATTCTGATTCGAAGAAAACCAGATTTTGTTGGCACACTCTTTGTATTTACATAAACGATGCCACATTATGTGGAAAACAAGAGCATCTGAGGGTAGATTTCTGCCTAGTCAACTTTTGCCCCAGTCAGTGATGTGATTACAGCTTTACTTTTCCTGCTCCATGGGAACGTGAACACAGAGTATGTTGAAATGAGGAAGAATAATTGCCATATTTCCAGTGTTTCAGGACTTTTACCTCGGTGAAACAATTCTGAGAATGTAGTCTGGCAGCACCAACCTAGGAAAACCAGCGAGGCTACCATAGTTAGCTGACTTATCAGCTGAAAACAACCTTCTTGACTCCAGCTCTAATGGCCACAGAGAGAGATGCGAATTCCCAAAAAGAAAGTCCTCTCCTAACAAATGACTTATCTAGATTATGTGACTAATAGGTACTACAGCTTGATTATAAAATGTAGTTATAATTGGTCCAGTGTTAAAACACGGTAAACTACGTGATATTTTTTGGTTGGAATTTCCTCTCTATTTTTAAGTCTACCAGATGTACCTTGTGGCTGACACTTGGACAATCAGTGGCTGGCATGTGAAATCTTTCTTTGGAGCAAATACTATGCTCCATGTTTTTTCCCAGACAACAGTAACCGGTGAAGTTATAATTGAAGTATTTATATTGCTTTTTTAAGGGTATACTACTCTTCTTTAAAAATCTTATTGATTTGTACTCCAATTCTATAAGTTTGTTAAAAGGATACAAACTGCCACTGCATAATACAAATTCTTACTATGAATCTATTGAATCTGTTATCCAAAAATAATAATGATAAAGAAAGCACAATGGTAACTGAGTAATCAAGGGAGAATTTCCTAATTACATCTTACACATTTTTTAGCCTTTTCATCTATTGGGTGTGTCCCAAATAACTTAACAATACATCTTGTAATGACTCATGTCTACAGTTACAAGGACTCCTATTTGTACTCTTAAAGATCCATACGCTTGAAGTCTGGCCTGGGATGAGAAAGTAAAAGTAATTTATCAACACTTTTATATATTTTTCACATTCAAAAATTCTTCGTGCTATGCACGTGGAATTTTTAAAAATTATTTTCTTCCAAGATGACTTTACCTGAGCCAAAGTAATTCTAGATTTTATTTTTTTTTAATTTATTTATTTGACAGAGAGAGAAAGAGATCACAGGTAGGCAGAGAGGCAGGCAGAGAGAGAGGGGGAAGCAGGCTCCCTGCTGAGCAGAGAGCCCGATGCAGGGCTCAATCCCAAGACCCTGAGATCATGACCTGAGCCGAAGGCAGAGGCTTAACCCACTGAGCCACCAAGGCGCCCCGGTAATTCTAGATTTTAAAACTGGATGGAGATAACTGCTCTATAGAAACCCAATGTTTTGTGTTGTTATCACGGTATACTTACTTACAGTTTTGTTATCCTGATACCCGACATATAGAATGTTCACAAAATCCCTTGAATGTAATATTTCAGAATAATTTTTAACAAAAAATTTATTAGTAAAAACTTTTATATTCACACAATCCTGCATTATTCAACTAAAGCATGCTTTCTGAAATGTGAAATTTTGTACACAAACACGCGAGATTGAAACTTCTAATAGTGAAAGGAAGTTACTTCCTAGAAAAGGGAAAGCAGGGTTTCATATAAAGAGGTCTCCCAGCTGTGGCCCCACCTTCCCCTGCCATTGCCTTTCTGCACTTTGAGAGCAAGGCCTTTGTCATCTATGATTTATTAAAGCTAAGGGAGCAGAAAGGGAAAAAAGACGGTACGCATCAAGTGTAACCTTGGTACTTCCTGCGGCTTCCCGTTGTAAGGGGCTTTACATCTAGAGATATTATAAAATGAGAAAGCTTTCTACTTGACAATAATGCATAAATAATAGAATATAAGAAACATAATCCTTCTGAAGTAGGTGCATCCAGGCTCTGAAGTAGTTATGTTCTGATACAGGTCTCACGTAAACATTTGAGACCCCAAAGGCAAAATACTGGGGAGCAGAGGGAAAGACACAGTCCCATAAACTTCATCTTGCTCTAGGGGCTCAGGGAAAACTTTCTTAAATATAGCAAACTGAAACACTAACTTCAAAGAAAGAAATGTGACCTTGCCTAAGGATAAAATAGAGCCATACACACACACACACACACACACATATACACACACACGCATATACATACACACATAGCATATATATAATATATGCACCATGTAGGGCCCTGGGAAAATTCCAGTTGTATACTTTTTAAAAAAGAAATCCAGATGTACCTGCACAAGAAGAACAGACTATATTCTGTTGATTAATTCTCTTTGTACACCATACAAGGATGGTTAGCAGTCAAAATTAACCAGAAGAGATATAGTCTATAAGGTGTGAGGCAACTGAGTGTTTCTACAGAATATTCTTACACTGGACTAACAAGAAAAAATAATTTTAAAAAGTATGCTGTATATTACTCTATTTAAAAGTATGTGTTTATCAACTTACCCTTATGATTCAATAGACACACTTTAATACTTTAATTCTGTATTCTGTCTCTTATGTGAAAAAAAGATCAATATATAAAAAAGATATAAAAAAGGTCAATATTTAAAGACTTGCTAAGCCAAATACAATTATGAAAACTCAATGAATTATCAGGTTACCTACCTAATATCTACTCCACCATTTAACTAAAGTATGCCAGTTGTACTTTCTTCAACTGTAGTATTACCGATAATTGTGTTTGTATAAGTAAAAAGAAAAGCTTTCACTGATTAACTTCCTGTTTTTCTACATAGTAGTTTTCAACTGCCAAGGTTTTTTAAATCTCTCACAACTAATACAAATCTACAAAAATAAAAATAGGCTTAAATTTAAAAAAAAAAATTCTCAGTAGCCAATAAATGATTATTAAGCTCTATTTTAATACTGATCCACTTAGCTCATGGAATTATTAATGTAATCACACAAGCCCTCAAACTTTTCCAAAAAGTGACACTTGTCCTGCAAGAATAATAAGGAAACTAACTGTAGAATTTTATTTTAAAAGAAAAAAAGGATTTATGTTTGATTTTGTAAATTAACATTATTTACTTCAATCAAACAAAATTACTTGGGAATAATATATAAAATCCATGAAAAAGTTCAGCAGAGTAAAGGCATGCATAAATCTTTTTTGATCCAAGGATCTTATCAAGTTAAATAAAAATTATATACTTGGCTAGATACAATTTATATTAATGTATTTGAGATGGAAGAGCAAATTACTTGAAATTCATCATCCTAAAGATATGAGTAGAAAATTTAATTGAAACTAAATGGAATAGTGAGAAATGCAAAAATCTTTTTCTAAGAAAGAACAAAATCACCAAAAAAATTAAGCTTTATGAAAGGAGACTCATTTAAAAATCAAGAATTAGTCAATTCTCACGATGTTAAGTAAGTCATAGAAACGAAACATAATCTATCATTTCAAGATTTCTTATTTGCCAATGAACCCAGCTATAGCTAAAATCCTAAGGGATCAGTTTTGTTTTGTTTTTTTAATTATGAAAGTACAGTGCTCTGTATTCCATTTTGTTCTATTACATTCCTGCCATTTTTCTCTTCTCTGCCCAGGAAAAAGAGAATTAAAGTTTGCAGGGTGCCTGGTGTGAGACAAGGCACAGTGCCTGTTTTTTACCAATGCTATCTCATTTAGTCTTTACAACCAGCCCTATCAGTTTATTGGTATTAATCCTATTACTCCAACCAAAAATTTGGAAATCATAAAGATTGAGTAAGTTACCCGAGGCCACACAGCTATCCATTGGGTGTTCTGGTCCCCAAGCCATGCTCCATTTCTATAGTATAAGATAGTATATGGTATTATCTCTCAGAACACTGCTGTATTTTTTCTGTTGGTAAAGCTCAAGTTCCGAACAAACACATATATTAACAACTTGCCTAAGCCAGCCAATTTATTATATCTTTTTTAAGTTAATCTCTTCCTACTCAATGTAGGGATAGAGATATGCAGAAAATCCATTCATGGGGCATCTGGGTGGCTCGCTCTGTAAAGCCTCTGCCTTCGGCTCAGGTCATGATCCCAGGGTCCTGGGATCAAGCCCTGCATCTGGCTCCCTGTTCAGTGGAGAGCCTGCTTCTCCGTCTCTCTCTACCTGCTGCTCTGCCTACTTGTGCTCTCTCTCTATATCTCTCTGTCAAATGAATAAATAAAATCTCTTAAAAAAAAAGATCACATATAATTTTGAGTTAAACTACATTCTCTTGAACTAAATACACGATAAAGGAGATAAACATCTATATAGCATATTTATTGTTTGATGCAAATATTGCAATTATATAACATGGATCTTTATAATTCAATTCCATTTTCATTATGAGTATATGAATATAACTTAAATTTATGGGATATGAGGCATACAAAAGAAAGCTAGAACTTATCAAATATTATTTTGTGAATAAATAGTTAATAGAAAAATTTGCCTTGGAGAAAAGACTTTAAGAAGAAAAAACAAATGTCTGAAATAAAATATCTACAATCCAATTTTTACATTATTATGTAACTAAAATTCATAAATTATTTTAGTTATTATATTGGATGAATGACCATTCACTTAGTTAATATACGGAGAGTTCGTGTAAAATGAAAAAAGTAACATAGCCTTTGAGTAAAATTTTGTTTGGACAACTGTATAATACTTTTCTGAAGAAATTTCTAGTAATCCCTAATTAGGTTTTTTACCAAAAGGAACTGTGTAGATTAGTACTATAGGGTCAAGTAACAAATGAAGGACAGAATGCATAAATGAAACAAGATGGGATCAGGATGGAGACATGCCATAAGAGACTCTTAATCTCACAAAATAAACTGAGGGTTGCCGGGTTGGGGGGTGGTTAGGGAGAGGGTGGTTGAGTTGTAGACACTGGGGAGGATATGATGTGCTATGGTGAGTGCTGTGAAGTGTGTAAGCCTGACAATTCACAGACCTGTACTCCTGGGGCAAATAATACATTATATGTAAATTAAAATAATAATAAAAAAATTTTTTAAAGATAATCAAAACATGTAACAATCAGGGTATGAACCCAATGCTTCCAGCCGAGCACTGCACCTAGCAACCGATGTCTTTGACATATTAACGTTTTGGATACAAAAGACAAAAGAAATACAGAAAAAGAACTTTGAAAATGTAAGGCAAGTTATTAAGAACAACATTCTAATACATTTTCAAAAGTTTATTTCTTCTTTCCTTCTTTTTCTATCTAACCAAATTCTTCACCTTAGACCTTTCAAATTCTTGCATTTTCCTGAAGCTACGTCATTCTTTATTACGAAAGACCACATACGTGGAAATGAATTTTTTTTCTATTATAAACATCTCTCTTTGAGTGTTTAATACCAAGAAATTCGGAGTTCTTAGAGAATCCCGTTTATGGACTTCATCTCTGGGACAAACCAATGAGAATCTGACTTAAAGCCATTGGAGAGTCATCTTCTTGTCCAAGATGTACTACATTTTAGAAGGGTTACTTTCTGAAGTTTCCAATTAATGTTCTCATTCGCATGGCTGATTTCTGCAAGCATGGCAGACATGGAGATTTTACACAATATTGTCTTCATTTCAGTTTAAGTTCTGTTTTGTGTTGCAAGAGAACATCCCAGCCCTAACTTTCCCAACCAACCTCTAGCAGCATATGTGGAGATCAGCACTCATGTTGGTAGAAACTTTCATCTGAAATGCCTGGAGTCAGAGGCAATTCAGACCTCACAGCTATTACTCAGGAGCCCCATTAAACAGACTTTTAAAATTCCTAGAAGAAGGCATGATTTATTATAAGCAAATCCCCATGCTGGCTTTTTTAGTAACAGAATTTTAAGTGAAAATAAAATTATATAAGATATACCTTGTTTGGATACTTTAAAACTCTATTAAACGTAACTTTTAAATGGCTATGAATACAAAGGCTGGCATAATTAAATGTCAACCAGAGCTGATTAATGAACACATGAAAAAATGGGGGAACTGATCCTATTCTAAGAAGCACTTCAACTGAGGGACAAACACTAGGAGAATAGTCATTACTGTACAATAGGAAAAAGGAGTCAGAGGCTGTCAAGCAATTGTGAGAGAAAATAGAATGCATTTGCAATGTTTAAGTCCATCGAATGCCCAGCAATTTCATCACCTACCGTACATCTAAAACTGGGACACAATCCAGAAACTAAAGGGAATCAGATATTTGCAAAAATATGTTTGCACTACACTATCCAACAATTGTCCTGGCAACATTACTGTATGTATCTCAACATATGTTGATTTTAAAGAATAAGTTTTGGAATTAGTCTTCTAATGTATCACATTTTAATTAAGGAGATATTACCAGCCAAGTGACCAAAAGATGTAATTTTCAAAACAATAATTCTTAGGTTGCTTGTTGCTCTGCTATGAAAACTACATGGCATTATAATACCCCTGTCACCATTTATCATTTAAAATAATTTAATAAAAAGTACCTGACTCAATATATTTAAAAGAATAAAAATAATCTCTATGAGATGCTTTCTACATTTTTTCATCCGAACCACAAAGAAAATACTGGAAACAAAATACAAAAAAAAAAAAAAAAATCAATCCTCCAAACTATTTCTTCGTTACCTGAATGGCCATCTTCCTTCATTCTGAGATTGTAAGAGTCACTGTTTAGTTTCTTCTCATAAAAACCATCTGCAGCAGGACAATATACAGTTGACTCTTGAAAACATGGGTTTGAATGGTATGAATCTACTTATACATGGATTTTTTTTCAATAAATACAGTACAGTACTATAAATGCATTTTCTCTTCCTTATGATTTTCTTAACATTTGCTTTTCTCTAGCTTACAGTATTGTGAGCATATGACACAAAAAATATGTGTTAATCTACTATTTATGTTATCGGTAAGGATTTGGTCAACATGGGCTATTAGCAGTTAGGGTTTTGGAGAGTCAAAAGTCATATGAAGGGGCTCCTGGGTGGCTGAGAGTGTTAAAACCTCTGCCTTCAGCTCAGGTCATGATCTCAGGGTCCTGGGATAGAGCCCCATATCGGGCTCTCTGCTCAGCAGGGAGCCTGCTTCCCCCTCTCTCTCTGTCTGCCTCTCTGCCTACTTGTGGACTCTGTCAAATAAATAAATAAATAAATAAATAAGACAAAAAAAAAGAGTTATATGAAGATTTTTTTTTAACAAATTCTTTTTTTTTTTTTTTAATTTGGCAGACAGAAGTCACAAGTAGACAGAGAAGCAGGCAGAGAGAGAGAGAGGAGGAAGCAGGCTCTCTGCTGAGCAGAGAGCCTGATGTGGGGCTCGATCCCAGGATCCTGGGATCATGACCCGAGCTGAAGGCAGAAGCTTAACCCAGTGAGCCACCCAGATGCCCCAATATGAAGATTTTTGACTGTGGTAGATCAGCATTCCTAACCCCTGCATTGTTCACAGATCAACTGTATTTTATTTATTTATTTTTTCACAATAATTAGAAACAACTAGTTCTTGATTCGACTGCTTTTTTCATTTAAGCATTACAGTCCTACTTAGTGAGAGGATTATGAACTTACCCATTAAGTCTCTGTTCTCTGTATATAAAATCCTGAAATTAGCCTTAACACATAAATACCAACTCCTAACAACCCAATTTCCATTTCACATCCTGATGAATTCTTATTAGCCTCTTTTTTGTTGGTAGTCTCCTATGATTGTCCTTTAGTGGAGGCCCTCCTGCCTGGCATAAGTTTCCTTCACTTCTTTTTTTTTTTTTTTTCCTGCCAATAGCCTCAACATGGTCCATTTTTCTGCTTTTTTATTTCCTCAGTGCCATTAGAGGAATATGCCATTTGACATGATCTCAGATTCTTTAATATAATGGAATAACGGGAATTAACAAATGTGACTTCTAAACTTAGTAAGTGCTAACACTGAACTAAATATATTTTCTTCAACAATAATCTTTGGAAAACACTACAATCTTAGTTTTACAGAAAAAGAAACTGAGACTCGGTGTGGTTAAATAACTAATCCAGGATCACATAATTAGCAGAATTTGAAGTCAAGTTCATGCTCTTCTCCCTAGATGTACTTTGCTGCTTCTGATTATTCACTAATATTTACATGTAGGAATCAGAGTCTCTCATTTAGGATGCAAAATATGCCCATGAGAATAAAGCCAATAAACAAAGTATCCAAAAAAGATCCTATTCACTGACTTTTTTGTATGGAAAAGGAACTACATCTGCTAGAATTAGATTCAGCTGCATATGACAAACCCAAAATAACAATGACTTAAATAAGACAGAAGTTGAATTCTCTCTCACAGAAAAGAAATCAAACTGGGTAATCCAGATTTAGTATGGCAATTCCACAAAGTCATCAAGGACCCAGACTTCTTTTCGCTAACTACTTCCTATTCTATGGTGTATGATTCTCATCGCAAATGGCTGTCAGAGCTCCAGCCACTGCAACTGCATTCCAGGAAGCAGGATAAAGGAATGGGGGTGGAGGGATGTGTAACCTCTCTTTTTTTAAGTCTGTATCTCAAAATACCACTCAATACTCAAACTTCCTACTGGACGGAACTTAGTCACAGGCACTCACCTAACTATAAAGGGGGCTGGGAAATGTGTTTTCTGGCTTGACAGCAAGCTGCTCAACTAAAAACCAGAGTTTTATTGTTACTAAAATGTAAGATAATAGTGAATATTTGGAGGAACCTAGGGAAAAAATAAATCTTTTTTCCCCCCTCCTGTGTTTGAATACAGGATATTGGATTAGGTGATAAATTCTACCTATGGGGGTATCACTGAGTTTAAATGGTCCTTTGTGTTCCAAAATTCTTCTAGTATCCAGTAGTCCTGGACAAATAACCAGAAAACACAGGAGAAAATGCAAATGTTGATAAGAAATCAAATATGACATTGGGGAGGGTATGTGCTATGGTGAGTGCTGTGAAATGTGTAAGCCTGATGATTCACAGACCTGTACCCCTGGGGCAAATAATACATTATGTTAATAAAAATAATTTTTAAAAAATTAAAAAAAATCTGAACGGTGCTTCAATAAGTAATCTAGGCCCACCTATCCTCAAACATGTTACAGTACCATTAGTATTTAAAAACAATTTGTCCTTGGGGCGCCTGGGTGGCTCAGTGGGTTAATCCTCTGCCTTCAGCTCAGGTCATGATCCCAAAGTCCTGGGATGGAGCCCTGCATCGGGCTCTCTGCTCAGCAGGGAGCCTGCCTCCACCTTTCTCTCTGCCTGCCTCTCTGCCTACTTGTGATCTCTGTCTGTCCAATAAATAAATAAAATCTTTAAAAAAATAAAATAATAAAATAAATAAAAACAATTTGTCCATCTGTAGCTTGAATGTGAATAGACTTCCTAGTCCCTGATGCCATGTACCAGACAGTCTTTTTTCTTTCATGATGAAGCATTTGAGAAAAACAGATGTATAACTTCAAAAGCACTAAGCCCCCCAAAAGTCACTTTTTACAAAAGGTTTTTGGGAAGATAGAAGAAGGAGTCATTTCACTGACAAAACAAAAAAGTCTTTGAAAATCTCTTTAAATATTTTTTCTTTAATGTTCCACTCCTCATGGCATTTACCCTCCCCTCCTCTCTCTCAGAAACCTTCCCAACTTCTCACAATCATTCCCTAGAATCCATCTGACGGCACTCAGTGAGACAAAGCCAGCCAATAATCCTCCATCAAGCAAAACCAGGTCACGTGTTGTCACTGAAACATGGACTTGGGGCCCCTCGTCTCAGCACTCCCAACCCATCCATGCACACGCATACACACACAGAGGCAACCCTGCAATTTCTTTGTGAAGTGACGTACTTTCAACTCATTCAATCCATAATCAAGATAGTGAAGTTTATCCTTAAATTCTATGTATTTCCAAAAAGTTAGCAGACAAGTGAATTTCCCTATCTCCCCATAATCTTAAATGCTAGACTAAACATTCCCTGCCTTTGTAAGCTCTCTTTATGTGCTCCCATTCTATGCATGTCAGTGTGTTCAGTCATTCTTTATGTTAGATTTACAAGGATTTGTGGCTCAAAATTAGACACAGAAATAATGTCCTATCAAAATATAGATGATGCAATGGTATTACTTGTCAGAGCAAACAATACTTGGAGACTGGCAATATTACCTGTCTACTTCTTTCAGAATCAGAGAATCCTACTTAATCAACTGCATTTTTGTGGATTTAGGTCCACCTGATGGTCCACTTTGTGACAGTCGAGTATTCTTACAGTCCTTGGAGAGGCATTATGCAGAACAAATAGCGGACTTTGGAACCACGTCTCTAGGTTGAGTCTCCATGTCGACATTTACAAACCGTTTGACATTGGGCAAATGATTCCCTCTGTGACTCAGTTTCTATAACTATAAAATGGGGATAATAATAGTATCTACCTCTTGGAGTTGCTCTGAAAATTAAATAAATTACTACATGAGAAATAGGTTGGAATAATACCTAATCCATACAACCACTTAACGAATGTTACCTACTACTATTTCTTACTTTCTAATAGAAGTTTACTGTAGTAAATAACACATTTAAAGCCACTTTGGAATATAAATCACCCACTAGAGGTAATAACATACATTCAAGCTTTAGGATAAATACCAAACTTATATTTTTAAGAAATGGATTCAGAAAAAAATTAAACCACTGAATGGTATGAAAAAAAGTTCAACTACTGAACTAACCTATTAACATTTGTTTATAAAAGGCCTGGCCTCAGAAAACCCCCATACCAACTAAATCATTCCTCTTAAATAAGTTTATAGCACATTTAACAAAAGAAATTTCAACTATTAAGTATTTTTTTAAGTAAAAATGATATTTCATGAAAGAAAATCCTTAAATAATGAGATATTTTTTAAAGAAATCAAGGAGGTGGTAAGCAAACAGTCTTCATTAATGATGGGCTTAGATTAAGGTCAACTTGATAAGAGGTAGGCATCATACTTGCCTATCCAATCTTAAAATAAATCATTAATCTAGGAGCTTTACTGAAGTTATAAGGTTTATTTTTAAATATTATATATTTTAGGATTACATATATACAGTACTGTAATACTTGCTCTGTTCATATATCAGTACACAGCACTAAAATAGGAATGTGAAGTAGAGGTCAAGAAGGGAAATAAAATAGATATCTTCCAGCAACAGTCATTAAAGGATAGTTTAAGATTTGATAGTACTCTTAAAGTTAGGGTCTATAGCCTTATACTTGAGTGTAACTTAATAGTCAGCATTCTCTGTTTTTAATGTGAATATAAAATCCACTATAAATTCCAAAAGAATTCTAATGGTCCAATGTACTGTCCACTATATATTACCACTTGCATGCAACTTTTAACAAAAAGACCTAAAATCTAAGGAATGCACAATGGTAATTTGTTTGGAGATTCTCATTTTGTCCAAACCATCCCCATTGCTAAATTTTTCTACATAGGCTTCCATACTTCTCAAGGTATACTGGGTCCATTCCTGCTGGACAAGCAATCTCTAGACTAAAAAGTAAAATAAATTAATTAACTAATTAATTAATTTAAAGTGATAGCAAATAAGAACATAATAAAGAGAAAAAAATATTTCAAAAGAAGGCAGATATTGAGAGACTTTCTTATGAGCTACTAAGCTTTGAAAAGCAAAGAATTCTTTCTCGGAATTATATCAGATTGAAAAAAGCTGCCTGGCTTGAAAAAGAAGAACAGAAGAGAAAATTATCTTACCCTCCTTCAGTAATGGGTGGCCCCCAAAAAGAATGAGGAACAAATTACATTATTATTTTTAAAAGCTAGTGGTATGTTATTTAAAAAGTGACTAAGATTATGGTATGACTACTGATACTTAGCTTGTTTGGCATGTCTCCAAGGAAAGGCTACTAATTAGGGGAGGTGCCCCATGTAAGAGTAACTCTCACTCATGAGCATCTGTTTAGTGTTCATTAATTTCAACAAGTTTCTAGATCAGCTACAAGTTGTGTGAACTAGTCTTACTTTTCAAAAGTACATAAAAATCAACAAACCTAATAGCAAAACTAGGAAATATTGGGTTTTATAGAAACCACTGAGAATTTACACATACTACATTTGTAGTACATTAAAAAAAAATCCAAAAGTAACCTATCTTAAATGCGATTAAAAGAGTTTACATTTGAGATTAGGTATTAGCATTAGGGAGGCATTCTGTATAAGCTACCCAAAAACAGTTACCTTGAGATCTAATCAGTTAAAACTTACTTGTTGACTTATATAGTTTATTGATATCAAAACAGTCTAGCTGCTAAAAGAAGATGTTATAAAAACAGATCAGCACAGTCATAGAATATCTTCAATGGCATATTTTTTTAAAAAAGATATAATATTTCAATGTGTTTCTTACAGTGGAGAGGACTCAGATTCCAAGCGATTGATCATGGTTTTTGGAAAGAAATATACATGTAGTAGAAAAAGGACAATGTTTCAGACTATAAGAGCTTGACCAAAACAGGACACATCACAGCTATTCCTTCATTCTAAGCTTGAGTTCAACAAGCAATATTCTAATTTGTAATTAGGCTGTCATTACTTTGTCAATAGGCAGACCTGAACATAAAGACTGATTCAAGACAGGGAGAGGCATAGGATTTCATTAGAATCTTTTTAGAGGGAGCATATGGATTTTGATGTATACTGGGTCAGGCCTATTTTGAGACCTCTAGTGAAAGACCATGTAAGTCTAGATCTCCTGATGGGCATCTTTCCCCCAGCATAGCAAAAGCCTGCATGATTTTAAAGCCAGCAAAAAGGAGAGCATCACAGAGGGGTGAGGAGGAGAACCCTGATGTTCACTGAAGCCAAATCCAGGCCTTAGACTTCCAATTCCAATACCAACTATTTTTGATGGGATTTATGCTATTTCTATCAAAAGACTCTTATACAGCAGGTATGATCTGTGTTTCTATATCCACCCATGATCCATGCGATTTGAAAAATTCCATTTTCTCACCTCCATGTTACAAATGACAATGCTTATAAACAAACTCCAGGACAGCACAGCTATGGAGATGAACATGTCCATACATATTTATCTTTTGTGCATTTGTAACTCAGAATTAAAAAGTAGAAATACAAATCCACTAGTACAATTGACTTAAAGAATTACAATAAAAAAACAGAATTCAGAAACTACATGTATTTCTTTGAGAAAACAAACAGAAGAGTATTTCATAGGTAAATCAGTATTGGGTGTGACTCTGGCAACACTATAATGTCACTAAAGCAAGGAAAAGCAACCCTTAGCCTACAGGCTTAGAAATACCATCAGGGACCAAAAAGTCCATCAGTGGGACTGAATGTCATTCCATCTTCAGTGCTGAATACAATTTATTTTTTACTTCCTTTCTCTAAATTTTCTTCCCAAAGAAGCTAACTATAAAAGGACCAAGGAGCTGGGATCATTTGTTGTTGTCATCTGGCATGAAAACGAGGAAACCCTTCCAAGGATACCAAGTACCAGTGAACTGGCCCCCAAGATGGGAATAACACAACGAAAACAAAGGCAAGCAGCCTGGTACCAAGGCTGCACAAAGCTTCAAAAGTAAAACCAAGAAAATTTAATTTTATGCAGGATACAAGAGAAAATTGAAGAGTCAAATGGCAGAGTTCAAGTGCCAAGAGAAAGGTGTTTTTAGCAGCAATACTCTGTGAAGAAAGGGGAAAACCAGGCCAACCAGAAAGACAGCTGTTGCAACAGAGGATGTCTTAACTGCAAAGACCATTTATAGTCATTTCCCCTGCAGAAGGTTGGCCCTCTCCCCCAACCCTGATTAAGAATAAGAAATCCTTGTTTCATTTGTCCTTTAATACTCCTGACTCAGAACCTTGTCAAATGAACTCTTTTGAACACATTTCGACTTTCAGGTTAAATGTTAAATAAATAATAAAATAGTCACTCTTTTCACATAGCAACTTTTCCTATGCCAATAAAAACATGCCTAATCTTGCCCATAAAAAAAAAAAAATAGATACCATAGTCTATTCCAAATGCCTGCAATAAAGAAGTAATATATTTAGTTGATATCACAACTCTGAAGAGGGAGGACATAAAAAGACACAAAAACATTTTATTGTAGAAAACTTTCAATGTTGCTATTACATGATTTCTGCTACACTTGCCGTATGTATGTACACATATGCCCACAATATATTTAATTAATGAAAAAAGAACCAAAAAATAAGTTAAAATAGAACATGCATTTCCCCTTAAGACCACTAAAACTCACACTTCTGCCACAATTTGGTCATCTGTGAAATAAAGGCACTGGGCTAAAATGTAATCTTTAGCTCCCTTGAAGTATCCACTTCTGATGGTTCTAATATTGCAGTGACTCCAGGCCCACTGTGCTGGCCTCCTAATCTGTCTGCCACATTTCCTTCATGTCTAAAGCCATTCCTCAAACGAAGCCAAACCGTAAAACGCCACTAATCTAATCAATAGCTTTAAAAATACTCAAATGTGCTACTACGGGGCTTTTGGGAAAGCAATTATTTTAAAGACTAAAATGTGATTTTCTTCAGTGCCTCGTATTCAAGGAATGTAAAGTACTTCAACAAACTCAGGTTAATTGTGTCTGTGTGATGAGTGTCACCTGCCAGCCCCCCATCACGTGCCACCCACCCCCCACCTTCAGTCCAGGGTGGACTGATTAACCCACTTTACCGAACGTAGTAAGGAATAAATGAAGACAGAATATGTCCCTGAACATCTTGCGCCCCTGATCTAATCATGGATGTAATATCCCGGAACAAAAGTCCTGCTTTAACCTAAAGAATCTCTCAAATGTTAAAACCATTAGGATAGGGACCTATGCTTTCATTCATAGGCCACCTCTACTCTTTGAGGTATGTAATATTTATAACAGTAATATCATCAGCAAAAACTTACACAGCGCTTACTACATGCATGCCAGACAATGCTTTCAGGGGTTTTCACAAATATATTGATTCATTTAATCATCTCAACAACTCTAACAGGTAGGTGCCATTATTACCCTGTTTCACAGGTTTAAAAAAACAAACTACTGAGGCACATAGTTAACTTTGCCCCAGTCACAGAGCAAGGAAGCAGCAGAGCGAGGACGCAACACAGGCAGTTCGGCTCCAGTAGCCCAGGCTCTAAACCACTCAGGGTGAGGAGCACTAAAATATCCACCTCTCTCCATTGTTCAGTTTCCTTCTACTACTCTGTTTGGTTGCATTTACTAAGCACTCCGTAACCGCAGCTGAGTGAACAAAATTTATGCCTGGAACTGAAGACACGGACAAAGAAAAGCAAACATCCATGTCCCAACACGGGGAAAAAAAAAATTAAGAACAAAATCATAATATTTAGAAACCTATCTAGAGCAGCCCCATGAGTTTATTTAATGATCTTGGTCCGGTTATTATACATTTGGTATTTCGTATCTCCCTGCCTCCCTCTGCATAATTCTTCACCTGAAGGAAAAAAATGGAACAAAAATAGACAATGTATTTTGGCAGTATTTTCATTCCCTAGTGCCAAGGAAGGATAAGAAGAGTGAAGATGTTCAGTCCTGCATCAAAGGGAATTATTTCCTATGGAGTGATCAATGAATTACCATCACCAAAAAAAGAGTAAGTGTAAGCCCAGAATTTCTTTCATCTTCAACTCTCATTTACATTAATGGCATCATTTTCAATATATGATTTGCGAGATGAAATTCTTTGTTCAGAGTAGCTGACACAGAATGGAAAGATACTCTAGTTCTATTAAACCAGTGCATTTTAAAGCCTGGCCTAACAAAAGAATCACCTGGGAGGCAAAAAAAAAAAAAAAAAAAAAAAAAAAAAAAAAAAAGTGATACTGCAAGCCTCACCTGAAGAGTCTAATTTAATTGGTCAGGGACAAGACTGAGCATTGGTCACTGTAAAAGTTTTCCCGGTGACTGGAAAGTGCAGCCACGCTTGGGAGGCACTATTTAAATGCTACCCTGGGCTTGCTAAGCTTTAATATGCATCTCCATCACCTAAGGACCTTATTTAAAATGCAGTTGTAGGGGCCTCTGCCTTTGGCCCAGGTCATGATCTCAGGGTCCTGGGATAGAGCCCCATATCGGAATCTCTGCTCAGCAGGGAGCCTGCTTACCCCTCTCTGTCTGCCTGCCTCTCTGCCTATTTGTGATCTCTCTCTCTCTCTGTTAAATAAATCAATAAAATCTTTAAAAAAAAAATGCAATTCTAATTCGAAAGTTCTGGGGTATGGCTTGAGGTTGTAATTCTCCGGTGCTACCCGGCCCTGCAGAGGGTGCTGGTGTATGGTCCCCACTTGGATCAACAGCCTTCTATTCCTCCATCAACACCTTATTATAATTAGTATTAAAGGTGAGATAAAGGGGTACAACAGATACTGTAATTTAAGGTAATTTGTATATTTTACTTCTACGTAAAAAGATACTTAAAAAATTATTTTTAAAAAGTAACTTGAAGCCACAAGAAATGATTACGTAGCACACGGTTCCTGGGAACTAAATGAACTGCAATGCGTGAGGCATGAGGGGGCTGTTCCGAATCCAGAATTGGTACTCGGTAGGTAGTATGTATTTTATTATGATCTTATTAATAAATGAGCAGCAAATGATGATGACCCATATCAAAAAAACAACACAGATATTTAACTTGTTTTCTAGAAAAATATGGCTTCCACTAGTTCACAGTTTTCATATTATATCATTCTCTCCTATACTTAGAACATCTGGTACAAAGATAAAACATTTGCTCTCGAGTTGAAATTTGCACTGTCGATAACAGGATATCTGGGATCAGCTTTAAAATATTTCAGCAAAGAAAAAGAAAAGAAGGGGCGCCTGGGTGGCTCAGTGGTTTAAAGCCTCTGCCTTCGGCTCAGGTCATGATCCCAGGGTCCTGGGATCGAGCCCCACATCGGGCTCTCTGCTCAGCAGGGAGCCTGCTTCCCCCCCATCTCTGCCTGCCTCTCTGCCTACTTGTGATCTCTGTCAAATAAATAAATAAAATCTTAAAAAAAGAAAAAGAAAAAGAAAAGAAAAAAGGTATAGGTAAACCAAATGTAGTGAAATGTGGGATCTCGATGCTTAACCTGTGGAACAGGTGCATGGGGTTAATGGCTCTCTTCTTCCAACTTCTATGTTGCTTGCATATCCTTCAAAATAAGTTTTAAATGTTCTGTTTTTGGATCTTGGCTTCACCACTGATTAGTTCTGTGATGATGAAGAAATAACTTCTCTGACCCCCACTGTCCTCTTCAGTCAAACAGGATGCCACATTAACTGCCTTATGAGGATGACTACAGGAATTAAAGGAAACGGCATTTAAAAAATAAATAAATAACTGACACCAAGCAGGCCACATCATAAATATAAATTTAATTTTAACCCAATGGGTCAGTTTAAAGAGAAGTAATGAGAATGATAAAATGTTTCTAAAATAGAGACAAGCGGGGCTGTAAAGACTGATGTGTCTTCACCCTACCATACCAGTCCTTTCCATTACCTCTTTCTTAACATTCTAGACCAGATTTCTTCAGAAATAGCAATGAGTATGGGGTGCCTGACTGGCTCAGTTGGAGTAGGGTGTAACTCTTGATCTTGGAGTAGTGAGTTCGAGCCCCACAATGGGTGTAGAGATTACTTAAATAATTAAGACTTTAAAAAGGAAGGAAGGAGAGTGGGAGGGAGGGAGAAAGGGAAGGAAGAAAGGGGGAAGGGAAAGGAAAGGAAAGGGAGAAAGGGCGAGCAAAAAGTAGCATATAGTGAATTCTCCAGAATGTGTGTCCTAAGATAAATACATAAAAAAGTTTCTTGCATGACAACACAAATCAACTAAGGGTGACCTATAGACAGACACCACTTCTAACTGCTTCACTATCACCCCGAATACAAGCAACACTGCTTTTCCTCCCACTCACTCCCTTCATTTATGAAAATCTCTGAACAGTAGCTGGGGATAGCATTGCAGGAGGAGGGCAATGTCTTGAATACATGCTAAATAATCAAAAGCAAAATATCACTTCTGGTGCTATCTCTTCATAGGACAGAAGTTCAAATAAAAGCAGATGGTACCTTTATTATCTGTAATGTAATTACAAATGATTATATAATAATTTAAAAATATCCATTATTGGAGACAACTCCATCATTCCAGAAAGAAACCATTCATAGAACCTCATAGTTGGACACCTTGCACAAAGGAAATTTCATACTACATGTTTAGCACAAGAGTAAAAGGAGAAATTATTAAAAATAGTGGCCATACTGAAAATAATTTATGCACATTTCCATTTTTTCAGAATATGAAGAAGCAAGGCCATACTGAGTCTCGCTTTTGTCTATTCCAATTGAGTTATAATCAAATATTGTGACTGAATGGGACTCTGAGAGACCTGCTGTCCTCCACAAGAAAAAAACTTTACAGTCTGGAATGTACTACAGATATGTTAGCCTCCTTCATTAGTCCAAGAAAAAGCAAAAATAGGTGAGTTCAGAAGTTGCACTTACTACGGGAATTCTCAAAAGAGACACTCTCTAAATTAATCCTTTATTTCACAATTGCAGTGTTAGGATACAAAGGAAAACCATATATATATGTATTTTTTTTTTTTGGCTTCCACTTTCCTTTTTTTTTTAATTTTATATAAGCAATGAATCTTGAAACACTGAAAAGATAAAATAAAAGCCATATTTAAAAAGCATATTTCTTACGTATTGCTCATATTGTTCACATAAGGCACAAACAGAATGCTTAGTCACTGGTTATTTTACTTAGATATTCCTTTCTAAATACAGGCTTACCTGGTATTTTTTCCTATACTAAAAACATTCTAACTATCTATGTGTACAATAATAAGCCCTAGGTATAATCATATCTCAGTACCAACTTCCTTAAAAGGTAAAGCTTATTTCAGTCAAGGTCTAGGCCAAGGATTAAAATAAACACACACAGCAAAAAGTTATAATATGTATTTTGTTTTTTCAGGCCATGAAATGTCTTACACTTCAATATGTATAAATTAACAAAACAAGAATTGTCAATAAAACACCCTAGTTGTACTGGTATCTAAGAATCAAAGTTATTCAATTTTTTTTTTCTTCTACGTGTTAATGAACACCTTTAAATAACCATCAAATAAAGGTCATATTTGAAGTCCAAAGTTCACAAAAATGTCACAGGGGGAAATACGGACAGGAAAAGGAAATATGAACCCAAGCTGATTCCAGCAGGGAAGAAATTTTCCCACATACAGGGGTATTAGCAATGAAGCAAAGGAAACCCAGAGGCCTCAGAATGAAATTGAAGCTCCCTGAATTTACAGACTCAGGGAATCAAGGCAGGGTGCTAAATCTTTTCCACCTAAGCCTGTGACTGCAACTATTTCAATCACAGGACTTCTCAAAATCAGTCAAACCATGTTCAGCTGGATCAGAAATCTGTTTAGCAATCATGTGAAAAAAGAAATAAATTAACTGCCTCAGAGAAGCATCAAAAATTCTGGATCTGAATCATCACCCTTGCCTTTAAATAATTACAACATCAGTTGAAAAGTGCAACTAGGCTAGTCCCAAACATTCGTCATAGTACAGAAGAGTTTTAAGTAGTAAATGAAAAAATTCTGATCTCAAAACAATTTGCATTTTCATCTAAAATGTCACAATGAAACCACATAACTCCCTCCTCAAAATGTTTCATGTGACGTCTCCTTGAAGTGGCTTTCACTTTAGCTATGTGTGGCTTCCTTTATTTGCTTTAGTGACAAAAATATGAAAATGAATATGAAGAAGCAAAGTCTATAACAAAGGCCAACAGTACCTACAATAGCTGGATATTTTGTTTGGTTTTTTTTCATAGTTTTAACTTGGACAAAAAACCTTGTCAAGGTCTAATAAAAATACCTTCCTTATGTAACTCACAGCATTTCCTATGTTTTATATTAGTTTGTTCTGTAACACCACGATTAAGTCAGTAATGCCAAGTAAAGACTAACTAACAGTTTAGTCCCATTGTTGGTGAGCCCTGGCTATCTATTCCTAAAAAGGAAGCAGAAATACTTGCCCCACAAAAGTGCAAGATTTTTCTCTCACATAACAATCCAATGATAATCTACTAAAATGACGGCCAGTAGTGACAGTATTTTATATAAAAACAAATCCTTAATAAGGTCTATTTTCTATCAATTCATTGATGCTACCTAATGAATTTGACCTTGTGTGCAAGTCAACGCAGTGTTATGGTGGTAAAAGCCCAGGATCTGGAGTCAAGACTGTTGGAATCCAAATACTGGCTCCACTATTTACTTGCTGTGTGACCTTCAAAAGGTACGGCATCTCTCCTAGCCTCAGAGTTATTGGAAGGATAAAATTATGTAATGCATGTGCAGGCCATATACATTAATATTAATGTTTTTAGAATAAAAATCTCAAAAATATATAAAGGTGCTTGATTACTTATTTATTTACTTTGAGTAAGATTCTGTGAAGAAGCAAAGTAGCTAACAAGTTAAAGTATTTCCTTCAAATATAATTGCAATGTAATATATTATAAAACAAATGCCAGCAATAAAGACACCAAGCCTCTAATCATTATCCCTGAAAAATTCATTTCTTCTACTGCCTACAATGACAAAAGATTAAAATACATCTGAGAGTAGGCAAAAGCACTGGACATTTTCTAAAAATTTATCATTCCAAGTACAGTCATAGAAAAATACACTAATTAGATAAGAAAAAGATCAAGGACAATCAATTATTCAAGCATTTCCCTTTTTTGGTACATAAGCCACAAGCTTCTTTATTAACACAGGTGGGATTTTTTCCCATGTTATATATGCAGAACCTAAAATAAAGATTTGTGAACTTATTCATCTAAACTGAATGGCTCCAAAAATTCATTTGGTTGCCAGGTTTAGGTATAAGACCTAGGAAAATCCACTAAGGACATTAATTGGGGCAAATAACTAAAAAGAAGAAGTAAGAGAATCCAAATGTTTAAATAAAAGATCTAAAAAGGCTAGAACCAAGGACAAGGTAAGCAAGATTTAAATCAAACCAAGGTATTCCTTTAACTGTTGTGCTTAGAATTGCATGAAATAATGACAAAATCCATAATGAAGGAGACTTGGCTTAATAGATTTACATGAACATGCCTGGGGAGGAGGAAGAGGAGGTCAGGTATTCCAGAAGTGAATAGTACTAGGAAAAATAATTCAACTTGAACTATTAATAAAAAATACGATATTAGAAGGGGGGAGAAAATGGAAGTACTAGGATCATTACGGATTTGTGATGCACAAATAGATCTTTTCCAATCAATTTGTTTGCTGGGGAAGGGGAGGGATGGAATAATATGATTAATTATGTGCCAGGCATCATACTAATTACTGGGGAGATGAAGCAGATAAAGCCTTCCTGGGTAATTTCACAAAGAGAAAATTTTGTTACAAATGTTTATGATATATTGTATGTACAAAGTATAAGAAGTATAGCAGACAGCTGTGCCTGAGATCAGAGAAGTTTTACACAGAAGGACACAATAACGAGGAGACTGGTCCATACAGAGGTAAAGCAAATACAAGGCCACGGAAAGTATCATTGGGATTTTGAAGTAGTTCAGTTTAGCTCAATCAACTTGATATAGACCAAAACAGATAAGCATTCCGAATACACTTATAAATAAAAAAAAGTTCTCTCTCAAGCATTTATATTCTAATAAATTGCAGAGACTTAAATGCAGTACAACGTAACACATGCTATATTAAACCTATTTTCAAATTTCACGCAATAGGGGTCAAATTCCATAATACATAAACAGTTGCAACAAACCGCTAAGAAAAAGGTCAACAACCAAATAGGGGATTAGCATAATCAAATGTTCATTTTTATTTTTTTTCAGATGTACATTTTTAAATGATTCCTCTAGTGCCAATACGGGAAAATTAATTTATGATAAGGGACAAGTTTGAAAGCAAAAAGACTAATGTTGGGAAGCTACTGCAGCACTAGGTGAAATATTTAAAAGACCTGAACTTAATGACAGGTTTAATTAACCTGGATGGACAATGGTAATGTCAACCAGGCTAGAAAACACAGGCAAAGAAATACCCCACTTTATTTTCACCTAACCCATCCACAGCAACTGTTCTGTATAGCGTTTGAGAGAATGCTCCACAGAAAAGATTAGGTTACAAATATAGAGGTGTTACTCATCAGCCTAGAAGCAGCAGTCAATCCTATGTGTGTAAGGAGATGAAATTGCCTGGAAGATCTTGCAAAAAGAAAAGGAACATCAACATTTAGGATTCAGTGGAGAGGAGCTGGCAAACAAGTCAAAGAGGAAATCCATGAAAGCCAATGAAGACAACATTTAAAGAATGAAGAGGAGGCCCATTATGTCAAATTCCAGAGAAGCCAGCAACTGGACAGTCATTGGTGACCTTTGCTAGCCTCAACGGCAGAGGACCTAAAACTGCAGTTGATTTGACAATGGGTAGGAGGTGAGGAATACATTAATGCACATTATTTCTAGAAGCGAAAAGCTTTGCTTTCAAAGGAGCTCTCCAACAATTAAAACACACAAACAAACAAAAAACCACCCACAATGCCTAACATGTATTAAGGACTTCTTTTGAGCAGGCAGTAGGCCATGTATTTCAAATACAATTCCTCTCATAGTAACAATAACCTTGCAAAGTTAATACTATCATTTCCACTTTTCAGTAAGAAAAATGAGTTCAGGGTTGTTACATGACTTTCCTGTAGACACAAAGCAGGCACACAGAGAAAGCAGGATGTAAGTGCAGGTTTTATCAAACTGTAAGCCAATGTTCTTTTCACAGTCCCATACTGCCTATTCATCACTGTAAATATTCTGGGACGGGGTGGGGGGGCTATTAACCATTTAATAGGAAGAGTGTTTTGTTTTGTTTTGTTTTGTTTTGTTTTGGAAGATAGTTGAACTAGTGGACTTTTATAGCCTCTTCCACCTTCTACAACTCATGATTCTTTCTCTTACACCTTGCTCACAGGTAACCTGTAAGAGAGGCAGAATTCCACACACACTCATCATCCCTTTTGTAGTTCCTTTGATGCCATCCTCATTTACAAATAAGCCTATGTCCTGACATTGTGCTTATATTTAATACATACAGGAAAAAATTAACATGGCTTCCACTTATTTTGGCCAAAAAATGAAAGCACGATCTAGGAAGACAATTAATCACTCCCTTCCCTGCACGCCACAGCATATTGTGTCTTCTGCTATTACAGTAATTACCACTTATGTTGTGATTTGCTCCCCTTTTCCCCCCAACACACACACACACACACACACACACACACACACACACACACACACACACTGGATAGCAACCTCAGAGTCCCCCTACTTGAAGTACCGAGCACATAGCACAGAGCTAGGCAAGCAGTGATGCATGCATGGACAGGATGGAAGGATGGATGGGGAGATGAATGGCCTGATAAGTGAAGGAAATAATATTTTTAACAGCCATTTGATACTCAATAATGGATTACTTAATCCATTTGCCAACTGGGATGTTAAAACTCTATCACCCTTGAAGTGAGCAGATAGAAAATTGAGTGATATAAGAAGCATGGGATATGAATTCTTCAAAAGGAGACATGAACATTTACTCTCAAAAAGTCTCCTGAAACACAGGATTCTTCTTGAATTCAGTACCAACCAAAGGCCAAGAAAAATTTAGTCCATTCACCAAATTATTTTTTAAAGATCAGTTACTTATGAAACGTCTTTCAAAGAAGGCCAAGCTCATCCTAAATAACTAATCATAGTATTTTGGGCATGGCCCCTGGGAGATGTTTGAGGAGACAAGGCTGCGTAGAGCATGCTGAAATCACCCCAGAGGTGCCTCCCTATGTGTTTCAAGATCTATCCAATCGACAGATGTGGCTAGTGAAGGTACAATCTCTGACGGTGCGTGCCAGCCTTTCTGTCGAGATGCATAGGACATGACATTCCCTTGCACAAAACACAAGCATGCATGAATCCAGACTCTAAGAAACTTCCCTCAAAAATGTTCATTGGAAGAGAGCAAACACTTCAAGGATTATAGGTAGGGATGCAGAAGTCCCACTGTGATCAGAGGTGCACCAGAAGATCAAGAAGACTATAGGTAATGCGAGATCCCCACGACAGCTACAGCTCTGTTCCCTTCCTCTCCTGCATGAGGAAACATATGAGAATACAAGGGGAAAGCAGTATCTTAGGGTTGAGCATGAATCCAGCCTCGTTTTTATATAGGTATTTTAAAATAAGTCATTTGCCAACTTTTGTACGTTGTTGTCAGGAGCTGTTAATACCTCACAGCTGACTGTAACACAGAAATGTGTTGTGACACCGTAGGTGGAAGGCACTGGCCTCTTTTAGGCCTCAGTGAAACTTAAGCGAGTTATCCAATTACAGTAGAACTCACTGGGTTAGCCAAACTCAATGACCATAGGAGCTGTTTATCACCCACCTTCAAAAACTGGGTGGCAGAGGAGGCAGGTTTGGCTCTAGGCAAGTGGGGTGCTGAGCTGCCTTCTTCATGGTGGTGTGACTGGCAAAGTAAACAAGAGACCTGGCCTGTCCTCCGTTACCATGCTAATGGCACCGTCGTGTCAAGCTATCTTGCTGTCTTTATCATTGGTTTATATTACAAATAAAAGCAAGTAAAATGAAAGCAACACCTCCAGAAAGTCATGCATCTGCTACTCAGGTGTTCTGGAAAGCTCTACTTATGGAGCAGGTTAGGTATTTGACACCTGAAAGCTGCAGTCCTGGGAGAGGATACAACGGAGGGGAATTTCAATAGAAAGGACAGGAGTAGGAGCATCCTGGCAGTGGCAGTCTGCACCCAGCCAACGGGCATCAGGAGATGCATACGAGACTGGGACCACCAGTGAAGGACTAGAGTTTCAGGAAGGTTAAGGGTCAGCATAAGGACACAGAAGAGCAGAGCAGAGGGCTTAGGCAATCAAGCTCAAGGTGATGGAGGTTCAATGAAAATAGCTTAGCTAAGATGTATCTTATCACACTTCTCCATTTTCCAAAGACCTTAACAACCTGCATGGTTTTGGAGAAAGGCTACTGGGCTGGGGAAAGACCCAGAAATGATGCCACAGGGGGTACAGCTAGAAGATTTAAGAACATGAAAGTTGTTTTTAATATCAAATAAGCTCTCTTATGAAAAACAGATAAGGCCCATTTCATGGAACTCTGTGGGGCAATGCTAGGAATAATGACTGTGTACTCCAGAGCATTAGACTGGTATCAACCCTAAGGAAATACTCTGGCAAGCAGAAGGAGAGCAGGTCTTAGTAAGTAGGAGCTCCTCACATGTGTTCATGAAACAGTGGGATTACCATCCACCCCAGAGGCTGGACAGGACATTCCACAATGGGGATGGCCTGGGCAAGATCACGATCGTACCTTCAAAATCTCAGTTTGGCTTGTTCGTTTTCTTTGGTTCAGACACAGCAAGTGTATGAGATAAAAGTTTTCCTTCTCCGTCCCTTTCACCCTACAGAATTGGGAGGACTGGCTTCAAGCCAGATGAGTGGATTTCCAAAGTTTCTTCCAGCTTCAGAATTTCATAATTTCAGATTTAGATCACATTTACAACCCAAATAAATGAGAATCCTTTATTCTCTCCATTCAGAAGATTCCCCCATAATCCGTGCCAGTCTTAAATGTCCATGACTGCTCTCAAAAAAAAAAAAAAAAAAAAGGGTCACCTAAATCCTGGCTCCTTCCCAATCGTGTTTCCTCTTATTCAGTTGTTAGTGGTAATAATGTATGAGTGTGATCCACTGTAGAAAGAAATTTTAATACCTATAATCTATAGTTAAATTACCACTCAACCTCTTCTTATTCAGACTGAATAATGTCTCAGTTCCTATCATAATTTTAAGTTCTGTCATCACTTGGGAAAGGGGAGGAAACTTTTTTTTTTTTTTAAAGATACTGGAAGTTTTCTACACCTGTTTCTGAAAGTGCATGTCGAATGAGAGTACACTCAGGTAGAGTTCTGACCAGAGGTGAAGGTACCAGAGATATCACCTCCTGACTGCTGAATGCAAATGGGAAGAAGTTGACAATGATGTGATTTTATGTGAGAAACTACCATTTCTAGCCTTCAACTCCTTGAAGGAAAAGTATTTTTGCCCTAGGGAAACAGATGAAATCCTAGCCCATAAATGGGTGCTTGGAAAGCCCTGGCAGCCTCCTTTAGCAGAGAGGCATTGGACCAAGTCTGGGCTAGCCGGTCCATGGTCTCCTGTAAGGAACAGATTGAGAGCAGATGCCTCATCATACCCCCTCCCAGCTGATGTGGACCCCAGGGCTAAGCCATCAGGAGATGACTTACCAGCAGCCTGTACTCACGTGATGTGCCTTAAGATTTTGTATTAGTACTACATAGACATCTCTTTTGTAGGCCTACAAGCAGGTTTCACATCTCTGTTGTGATTCCTAAATGTATTAGCTCTTACTCATTTGCATTTGTGTATTTTTCTAAGCAAGCAATATAATCGTGCAGTCTAATCCAAGCCTCCCTGAGGCTTGTCATAGTAGTTCTCCTTCAACTTGGTATCATCACCAGTCTTCCCGTAGGAAGAAAAAATCACCCCTCTTCGAGAAACTTGACCTACATACCCTGTAACTGACAATAAGCCCCTGAAAACCAAGCACATCCGGGGGATAAGCCGCTCCTGCTAGTTATGCTTCCGTCGGTTTTCTTTAGGGCAAAAACATACAAACTCAGCTAACGAAAGAAAGCATTTCAAAAACTCAGGTGAAAACACCCTTCTACAAGACTGGCGCTTGAGAATCAGGAAACTCACCAAAGTTTGGAAGCTGCCCATGATTTGAGATCCACAAAATTTCAAAATAGAAAAGAACCCTATAATTTAGAAATTAAATCCCTCTTCCCCTTTATCAGTTATTCTGTTCATTTAGTAACCATGGATGGAGGGTCTAATCTACAGTAGGCATTGTACCAGGGCTAAACATACTAAGATAAGTAAAGCCATGCCCCACTCTCCTAGGCTCTCCACTTCCTGGGAAGGAGGCAGATAGGTAAACAAATCTTCACAGAGCATGCTCTATTCAAGGTGTCCTCTGTGACAATGAAGAGGCCGAGTCCCTTTACTCCAACTGAAGATATCAGGAGATGTGGGTCCCAGAGGAGGCGACATCTGAACCAAGGCCAAATGATGAGAATTAAGTGATGACAACTGAACTGTTACCATGACAATAATCAAACCCACACAGAGAAGGGACGCATGTACTTTATTGACATTAATATGCACAGCAGACCAACAATGCCAGGTGTAATGAAAAAAATTTTTAATTCCTTTGTAAAAAACAAAATAGTCATAACAATAATAACACAAACTTGGAAGTCCTGACTCAGGTTCTGTCACTGTAAGAGAATATATTGTGTTTTTAATTTAATTTGATAAAATGGCATAGCTTACAGGATGTTTAAAAACAAATGTCAACAGATGGCTTAAAGCCCACTTAGCAGAATATAAGGAGTCAGCAGAGTTGGTGCCACATTTTTTTAACTTCTCATAGCCCATATATCTTCCTACCTGGATAGAATCCAATGACATTTTGGGGGCCAGAGGAGGGCAGGAGGAGGGCAGGAGGTTATGCTGAAGAAGACTGCATTTCTAAATTATAAAAGCATTACAGAAAATGATAAATTGAGATGTAAACAAAGGAAGAGGGTTTTTTTTTCTGGTCTTGGTTTTGTTAGTTTTCATGGAATTTGCCAGGTCCTTTTCTCTTCAAGTCCAAATCTAAACAATAATTAAAAAATGTTTATCACCCAATATGTCAAACACTAAATGATTAACATATTTCTTCTCACCTGTCAAAAACTGATCAGTCTATGGAGAAATACAACAAAAACTGAAAGAAAGCTTTCAAGTTCAAACTACTCTGTCATGATGAAAAGGATTTAGCCTTTTAAACCCAACTGGCATAAAGCCAGTCCAAATGACCAAACAACAAAACTGCCCTCCACCTAATTATATCACCTTATTAATACCTCCTCCTCATACTGTATTTCCTGATATGGCTGGAGAACAAAGCATTCCAATTAGCCATACAGTCATCGTATAGAATCATTTACAAAGAATCAGAATATAATGAGCTCAAAATAAACATATAATCTGTCTCCATTTACTGCTTTAGGAGGCACACGTGAGAACTGTGCAATGTCCAAAGTCATCTGACAAGAACTGATTCAGTGCATAAGAAGCAAGGCACTGAGCCAGGCCCCATTGGTTCAATGACCATAGTTTTCAAACTAAAACTCTGAACAGACATATTAACAGATAATCTGATGTACCTTCCAAGCATATGCAGCATCCTGGAAGATACAGTTTAAACAATGACGTATTAGAGCCTCCTAAACGTTCGAATGCTACATAGAGACAAATGAACATTTTAAATCAGAAGTAGTAGCTCTTCCCCGAAAAGAGAAAAAAAATAAAGTGGATCTAGACAGTTACTCTGAGAAGACACTCCAAGTCTTAGAACCTTAGAGGTGGTGGGATTTTTTAAAATTTAGCTCCATATAAATAAAACTCTGTCTCAACATCAACCATCATTCTTCTGGTTTATAACTGTACAAAGGTACCCAAAAATGACAACTCTGTAAGGTGGTATGTCATAATCTGAGGCAGTTGCAAACATAAATCTCTGGTATCTGTTATGCTTCTGCAGACATTCGCAGAATTTCCAGTTCCAGGAGATAGTTCATAGAAAGTCAGATAGACCACCATATTTTGCTGTGAGGCAAAAGCATGGATTAAGGAAGTAATAAGAAGATAAACAGAAAATTCTATTTTTCTCTAGGATGGTCTTACAAAGAATACATCTAATTCCAAAAATGTAGTAATTTCATAACCAATTACTGCTTCCTTGGTTTTTGTTTCTAATTTCAAGGTTTCGGCTACTGCATGTACATCTGTGAAATGGATTTGAGATCCCAGCCATAGGTCTAAGTCCTCAAGCTGACAGTCCATCTGATTTAAGCCATTATTCAGAACACC
This sequence comes from Lontra canadensis, assembly GCF_010015895.1. NCBI lineage: Eukaryota > Metazoa > Chordata > Mammalia > Carnivora > Mustelidae > Lontra > Lontra canadensis. The sequence goes on along the minus strand of NW_022630995.1, from coordinate 104,670,368 downwards.
TGACAGTGGAGAAATATGAAATGTTTTATTTGACTTCATATGAAATATAACTGATGGCTTATCAATGATATAGCCTGCATGAAGACAGAAGATGGAAATACAGTAAAAAATAAAATGAGTTAAAAATACTGCAAATATCAAGACTACTAAAGACTTAGTTTATAAATTAAAATCGTGTTTCATTGTCTACATTCCCACCTGATGACTATTTTTTAAAAAGGAATAAAACCCTAAGAAGCGTTGGCTGGTATTTTCATTTGATCGTTCTTTAGAAATTAATAAAATCCTCAAAACAGGCCAATGGTATGGGCCATTTATCTGTATTTCAGACAAAGAGGCTTATGATAACAACCTTCAAAATAAAAGTAAAAAAAACTTTTTAGCAGGAAAATATGGTATTTCCGTGTACATACATAAACAGAAAATAATGTTGAACAGTTTTTGTTTAGTAAACCTCATGCCATGATCAAACCAGATTATAATATTTATCATCAGAATTTTTATTTCCGCTAAGTACAGATACAAAAGCTTCTTCTATTACAGTTATTTTATATAGCTAGTAATTCAGTAAAATTAAGTTTGAAATAAAATGTGATAGCTTAAATACACCAAAAGAAGTCACAGTGTCAAAGAGATTTTTAAGGGAGAAGAGCATCTCTGCTAAAGGAAAGAATGTGCTTACACTTACCTGCATTCTAGTCCCACCTGTGACCGACCATTCTATCTATTCTGTCTCCATTTCTTCAACTATAAAATAAATGCCACCATAAGCTACTGTTGCAGACCCAAGGCATTCACAGATTTCAATATTAATCATTCTGACTATTCTTGAGTGACCCTGAAAATACATTAACACATTCTCATTTGTAATTCTGTGTCAGCAGTGACCAAATTGCCATTCCCAGGCAAGGGGAGCAAGCATGACCACTTGGTCTCTCAAATTCCACTTGAAGATCCTCTAGTTCTCACAAGTGAATGGAGAGTACAATTCTACATTTGAGGAAAATAGCCTGTGACTTATCAAATATAACAGGGCAATTACAGAAAGATGGAATTCCAAATCTCACTGTATCTCTCTTGAATGTCAAGAAAGTTGCTAAAAGAGTAACAATATGATTTCTTAGTATTTACCAAGGTTCCAGATCATGAATCACCATCATTCTCTAATAGTTCTGGAGTGTCCAATATTTTCACAAAACTTTCCAATTGTAATTTAACTGGATTTGCTAAAAGGAGGGTATATCTAGAAAAATGCTGTTTTCCAGTGAGGTCACTCTAAATGGATTCTTTATTTGGTTTCATAATTAGTTCCAACTTTACACATGGCTGACACAGAAAAGATACGGAAAAGAGTAAGAGTCCAATTACAAAAGTTATAAGCATACAGTATATCAGAGTCATATTTCATATTTCTAAGATTATAAATAAAAACAGGTCATACTTATAGAAACAAAGAGACTTAAAACACAAAATAGACTTAAAAAGGCATATTTTTAAACTAATACAAACAAATGTTGGAGTAAACCTCTAACTAGATTCTAAGGTGTTACTTTTTTCACATTTTATACTGGATGTCTTAAAACACATGGCTCATTTAAAGTAGAGGTTTTTTCCTCCAGTTTCCAAAAAATATTATTTTTTACATGTTAATCTTCTAATAGATAGCATTTTAAATCACTGGAATTTCCCTGAATCATAGTCTTAAGTTTACAAAATGCCTTAAGCCTTAAGTTTACAAAATTTGTTGAAAACCATGCATTTTTGTTATATTTACTTTATAGTAGAAATCCTGAAAGAAAATACTAATGAATAGATTAATCTAATTTGTAATTAATAGCATTAATTGACATGCTATTCAGTATGTCCTGAAAAGAATCTGTTCTGTTAAGTATATTAACCATGCCCAAATCGTGTTGTTTATAGTATTAATTAGATTAGCAGACCCCTTTCTTCACATCCAGTGCTGATGTAAATTTAGCCACCAAACACTGACGTTTAATAACACTGAATTAATGAGGTTTTACTGTACTCAAATGGAAAACCAGATACATAGAATATACACGGAATAACTGAACTGATGGTAATAAATCTAAGTAAAATAAATTCACAATGAGCTCTTCTTGACACACCACAAAAAATGGCATTAGTTAATACTTTGTTTCAAAATCCAAAAATGATGATGATTACGGATGTAGCATGTTTTTATTTTCTTCTTAAGCAGTATTACTATCTCATTCAGCTAGAAACACTGGTGGCTTGAACCCTTATTTATTTAATATTTTGCTTAGCTACCAGCTTCATGATTATATGATCTTAAGATACCTTTCCAGAATTTCCCTATGTGTATTTTGTCTTCACAAATAGTATATAAGCTGGCAATACAGAAAAAGACAGCATGTTTTGTTTTGTTTTAATTCCCCACAGGCAAAAGTAACCTGACACACAGCACAAATTCCCTACCTACAGTTTTTGAGAAATTCCCCAAAATTCCTCCCAGGAATTTACCCCCCATCAACCTGCCATGGTATCTGGAATTTCCACCGTCAAAATCAGTTTGGGTTAAGGTAAGAGGCCCATTGGAAAATACTTAGAGATAGGAACAAAGGGAAGGGAAAAGCGATGCAACAAAGCAAGACACTCATCACATACAATTTAATTTCCTCTAAGTGTATGACTTTTGTGTAGCAAAGTTCTATAGCCAATAAGGAGTGTTAGGGCCAGTCAAGGAGTTAAAGGCAGGAACAGGCAGGGAGAAATGAACAAAAGCCAAAGTTTGAAACCAGGCCTGTGGAGCACTGCTTCAGAGAAAATCCAGACTATGTGGTGTGCTGGCGGAACGCCGGGAGAGTGGTTATTCTTCTATTTACTGCCCTCCATCTTTTGCCATATAGTTATACATATATTTTGTTTCCTTAAAAAAATGTAAAACAGTAAATGGATCAAATTATTCTGATTTCCAACAAAGGGCATTACCTAGATCTTGTCTATGAATTTTTACACTTTCCATTGTTTTTATCCAAGAACAGTCAAAATGAAACAGCACCAGTTTTGCTAAATGAAGTAACTTTTTTCCTGAGGTAACCTAAATGAATGCTTTTTGTCTCCAATGCTGCCATTCCCTTTCATTTTTAAGATTTGGAAAACTGATCACGGGCTCTGAACACACTCTAGAAGATGCTATGAACCTGAAAAATTGCATAGTTAGTTGAGACTTAAACTCAACCTACCTTTCTAAAGTTGCATTCTGGAAGTACAAATCAAGAAAGCCGTCACATCATGGTATTACTACAAACAAAACCACAAGCACAGCTTTATTTGTAAATAGCAATTTGTTATACAACAAAAGCCAGATGACACTAATGCAGATAACTGTAAACAAACACCACAGGCAGGCCATGGTAATAATGACCCAAATACTTATTTCTATATGTAACCAAATACTACTATCTGTATTTTGTAAAAGGAGAGAAAGCTTAAGGAACACAAAATTTTCTCAAGGATAATCCTTTCCCTGCATTAAAGAGTCAATCCCAGACCACTGAGATTAAGTTCTAACAAATTTTCAAGTCATGGTTCCATGAACTATGTCTTATCTAATTTTGTAAATTCAAAAAAATCATTTGGTCATCTGTTTTCCATTCATTATACATGCACTCTCTACTCACTAAACATGTGTATAAGTGGGGAAATACTATTTCTTAGAGAACTGATAATCAAAATAGATTACCATTTCAAACAATTAGTTATAAAAATCAAATATGAGACAAAATGTTGGATCCACCTTTCGATAATGCCTTTTAAGCCAACAATATAAAGTCTCTAAGAAAGCAAAAGAAAAATAGTATCCCCACCTTAAAATTACGATTTATCAATAAAACTTTTTTCTATAAACAAAATATCACATTCAAAATTCATATCAAGATCCTTATCAAAACAAATGCAAAATTACCTTTTCCTATTTTGAGACTTTCCTATGTTCCTATATTATCCACATGTGCATTTCAGTTCTGCAAAAATATGTAAATCATATTTTTGGAATTATGGGGTGTTTGTGTACTTACAATAAAGAGCCACTTATAAAAATGTTGTAATACAGCATTGGGAAAAAGCAAGACAAAATAGGCATGGAATGGATGAATGGGCTCCTTCACAATAATTGGTAAAGACACCAAGCCAGAACGCATGGACAATTATTTTTACATTCTTCCCTGCTTGACAACTTTACATTTACAGGGAGAAGCCACACTTTGTGATTTAAAACAGGGAACCTGAACTTATGTGTGCACATATGAATGTTTTTTATTTGTTGACACATTTACTGCTATCTTTTGAATCGTATGCTTTACATTACTTGTTTTGAAAACAGGCAATCTCAACATACAGATTGGAGTTACACCTAAACTTCACACTTTAGGGAGATACTCCCATAGCTCAGCAAAAGGTCGTAATTTTTTAAAATGTCAACAGAAAACCTTAATACATAGCCTAGTTCTTTTGAATGAATTAGAATTCACTGTTTCAACCTGAGGAGCTATGCCTGCAGAAAGAACAGCTGTGCATCTATAGCCCTACTTCCAGTCATTACTGCAAGGGTATTTCCTCCTTATTTTGATGAGTCTATGAATACTGCATTCAAGCAGGAATGATTTTAATACAACCAAAACAAGAAAAGATACTTTATTCTCTCTTTCTTAAAAAAACAGAACACAATATCCCCCCATCACCAGGAAAACACACACACACACACACACACACACGCAAACTTTAAAAACTGAGCAAATGTGCATGGAGCAATGAACAACTCCGACACCCCAGGCCTTCTGTCTCATGGTCTCAGGGCTGCTGAGTTACTTCACCTAAGTGCTCATGGGGCAAATGACTTTATTGCCTTGCATTCTACTTGCATGGCCGCATTAAATACTATCTCAGTTTTACACACAACGCGCACACACACAAGCCACACCAGACAGTGCTGTTTCCAATTTCAGCGGCCCCTTGCGCGCCTAGCCCAGACCCCATCCCCGCTCTGCTCCAGGTCCTAACACCAGGGACGAGGGACACTACTTAAGCCTGGCAGATCTGCTCCGTCGTCCCATCCTTCCAGGATTCGTAGGATGGTTCCTACCCCACTCCACCACGGAACACAAGGAGGACGGCGGGTTTTCCCGGGCAAGAAAGACCAGTGGCGGTCCCCTTCCTCACCCCCACGCAACCCGGCTTCTCTTCGCCAGAAACCCCAGGGGCAGGAGTATACACGATCCCGGGGCGGGGAGAGGAGCCAATAATAGGAATCAAATAGCCCGTTAACAAGGGGGTGCCAGGGCATGGAAGAAGCGAGAGGGGTGAGGTTACCACGCGGGAGGTGTGCTCCAGCGGGGAACCATTCAAGAGCAATGACAGGTCGGCGGGGGAAGGCTCGGGTGGCGAGGGAGGTTGGAGAACAGCTTTTCGTGTCTTTCTCAGGGCCTGCGGGGGAATCCCGGGGCGGCGGCGGCGGGGCTCTCGGGTCGTTCCCCGCCTCCCGCGGCCCCCGCGCGTCCCCTCCGCCACCCGCTCAGCCTGCGGCCGCCCCCGCCCCGCGCGGAAGGAAGCGCCGGGCTCCCCCCACGCTCTCCCGCTCTCTCGCGAGTCCTGTGCAGGCCTTTTCAGGGGGAGGGGGAAGGGGCGCGGAGGGAATTGCTGCAATGGAGCGCCGAGAGAACCCTGCCCGAGCGAGGCAGTCGGTGGAAAGCCACGGCCACATAAAAATGCCATATTAATTTTTTAAAAGCCATAAATCACCCCTCCCTCTGCAAAAGAAAATCATAAACCCGATCCCATGCAAGCCTGCGAGCAGCCACCCACTTCCTATTTCTGTCACAGCAGCTACACCCTGCCAGCAACCACCCCCCGGGCGCCCCCTCCCGCCACCGCCACCCCCGCCGCCGCCTCCCCGCTGCTCAGCCATTTGCCAACTGACGCCCCCGTAAATAAAAATGCCCCAAGTGGGGCCGGGTGGGAGGCTTGGGGGAAGGGCGCGCAAAGGAGTGGGGTTCGAGGGTTGCACAATATCCTAGAAGGTCCGTGGCTGGAGCAAGGAGAGAACCGGAGGCGGGGGGAGGGGAGGCAAGCCGTGAGGGTTCCTGCGGCACACGGTGCAGCCGGGCGACCGCGGCGCGCCGCTTACCTTTCACCACCCTGTCGGTCGTCGACAACTTGGGATCAATTGCCTTGGGCTCGGACATCTCCAGCCGCCGGGGGACAGCGACGCGCTGCTCGTCCGTCCTACTGCACACCCCGACCGGACCGGCGGGCCAGACACTCAACGCCGCCGCCGCCGCGCTGCAAACCGCTCGGCTGGAGGTCTGGGCTCTGAGCTGGCTTTAAAGTTACTGCCTTCTCGCGCGTCCCTCCTCCTCCACCTCCTCCTCCTCCTCCTTCGCCGCCGCCGCCGCCTTCACTCCTCCTCCGCCGCCGCCAGCCCCGCCGACTCCGCTCAGGGCTGCGCGTGTGTGGTGGTTATTTATTTATTTTCTAAGCACGCCTCTTGGTTCTTCTTTTATTCTTGGGGGAAGGGGGATGGGGAGGAGAAGCGCACACAGGAGCACCCACCCTGGCAAGGAGACCGGGCACCGCGGAATGGAGCCCCACGCGCGCACTCTGCCGGGATTAAGACCGATCACATGGGAGGGCCGGGGGCGAGAGAGAAGAGGCAGGGCCGCCGATGTCAGTGCCACCAGCCGTGCCTCGGCGTCCCCGGCGGCGGAAAGGCGGCCGCCGCTGCTGCTGAGGCTGCTGCCGCTGTTGCCGCCTCTGCTTCCCCACACCAAGAGCCACCGCTCGTCCGCGGCCGCCGGAGACGTCCCGCCGCTGCGCTCGCCCGCGCTCCTTTCTGCCTCCCCGCGCCGCTCCTTCACTCACACAGGCACAGCCGCGGAGCTCGGCAGACACAGTCCCGGGCGCAATCTACCCTCCTCCGCCGCCGCCGCCGCCGCCGCCGCCGCCGCCTCCGCCACCGCGCCCGCCTCCGCCTCCTCCCCTTCCTCCTCCCGGCCCCCGCCTCCAGCGCCCCGGCAGCCTCCACCTCCCTGCGGAGCCAGCCCCCCCCACTCCCCGCCCCGGCGTCGAAGCTCTTGGCATCCATTGGCTGAGATGAGCGTCACTCACTGTTAGGTAGCGGCCTCCCCGCTCGCCCCGCCTCCCGCTCCTCCTCGCCGTCCCCGCCTCCCGCTGTTTTCTCCCAGCTGCCAGGCCAGTGGGCCTGCTGTCTCTGCCGCCCAGTCCCCGCTCAGGTGTCAATGTTGCTGGCAGGCCCGGATTAGGGAAAGAGAATGGGGAGGGGGTCGCGGCTGGGAGGAGAGGGGCTGCACGCTGCCCCCCGCAGCCCCATTTGGCATCCGCCCCTGGACCCCGCACACTCCCCCGCGAAGCTTTGGCAGTTGTGCGTTGTCGGCTGGGTTAAGCCGCAGTGTGAGTAGCCAAGCGCGGAGGGTGTCTCCGGGTGTGTGCGTGGCCCTCAAGAGGGCAAGAAGGAGGGAGGCAGGGAGAGGAGGGAAGAGGGTGGGGGTCAGAAGCACCGAGAGAGGGCGGAGGAAGGAAGACCTCGGGGAGCTCCAGGGCCCGCGGCACAGCTGCTGTCGCTGCCGCAGCTGTCCAGGGAGGATCGCCAAAACGGCGACAAATAAACAACTTACCTTGAGGAGTCGGGCTCCGCCTGTGATGGGTGTACGGTGGTTTTTGTTACTGGGCTTTTTCTGTGGGCGGTGTGGTGGTTATCAGTGTTTCCCACCCGTGCATCCACACCTTCTGAGGAGGGGGCCGCTTCTGAGCGTCGCGAGTCAGGGACGTGGCTGAGTGTGCCGGGCGGGCTCGCCAAGGAGATTGGGGACGGGAGTCCAAGCGACCCCCAGCAACTTTGAGTCACCCGGGACTGCCCTGCCGATCTCCAGGGAGAAATGAGGGGGCGGGAGACACACCGCAGAGGGTCGCCTTTTCCCTGTTCACAGGCTCACGCAGCCAGTGGTCAGGACTGGTGGCACCACACCTCCCTTCCTGGCTCCTTCCAATCATCCGACGTCCACTTGGTGCTCCGGGTGTGTGCGGGGCCCTGAAGCCCAAGGCGGATCCCCACTGTGGTCCCTTCGGTTGGGAGAATAAAGGAGAGAATGCTAGGTGCGGGAGGACAGCGTGACAATGGCCCAACAGCTCCTTTCTTACCTGCCTGCCCCACCACAGAATGAAGAGCCAATCTCCCTCTGTCCGAAGGTCACCTCCGCTCACTACTGTCCTCTCCCTGACCAACCCGGCAAAGAGATTGGAGCTTGCTTCTCTGTGAACAACAGAGAGCTGAATAAATTTCTCACCCTCCATCCTTCCTGTTATATTTCTTAATTCCTTCAATATCAGGGTTTTTTTTCCCCCTACTTCCTGAATTGGACAATGAATCCAGGAAAAAACCTAATAAAAGATTTAGGGGAGCTAGGAGATGGAGCCAGGAGACTGATTAGATTAGAGTTCAAACTCGAAAATAAGTTTGAGAACTTGACTGATGGTGCTTGAGTATGGCTTGAAGAGTATAGCCTGCAAGGAACAGGACCTCACAGTAAAAAGCAGGGAGCTTCTGTGGAAGCCTTCTAACAAAAGGAGACCATATAGGGTGTGTCCCACATATTTAGGGAGGCTGCCACCAGCTCCAAGATTCTGCTGCCCAATTCACAACCCCAGGATAGCATGTGGTGATTAGGCAGACAGTGCATTCAATAAATATGTATTGTGTTCCTTTTACATGCTAGGCACTGTGGTAGGTAATTTGTGTGTGGGGTGTGTGTGTGTGTGTGTGTGTGTGTGTGTGTGTAGGGTGTTGGGGGGGCAGTTATTTGAAAATGGTCCTTGCTCTCAATAAAGCCTAGAGTCTAGTAAAACTGTCATAAAAATATGAGCTCTGAGAGGCCACTGTATCGCCTCAGGAAGTGGTTGTTGAAAACAGTCTCCTGAGCACCAGCAGCCCTAGTTGCTAAGGCAGATTTGGGAAGTTGGTTCCTAGCCAGATGGCACAGAGTAAGGCAGGGATGCCAAGCCTATGGGTGAAGAAGAGAGCCTGCCTGAGGAAAGACCAGGAAGCCATGTCCAGTGATGCTCACTTCCAAGGCCACAGTGTTTTTCACACAAGTTGCAAAGAGAGGTGCAGATCCCACCATTATTTGGACTCAGTTTTCAGGTTTAGGAAGAACACCTTTGAACCAAGATCAGAGGGCTTAAAATGTCAGCACCACAGAAAAGTTTTATGATACAGATAGGAAGTAAGGGCACACCTTTGAGGCACACCCTTCAGTCCGCTACAAGTTTGGGACACCTCCTACCTGAGGTATGTGTGGGAAAAAAAGCTATGAATCATAATAACTTTACAACACATCTTATTTTCATCAGTCACCTTTAAGACATGTGTATGGTCCCATACTGTTGCAACACAAACACCTCTTCTTGGACAAAACTGCGCCCTCCTCAAAGGAAAACAACACAGCAGAGATTAACTAATGACTAGTTAACTGCAAACCTGCATACTGGTATAGCCAAATCATCTTTCATATTGAGATATTTTTTCAGATGTCCTACAATCTGCTGCCATTTTTTTAAAATCCTATTATACTGTCCAAGTAGTCCTTGATTATATTATCCCTTACATAAAATTACCTTACACTTGGAATTTACATTTTCAAGAAGTTATTTCAACAATGTCCCTTCTTATGAAGAAAAAGAAAGGAGAAACGGGACGGGGGGGAGCCCAATGTGGCAGAAAACAACTTGCAGTCTGATAATAAATTGTATTTCCCTTTCCTTAGTATACTTCTAGAAAGCATCTGCCCAGCTCTGGATTCCACTCCCTTGCATCTGAGAGGGTGTGTGTGCTAGTTCTGGCCAGTGGATTCTGGGCTGAATCAGTGTTTGATCAGTTTCAGGTCAACAGCAATTAGGCATCAGTCACTCATTTTCTTCAGCCAATGAGCTCTACTCCTTTAGCTGAATGCAGAGGCTTCTAGCGCACAGGGGAAAGCATAACCCTAAATGGAAGGAGCTGAATGCCTAGATTACCACCTATAGGAATGCTGCCCACCTACAAAGAAAATCTGCTTTAGACTTTACAAAAGAAGAAATAGATTTTTACTGAGTGCTCCACTGGAATTTGAGGATTTTGTTAGGGTAGTTAGTATTCCCAAATTAATACACAAGAGTTATTTACTATGTTAGCTCAAAAAGTAAAATCCAGAATTATCGTGTATCTGTTATATAACAGCATGACCAGAATACCAAAAATATTCTTATTTCTTTTAATACACAAGCATCAAAATTGTATATTTTGTAGATGAATTATTTTTACCAGGTGTGTTTTGAACACCTGTTCTGTGCAAGGTACTATACTAGGTGATGCAAAATGTATAAAGAATTCGAAGATTTAGTCCCTTCCTTTGAGAATCTCAAAGTCTTGTAATATAAGAATTGTACACATATTTGTAAACATTTCAGTGTCAGGTGTAACTTCCTCTCACTATTGGAGAACTCAAACTAATTTTACTATTCACTTCATCTAAATGAATTATGAAGATAAATACGTGTGCAAAAAAAAAATACTGAAGATTTGGAACAATCAATGCATTCAAGTGTTCCGTGTCACAGCTTACTTCTTTTGGTGTAAATCAGAGTAAATGAACAATATTTTAGTTTGCTGTCAAGTGTTCTGGTAGATCTAGAAGCATTTTTCTTCTGCAGAAAAGAAAATAAAAGATATATTTTATATCCTGTTGTGAGAATAACCTGCTTTCGAAAATGTGGACTTTCCATTCTTGGACGAACATTCTATCATTTGACATGAAGAGCTGCATAATAACGTCTGGTTTTGGCTCTTGTGAGGCACGCACTTCGTTCTGAGTAGCCGAGGGTCGACAGCAATATGTCTGACCTGTTCTCTCCTGCACTGGCGGAGCACAGCACTGAAGAACTTGCCGCGTAAACAGTCAGTCCTGATGGGGCCATGAATGTGTGCAAGAATTTGATTTATTATTGTAAAGCTAATTCCTCTGACACTCCCTTCTAACTTGTGAACTTCTACCCTCTTCACAACAGAGCCTCTACAAAATATATGATCCAACATGGATTTTACTCAAGATTGAAACTAAAAGGGCTTTTATTTTTTATCTTTTGGATTGCTCTTGAAATTTTGTTGAACCTTTTATTTTTCAGAAGGCAATTTTACTCATTTTAGAAAAGTTATTTCCCCAAGAACATAAAAAATTGTTATGCCAAATGTATTCGGGAACAAATTAAATTTTTTCTATTAGGGGCCAAACTATAACTTACAGAATTATATGCTAAGTTTAATACGAAGTGGGCATATTTTACATAAAATTTGACCAAGACTTCAGGTGATCATATTCGTGCAGATATAATAAACATCTATTCATATTATTGTTTTATTTATATTTGTATCTTCATCTTATATCCCAGTTCTCGGCACAGAGTATGTGCTCAACCAATTTTGTTGATTTAAAAAAGTATTTTAAAATGTATTGGCATCCAATATGTGAAGCCCTAGGCTTAATACCACAGTATCTGCTCTCAGGGATATATCAATATTACTAATATACATACATATACGTGTGTGTATATATACGTATCTCTCTCTCCATATATATGAGTGTGTATGTATATATATACATACACACTCACACACTCACTGGTAAGAAGTCTTATTAGCCCTTTCTCCTAGATAGCTTAAATTCTAATTTTATGATTAATTTAAAAATTATGAATAGGTTGGGGCGCCTGGGTGGCTCAGTGGGCTAAAGCCTCTGCCTTTGGCTCAGGTCATGATTCCAGGGTCCTGGGATCAAGCCCCACATCGGGCTCTCTGCTCATCAGGGAGCCTGCTTCCCCCTCTCTCTCTCTCTGCCTGCCTCTCTGTCTACTTGTGATCTTGTCAAATAAATAAATAAAACCTTGAAAAAAATATGAATAGGTTAATGGTGCCAAGTCATAAATGTTTACATTTTAAATAGATATATGTGTGACATTACATTGACAATCTAAGAAATAGTCATGTCATAAAACTTTATGCATTCTGGCTTTCCTAAACTCAGAATTTCAGAATATTTGACCTGAAATGAACTGAAGTTGGTATTTGAAGTGCTTTGAGAACAATGTCAACAACAATAGCAAAAGACTTAGTACTCAAACTAAAGGTACTATCAAATTGTAGGAGATTTGATAAATCAATTTAGGAGAAAGTTCATCAAGCCCTTTAAAAGTATACTTGCATATGCAAAATCAATATAGTATTATAAATGAGTTTCACTCATCAAAACCAACAGAAATTTAACTTTACTGGGACTAAGTTTTGCTCGTTATCGATTGAAAATTCATGAATTTGCAAGGAAATCGTCTATTATGAAAAAAGAATCTTGATCCTGGAGTCCTGGAATCAAACCCCACATTGGGCTCCCAGCTCAGCAGGGAGACTTCTGCCCCTACCCCACAATTCACGTTCTCACACATTCTGCTCTCTCTCTCTCTCTCTCTCTCTCAAATAAATAAATATATAATCTTAAAAAAAATCTTGTACTCAGACTAGCAATCTTTACATTAATTTCTAGTCAGTGAGGTTTTACTCTATTAGTATTTATGATTATTGGAAAGCATATATTCAATAGACATTTATTGAACACTTACACATATCAAGCACTAGGAATATAATGTGAAAAAAGAAAAAGTCTCTCCCCTCATAAAACTTACATTCTAACAGAGAGAAAAATGATTAAAAAAAAAAAAAAAGGAACAATTACAAACAATTGCACACTCAGGGCACCTGAGTTGAGTACCTGCCTTCAGTTCAGGTCATGATCCCAGGGTCGTAGGATCAAGGCCTACTGTGGGCTGCCTGCTCGGTGAGGAGCCTGATTCTCTCTCTCCCTCTGCCTATTGCTCCCCCCTGCTTGTGCTTATTCTCTCTCTCTCCGTCAAATAAATAAAATCTTTTAAAAAAAAAAATCTTTTAAAAAAATTACAGACAATATGTCAGGTGACCTAAGTGATAAACATAAAAATAATGTATGTTGGTAAGGGCACTGAAAGACATGATGGGCAAAGGGGTGTTACTCGCTGCTGCAGGCAGATTATTGAGGGGAGACCTCTCTGAGAGGTGATATTTTAGTAAAGATTAAAATGAACTGCTGACAGTATTGATGCAGCTCTCTGGAGGAAAAAAAAAAATATTCCAGGTAAGGGAATAGCATATGCAAAGTAAGAGTCTGACATTTTTAAAGAAATGTGAGAGGAGGCCAGTGTAGCTAGAGCACTGGTAAATCAGAGAAAGCAGTACAAGATGAGATCAGAAAGATGATGTAGGGTTAGATCACATAGGACCTTATAGACCATAGAAAAAGTTCTGTCATTCTGGTGAAATGAAACATATTTGTTAGGAAAGTGGTAAATGATAGGATTTTTGCATAAAGAAAACTGTCACTCTTTGTAATTACTGACACTCTACATAGTTGTGGGAAGGGACCAGGGGTGGAAATGCCAACAGCACGTAAGAGAGTGGCGTCTGAATCCAAGCTAGAAATAAAGTGGTTTGGATACAGAGTTTAAGAAGTAGTGAGAAGTTTCTAATCCCAAACATATTTTAAAAGCAAGGATAACAGATTTGCTGTTGGATTAAAGATGCGGGAAAATTAAAGAGTCAAAAACTGCAAGGTTTGGAGTCTGAGCTAATGTTGAGATGGAGTTACCATTCACCAAGGAAAGGAACATTGGAAATAGAGCATATTTTGTGGAGAAGATCTAAAACTGGACTTGGATATGTTAACTTTGAGATGCATATTATACGCAGAGGTGGAAAAGACATGCAGGTAGTTGGATTTACGAGTCTATGGAGAGGAGACAGCCAGGCTGGTAATGTACAAATCAGCAGGTCATGGCATTGTAGCCATACTCCATTTCATTTAAGGGGTGGAGAGAAGAGGAGGGACCAGCAAAGCTGATGGACAGGAGGAGGTTCTGGAGGAGAAGGAGGGTGTCTGTGAGGTCGAGCAAATGAAATGAATCGTGTCAACAATGCTGATGGGTTTAATAAAATGACAACTGAGAACGGACTACTGATTTTGGGAAAAAAAAGGGAGTTCACTGGTTATTGTAGCTGGACAGTCTTTACACCTACCTAAAATAGCACCTCATCAGCCTCTGCCTCTCCATACTGAGGTAGCTCCTTTTTCATGTCTATAATTACTTGAAATTACATGTGTGGGTGTGCTATGTGTGTGATTTGTTTGCCCATCTTTCGTCCTTCTGCAGTTAGACAATATGATTTTTGAGAGCAGGGACCTTACTCCCATTTGAATTTCCAGTGCCCGTAGATCATATGCCTGGTACATCCTAGGTGCTTAATAAATGTTTGTTGAAATAAAGAATATTCACTTGCAATGCTATGCCAGGTTAGCTTTTCTGCTTTTCTCAAAAGTTGAAATAAGCATTTCAGTGGGGTGGGGTATGGGGCAATGAGGTGAAGGGGGTCAAAGGTACAAACTTCTGATATAAGATAAATAAGCTTTGGGGATGTAATGTACAACATCATGACTATAGTTAACAATACCATATTGAATATTTGAAAGTTACTAAGAGTATATGTCCTTAAAGTTCTAATCATAAAGAAATTATAACTATGTGAGATGATGGATGTTAATTAATTTTATCATGGTAATCACCTTGCAATATATGTATACACCAAATCATGTTGTACACCTTAAATTTATACAATTTTCTATGTCAATTATATCTCATTAAAACTGGGGAGAAGAAGAAATAAACATTTCAAAGCATTTGTAGGGGGAAAAATTCACATTTAGATTTTTTTAAGTTACAAAATCAACTTTCATAGATTAAGAAGAGTTGACTCAGGCCTTGAAGATGAGAAATGGAATGAGAATTCAGGAGTTTAGTTTTAACATGAGGCGTGTCTCTCACATGTCCCCACTGTAAGAATAATTATGTGTGTAAATCCAGGGGAGGGCACAGTATTACTCACAGCTCCTCTTTCTCCAAATACACAAAGAGTTCTATTGTTTGCAGCATCTAAGCTCTTCCCTGGTGATAAGTTAAGCCAGACATTAGCAATTCTCAGGGAGGAAGTGAGCAGGGTGTGGGTAATGGTTGTTTAGAAATAGTCCCTCAAAAGAGGTGTTTTATTTATTTATTTATTTTTTCCTCTTTCAGGGTGTCCCTGCTGTCCAGCCCAGAGAAATCTAGACAGTCAGGGAAATTGTGCTAGAAATGCTTTAGGGTACCTGTTCCACCATCTTTAAAAATGCCCCAGCCATAGAACCTGCTGAGTGAGCGTCAGAACACAGGTTCACCTGCTGCTACCACAGAAGATTGGACCAGGATAGTTGAACATCTAACTAAAAGATACCTAAGGACTAGTGACCTTTAACTTCCCTGACCTAATTGGCGAAAGTGAGCTGGGCTAATAAGATACCTTCTGGGAAGAGCTGGACTTAAACATTCAGAAGAAAGTTGGTGGTGGTTGTTTGAATGAAAGATCCTACAACCTGGGACTGAGATGGCCACCAGCAAATAAGTCATGTGCCAGATGAATAAACACATGAAGCCACTTGGGCTGGAAGGACCATAGGTCAGATTCAGCAAGGGTGAAGAGAGGAAAGGATTAGGGGGAGGGAGGGAAGAGAGGGGAACAAAGACACTATCCTAAATCTGTTTTCCTTTTTGTCCTTCCTAAGGCCTGGTTGTTTAAATTTTTTTCTGGATTTATGAGACCCCTCATTGCCCTTACAATAAACCGTGTTTTCTAGAGCTGGTTTGAGAGTTACGTTCCTTACAATCCAAAGACCCATCACTAAATCATATGGAAGATACAAAGAACAGCTGAGATTGTTAGTCCATGGCTCTGTAAGTTTTCAAAAGTTAACACCTTCTGATTCTGGGGCTTACAGAAATCCTCTCCATTCAAAAAATGACTATAAACTGCTGCCATCCTTGTCCATCCCAGTTGTTTCTCTAACACATCCAATGCCAAAAATAAACAGAGCAAAACAGTAGATGTAAAGGTGGGGCAGGGACTGACTGGGGAGTCTTGATAAGTTTTGGAGCTATTTCACTGAATATTCTCTATGCCTGTTTTCATGTCCCCATCAGTCAGGTTACAGGGTATGCTGCAGTACAAATGGAAAAATCTTAGTAGCTTAACAAAGTTTGAAGTCATCTGCAGGTCTGAGCCACCCCTCGGGGCAGCCATCCTCCGGGTGCTGACTCAGCATTCCAGCCTGCTTCAGTCTGTCAGAGGGGACCCTATTAGCAGGTGCTTTCACAGTAACCCAAGGGGAGGAGAGCCCTGGACAGCTGGCCTCCAGCAATCAAGAGCTTTGGCCTGGAAATAACACTCACCCATGGCTACACTCACACATAGGGCCATAGTTCTATGGATTAAGATTGGGTACATGATGTCGTCTTCCCCCATCAGATTCCTTTATTTGCAAAATTTTGGATTCAATCTTTCTCTAGAACACAGGTGGTATTTATACAAAGGCAATTTCAGTAGCTATATCATTCTATCCTATAAGATCAGGAAAGCGGAAAAAGGGTTTCTACAGAAAGAGAGAAAAAAATACATATTAGGTATACAGAGAAGAGCATAGCTGAAAGACAGTAGAAAGACTGCTAGTATTCCCTTCTCTGACTCCACCATGTTCCTGAGGCCCAGACTTATGATGGTTCTTGAAGCCCCCGAGACCCTAGTATATTCTTAGCATTCATTCCCATTTTGTATTGATGTTGGGTTGAAATTTAGTTATATGCAGCCAAAGAGTAATACATAAGAAGGGGAAACCAAGAGTAACAACTTTTCTGAGCTATGGACTCTGCCTGGGAGAAATTCTGAGTAGAGACCTGAGGGCGTCCCTTATCTCCAGGCATCTGGATGAGCGTGGGGTGGTCCAGAGGCTAGGGTGGCAAAATGCACAATCCAGGGGTTTAAAAAGTCTTTCCAGAAGTTACCAAATGGGAACACTTTTTAGAGGAGCATTTTCCAGATCCTCAAAGTCCATACTTACTTTTTCTTAAAGTTGATCTGTTAGGCGATCTCCTGGGAACTGCCCCTTCTCCTTTGCCACACCTCTCTTCACAGACTCTCACGCCCTGCCCCTTCATCTGAAATTGGTATGGTAGTTATCCCAAGCTGTGAAACCTCTTGGGTGCCAAACAAAGGAACAATCTGAGAAGTGAGGCTGAGAGAGCATCACATGGTAAAGCTAGAAAGGCATGAACAAAAATATTGGAGGGAAGTATTCTGTCTTATCTAAGTGAGAGAGGCTCATGGCTATGTCCCTGTCACTTTATCTATCTCCCAAAGACTACACATTAGTTATGTCTTCACATTCAGAAGTTAGATGATAGTGGGGATGCATATTTACGTGTTTATTGTGATTGAAAAACAAAATCAGGTTTTGGATTTTTTTTTTCCTCACAGAAAGCCTAGTTTAGATTATTGGTTTCACAATTAAGAACTGATTTTGCCAACTAAATTCCTTGGCAGATATTTTTCCTCTAAATAAGTTAAGTTTGTCACTCTAATGGTTCGATAGAAAATATTTAACACACAAATACAATACACAATTTGCTAGAACTTACAATCATGTGCAGCTATTAAAGCTTCAATATAAAATTTTACCTTACAACTGAAAATATAATGTTTAAAAATTATTTTAGGAGATACCCAAGCAAAAACTGTATGATACGTCTAGATTACCAAAATGTATCCATCCAGATTAAGTCACTGTGATCAAGTCAAACTGACCAAACATATTTTTTTTCCTCTTTATACTCTTGAAAACCTTGTGACCCTAAGACTACAACATTTTGATTAGCTGAATCACCAAGGTATAAAAGCATTCACTCATTTCTTATTTGAACATGTGAAAGTAAACCAAGTATACTAGGTACCTGAAAGGTGGTAGTTTTTGATATTCAAGGGAAAAGGAATAAAAATAAACTTTTTTAGTTGTTTTATAATTCTACATGTTATTAACATCAAACTTTAATAATATAGTTAACAGAATATATCCTATATATTTATTTTTTCATACTGTTTGAGTGGGTATTTTTGTCTATCTAAGTTTATCTAAGAGCAAAGCTCGAGATAGAGATCCTTTTCAAACGATTTAGTGAAAAAGTGCCCTCAAGAGAAAGATTAAGGGAAGCAGGAAGGACAGGAAATAAAAACTAAGCAAGAGAGAGGTCCTAACTGGTCATTAGCTTCAGGCTAATCCCACTGAAAAGCTCTGAGCCTGAACCACACCACAGAATGAGACACCCATGTTGCAGGGAGATGGCCTTTTGGGCCCACATTAGCCAAGATCTCTGGGCAAGTGTCAGTTCCTGTGTGACCGACACTTTGGGGGCAATTCTCTGGAGAAGAGGGCCACTGTCAGTCAAAACTCACAGCTGATGGGGAATGGGTGCTCTGGATGGTAAAGGGGATCTGGGAGGGACAACAACAACCTCTCTAGTTTTCTATTTAGGAATAAGGAAACCAAAGCTCAGAATGTTTAAGGATCATGAGCCACTGTTCCACAGGTAGTGAATGATGGAGTTATGGCCCAAGTTCAGTCTTTTGAACTTGAAGCCACACAATGAGGTTCAGATCTTTTCTGTGTCAAACTGTTTCATGTCCTATAGCGTATATAGTCTATGGAGCTAAACAATTTGATATGAAATCAGACTAGCTATGCTGTTGTACTAGCTATGTTCTTGGAAGTATATCCTTTGGATCCATGACCTAGGGAGGTTACTTAACATTTCTGAGTCTCAACTTCTTAATCTGAAAAATGTGAAGAATAATAACTAGCAGGGTATTCTGATGATGAAAGAAAACAAACATGTAAAGCACCTAGTGCTCTTCCTTATGTCATACATGTGTATGTATGTATGTCATACATGTGTATGTATGTATCCATTTCCTTCCCTTTTCTTTTACCTATAAGTAGACCCATTAAAGTAGTGTAGAGAATATATTGGGTAACACATAAATAATATATTGGTCAGCACATAAATACATACCTATGTTGCTAAGAGGGAACACTGTCAAAAGAAACTAGATTCTCTAAAAGTCCTGTCTAAGTTGCTACCACAAAAGCTTAAAAATTGACTACTACAATTTAATGATCACTTTATCCCTGTTTGAATCTGTATGATTTTTTAAAAAGCCTTCAAAGCATAACATACATATAAAAAATGAAAAAGTCATTTGCCAGTTTGAGGTTTATGCAAACGGAGTCAATGTTAACATGATGATCTTTCTTTTACTTAATTGTTACTGTCTTTTTAAAAATTTTCACTCAGGAATAGTATTACGATGTGTATGTGTGTATGCATATACACACATATATATACCTATGTATTTATATACACACACACTTCTTTAAGTATTTCATTGCTGATGAACATTTAGTTGTTTCCAGTTTTGGACTATGATTAATAATGCTTGGTGAATATTACTGAACTTCTCATGTGGTGCACATGTGTGAATTTCTTTTGGGTCCAAAAGGTAAGAGTTCAGTTGCAGGATTTTGAAATATGTTTATGATCAGCTTGAGTAAATACTAACAAATAGCTTTCCAAAGTGGCTGTAACAAGTTATACTCCATTCTCCCACAATTTATAGCACTTCCTGTTGCTCCATATTTTCACCAACACTTGGTTTTCTCTGTTTTGTTTCTCTTTTTACCATTCCAATGGCATGTTGCTACATACCTATCAAAATTACATTTTACTTTCCATTTCCCTGATGCCTTATGACACTGAGTACCCTGCATACGTTTTTAGCTATTTTGGAATTCTTTTTTGTGAGTCACTTTTCAAGTCTATTGCCATATTTCTTTCTTTTCTTTTGAAGATTTTATTTTATTTGATGGAGAGAAAAAGAGAGAGCCTGAGCAGGGGGAGGGGCAGTGGGAGATGGAGAAGCAGACTCCCCGCTAAGCAGGGAGCCTGATGTGGGGCTCAATCCCAGGACTACAGGATCATGACCTGAGCTGAAGGCAGACACTTAACTGACTGAGCCACTCAGGCGCCCTCACTGACATATTTCTATTGGGTTTAATTTTTTTATTTTTAAGTGTTTACTTAAATTACAAATATTTAACATACAGTGTAATATTAATTCCGGGTGTACAATATTGTAATTCAGCACTTCCAGACATCACCCAGTGCTTATCACAAGTGCACTCCTTAATCTCCATCACCTATGTAACCCATACATACCCCTACCCAAGGTCCCTCTTATTCTCTACACTTAAGAGTCTGTTGTTGTTTTTTTTTTAATTTAGTGATTCATCACTTACATAGAATAGCCAGTGTTTATCATAACAATTGCCCTCCTTAAAGGGATGGTGGATTTTATCTTTTTCTTACTGATTTTTAGAACTTCTCTCTGTATTTTGGATACCAGACCTTTGTTGGTTGTATCTTCCCTCCCTCTGTAGCTTACCTTTTTGCTTTATTTTTTTTTTTAAAGATTATTTATGTATATATTTACTCAAGAGAGAGAGTGAGTGCCAGGGGTGGGGGGGAGGAAGAGAGAATCCCAAGCAGACTCTGAACTCTACACGGAGCCCAACATGGCTCAGTTTCATGACCCTGAGATCATGACCTGAGCTGAAATCAAGAGTAAGACACTCAACCAACTGAGCCACCCAGGTGCCCCTCCATTTTGCTCTATTAATGGTGTTTTTTTATATTCTTATTATATGTACTCCAATTTGTCAGTCCTTTCTCTTATGATCAGCACATTTTATGTTTTCAGAAACCTTTAATAGCCTCATATTTAAAATGTAATCTTGGGGCGCCTGGGTGGCTCAGTAGGTTAAACCCTCTGCCTTCGGCTCAGGTCATGATCCCAGGGTCCTGGGATCAAGCCCCGCATCGCATCAGGCTCTCTGCTCAGCAGGGAGCCTGCTTCCTCCTCTCTCTCTCTGCCTGCCTCTGTCTACTTGTGATCTCTGTCAAATAAATAAATAAAGGCTTTAAAAAATAAATAAATAAAATGTAATCTCCATGTTATCTTTTAGATACTATCTTTTAGATACTTCTTTCTTTTACATTTCATATTTTGTTCTATAGCCATCTGGAATTGATTTTTATTTATTTATTGTATGATGTAGTAGTTAAGCTTTATTTTTTCACATGGATATCTAATTAATGTAACATCATTTATTGAAAAGATTGTGCTTTGCCATTGTTCTGCAGTGTCCCATTAGACATAAATCAAGTGTCCAGATATTTGGGTCTGTTTCTGAACTCTATTCTGGTCCTTTAGTTTATCTGTCCTTACATCCAAACTGTACTTTCCTTATTATTGTAGCTCTGTAATTATTTTTTATAGTAAGTAGAACAGGTTTCTCCAATTTCTCCTTCAAGGTTGCCTTGGATATTTATATTTTAACATACATTTCTACAAAAAAAATCTACTGGGATTTTAATTAGGATTGCATTCTATTTTTAGATTTATTTTGGCAAAATCTTTACTGAACCTTCCAATCTATGAACATGGTATATTTTCCCACATATTTAGGTCTTTAATTTTTTTCAATATTATTAATATTTTGGGAAAAGAGGTACTGTATGGATTTCTTTAGATTTTTAAAAACTGAGTCCTTGAAAGTTTTAGGTAAACCTGTGTCCTTTGAAGAAAAATTAATTGACTCAGAATTTGACTCTGATTTTCTGAGAACGCCCATACTTCAGGCTGATGCTCATTTGCACACAAGCATCAGGTAATAAAGCTAATGTGAATATCCCAGGCTAATTTCCTCAGATATATTATCTTAATTTTCTATAGTAACAACTTTGATGAATTTTAATTCAGTATTAATTCAGTATTATGAAAGGTTTCCAGAGAAATGGCCATATTAAAAATATAGTTCACATAGTCAGTCTATCATATTCTATGTATTTTAAGTGAGAATTTATTCATGTAGTAAGTTGTGTCTAGAATGTAGTTTAAGGAAAATATTCATTTTGGTTATGACATGATATACCACTTATGGAATTCAGGGTCACTTTAGGAAACAGATAGTAAATTTAATTTGAATACTTTGAAGAAAGTTTAATAAGGAAATGTTTTACGATAGAATAAGCAGTATATATGCTGTATCATGAATCTGGTAACAGCAGAGCATTCTTTGCTACTCTTTCACCTACACTGACAAGAAGAGGAAGAAATTACCAAAACCTGAGACATGGGATCCTTGAAGGCCCTGGGACCTTCAGAGCAGGCACACATAAACTCCAAATGAAGGAATCCTTCTGGCTCATAATTTGTCTTCCAGTGATCCTACTGGCCTGACCCAATCAAAAGCCAAAGATAAGAGAATATTTGACACAGTTCATGCATTTCAGCTTCCAGGAGATAACAGCTCAAAGCAGAGAACAATACAGAATGGCTCCAGAGGGCCAAACAGAAGACGTTCAACAAATTACTTTTATAAATCAAGAAAAACTTTAAAATTCTATTCTTCTCAACTTCTAGAAAGCTAAACTATTAAACCATCAATTTCATTAAAAATAGTACCTCTAGACCTTTTAAATATAGCTTCACTTTCTGCTGTATAGTGCATGCTGTTGGCATCCTACTGAGGTTGTCTTTACCCATCTGTACCTATCACCCTGTTACTGGGTTTGACTAACAATAGTAATAATAATAATAATAACTCTTATTATTATAATTCACCATTGGCCCTTCTCTAGAGAATCATCTTGGCTGATAAGGAACTTCTTTCTTAGGGGGCTGCTTTCTCTCTGTGCCCTCAAGAAGTCAACCAATGTCAGGCTGACAATGGTTGGCTCACTTGCCATGATGAAGGATTAACTCTTGTGCAACTTGTGTTTTCAGATTTTCCCAAGGGATCAGACTGAAGCTAGTGTCTAACTAGGACTACATTCTTGATTAGTTTTTTACACACTATCCTATCTAGTTTCCTCTCTTTGTTCCACTGAGAGCACTTCCCCAATAAACCACTGGAACAAGAAGCCCTGTCTTGGGCTCAACCTTTAAGATACCTGATCTAAGATGTTCTGTAATATGATACATATGCATACATGTTGTTAATGACAGCATATTTTTGTATCTTCAATTGTTTATTTTAAAATAGCTGGCATTTATTAAGCACTAAAAATAGACTTGGATTTTAATAAGTATTTTATAATATTTTATAGTTTTATCATCTCAACAAAACAAAGAACACTCATAATTCTCACCACATAAATGAGGATATATTTAAAGGTTAAGGAATATCCTGAGGACACAGAAGAAAGAAATAGCAAAGCTGATATTCAAAAAGGACCTGTTGAACTCCAAAAACAAAGCTATTAACCACTAAAATATATTATCAACTTTTTAAAATTAAAACATATAATATTTATTGAGAACTCACTAATCACTTTACCTATATTATATTATTAAATTCTCATAATGTTCTATAAAGTGGCTGCTAAAATTATCCCTATTTTACAAAACAGAAAAACTGAGAAAGAGAATATATAAAAGATATATAATCTAGAAATAAAATTCTCCTTCTCCAGATGAAGGCCTCCTTCCTCAGCACCTCCTCTAGTGGTAGGTAGATGGTCTACATTACCATATCACATAAATATGGTCTTTTTTTTTCCCCCCCACAATGACTGGTCCCACTGAATATGCAGAGGGCTAATAATTATTTCCATATTTCTAGCACCTCCTAGAAATATACTAAGCACACAGTAGGTATTCATTAATCTTACATAAATGAATGGCTGAAGAGTCAATAGATTGGGAGAATTCACTTTTGCCCTAGTTTGGGCTATGACAAAATACCATGGACTGGGTGGCTTAAGCAACGAATATTTATTTCTCACTGTCCTGAGGCTATGTAGTCCCAGTTTAAGGTGCCAGCAGACTGAGTGTCTGGTAAGGACTTGCTTTCTGGTTTGCAAATGGTGGTCTTCTCTTTGTATCCTCCTATGATAAAGGGCAGAGAGAGGGAGCAAGCCCTAGTGTGTCTTCTTATAGAAGGACTAATTCTATTCATGATGGCTCTACCCTCCTGGCCTAGTCACCTTCCAAAGACCCCCTCCCCCCACCTCCTAATACCATTATGTTGGTGGTTAGGATTTCAAAAATCGGATTTTGGAGAAAACAAACATTCAGTCCATAACAACTCTTTTTCAATTATATTAAAATCTATTGCTGAGTTCTTATCACTCATTGAATTTGGCAAGAGAAAGCCTCTTCAGCTTTTTGTTTTTCTCTCTTGAGAATAACTTTAATCTGTGAGTCCACGTATTCCTACTTGTTACTGTAGGTGTACTCTGAAAAAAGAATCATCAACTATCAGGACTGGATTAGAATCATAAAAATCCTCTCTCATGTAAACTCTCATTTTATAAATGGGGAAAGTGAGAAGATGTGGAGAAGCCGAATTCACCAAGTCACAAAACATCTGGTCAGCAAGCCAACCTGGACCTTGTGACCAGTGCAATTTCTGTTGGTCTGGGTTGCCTCCTTAACCCAAACAGTAAGATGTATATAGGCATATATATTTATATTTAAACCTTCATCATCTGTGATGGCCTATGTCATTTAAGAATAAGAAGAGCTAGCAATTATTCAATTTTAAAATATGTGCAGCATTATGTTGAGAGCGCCACATGCTTCATATCATTCAGATCTCCAAACACTCCTATGAAATAAGTATGGTTACATTCTCCTGTTAGAGAGAAGTAATTTGAGGTACAAAGAATGTAAGCAGCTTACCCAAGTGGTGGTTTTAAATCAAAGTATTGAGCCCAGAGACTTCCACTAAACACTAATGCTAAGGAGGTTTGTTCTGGCTTTTACCTTCCCTGAAATTCCTGATAGAAGATATATGTTTTTACTGTTTGGGTAAAAAAGTCATTAAAACCAAGAATTTTCAGCTTCAATTTTCTCATCCTCTTACTGAAAACCACCACTGGCATAATATTTTCAAGACAGTTTTCATTCCAGCAAGGAATGAAAAAGGAACACATATTATGTATAAAAACAAAAATCACTAAAATGTTGGTGCTTAATAATAAGAAAATCATATTTTTAGTGTAGTACAGTTCTTACTACTTGAAATTAAAGAAATTTTATTTATTCTGTAACTCTTTCATAGTTCTTTTTCTAGTACAGGTACTTTTTAGGTTTAAAATAAAGTAGAATTATTTTTATTGATTAAACAGTTCACAAGAGATAGAATAAATGAAGGCAAAGAAATTATTTTCATAAAAGTGATCATCAATGCACATGCTTAATGTTGAGATATTGTAAGTGTGAAAAGTAAAAAAAAAAAAGTTTAGTAAATAAGTCTTCTCAAGTATTACATGCTTTATTTACAGATTGTTACCTTGATTAGGAATCATGCAAGCGTTACTGTTTACATTTTTTTAAGGAGAGAGGCAAAAACATATGTCTATTTGCCAAAAGGCACTGAGGCAGTCTCAGTACATATCTAGATGTAAAAATGAAATTGACATATGAATTTGTCTTTAATTCACATTTTTCTCTAAAAAGACATTACCATTTTTCTTTAATTAAAGCATAAACAGAATATATGCAATTAAACGTATCATTTGATTCATTCGTGGCTTTGCATAGTTTGATAGCTCTTTCAATTTTATCACATGAGAGCATCAGATTACATGCAGGTACCACATTTGGGTATCCTTTCCTTTAGTGAAGGTTGTCTTTGTTCATTCAACTTTGAATTTGAATTTGGTTGCTCTGAAAATAAGCACTGTATTTCAATTATATTTACATACTTCATTGAAGGGGATGGAAACAGGTCCTGTTTTAAATATTTGTTGATGTAATGGACATATCAACAGTGATGACCACTTGCCATTGGATATCTGAGTAAACATGGACTGGTTTCGAGCTGGAGGTCTCATAACAGCTCCAAGCTCTCTTTAAAATTTGTGTGCTGCCTTGCTGTATTTTTCATGTTTCTCTATCCCTCTGTGCACTTGTCCATGTGTGCTATTCTAGTTTTCTGCCATGTCAAACCCTGGTGTGAATATCCTCTCCTTAACTACTTCCTCAAAATTTCAATCTCAGTCAGCATTCTGTGATTTAGTGATCTAACTGAATATTTGAGGCGTTCTGAGGAAGGACCATTTCACACAATCCACAACATTCTACCACTTGCTTACTCCTTTGTTTCTTCCTTTCCATTCTATTAGCTTCCAAAGTCTGGACACCCCCTGTTTGGTCCTCCTTTTACATCACAGCCTCCCTGTCCAATGGATTCTATCAAGTAGAGCAGCCCTGCCAGGTCACTCTGCTCTCTCAGTCACCACCTAAAATTCTGACAAAAATATTCTCAAGTTTTTTTTAAAGACTTTATTTATTTATTTGGCAGAGAGAGAGATATCACAAGTAGTCAGAGAGGCAGGCAGAGGGTGAGGGGGGAAAGCAGCCCCCCCTGCTGAGCAGAGAGCCCAATGTAGGGCTCGATCCCATGACCCTGAGATCATGACCTGAGCTGAAGGCAGAGGCTTAACCCACTGAGCCAGCCAGGTGCCCCTATTCTCAAATTTTTAATATAAAGTACAAATCCTCTAAATCCTTTTGAGTAAATTCCCCTTTCTTTTTATTTAAATCAATTCCAAAATAACCTTCTTTAGCTGTGTAAAGAAAAATATATCAAATGGAACTGAATTTATTTAACAATGTAAAAGTCACAAAGAGAGATGGTATTATCTAACTTAAAAAATTTAGACCTGAGCCTTAATGCCTTAACCATCCCTTAAAAATATCTAACAACTATGATTAATTTTACATAAAAGAAAGACAAATATTTGAATACAGAGGGAAAAGAATTGAGGCATGGAAGATGCTGGCCAGTGGAGTACGTGAGGATTATTGACTACTTTTATGAGCAGGTGGGATAGAATATACTTGGCAAGATCAAGTTTCTCTTTACAGCAATTAAGAAATAAATTTAGAGAGACAGAAAAACATAGGGAGAATAAAATCAGCACCCATGCAGCCAACACTAAGCATAAGAAATAAATCATTACATGTACAATTGAAGCCTCCTGTGAACTGTTTCTTACTGCATTCCCCTGAATTTTGTATCACACTGCTGAATGTTTTATATTTCTACTACATATGTATGAATTCCACAAATAGATATGTTATTTTGCATATTTTAAAAATTTTAGAAGTGCTATTATACTCTATATGTTCTTTAGCAGTTTGCTTTCTCAATTTGTTTTTAAGTTCTATTCATGCCCATATATTTAGTTTGAGTTCTTTCATTTTAACTACTGTATGGTTTGTTGTTGTTGTATGACTAAATAGATGTTTATGTAGAGTTCCACTAGAAGACATTTAATTTTCTCTCTTCTTCCTCTCTTTCTTTTCCTTTCTTCCTTCTTTTTTTTCTTATTTTAATTTTTTATTGATGATGATGACGATTTTTTTTTTTTTGCTATTAAACAAATGCTGCTATAAGCATTTGGTTAGCTTCCTTTATTTGTGTGCACATGTGAATAGTGTACATCTAGTAGTAGAATTACTGGGTTAGAAGATGTGCACATCTTTAATTTTATTTGATATTCCAAATTGTTTGTTAATGTGGCTAAACCAATTTATATTCTTCCAGGAATACATGATCTTCACTAACACTTTTAATTTTATTGAGTCAGATGCATGGGAAAGAGTACCTTATTGTGTTTTCAATTTGCATTTTTCTCAGTAAATGTGAAGTTCAGCATCTTTTTTTTTTTAAAGATTTTATTTATTTATTTGACAGACAGAGATCACAAGTAGGCATAGAGGCAGGCAGAGAGAGAGGAGGAAGCAGGCTCCCTGCTGAGCAGAGAGCCCGATGCGGGGCTCGATCCTAGGACCCTGGGATCATGACCCGAGCTGAAGGCAGAGGCTTTAACCCACTGAGCCACCCAGGTGCCCCATGTTCAGCATCTTTTAGTATGTTTACTGGTGATCTGTTTCCTTGTGGGTAAATTGTTTGTCATAACTCTGGTAGTTTTATACTGTATCAGCTTGACTAGGCTAGACCTGTTTCCCAGAATCCCTTTCCTTTTATAGTTCCAGGTAGAGTTGGCCAAAGAGAAATTTGTGTGAGATTTGGAAGCAGTTCCCATTTTGCTTTGAAAGTGTCATGATCACATATGTTGAGAAATAGATGTAGAGATGTTCACGGTTTCCACTTTGCCCTTTCTTTTCCCCAATACATTTAGCTCCTTTTCATACAGCCAGCCCTGGCCAGTCATGTTCCCAAGCTCCCCAGCAGACTCAGAAGCCATAGCCTTTAACATGCCTCTCCACCAACACTCCTTTGTGTTTTCAAGCTAAGTCATTGGAAGCCCCTGACTTCAGGAGAGCTAGTTGGTAATTTTTCTCTTGTTCTCTAATTTCTGCCTTTGGAATCTTCATTTCCCAGTTTTGCCTAATTGTGTAACTTCTTATTATTATAATAAGATTCTCAAACAAAACAAAAACACAGTAAAGTTGGAAGCTTTGAAGAGCTTATAAATTCATGAAAACCTAACTAAGGCTGAGATCGGAGAGAGAAGGCAGGGACTGAAATGAAACCAACACTGGCATAATTTTTGCCTCAAAGCATTTGTCAAATCTTAAGTACCTCTCCAGATTCCAAGAGGATGAGTGTAATAAAAGTAGACTGAAGGGTAGGCCAGGTGGAAAGAAACCAAGAGGGTAAGAACTAAGCAAAGCTTTAGGCAGTCTCAACAGAGCTAGGGAGGGCAGGAGGGAGAAAAAGAAATTAAGAGTATCAAGTTCTCCAAGGCAAAGAGGTCTGGTAGAAACTTTGGTTTCTAATTGGATGACTGAAGAGGTACATTTTATGAGTGATTGACAACCAATAACAGAGCAGAATTTATAAACTGAAGCCCAGATTCAAATCAATTTAAATCCAGACTGTATAAAGGTAATCTGCCCCACATTCCTTAAATGATAGAAGCAAAAATAAATTCTTTATAGAGAAAGATAGCATCATTCTGCTCTTTAAATTATTTCTAGAAATTTTCATATAAAGTATCCTGCATTCAATAAAATTACTGTATGTTCATTCAATACAAATACTGTACAAAAATAAAACATATACTGAGAAATACATTCAAATGCGCAGAAACCAACAGATAAAAAAATAGAAATAAACACACAGGAAATACATATTTTGGAATTTTCAGACAGGGGATTTAAAATGACCGTGATTAAGATAATTTAGAAAATGAAACAAAAGAGGAGAATTTTACCAGAAAATTAAAATCCATTAAAAGATATCTAAAGGAAATTTTATAACTAAAAAATTTAATACTTAAATTTTAGCACTTAGTAGATAAATTTAAAGCTGGTTAACACAGAAGAGGAGGCCTAGTGAACTGAAGCACCAAGAAAGAATTATGGAAAAGCATATTAAAAGACACATGGAGACATAGTGAAAATTTATACATACAATTGATACTCCAGAAGGAAATAAGAGAAAATTGGGAAAGAATCATTATTTGAAGTGATATGGATTAAAAAATTGCAAAAATTGATGAAAAATCTACAGCCACATATTTAAGAAGTACAACAGACACAACATAGGATAAATATCAAGAATATCACATGAAGGGTCATCATAGTAAATGTCCTTAAAATCAAAGGAAAAAAATTTCTTAAAACCATCCAATAAAAATATCAGAAGATATTTTATTTTTTTTGTTGTTTTTTTGAGCGAGAGAGAGGGCCCATGTGTGCATGTGCACACATGAGTTGGGGGAGGGGCAGAGGGAGAAGGAGAGAGAATCTTAGGTAGACTCCAAGCCCAGCATGGAGCCCATGGTAGGGTTCCATTTCAGGACACTGAGATCATGACCTGAGCTGAAATCAAGAGTTGGACACGTAACCAACTGAGCCACCCAGGCACTCCTCAGGAGATATTTTGAAATGTAATTTAACAAGGTGAGTTTAAATCTGTGCACAGATGCCAAGGGCCAAAAATAGCCAAGTCATTCTTGAAGGGGAAAATCTCTTGAGGACTTTGAATGTAGAGGAACATTTTTAAAACAGGACACAAAAAATATGAAAAGTATCACTATATTAAAATGTTCAATATATGCCATTAAGAGAGTGACACAAAGGTGGGAGAAGATATTTGCTATAATAGGACTATTACTATGTAAAATGACTAGTAAGACAAATACAGACAAGGCAATAGAAAAATGGGGGCGAGATGTTAACTGACACTTTAAAAACTTAGAATGACCAAGTGACCAATGTACATATGAGAAGGCTCTTCTCCACATTAATTATCAGGAAAATTGGAATTGTGTGATTTCTCTACACTTACCAGCATTATAAAGTATCATAAAGCCTTGTAATGGAGACATGTAGATCATCATATACGGTTGAAAAAGGATTGGTATAAGGACTTTGGAAAACTACTTAGCATAGCCTACTCAATTTGAATGTACATATTCCTGAAAACCAGCAATTTCACATCTAAATTCACACTCAATAGAACACATTAAAAGCCCTCTTCAAAAACATTATTGCCTGCCTTAATTTTATTAGCCAATGGAACCAATCCAAATGTCGACTAAACAAAATGAGCAAAATTTGATATAGTCATAAAATAGAATACTTGATAGCAAAGAACATGAATGAACCCCCCCAAAAGTAATTTCAAAAAGAAAATATATATGGGCACTTTTTCTGCCAACACCTGAAATCTGGCTTTAAGTGGGAGCTGGTCTGAGAATCACCTGCTCACACCTGGCAAGGCTTTGCTAAGAGTTGGGTAGGGCTAGGGAAGTTCTACTTCCACCAAATTTGTACAAAGCTAGAAAGAGTGGTGGTGGTTTAACCCTAACAATCAGCTTTCTGATTTAGTTCTAGATGCTGCAGAGAGCATCAGGGAGTTCTCTTTAGCAAAAAGCCACAGAAAGCCAATTTGGCCCCGGGCAGTTCCTTTCTTTCAAAATTTGAGATTGCTCCAAATGTCTCTGTTTCTCATCTCTCTTCAAAAATGAGTTGTTGTCATTGTTTTTCTTAAATTTCTAGAATTTATATTTGTTATAAGCAGAAGGGCTAATCCAATAAAAGCAAGTTATCATAATTAGGAAGTTGTAATTAAAGTTTTATCTTAATCATATCAAACAGCTTTGCTTCTTTGATAAATTCTCTTGTTATCTAAATACTTTTTAAAAATATATTTCCATATTTAAAATGTATAATGCATAATGTCTGAGAAGGAAAATAATTGTAGCTTCTCCTTTTTAAGTTGTATGCCTTATTTTTATTTTTATTTTTATATTATATTGGCTAGAATCTCTGATAATGTTAAAATGGTCACTGAAGGCAGATGTCCTTGTCATATTTCTGATTGAAAACAAAATTCTAAGTTTTCACCAATCAATATTATGTATGCTGCAAAATTTGATACTGTTTATTAAATTATGGAAATCTCCTTTTATTCCTAGTTTGCTAATAATTTATTTATTATCGTATATGGAATATTGAATTTTATTATTTGATCTTTATCTAATTGTGATATATATGTGATTTTTCTTCTTGAAATTATTACTATAATAATTCAGTTATTAAATGGATAGCTTATATGAATTATCTACTATTAAAACAACATTGTATTCCAGAGATAAATCTAAATTTGTCATATATATAAATACATGTATGTGAGTAGGTATAATAATATATATCTTCTGGATTCAACTAATTTTTTTTTTTTAAACAGAATTTTTTTTTTTAATTTATTTGACGGACAGAGATCACAAGTAGGCAGAGAAGCAGGCAGAGAGAGAGAGGAGGAAACAAGCTCCCTGGCAAGCAGATAGCCCGATGTGGGGCTCGATCCCAAGACCCCGGGATCATGAACTGAGCCAAAGGCAGAGGGTTTAACCCACTGAGCCACCCAGGCGCCCCAACTGATTAATTTTTTAAAGTATTTTTATATTTATGTTATAGAAACACTGTTATAATTTTATTTTTTATTATCTTTTTTCTAATTTTGACATCAAGATTATCATAGTCTCATAAAATAATTGGGAATTTATTTTCCTTTTATTTTATTTTTTTTATTTTCCCTTTTTAAAAAAAGTTTTTATTTAAATTCCAGTCAGATAACATGTAGTGTATCCCTTATTTTTATTATATGGAACACAGTATATAGGATAAAAATTAGCTCTTATGTAATTATGCAAAGAACACCGCTGTAAAATTACATTTTATTTGTAAATGTTTAACTCCTCTTTCAATTACTTTCATTGTTCTATGCTCATTCTCTTATAATCCTATGTTTTCTTGAAACAATTCTGGTAAGATACCTTCTTTTTCCTAGCAATTTGCCCATTTTTTTGTAAAATTGCAATATATTGGCATAAATATATATTATTAAATCTTGTATATGTATAGTTCTGTCTCTTTTTAATGTATCATAGCTTTTATTTGTGCCTCCTGTTTTCTTGACTTATCTTTCTGTGAATAATATCTTTCCCCATTGTTTTTTTCTCTTCCTTTGCAATGTTTTGTTAGATTTATGTTGGTTCTTCCATTTTATGTTTCATGTTACTTTTTTCTCTTCCCCATTTCCTATTTCTTTTTCTTCATATGTTGCATTCTTACTAATTTCTCCAAATATATATTTTGCTTCATTCTTTTCAATCTGCTTTATAACCAAATACTCTCCTGTAAGTTTTTTTTTTTTTTTAACAGCAATTAGTTTTCATTTCTTACATTTGTACTTGTTTATTATTGCAAACTGCCTGGTCTTTTTGGATAATGTTTGTTTCCCATGTGTTTAATTTCTTATTTTATCTCTTCCACAATTTTAAACATTATCTGACTTACATCTATCAGTCTTTCATCTAAATATTTTAGGAATATATGTGTCTGCCCTTTTTTTAAAAAAATTTTTTGCTGACTTTGGCTCATTGTGAGTGTTTTCCTCATGTGTTTTATAGTTTTGAATGCAGAAATCATGTTCAACTGACTTTATCTATTAGGATCCTAGAAGGATGATGATATGTTTTATCTTTATAATAAAGTCTTGGGTTTGCATTTGCCAGGCTTAAGCATTACCACTTTGAGAAACACCGCTTATATTAAT
Source organism: Lontra canadensis (assembly GCF_010015895.1). Classification (NCBI taxonomy): domain Eukaryota; kingdom Metazoa; phylum Chordata; class Mammalia; order Carnivora; family Mustelidae; genus Lontra; species Lontra canadensis. The sequence continues at coordinate 104,637,177 of NW_022630995.1, read as the reverse complement.
TTTCCAGACGATGAAAACTGTGTTAATTTAAATCCCTAACCGTCCTAAGGCAGACCTCTGAATACAATGTTTTAAGGGAGGTGTTTTTTCCCTACCTAGAGCCAAGGATGATACAAAGTTCCTTTGTCATATCCATTTTTAAGTGGAGAGATTTTAATGAAGTTCACACTTTCATTGTGAATGATGTCCTTCAAGAGTCGTAGTTGTATGAGTCATCTTCATTCCAAATTATCAACTCACAGGTGCCCAGGGCTTCATGTGGCCTTTAAAGGCCAAGCCTCTTGATTACTCAGCCTAGCAAAACCTCTAAGACTGCCAAATTGTTAGTGCCTGATTATAACACTGGTTTTCAATTTCTCCTACGTTTGGAGACACTAGAGGTATCCTTCAGTTACTTGTGAAGTCAAACATTTATGTTAAGGACGTTTATCCAGGATTTTGACAGATTTCCGTAAGAGGTCTTTTATCTTTTCACCATATAATACACAAAATTCTTGGAAAGAAAAGCTGACCTTCTCCAAACTCTTCATTTCAAAACCCTACATTAGTTTTTTCAGTGGTTGATGATCACTTCTGAGAAATATAAAGGATTGCTCACTTAAGAAAATGGCTCAATACTTTAAACTATACTAAAGTAACTATTGTTTCCATTGAACGGCATGAAAAAAATAAGAAAATATAATTTATGAAGAAATTATACACGGTTCAAAATTATCAAGGACTTCAAGGACATTTTATTTTGGGGGATTATAGCTATCTACTATGTTATAAATTAAAACTAAGAGCTTAAAATTTTTTTAAATTTTTAAATAGTCATAATTATATTACATTTTAATGTAAATAAGATATTTTCATGAAAATTATAGTTTCCAAAACAAAAAATGAGGAAAGTGGCATTGTTTTATATTTTTGCATATGTCCTTAATAGAAAAAGAGTGCATTCTCATATGTTTCTGCATTCAATGTGTCATGATATTTCACTGCATTTATTGAAGAATTGGTTGCCTATAGTACAAATATAAGCAGAAAATCTAGTCTTATAGGGACAGGTAGTTGGAACAGGGAGGAGTTATTTTAATAAACTTTTCAGATCTCTATGAATATTCTTTGATTCAACATCTTTCTAGCCCACTTAATACAAAGGAGGATGGCCAAACAGTTGGCTAGTTACTTGGAACAGTGTGGAGTAGGAATGACATTGTGTTGTGTGTCCCCATAGTCCTAAAGTTACAGAAACAATAGATATTGCGTAAGTTTACAATGCTCCTTCCTCATCTTAAATCTTCTTTTTCTCTGCCTTTTTCCTGCCTTTTTCTCTGCCTTTCCATTCCTCATCCACCAACTTTCCTTCCCTTAAGACTTTCCAAAACATCAAATACCAAGGGTTGAGAAAAAGATGAGCGAAAGAAAAGATGCAATAAGACTAGAACACTGGAGATGGAAGAAATTATGGGGAGTATAAATGAGAGAGAAAGTGATCAAAGAGGCCCAGAATATATTGCTGTGGAACAGAAAATAAAGTGCAATGGGAAGACAAGAGAAGAAAGACAAGCAATAGGATAGGAGAGAAATCAGCTAGGAGACAGGCATAAATAAATACCCCAAGGACAGGAGTGGAGGACTGAGGCTCATATAAGGGGAATCTTTTCTGTAATTTATCAGGAAGAGAGCTATTTTTACAGAACATTAAGAACAATAAGAATATAATTAGCATGGTATATCCAACCTCATATTTGGTAACAAAGGCCCCTGGAGACTGTGGGTGTCCTCCATGGCTATCCTCATTCCGAAAACTGAGGCACTACCAATAAAAAGCCACCCTTCCCCATATTTCCTTAGAAGGAAAGTCATTATGTGACCACAACCCATGGTATCAAAAAACTTTCAGTTTGTTTTCATTTCCTTGCAGCTTGTTCTAACTCTCAGGATATAATAATTAATTTATTTCTCCAGTGTCTAAAATGACTCTTTTCTCCACCTCTACCTTGTATATTACTTATTTCACATTTCAAAGAGTTCCATCTCATGCCAGTATCTCATTTTTGCACGTGGAAGATTTTATCCTCAGGTTCTAATCTAATTAAACCGTTTGCCAGCCCCTTCGTGCTCTCAGATTGTCATTGTTGGGCTTCATTTCTAATGTGTCCTTGTTTATGACTTTGTGCAATACCCAGATAAGTTTTATCCTTTGATTTTCTCTGAAGGATAACTAACTTTTGAATTCTTCCCCCTGAGATTCCCAGAGAACCAATGTTCTCCGAAAAACATTTATAATGATTGCCTAGTCCTTTATCTGGATTGTTGGCGTCTCTGCCATTCCATGAGCAAAGTCTGGATTATTTTTCCATAAGCAACTTTCTGGATTTTGTTATATAGAGAATCATTTTCCATTCTTATGCCCTCTCATGTCAAAAGAGATTTCTGTAGTTTATCTGTCTTAGGTCAGAATCTCACTGTAGTAAAAAGCCTACATCATTTATAGACTTAGAGATTTGACTACGGACTGCTTCCTCCAAATTATTTATACATCTATAAAAGAAGACTACAAAGATAAGGATTTTTTAAATCATTATCCTGTAACTCCTATTTAAGTCCACTGAAAACCATGCCTCCCATTACTAGATAACACAATGCATTTATTTAACACAAAATAAAAAAAAATCTGAAAATCTAAATAGATTATAAAACTACTCGTTCTCATTTTTCTCATATTATTCCAAATAAGTTTTCTTAAAGAAGCCATTTAGCTTTTGTACAAGATATACATGTATGTGTATGTAATACATAGATAATAATATAACATATATATCCTTATATTTTCTAAGCTCCAGTGCTTTATTGTAAATTGTAACAACCTCTGTGAAATGGGAAAGAGATTTAGGTAAATGGTAGTTCCCAGTATCCCCTCTGGAGCCCTGATAGAAATGATTATCACACTGCACAATCACCAGCTGTCTTATATAAAAGCCTGAACATTCTGGGAAATATTCCATAATTGTACACCTCAAAATTTTCCAATCTTATATGCCAGTGACAACCAGGTGAATTATTTATATTTTCCTAGTGATTTGGTATAGAATATTCTGTAGTTTTACTTTTCTACAATTTAGAAATTCCAAAATATCAATTTCTAAAACAATTTGGGAGTGAGAAGCTTCCTAAACTTTTCCTCAGTAAAGACCCAGACAAATAATGTATTATCCTCTCATTGTTCTCTTTCCAATCCCAAATTCTCCTTGTATTCCATGAGACTCAAGGAATTCCATGCTTTTCTTAATTGAATTTTTCCCTTTATTCTATTATTACTTCCATTTAGAAGCCCGTTTAATAGACCCTTCAAAATATATTTTCCCCCACCCTGTTTTTAATTGTGACCACTTCATTTAATAAGGAACAAAAATTATTCTATGAAACTACTGTACTAGATGAAACAACAGTTTAGATACCAGGTTGAGGGCAGGGGTCTCAGGTATGCATCCCCACTTCCCCACCTTATATATGCCACCTCTCATCAGCCTAAAATTTCTTCTCAGATCATAATAGCTTTGTAGAACAATTTCAGGTCTGAATCACTAAGGGGGAATGTTCTCCCTAACGTGACATAGGCAGAACTCACAACTTTCTAGAGAAGTTTTGAACACAGAAGAGGAGAGAGTTCAGGAAGAGTTAGAGTCGTGGCTTTCAAAGTGTAGTTAGTTCACAGGTGGGCAGCAGCCACATCTGGGAGCTTGTTAGAAATGTTTACCCCCCCCATTCCAGACCTACTGAATCAGACATTCTGTAAGTGGGATCCAGAGATTTGTGTTTTAATCTCCAAGGGATTCTAATGCCCACTAGAGTTTTTAAACCATTGCAATAGAGATTTAGGTGCATTTATCAAAGGACAGACAACATCCAGGAGTAGTGCTTCTCAAACGTGACATGTACAAGAATTATAGATCTTTGGTGGGACTGCAGAGTCTGCATGTCTGAGAACCTTCTGGGTAATGCTGCTGGTGTTGCTGTTGCTGTTTTATAGACTTCATTCGACAGCAAGGCCACTGATAAAAGGGAGGAGAGACCATATGAGGAGGTGCCAAGAAAAACAGGAAAAATGGAGTGACCTTGATGAGTCTGGTCTAATACTGAGGGAGACTGACTAGACTTGGCTTTATTGGGAATCTTGACAGCTGACACAAAGGAAGGCCTTATCTTGGGTCCAAGATTTTAAGAAAGGTGATCTGACATGAAAGGTCAGTAGGCAAAGAAAAAGGAGTGTCAAGCTTTAAGCTTGTGCCAGGTTAGCTTGTCTGGTTTGGGACTTCATGGTGTACTATACTCAATTCTTGATGGTACTCTTTGGCAGAAATATATGTTTGAACTTGCCAGGACCAATACTAACTAGACACAGTGGGGCAAAGTGTACTCATAAAGGATGGGAACCAGGTTTAAGTCATGTTGGTGAAACCCAGTTTAGAAAGCCTACAGTTTGGGGGGGCTGATGTATGACATTGAGCAATTTACTTAATATCTCTGTTCCTCTGTTTTATCATGTCTAAAATGTGAAGAAATTAGAATCTATCTTACAGAATTCTTGTGAAGTTTAAATGAATGAAGATACTTGCAAGGCACCCAGGAGAGTGCCTAGCACACAAGAAAACTCAATAAACCCTTTCTCATCTTTATCTTTGTCTTCACCTTATTATTTTCATTATTGTTATTACATCTGCCACATTCATCTTTCCTAGTGAATGGGGAAATAATGAGGCTGAAGAAATTATGGGTATATCACGATAATAAAATGGTAAGTGGTTTGAGACCAATCAAGGGGATTGAGAAAGAACCCTTTTCCAAAGGGGAATATTAACCAAAACAACATATCCTGTATTAAATCTTTTCATATGAAAAAACTGAAAATCTCTTTATTTAATGACAAAATCCTAAAGGATAAATAGTTAATACAAAGCTGTTGTTATTTGACTTACTTCAAAAATGTCAGGGTAGGGTGCCTGGGTGGCTCAGTCATTGGGTGTCTGCCTTCGGCTCAGGTTGTGATCCCAGGGCCCTGAGATCAAGCCTGGTATCAGGCTCCCTGCTTGGCAGGGGGTGGTGGGGTGGTGGGGTGGGAGTTGTGAGGTGGAGGGAGGCGGCTGCTTCTCCCTCTCCCACTCCCCCTGCTTGTGTTCCCTCTCTCACTGCATCTCTCTCCGTCAAAAAGTAAATAAAATCTTAAAAAAAAAAAAAAGTCAAGGTAGTAACGTCTTAGTGGCATGTAAGAGAAGTAGCCAAGTCCGAGCATTAGTTCACGTTCTTTTAGCTCTTCTGAGGTCACTCACAGGTCAGATTTCTCGACCAATAAATCTTTTGACATGTTGAGCTGCTGAAGAAAATCAAGTGTTCCTCTGGGGAGCAGATCTCTGAGGCTTGAGTATTTTTTTTTTTCTTTTTCTTTTTCCTTCTGGTTTTCTTTTTCTTTTCATTTTTTCAGGCAAAGTCATCACTGTATCAGTCTGCTATAGAAAAGAATTGGTAAAATAATTTCTGCACCTCTCAGAATATGAGATTAGTATTTTGGGATAAGAGGAAGAGAAAAAGAGTTTCTCCTAAAATTTTGCACTGATCATTTCATGTATCTCTGTGATTACTTATTTAGTATTGGAATAATTTGTTTTCATTTCTAAGAACATAGATATTACCACAGAATAAAACTGAGGATTTTTTAAATGTATTGATTTTAACTCTTTTGTGTTATTCAGAAAACACTTATGATCTAAAAATGATAAGCTAATTTGAAATACCTTAATATGTGTGCATGTGGCTCTACGCCCCCCCGCCCCACACACAGAGTAATACTGATGATTCTTGGCAGTAATTCTGATTGGCATACATTTTTCAAGTATTTTCAACACACTACACATTCAAATTCTTGGCAAAATAAAACAACCCTGAAAAAATATAAATCAGTTAAGATTTTTCAGCCTTTACTGAGTTCTCCGAAAAACAGTCCTTTTTTTTTTTTTTTTTTTTTTTTAAGGTTTTATTTATTTGACACAGAGCAGCAGGCAGAAGGAGAGGGAGAAGCAGGCTTTCTGCTGAGCAGAGAGCCTGATGTGGGGCTTGGTCCCAAGACCCTGGGATCATGACCTGAGCCAAAGGCAGCCACTTAACAGACTGAACCACCCAGGCACCCCCAAAAAGCAGGTCTTTAAAAATAATTTTCCGTATTTAATGTTTTCAAGAAATGTGTCTTTTTGCTGCCTGATTAAGAAGAATTTCCTTACAGCCTTCAATGAAGGCAGTGTGAGGTAACAATGTACATGAATCTTTCTTACTCAAGCAAAGCTGTTGTTTTCCCAGTGGTTCAAACAGCCAGTAATATTTAACTTGTATGCTTCATGTAACAATAAAACAAATAAATGGACCTCTCAAAAGTTACATCCTGCATTATATAAATATTTCTCTTTAGCACATTATATCCTGCCTGCCACAAAGTATTGTAGCCCTTCCTAGCCACAAAGTAAGTACTCTCCTTATTGAGGCCTAGACATTTTCATTGATTTTCCTCACATTGCAGTGAAATAATCTGTGCCAACAAATTATGTAACAATATTTAATGAAGCTCCCCAAAGCCTCTTATTATCAATTAGTATCCAACATAGCCACTAGTAGCAAATGGAATGGATCTTCCTAATGGATTAATTATTTTGTACTTCAAAAGTTACATGGGGGTGGAATAGTGATCAAAGAATTTGCTTTGGTGGGTCCATGTTTATCCAGCTGATGTACAAAGCTCCCACAGATTTGGCTGAGGAGTTTTGAGATTCATAGCAACCTGGCTATGGGAAGCAAACTGCCTTCTACCTCCTGTCAGTCATGTTACAGAGCATGCAGAAGTGAGCTCACAAAGCTCAAAACCAAAAGACTGTGGTCTGTTTTTGTCTCAACCCAGAGGCCAGTGAGAATGAAAGTGTTCAGGAGATTCTCTACATGGATAACAACAGTATAATCTCGTGACAAAAAAGAAAAGGAGGGGTAATATCCTGCCTATAGTGTTGACCTTTTTCTTATCTCGCTTTTTTTTTTAATCTCCAGATTAAATAAATGAACATCCTCCCATTCTGAGAGAAGGTAGAAAGTAAAACACTTTACCATCTCTTTCTGTGGTAATTAACAAATAAATATACTGTAAATAAAATAGTTTGAACTTCTGAGAATATAGGGAAAACATGGAATAAGCCTGGCTCCTAGAACTGAGCTCTGAGTTACAAATATAACATGGTTTGTTCAAACCCAAATACAAATGGCTTTTGATTCACAATAAAAAGGTGCCAGTTAGAATAATAACCCCAATTCCAGAACATTGAGAGCACATGCAATTTTATTTATCTAGGGTAGAATCCAATGACCCAAGTCTTTAAAAAAATCATTGAAAATGAGAGAATTAAAGTGTGTAGTTATTAATTCACCAGGTATGGTTTGATCATAAAGCCTTCAACCCTAATACCTACCTGCAGGCTTAGGCTTACCACTAGACTCCCAGACGCCACTTGACAAGGATGACAATTACTCCTCCTCATGAAAGGCTCTTATGTCATACTCCATCCTGAAAATGGGGCTTCTGACTTCTTCCCAAGGCATAATCTCATATTTCTCAGCTACCATTTGTGTCAAGAATGACATCACTAGGGATTGTAAGATGTCTTTAGGCTGTCACTAGCTTCAGAGTTGGAGCCACACGTTGGCTTCATTTTTTTCTTTCAAGATGTTCCTTACTTTCTAGCCACTTTGGGAATGAATTTTAAGTTGTCAAAATATTTTGCCCATAATTTTTAGAAGCTTTGTGATGGATCAAACTGTGGCAGGCCAAAGTGCTGGTTTGCAAGGACACTGTAAACTCAGAATACCTTCTCAATTCTCTACAGTACATTCACATAATTTATATGATTATTTATTTTAACCTCATTTTTTTAATTACCCGACAAATTACTGTTTCTAATCTTATCAGGTAAGCATTTTTTCCTCTACTCACTTTGTTAGTATGAAGCCTTTTCCCCTTTTCTTTCCTCCTCCTACTCTTCCTTCTTCTTCCTCTTTTTCCTTCTCTTCCTCTTCTTCCCCCTCCTCCTCATCCTCCTTCTCTTTAAATCCTTCTTGTAATAGGAGTGAGAAGGAATTCAGATTATTTCAAGTGTTTCTTTTTTTCTTTTTCTTTTTTATAAGATTTATCTATTATAAAGAGAGAGAGTGCATGAGCAGCTGGTGGGAGGGGCAGAGAGAGAGAGAGAATCTCAAGCAGACTCCCTGCTGAGTGTGGAGCCTAATGCTGGGTTTGATCAGCAGTTGAGCATCTGACTCTTGATTTAGGCTCAGGTCATGATCTTAGGGTCCTGGGATCCAGCACTCCATGTAGGGCTCCACTCACAGTGGGGAGTCTGCTCAAGGATTCTCTCTCTCCCTCTGCTGGTTTCCCCCTCAAATAAATAAATCTTAAAACAAAACAAAACAAAAAAACACAAGTTGAGTGCCTGGGTGGCTCAGTCATTAAGTGTCTGACACACTTGGTTGTGGCTCAGGTTATGATCTTGGGGTGCTGAGATCAAGCACTGGGTCTGGCTCCATAGTCAGCATAGAGTCTGCATCAGATTCTCTCTCCCTCTCCTTCTGCTTCTCTCCCATTCATGTTCTTGCTGTCTCTAATATAAATAAATAAATAAATAAAATCTTAAAGAAACACAAAACATTGTTGAGTGCTCCCCACTTACGGAAATTGATCCTCTAAATTTACTTGAGAAGATTTTTATTTTTCCAGAGGTGAAGACTTTAATTGCACTTGTATAATTATTAGGTCGATAAAGATGAGATATCATGGAAAAATCAAGGGAGGATCGATAAAATGTTTTGAAGTTTAAAAGTCCAATTATAGTATAGATAACTTAAATTATTTTCTCAAAAAATCTGTGAAAATGAATCAAGTGGAGAGTATTTTTATATACTAAACAGTGTAACTTTAATTGACTTGGATAGTAACATTTTGACCTTACTTTGCCATCTTCCAAACTTCTATACCCAAATTACTTTTTTTGGTAAAGACTTTATATTTATTTATTTGAGAGAGAGAGCATGAGACAGCAAGCCTGAGCTGGGGCAGGGACAGAGGGAGAAGTAGACTCCCTGCTCAGCACGGAGCCCCATGCTGGGCTTAATCCCCGGACCCTGGGATCATGACTTGAGCTAAAGGCAGACACTTAACTGACTGAGTCACTCAGATGCCCTTTTATATCCAAATCACTTTTTTTTTAAAAAGATTTTATTTATTTATTTGTCAGAGAGATAGAGCACAGGCAGGCAGAGTGATAGGCAGAGGCAGAGGGAGAAGCAGGCTCCCTGCGGAGAAAGGAGCCCGATGTGAGACTCGATCCCAGGATCCTGGGATCATGACCTGAGCTGAAGGCAGCCGCTCAACTGACTGAGCCATCCAGGCATCCCTCCAAATCACTTTTGAAGACTTTCTTGGAAAATTATTTGAGAGGATACTTTTTTAAAAAAGTCATCTTTTGAGAAATACACACATCAAAATATAATTTCTTCTTATGCCATAACATTTATTTTCTCATTTTCCTCAGTCTCCAATCTTTGAACATCGCCTGCCACCCCATCTGCACCTGGCCTACTGTCACATTTTACCAACTTTTTTTTTTCCTAAAGATTTTATTTATTTATTTGAGAGACAGAGAGAGAGAATGAGAGAAAGCACAAACCGGTGGAGGGGGAAAGGCAGAGTAAGAGGGAGAAAACAGACTCCCCACTGAGAAGGGAGTCCCATGTGGGGCTCAATCATGGGCTCATGACCCGAGCTGAAGGCAGGCATTTAAGGGACTGAGCCATCCAGGTGCCCCATCAACATTCTTTTAATCCATCTTCTCAAACATTCACGTTCCTTCTTTCCCTGGGAATTGGAGGCTGTTTTTCTAGAAAATTCCATCCTACTTTTATTTTGTTTACTTTTCTCTGCCCGCTCTACCAATTTCCAAGAGACAATGACATGGTAAAGAAATGGAGGGAAATTTTGGGCCTGTGACTGAAGAGTGTGTCACTGAGAATAAGGTAGAACATGTTGGGTGTTGGTGAGGAGGATGAGTCTAACTTAGGAAAGTGAGACAGGTCAGAGAGTAAATATATTTGTCCAGGAAGACAAGCTTAGCCTTGTATTGTTCACAAAAGGTGGAATTATGGGAAATTTGAAGACTGTCACTTTGGTTGAAGCTGGAGAGACAAGGAAAGAGAAAATAGAAAGAGAGTAAAGAAAGTAGAAGGCCTGGTAAAGAACAGAATGCAGTAGTGAATGTCATTTGAAAATTTGTGGTAGTTAAGACAAGTATTCAAAACCCATAGGTGTCCTATAAAATGAAGAAAATCTGGGTTACCTTAATGTCTGGGTCATTTGTGCAATATTTGCCCATGAAAATTGCCATCTTTTTTGGCTCATTAATCCATTCTGTCTCAATTTATAGGAATTCTGCTTCGTACTTTTTAACACTTATTTTTCACCTAGCTTTAACACCTAGCTTTCCATTTCTTTTGAGTTTTTCCCTTATATCTTACCAGAAGCCCTTCCAATTTTTTTTTAACCTCCTTTCAGGAAATTCTCTAATTCAAATAGTGGTAATGGTTTTCAACTTTTAAGGATGGTTTAGGGAAAAGCAAAGGGCAGAACTTTGTGCAGTTCTCAACTAGTCTTTCATGTTCTTGGTTCTGTAACCTTGGGGAAGTCATGTAACCTCTTTAGTTTTGGTTTAAATACAATAATTTTAATAGTTCCTGTTCCCCCTCCCTGATATAATGGTCCCTAATGTGAAGCTAGTAAAGGGAATGCAATTTATAAACTATGTTTTACCTTATCTAAAGGTGTCAGTATTTTGAGATTAACTTAGTATATGACATCTGGGTAACAATTTAAGTGTCAGGTGCATTACTTTTTTAAATAACAGTTTTATTGAGATATAATTCACATCTCATACAATTCTCCTTTTTAAAGTATACATCTCAGTTTTTAAATATAATCACAGAGTTGTGCAACTGTCACTACCATTATCTAATTTAGGACATTTTTATCACCCAACATCCCCAAAAGAAACCTTGTACCTATTTGCTATGATGTTCGTTTCCTCTTCCTTGCTCCAGGCCTTGGGAACCACTGATCTACTTTCTATCTCTATGTACTTGTCTCTTTGGGATATTTCATATAAATGCAATCATACAATAAGTAAATTTGTGTGTCTAGTTCCTTTTTCCAAGATTCATCCATATTTTAGTATGCATCAATACTTCATTCCTTTTTATTGATGAGCACTATTCCATGGTATGGAAAGTCATATTTGTTTATGTATTCATCAGTTGATGGACAGTTATTGGCACTTTTTGACTATTATAAATAATGCCTTTATAAACATTCACATCTTTGTGTGCACAGATATTTTCAATTCTTTTGAGCATATACCAAACAGTGGAATTGCTGGGTCATATAGTATATTAGTTTCCTATTGTCATTGTAAAAAAGTTACTGCAGACTTAGTTGCTTAGAACAATACAAATTTATTATCTTGAGTTCTGGAGGTCAGAAGTTTATGCCATGTTGCCAGGGGCCGCATTGTTTCTAGAGGCTCTAGAAGAGAATAATTTCTTTGCCTTTCCTAGCTTCTAGAGGCTGCCTGAACTCCTTGCTCATGGCCCCTATCCAACATCTTCAAAACCAGCAGTGTAGTATCTTCCAACTCTACCCTATGATTCCTGCTTCCTTTTTCACATCTATTTTACTGACTCTCCTGCCTCTTCCTTTCCCTATAAAGATGCTTATGATTACACCTCCCCAACCCTGATGTTCCAGAATAACCTTTACAGCTCAAGAACCTTAATTTAATAATATTTGCAAAATTCTTCTTGCCATGTAATGTAACATTCACAAATTACGGGATTAGTAGGTGGACATCTTTGTGGCCTATTATTCTGCTTACTGTATATGGTAATTCTGTGCTTAACATTGTGAGGAACTGACAAACTGTTTTTAAAGTGAGTACCAGGGATGCCTGATGGCTCAGTCAGTTAAGTGTCTGCCTTTGGCTCAGGTAATGATGCCAGGGTCCTAGAATCAAGTCCTGAATTGGGCTCCCTGCCCAGCAGAGAGTCTGCTTCTCCCTCTCCCCCTATGCCTCCCTGCTGCTCAAGTTCTCTCTGTTTCTCTCTCTTGCTCTCTCAAATAAATAAATAAAATCTTAAAAAAAAAAAATAAAGTGAGTACCGTTTTACATTCCCACCAGCAATGTATGAGGGTTGCAAATTCTTCATATCTTTGTCAACACTTATTTTTAATCAATAAAATTTAGTTTTTAGAGCAGCTTGAAGTTTACAGAAAATTGGCCAGACTGTACAGAGTTTCTGTATATTTCCTGTGCAACACACACACACACACACACACACACACACAATCCCCCCCAACTATCAACATCCCCTACAATGGTACCTTTGTTACAACCTATGAACTTAAAATGACACATCATTATCACTCTAAGTCCATAGTTTGCATTGAAGTTCATTCTTGGTATTGTATATTCTACTGGTTTTGACAAATGTATAAAGCCAAGTATCCACCACTAGAGTATCATAGAGAATAGCTTTGTTTCTTAAAAATCCTTTGTACTTCATTTATTCATCCCTCTTTTCCCTAACCTTTATCAGCCACGGACCCTTCTAATGTCTCTAATAGTTTTGCCTTTTCCAGAATGTCACATAGATGAAATCACACAACGTATTTGGATTGGCTTATTTCACTTAGCAATATGCATTTAAGTTTCTTCTAGGTCTTTTCATGAATTGATAGTTCCTTTTTATTATTTTTTCACTGCTGAATAATATCCTGTTCCTGAATGTACTACAGCTCATCTATTCACCTATTAAAGAACTTCTTGGTTTCTTCTAAGTTTGGCAATTATGAACAGAGCTGCTATAAACATCTGTGTGCAGATTTTGTCTAAGCATAAGTTTTCAATGCATTTGGGTAAATACCAAGGAGTGTGGTTCATCTGGTAAAAGAATGTTTAGTTTTGTAAGAAACTGTCAAACTGTTTTCCAAAGAGGCTGTACCATTTTGTCTTCTCACCAGGAAGGACTAAGAGTTCCTGTTGCCCTAGTTCTCACCAGCATTTAGTGCTGTCATTGTTTTGGATTTGGGCATTCTAATCAGTATGGATATCTGACTGTTTCAATTTACAAATCCCCAATAACAGGTGATGTGGGAGGTCTTTTAAGATGCTTATTTGGTATCTATATATCTTTTAATTATTTTTTTTTCTTGAAGAGTTTTAAAAGTTCTTTGTGTATTTTGGGTAATAGTATTTTATCAGGTGTCTTTTTGCAAGTATTTTCTCCCAGTCTACGGCTTGTCTTCTCATTCAGCTTATCAATTACTTCTTTCATGAATGTGCTTTTGGTATTGTATTTAAAAAGTCATCACTTAACTCACGATCATTTAGGTTATCTCCTATATTATCTTGCAGACGTTTTATAGTTTTGTGTTTTACCTTTAGGTGTATGATTCATTTGGAATTAGTTTTTGTGAAGGGTGTAAGGTCTGTTTCTAGGTTCTTTTTTTTTTTTTAATGTCAATTACAGAGTTATTCCAGCATTATTTGTTGAAAAGACTATCTTCTTTCTATTTTATTTCCCTTGATCTTTTGTCAAAGATCAGTTGACTATATTTCTGTGGTTCTATTCCTGAACTCTCTATTCTGCTCTATTGATCTATTTGTCTATTCTTTCGCCAATTCCACAGTCTTGATTACTATAACTTTATAATAAATTGAGGTTGGGTAGTGTCATCAGACTTTGCTCTTCCTCAATATTGAGTTGGCTATTCTGGACCTTTTTGCCTCTGCATTAAATTTTAGAATCAGTTTGTCAATATCCACAAAATAACTTGCTGGGATTTTGATTGGCAATACCTTGAATCCATATATCAAGTTGGGAAGAACTGACATCTTGACAATATTGTGTCTTTCTGTCCATGAATATGGAATATCTCTCCATTTATTTAGTTTTTTGATACCTTTCATCAGAATTTTATAATTTTCATCAGATACCAAAGTATGTCTCTCCTTTGCCTGCTAAATATGAGCAGTAATTTGTTTTTTATTTCAAATTCTACTTGTTCATTGCAGGTATATAGGAAAATAATTGACTTTTGTGTACTTACCTTGCATCTGCAACTTTGCTATAATTGCTTATATGCACCAGAAGGGTTTTGTCTTTTTTTTTTTTCTATGTATTCAATCATGCCATCTGTGAACAAAGATAGTTTTATTTTTTCCTTCCAATCTGCATACTTTTAATTTCCTTTTATTTTTTGGTCCTTTTTTCATTAGCTAATACTTCCAGTACAACATTGACAAGCAGTGGTGAAAGGAAACCTCATCCCTGCTTTATTCCTGTTCTTAAGGTGGAAGTTTCTAGTTTCTCACCATTAAGTGTGGTGTTAACTATAAATTTTTTTGTAGATTTTTTTTATGTAGTTGCATTTCTTCTTTATTAATAGTTTGCTGGATTTTGTCAAATGCTTTCTTCATCTGTTGATAAGATTATATGATTTTTCTTTGTTAGCTTATTGGTGGATGGATCACATTAACTGACTTTTGAATGTTGAACCAGTCTTGCTCACCTGGGATAAATCCCACTTGTTTGTGGTATATAATTTTTGTGTATAAATATTGTTAGATTTAATTTGCTGATATTTTGTTGAGAATTACATCTGTGTTCATGAAAGATATTGGCCTGAGGGGTTTTGTTTGGTTTTGTTTTTTTCATTTGTAACATTTTTGTCTAGTTTTGGAATTAAGGCCATCCTGACCTCATAGAGTTAGGAAATATTTTTCTCTGCTACTAAACTCTGAAACAGACTGTAGGTAATTGGTATATTTTTCTTTAAATATTTTTCTTTAAATAGTTTAAATATTTTTTCTTTAAATAGTTTTTAAAAATAGTTATTTAAATAGTAGAATTAACCAGTGAATCCATCTGGGCCTGGTGCTTTCTGTTTTGGAAAGTTATAAATTTCTGATTCAGTTTCTTAAAATAGACACAAGATATGGAGATTATTTCTTCCTTTGTGAGTTTTGGCAAATTGTGTCTTTCACAAATTGGTCCATTTCTCTTCAGTTAACAAATGTGTGTGCATAGAGGTATTCATAGTAGTCTTTTATTATCTCTTTAATGCGCATTAAATCTGTATGGATTTTGCCACTTCCATTTCTTTTCTTTTCTTTTTCTTTTTTTTTTTTTAAGATTTTATTTATTTATTTGTCAGAGAGACAGAGAGCAAGCACAGGCAGACAGAGTGGCAGGCAGAGGCAGAGGGAGAAGCAGGCTCCCCGCCGAGCAAGGAGCCCAATGTGGGACTCGATCCCAGGACGCTGGGATCATGACCTGAGCCAAAGGCAGGCGCTTAACCAACTGAGCCACCCAGGAGTCCCGCCACTTCCATTTCTGATATTAGTATATTCAAGCACGTGATTTCATCTTGTTTTTTGAAGAACCCACTGAAGAAAGTATTATAATACTATTTTTATATGTTAGCAAACTGAGTTTCAATGATCTTAAATAAATTGATTCATCTTTTTCCTTATTATCAATGTCTCTAATTGCCAATCTATGAACAGTACAGGGCTGGTTTTGTGATACATTCTGGTGAAATTTTTTATAATATAAATTCCAGGACACTCACTATTGAAGATTCTAGTTTGATAGGTTTAGTTTGGAACATCTTTTCTATACTTCATGCCCTCAGATAAGTTCAGGAAGTTAACTAGGTTTCACCTCTTACAACTACCGAAAGAGATTGGAAAAATCTGCTCAGGAACCTGTGCAGGATTTTGAGGCTGATGGGGAAGTATTCTGTGATCCACAAGTGATGGCTATGATGGGGCCAGATGGAGGGTGTAGAATCCCACTTCCAAATACTGGCCAAGCGCAATTTAGATGGTGACAGTTGGTAGGTGGGTGAGAAGGGAAAAAAAAAAGGAAATTAGAGAATATTAGTTATATTTTGATTAAAAATTGCCTGAGAAAATACTAAATATTTTATGCAGCTATATGTAACCCTCTTAGCTGTATCAGAAACTTAAATGTAGCTCTTAGAAAAATACTAGTGAATGACCACAGTGTAGAGAGCCAAATAAAAGAGAGGGGCCAAAATATTCTTGCAAGTTTCCAAAATAATTGGATTCCTGCAGTGTCCCAGTCCTACCGGAATGCCTGTGCCAGGAATGCTAGGACTCTCTGTAAGAGCAGCTGCTGTGTGCCCACGTTCTTTCTGTTGCAATCTTACATCTTAAAGCAAAAAAAATGTGGCTCTATGTATTTTAGCAATTGATCAAATATTTATTATTTCAAAACTTTCAGGGAGAAATCAAATGTATTTTTAAATTCTAAATTGCATATGCTTATTTATCATGTCTTATTATTATATTTTAATATTCAATGTGTAGATTCTATTTGGAGAAACAGCTTGGAAGGTGGGTCTGATAAAAACACACCTAAGTACATACAATGACTGTCATAGATATATTCATAGAAAGAGGTGATTAAGCTGTGCTATTTACAGACAAATGCTTCCTTTTGGGGTTTAATTTTCCATGACAATGTAGGCTTCTTAAAGGAGGAACTCCATACTTGGGATTCATTTAGGCTAGGAGAACCAGGCATACAGCTTCTTGCTGTCACACTAGCAACAGGTATCCTGCACTCCTCACTATTTCAGTGATCATCAGCAGGTAATTTGAGGCAAATTAAATAGACTCCTAGGATCCCCAACAAATTCTTACTTTGTCTTCCACTCTTGTGGACATTGTTAATTCCTCTATCCATTTAGAGTTGAAAGAAATGATAAGATCCCTTCCCACGGTCAGTGACAGGGAAGACCTTCAGACTGCTTAGTTACCTCTGTGCCTTTAGAAGGTTGTAAAAAAGACATATAACAAATATAAAAAGAAAAATGTTGCAGTTGATTAGACATATCTATCATCAGGCCAGAAGTGGGAAGTTGCAACACATGATTAGTAATTTTTTCCTTTGATTCATATCAGTAACAGTGGCTAAGTGGGGAAAAAATAAAAATATGTTAGGTATGATTTTCCTATTATTAGCATGAAGGTGGGAAAAGAAAAGAACTGGACAAGAGGGCTGGCATGAAGGTCTGGATATAATTTCCATAAAATATAATTTCCATAAAAACTGAGCCCTCACAAATCTCTATTGTACCAAAATTATTAGAAAATTTTAAAAATCTGCAAAACTGTCTCAGATACAGGTGTTAAATGCATTTAAAAATATAATTGACTTTGAATTATAAATGCAGTTTTGTGTCTATTAATAATAACATTCCCCATTCAAAATCCATAAGAAGTCAGTTCTTAGAAAAATCAAGTTGGAAAAACAGTTTATTATTTTGCTATTTAATCATTTGAACCTGGACATTGGTCATTAACTTGGTTCATAGTCTGAAGGTCTGGCATTTCCACTTGGTTTTACCATTGTAACAATTGAGACCAGGTGTTTTAAAGATAATTACATTTATTGTACACGCTAACTGAAAAAGTGCTGCATAATTGTCACTGCCTCAGAGATTAGATTTTGTAGTGATAGTTTTCTGCAGTAATGCACTAAGAAGCTTTTAATAGAAGGAGCTACAATAATATTTAAAAATCGTTGACAGCTACTTATGAGAGGGGCTTTACATTTGTAAACAAAACTTGACTTTATCAAAAGCAATATGAAAAGGTTATTTTACTCTGTTACACCTTATAATGTAGCTCCAATACATTCTGGAGCAAGGCTGGGGTAGGTTGGAAAAGTTTAATATGGTAGAATATAGAGAAAAACCTGATGTTAGGCAAACCAAATGACAAGGAACTAACGAAGTTAGTCCAGATACTAAAATTGTGTTCTTTGTTTAATGATGCACTGAGATTTTAAAATAAAAGTTCCCATTTACCTCATACTCTGGGAAACACACTCAGCTGTCCATATTTCCTGAAGGCAATGAGAAATTTTTTACTTTTCTCTTTTTTTTTTGTTCCTTTGAGGGCAATACCTTTAAGTCAATGAACAAAACAAGGAAACCCTCTAAACAACTAATTGGAAACCAAAGCTGGAACTAAGATACATACTGAAATCAGGGCTATCATTACTTCACAGTGGCTCAATTTCTGGTTTTCTCATTAGATGCCATACATGTGTTTCCTGTTATGCTTACTAAAAACAAAAATATCTTATATCAGGTCACATTTCCTACAGATACCAACCAAGAACTAATTTTCCAGCTTGCAGATTAGCTTTTAAATGTGATCATGCATCATATTTGAGTAGGAAAATGAATACTTATTAAAGAAATGGTACTGGGTAATTAATTAACTACTTGGGCTTCACTTTACATTTTATGAACATTAAAGAAAGGAAAGAAAGAAAGAAGAGAGGAGGGAGGGTTAGAAGGAAGGAAAGGGGGAAGGAAGATAGAGAAAAGGGGGGAAAGGCCAGAAATTCTAGTACCTAGTATTAGGTAATCAAATACTAAGCTAAAACTGTAAGAGAAAAACTTGGGAAAACATTTAATTTTAGGACACGTATTTTCTAATGAAAGAAAAAAAATCACAAAGAAAAAAGTGGGCTTGGCTGCATAAAAATTGAAAAATCAAAACCACTCTGTCAAAAACAGCCAAATTAATAAAGAAAAAACAATAAAGCGAAAATATATCTAAGGCAAATATGATTAACTAGGAATTCATATCCTAAAAATATGAATGGTTCCTAGAAATACATAAGAAAAACCTTAAGATCTCAAAATCTTGGGGAAAAAAAAAAAACAGCCACAGAACTTTGTTCACATTTCACTCAAATAAATATTGAAAATAAAATGAAATACTTCACTGGTAGTGAAAGAAATATTAATTGAAATAAGATGTTATGTTGACCAAAGGCTTATAAAGCAAAATATACTAAGTAGCAAAAAGGACTTAGTAGAATAAAAGAATCCACATAGAGTATAAATTGAGGCAGTTTTTCCAACTCAGTTTGGCCATATTGAGAGTCTCCAAAAAGTTAGTAACTTTTTAGTCAGTAATTTCCATTATAAAAACCTATCTTATGGAGGGGTGCCTGGGTGGCACAGTCAGTTAAGTGTCCAGCTCTTGGTTTTGGCTTAGGCCATGACCTCAGGATTGTAAGATCGATCCCCAAGTCAGGCTCTGTGCTCAGCGTGGAGCGTGGAGTCTGCTTGGGTTTCTCTCTCCCTTTCCCTCTGCACCCCCCACAAGCATTCTCTTTTTCAAATAAATAAATAAGTCTTAAAAAAAAAAAAGAGAAACCTATCTTATGGAAACTATTATGTACAGAAATTGTCACTCTACTGTTATTTATGAGGAACAATCTAAATATCCAATTATAAGAGAATGATTTATATAATCTAGTCAACCACTGTGTAGTTCCTAAACCAGCAAGATCAGCATCACTAGGAAAATTGTTAGAAATTCACATTCTTGGTTCTACTCGAAACCTATTTTCTCAGACACTTCGGGGGTGGGTCCAGCATTTATAAAGCCTTCAAAGATAATTTGATGCATACTAAAACCTGAGAACCACTGATATAATGGAATATTACACAGACATTCAAAGTGTTCTTAAGGAACCCTTAACATGGAAAAATCCTTATAACCTAATATAAAGTGAATAAAAAAGTAAAAATTGCTCATATTTAATATGACCATGGGAATTATGCATAATATGATTTCCATTTTATAAGTACATATATATCATATATAAAATCAAAGACCTTCATGTATATGTGTATTCACATCTACACACACACACACACACACACACACACATATATATATACTAGCAGAAAAAAATGCTATTCTCAATGTATCAGAGGAGTTGACTCTGAATTTCTTCTTTGAATCTTTACATATTTTTCCAAGTTCTCTTCTTTGATGGCATATTACTTTTTATTATCATTAAAGGATCTTGGCCACAAACATTTTCATATGCATATACAATGTTCAAAGCCCCAAGTTTCCTATAACTAAATATTTATTAACCTTTCATGATTACATTGGTTTACTGCAAAG
Organism: Lontra canadensis; assembly: GCF_010015895.1. NCBI lineage: Eukaryota > Metazoa > Chordata > Mammalia > Carnivora > Mustelidae > Lontra > Lontra canadensis. The sequence goes on along the minus strand of NW_022630995.1, from coordinate 104,617,030 downwards.
AGAGACCCCTTCTTCAACAACAGAGGGTGCTTCATCATTGAAGAAAATGGTAAGATGTGGTACTTGGGTTGTCCTAGCCACAGGCAGGATGTGGCTACCAGAGCAGAGCTCTAAGTCTTTGAGCAACTAGCCACATCCTCCTCCCACCAGTTCTTTTTTTAGCTGATGGCAACTCCCAGGATTCTGACATTAACCAAAATTCACATCTTCTTCCTATTGCTATCATACCCCCCTTCTTTCATCAGCAATTCTCACATTGAAATTAGTACAGAGAGCAGGATATAGAAATTAAAGAAATATTAGGCATTTGACATTTCAAACAGCCAAGCTCATTTAGCCAAAATATTCCGGTGGGGGTGGGTGATGAACAACTGTTGTTTATCATCTCATGTCAAAAATTATCTGTTCTTTGTTATCTCAAAAAACCATCACAATTTCTTCTCTGGTTTATTTGTTTATTTTTATCTAAGCACACAGAAGGTTCAACCTGTTCTACTAGTACTCGGACAGTGTGGTCAATCTAACATTGTTTACAATGGATTTTAAAGCGCTTAAGTGTTGGAAACATTTTAAATACCATAGAAAATAAATATTTTAGCATGTGTCTCTTTACTTGTCTAAACTACTGGAAAAAGATCACTTCACTTTTTCTTCCTGCTCATGTTAATATAGATAGTGAGAAGATTTGGGGACAGCCCCAACTGCTTGTGATTGACAAATGCCCTCAGGGTATTTAGAGACTAAGAAAAGGCATCATTCAGTTTCTAGGCTATGATCTGCTTCGGCCTTCATAGCTTATACTGGAGAAATTCCAGGTGGAAATTCCAGGGTGGAAATACACTTCCACTCCTTAAGTAGGTGCAGAAGTTGCTATGATCTGGAGGAATCTATTTGCGTTAAAGAACAGTGAAATATTAAAAAAAAAATACTCCAAATTCTCATAGAAAATGGAAATGAAAGAGTATAATTTAATGATCTTGAAAATTAAATCCACTTATCAAGCCTACTTAATAGCAATAAAGTCTTAGATATCCTTATATCTGGTATTCAAAATGTATGGATATATGAGTATGATCAGAGACTGATTTTGAAAACCTAAAACCCCTCAGAAGATGGTTAATATTTTGTGGAGTATAGATGCTGTCAGCTGAATGGTCATAGTCCTGTCCTATCACCTGAATGTTATGTGTATTCCCAAGGTGGTTTTTGTGACTTCCTACAAGTGTGCTTTGTGTCTCTGAGATACACTTACAGATATATTTGTCCAAGCTTGGGACTCTTCCTCAGATTTTCAGAAGAAACCAATGTGACATATGGAAATGGACTGGGACATGTAAATGCTGAAGATAAGGTGATCTTACAGAAAATAGAACAAGGTAAATACAGCAAGGATCAGGATGGAAAGCTCAGTCAAAAATGAGAAATTTAAAACACCTGTGTTTTGTCAACAGTGGCTTGGCACCTAGAATAGGGAGGACAGAGGAAGTTAAATCCATGCTGGCTTCCAGAACCCAGCTACAAAAAATGAACCGCTAGGACCAGATGGTTTTATGGCTTTAGTAAACAATAGATTTGCATAATGCTTCCTCAATAATTCCATCAGGAAGAGTGTTGAGCTAGAAAACAATGCACAATTGTGTCCTTTTTTTTTTTTTTTTTTTTTTTTGAAACCTGCTCTCTAAATGGCTAATGGATAATGGGGGAGAAGATGACATTTTGGGAAGAACAGATTATAAAAAGAACTATTATCAGATTGTCTTGACTATAATTATAAATGCCAACATGTTTGGAAGTATTAGGTCTCTCTTGGTGGCCACATTGTTAATTGATTCTCAAACAGGAATGAGGGCTTCTCTGATTTGGAGCACCACCTCCCTAAGGTTTCCTTGTTTGTTCTCATTTGTAGCTTCCTTTGACTTTTCTTTCTAAGGCTTGGGTGACTGCCATTTGGTTTCTCTTCAAGAATCAACAAACCACTTAATGTTGAATTCTTTTCTAGTGTACACATGTATCACTACTCCCTATTGATCTCAGGATGTGGAATCCCCACACACCTTTTGAACAAAATCCTCTGTTTCAGCAAGTGGATAGGAACTCTCATCTACTTCATTCATTCAAATGATTTAATTGACAACAATTATTCCTAGAGGTGAGTTCTCCACATATAAATACAGATTTCTACTTTTAAACACCTGAGTCACAAAATAGGCCAGTGGAATATCACATTACTAAAATCAACCCTTTATACCCTGCCCCACACATGGTTACAATCCCCTCCCCACTTTTAAGTAGAATGCCAAATATTGGTGTTGGAGCTTACAAATTCAAAAGCCTACAGTGCTCAGGTAGGCAACATAACTAAATACTGCTCATGTTGAAGGGACAAAGACTAACAGTAGGGAAGGCTGGGGACTGTGGTGAAGTGGCAAGGCTAGTCTAAAAAGAATTCAGCAGCCCTTCAGCTCCAGACAATTACTGCCATAGAAATGCAAAAGTAGCCCAAGAAAAGCCCAGTCTCCTGGATTTTAAAGTAAAATTAATTTTTAAAAAGCTCAACTTTATGATAATACTAATGAATTTTTAAAGTTAGCCACAAAGTCTAAATTTTTTTTTTTTAAGATTTTATTCATCTATTTGACAGACAGAAATCACAAGTAGGCAGAGAGGCAGGCAGAGAGAGAGGAAGGGAAGCAGGCTCCCCGCTGAACAGAGAGCCAGATGCGGGGCTCGATCCCAGGACCCTGGGATCATGACCTGGGCCAAAGGCAGAGGCTTAACCCACCGAGCCACCCAGGCGCCCCACGAAGTCTAAATTTTTATGTTGTAGGGACAAAGCACTTTTGTGAACAATATTTATCTTATAAAGTACCAGGCTATGAACCTACCTAGTCTCTAAGCCCAGTTGTCCAACAGGAATCAGTATAAGTTACATGAGTGATTTAAAATTTTCCAGTAGCTCCCTTAAAAAGCAAAAAGAAATGGGCAAAATTAATTTTATAATACATGTATTTAACTCAATTATCCAAAATATTGTCATTTTAACATGTCATGATTATAAAAATTGTTAATGAGTTATCTTATACTCTTTGTGCTGAGTCTGAGATTCAGTACAGTAGTCCCCCCCACGGTTTCAGTTACCTGCGGTCAACTGCAGTCCAGAAGCAGATGATCTTCCTTCTGACCTACTGTCAGAAGGCCAACAGTAGCTTAATGCTACATCACGATTTACCTCACTTCCTTTTACCATATAGGCATTTTATCACCTCACAAGAAGTGTGAGTACAGCAAAGTAAAATATTTTGAGAGAGACAGAAACCACACTCACATTACCTTTATTACAGCATACTGTTATAATTGATCTATTCTATTATTATTGCTATTACCCTCTGACCATACCAAATTTATAAATTAAACTCTATCATAGGTATATATGTAAGGAAAAAACATAGTATATATAAGATTTAGTACTATCCATGGTTTCAGGCATCCACTGGGGGTCTTGGAATATATCCTCCATGATAAATGGGGGTGGGGGGGCACTACAGTATGTCTTTGACACAGACAGCACATTTCACTTTTTACTGGCACATTTCAAATGCTTAATAGTCATATGTGATTAGTGGCACCACATGGGATAGAATAGTATGCTCTATGGCTTAGAAAACCTGCTCTTATATACACATAAACAGTGAGCAAGTCCTTGGTTAGATAAAGTATCAGGGTCTTCCTGCATCAGGGCTCTTCCTGTTCCTACAATATCCAGTTGCAGCTGCCAGAGTAGATGCAGGAAGCAGACAGGAGAGCTCTGGTCATGGGATACATTTTCCCAAGGAAAGAGTATAAGGAATCTTAAACACTGCTTGATTATGTGAAATGAGATCTTAGAAGTATCTTGGGAAATCATCTAATGCATATGAGGCACAAACATGTCAGCTGCAAGACTGTCTCCCCTGCTCCCATTCTCTTGCTACTGACTTGTTTGTGCCTCATTTCTTCTCCCGTGCACCATCAAGAGGCGGCACATATGACTTTCTATAATGTCATGAAATATGGTAATTCATCCTCTCCTTGTGCACATCTAGTAGTAGACGACTACCTAAGTGAATTAATCTTTGTTATTACTGGATTATTTTAATTTGTAAAGTTTTTTGTGTCATGTGAAAAGGGGGTTTGACTCATTCTAGAATGAAATTCAGTTGAAGAGAACAGTGGGAGGCAAATATTGATTTAAAAATGAAAAAAATTAGTCAAAAAACAGGAAAAGCAAAAACTTTCTAACTCTGAGATGTTCAAAGATTAAATGGGTTTCCTTGTATCTAGAGGTGTCTAAGCAATCATTGTACAAATAACTGGTGAACTTACTTGTGGTATATCCATTATATGACTGGATAATTTTTCTGTTCTGAGATTTGTGATAGGTATAATAATAATAACAATATGCACATATGTGTATATATATATTTTAAATACAGATAAATGTTCACATTGTGTTATTTTGAAATTTGTAATGTCATGTTATTTTTATCTGCACTTTCTATTACTAGTGAAATTGAGCATATTTGCCTATTCCTAGCAATTTAGAATATTCCCTTTTGTGAATTCGTTATTCAGTTTTTTCCCATTTTCCTATTTGATGTTTGTCTTTTCCTTATTGAGTTTTATGTTTTTCTGACTCAATCAAAAGTTGAATTATATGTGCTCTTCATATGTTCTCCCACGTTCAGTCTTAGTTTTACTCTTTTTAGTTGTCTTTTAAAGAATGAAGTTCTTAATTATAATTTAGTTTAAATTATCAACTTTTCTCTTTTATGATGATTGCTTCCTGTACTTGTTTAAAAACTCCTTCCCTATTCTGAGGTCATGAAGATATATCCTATATTAATATTTATCTGATTCCTAACCTCAAAGGGAAAGCTTCTAATGTTTTACCATTAATTATGTTGATTACTGTAGATTTCTGTAAATACCCTTTATCAAATTAAGAAAATCCTCCCTTGGGGCACCTTGGTGGCTCGGTGGGTTAAGTCTCTACCTTCCGCTTGGGTACTGGTCCCAGGGTCCTGGGATCGAGCCCCACATCAGGCTCTCTGCCCAGCAGGGAGCCTGCTTCCCCCGACTCTTTCTGCCTGCCTCTCTGCCTACTTGTGATTTCTGTCTGTCAAATAAATAAATAAAATCTTTTAAAAAAAAAGAAAAAGAAAAAAGAAAATCCTCCCTTATGATAAGATCATTTGATTTATTTTTGTTTCCTATTTGTATGGTGGTTTACATTAGTTGATTTTCAGATATTAACTAACCCTGATTCATGGGATACATGAAATTTAGTCATGATGTATTATCCTTTTCTATGTTTCTGAGTTAAGTTTGCTAATATTTTGCTTAGAAAGTTTTTCATTCTCATTCATGGGCTTACTGTCCTTTTTCTTTTTTCTCCTGCCATTTCTGAAATTTGAGATTGAAGTTATGCACATCAAGATATAAAGTGATGCTAACACTGTTAACTCTTTCAGATTCATTTATGTAAAATTGGGATTCCTTTTTTTCTTTTAACACTTTATTTTGAAATAAACTCAGGCTTCCAGAAAAAACTACAAGAATAAAACAAAGAAATCTTGCATATTTTCATTTAGTTTCAGTTTCACTCATTGTTAATATACAGTTAACATCTGAACAACATGGATTTGAACTGTGTGGGTCTAAGTGAGGATTTTCTTGAACAAATACAGTACAATACCATACGTGTATTTCCTCATGATTTTCCTAATAAAATTTTCTTTTCTCTAGCTACTTTATTATAAGGATAAAATACTTAATACGTATAACATATAAAATATGTGTTAAACTATTGTTTATGTCATTAGTAAGTCTTCTAGTCAGGAGTAGGCTATTAGGAGTTAAGTTGTTGGAGAATCAAAAGTTGTATGAAGATTTTTGACTATGTGAAAGTTCAACACCCCTACCCCTATGTTGTTCAAGGTCAACTGTATTATTGTAGTAGCTTTACCATTCTCTCCCTATTTTTTTGCTGAACTATTTGATAGGTTGCAGACAACATGCCTTGTACTCCTAAAAATTCCATCATACATTTATAAGAAGAGCATTTTGTTATGTTGCTAAAGTACAATTGGCAAAATTAGGAAAATTAACATTAATAAAATACTATTGTCTAATATATAGCCCATAATCAATTTTAACCAATTATCTCAATAATGTCTTTTGTAAGACATTTTATCTCTCTGATTCAGAATCTAATACAGTATTAGAAATTGTATTTATTTGTTATGTCTCTTTAGTCTTAATCTAGAACTGTCGCTCAGATTTTGGTGGGGTTTTTTTGTACTTTGTAACATTGATAGTTTTGTAGGGTAGTAGCCAATTATTTTATAGGCTCCCTTCTAATTAAAACAAATTACTTCTCCCTTGAATGTCTATGGAATTCACTTAAGACCCACATATGGGTTTAGAGGTTTCTTTCTGGGATGACTATTAATGACAGGCTTAATTAATTAATTAACTAATTTTCCTTAAGATTTATTTGTCTATTTTAGAGAGGAGGGGTAGGGGCACAGGGAGAGAGAGAGAATCTTAAGCAGATTCAGCACGGAGCACAGAGCCTGATGTGGGTCTCAATCCCAGGACCCTGAGATCATGACTTGAGCAAAAACCAAGAGTTGGATGCTTAACTGACTGTAACAGCCAGGTGCCCCTTACTTTCTTTAAATATCACAAGACTATGAAAGATATTTTTTTCTGTTTTAGCCATTTTATTTAAATTTTCTAAATTCATCCATTTTAATTATATTTATTACTATAAAGTTGTTCATATTATTTTATTTTTAATATCTATAGAATATGTAGTAATACCCTTTAAATTTAGAATGATTACTGTGCTTCTTTTCCTGTTTTTTATTAATATTGGAGTATTTTTCTATAATTTTTAGTTTTTTGAAAAGCTCAAATTTTAAATTTGCAATTTTATTTTTCATTTTTTTATTTAATTAGTTTTTTGTGTTTATATTCTCCCTCTTCCCTTCTTGTCTATATTTCTTTAAATGTTCTTATTTAAAATGTCTCTACCTCATTATTTTTTGAGTTTCCCTTTTTTTGTTTTTTATTTTTTGTTTTGTTATGTTAGTCACCATATAGTACATCATTACTTTTTTAAGTAGTGTTCCATGATTCACTGTTTGTATATGACACCCAGTGCTCCATGCAATATGTGCCCTCCTTAATACCCATCATTGGGCTAACACATCGCCCTACCCGCCTCTCCTCTAAAACCCTCAGTTTTTTTCCCAGAGTCCATAATATCTTATGGGTCATCTCCCCCTCTGATTTCCCACCTTCATCTTTCCCTTCCATCTAATGTCCTCCATGCTACTCCTTATGTTCCACATATAAATAAAACCATATGATAATTGTCTTTCTCTGCTTGACTTATTTCACTTAGTATAACCCCCCCCCCACCCACCCAATTCCATCCATGTTGATGCAAATGGTGGGTATTCATCCTTTCTGATGGCTGAGTAATTTTCCATTGTATATATGGGACCACATCTTCTCTATCCATTCATCTGTTGAAGGGCTTCTCAGCTCCTTCCATAGTTTGGCTATCACGGACATTGCTGCTATGAACATTGGAGTGCATATGGCCCTTCTTTTCACTACATCTGTATCTCCGAGGTAAATACCCAGTAGTGCAATTGATCAGTCACAGGGTAGCTCTATTTTTAACTTTTTGAGAAATCTCCATACTGTTTTCCAAAGTGGCTATACCAACTCGCATTCCCACCAACAGTGTAGGAGGGTTTCTCTTTCTCCACATCCTCTACAACAATTGTTGTTTCTTGCCTTGTTAATTTTTGCCACTCTAACTGATGTAAGGTGGTATCTCAATATGGTTTTGATTTGAATTTCCCTGATGGTTAATGATGTTGAACATTTTTTTCGCATCTGTTAGCCATTTGTATGTCTTCTTTGGAGAAGGGTCTATTCATTTCTTATGACCATTTTTTGACTTGATTATTTGTTTTTTGGGTGTTCAGCTTGAGAAGTTCTTTATAGATCTTGGATACCAGCCCTTTATCTGTAGTGTCATTTGTGAATATCTTCTCCCATTCTGTGGTTTGCCTCTTTGTTTTGTTGACTCCTTTGCTGTGCAGAAGATTTTACCTTGATGAAGTCCCAAAAGTTCATTTTCACTTATTACCTTTCTCCCTTTTGATACATGTAATTATAAGATAACATTTCCTTAAGCCATTATTTGTTTGTAACTGACAGGTCTTGACATAAATTATATTTATTAGCATTCTGTTCAAAATATTTCCTAATTTCTATTGTGATTTCTTTTTTGACTCATGGTTTACTAGCAAATGTTAATTTTCAGGTTATGTTTATGTTATTGATTTTTATCTCAGTTGCATTATGGTTAAAGAAAAAATAATTTATATGTTTTCAATCATTTGAAACTTGTTGAGAATTGTCTTTTGGCTCCCAACTTGGTCAATGTTTGAAAAATTTCTCCATGTACTGGAAATAAATGCATATTCAGCAGGCATGCAATGTTTTATTTGTAACCCTCAAGTCAGGTGTGTTATATATAAAGATAAGATATTTTATATTCTTATATTAGGCAAAATTTTAAATCACAGAGTCAAATTATTTATATCTCCACTGATCTTCTGTACACTTGTTTTGTCAATTAGTAAAGTATTTTTAATGTCTACTTCTCTCCCAGTTTTGTCAATTTTTGCTTTATGTGTTTTAAAGCTTTGTTATTAGGTGGGTTCAAATAGAAAATAAATACATCTCTAGTGAATTAAACTTTTTATCATTATAAAGTGACTTTCTTTGTACATACTAATGTTTTATGCCTTCAATTCCATTTTATCTGTATTGCCATCTTCCTTTTCCAATGGTATTACATAGTATATATATTCTAATATTTTTACTTTCATTTTTCTCAATCCTTAGACTTTATCTGAAACATTTTAAGTGAGAAGAATTGGATTTTTAAAAATCCAGTCTGACAACACTTGTTTTTTACTACAAACACGAGGCTCATTTATATTTAATATAATTATTGATGAATTTGCATTCTAATCTATCATTTGGTGGTGGGATTTCAATTTTTTTCTACTTGTTTTTGTTTTCTTTCCTTTTTACCATTCTTGAATTGATTAGGAATTATCTAGCCATCATTTTTTTTCTCTCTTGACCACTTTGAAAATTATATACACTATTGCTTTATCTCTAGTAGATATTCTAGAAATTACAACATACATATCCAACATCACAATCTAAAATTAATCAATGCCTTCATCTTTTTCCTTTTATATAACCATATATTATCATTATTTTATAAAGGCAAATTATATTTATATTTACCTTCATAGTCAATAATTACTTTATTCTTTCTTTTTGAATTCCAGACTTTCCATATAGGAGCACTTTATTTTTGCTTGAAGTATATCCTTCAGTATTTCCTTCAGGGAGAAATCTTATTTAATTAACAGCAATATTATAATACTTGGAGAATATCTTTGCTAGATACAGAATTGTAGATTGACAATTATTTTATCCCTTGAAGGAATCTGCCGAAGGTTGACCCATTTGTTTTGTAGGGAGGCTAGGTCACATTGCACAGAGTGTTGTTCACATGTGCTTCTGAAAGACTGGCTATGTCAGACCTTTGACCAATCTTGGACTATTGGTGATGATTCACCACTATTGACATTTTTTCAGATTGACCTCCAAACAATTATGACCATTAAACAAATCTATGCCATTTATATCCTGATAGTGGTGTGCTTATTGCAAAAGCTACTGAACAACAGGGTAATAGTCAAGATCTCTGATAGATCTTCCATATTTCCTATCTTCCATAGCATCTTGTATTGTTGTCTTGGAAAGTTCTCCTCAAATTTTGACTCAAAAAGTTTTCTGACTCTGTTCTTTTTATTTCTTCCTGCTCTGCATTTCCTTGGTCATTGAGTGAGGACATTCCGAGAAAAGGATCATTTCCTCTGGTTTGCTTCCTGGTTAATGATCAAGATAAAAATTTGGGATTCTGCCTTGACCATTCTTGAGTGTGATACTTCTTTATTTCCCTGAATCGTAACCCCAACATCATGACATAATTGTGTACATAACAATGCACAAATATTACAGATAAATTCCTAGAATTAATAAGGGATTTTGCAAAGTTGCTTGATATAAAGTGATATAGGAAAAAAAATCTGATTTCTGGAGTTTTATTACATAAGTAAAATAACATTTAAAATCAAATAATACCCTGTATTGGTAGTACTACCGGTATATGCATAAATTGTATTTTCCTCTTTGGAAAACAGTTTGGCATTATCTACCAAAGTTGAAATTGTGCATACTATACAAACTGCAATTGGACTCAGATGTATATACCCAAGGGAAACACATACACATGTACAAGGAGACATTTGCAGTAATGTCCATAGTAGCACTGTTTATAATAGACTCAAACTGATAACAAATCAAATTTCCATCAATAGGAAAATAAATTGTGCCATATTTCTACAGTGGAATAATAGCAATAAAAGTGAATGAAACTGTGGATACCTAGAATGTTAGTGAATCTCTTAAAGGTAACCACACACAAAATAAGATATATTGGGTAATTCCATTTATGTTCGGTTCAAGAAGTAGGAAAAGTTATAATGTTAAGTGCTACAAGCTTAGTTGGAAAAATTATAAAGAAAAGCATGAAAGTAATAATCATAAAAATGTAGATAGAAAAACGCTTTGAAGTGGAGCAAAAGGAAGACATCATAAGGACAGTTTCTGAAATATTGAAAATGTTCTATTTTTCATTTGAGAAATAGATGTTTTATTTACGTTAAAGCACTAAGCTGTGCATTTTTGTCATGTGCACCTCCCCACATATATTTTGTATTTCATATAAAGGTCTATGGAAAATGACTATTGGCTAGGATTTTTTTGAACCAGAATTATGAATATTTTACATTTTATAGATATTTCCAGATCATTCAGTTGAAAGACTGTAACAATTTACTTCCTCCAGCAATGGTTTTGCACTGACATGTATTACTGTGTGAAACTCCTTTGACTTTTCTTTTTCATCCCACCACGCTATCTTCCTAAAGGGAATGTTATCTTTACTAGCTCAGATTTTTCCTTGCTCCCTTATCTCACTTGTATAATAATGAATACAAATAGACCAATCCCCAACTGTGGCTTCACATCATGAAGTTTCCATTTGGATGTGGAAAGAATGGGAGCTACACACTGGTCAGTGGTCTATAGCAATTCTCAAATCCCACTAGGCATACATGGTAAAGTCTTATTTCTCTCTTAAGCAAAGTTCATTGTGGAATGAAATAATGGCCCTCCTTCATATTAAAGTTCAGCCTTTTAGAGCTTGGGGATCCCAGTATGGCTGTAACAGAGGAAAAGAGAAATGGAAGAGGCACTCACTTCAATAAATATTTGTTAGGCAATTACTTTTTTCATCTCAAACAAGAGTTTTGTGGTATTCCTTGCACACATAGAAAATAGTTTAACACTTCTCTATGGGAGACAACCCCAAAATCTCATCCTGGCAGTGCATTTAGCTCAAAATAAAAGGTCTATAGATAATGTACAGTAATTACTATACCAGGATCAGACTATCTCCTCTGTGTCTGGAAATGTAAAATAAGAAAAGAGAATTCATCTCATCCCATACCTTCATACAATCTACAGGAAAAAGATACTGGTAATAAAGATTTTTTATAGTCAGCTCTATCAGATCTTGAGTTAGGATATATCACCTGGGGAGGGTTTATCTATTGATTATTGTAAGACTGACTATCTTACTTCCACCATGACAGAATGCTCTTTATTGGAAATTTTCTAAGCACTTGCAGTTATTTTTTATACTCTTCCCCCCAAATAATATATTATTAAATATTATCTACTTTGATGAATATAATAGAGTTATATATATCCACAATCATTTAATTATAATTCTAAAATCCAAAATTTCAACAACAAAACAAAACCCTAAGTGCTTTGATATTTAGTGATAAAATCTACCTTGGACTGAAATGAGGGTATTCATAGTCCCTTTTTATCACACTACAGGTGAATATTCATATTTTTCACTGCAGATATATTAATGTATTGATTATAGGCCATTGCTTCAGATCCCTACTAGGACTGTCTTATATCTTCTAATATATGCTATGTGCCTTGTATTAGCTTTCTAAAATTGGAAAACTTTCAAAACACATGTGCCCTAAGAATTTAAAATAAGGAGTTATGGATCTGTATTTACATTTTTGTTTAGTTTGGTTTTTTTTTAAACTTTTTTTTTTTTAACTTGCTAATTATTTGACACCAGGACAAAGTGTTTAAATGCCAAACAGTGCCTTTAAAATCTTAGTATTTCATTGCTCAGCCATCAAAAAAACCCCAAATCTTTCCATTTGCAGCAACGTGGATGGAACTGGAGGGTATTATGTTAAGCCAAATAAGTCAATCAGAGAAATATAATTACCATATGATCTCTCTGATATGAGGAATTTGAGAGGCAGGGCAGGGGGTCGTGGGAGGTAGGGAGGGGAAAAAATGAAATAAGATGAGATTGGGAGAGATACAAAGCATAAGAGACTCTTAATCTCAGGAAACAAACTGAGGGTTGCTAGGGGGATGGCAGGAGAAGGATAGGGTGGCTGGATGATGGACAATGGGGAGGGTATGTGCTATGGTGAGTGTTGTGAATTGTGTAAGACTGATGATTCACAGACCTGACCCCAGAAGCAAATAATACAATATATGTTTTTTTAAATACAATATATGTTAATTAAAAATTTTTTAATATTGATTTAATCTTTCAATCCACGCACTTTAGATACTTGTCATTTTTATAAATAAAGCCATTATTAAGAACCATCACCAATATGTCACATAGTGTTCTCTCTCTGAGTAAGAGATATTTATTTCTGGGGTTTAAGTAGGAAAAGCTATTACTCCTGAAGACTTAGCTTTGTGCAAATTTCCTTGTTTATTGTTAGAAGTTTATAGCCATATTTGATTCCAACTATATGGCTTACAATTTTTTTCTAATGGTCTCATTTTCTCATTTCTGACTTCATATTACAGTTTATAGATTTTTGCTTTTCCATTCTACTTTCTTCTTAGAATTTGCTTTGTCTTAGTTTTGTGCATTTTCCTGTTTCCTTATCTTAATTATAGAAGTAAAGTAGGAGCACAGATAAATAATATAAATGGATATATAAAACTTATATGAAAGGTGAAGAGTAATTTAAACAGGCTAAATTCCTACAGAAAGGAGCTCTCTGGTATGTTTATGTGTGTGCTTGGACAACTTCCTTATATGTTATTCTGTCATTACCCACGTTTTGTGAATAGTTCTTTTATTGCCATCCTTAAGTGATTATAATTTTTTGTGTCATCTATTTTCTGCCAGGAACCTGATTGATAAAGTAATTGGTACCAGAAGTAGTCACAGAAAACAGACTGTTAAAATATTATCTGAGATTGAATTGCTCATAAAATCGAGAAATGCAGAGATAACTTTCTTGCAAAGAGAAAAAGAGTAACAGATAAATCTATGACATGCCGTGGTGTCACAATTACTCAAACTATCACCACTGGTAGTGCCTGAGGAAAGCAAGGAATAAGGACAGCACTTCTGAAATTTTTTTATAAGATTTTATTTATTTATTTTACAGACAAAGATCATAAGTAGGCCGAGAGGCAGGCAGAGAGAGGGGGAAGCAGACTCCCTGCTGAGCAGAGATCCCAATGCAGGGGCTTGATTCCAGGACCCTGAGATCATGACCTGAGCTGAAGGCAGAGGCTTAACCCACTGAGCCACCCAGGTGCCCCTGAAATCTTAATAAACATACAGACCACTGCAGTTTTTTATTAAAATGCTGTTACTGACAAAATAGGTCTGTGATAGTGTTTAAGAAGCTGAATTTCTAACAAGCTCCCAGATGATGTTGAGGCAATTGGTATGATACCACATATTAAGTAGTAAGAACTGGGAGATCAAATGGCTGTTGCACTCAGCTTCTATAATGAAGACTGAGGAGTCAACTAGATCCTTCATATGTCCCTTTAGAGAAGTAAGGTAAATGGAAATATTAAAACTATGAATATACATTTGAGAAGAAATAGGGAGACTCTCAGTCCTCCTTGCAGGTCTGAAATCATCCGTCATCTGCTGTAGGTTCAGGACAGACATGGCTCAGGACCACACCCAAGTTCTATCTGACAATAAGAATTACAGGATTGTAGCAACAATTAAATGCTAAGATTTTAAGTTAAAGTTAAGGCACTGGTGGGGAAGGAAGAGGCCTCGGAGATAGAGACATTTCAGCAGACATGGACAAGGCTGAGAACTCTGAAACTTCAAAGTCCTTTGAAACTTCAAAGGCCATCCTGTTGGCAGAGGCCATCTCTGCTATCTGAGGTAGCCAGTCCTTCTTACCATAAAAATCTTTCAATCACTCCCTTTGGGACAGTTTTCTTACAAGGTGATGGCAATTCTCTTTCTGGCTTACCTTCACTTACTCTCTGGCTTCCAAGACAAGTTAAGAATTAGATTCCAAGATAGCCTTGGCTGGGAAGTATAAGATCTTTAGGAGGAGATAAGTATACAACAAAATTAAAAGATATCATTGATCTTCATCAGAAAGATAGTAAGTATGTGTATAGGTAAAAGTATAAGTTATAATAAAGGTATGTTTGGGAGTATTAAACCAGGGGGGTGGAAATATAAGGTTTGAATATAAGGTTGAATACAAGGTAGAATATAAGTTTTGATTAGGCCAAATTCATTGGCAGGAGTGCACTTACCCTGGATTTTGAAAATCACTTGGGAGTGGCAATAAGGTTATGTTATCAAAAATTAATTTTCTTTCTTTCTTATGGTAAAAAAACACATAACATAAAATATACTATCTTAACAATTTTTATTGTATAGTTCAGTAATGTTAAGTACATACACATTGTTGTGAAACAGATCTCCAGAAATTTTTCTTGCGAAACTGAAACTATATATCCATTTAGTAATTCTTCATTTTCTCCTCTTCCTAATCTCTATAAATACCATTCTATTTATTTCTATGAACTTAACTACTTTATATGATACCTCATGTAAGTAGAATCAAATGGCTCAAGAACATTCCTGGCATGGTGTCTCTAAAGGAAATAGTCCAAGCCTCAGAAACAGGTACATGTTACAGTGGGTCTACCTGTGCAACACCCACCTCCCTCAACTGTAACCTTGTGAGGGGTTGGAGGACTCAACTTTTATCAAAGTACTAAAAAAAAAAAAAAAATGCATCAGGAGGCCACCAGCAACCTTAAAGAACTTTGTGGTGACTAGTTTCTGTAGGCCAAGGATAAAGTTGTACTTGCATCATTGGAATTAAGTTTCCTGAATTCAGTGGGAATAAATGATTCAGGGTATTAGATGTTATATGGCAAAGCTTAATCATCATAGACAATGTGGTCCCCATTACCACAATAAGCCACAGAGATGGATTTAGTCAGTGTTTTGACTCACATAAATCTCTGACCTAGGCTAACTGATCATGGTGGACATGAAAGAATATATGTTATCTACAGAAATAAAGTATTAGTAACTTACACAAAATAACCTCTATGGCTGCTTCTAGAAAACTAACTTGCTATAGGAGTAGGAGAATTATATAATGTAGTCTTATATCCTATTTCCAGAACTATACCATTTCACAGATTCACACAGCCTTGACAGAGGGAGACTAAACATTCTGAAGAAAAGAGTGCAATGTATACTGTGATTCTTTGCCCAAGTTTTTTTTCCAGAGGGACCTCAGCCATGAACTTAAGCAACTGAGCACTAGGTAAAAGAAAAAACCTTGAAACTCTAGGACTGATTAGATATTGGCTTTAAATTTTTGTTTTAAATTTTTGTTGATCCTCAAAGACCCAAATGTACCTATAAATAACTAGACACAGCAGGCACTTATACAGGTCAAGTGATGAATGGAAGTTTGGCTCTATTCCATCTCACAGAATGTCAAGACAGACTACAGACCAGTCTTAATATTTTCTCTGCCCCAGAATGTACACATATAGTTAATATCTATTAGAATCACTACAGTGGTGCCCTGCTTCACTTGGACTAAGGATATTAGAGCGGGAAGGGCCAAGTGGAAGTCCCTGCAGCTGGCTCTAACAACCCTCACCAAAACTGTGCATCAGGAACACTAATGCATCTCTGTGGAAATAAAGATTAGGCCCATCACCAAAAGACCTGAGATAGGCATATATCCTATCTATTTGACCATTAACTGAAAATTGAACTCAAAATCCAGACAGTCCATGGAAAACCAGATTAGATACACATATAAGCAGGCAAACACAGGAGCCAGAGTTGAAATTCCAAATGCAATGTCTTTCCTGGAGTAAATTAACGGTCTGTGGAAATCAATATGCAGTTATTGATCTAGTAAATGCTCTCTTGTCAGTTCCCAACAATTAATAAAATCAGAATCAGTTTATATTTACATGGCAGAGACAACAGTATAATTTTACTGACTTGTCCCAGGATGTTGCCAAACTTTTATGTTCTCTCACGATCTTGTAACATAGTTTAGAATGTCCTTGATCATCTTGGTAACCAACAGAACATGGCACAGGTTTATTATGCTCATGGACAGAATGATAATTGGACCCAGCAAAAACAAAATAGCAAACATCTAGGATGCCTTAATAAAATTAATCTATGCCAGAGGGTGGGCAATAATCCTTGCAAAATACTGGAGGTCTGCCACACTGATGATGTTTCTTGGATACAGGGTTCTGGGCCTTATCAAGTTATTCTTTATATGGACAGTATCTAAAGTGGCAAACTCATTCTATACTTTGTAGCACCTAGTATGAAATTGTGAGACATACCATTTCATGGATCTTTTTGCATTTGGAGGCAACATATAAAATATTTGGACATTTTAATTTAGTTTGAGTTTATTAACTCATTTACTATATATCTAGTAATATAGTTTTGATGTGCAGCCTGGATATATAAATAGGGGCTCTGCAGCAGTTCTAGTCTGTGCTGCATGCTGCCCCACAATCTACTCCTTATAAGCTAACAGATGCAATTTTATTTGAAATACCTGAGGCAAAAAAGATGCTGTAGAAAGCCATTAGAAAGCTCTGGAGGCAAATAACATTGCATGCCTTTAGGGTTTTTGAGCAGACCTATGCTTTCTTTGGCCAACAACCATTCTCCATCTGGAAAGTGGCTCTTGGGCTGCTGCTCAGTCTGGGTAGAGACAGGACACTTGACCCTGAGACACCAAGTAACAGTGAGGCCTGGACTTTCCATCATGAACTGGGTATTTTCTGTGCTACTGAAACATGCAACTGCATGCACAGCAGCATTTCATTATACAACGGAAGCAGTTTATATAAGACTTGGCTTAAGTTGATCTTGAATGTAGCATGAATATTGGTTCAGACACCTGCTGTATCTGTTCTTCACCGTCTCCTACTTAACTCACACCTAGAACTTCACAGGAAGTTTCCTGTTACCAGTTAATGGAGGAGAAAGTATAATGAGTCTGGTTTATGAATGGATGTGCATGACAATTTTTGCCAGATAGAAGTGGATTGCTTCTGCATTATAACCCCTTTGTGAAGTGACCCTGAAAGACTGTAGTGAAGTAAAATTCTTCAAGAATATAGTCTTTGGAGATACATCTGGATGTCCATTTTTTATGGAAAAAAAAAAGATGAACTGAGATTTGTATCTTGTTGACTTATGGGCATTGGTTAATTGGCTAAATATTTAGTCACCTGGAACAAACAATATTGGAAAATTGGTGACCAGGAAATGTTAGGGATAATACTTCTTATAATAAGAAAAGTGAGCTTCTTTGTATTCTATGTAGATGTTCATATGGTTATCGACAGTGAAGGAGATTTTGCATATTTAGCATCACAAAATGACTTGGAGTCTTGTCAGTCACTTTCCCTCCCTCCCTAAGTCCCCCAATACTTGCACAATGAGTGCATGAACAAAATGACCATAATGTCAGGGGTGGAGGCTACGTATGGGCTCAACCCATGGTCTTTTCCTCACAAAATCTGATCTGACTACTGCCATTGCTCAGCCCCTAAACTGACAGCAATGGAGGCTAATGTTGTACCCCAAACAGAGAGCATTTCTGGGATATGACAGCTAGTTGGTGCCCATTGCTTATGTTTGACTCTTCCCCTTAGAGAGACAAGCACTTTCCCTCATGGAATTAGACATTTTTCATATTTGCATTGGCCTTCTCTGCCTAGAGAATTTTCCCAGTACCCTGATTTGTAAACTGGCAGATGTCATTATATCCTAAACAAATATGTCTCTAACCAAGACACACATATTGCCAAATATATATTGCAATGATGGGATATACCCACTGAATTCACTGGTCTTACTCTGTGCCACATCATCAAAAAGCAGTTGGCTTAATAAAATATTGCTATGGTCCACTGAAGGCTCCTGCTTTATTTTTATTAATTTTATTTATGGCTCCTGCTACTGATAAAAATTTGTAAATTTATGGTACATTCCTTAAATCTGCAGGCCATAAATCATGCATGCGGTCTCTCCTATAGCCAGAAACAAAGGTTGGATATTAAAGTAGCCCTTCTCACAGTGACATTTAAAACCATTTCTTAAAAATTTTACTTTCTGTCTTCAATGATCATAAGCATGGTAGATGTACAAAAACTAGTACTTAAGGAAATTATGGTTTTGAAGAAGGAAGCTTCTGGCCATTTTAAGGTCCTTCTGCCATTGCACTAATAGTCATAAAGTCACTAAATTCAGCCACAGTCAGCTGTGCACGAATTTAATCCCAAACACTGGGAGAAAGTACTTTCTGCCCCCCTGTCTTCTTTCAGGTTTTTTTCTTTTTCTTTTTTAAATTTTTTAAAAAGATTTTATTTATTTATTTGAGAGAGAGAGAGAGAGAGAGGGAGGAGAGGGGAGGAGGTCAGAGGGAGAAGCAGACTCCCCGCTGAGCAGGGAGCCCAATGCGGAACTCCAATCCCAGGACTCCAGGATCACAACCTGAGCCAAAGGCAGTTACCTAACCAACTGAGCCAACCAGGTGCCCCTGAGTTTTTTCTTTATCTTTGGTTTTCTGTGGTTTGAAAATGATATGCTTAAGTATAGTTTTTATTTGTTTGTTTGTATATGTTTGCTTGTGGTCTTTTTGACATTTATCCTACTTGGTATTCTCTGAGCTTCCTGGATCTGCGGTTTGGTGTCTAATATTAAGTTGGGGGAAATTCTCAGTCATTACTGAATCAAGTAATGTTTCTGTTCCTTTCTCTCTTTCTTCTCCTTTCTGGTACTCCCAATTACACAGATGTTACACCTTTTGTAGTCCTACGCACAGTCCTTAGATATTCTGCTGTTGTTTTGTTGACTATAAAAGCCTTTATTCTTTTTAAGTTTTTGAGGAGTCTACTGATATATTCTCTAGCTCATAGGCTCTTTCCTCATCTATGTCCAGTCTACTAGTGAGCCCATCAAAGGCATTCTTCATTATTATTATAGTGTTTTTTATCTCTAACATTTCTTTTTGATTCTTAGGATTTCCATTTCTCTCCTTATATTCCCCATCTGTTTTTCAATACTGTATACTTTGTCCATTAGAGCCCTCAGCATATTAACTATAGTTGTCTTAAATTCCCGGTCTGTTATCCCAACAGCCCTGCCATGTCTAATTCTTCTGCTTGCTGAGTTTCTTCAAATAGTGTTTGTTTGGATGTTTTTTAAACTTTTGTTATGCCTCATAACTTACCTGGTACCAGATAAAAGAACCTACTCTAAAAAGGCCTTTAGAAATGTGGGGGGCAACTATTCTATAGTCTCATGATTAGGTCTCATTCTTTTATTAAGCTTAGGCCTCTGGATGGTGAACTTCACAAGTATTTCTCAGTTTGTTTGTTTGTTTGTTTGTTTTCTGAAGGGAGTAGGATGGCTAGAGTGGGCTGTAGTTGCGTCTTCCTTTCCTCAGGTCAGTTAGAGTTTGATAATATCCTAGCAGACTAGGCTCTGGTTAATTAGTTTTTCTTGAGGGCAGTCCTTGTTAAGAAAATGAGTGTTCTGGAGTGTTTCAGAATGGTTCCTTTTCCCACTTTTCCTAGAAACCCAAGAGAATATATCTTTAATATTTACTGTGTGAGTTAAGCCTCACAATATTTTGAGAGCCTCCTATGACTGGGTCCCCTGGAGTTTTTAGCTCTCAAGAGTTGTCCCCACCAAGCCTCTAGCAATTTGTTAATTATAGTTCAGGTTTCATGCTACAGGTTCCTGAGGCAGTTTTTGCTTGAGGGTCTCTGCTTCTCTGTAAATCATGATCACCTCTATTCACGTGTCTGTCTCTCCACTCCTGGTGGGAGCAGTTTGCCTCTTGTTCTCTCTCATGCATCTAAGAGGAATTGATTATTTTTCAGTCTGTTCAGCTTTTCACTTGCTGTTAGAATAGAGTGGTGTCCTTATATGAGGAACTGGGAACTGGAAGTTCCTCTCTAATCTACTTCTGGAATATGACAGCATTTTATACTTGATGTTGGCCAAAAGGCCGAGAAGTGATGGAATATGACAGTATTTTAAACTTCAAAAAATTTTTTTCATTTTATTGATATGTATATCCATCATTGAAGATTGTACAGTATTAGCACTTAGATTAATTCCAATTTTGTCTTCCTTTCTGTTGGTTTTGTTTTTTGTGCTTTGACTGACTTTACCAGCTCATATTCTAAGGACAGAACTGCAGTCTGTGTTTTAGTTGTAGAGTTTATTAAATCTATTAATTTAATCTCAGTTATTATATATTTGAATTTTATATGTTGTAGTTTATACTGTTTCTTATGATGTTTCTTAAATTCTGAAAGAGGTATGCTTGATAAATACATTTGGTAATCATTTTGTCAGTTTCTGTTTATAATTCTAGAAGCAATCCTTATTCCTTTCCTTGAGGCACAAAGGCTTATGTTTGGTATGTCTTATTGATTATATATAATTTATCATGAAAATTTCCCTCATTTTTCCAATTAAATGTTTTTGTTGTAAACCCTGCTTAATGAAATAGTATGTAGCTCTTTCTAATTCTTCTTGTTAGTATTTGTTTGAAATATTTTTGACTATTCCTGCATTTTTAATCTTTCTTGATACTCTACTTTATGAATGCTTCTTATTTGTAGTAAATAGCTGGATCTTCCTCATTTGAAGCAAACTGAAAGCTCCTGTATTTTGAAAGGAAAAGTCAACTCAATTATGTTAACTGATTCAAATCGTTTTATTTTTCTACCTTATTTTATATATACAAATAGGCAATTTGAGTGTCTGCATCTCCCCTACTTTGGTTATTTGTATTTTAAGAAAATATTTTTAATTTTTAAATTAAATTTCACTGAAGTTTTAGGAAGAGATCCGAATGCACATGCTTTCTTTTTAAAGATTGTATTTATTTACTTATTCTAGAGAAGGAGAAAGAGAAAGAGCAGTGGGAGAGATAGAGGGAGATGGGGAGAGAGAATCTCAAGCAGAATCCATGTTGTGTGTGGAGCCTGACATGGGGCTTGATTTCATGACCCTGAGATCATGACCTGAGCCAACACCAAGAGTTGTTTAACCAACTGAGCCACCCAGGTGCCCCAGAATATACATGCCTTTGTTCACCATCAATAATTGGAAAGATTTAATAATAACTAAAAGTGGCATCAATACTATGATTTAATGCTTTAATATTTTTCAAAAGATTTATTATTTGAGAGAGAGACAGAGAGAGCATGAGCAGAGAAGGGGCAGAAGGAGAGGAGAGATAAATAGAGAGGCATGGAACCCAATGTGAGGCTGAACACAGGGCTCAATCCCATGACCCTGAAATCATGACCTGGGCTGAAGTCAGATGCTTAACCAACTGAGCCACCCAGGTGCCCTGAATATATATCTTTATTTAAAGATTTTACTTATTTATTTATTTAAGAGGAAGAGAGAATGAGAGAGGAAGAGCATGAAAGGGGACAGGTCAGAGGGAGAAACAGACTCCCTGTCAATTAGGGAGCCCTATGTGAGACTCGATCTGGGACTCTAGGACCTGAGCTGAAGTCAGTTGCTTAACCAACTGAGCCACGCAGGTGCCCTATATCTTTATTTATACATAGAAAAATTATTGGCATTTATAAATCAGAGGCCATTTAATTAATGTTTAATAAATGTTAATGGTGGTTATTGCTATGTATTAGAATTTAGGGTGACTTTCTTATTTTTAAAAAATATATGTTTCCATCAACTATTTAAGGTTTATAGTGATGTTTTATAATCACAAAAAAGATAAAACTATTTTCTCTTTTTAAAGGTCTGGAGTATTATTACTTAAGAGAGAGGTTTTTCTTGGCCTAATGTTTCAGACCATCTTCTGAACTTATTTCTTGATACATAATTTCTGAGCTCTCTCTCAGCTAGCTTCTTTCTTCTACTCTTGGTGGTATTATTACTCAAGTATATGCTACATTTGACATCTGTTGGTTAAAACAGGAAACTAACTGCTATCTTAAAATAGTTTTGAGGATATATATATATATATATATATATATATATATATCTCCAATATATCTATATACCATATATCTATATCTATTCTATGTATTTCATCCAAAATGTGTTTTAAGACATAGTTTATCCCTAATTGAGAGACTTTCTATTGAGCAAATTCAGTGAAAAGTATACAAAGGCTTGTGTCCCAAGTTAAATATTGTTGGTTTGACCTTGAAACTCAAAGAGAACATAATGATGTTTCACTAAGATAATCACAGTGTGAACTTCTAGGGTATTTAACTTAATCCTATTTTAAAACACAAAAAGTTGTTGTTGTTATTTTTTGCAGTAGGTATCTAGATATTAAGGAAGTTTGCCAATATTTTAGTTCACCATTTGTACTTATGGTTCTCAGTCCAAGAAGAAAAACATTTTTCCAAAACTACATCAGAGAATTTTTCTGATGAGCAAACTGCCATGTCTGTTTCCTCAGTACATATGGAAGGGAGAACAACCCTTCTTGGAACACTGAGGCTTCTTCTGCAACAGGAAGACTGTCTTGCAATCACTCCAGCTTCGACTGCCACTACAAAATACCAATTGCTCTTTCACTACCTGTGCCAAAAAAAAAAGTGGAAGTTGCATAAACAGACTAATTCCTTTCTTGGCTCACTTTCATATCAAGGTCTCAAACGGGCATGTCTGAATAGTGGAGTCAAATATATATAACTGAATCCAAGCTTCAAGGCCGTCTGTCTGGGAATTTGAGTTCTGATCCCATTTGGAGGAGTTTTAACTTCTTATGTCTTTCTGCTCTGTTCTAGGCTCCTTAAGTTTTAGTTTAATACACTTGTTCTGCATTTAATTTTGTAACTGTTTTTTTTCTTTCCAAGATTTCTAAAGGCTAGTCTTCAGCTCTTCCATTCATTAGAGAACCTATTTTTATTTCAAATATATTGCTTCCTCATTATCTCTGAATATTCTAAATCTACTTATTTTAAATATCATTTTCAGATTATTTCATTATTTTCTGCTGGTGTGAATTCTTCTGCTTGAGGTATCTTCTGAGAGCTGCTCTGTTGCAGACTTGCTGATGGAACCTCTGCCTCTCAGTCACTGGGATAATATGATGCTTTGGCTGCCCATGATCCTACAGGCCCATCATCCATGCCATTCACCAAAGAGATTGTCTTAACATTCTAAGTTGACAGAAGATGCTTTTCAGTGGCAGACATTTGTTTTTATTTTTTATTTATTTATTTTTTTAAAATTTTATTTATTTCTTTGACAGAGACAGATCACAAGTAGGCAGTGAGGCAGGCAGAGAGAGGAGGAAGCAGGCGCCCCGCTGAGCAGAGAGCCTGATGCAGGACTCAATCCCAGGACCCTGAGATCATGACCTGAGCCGAAGGCAGAGGCTTTAAACCACTGAGCCACCCAGGCACCCAGACATTTGTTTTTAAATATTTTAAAAGATTTACATATTTATTTGACACAGAGAGAGAGAGAGAGCGAGCATGCAAGTGGGGGAAGGGGCGGAGGGAGAGCAAATCCTCAGGCTAACTCCCTGCTGAGCATGAAGCCTGATGTAGTGCTGGAACCCATGAACCTGAGATCACAACCTGAGCAGAAATTAAAACTTGGCTGCTCAACCAACGGAGCCATCCAGGTGCCCCAGACATTTGCTATTTAAAAAAAAATGATCTCTTTGGGGACGCCTGGGTGGCTCAGTGGGTTAAAGCCTCTGCCTTCGGCTCAGGTCATGATCCCAGGGTCCTGGGATCGAGCCCTGCGTCGGGCTCTCTGCTCCGCAGGGAGCCTGCTTAGTCCCCTCTCTCTCTCTGCCTACTTGTGATCTCTCTCTCTCTCTCTGTCAAATAAATAAAATCTTTAAAAAAAAAAAAGATCTCTTTGTCTTGTAGAATGGAATTCATAGAGATTCTATATGCCTCATTTCTTATTTATATTTATTTCTAATAATGTTACTAGGAAAGTGATTTTATTAATAATGTTACTTATTTCCTGAATGTAATACTTTCTGTGGGTCCTATTTTTATAGGCTCTGAATTTCCATGCTTTAACTCTCCTTGCAATGACTAGACATGTTTATAGCTTAGTTATTGGGGGTTTCTTTTGTAAGATTTTATTTATTTATTTGAGAGAGGAAGAGTGCACTTGCATGAGTGGGACAGAGGCAGAGGGAGAAGCAGTCTCCTCACTGAGCTGGGAGTCCATCTCTCTAGATTCGATCCCAGGACCCTGACATCATGACCTGAGCTGAAGGCAGACACTTAACTGACTGAGCCACCCACCTGCCCCTACAGCTTAGTTATTGTTAAATGATTGCCATATGATTGAACATGTGTGATACCTACTCACCATATAGTAATTAGGAAGGATAATCAGTTTACCTGAAATTCAGATGATGAAGTTTAGTATTACACTAGTTGAAGGCAGTTTTTGTAACACCTCAGATAATTATGCTGAAGGTTTAGGTTGATAAGGTTAGGGCTAAGGAAACTCTGTTAAACTCCCCTTTTGGGCTTTCAGCAGCCTAACAAGGGCTCTCTTTGAACTGGCAGAACCCTAAGCCAAGCACACTCAACATCTACTAGCCTGACTCTGCTTATTATTCTTTGCTTGAAAAAGGTCATCATTCTTTCGTCTTATTGTAGGAAATCATCATCTTCTATAAGATTTATGGGATAGGGAAAGCTTTTTCACAAAGAGCCAATCCAAGTCCTCTGCAGAACCACTGGAATCTCATGAGTTTGTAAGATAAAGATAATACATAAATGTATCACTGCTCTATTGCCTAGCAAAGGGTCTACTCATGGTGAATGATTAATTTTTGTGTGTAAAGCTTTAATTTAACACAAAGTCTAGGAGGTGAGAATGGCAGAATGAATAAATTCTCCATGAATTTTCACCAAGCTGGAATTCTTAAAATTTTTTTTTAATAACAATAGATGACCATCATCAAAACACTATTATAAGAACAGAATATTCTTTTAGAGACTACTTAGATTTTGGTGATTGAATCCAGTGGCATTTGTAGAATACTAACACTTTCTAATAAAAATGGAATGATTTTATAAGTACTGCATATTGTGTTTTAGAAATAATTTAAACAGAGATGTAAAATTTAATCAGATCAAAAAATTAATCCTATAAATACATTTCCTCTAAAATTATCATCCTTAAAAGTTAAATGCCAACTAATTTATACTAAATTTACAATAACTGTTCACCTCAAAAAGAACATTGCCATCATTGTTACATTTTTAGGTAATTGTTGTTAGTGACAACTCATAAATTTTACTTGTTAGACTGCTCTTTTTATAGATTCCTCTTTCAAGTTGTCTGTGTTATGTGCAATGGGGTCTTTGAACCTTTGCTTTATCCATATAATAAATAATGAAGAAATTTAAATTTGGGTCTTATGCTCAATTACAAATGCGGAATCATTAGGCATGAAAATACGGGAATGTGTAAAAGAATGTGTCAATGTTCTGATTCTTCAAAATCCTACCCTTTCCTCTTTACCTCTAGTTCATAGGCAAAAAATAAAAACATAAAACTTTTTGACCCTCATTGTAGGCCTGTTACCATTAACACATAGAGAGTATCACAAGAATTATTTTCCTAACAGAGCTGGCAATCAGTATATATAGCAACATAGCAATCAGTAAAGACTACATAAAATACATTTGTAAATGATAACTTGAAAGATAGAAAGCTCATTTATAAATGCATAAAGACAGTTAAAATATATCTACTTATTGGGAGACCTATAGTGGCTTCATGACCCTTCTATATTCTTACTCTATGCCTGCCAGAAAGGGAGAATGCTCAGTCACTTCTTTTTAAAATTTCCATCCCTAATTATTGACTATTTTTTTCTGTTTCAGCTGAGTTTCAGGGCAGGCTATCCTGAAATTAAACCTAAAGGTGGAGGAGGAGTAGTTAAGGAGAGCAGGAAAGTTCTTATTTTGACTATGTTGACAACAGATGGCTCTATGCTCTCTGATCCAGCAGTTGTTTTAAGTGGATTCTTCTATGGAGTGTTTTTATGGATTATGTGAAAGTCCACCTCCATTTTTGGATATTTCTTACCTGAAATACCTTCTTCAAACTTTATTATTATACCTTGTTGCTTACTTCCTTTGTAGCTCCCAAGAGTTTTCTCCAAAAAACTTCCTCACAAATTCTTTACAACTCGTTCTTTCATCAACTCAATGTGGCTGACAAGTCTAAGGATCATGTAACATTTTTTTTCTTTTCTTTTTTTTTTTTTTAAGTTTAACTGCTTTTAAACTTGGCGTTTTATCTGACACTTCCTTGGGAAAACAGCATTTATTTTACTTTGGTGTCCCAGCCTAATCATATGCTCCCCATCATGAAAGTATATTTGAAATGTATATTGAGAATGGGTTCTTTTGCAATTAGCACAGCTTTGAACCCATGGGGCCTCATAATTTCATTGAAGATCATAAGATTTCTTGTGTTTTACCTTGGGGACTGCCAGAATCATAAAAAGTTCTACTTCCTGCTACCTAGAAAGTGATTTAGGTGTCAGTTATGTTTACTTAATTTATTGCTTCTTCCCTGAGGTGGGAGGTGGTGAAAGGGGTTTAAGAATTGCCATTTATGGGGCACCTGGATGGCTCAGTGTGTTAAAGCCTGTGCCTTTGGCTCAGGTCATGTTCCCAGGGTCCTGGCATCAAGCCCCGCATTAGACTCTCTGCTGGGCGGTGAGCCTGCTTCCCCTTCTCCCCCTCTCTGCCTGCTTGTGATCTCTGTCTGTCAAATAAATAAGTAAAATCTTAATAAAAAAAAAAAAAGAATTGCCACTTATTCTTATCACATAAGGATATTTTTAACTGTTGAAAACAAAAACATGTTCAATTCTCCAAAAGGATAAAATTCAAGGTTCCCTAAAATTAAAAAAGATATTTCCAATGAAATTATTTCTTTCAGGGTGTTTGGGTGATTCAGTTGGTTAAGTATCCAATTCTTGACTTTGGCTCAGGTCATATCTCAGGGTTATGAGATCAAGCCCCATGTTAGGCTCCATGCTTGAAATTCTCTCTCTCTCTGATTACTCCTTCCTATCCCTACTTGTGTGCTCTCTCCCCCAAATAAATAAAATCTTTTAAAAAATAAATTAAAAAAACCATTTTCTATAAAGTTAAACATAATTCTTTTATAATTTGGCTATTTTTCTTAGAACTTATTCCCTAGGTCTCCCCCCACTCCATTTCTTTCAAGTTGCCTGAATAATTATATTCTCAAAGGATCTTCAGTCATTCAGACTTTTGGTCTACACTGCATTTTGCCTCATGAGAACAGCACACTGACAAAAATGCAAGCCAACCATAGCTTTTGCCCTTTGTTTTAAAAAATGTCAAAATGACTACCATTGTAAGACTAGAATGTTAAACATAAGATGCAAAATTAAAATTCTCATTCAACTGGTATACATGCTAAGTTTTCTTCACGCTTCCCCAACTGAATGTTGATTTACATTTATACGGAATCACTTATTCTTTTCTTTTTGTTTCAAGGTTATTTTGTATTTATTCGCCTGCTCTTTCAGCTTAAGGTATGAAAAAGGCCACAGAAATCTCTGAAATTAGAACCAAGAGTATTGCTTACATGAGGATAGTTTCTACCAATTCTTTAGGCAGAGGTACTGTTGGTCAACTTTTCTACTTATAACAACAATGGATTTGACTACAAAAAAAAAAAAAAAAGAAAAATTTTATTGACCTCATACTACTTGAATTTTTCCCCTTTAATTTTTTTTAGAAGACTTTATTTATTAATTTGACATATAGAGATCACAAGTAGGCAGAGAGGCAGGCAGAGAGCGAGAGAGAGGAGGAAGCAGGCTCTGTGCTGAGGAGAGAGCCCAATGTGGGGCTCGATCCCAGGACCCTGGAATCATGACCTGACCCGAAGGCAGGAGCTTTAACCCACTGAGCCACCCAGGCGCACCCCCCTTGAATATTTTAAATCTTCATTTTACTAAACTGTATTGTGGGGACTTTCTTCTTCCTCCCTTCTTTCTTTTTATTCCTTCCTTCTTTCTTTTTCTTTATTTAGATTTACTCCAGTTTCAACACTTTTCAACAATGACTCAGTTCCCTTATCCATACAACAGGATAAATAAAACCTAGACATAAGTATAAAATGAAGCAGGGCATATCAAGGGATAACATGGCACAATGCTTTACAAGTATGACAATGTTACATAGAAAATTAGGAAAGCCACCAAAAACATTGGGTATGGTTAGTCTCATTTTAGGTTTATTTCTTTAGTCTATTATCTTTTGTTTATTGCTGTCAGGGGAGCCTAGATGGTGTACTAATTTTCAGCTGGCTTCCTCATCTGTACTCCTATTTTCCATTTTATGTGGAGTCCAGGATTCTTGCCAGGGACCAACCTGCTCAGCCTCTGTGACCATTGTTTACTAAATAACCTCAACTAGGGTCTGTCTCAAATTGGACAAAGCTCCTGGAATCATAAATGCATCATCATATTGAGGAGATGGATAAAAAATATTGGATGGCCCAGACAGAATCTTGTTATAGTATGTACTAACTCTGGTTCAGATCTGATCCAAGTTTACATGTCAATCTTGTCATTTAAAAAAAAAATAGCTTAAAATCAGTAATGTTTGAATTATAAGGAAGATCAAAGAGAATAAACAGCACACATTTCCTATAATTAAGACTTAACAAATGTTAAGATTTGTCCATTCGTATTTAAAATTCATAAAAAGGTTATTAAAAGTACACATAAAATTCCTCCCTTCCCAACCTTTCCCTTCCTTTCTTAGCTCAAAGAAACTTTCCTTCTAAAGTTAGCATGTATCTCTTATCTGTTTTCTAATTTACCATAATCTCAAAGCATTCTGTGTTTTTCTTTATTTTTCTTTATTTTTTATTTTAGTTTTTTCAGTGTTCCAAAATTCATTGTTTATGCACCACACCCAGTGCTCCATGCAATTCATGCCCTCCTTAATACCCATTACCAGGCTCACTGAACCCCCCACCCCCCTCCCCTCCAAAACCCTCAGTTTGTTTCTCAGAGTCCGTAGTCTCTTATGGTTTGTCTCCCCCTCCAATTTCCCCTAACTCACTTCTCCTCTCCATCTCCCAATGTCCTCTGTGTCATCTTTTATGCTCCACAAGTAAGTGAAACCATATGATAATTGACTCTCTCTGCTTGACTTATTTCACTCAGCATCATCTCCTTCAGTCCCAACCATGATGACACAAAAGGTGGGTATTCATCCTTTCTAATGGAGGCATAAGATTCCATTGTATATATGGCATATCTTCTTTACCATTCGTCTGTTGACGGTCATCTTGGTTCTTTCCACAATTTGGCAATTGTGGCCATTGCTGCTATGAACATTGGGGTACAGATGGCCCTTCTTTTCACTACATCTGTATCTTTGGGGTAAATACCCAGTAATGCAATTGCAGGGTTATAAGGTAGCTCTATTTTTAATTTCTTAAGGAATCTCCACACTGTTTTCCAAAGTAGCTGCAACAACTTGCATTCCCACTAACAGTGTAAGAGGGTTCCTCTTTATCTACATGCTCTTCAACACTTTTTGTTTACTGTCTTGTTGATTTTGGCCATTCTGACTGGTGTAAGGTGGTATGTCAAATGTGGTGTTGATTTGAATGTCCCTGATGGCTAATGATGATGAACATTTTTTCATGTGTCTGTTAGCCATTTGTATGTCTTCTTTGGAGAAGTGTCTGTTCATGTCTTCTGCCCATTTTTTGACGTGATTATCTGTTTTGTGTGTTTTGAGTTTGAGGAGTTCTTTATAGATCTTTACAGACACCCTTTGTCTGTGGTGTCATTTGTGAATATCTTCTCCCGTTCTGTGGGTTGCCTCTTTGTTTTGTTGACTGTCTCCTTTGCTGTGCAGAAACTTTTGATCTTGATGAAGTCCCTAAGTTCATTTGTGCTTTTGTTTCCTTGGCCTTTGGAGACATGTCTTGAAAGAAGTTGCTGTTGTCGATGTCCAAGAAGTTACTGCCTATGTTCTCCTCTAGGATTTTGATAGTTTTCTGCCTCACATTGAGGTCTTTTATTCATTTCGAATTTATCTTTGTGTATGGTGTAAGAGAATGGTCGAGTTTCATTCTTCTATACATAGCTGTCCAATTTTCCTAGCACCATTTATTGAAGAGACTGTCATTTTTCCACTGTATCTCTTTTCCTGCTTTGTTGAAGATTATTTGACCATAGAATTGAGGGTCCATATGTGGGCTCTCTACTCTGTTCCACTGGACTATATGTCTGTCTTTGTGCCAGTACCAAGCTGTCTTGGTGATCACAGATTTGTAGTAAAGCTTGAAATCAGGCAACGTGATGCCCCCAGTTTTGTTTTTCTTTTTCAACATTTCCTTAGGCATTCAGGGTCTCTTCTGACACTTGATTGTGAGACTGATGAATCATAATTTTAGATAAGACCTACTGCTGACAGCTAGGGAAGGTCTATCAGAATAACGTCAGATCTGTCCATAGAAACCTGGCAAGCCAGAAAGGGCTTTCAAGACACATTCAGGGCACTAAACATGCAGCCAAGAATACTTTATCCAGCAAGGTGGACATTCAAAATAGATGGAGAGATAAAGCACTTCGAAGACCCACAAGGTTTAAAAGAGTATGTGACCACCAAGCCTGCACTACAAGAAATATTAAGGGGGGGGTTTCTATAAAAGAAGAGAGAACCCAAGAGGGACATAGAACAGAAATTTAAAGAGACGATCTATAGAAACAAGGACTTCACAGGCAATATGACGCCCATAAAAAAGTATCTTTCAATAATCACTCTGAACGTGAATGGCCTAAATGCTTCCATAAAACAGCACAGGGTTGCAGATTGGGTTAAATGACAGGACCTGTCCATATGCTGTCTACAAGAGACCCATTTGGAACCTAAAGATACATCCAGACTGAAAGTGAAGGGATGGAGAAGCATCTTTCATGCTAATGGGCCTCAAAAGAAAGCTGGGGTGGCGATTCTCATATCAGATAAGTTAGATTTAAACTAAAGACTATAGTCAGAGATAAAGAAGGACACTACATCATTCTTAAAGGGTCTATCCACCAAGAAGATCTAACAATTGTAAATATTTTTATCCCTAATACGGGAGCAGCCAACTACATAAGACGACTATTGATCAAGACAAAGAGTCATACTGATATGAATACATTAATAGTAGGGGATCTTAACACGCCACTCTCAGTAACAGACAGATCATCCAAGCAGAAAATCAATAAAGAAACAAGAGCATTGAATGACACATTAGACCAGATGGACCTCATAGATATATACAGAACATTCCATCCTAAAAGTTTGGAAGGAATTCAAACACTAAAGACCACCCTGCTTAAGAATGTTTAATGAATCAACCAGGAAATCAAAGAAGAACTTAAACAATTCATGGAAACCATAAGAATGAAGACACATCAGTCCAAAACCTATGGAATACGGCAAAGGTGGTCCTAAGGGGGAAATACATAGCCATCCAAGCCTCACTCAAAAAAAAAAAAATAAATAAAATAAAAGGAAAAATCCAGAATACACCAGCTCTCTTTACACCTTAAAGAACTGGAAACTCAGCAACAAATTAAGCCAACCCCACTCACAAGAAGGGAAATAATAAAGATTAGAGCAGAGATCAATGGGATAGAAACTAGAAGCACAGTAGAACACATCAACAAAACTAGAAGCTGTTTTTTTGACAGAATCAATAAGATCGATAAACCACTGGCCAAACTAATCCAAACAAAAAGAGAGAGGACCCAAATTAATAAAATTATGAATGAAAAGGGAGAGATCACAACTAACACCAAGGGAATAGAAACGATCATCAGAAATTATTATCAACAGTTATATGCCAATAAGTTAAGCAACCTGGATGAAATGGATGTATTCCTGTAAACCTATAAACTTCCAAAACTCAATCAGGAAGACATTGACAACCTGAATAGACCAATATCTAATAATGAGATTGAAGCAGTGATCAAAAACCTCCCAAAAAACAAGAGCCCAGGACCTGATGGATTCCCTGGAGACTTCTACCAAACATTCAAAGAAGAAATAATACCTATTCTCCTGAAGCTATTTCAAAAAGTAGAAACAGAAGGCACACTTTCAGATTCTTTTTATGAAGCCTGCATTACCCTGATCCCCAAAACTGGGCAAAGATCCCATCAGAAAGAATTTCAGACCAATATCCCTGATGAATATGGATGCCAAGATTTTCAACAAGATCCTAGCTAATAGGATCTGACAGGACATTAAAAAGATTATCCACCATGACCAGGTGGGATTTATCCATGGGATGCAAGAGTGGTTCAACATTCGCAAATCAATCAATGTGATAGAACAAATCAATAAGAGAAGAGAGAAGAACCACGTGGTCCTCTCAAATGATGCAGAAAAAGCATTTGACAAGATACAACATCCGTTCCTGATTAAAACCCTTCAAAGTATAGGAATAGATGGCACATTCCACAACTTCATATCTATGAAAATTCCTTCAACTTCTATCTATGAGAAACCCACAGCGAATATCATTCTCAATGGGGAAAAGCTGACAGCTGACAGCCTTCCCTTTGAGATCAGGAACACAACAAGGATGTCCACTCTGGTTACTGTTGTTTAACATAGTACCAGAAGTCCTAGCAACAGCAATCAGACAACAAAAAGAAATAAAAGGTATACAAATTGGCAAAGAAGAAGTCAAACTATCTCTCTTTGCAGATGGCATGATACTTTATGTGGAAATCCCAAAAGACTCCACCCCAAACTACTAGAATTCATACGGCAATTCAGTAGTGTGGCAGGATACAAAATCAATGTACAGAATTCAGTTGTTTTCTTATACACTAACAATGAAAATACAGAAAGGGAAATTAGAGAATTAATTCCATTTACTATAGCACCAGGAATCATTAGATATCTGGGAATAAACCTAACCAAAGAGATAAAGGGTCTGTACTTGAGGAACTACAGAATATGCATGAAAGAAATTGAAAAAGACACAAAAAGATGGAAGAGCATTCCATGCTCATGGATTGAAAAAATAAACATTGTTAAAATGTCTATACTGTCTAGAGCAATCTATACTTTTAATGCCATCTTGATCAAAATTCCACCAGCATTTTTCAAGGAGCTGGAAAAGCAAGCCTAAAATTTGTATGGAACCATTCTGTGTTTTTAAAATTTGTACATGTGGGGCACCTGGGTGGCTCAGTGCGTTAAGTCTCTGCCTTCAGCTCAGGTCATGATCTCAGGGTCCTGGGATCGAGCCCCACATCAGGCTCTCTGTTCGGCAGGGACCCTGCTTCCCCCACTCTCTCTCTGCCTGCCTCTCTGCCTACTTGTGGTCTTTTTCTCTCTGTCAAATAAATAAATAAAATCTTTAAAAAAATAAAATTTGTACATTTGATATCATATTCTATATATGTCTCTGAATTATGCTTTTGTCTTTCAATAGTCAGATTTATATTTAAGGATATATTTAAGTCCAGGTTATTCATTTTACAGTAGTCACAGAACAGAATCTTCTTATCCTGTGTGTGTGTGTGTGTGTGTGTGTGTGTGTGTGTGTGTTGGACATCTGAGTTCCTTCTAGCTTTTCATTACAAATAATGGTGGAAGGAGCATCTTTATACATACAAGCTTTCTTGGCATATATGCAAGAATATATTTCCCAAAGTGAAACTGTTGTGTTATAGGGTATGTATATCCTCAGATTCCCTTTGGCATATTTTTAGACCAAGATTTCTTTCTACCAACCTAGGCTGTCAGGCTTGGCTGCCTTTCCAAACAAGAAGAGAAATCATTTGGGATAAGGTGTGGCTGGCACCTTTTATTGGGCTAATAGTGTAGCATGAACCCTGTTCTTGGTCACTACTTTTGTAGCACATTAATTGCTGAAGTACCCACAGAACCAGACATTATTAACATCCCACATTAATAGTTTACTTTGTAATGGTTTACATGTCTTGACTGGAAAATAATTCTACTAGATCAAAAACATGTTACTCAGCATGCTTCGAAAAGATAAAACATAATTTCTCATTTTCTTTGAGATTAGAAATCAGTGAGTGGCAGGTTATTACCTAAATTATGAATTTTGCCAAAGTCATGAAAGCAAGTCCTAAAAACAGACAAAAATCCACTTTATTTGAATTTTGTTATCTAGTTGTGGTTAATATTTACTTCATGTAACACAAGTGGATTATAGCTAATCATTCACTTGGATCTAGATGTTAATTGTTTAACAGATAAAGCTTTCTCAGAATGAAAAGAGTACTTGAGTTTTTTCCAAAAAATAAAGAAAAAACCCACACCAATGACTTGTTAGATTTAAGTTTGTAGTGTCAGTTGGGTGAACATAATTAAAAAGCATTAGTCTTCGATTAAGGAGTTAATGAGTTATAGATCCATGGATGTTTGGAAGACAGAAAAGTATTCAAAAATAATCATTATTATTTTAAAATGTTAAGTGAATGAATATATAACATTAATATGACATCTCTGAAGGACAAGTCCATGTCCAAATTATCTTTGTGTCCTTTGTGGTCTCAAGCACACTACTTTGTGCAAAGAAAATGTTAAATAGCTATTGCTGAATGAATGAATGGACAAGTGATGCTTGAAATGGTAACAGGAGATGCACAGATTTGTCTGCTTTCCCATTAGAATATTAAATCAGACAATATCCTAGTGTCATGTTTGATTCTAGTATTAAAAGGTTTTTGATGGTAGATGTTTTTATTAATTCAAAATTAGAGAGGTTTTCTATTCTGTTATTTTTAAAACCCAGTGCCCAAAGTAGTATTTCTTCATTCAATTTGAAACTTTTAGCAAATGACTCCTTGAAATCTATTGCATCATCTAAAATATGTTATGGGGGCTTAGTTATAATTATCTTTTAGGCTTTTTTGTGCATAACTAAGACTCTCACCTAGTCTCTTGGGTCTTGCTACTACCTTGTACTAGTACCTGACAGACATTTGGATAGCTGTGGTCAAGCAGTCTGGTCCCTTCAGAGTTTGAACCACATGCAAAAGATAACATAATATTGAGACAGAATGCTAAAAAATGTGCAAACCAGAAAATTAAAAGGATAGTTAGGACCAACGTTATTATTTTTATTGAGATAAGATAACTTTATCTGAATATACTTGCTTGTAGTAAGAAAATACTGTTTCATAAAATTGTGTAAGTATATATATACACACACACACACGCGCGCACACACACACAGACAGACAGACACACATTTTTAAGATTTTTATTTGCAAGAGAGAGAACACGAGTGGGGTTAAGGGCAGAGGGAGAGGGAGAAGCAGATGCCACACTCAGCAAGGAGCCCAAAGCAGGGCTCCATCCCAGGACCTGAGATCATGACCTGAGCCAAAGGCAGATACTTAACCAACTGAGCCACCCATGTGCCCCATATAAATATATTTTCGAATGCAGTTTTGAGGTTCAAAATATATTTCTTCCCATGGTACAATAAAAATACTTGGAAGCCAATCTCTTAAGAAACATAGGGAGGTAGGACTCTTAAAAATTGACCACAATGGGGCGCCTGGGTGGCTCAGATGGTTGGGCATCTGTCCTTGGCTCGGGTCTTGATCTCCAGGTCTTGGGATCGGGCCCCATGTCGGGCTCCCAGCTCAGTAGGGAGTCTGCTTCTTCCTCTTCCTCTGCCTCTCCCCTTCTTGTGCTCTCTCTCTCCATCTCTGTCTCTGTATCTCTCTCAAATGAATAAATAAAGTCTTTTTTTTTCAAAGTGACCACAATAAGTAGACAAAGGCAAAAATCAAGATAATATGGTATTATAGAAACAAAGGATAGAAAGCATTTTTAAAAAGGAAGGAGTGTTCAACGATATCACTTGCTATAGTAGAATTAAGTAAGATAAGGTAAGAAGGGCTAATTTAATTTAGTAATAATGAAGCCATAGAAGATTTTGTTTCATTTCAGCCATGAGGTGGGCATTGATTAGATTAACAAGCCATGGTATTAAGGATTTAGTCAAGTAACCACATAATACTTTAAAAACTTGACTTTGAAGGCCTAAGAAAAATGTAGAGGCAAGTTATAAAACCTAAAACTCAGTTTTCTTTTCTATAAAATAGATACGGGAATACTATATCAAAAGGCTAATGTGTAGTTTGGGTACAGCAAATATTTGGATAACATATGGTACTCTGCAAACGTGAGCCATCACCACCACTACCACCACCACCATCATCACCATTTTTGGAGGTAATTTTCAAAGGTTTTTTGTTTGTTTGTTTGTTTGTTTTTGAATGTTATCATCCTGTCGATCATAGGTAGCACTAATTCCTTTTTTCTTATCTACTATTTTAGAGGTATATTAGATTTATTGACTTTATATATAAGGAAAAAGTATGGCCAAAAGTAGGGGGGATAGGATGGTATAAATTACAGTTCACAAGAGGACCAAGGCTAGACTATGTTACATATCAATTCAAATCCTATGTAAAGATTTCTAAGCACAGATAACAAATAGTGGATGACTACTATGTACCAGTCACTCTTGTGAGAATTTTGTTTGTTGATCTTTATAATCACCCTATAGAGTAAGGGTTATGACTACATCCTTAGTAGATGAGGCACAGAGAGGTACCAAGGAGTTAAATAAGCATGAGCACATATCTTTTTATGGTAACTGTGGTTTGGGTCTTTTTGGAGAAAAAAAGTTTTAAGAAAATTAAAACCAAAGAGAGAGTGGTGGGGAGAACAGAGGGTGAGAGAGTGAGAGACCACATTTGTATTCTTTCTCTCCTGTTTCTCTTTCCTTCTTCTGTCCACAGAGAAAAGTGAGGTTCATATGCTAAGTCTTAAGAATAAGTCCACTCCTATAGTGGTTATCAATCATCCTTTTTGAATGTTCTTCAGGAACTCTTGGTGAAGACTGCACAATTCTTCTGTCAAATGTGTAGGGGGAAGAGATGTTGCAGCATTGTTTTGAAATGAGTGAATCAGAAGTGGCTGGCTTACCCCCCACCATGCACTGTTGGTATAAATTGAAGTGACTGCTGTCAATGAACAGAGTTAGAAGCCATTGCATGTTTGGGAGAATGTGGAGGAGGTGGTTGTGACAGCTATTGGCTATGGAATTAGAAATACAATTTCACTGTGAAACATTTCCAAAGATACTGCCGGCTAAAATTTCAAAGGATCTCCAGAGGATTTGGTTTTATTACTCACACTGATGTCCATGGGCCTGGGCAGTTACAGTCTTGGCTGCTTTCTGGAACTTTGCTTGCCTACTTCTGTTTTAGCCATAAGAAATTGTGTCACAGTCTCTCTCTGCCCCCCATCCAAATACACTAATTTCAAATAATTGATGTTAAGGTAACAGAATAAAAGTAGTCCCAAAGCACAGCTATTGGCTATGAACAGTCAGATAGAGAATGCAGATGGCTGCTCTTTGAGAAACAAATATTGCCTATGAAAGCAATTCTCTACACATGAAAGCTGATCTTGTTGACGTCCATTATAAAATTAGAGCCTTGCTACCCCAGAAAATCTCTGACAGATAAAACAGAAACACATTTAAAGGAAACAAATTTTAAAAATATGTTTAAAACTGATTAATGCAATATATAAAATATATAAACAATGAGTTTGAAGAAGTTTTTTTGTTTCTTAAATTGGCTTACATTAATACTAAATTAATCAGTTCAAATAGGAAAAAAAAACACTTTTGGCTCAAAGTTTTTTCAACTACTTTCAATCTTGATTTCCTTAGTATTCTGTAACAGAATGTTGTTGATAGCTCCCTTTGATTGAACAGATTAGGCTTCCTGGTAGTTTAAGACTATTCCAAGCTTATCATTATTGTTTTTTATAATAATAAGCATACTTATCTGGTTTTAGGGGAGGGAGAATATCCAGAAGCACAAAAGGAAGGACATTTAAGTTACAAGAAACTGAATTAATAATGTTCATATTCCATAGTTCATATTCTCTAAAGATGACATTTTGCTAAACACCATATTTATTCTGTGGTTTTTTTGTTTTGTTTTTTTGTTTGTTTTTAGTTAATCTCAACTGAACTCCACTTTATGAATGAAGTGTTACCGTCTAGATTTAGAGAGGTCAGGTCTTCCCTTCACTTACTCTCTGAACTTAGCTCATTTTGAGAATCTACTTCCTTTGACTCCTTTTAATTCTGTATTCTTCCACTTGTAAATTCTGATATACATATAATCAGTCAGCAATAGGCAACTGTCCCCAACACCTAGCTGATTGACAATATTCGCCAATTAACATTACTTATTGCCACACAAGGTCAATAAATAAAAGATGTCCTTCTCTAGAGAGATTTCATGAATACCATCTGTACCACCACCTCACCACTGTCCCTTACTTCATTCTTGGGTATGCTGATAGGGATAGTTAATGTTCAAGAATTGTAGTGAAATACAAATGTTTGGAAATTCTATTCTAGTTTATTGTACTTTCTCCTGAATCTGGACCAGTCCTGTGACTGCTTAACCAATAGAAAGAGTTAGAAGTGACACTATGTCTGTTCTAGGCCTAGATTTTAAGAACTAGTGGCTTGGGGTGCCTGGGTGGCTCAATCATTTAAGCAACTGACTTTCCATTTTGACTCAGGTCACGATCTCAGAGTCATGAGATCAAGCCCCATGTCAGGCTCCATGCTCATGGAGTCTGCTTGAAATTCTCTCTCTCCCTCTCCCTCTGCCCCTCCACTTGTTTGCATGTGCACATACTCTCTAAATAAATAAATAAAATCTTTAAAAAAAATAACACTGGTGGCTTGAAGTATATTCTTCAAACACATGCTATTGGGATGCATTCTCTTGGACACCAACTGACATGTTGTGAGAACCTCAGCCCTATGGAGAGGAGACATGCAGTGTTCTAGACAACAGCTCCAGCTGAGCTCTCAGCCAATAGCTAGCATCAGTTGCCAGCTATGTGAGTGAATCATCTTGGATGTTCAAGACCAACTTAACCTTCAAATGACTGCAGCCCTATCCAACATCAGGTGGAGGAGAAGAAGTGCCCAGCTACCTGGCTAGCTGCCTGACCTAGTCAACTTGCAGAATTGTGAGAGAAAATACAGTGGTGGCATTTTAAGCCATTAGGTTTTAGGGTGACTCATTACACAGCAATAGATAACAGAAACAGCAATGTTTTTTAGTTGTGGTATTAGTCACTAGAAATATCAAGATAAGGAGAATGGGGGATTACATCATGACACTGTCAGTGTAGCTCTTTTCCAGTTTGCTTTTGTCTAGCGAGTTCTGCCTAGTATGGTGGTGTGATGAAGCACTGAACTCTACTTCCTTTTATGTGTTGGTAACTACCCTGTCTCCCTTATTCCCTTTGAAAATCAGCCTAGGTACAAGAAAGACTCTTAGGCCTGCCTAGGCTGGGCAAAAGAACCGTTGATCCTGATTTGTTTCTAAGGTTCTGCAATGGAGTTTGCTTGCCAAAGCCTTCAATAAGTTTGCTCCCCATCAGATGTTCTTTATCCATAACCCTTCCCCAGGAAGCTTGAGAAAGGTACTTGTGGCAGAATCCGATTTAGACATTCATGATTTTCAGCCCTGGCTGTTTTCACACTCTTCCCATCTCATCACAACCATTTTCAATTTGGCTTTTTAGAGAAAAGGATTATGTGTTTATGTGCCCATTTCCTTCACTAAGCCCATAGACTCCTAGGAGGCAGCAATAATGGCTTATATAGTTCTGCCCCTAGCTTCTGGAAAATAATGTCACATAGCCCTCAGCAGAAATGTATGGAGCTAAACTGGAGGCTGAAACACTGGAGAACACACTCAATTAATTTGTCTTCTAGCTTCAAGTAACTAGGAGCCTGGCTATGCTCTATCCTTTAACTTATGACTAAACTCATTAATTAATTAACCTGAACAGATCTTTATATTGGCATCCTCCTTCCCATGACTTATATCAGTTGGTGCTTACTTTTGGGTATATTTTAGATATAAGAACATTCATTTGCAAATATAAGAACAGAATCTATATAAAAATGTCTTTGTGTTAACTATCCTGTTCTTTTAATGTCCAGTAATTTCTTGACTGTTCTGTGGCTGCCAATCTGTATTTTGATATTTCTTCATAAAGACTTG
Organism: Lontra canadensis; assembly: GCF_010015895.1. Classification (NCBI taxonomy): domain Eukaryota; kingdom Metazoa; phylum Chordata; class Mammalia; order Carnivora; family Mustelidae; genus Lontra; species Lontra canadensis. The sequence continues at coordinate 104,576,210 of NW_022630995.1, read as the reverse complement.
TTTCAGTGTTTCTTCACTTTGTAAGTACTACATTTGGCTAAACTTGATGTAAATATATTATCAGTTTTCTAGTACTTTTGTTTTCTGATCAGTTTTGGGATTATCGCAGTATTCTCTGTGGGACACTGGTTTATGTTCTCTCTGTGCCCATTCTATTCCAGTGTAATTTATTCTTACACCCAAATTTGCATTTTATGTCATTGTATTGTAGTACAAAAATGAAAGTGTCTCAACTTCCTCATATCAGGGAGATCATATGATAATTGTCTTTCTCTGATTGATTTATTTAGCTAAGATAATACCCCTCTAGTTCCATCCACATCATCGTAAATGGCAAGATTTCATTTCATTTGGTGGCTGCATAGTATTCCATTGTATATATATACCACATCTTCTTTATCCAAATCCATACTTAAAATCCACATTCTTTTTAATAATCATTTTTATACTTGAAGCATTCAATCCTCCATTTTATAAAAAATGTACTTACCATTTTTTTTTAATGTACTGCCAACCCAACTTTCATTATGTTGGTTGGTCATGAACAATGCACAAAAGAAATGATAGACTAAGTGAACCTTTTTTTTGGCCCAAATGTTTTCTTGATCCAGCAAACCACTGAAGCAACTTGATGATGTTTAGAATGGGGAATTTGTGTTAGATACTGCTCTCTACTTGACTCTTTGGATCCACTTTTGTTTCCCATCCTGCTCTTTCCTTGGGAGGTTGTCTTCTACTGACTGAAACATGGGCTCCATTGCCTGGTTTCCAGTAGGGTTCAGACATTGGGAAGTACTGGAGGTATATCAGGTGATGGAAAGATAAAGCTTTGGTTTATATCCATGTCCTATTTCCTTCAATCCTTGTTTCAATATGGTTCTTCTTACGGCTTTGTTCCTATACTAAGAGCCATAGCTGTCCAAATGAGTTTCTCCCTATTACGCATCTTGCTAGTTTTGCTAATCACATCTTTCACTTTTTAGGAGTTGGAATGGTTTCTTATAGTTACTGGTGTGGGATTTTTCACCATTCTTTAAGCTTGTCTATGCTTCTAAATTGTTTCTTTGGTAAAAGTTTGGTAAACTGTGCCATCTCCTTCTTGCCAGAAATTTTGAGGGTTAATGTCCCAGGTATTTATTATAAGCCAACCTCAATTTTTAAGCTACAAGAACTTTGAATTGTATGTTCCATAAAAGTTAGAGCCATACCCAACAAATTCAGGAAAGATGTTGGAAAATATGTATGTCTGATAGTAAATATGAAAAAGTCATTAAATCACTCTTCTCCCAAATCACTATAACTACAAACCTAGGGATACTTCTTTTCTAATAAGTCTTTGAGGAACTTATTTCACTTGTGCCTGACAAATGAAACTATTTTCTTTCCATATGGCCAATCATGTTTATTCCTCTCTTCCATGTCCTTACCACTTCATTTACATTCTTCCTGGTTCTCATCTGTTCATGTTGTAATCCTAGCTTTGAAGATTCCATGTGAGATAACTACAAAATAAGACTCAATTTTTTCCCCTTTTAAAAAATGCTTAGGGCCTGCTATAGATTCCTAACATAATCCTCAGCATTGTAATCAGCCATTTGAACACCTAAATTATCTAAGCTTCTGAACTTTAGTACTTATAAGTCCATGTTTAAGTAACTATTTCCTTTCTTTTCTCTTCTCTTCTTTGCTTTTCTTTCTTTTCTTTTTCTTATGTTAGAGCCGTTCTTCTTTCACAAAGGCTTAACATGCTTTTATGGCCACGTTGCAGTTTACTTTGCTGTTTTTGTCACACCCTTACTTTTTTCCGGCTGTTAGGGGCCTTGTTACAATTTCTTTTATCAAAGTGTTTATATTCCTTTGCTATTTATTTTCAAATCTCAATGTCTAGGGCTTGTAACAACTTATAATTAGATATACTACAATATATTTTACATGAGTTATAGGATAACTTTCATTATCCCTAACAGAAACCAGGCAATAATTAAAATTACATTATTTTTAAATTTCCATACAATTAATAGACAATGTTATATTACTTTTGGGTGTACAATATAGTGATTCAACAATTTTATAAAACACCCAGTGCTCATCATGATAAGTGTACTCTTAATCCCCATCATCTTTTTCATCCATCTTCCCACCCCCACCTTCCCTCTGGTAACCACCAGTTTGTTCTCTATAGTTAAGAGTCTGTTTTTTTGTTTGTCTGTTCTTTTTCTTTCTTTGTTTGTTTTGTTTCTTAAATTCTATCTGAGTGAAATCATATGATATTTGTCTTTCTCTGACTGGCTTATTTCATTTAGCATTTTACCCTCTACATCCATCCATGTTGTTAAAATGGGAAAATTTCATCCTTATTTATGGCTTAGTAATAGTCCAGTGTATGTGTGTATATGTGTGTGGGTGTATCTCACAACTTCTCTACCCATTCATCTATTGATGGACATTTGGATTGAGAAGGCAGGCAATTCTGTCCAACCTATATCATAACAAATGAAATTGATAGAAGAGGAATTTTAAGTATCATTTCTCTAGTTACAAAAAGAAATAAATTGCGTATCTATGAATCTATGCATTTCTCTATCTATATCTTGGTCAGCTTGTGGGCCATCTCTCTACTTAATGGAAGCCCAGATTTCCCTGTTTTGATTATGTACTTAAAAATACACAGAATTCCTAGACAGTTAAATATTGACAGAAACCTAGTTCTCCCTGTGTGTTACCTTTATGTTTCTTTTTTGATGAACTTCTAACACTTTTCTGGTCCTTTTTTTGTTTTTTAAGATTTTATTTATTTATTTGACTGAGAAAGACACAGTGAGAGAGGGAACACAAGGAAGAGGAGTGAGAGAGGGAGAAGCAGGCTTCCCGCTGAGCAGGGAGCATGATGCTGGGCTTGATCCCAGGGTCCTGGGATCATGACCTGAGCCCAAGGCAGATGCTTAACAACTGAGCCACCTAGGCATCTCTACTTTTCTGGTTCTTTGATGAGTTTCTCTAATTTAGACTCTTTACATCAGAAAAAGATATATATATAGAAAAATACATACATACATATATATATACATAGATGAAGAAAAATAAAAACTCCAACTTCTATTATTATCTTTAACATTGTTATTCTACTTTATTTCAGTAATTTATAAGGCTTGATTTTTTTCCCCCTCATTAGGAGAAAAGAGATATTTTGTCTACCCTAAGGAAATGGTGAGTATTGGATGCTTTGCTATTTTTATAGTATTCCAAATTCTTTGTATGGTAGTCATTTATAAATATTAAGGCTTGTATTATTATTGCACCAGAATTATAGAAATAATGTTTATTACAAGAAACCATTTTACAACTACTCTTCAAGTCAGAACTTTTTCCTAACAAAATGCTAGATGTATATTAAAGTGATCCATTTAAACTGTATTTTCCCCAATCTTTGAAATTTCTCAACATAGCAGGCTTAACAGTAGAGTCATTCCTACAAGAAAAATGTTTCTATGATGCAAGTGGGAGAAATCCATTTTACTATTCTAAGACAAAAACATAATGTCCATAGATTTCCTGTTTTAGAAAACTAACAAGTCAATTAGCATACTTATTTCAATAAGAATCTCCTTTTCCTTCTCTTTCTCCTTCTTCTTCATCAAATGAAATGTATGAATTTTAATTTAGAATGCAAAAAAAAAAAAAAGGATGTTTATAGTCATTTTTACCCAGCACTTATAAGCTCTTCACAGGCACAACTCTGGGCAACAGTTATTATTACTACATTTAGTTTAAAGCTATATTCCCAATCAAATTGATTGATTCCAAGATCAGTGCTCTTTCCAGGTCACCCTAGTGGATGTATAAAGAAAGACTGATTTTTTCCATAAACTTTTCATTTTCATAGGTATTCTAAGGAGAATATCTTCCTAATTAAGAATCAGAATACCTTCCTAATTAAGCATAATTTACAATGGAAACAATTTGGGTCATGGGCAATTGCACTTTTCTCCAAAAACTTTATTTTGGCACTTCCTAGAGAAACAGGGTGTAGCAGGATTTTCCTGTGCTTTACTGCCAAGTCATGCTTTTGGTATGTAGTGATACTCCTGGAATACTTGTTTCACCCTGTTGATTTCTTCCGGATTCCTGTCTTAAGACACTGGCTTAAGCTGATTTTTTTCTAAGTATTTCCAAATTTTGCTATTACTTACACCTATATTTTAAAGTTAGAAAGATGATGAAGTATGATCCTCACTCTAAAGAGTAACTGTGAATCCTTCAATTACTTCTTTATAGCAGTCTTTATCTTCACTGAATCTTGCCTTTTCTATTGGCTTCTTCTTTACCAGTTCTGAATTGTCTCATTATATTTAATCACAATCTCACTAAAAACCCACATATAATATTAACTTTAGGGGATTATAATCCCAACCTCTTTAAAAGCCAAGTTATAAGCTTTGTATTGTAACATGTATTTATACCATGTATTACCATGCATCCATAAAATATGCTCTATATACTTGATTTCCTACAACACAAGAATTTTGTTCTCCAAAACATGATACTCAGTTGGTTACTAGTCTTCACAGTCCTTTTCTCACACACCTTAGTACCTACTTTTGATGCTGGTTTCAGCCTTAATTATCCTCAGCTTTCATTTAATAATATCACGTCTTTAACCTAACTCCTACATGGAGGGTTTGTTTTTTTTTTAAAGATTTTTATTTATTTATTGAGAGAGAGGCAGTGAGAGAGAGCATGAGTGAGGAGAAGGTCAGAGGGAGAAGCAGACTCCCCGTGGAGCTGGGAGCCCTATGCGGGACTCGATCCCAGGACTCCGGGATCATGACCTGAGTCGAAGGCAGATGTCCAACCAACTGAGCCACCCAGGTGTCCCTGGAGGGTTTTAATCTTTACATCTATCACTGAATGATTAACTGCTTCCTTTTGAGTAATTTCTTTGGCACCTCTCATTCTGCAAGAATTTACTTTTCTTTCTAACCCGTGAGGAGAACAGAATATCAAAATCAAATGTTAGTAAAAGTAGTTCTGAGCTCTTAGACATTTGGTTTCTAGATAGAAGTAAAAAAACAATATATTTTTACCATGAGGTTTCTGGATAGAAGTAAAAATTAATATATTTTTACCAAAGACTCAGTTTCCTAAGTTTTGGGTATGGGTAGAAAATGCAGTTTTGGGGCACCTAAGTGGCTCAGTTGGTTAAGCATCTGACTCTTGATTTCAGCTCAGGTCATGATCTCAGTGTTAGGAGATTAAGCCCCGCTGGGCATGGAGTCTGCTTGAGATTTGCTCTCCCTCTCTCCCTGCCCCTCCTGACTCATGATCTAAATAAATAAATAAATAAATAAATAAATAAATAAAGTCTTAAAAAAAAACAAGAAATGCAGTACCAAATCTTTAAGTTGGTAGTAAGTAGCTCTTAGGAGGTTATTAGATTTGTCCAGTGCATAATATTAGGCAATACGAAGACATTTTATTGGTGATGATTTTTTATTCTGGGATAGGGAGCATCCTTTCCTTCTTCCAGCTCTGTTCTCCATTACCCAGGAATAAATCATCTCCTCACCCCAGAGTACCTCTAACCAAAAAACAACTCTCTAAACCTGTTAAATGATTCAAGGATTGATTTTAAAGCATAAAATACATGATGAAAATCAAAGGAAAGTGATAAAGATATCTTCCAGGCCTCCTAAAAGTACTGAATGCAGGGAAGGGAAGACTGAAATTTAGTACATGACTTGAGATATACATCATGCTCAGCCTGGCTCTGCTGGCTATTTGTCACTTTTCTAGAGACCCAAAACCAAAAATTCAAAGCAAAGGGTGAAAAGGAAAAAGAGAGAGGATATGTGAAAATCATATAATGGGAAAAGCTAAGCTTGGCATACCACATAAACTGTTTCCCATCTCTTGTCTTGAAGAACTGAGGTTGGCAAATACCTCAATTCTCACTTTGATTTTTGAAAATGGAAGTTGACTTTGTTAATGGTATTTTTTACCCTAAAATTTAGGCTTTTTTTTTTTTTCAATTTGATGTTCTTATAAATTTAGATACTGATTTTCATATGTGCTCAAAAGAGAATCTTCCTAATTCAACAAGATACTTTGCTTTCAGAACTAGTAAGAAAAACATGCATCCTATGAAAACTTTCCAAAGATTTATTCTGCACAGGAATGGAGGTTTCTTTGGTTTAAAGACATGAACTCAGTCTTAAGTATTGACAAGAATAAACCTGTGGAACAGGAAGTGCTATTTGGTAGACAATGTTTGAAAGCAGGTTCTGAGTAACAATGTAACATTTTTTGTGAGTGGGGTACAGTGAACCCAGGCATAACATGGGATGGCTAGAGCAACCTTGATGTCAAGTTTTGGGTCTTATTCAGCATTTGACACTCAGTTCCTTGTATGGAACTTGATACAGAGCAGAAGTTTAGTGAATATTTGCTTGCCCTGTTTCAAGACAATCTAGTGCAGACACTTCATCTTCTGTTTCATTCGTATGTCCCATAAAGTCATATAAATTGTGGTGTCCCTGTAACTATTATGGGCTCAAAGAGTCTAATGAGAAAATTGTTAATTTCTCATTAGCTAGACTAGGTAAAATGACTTGAGGGTGAAACGTTTTTCCCCTCTGTTTTCCAGTGCTATAAATTTACTTTGGCAATGGGGCAAAATATATTCTGAAATAGGTTTTTTCTGTGAAGTTTAATTAGCTTCAGTCATATCCTGGTAGTCCCTTTTGTCTTGCTTTTATCTAAGAGCTTAGGTTCCTAAAGTCATATACTTAATGTTATTTTTGAAGGCATCCAAAGCCCTTCTTCCCTCAAATGTCTTTCAATTTCTGGGATTTTTCTCACAGGGTGTTTGAGCTTTATAAAACCTTAGGCATCATTTGGTTTAAGTTGATGAAGAAATTGAAATTCAGAGTAAAAAGGGGGAATACAGAATTATGTCTTCTATTGTAAATCATGTCCCGGACATTATACTGTATTCCATGCATACATCATCAATTTCATATTTTTAAGGTGACTTTTATTTTGTAGATGGAAATTTATTTAACCTTTTACTCCTCTGGCCAAGAAGAAAATACTTTAAAACTTATTGGCATATATTCATTGAAAATTATTTTAATCACCAGAGGAATTAATACATGTTTTTAGAAACCATATACAAATTAAGGGTGATAAAAATTCAATTAAAAGAGTCAAATATCAGGGGAGGAAGCAAGATGGCAGAGGAGTAGCAGACTTTTGAAACAGCATTAGGTCCCAGAGGTTCAGCTAGTTATCAAATCATTCTGAACACCTACAAACTCAACAGGAGATAGAAGAGAAGAAGAGCAGCAATTCTAGGAACAAAAAATTGACCACTTTTTGGAAGGTAGGACGTGCAGAGAAGTGGATCTGAAGCGATGGAAAGATAGACTGCTGGGATAGAGGCCAGCTCCCAGCAAGTGGTGGAGCAGCAGAGCACAAAATCGGAACTTTAAGAAGTCTGCTCCACTGAGAGACATCACTCCACAGGCAAAGTGGGGGTGGAGCCCTGACAGAGACAGTGTGGTCTCAGGACCCGTGGGGTCACAGAAAGACCAGAGGTGTCTGAGTTTGGAAGAGCTGCCACATAGTGAAGCGAGGAAGCTGGCTACAGAGACAGAGCTGGAGCCGAGGAGTATGCTCTCATCTCGGGGTTACCTTAAACCATGATTCAAGGCATAGTTGAGCCACTGCTCTTCAAGCAGGAACCCCACAAGTGGCAGATACAGAGAGACCCTCTCTTTCCTCCTTCAGGAGAAGTGGCAGAGGAGTGTGCTGCAGGAATCTGTTGTGTTTAGAAACTCTAAATGGGGCTGTGCACCAAAGACAGAAACGTTCGGTCACATGCAGGGTGAGCACGGAGTGCAACTGGAGACCAGGGAGAAGGGAGGGATTGACTGCTTTTCTCTGAGGGCACAGTAGGAGTGGGGCCCTGAGCATTCAGTTCCTATGGCAGAGATTGGGAGGCTGCCATTTTCACTCCTGTCCTCCAAAGCTCTGTGGAAGCCTTCAGGGAACAAAAGTTCCTGAGAGGGAACCTGAGCAGATTTCATGGCAAGGGCGGTACAATTCTGCCTCAAGCAAAGACATTTGAGAATCACTATAACAGGCCCCTCCCCCAGAAGATCAGTAAGAACATCCAGCCAAGATTCAATTCACCAAGATCAATGAGAACTGCAAACTTCAGACTAGGGGAAAACAAAGCATAGAATTCATGGCGTTTTCCCCATGATCCTTTAGTCTTACAAAGTGAATTATTTTTTAATTTTATTTTTTTCTTATTCTGTTTCTTTAATTCTTCCTCTTTTTTTTAACGTTTTAAAACTATTTTATCTTAACACTACCTTTAAAAAAAATCTCAAATTTTCATTGTTATAGTCATATTTTATCCCTTCATGTATTTAACCTTATTTTTGGAAAACATAGGTTTTGTTCTTTAAAATGTTGGGATACAATTACATATTATATATATATATATATATATATATATATATAATAACAAAATATACCCTAAATCTAGCACATGGTGTGGTTCTAGACTCCAGTCTGATCACATTCTCTCTCTTCTTTTTTTCTTTTTCCAACCAACTTATCTTATCAATTCCTTTTTAGAATCTTTTTAAAATTTTCATCTTGACAGTCATATCCCATCCCTTCATCATGTTTATCCTTATTTTGTATATACATGTCTTCCTTTCTCTAAAATTTTTGGAGGCAGTGGCAGTTTCTTCTAAGAAACCAGAATACACCCAAAGTCAAGAAGGTGGCTCTGTTCTATTCACCAGTCTAATGTATATATATTAGGCTGGTGACTATATATATTATATATATATGTTATATGTATAGTATATTATAATATGACATATATTATTAATCATGTAATATCATAATTATATTATATATAAATCATATATAAATATAATTTATATATAAATCATATACAAATATATATTTAATTAAATAATATATAATACAATAAGTATAATCATAATTATTATTGTATAATAAATCTTAATTTATTATTTATTAATAATTAACATAAGAATTAAAATTTATAATATAATTATTTATGATTCAATTATTAAGTATAATAATTAATAATGATATATCATTATATTTTTATATTATTATAATATATGATATATATTGTATTATATTATAATGTAATATAATCTATATATTTTATATTACACAATATATAATACCCACTATATTATTTTATATTTTATATAATTAACCATATATTTATGTATAATTTATATATAAAGTATATTATGTATATATTATATATTATGTTATTATATTATATATTATATTTATTTATTATTACATAATTAGATCATGTATAATTATATTATTTATTAATTATTATAATATATATTTATATTATATTTATAATTTATATTTATATTTTCTATTATACATGTAAATATAAATATGAATAAAATATATATAATATACTTATATAATTATATATTATATAATATATTATGTGTATATATGTGTAATATGTATTTTGTTATAATATATTATATATATACTATATATTATATATTCTATCTTATATATTATATATAACATTTTACTATAACATATGTCATAATATCATATATTATCTATCATACAATATATATCATATAATATATAATATATAATATAATATGGTAGATATAGTATTGTAATATATTATATATAATATGTATTTTATTATAAGATTGTTATATTATACAATATTATAATACATAATATATAACATAATGTATTCTATATATGTTATATTATATATATTACACTGGTGAATAGAACAGAGCCACCCACCATAATATAATTTAATGTTATAATATATAATATATTATATATATTATATATAATAAACATATAATATATTATATATTATTAATTATATAACATAATTATATACAAATTACATAAATACAATTTATGTAAATATATATATTATATAATATGTAATATATGTTATACAAATATATATTAGACTGGTGAATAGAACAGAGCCACACACTATATTATGATATAATGTTATATAATAAAATATATAGTATATTATATTAAATATATATAACATATAATATAGATAATATTATATACAAATTATATTTTATATAAGATAAATATAATTTATATATATAAATTTCATATAATATAAATATAATTTATATATAATTTATATGTAAAAATTTTATATAATATAAATATAATTTAAATATAATTTATATTTAATTTATATATAAATTAAATATAAATTATATACATAATTATTTATAATATAATTATACACTTATAAATATATATAAGAATGTTATTATATGTATTATGTAATATAATATAATACATTATATATTATATATATCAATTATATATTAATTAAATAACATTATAATTATATACAAATTATACTTTCATATAATATAAATTATATAAAAATAGACAATTACTTGTATAACATATAATTATATACATATATAATTATATAATATATAACATATAATATAATAATAGCAGAATATAATTATATGTATTTTGTAATATATTATATATGATATATATTATACATTATGTACATCTATTAGACTGGTGAATAGAACTGAGCCACATATTATATATTATGTATGTATATATATATTTCCCAACCCCCTTCTTCTCTCCCCGTTTTCAGGTCTCCTCTGATTTGGTTAGTGTATATTTTTCTGAGTTCTTCACCACCCTTTTAGTATTTTGTTTTCTCATTCATATATTCTTATCTTGATAAAATGACAAGGTGGAAAAACTCACCATGAGAAAAAGAACAAGAGGCAGTACGGACAGCTAGGGACCTAATCAATATGGACATTGGCAATATGAACTAGAGGTCAGAATGATGATTGTAAAGGTACTAGCTGGGCTCGAAAAAGGCATGGAAGATATTAGAGAAACCCTTTCTGGAAAAATAAAATCCCTTTCTGGAGAAAGAAAAGAACTAAAATATAACCATGTTGAAATAAAAAATGCTATTAATGAGGAACAATAAAAAATGGAGGTCCTTACTGCTAGGATAAATGAGTCAGAAGACAGAATTAGTAATATAGAAGACCAAATGATGGAGAATAAAGAAGCTGAGCAAAAGAGAGACAAGCAACTACTGGACCACGAGGGGAGAATTCGAGAGAGAAGTGATACCACAAGATGAAACGATATTAGAATAATTGGTATCCCAGAAGAAGAAAGGGGGAGAGGGGCAGAAGGTATATTGGAACAAATTATAGTAGAAAATTTCCCTAATATGGCAAAGGGAACATGCATCAAAATCCAGGAGACACAGAGAAGCCCCCTAAAAATCAGTAAAAAATCAATCCACACCCCATCATCTAACTGTAAAACTTACAAGTCTTAGTGACAAAGAGAAAGTCCTGAAAGCAGCTCGGAACAAGAAGTCTGTAACATACAATGGTAGGAATATTAGATTGGCAGCAGATTTATCCACAGAGACCTGGCAGGCCAGAAAGAACTGGCATGACATATTCAGACCACTAAATGAGAAAAATATGCAGCCAAGAATACTATATCCAGCTAGGCTGTCATTGAAAATAGAAGGGGAGACAAACCATGAGAGACTGTGGACTCTGAGAAACAAACTGAGGGTTTCAGAGGGGTGTGGGGTTGGGTAGGCCTGGTGGTGGGTATTATGGAGGACACGTATACATGGAGCACTGGGAGTAGTGCATAAACAATGAATTTTGGAACACTGAAAAGAAATAAAATAAAATTAAATGGAAAAAAAAAAAGCTTCTAGAACAAACCAAAATTTTAAAAAATTGCAAACACCAAACCAGCACTGTGGGAAATATTGAAAGGGGTCCTCTAAGCAAAGAGAGAGCCTAAAAGTAGTAGACCAGAAAGGAACAGAGACAATATACAGAGACAGTCACCTTACAGGCAATACAATGGCACTAAATTCATATACTTCAATAGTTACTCTGAATGTAAATGGGCTAAATGCCCCATTCAAAAGACACACAGGGTGTCAGAAAGGATAAAAAAAAAAAACAAGACCTATCATTATGCTGTCTACAGGAAACTCATTTTAGACCCAAAGACACCTCCAGATTTAAAGTGAGGAGATGGAAAACAATTTACCACGCTAATGGACATCAAAAGAAAGCTGGAGTGGCAATCCTTATATCAGATCAATTAGATTTTAAGCCAAAGACTATAATAAGAGATAAGGAAGGACACTGTATCATACCTAAAGGGTCTGTCCAACAAAAAAATCTAAAAGTTTTAAATATCTATGCCCCTAACACAGGAACAGCCAAGTATATAAACTGATTATAGACACATTCAAAGAAACACATCGATAATATACAATAGTAGGGGGCTTTAACACTGCCTTCACTGAAATGGAACGATCATGCAAGCAAAAGATCAACACGGAAATAAGGCTTTACATAACATACTGGACCAGATGGACATCACAGATATATTCAGAACATTCCATCCCAAAGCAAGAGAATACACATTCTTCTCTAGTGCACATGGAACATTCTCCAGAATAGATCACATCCTGGGTCACAAATCAGGTCTCAACTGGTACCAAAAGATTGGGATCATTTCCTACATATTTTCAGACCACAAGGCTCTGAAGCTAGTACTCATTTTATGAGGCCAGCATTACCTTGATCCCCAAACCAGACAAACACCCCCTCAAAAAGGAGAAATACAGACGAATATCCTTGATGAACTATCACTCTTTGCAGATGATATGATACTTTATGTGGAAAACCCAAAAGACTACATTCCAAATCTGCTAGAACTTGTAAAGGAATTCAGCAAAGTGTCAGGATATAAAATCAATGCACAGAAGTCAGTTGCATTTCTATACACCAACAGAAGACAGAAGAAAGAGAAATTAAGGAGTTGATACCATTTACAATTGCACCCAAAACCGTAAGATACCTAGGAATAAACCTAACCAAAGAGGCAAAGAATCTGTACTCAGAAAACTATAAAGTATTCATGAAAGAAATTGAGGAAGACACAAAGAAATGTTAAAATGTTCTATGCCATGGATTGGAACAATAAATATTGTGAAAATGTCTATGCTACCTAAAGCAATCTACATGTCTAATGCAATCCCTATCAAAATATCATCAAATTTTTTCAAAGAAATGGAACACATAGTCCTAAAATTCATATGGAACCAAAAAAGACCCCAAATAGCCAGAGGAATGTTGAAAAAGAAGCCAAAGTTGGTGGCATCACAATCCCAGACTTCAACTCTATTACGAAGCTGTAATCATCAAGACAGTATGGTACTGGCACAAAAACAGACACATAGATCAATGGAACAGAATAGAGAGCCCAGAAATAGACCCTCAACTCTATGGTCAACTAATCCGCGATAAAGCAGGAAAGAATGTCCTCTGGAAAAAAGACAGTCTCTTCAATAAATGGTGTTGGAAAAATTGGACAACCACATGCGTAAGAATGAAACTGGACCATTTACACCACACACAAAAATAGACTCCAAGTGGATGAAAGACCTCAATATGAGATAGGAATCCATCAAAATCCTTGAGGAGGACATAGGCAGCAACCTCTTCTACCTTCTTCCCAGAAACATCGCCAAGGCAACCAAGGCAAAAATGAACTATTGGAACTTCATCAAAATCAAAAGCTTTTGCACAGCAAAGGAAACAGTTAACAAAACCAAAAGACAACTGAAAGAATGGGAGAAGATATTCGCAAATGACATATCAGATAAAGGGCTAGTATCCAAAATCTATAAAGAATTTATCAAACTCAACACCCAAAGAACAAATAAAAATCTGATCAAGAAATGGGCAGAAGACATGAACAGACATTTCTGCAAAGAAGACATCCAGATGGCCAACAGACACATGAAAAAGTGCTCCACATAACTCAGCATCAGGGAAATACAAATCAAAACCACAATGAAATACCACCTCACACCAGTCAGAATGGCTAAAATTAACAAGTCAGGAAACGACAGATGTTGGCGAGGATGAGGCGAAAGGGGAACCCTCCTACACTGTTGGTGGGAATGCAAGCTGGTGCAGCCACTCTGGAAACAGCATGGAGGTTCCTCAAAACGTTGAAAATAAAGCTACTCTATGACCCAGCAATCGCACTACTGGGTATTTACCCCAAAGATACAAATGTAGGGATCTGAAGGGGCACCTGAACCCTAATATTTACAGCAGCAATGTCCACAATAGCCAAACTATGGAACGAACCTAGATGTCTATCAACAGATGAATGGATAAAGATGATGTGGCATATATATACAATGGAGTACTACGCCGCCATTAAAAGAAATGAAATCTTGTCATTTGCAACAATGGTGGATGAAACTAGAGAGTATTATGCTGAGTGAAATAAGTCAATCAGGGAAAGAGAATTATCATATGATCTCTCTGATATGAGGAATTTGAGAGGCAGGGTGGGGTGGTTGGGGGATAGGGAAGGGAAAAATGAAACAAGATGGGATCGGGAGAGAGACAAACCATAAGAGACTTTTAATCTCACAAAACAAACTGAGGGTTGCTGGGGATTGGGAGGGTAGAGAGAGGGTGATTAGGTTATGGACATGGGGGAGGGTATGTGCTATGGTGAGTGCTGTGAAATGTGTAAGCCTGATGATTCACAGACCTGTACCCCTGGGGCAAATATTCCATTATATATTAATTTAAAAAAAGAGTCAGATTTTCATTGATGAACTATTCTTTTCTCAATTTCCTTGATCTAGGAGGCAGCCTTACCATTCCCTTTACTCACAAAATGCAATGGTATTTTTTAAATTAATATATACAGGCATATCCTAGCATAACCCATTCTTTCCTTTGAGTCTCTCCTTACTTTATTTCAGGTAGACACATATCGAATTAAAAGATTCCACATACTCCTCCTTTTTATCTAAGGATAAAGGCTGAGATCTTTACAGAAGATACTAGAGAAGGCATATTAGAAAGCTGTTTTTATCCCCTTTCTCCTTCCTATAGTTGTCTTTCTGGATCACGAAGATGATGACTGGGTCTCTAGAGGATAGAGAGAGCCTTGCTTTCTGATGGCATTGGAGAGCTTCCATATAAGCTGTAGCTGCCCACTGCTAAACTCCTTCTTCGTAGAATAAATCCATATGTGTTTTATCTACTATTTTCAGAATAGTATTACTAGCCACAACTCCTAACTGATACACAACCTATGACAGATTTGGAGGAGCTCACTACTATTTTTAAACAGTGCTCCATCATTTTGTGGTTTCTTGATGTTGTCCAGGGGTTCACCTGGGAAGGGCTGGAAAGATGTGGGGGCATGAATCTCAACTCATTTGTGTCTGTCCAATGAAAGCATTTCTAATTCCATGTTTTATTACTTAGATATCTATGTGGCATTTCATTTGAACCATGGTCATATACCTAAAAGTAATTTGAAAACCACCGAGTTTTAGATTGAAGTTTTCATCATATAATTGCTAAAACAATTACTGTGTTTCAGGCATTCTTCCATATGCTTACCATATAATAAATCAGTTGACTCTATCAGTAACCCCAGAAGTGCGTGCTACTGTTCCCATTCTGTACAGAAGAAAACCAAGGCACAGAAATATTAACTCGTGCAAGACTGCATATCCTGTATGTGACACAGCTGAGTCAAACCTGGCACCTTCCTCCAAAATCCAAACTTTAATTACCATCCTGCCTCTACACATGTCACTAAATTAATGTTCATGGAGTGTCAGTGATTTTTTTTCAAGTTCAAACAGAAAGATTTTGGGAGACCTGAATCAAGCTCTTAGGTTACTTAAGCTTGCTCCAGAACATGAAGCGGGATCCCCCTTCTGGTCTTCATTATTTCTATATGACACAACAAAAAAACTGTAATGTCACTTTTCTAGCTGATGTTTTATAAATGAATGACACCCATCACAAATAAATTCAACTTTCAGCTTTCTGCTTCTTCTTTTTTTTTTTTTTCAAGATTTTATTTATTTATTTGACAGAGAGAGAGAGAGATCACAAGTAGGCAAAGAGGCAGGCAGGGGAGTGGGGAGCAGGCTCACTGCTGAGCAGAAAGCTTGATGTGGGCCTTGATCCCAAGACCCTGGGATCATGACCTGAACTGAAGGCTTAACCCACTGAGCCACCCAGGCGCCCTCTGCTTCTTTTTTAAACATAGTTCTCCTGAATAGTGTAGCAAAGACACCACACTTGGCTGAAATCTTTTCTATTTCTATTCCCCAGCTTTCTTGTAAACATTAATGTCATCTCTCTCCATATACTTCAAAAGTTCTATTAATCCCCAACTGAAAAGTTTTTTTTTTTAATTTAAATTTAGTGTGTGTGTGTGTGTATTCCAAAATTCATTATTTATGCACCACACCCAGTGCTACATGCAATTTGTGCCCTCCTTAATACCCACCACTAGGCTCACCCAACCCCTCACCCCCCTCCCTCACTCTAAGACCTTCAGTTTGTTTCTCAGAGTCCACAGTCTCTCATGGTTTGTCTCCCTCTCCAATACCCCCTAACTCACTTCTCCTCTCCATCTCCCAATGTCCTCCATGTCATCTTTTATGCTCCACAAGTAAGTGAAACCATATGATAATTGACTCTGCTTGACTTATTTCACTCAGCATAATCTCTTCCAGTCCTGTCCATGTTGATACAAAAGTTGGGTATTCATCCTTCCTGATGGAGGCATAATATTCCATTGTATATATATGGACCATATCTTCTTTACCATCATTCGTCTGTTGAAGGGCATCTTGGTTCTATCCACAATTTGGCAATTGTGGCCATTGCTGCTATGAACATTGGGGTATAGATGGCCCTTCTTTTCCCTACATCTGTATCTTTGGGGTAAATACCCAGTAGTGCAATTGCAGGGTCATAAGGTAGCTCTATTTTTAATTTCTTAAGGAATCTCCACACTGTTTTCCAAAGTGGCTGTACCAACTTGCATTCCCACCAACAGTGTAAGAGGGTTCCCCTTTTTCCACATCCTCTCCAACACTTGTTGTGTACTGTCTTGTTGATTTTGGACATTCTGACTGGTGCAAGGTGGTATCTCAAAGTGATTTTGATTTGAATCTACCAATTACATAAAAAAATGGGCAGAAGACATGAACAGACACTTCTCCAAAGATGACATTCAAATGAAAAAATATTCATCATCATTACCCAACTGAAAAGTTTTAGGAACTCTAGAACACATGCTGCCTAGTCTTAGCTGGTAAAATCTGTGTTTGGGCCCTGCTGCCTGAGATCTAGTTAAATAAGCAACAACTAATTATGGCTCAACTGCTACCATTTCTTTTCAAATGCATTAAAAAAATCTAGTTTCATGACTCTGTCCTTATAAAACCACCAATGCACAATATTACGTGGCATATTTTCTATTAGAATTTAGAATTCTAATTGTAAAGTTAGAAATTATGGCTGCATAGAAGGAAAAGAATTTGGTTTTCTGGGGGAATTGCATGCAAACATTTCTCCTAGGAGCACATACTGTGCTTCTTTTAATTAAAGCCCACAAAATTTTATAAACTCAACACAAATCATAATTTTTTCTTGATTCAGTGGTTAAGATTTTTCTTAGGTCTTTCATTCACACTAAATGTTGAATATAATACAACAGAAAAAAATTCCATAATAAAGCAAAAAATGTATTTTTGGAGTAGTAGAGATGTCATCTCTTGGTTATTTTCTCCACTAATGGTCAAAGAGAGTCTTTGTTTACCACTTAGCTCTGTTCTAAGAATATGAAAGTAGGGTACTTCTTTATACAACTTTTGTCAATGTGGAGTTAGATTATCAACATAATTCTGCTGAGTAGTTTGGTAGAACGATGCAAGCTACATAGAAATAGGGGTTAGAGGACTTTGTAAGTTTCCTTTAAACGGACTTACTTTAAATTATGTCAATTTGCAAAGACACTCACCTCACTTTTCAATTTGCCTAGTTTTACTAGTGTTATTATTCGTAAGTGAAAGATAAAAAGGTTCATAGAATGGAATTATTAGTCACCCAAAGCTGCGTTTTCCTAAACTGACTTAGTAAGACAATCATCTGCAAACTTCTTTGAAGTATCTATTTCTAAATGGGCCCCAGGATTGCTGAGTTAGAATATCTGGGTTGGGCCCAGGCCTCGTAATTTTAAAAGTTCTTCCAGTGATTCTGATGTGCAGTCAAGTTTGTGAACCCAGGTTTAGAGGGGAAAAACAAAACTGCCTTAGTCATAAGAAATATGAAATATTCTAAAATAGGAAAGATAAATTTTATTTAAAAAGTCATGCTTTAAAAGCCAGGAATTTGTGTTTTATAAATGTTAATACTCTAGATAATTCATAAATATAACTAGAATACATGTAATAATAATATGTGTCATTTTCTCTTTTCCAAAGAGTCCTCCATTTTAAAACTTAGAAAAATGTATTTATGAAGTCTTAACAATAGGAAAGAGTGGTTGAGAAGAAAGGGTAAGAGAAACGGTGGAGTAATAAGGAAGAAGAGAAAATGTGAAAAATATTTTTCTTAAATACAAAAGATCACAGGATTAGCATGGAAAGCTTAGAACACAGATATACAAAAGGTAAACATATAAAACCATTATTAGCATTTAAAAATAAATATCTAATCTATTTAGCATATATGTACAAAATAAATTTGGGATCATACCACATGTTACAATTTTTTTTTCCATTTACCGTAGTTTTTCAATTTATTGAACATTGCGCTATGACTTGATTTTTAATGGCAGCATAATATTCTAGTGCATGAATGAATATTTGGTCAATAGTTATCTTAGAAACTTTATGTTTCCCCATTTTTAATATTATAAACAACATTGTTGTAACTGTCATTGCATATAGCCTTTAAATGTATTATTATTTGCCTGGAATAAATTACTAGATGAACATTAGTTGGATCAAAAATTTAATATTTTTAAGGATTTGGATACATATTTTCAGATTACTCTTTAGAAAAGTTGCACCAATTTACACTATTGGCTGATATAGTGAGAATGCTATTTGCCCTGCATCCTCATGGAGTTTTTTTAAATGAACATTTTTACTAATTGATAGAGAAACAAGTGTCTTACTATTTAATATGCATTATTTGGTTTCTATTCAAGATGAATATTTCTTCCTAAAGGTAGTGACCATTCTTCTCTTTATTTTTTTAAGTTATCTATTTATAGTCTTTGTGTAGTTTTTCAACAGTCACCTGCATCTTTTTTGTAATCATTTCCAAGAACTTTTCAAATCAAGAATATTGAAACTTCTTCATTCATAAGAAATTTTTCCTATTTGTTTCACTTGTAGGATATTATTTTCTTTACATAAATTTCATTTTTATGTAATCATATTTAATAATTCCTGTGGCTTCTGCTTTTGCTTTTATTCCCTCTTCATGCCAAGATGAAATATATTTGCATATTTTTTAAACCTTTTGTTGTTCCATATATTATATATAACTTTTTAATATCCCTGAAATTTATTTTGGAGTATAGTTTGAGATACTGCTCTAATTGTATTTTTTTCCCAATAGTTTGCATGTTGGCTCTACAGTTTCTGATGAATAATATGCATTCTTTCCCCACTAACATAGTATTACAACTTTAGGTAAAGTAAGTCATTAGAAAGCAAATCCTATATCAATTACATATAATATATATATACATATAATTACATATAATATAAATACATTATATATATATGTGTGTGTATATATATATATAATTTGTCCTCATCCTGGAATAGCATGCAGAGAAGGTGTCTATATTCCCATCCCATTGTCATCTCTAGTTATGCCCTAACACCTATAACAGCATAGCCTGTA
Organism: Lontra canadensis; assembly: GCF_010015895.1. Lineage (NCBI taxonomy): Eukaryota > Metazoa > Chordata > Mammalia > Carnivora > Mustelidae > Lontra > Lontra canadensis. Next base: position 104,556,315 of record NW_022630995.1, on the reverse strand, counting down.
ACATTAATCTCAGATCCCCACAGCACAAAATACCAACAATTTCTTCATCTCTTTTTCCTCCATGTATCTGTCAGCTTCTCTTATAAACCAGTGGTGTTTCTTGCATAAACTACTAAAAATGCCTCATAACTGATATTACATCTCTAATTGTCTCTCTTTCTCCAAATAATTCTCTACATTAGCATCTCTACTGCATTATATATATATTAAATACATTTACATGTGTGTGTTCCTCTCAGAGAGCACCTCCATCTAGAAGAAAAGGAACACATTTGAAAGGAAGTTATATCCCTTCATAGTATGACCCAGGGACAATCCCAGGGAGACCTGAGTAATGAGAGAAACTCTATGAAATAGTTTAGGTTTGGGGATCTAAAAGTGGCATCGCTACACAGAATACACATAGACATGCATAAACATAAGCACATATGTATATATAATTAACATATTAAAATAATATAACAAATGGGTATTAAAATACGCAGACAAGAACTATTTTAGATAAAAACCTTTTATTATAATAAAATACACATAACAATAAATTGAACAAATTCTCCTTCTCCACTCCCCACAGACTGAGAGAGATTATATCTTCAAGAAACCAGACAGATCCGTCAGTTAGTGAAATCTGAGTAGCTACCTTGGCTTTTCTCTCCTGTTCCAGGAACTTTCTGCTAATTGCTGGTACAAAAGAATTCAACTCTTTCAAAGAGGAATTATAAGAAGAATGTCTATATGATGAAACTATGAATAACTAGTATGTAGAAAAATTTCTCTGAAGAAAACATGCCAGAAACATACTGCCACAAGGTAGATGAAAGTAATAATCTAATTCTAACTTGAATAAGGAAAACATAAGGAGGTAGTTGTAGCTATGAAGACAGACCAGATACAGTAATACAAGAAATCAGTGGAAGCTACAGCCAACAAGGGCAACCAAGAAACAGAAACCTGGAGGGAAATGGGAAGTGGCAGAATTCAGGAAAGAAGCAGATATAGGTGATAAAAACATCTGAGGAATGATGGCTAAATTACAAGGGCATAAGAGTGAATAAACATCACAGAAAATGTAACAAGAATGAGATGAAGTAATGAAAAAAAAAGAAGCAAACAAAAAGAGGCAGAAAAGAAGAGTTTTCAAAAGAAAAGAGAGAAATTTTACTTCTTAGAAGAAAGACAAGAGATTTAATTTACATATTTCAAATTCCTGGATAAAACCAAGACATGGAACAGAACAAAGCTTTTCAATCAAAAAAATTTCTAAAATAAAGGGAAAATGGGAATTTATATAAAGAGACACTATAGAAGAGCAGAGGAGGATGGTGGTGTTCACTACAGGAACGGAGGAGAATGGTGGCCACTAGGGATAAACTGGCAGAATGGGAAGGACAGGGACAGGGGTAGGAGCAAGATTTCTATGCTCCTCTCCCTTCACATAGTTTTGATTTGGGAATATTTGAATATATCACCTATAAAAAATATAATAAAAATTTTAAAATGCCTGTCACATGGTAAGTCCTTTAGATTATAAGTTATTTTTATAGGCTTCATGGTTTTTTGTTTGTTTGTTTTTATATGAGGAAAGTTCTTTCCAGGCTTGCTTGATCTCTGTAAACTGAGTATGTGGTTGGTCTTGGGACCTTCCCTTCACTTACCTGCTGCCTGTTATAAATCACTCAGTTATTCACCAAATGGTTATTGTCTACTTTGTGCCAGTCATTCTAACCATTGGCTACATCAGTGAAAATATAAACAAGACAAATCTTCCTATTCATGGAGTTTATATTCTTGATTTATATTCATGGAGTTTATATTCTTATATTCTTCCCCCTTGCTGCAGGGGAAGGGGAGAAAGAATCATATATTTATCTGTATATATCTATACAGAGTTCTATATATATATAAATATATGTAAAATGTATACTATGTTAGATGATGACAAGTATTTTAGGAAAAAGTAAAACAAGTAATAGTGTAGGGAATGGGGGAGGTGTGAAGGTGTTTGCAATTTTGGACAAGGTCATCAGGAATGTCTGCTAGGGAAAGAGATTCTTCTTTTATTGTAACTGTAGGGGCCCTGGCCAGACTTCTACTATTTTGTAGGTATTTAATTTGGATATTTCAGGTAGAAGGAGAAATTTCATGGTTTTATTTTGAGCTTATTTTGGTAAGAAATAAATTTTACTTTAAAAATCTTCTTCAATGTTTTGTGATTCTTTCCTTATTAAAAATGGTGAATTAAAGCAAACAAACCCTCAAACAAATACAATTGTGATTTATCAAGTCCTCCATTCCAGTCTTTTTGATTCAAGGAGATAACCATATATAAATTACTTTCAGTGCAAATGCATTACTAGGAAAGTTGAATTGGGGTCAAAAAGTTATTAGAGAGAGGACGGTCAGGAGAGGTTATAGAAAAGCTGTAATTCTACTAGAAGGTAGTTCCTACAACCCAAGTTGGAGGCTTATCTCTTTTTCATGAGTAAAAAGAATCTGCGTCCAAAATGTAGAAAACTCCCACATGTGTTCTCTACACCTGCATTTCCCCACCACAAGGAGATTCTTCTAATATTTTACCAATTCTATTACTGACTTTGTAAAAACAGGTGGCTTTTATAAATTTTCTGCTGTTTTTGGAATTTTGATATTAAAAAAAAAAATAACTCCACAACTATTTAAACGAGAAGTTGAGGGCAGATGAATTAGCTATTGCTCACTTTCCTGTCAAGAGAACCCAGAGCCTTCTTTATTTCTTTATTTTTTAATTAACTAATTAATTAATTTTAATTTAATTTTATTTTATTTGAAGTATTTCATGTATGTAATTTTAAAAGTTAAATAATTCTTTGAGGTTTATAATGAAAAATGAAAACCCTGGGCTCCATTCTGTCACAGTTTCTTATTATTATACCCCACTGGGAATCATTTTCAGTGTTTTAGGCTTTTGTTTTTGTTTTTACTATTACATTTTTTAAGTACATGCTCAAATTGCTATTTTTTTGATTTCTGAACTTCAGATACATACATAGAGTCCTATTGTGAAAGATGAACATATAGTTCTCTTATGTCTGTTCCTACACCCCAAAATTTTTTAAATTATTATTCAGTGTTTACATTATTATGACTTGTTAATATTATTTATAATTGACACATATATTATACATTGCTTTCCTTGGTCATGTGTTTGGTTGTTTTTTTCTTTTCTTTTCTTTTTTTTTTAAGTTGGTAAATGATTCATTTTTTCTTTTGCCTTCTTTCTTCTACACCTTTTATTAATGTACCTGCAGATTCTCACCAGAAATAGTAATTTCTTCTCAAAGAGTCCAAACAGGGATGACTGGGTGGCTCAGTTGGTTAAGCATCTGCTTCTTGCTCAGGTCATGATCCTGGAGTCCCGGGATCAAGTCCCTCATTGGGCTTCCTGATCCATAGGAAGCCTGCTGCTTCTTCTCCCTCTGCCTGCTGCTCCCCCTGCTTGTGCTTTCTTTCTCTCTCTTTGACAAATAAATAAAATCTCTTTTTAAAAAAAGAGAACATATCAGGTAACATATTTATTTGTATTTATTTTTCGAGACCTTGCTTCTGGAGTCTTCCATACCCACCCCCCTTAAATTTGGTCTTTTGGTTATTGGCTTTGCAGAGGTGTGGTCCAGAGCTGCCCCTTCATGTTCATTGTGAAGATTTCCAAAGACTCTTGTCTGGATCCCACACTTTTTTGGATTTTGTGTCTTATTCTGGATTTATTCCCTTGATTTGTCAAGGAACGTCTTCTGGTAATCTAAGAAATACGTGACTGGAGTAAAATTGTTTGAGACTTTCCAACCAGAAGAAAGTATTATTCTTTCTCTACTCTGCTAAATATTTTTTACCTCTGTCCCTTGTTTTTTTCCACCTTTCTTTTCTTTACTAACACTAACACCATTATCCAGAGAAAGTGACTTTCAGAAAACCACCAGGTAGGAAATAGAGACTAATGTAGTAGGTTATGTTCCCAGCCGAATCAGTGAAAATAAATCCATACTTATTTACTCCCACCTTGGGAAACATTAAAACAAGAAAGATAAGGGAAAATACTATAAAATATCTAAGTAAACAAAAACAAACAAAAGGTACCTACAGAGGAATAAAACTGAAGCTGGTTTCTTTTCTTCTGACAAACAGCAGGCTCAGACCTTGAATTTCTAAGTCCACTGACATAGTGAGAAAGCTATAAATTGTTTTTTCTTTTGTTTGTTTGTTTTTTGGTTTTTTTTTGTTTTTGTTTTTAGGAAGGAAGGCAAAATTTAAGTGTGTTATAATGTCACGTTTGATTGGGTTTTCTCAACTTTAGTTCTTTTTGCCTATAAGGAAAGGAAGACTTTGCAGTTTCCAACAATAAGCAGGTTGTTGTTTATGCTTTTTAAGTTCTATAATGAGTTACCAGCTTTTTCCATGTTTTATTTAGTTTTGTGGAAGGCTAGAAAAGACTGGGTTGATATATGCCTTTTCAATCCAGAGAACAGCATAGTAATTTAACATACTATTGATCACGTTGTATACTCAAAGTTGACAATGATAGACGTTGTATACTCAAAGTTGACAATAGTGTGTTGAGAATATTAGATCTGGGGCAGTGGAAGTACCCTGTTCTGTGGCAGTTTCACAGTTTCACTAAATACAGGAGTGTATTTAATGCTCACAGGCTCTCTTATGTCTTCAGTAATATGCCAAGATTTCCAAAGCCTCCTCAGAAATATTAGGTCGACTTCCACTTTTCTCACTTCTCACTGCCTCTATGTTCCCCATTCAGCCCTAATTCCTATATATCATGGAAACTCATCAGCACAACATGAAAAAAAAAAAAAAGAAAAAGAAAAAAGAAAGAAAGGCTTCAGACTGAACGTTTCTATTTAAAGAGGTCTGGAATATTTATTTTTCCTATTGAAAGATAAAATGCATGTAGAACAAAGCAATTTCTGATCTGTGTATTTTTTTTTTCTATCTTCCCTATATCTTGTCCATTTTCTCATTTGAGCTATTTAAAGAATATAAAGAGAACCCAGAGACAGAGCCTATCATAGGCTAAAGGAGAATAAATCATGAACATGTGTTCTATTGTAAAATTGTCAGGCTCCAGATCTGTCCATTGGCTCCTAGCATAGCAACATGAACATTTTCATATAACTAATGAGGAACAGAATTTTTAAAATTATTTACTTACAATTCCTGCACAACAATTGATGATTATCTGTGTGTTCATATCCCAGGTATATATTGAGTAGAAATAAGTACCTAAGTTACATGCCTGTGCCTAATTATAAGAGGACTAGAAAACATACAGAGGGACATAGATATTTGTTGGGCAGTAAATTCTCTGCCAAAATTGTTACTGCCCGACAAATATCTATGTCCCTCTGTATGTTTTCTAATCCTCTTATAATTAGGCATAGGCATGTAACTGGGCTCTGAGTTAAACTGGAAAAAGGCCCTCTTGTGTCGAAAATTTTACAAGCTTGATTTAATCTCACAAAGGGTTCAGTGGGCCCACAGTGGATATCCAGCCTATGGAGATCATCTCAGATTCTGAATGAAGAGTTCGAATAAACATTTTTGGCCACTGAAAAATATCTACATTGCCTCTATATGTTTGGAGTAAGAACTATTATGATAGGAAGATGGGACATGGGGCACCTGGGTGGCTCAGTGGGTTAAAGCCTCTGCCTTCGGCTCAGGTCATGGTCCCAGATTCCTGGGATTGAGCCCCACATCGGGCTCTCTGCTCAGCAGGGAGTCTGCTTCCCCCTCTTTCTTTCTGCCTACTTGTGATCTCTGTCTGTCAAATTAAAAAAAAAAAAAAAAGGAAGATGGGACAAGAGAAACTCCTGGACCTTCCCCTTACCTCCAAAACAGTAAACAAAAGGTTGTAATATTCCTTGGTGTCCTTTTTATGGCTTCTTTACAAGTCAGACTTTTGGTAGAAGGTAAGAGCAGAAGCTTCAAGGTCTCTTGAGGCATAGAATTAGAAGTCTCACAGCATTACTTCTGTGGCATTTTGTTGCTCAAAGCAAATGACAAGGCCAGTTCTGATTCAAGGTGGGGGAAGAAATATAATGCTACTTCACATGAAGAATGGCAAGATCCCATTGCCAAGAAGTGTCATATTGGGTGAGAAAGGAATCCATCAAAATCCTTGAGAAGAAACACAGGCAGCAACTTCTTTGACCTCAGCCACAGCAACTTCTTCCTAGAAACATCACCAAAAGCAAGGGAACCAAGGGCAAAAATGAACTCAGGACTTCATCAAGATCAAAAGCTTTTGCACAGCAAAAGAAACAGTTGACAAAACAAAAAGACAACAGACAGAATGGGAGAAGATATTCCCAAATGACCTATCAGATAAAGGGCTAGTATCCAGAATCTATAAAGAACTTATCAAACTCAACACCCAAAGAACAAATAATCTAATCAAGAAATGGGCAGAGGGCATGAACAGACATTTCAGCAAAGAAGACATCCAGATAGCCGATACATGAAAAAGTGCTCAACATCACTTGGCATCAGGGAAATACAAATCAAAACCACAATGAGATACCACCTCACACCAGTCAGAATGGCTAAAATTAACAAGTTAGGAAATGACAGATGCTGGTGAGGATGCAGAGAAAGGGGAACCCCCTACACTGTTGGTGGGAATGCAAGCTGGTGTGGCCATTCTGGAAAATACCATGGAGGTTCCTCAAAAAGTTGAAAATAGAGCTACCCTATGACCCAGCAATCGCACTACTGGGTATTTACCCAAAAGATACAAATGTGGGGATCCGAAGGGGCACATGCACCCGAATGTTTATAGCAGCAATGTCCACAATAACCAAACTATGGAACGAACCTAGATGTCCATCAACACATGAATGGATAAAGACGATGTGGTATATATACACAATGGAATACTATGCAGCCATCGAAAGAAATGAAATCTTGCCATTTGCTATGGCGTGGATGGAACTAGAGGGTATTATGCTGAGTGAAATAAGGCAATCAGAGAGAGACAATTATCATATGATCTCCCTGATATGAGGAATTTGAGAGGTAACATCGGGGGGGTTGGGGGGTAGGAAAGGAATAAATGAAACAAGATGGGATCGGGAGGGAGACAAACCATAAGAGACTCCTAATCTCACAAAACAAACTGAGGGGTGCCAGGGGGAAGGCAGTAAGGAGAGGGTGGTTGGTTTATGGACATTGTGGAAGGTATGTGCTATGGTGAGTGCTGTGAAGTATGTATACCTGGTGATTCACAGACTTGTACCCCTGGGGCTAATAATTCATTATATGTTAATAAAAAAATAAAAAATTTTAAAAAAGAAGTGTCATATTGGGATATAAGGAATTACTGCATCCATGTTTGTAAGAAATCTACATCATAGGAATTGGAAAGATGATGAGAAGCATTTCATTTTCATTTTACATGAATAGAAGTATACCTTCACTGTCAAGGTTATGTTTTTTCAAATCTCTTTCCTCACATAGTCTGGTGGAATGTTGATCATTGGGAAGAGCAGTCTCACACACTCAGTGTTTCAACTCCCACTTGTCATGTAAGAATGAGCCTTGGGCTTGGAACACTTCTTTACCAAGAGACAAATAATCCTCACAGCCTGTACCAGGCTTATCACCCTGTGTGGGAATCTCTTTGCCTGTTTTAGGATCAAATAATACTCTTTTCTCTATTATTCATGTATGTGAGACATATGGCACTTGGCCAACCCCACTGTTTTATCTGTTCTCTGTAGGGAGGAGACAAAGTCTTTTTACTATGGTACAAGAGGGCTACAGTAGGCAAATTGCTCTGTATCAGCCGTAGGAAAAGACCCAAAGCCACAGGGAGAATGACAGCCACTATAGAAAGCTGATCTTCCTCTCTTTGTTCTTTATAAATTTAGGCATTGTTCCATCCACTGCTTGATTGCACTGTGTTCTTCTTGGTGACTCTGATACCAAAATGCAATGGGAAGAAGGGTTTAGAGTTCTCTTCTGGGGTTGGTAACGATGCATGGTAATCTGCTCTACCACTGATCATCTGAACATCTTCTAGAACATTATGATATAGAGTACTGCATTGATGACATCAGGCAGATTGAACTGTTGAAAAATAACAAGTATGCTAGATCCCTTAGATGGATACATATGTGCTAGGATCTGAGAGATAAATCCTTTTCAGGGACCTCTCAGGTCAGTAAATTTTGAGAGTGCAAAGGTCTTAGGCATCTTGTGATTTCTCTTCCCAAATGGAAGGATGTACTTTTCACTGCCTACCATTAACAAAGTAGTATAGACTTGTCAGATTCTTCTGGAGGGTTTTGGGAGTGATGCTCTGATCCATTTCTTGACTAAACTATAACTCTGAATGTTCTGAGTGGGAGCAAAGCAAAAGAAGACTCAACAGGATCAGTCTATTGCAAGCTTCCCTATCACCCATTAAATTCAATGGAGTTCTAAGTATCAATAATAAATAAGGATTACATATAAAATCTCTGTTAATCTGCATTAAAGGATGAATAGAGAATTCCCTAGGACTTGAAGGAAAAGTCTTCTGCTGATAACAATTTCATTTTGAGAAGCAATTATTGACTTTTTGAGACCTGGTAGAGAGTAAGTGTTAGATCACTGGACACTAGGATACAATGTAACCTGAGATGTCCACCATGTATTAGGTATTATGAGATTTATCCTTAAGATTGTGAAGGAATCACTATGATTTACTGAGTAATTGGCTCCAGAGTATTATTCTAGATTAGACTTGAGGATATTTAAATAACAAGAAAATTGCCTGGACACATGGCTCAAGCTCTCATGATACCTACTCATGATGCATTGTCATGACTCTTTCTACCCACACCTATAGCCTCATGGAGATATTTCTTCTGAATAGCTAACACATAAAGAAAAAAAGAAAACCTGCAGTTTTGTTTTTAAAGATATTTATTTATTTATTTATTTATTTATTTATTTATTTATTTGACAGACAGAGATCACAAGTAGGCAGAGAGTCAGGCAGACGGAGAGAGGGGGAAGCAGGCTCCCTGCTGAGGAGAGAGCCCCATGTGGGGCTCGATCTCAGGACCCTGGGACCATGACCTGAGCTTAAGGCAGAGGCTTTAACCACTGAGCCACCCATGTGCCCCTGCAGCTTTGTTTTTAAAGTTCTGCAGGCTATGCTAGCACCAACTGGGAATGATATATTGCTGCCTTGCATACCCACTCAGAGGTGTTGATCAGGTGGAGAAAAAGAGAAATATATATAATTTTCCATATATATATATATATAATTTTCCATTTTGCTTGGAAGGAGGCACGGCCTGAGAATCTTACTCATGGGTGTCAACTAATGCATGGTTTATTGGTCAGAAACTTGAAAAGAACAGGACTGATGGTGAGGGGGTCTGGAGAAGATATATATGGATGGACTTCTTATAACACATACAGAGTGGGATGATATTGTGTCTCATGTGGTTCTCATAAAAATATAGTCACTGAGAGTAGGCTTTAAAAAAAATCATTAAACTAGCTGACTCATTTTATGATTACTGGCTTCTTTCCCCAGAAATCTAATAACTATGCATAAAGTAGCTATGGTGGCAGGGATGGAAACTTTACATGGATTTAGCAACATGGTCTTCCTTTCACCAAGGGTGATAAAGCTAAGGCCCCTGCTGCCTTCCCTACTTACCAATAACAGAGGCCAATTCTAGGGACCTGATATGGCTCCTTCTTCCAGGAAGATAAGTTAGCCTTCTAGTTATAGGTTAATTACACTGCCTTTTTCCATCATGGAGAAGGTAGTGATTTGTCCTCATTATAATAGATACTTATTCTGGATTTGGATATTCCTTCCTTACTCACAATACTACTACTACAAGCAACAACTGAGAATTTAGAGACAGCCTTATTCAATATGATGATATTCCACACATTGCTTCTGACCAAGGAACTGATTCCACCACAAGTTATGTAGCACTGAGTTTTTTACTCCCATGTAGAATGTTTCTAGTAGAAGATGTAACAGTGGTCCCATCAAACTAGAAGTTCAGACCACTGCCTAGGTATTTCGGACCTTTTACACCACAGAATTTACAGGTAGAGAAGGAACTTAGATGATCAGTTCCAATTACAAAGGGGATGATTGGCTTGCTTTTATAAATGGGAACAGTTGCTATTATTTTTACAACCTAGGAATGAACTGAAATAGCTCTTAGTAATTTTAGGTCTGATAGTAAATTTCAGTGGAAGAACAGAGCAGCCCAATAAAGGCAGGAACACTAGGGATTCAGACATTTCAGGAATTAAGATTTAGATTATCCCCCTAATTAAAAATACCAACCAGCAAGTACTCTGCTGAGGGCAAGTGGAACACAATGACAGTAGGAATAAGAAACTAGTAAATAGGGTGCCTGGGTGGCTCAGTGGGTTAAAGCCTCTACCTTTAGCTCAGGTCATGATCCCGGGATCCTGGGATCGAGCCCCGCATCGGGCTCTCTGCTCAGCAGGGAGCCTGCTTCCCTTCCTCTCTCTCTGCCTGCCTCTCTGGCTACTTGTGATCTCTGTCTGTCAAATAAATAAATAAAATCTTAAAAAAAAAAAAAGAAGGAAAGAAACTAGTAAATATGGCCTTAGAACTAGATACACAGTCAAGAATTACAGCAGCTATCCTCAAGGTATATATTACTCAATATAAATATCCTCAAGGTATATATTACTCAATGACTATCCCCCTTCTCCTTCCTTCTCCTTATTATTTTGTAAGAGATGTGATATTGGCACTTTAATTCATGGCTCCATAGGTAACCATGTCTAGATCTGAGAGGTAAGGACTGGTAAAGACTGGTTATCTTGCTCAGTTTTTACCTTTTTTTTTTTTTTTTCCTGACTGACCAAATAGTTAAATATATAAAAATGAAACTGTTATAAATCTGTTTAAAAACAGTACAAAACCAACAAGAACTATTCGCAAAGCAAAAATAGATATTATATAAAGAAAAAATGAAATAATGATTACCTGGATTTAATAGAGTAAGACTAACATAGTTCAAGGGAATGTTGGTGGATAAACTATCTGGGCACGTAGAGTCAGATAGGAATTTAACAATATTTGAAGGAGGAAGACAATAAACAAATTGTATCAGTTTGCCTTTAGCTGTAATTTTAATTATAATACAAGTTTAATTCAGTTTTTCAAAGTCTTCAAGGTTAATAAAGAATAGAAATACGATATATACCTTACAGAAGCAGAACATGGAGGCAAAGAAAATATATTTGTATTCAAAGAAAATGGCAACAAAAGTAATACCAAAGCAGCATTGAAAACTTGTATAAAAATATACCAGAGGTAAGAAAGGCAAGATAAATTACTTATTTTAAAAGAGATAAATGAATTAAGCCAGCATGTGAAACTAAAAGAAAAAAACACTTTAGTTTGGGTCAAAAGCAAATATATATTTAAGCGTACTTAACATTTATTAAATAAATAAAAATAAAAATAAACCAGAAGTTAAACCAGTGACCAGAGACCAAGATTTTATATAAAAAGCAGTTAGTGGGGTGCCTGGGTGCCTCAGTCAGTTAAGTGTCTGACTTGATTTTGGCTCAGGTCATGATCTCTCAGTGTCATGAGATGGAGCCCTGTGTCTGGCTCCACACCAGATGTAGAGCTTGATTCTCTTTCTTTTTCTCCCCATCTGTAACACCCCACCCCAGCCAGAACTCTCTCTCTCTCTTTAAAAAAAAAAAAAAAAAAAAAGCAGTTAGTAGTTCTCAGCAATGACAAGGTAAGGTAAGTATACCTGTCTAGTAGAGTCCTGTCCTCAGCAATACCTGGCAGTTCTGGTCTAGAGGCCTATTTTACCCTCTCCTGAGGCTAATCCTTCAGTGTTACTGGAGGTCTGGTAGGAGATTAAAAGGTGAGTAGAGGGGAGAAGCCAGGGCATTTAAGGGGTGTGGGAATAGTTGCCTAAGGATGAATCAGTGAAGGAAAAGAGTTTCAAGACCACCTGTTGTTTCCTATCCTGATTTTTAAGTAGTTGTCCACTTAAACTCCACCTTTGCCCTCACCTCCTGAGCTACCTTTAGCTGCTATTCTTAAACCTTTCAGGGCTTTGGCAGCATAAATAATGATGCTTTTCTATTTCCCCCACTGCTTATTTAGGATTCAGTTGACTTAGAATTACTGTATCAATTACCACTGTCCATGGATTTCCAGCTTCCAAAGTGCTGATTAGTCTCTTCTCCTAATCATATTGCATTGGTGGGTTGCATCTTTTCTCTTTCCTTTTTAACTCTTCACTCTTATCCCTTCACTCTTATTTACTTAATGCTGTGAGGGGGGAGATGGGGAGTAGAACAACAGGAATTCAATGGTAATTCATGAGTTCAGTTCAATTTTTTTTTTTTTTTTAAGATATACTTATTTTTTGAGAGAGAGCGAGAGAGTATAAGCAGGGGTTAGGGGCAAAGAGAGAGGGAGCGAGAGAATCTCAAGCAAACTCCCCCTGTGTGTGGAGCCCAATGCAGGACTCTATCTCACCACCCTGAGATCATGACTTGAGCCCAAATCAAGAGTTGGACGCTTAACCTATTGAGCTAGCCAGTCACCCCTGCTTTTGACTTTTAAAAACTCTCTACAGATTCTGAATATTAACCTTTTATCTAGTATAAGTGGCTAGCTATAATTCAGGCATTCTATAATAAAGAAGGGAGGAATGAAAATTAGTGGACAACTAGCTGTCACTGCCAGAATCTACTCCCCTTGATCCCCACATACCCAGCCACACCTTACTTTCAAAACCTAGAACACATTCAAGTCTCCAAGACTAAACAACCCAAAGTCCTACATCTTGATTGTATCCAGATCAAAGTATTGCTACCTGTGACCCAGTGACTTACGACCTGACTAATGTGTTAACTGTGGCCCTCCTAACACCTAATATACTATGGTGAGTTTGAACTAGTTAGCTACAAATAATTCTTCTATGGAGGAGGAAGAACAGGAAACACACAGCAGTCCCTGTACCATAACCATAAAGAAATCTTGCTGGGAAGGACCTGCATTGACTCCCTGCTCTGATCATGGAGAAATATCCTCCTTTTGACATTCATTGTGACCCCTAGGCAGAACTCTTTAGCCTATTATTCTGTGTGGCCTTTGGATGTGCCCTCTGAGGGCAAACATTGCCCCATTATCTTTTGTAGCTACATCAGAAGTAGTACTGGAAGTTGAACAGCTGTCACCACCTGCTTCCTGCTGATTTGGTTTGGCTCTAGGGGATTATTTCAGAAGATAATCTGTCATATGCTTTTGAGGGTCAAGCATATGATTTTTTTGTAATATAATTGCACTTTCTGAGTTAGTAAGGTCCTGGTTTATGTGTTCAAAGATGTCCTTTAAGAAAACTGTTAAGACTTCCAACTTTTGCCTTCTATTATATTGCCTTTTGCCTGGTCTTTCATTTCTATTTCAGTTTTATTTGGACCACCTCGATGCCATGTGCAAACTTAGACTTTGATGGCTATGCAACACTCAATTGATTTTTAGTGCTGGTTGCCTCCCACTGCCTTTCATTGTTTTATAAAAAAACTCCTAATTTGAGGTTTTGAAGGCTGAGACTTTTTTCTCAACTGTTTGGTTTTTTTCAGAGTTACTTCTTATAAGTAGTCTGAGTAGAAATTTGTTGAAAGCAGTAAGGAGCTTCCAACACATACCAATTAAGTTCTGCTAAAATTATAGAACTCTGTGGACATATAGTCCACCTTTCAACCTATAGAAGATGACAAATTTACCATAGCACAATAAATATCAGCTATCTTTGCCATCACTGCCTACTAATTAATAGCTAATCTAATGCTTTTAGCCTTGCAATTTGACATTACAATACTTTCAGGCACTTAATTTGTGGTACTTGACAAAGAGGCTAAGTATCTATAACTAAGACAACCTAAAATCCAGTGGTTTATACATGTGACTTGGAGGAGGGGCAGAGCTGAATAGCTGAACTGCTTACCTCTGGACTGCTGCATCTCTGAGTCTGAGTTTTCATCTTCTTCTAGCCAGTGGAGTACATTAACCATTGAAAGGCTGATCAGTATGTGGCACATATCTCTTCTATTTTCATTCCATTGGACAGAACTTAGTTAAATGTCCTCATCAACTTGTAGGGAAGACGTTGGAAATGTCAAGACTAGATGGACATCCATTTACCCAGTAAGCATAAGGAGGTATGTCTTTAAACTCTTATTAAAGAAATGGTGTATGGGTATTTTTGACAATTAATCTCTGCCAGTTGGAGGCTCAGCCATTCACAAATCACCAATGACCTCTACCTTTCTCACTCATCCATCTTTGGGAGAACATTGGTAATTAATGATTTAGAGATGAAGAACTGGACATGCACAGTTCTGTCTCTTCCTTTCCTCTTTTCATTAGTGCCCTTTCTGTAAAAATAATGTGTGCTCGGGGCGCCTGGGTGGCTCAGTAGGTTAAGCCTCTGCCTTCGGCTCAGGTCATGATCCCAGGGTCCTGGGATCGAGCCCCGCATTGGGCTCTCTGCTCAGCGGGGAGCCTGCTTCCACTGCTCTCTCTCTGCCTGCCTCTCTGCCTGCTTGTGATCTATGCCTGTCAAATAGATAAATAAAATCTTTAAAAAAATAATAATAATGTGTGCTCCACTGCTCCCAGATAGGTGATCAACCAGCAGTAGAGAATCTGCTCTTGCAAGGTATGTCTGCAGTGATGCCTAATGATATCAGTGTGATTTGGTATGAGTGTCTATTAATGGGATTCATTAGCCTACCTGTCCACAGATAAAGGTCATTTTCCCTAATATCAGTTTTGATAATTTACTATCCATTTGTCTGACTCTTTTTTGACTTCTGAATTGGTTCACAGCATAGATAGAGAAGAAAGTTGGTATTAACTGGGCAATCTTGAACCTTACTTAACAATTTGTTCCAAAAAAGAACAGAACTAAAATGTTCTTCCCAAACAACTATAACAACAAAAACATATTGGTCCATATGATTAAATTATTATTATTATTATTATTATTATTATTATTCTTTTAGGGGATGGTACTTATCGTTCAATGTATGATTACTTTATTATTTTTGCTTACTTTTTAAACTTGAATTTTAAGTTGAAACTGCACTCTTGCTTTATCTTAGAATTTTCATTGTATATTCAATCATTCTTTGTAATGTTGCTTTAAATAAACCTCTTACAAATTATATAAAAAATGGATTTCCACCAAGGTGACATGTGCTTACTGACTTATTGAAAATTGTTGTCATGTTTTTATGTTTACTTTTACCTGATTTTTTTTACTCCTCTATTATTTTTTTTAAAGATTTTATTTATTTATTTGACACACAGAGAGAGATCACCAGTAGGCAGAGAGGCAGGCAGAGAGAGAGGAAGAAGCAGGCTCCCTGCTGAGCAGAGAGCCCGATGTGGGGCTCGATCCCAGAACCCTGGGATCATGACCTGAGCCTAAGGCAGCAGCTTTAACCCACTGAGCCACCCAGGTGCCCCTCCTCTATTATTTTTGTTGGGTTTATAAACTCTTTTTTTTTTTTTTCTAATCTTGGGGTTTTGTAGGTTTGTACTTTATTTCTATTCTAAAAGCTAACAAAATTTTCAATATCTTTATTGTATCACAAACATATAGAAAAATGTACAAGTCCTATTTTACTCCACAATTTTTATGAAATACATTACTACTTATAGCTGTATAATCAGCATATAGATCAAGAAACAGAATACTATCCTAGAAAACACCTTCATACCCCATTACAGTTGCTATCCACCCCCACCCCACACCCAACATATGAATGTTCTGACTTCTACCACTTCCATGTTTGTCTGTTTTCAGACTTAATGCTTCCTTTTTGCTACATAATCTCTCACTTATAAAACATTTTGCTGATCTTTGTGGGTATATATTTATATTCATTCTGGTTTTAAGCACCATTTCCTTGTTACATGGATAACACTCACATGGATTACATTAATGAGGTTTAGAATCTGTTTCATATGTTCATTGACCATGGAATTTTGCTTGTGGAAAACCTATTTATGTCTTTGCCCATTTTTCTGTCATTTCCTCATTGACTAATTTGATGTTCTTTATATATTTTAGATATCAATTTTTTGTTGGTTATATGTATTAGACAAATTTTCTTTCAGTTATTTCCCTTTTCATCTATTTATGCTATTTCCTGATGAGTAAAAATTCTTAAATTTAATATGATTGAATTTCTTAGTCTTTCCTTATATGACTTCTACTTTGTTACAGATTGAATTGTGTCTCCCAAACCCCTCAAATTCATATATTGAAGCTCTAGTCCTTATGTGATGGTACTTTAAGATGGAGTCTTTTGTAGGTAATTAGGTTTAGATGAGTTACAAGGATAGGGCCCTCATGATAGGAATTAGTGCCCCTATAAGAGGAAACACCAAGCAGCTAATTCTCTCTCTCTCTCTCTATCTCTGTTTCTCTCTGCCATGTGAGACCCCAAAAAGAAGGTGGCTGTTTGCAAGCTAGGAAGAGAGCCTTCACCAGAACCTGAAAATGTTGGCCCCCCAATCTTGGACTTTCAGTCTCCAGAACTGTGAAAAAATTAGTTTCTGTTGTTTACGCTACTCAGTATATGGTATTTTGTTATGGAAGCCCAAGAAGACACATACAAGTTCCCGAGTCTTGTTAAAGAAAGTCTTTCACATCCTAAATTCATACAGATAATCATCTATATTTTGTTCTAAATATTATGGGTTTTTTCATTTAAGTTAAGCTGAAGAAATCTAGGAGTTTCAGACTTTCTAGGATTATAGCAGCAACCTACACTGGAATCACCTGAAACTTCCTAATAAAATTCACGTATAGTAAAAATAGATAAAATTAACTCTCACAACTTCTATAGTGTAACTGGGAGACTGAGACAACTATAAACTTCAATTTGCATGTAGTTAGGAAAAGCATATAAGACAAAGTTGTTGCCAGAACCCCTAATATTGCATAAAACTCAGAAAAAAATTTCACAGAAAATTATGAAGTATAGAGAGTATCAGAGTCCAGAAAAAAGATCAGTATAGGAGATCACCTTCAGAAGGAAAGAGTTCCACCCTAAGGAAACTGCTGAGAAAAATGTGTGATGGATTAGTTCAGAGAACTCAACAATGGAGGAGTTGAATGGAACAGGTTTCTAAATGCATGGGACTGGAATCGGCAGTCCTAGGAAGGAACCAATTCTTGGGTAGAAAGAGAAACAACCTAAAAATTGGAGGTGTCCTTTTGAAAGCAGCAAGCAGTGATTTTAAAAGTAAGTAGACCTTTTAGAATATGATTCGAATGAAGAACCAGAGAAAGGCTGGCCACAAAAAAATACCATGTAATATAACAACTCCCCTTAGTTGTAGCAACAGAAGAGGAAACCCTCAAACTGAGAAATCAGAAAAGCCATTTCAATCACCTTCCATAGAATCCCCTTTCTAAATAAAATATCAGAAATACCCAACATCTTTAAAAATAAAAAAACAGAAAGCCAGAAGGTGCAAACCCTACAGGGATACTATAAGAAAACAGTATATGATGAAATTCAAAATTGTGTTGCAAATAAAAGTACATGAGAGAAATGCTGACACAAACTAAAAGAGAACTGAAACAAAGGTAAAACAGACATAAAAATGTAACATTCAAAAATACAGAAAACCATTATAAAGGAGAAACGCAAGAAATCAGAAGAATGGGTAAAATAGGAGGAAGAGGTAAAGGAATATCTAAGAGAACAAGAAAAACTTTTCAGAAAGGACAAAATCATCCCGGAAATTAAGATAAACTATTGACACACGAAGATGAGTGAATATAACTATATAATAAAGGGACACAGATGCTAGACATGAGAAAGGTCAAGAAAACTACACAGATATAAGAAAAGAGACAAGATGGGATTGGGAGGGAGACAAACCATAAGTGACTCTCAATCTCACAAAACAAACTGAGGGTTGATGGGGGGAGGGGGTTTGGGAGGGGGGGTGGGGTTATGGACATTGGGGAGGGTATGGGCTATGGTGAGTGCTGTGAAGTGTGTAAACCTGGCGATTCACAGACCTGTACCCCTGGGGATAAAAATATATGTTTATAAAAAATAAAATTAAAAAAAATAAATAAATAGGAAAAAAAATTAAAAAAAAAGAGACAAAAAGAATCTGAGAAAAATAAACAGGTATAGAAGAAAGGCAAAGTAAATCTAATAAACCTGGAAATGAAAACCCTAAAGAAGAAAAAATAGAGCAGAACTAATATTTCAAAATATAATTCAAAAGAATTCTCTTGAAATTACAGAAGACTGAATCTACACATTGAATTTTCAACTTGGAGCATATCCTCGCATCAATTAAACACTAAAGATAAACTTCTCTGGGTTTCTGACAAAAGGACCAAGTTCTTTCAAAGGAAAGCAAAGCAGGTTGGCATCTAACCTTTTAGCAGCAATATTTTATCAGAAAACAATATAGCAACATCTATAAGATGTGCAAGGAAATAATGAGCTAATGATACAATATCTAGCCAAACTATCCTTAGGTTTAAGACTAGAGAAAAACTATTTTGAACATGCAGAATCTAAGGAAGTATTACACCAGTGAGCTTTTCCTGAGAAATCTGCCAAAATGATAATTGGGAAAAAAATTGGTATTGAACACTAAATATAATTAATGGTCTAAAACAATTACTAGCATAAGGGGTGAAGAATTGTATCAGTATTAATTGTTTGTATGATGTAGAAATAACAACTTATGAAGAAAAGAGAGAGGAAAATCTAGATGAAATACATTTTATATGCCAACTTGGCTGGGCCACAGTGCACAGATACTTGGTCAAACATTACTCTAGATGTTTCTGTGAAGGTGTTTTTTTGGATGAGATCAACATTTAAATCGATAGACTAAGAAAGTCAAATTACCCTCTAAAATGAGGGTGGACCTCATCCAATTAGTTCAAAGTCTTAATAGTACAAAGACTAACCTCCCCTAAGCAAAAAGTTATTCTGCCAGCCAACTGCCTTTGGATGCAAATTGCAACTCTTCTGAGTCTCTAGCCTTCTGGCCTTCCTCATCATATTTTGGACTCACCAAGTCTCCACAACTGCATGAGCCAATTCCTTAAAATCTCTTTCTCTTTCTTCTCCATATCCTGTTGGTTCTGTTCCCTTGGAGAACCAAGACTAATAAGGAATACAGATGACCATTTTACTACTTAAAAAAAAAAAAAAAAGTATGTTTGAACATTTTAAAAATAAAATATTTTTAAAATTTAAAGTTTTTAAATTTTTAAATTTAAATTTTAAATTAAATTAAAATTTTAAATTTTTACTGAATAACCCATCTTTTCCCCATTGATTTACAATGACAGTTTGGTTCATAAACCCAGTTTATGTATGTTTTCATGCTCTCTCTTTTCCTAGGCTCTTTATTCTATCCTTTGATTTATTCATATGCTCTGTTCCAATATTACACTGTCTTATGCAACCAAATTTGAAAATGAGCCCTGATATCTGGGAAGAGAAGCCTCTTCAGATTATCTTTCCTTTTTTTAATAAGCTTTTTGGTTCTTTTTGGATATTTGCTCTTCAACATTAATTTTAATGTTTCATTTTCAAGTTTTGTTTAAAACCTGTTGAAATTTCGATGTATTTTTAGTTCAATTTGGAAAGATCCGACATCTTTAAGGTGTCCATTTTCAATCCTTGTGTATGTCCTGCATTGCATTTTTATAGTCCTTTATTTAATGCACTTTAATAAAATTTTATAATTTTCTTTATGACAAGCATGAACATGTTTTTGGTAGATTTATTTTAGATTATTTTTTATTTTGTGTTATTTTAAAAATGTCATCTTCTAAAAATGATATTTTCTGAATGATTTTTAAAAGTTATATAAAAATGTAACTGGATTGTGTATATTGATTTAACATCTAGGCAACTTATTAATCCCTCCTTTTTATTCTAACATTCTCTTGGGTTTCTTTTGGGATTTTTACATCACTAGTATATCTTTTGAAAATAATAACACCTTTATTTATAATTTTTATACTTATCTTCTGTCTTTCTTTTCCTGGCCAAGACCTCCAGTACCATCATGAAAAGAGTGGTGATACACTTAATGTATTCCTAATATTAAAAGGCTTTGTTATTAAAAATGTTATTATGATTTTTATAGATGTTTTATAAATATACATTTTAAATTAAGAAGCTTTTTTTTCCTAATTCCTTGTTTACTCAGAGTTTCTATCATGAGTATACGTTGAATTTCATCAAAAACTCTTTTCCTCTGTCTGTTGAGCTTGCCAAGTATGTTTTTTCTAATATGTTAATATGTGAATTAAATAAATCAATTTTTCTAATACTAAGCCAGTGTTAAGTTCTTGGATAAATCTAAATTGATCAAGATATATTTTCTTTTATAATATTTGATTTGGTTTAGAATATTTTGGCTAGGATTTTTGTATTTATATTCACCAAAGTCAACTGCCTATAATTTCCCTTTGTTGTATTTGGCTCTTCAATTTTGGATATCAGTAATAAAAATGTTGAGGCATTTTTCTCTTTTCCTAGTTTCTGGGAAAAATTTCTTAAGATTGGGATTATCTGTTCTTGAAATATTTGGTATATATACATATATATATATATTTTTTTTTTTTTTTTTTTAACTTGTCTGGGCCTGGTGTTTGCTTTGTGAAAACATTTCAATTCCTCACTCAGTTTTTTAGCATGGTGACAAATTCTAATTTTCTACCTATTCTTTAATTAGCTTAAACTTTTACTTTTATTGATAGAAGGGATAGAATATTTTGCCTGAGTACAAAACTAGGCAAAATGTAGTCTTAAGATTCAGGATATTGATTTTTCATGATGAGAGTAGCATTGGAAGGGAACATGGAGGGAATTGTGTAGTGTAGATAACATTCTCTTTTTTGATTTAGATGCTGGTTACAAAACTGATGTAATCTCTGGAAATTCACTGAGCTGTACACTTACAAGGTATACTTTTATGTTCACATACTATACTTAATTATACATTTAAAAACATTTAATTTGACAGTGTAGTCAAAGAAATAATTACCAAGTGAGATTGGCTTCAAGGTATGTAAGAATTATTAATTGATAAAATTTATATTACAATATCACTTTAATAGGCAAAATAAAAACATTATTTTAATATATGCTAAAGGCACTAGTTAAAATTAAAGTGATTCCTAATAAAGTCAGAAGAGTAGAGAATATTTCTTTAAAGTCTATAGAAGAACAGATTTATTTGACTACACAAAAATTAAAAATTCTTTTCATAATAAGTAAATTAAAGGACAAATGATAAATTGTGAAAAATACCTGCTGCTTTAATGTTAGATAAGGGATCAATATCATTATGATAACAGACCTTTTACAAGTCAAAATTTGTGTGTGTAAGTAATTTATAAGAGAAAAAAAATTTTTCATAGGTTTATTATTTACATTTTTGCATTTATATTTTATATTGTTTTGGTCAAAAAATTAAAGTTTAAAATGGGACCTATTAAAAAGAATCATGTTTGGAAAATACTATTCTTATGACTCTCTGTGGGAAGACAAATTGGCATAAAACTTTTTAGAGGGCAATTTGGCAACACATCGAATGTCTAAAAACTGATTTATTTCTGACTTAGCAATTCTATGAAGAAGCCTAAGTTAGAAATCATTAATGTTTAGAGATATCTATCAATTACTTTGTTATATTATCTTTGTAACAGCAAATATTTGGGCTCTAACTATATGGCAACAATATGGGATTGATAAAGTTATTCAACTAAAATCATACATTGGGATAACTAGATAATAAATATGGTATTGATGAGTGCTGAATGAGCTGAAGTAAGTTTTCTATGCAGTTGTTAAGTGAAAGAACATGCATGCTTGTGGGAATCTGTAACTTGTCAAGGTATAAAGGGTTTTTCCTAATTTAGGAGCTGGTGTTTAAATATCCCAATTATTCTAGTTGTCTGTGGAATTTATATAGAATGTGTAGATTAATGGCCCTTTTTTTCACGTTGAGAAGACAGACATACTCTCAACAGGAAACATGGAGTCCTGCCCTGCAACCCCCCACCGCCCCACCGCCCCACCCCCGCCTCCACACACACACACACACACACACACACACACACACACAAGAAAGATTACATGAGAAAGAAGGGTAGGAAGAAGGGGTAGAGGAAGAGAAGAGGCTTGAGTTAATCCCCAGCAGTGGCTTGTCCTGAGAGTTTGCCAATTTTAAGTTACACATATCCTCAAGGGAACCTATGTAAACCTTCCACCCTTACAGCCAAAAACTGCCAAGTGTTTACCTGTAGTTATGGGAAGGAAGGTTGATTGATATAGTCACTCCCTGGATACCACATTTACTCAACTAGTATTTAGGCAGATGTTACTAAGAGCCACTGGAGTGCAGAACAGAAGAGGAGATTGTTTTTGAAACTTTTTGATTTATACTCTCTACTCTGTATGTGTGTGTGGGTTTGGGGGCACGTAACTATTTCACTCAAGTGGAAGTTATATTTTGAGGTGTAGAAAACAAGGGAATTGGAGCTTCTATAATTGCCTCATTCTGTGTTTTTTACCCCTCTTCCAAATAAACAAGCTAAGATTAGAAGAAACCCTGAAAAAATACACACCTGAATACAATAAATAGATTATGAGGGTGCTAAACAAAAATGTATTAATGTTACTAGAAAATTTCCTTAACACTTGCAAACCGGCAAAAGAGATTTCTGAAGGCACTTTGAGGGCAGTGCCAGCTGGATTTTTTGGAGGTTGGATTTTTTTTTTTTTTTTTAACAGCTCTGTGGGGCTGAGGTTAACCTATAGATTTTTCTCTGGTAGAGATGCAAATAATTTCTTTCAGGTAGAAGAGACAACCCCAAAAGATATGGCTCACTGCTCTGTAAGAAATAAACCAGTTTTGTTTCTAATCCAGTTATTTTAACCTAACAATTCTATATTTAATGGCACATGTAAGCAGTTCCTCAAATGCTCTTTGACCTGGTCATAACATTTTATTGGTTCTCTCACTAATTAATGAAATTGAATAAAATTTTTGACATGTTTATTTCATAGCTTCCTGAAAATCTTGAGTTTACTTTTTTTTTTTTAAACTGTACTTTAACAATGCTCTATTTCTTTTGGGAAAAATATTCAGTATAGTACCAGAATTCTTCCTTAATCCCAGACTTACCAATTTCTTCCTTACTATGTCTTTTATATTTAAATAGAAATATTTCATATAGGTTTTTGGTTTTGTTGAATTTTATATTTGATTGTTATATGTACTTTTCTATACCTATCAGATTTTGCTTGGTATAGAGCAGCCAGTTCTCCTGAGTTTCTTTTCACAATTCTTTAAAAATAGTAGGTAGTAAATAAATGCTTCTTGATACAGCACTTAAGAGCCAATGCTTACCCCCTCAAAATACCTTTTAAAAATTTGTTTAATCTGCATGTCACTCTGTATCATCTCCTTTCAGTCAGCTATAGTGATAAGGAATTCCACTGAGTTTTTCTCATTCCTTTACTTAAAATTCCCACATAACAGATGAGGACATCTTTTATATTCTCCCTTATTCCTTTTTCCTGTTGACAAACATTTATTGAGAACTGCCTCTGTGTTGTGTGCTGATTTGGGATTTGAATATGTACATGAATTTAGGAAGTCATATAATAACTAGGAAGGATTCTTTGCTAAATAGACTGAAAGTAAAGGGAGTTACTTACTAAACTTCCAATTTTTATTCTATTATTTTTCAAGAATCAGGATGAAGAGAATGGAATAAAAACATCCTCCTCTTTGAACAGTTTCCTTGAAAAACTTACAAATTCCTTTTAGTTAATTTTTCTATTTCATAGATTCAATGATGATTTATGCCTTATGATTTCTCACCCCCACTCTGATTTAATAATAAACTTCACAATTCTTTTACTTAAGGTAAACAAACTTGCTTAATAATCATTGCCATTTTTCAAAGGACCTGCCTCTCCCAGTATTAATCTTTGCTTTTCCTAAGTAAAATGAGCCAAAATAAAAACAAAAAACCAATTTGTATTAGCATTTTTAAAAAGCAGCAACAGCTAAAGCAAGAAAACTGGGGGTGAGACCTTGAGGAGCAATGTTTTACTTTACATTATTATTTTGCTGTAAACAATGAAATTGGTCATTCACCATAGATAAAACAGAGTGTGGAAAAAAGAGAAAAGAAGTGAAAGTGAAATAAAATCATCCAATATTATAGTTGACACACTGAGCACTCCCTTTAATCTACACACTAACAAAGAAGTAGTCACATACATTGACACGACATGGTGAGTCATGTACCAAAAAGTGTCAATTAACGTGTCTGAGTTCATATGGCAGATTAAACTGCCTACATACAGCCACTGACTCAAAGATTTGGGGCAGAAATGTCTTCAGCAACCACCTAGGAGAAGGTAAAAATTATTTTCGAAGTTAAGCAAACATCGTGGGTGGATCCATCAACATGCCAAAAATACTGAAGTTGGTAGTCATATTTCCATTGGCTTTGTAGGATTTCTGGGGCTAGCTGGGGGGAGGGAGCAAGACTAGAGAATATTGCTGGAGTAAAATGATAGGGACTTTGGAAATGAAATCCAGAAAGGAAAAGCAGAATATTTCCAAGTACTGAAAGAGTACTTTTTCTGGTAATTAATCCAGAAGTTTTTCTCTTCCTGCTAAAATCCTCAGTACTTTACAAAACAAATCTCACTGCTGCCCAAGATAGAGAACAGCTGTGGCAAGCAATTTTACATAGCTGACATTGGTGGAATATCAGCATTCTCTGAAGATAGGGTGACGTATAGGGTACGAAGTGAGTTGAGTTTTCAAAATATAGTATAATTAGTTTAATTAAGCTATTCTTTTTGAAGTCTGAACTTTGAGCAAATACAGTATCAGTTCTGGTCTGACAGGGTCAGTCACCATTGTTCCAGTCTCCTGTGTAATGACCAGACTGAAGAACACAGGATAGTCATGATGAAAAAAAAGAAATGACAAAGTAAGTGTCTCCAGGATAGAGGGAGAGTCTATTATCTAATCACATTTAATCCTCCTAATAAATCTTTGAAATAGGTATTATCATGCCCATTTCCCAGGTTAGGAAATTGAGGCTCAAAGAGATTAAAATATTCATTCAAAACTTAAGGACTATTACTTTTTTTTTTTTTTTTCACAGCTGAATCCCACTTTGTTACTCCTAGCTAAGCATTTCATCACTTCTCCTGAATCTTAAACCTGAGCAAGACCTAATGTTTTTCGGCGGTTTTACACTTAACACTATACAAAGTGCTTGACAGACTATTAATTCCCTTCCCATCTACTTATCAGTTTTTCCTCATAAAGTGAGCATAGATGCTTAGCCCAAGAGAAAACATAGAATCAGTACTAGTGTTTTTAATTTAATGAAGCTAGATTTTCAAGAAAAATGGTTTTGGGCATATTAACAACCACTAAAGACCAAATTTGTTATACGTTTCATTTTTAAAATATTTTAGTTATATCATAGACATGAATTTAGTTGCTCCCACAGATTTATCACTTCAGTGTCTCTTCTGATTTCTAGGAATATCTTATCCTGTTTTCTAGAAAGAAAGAATGTACTATAATTGACATTGATAAGATCAATTTAGCTATACACTGGGAGTGACACATTTACCAATTTCACTATTTTCTACCATTCTAGTTTCTTCTTGTACCTTCTTGTAGAACTGATCAGCAAAAAACCAAAAAAGTCTATTCATAGTAAATATTGTGAGTTTTCTCCAAACACAAAATCATTTGAATATAACAAGACAGTAGTAGAAATTAATTAGTGTTCCTTAATTTTGGGGGGGCTTAAGGAAGAGATGGAATCTTATGGAGCAGATATTTTCTTTCCTCATGTGCAAGGGCACATGGCTCTGCTCATCTGAGCTCTGAGAAAACAAGTAATCAGTAGTCAATTTCTCTTTATTCACATATTTTCTGTTGATTATCAAAGCAATCCTCAAATGGAAGCAAGAATTAGGATGTATCAATTTCATATTAAGGAACATGAACACACAGAATTCTGCCCTCCAGAAACACTCATCCAGCATGCCAACAACATGCCTGGAACTTGAAGCCTCTAGGCACTATTTTCCTGGATATAGCTCCTGCCGCTTTTTCCTACTTGTTAATTCTGGAGAACTGCAAGAAATAAAGATGCCAATCATAGGGTAAATGCCCTTTGAGATACCATCTCCTTTGAGGCTTTCCTTACTAGCAAGTCTTTCTGATGAAAGTTGCTACATTTTCTGACGGGTTCTGGGTTAGCTACTAGTAAAAGATAAGTACTAGTCAGAATAAACTTTAATATGGCTAATTTCTGAAAGTTCTGTGGGCTGTGTATGTCTATGCGTGGGGGCTAAGGGAGGAGGTTGGTAATTCCCTTAGGCAAGTTGTTCAGTTGTCACATATGGGAGTTTCCAGAATCTTAAAAGGCAGTGAATACACCCTATATGTAAACTGTATTTTAAATAGGTTAAGACACCATCCATGAAAGGAAATGGAAGAAAATATCCGTATTCTTTCTATCTCAGGTACAAATGCAAAATATCCAGAAGCCCAGGAACTTCACACTTGATATACTCTTGCCTAAGATGCAAGCCCTGGATTATATCTTTCTCCTCCAAACAATAGTCTAAGTAGGTGTCTGTTCTTGCAAATGGCTCATGGAAAAGGTAGCAGACATGTTTCTAATTTGTACAGTCCTTTTGTCCTTCCAGATGATTTATGATCTGTGATGACTGATGATCTAAGTTCCAAAGCCAAAAATAGTATATTTATGAAGGATTTTTATGTAATCTGGTTTTTCACATGTCAAAGGGTCGGGGTGCAAACATTCTCAGAAGAAAATCTCTGTTGAAATGGATTCTCTCCATTGGTTCCCTATAGGATGGCCTGAAGAATGTAAGGGCATCTCTTAATCCACTATAACATTGTCAGTCTAGCACAGGGAAGAAGTCATATAAATAAAAGCCAAACAAATACAGCTGCTATACAGACATGAATAGTATAAAGCACTTGTTAAGAGTTTGAACTTGGACATCCAGCAACATCTGGGCTGCCATTTACTAATTAGTTGTGCAACACTAAGCAATTAATTTAGCTTCTCTAAATCTCAGTGTTCCCACATGTATAGTTGGTATCATGTATTGCATGGGGTTTGGGAAAGATAAAATAAATAAACAAGTATCTCTACTAGCATATAATAGTCTAGCATATAATAACATTAGCTAGATTATTGTTGTTGTTACCAGCATGACTGTATTAAAATTAGGATATTGAATCTAATGATCCACAATATTGGTCACTCTTATTATAGATACATATATGTGGTCTTTGTGTGCATTGTACAACATTGACATTCTGATTTTCTATGTGATTTGTTTAGCTACAATCACCATTGATTCCAGTATTATATATGTTCTTATCTGGTTTCAACTAAGTATGTAATTAGAATGTTTTATAAATTATCTTGTGCCTCTACTGATTCCTGTTTTTAATAGTATGGATCGTTGCTTAGAGGACACAACATCTGTATGAAACACTGAACTTCACAGTTCATGAAGAACTATGAACATAGTTATTTCACACTATTTTTTAATTTAAAACTCTTACATATCATATTAGCACTTTGTGAAAGTCCAGCCAACTAACTTACAAATCCCTGTGAAATAAAGAGAACAAATTGCCATCTCTATAGGGAAAATAAGTATAGTGTGGGTCAGTGTACTTGTTCACAAAATAAGAACTGGAAACAGAATCAGCAATGGTTGTTAAGGCCCCAGACTAGGTTCAGTTTTCCAAGCAATAAAACAATAACCACCCAATTTTTTCTTCCAGGATCTCTTTCTGCATTCTAATTAGATTCAGTGAAGCAACTTTCACTAAGCACTCAGCTTCTCTTTTTCAGTTCTTTCCACAAACTCCCAGGAACTACAGCTTTGTTTCTTTCTCAAAATTCTTCAGCTGTTATTCTATTGAGACATTTCTCCTTAAGTCTTCCCTACCCTTTGACCTAGTAAATTAGTAAAAACTCCAGGAGGGAGATGGGGAAGGAATAGTAAGAAAAGACATGAATTGACCAGGACACATCAGAGAAAAATAGTTACAAGTCAGGATAATAAGAGATAAAGGGTAAATGTAGGTGTCATGCACTTAATTATAATAACATGATTCAAACTTCAAAAGGTAGAAGGAAAACCACAGTAAAAAGTCTATATCCTGTCTCTGTCTAGCCACCTAGATTTTATTTTTGTCCAGAAGCAAAGTGATTTATTTCTTATACACCTATCTACTCTTCCACATATGTATCTTTCTCTATATCAATATTCACAAATGGTAACATACTGTATACTTTGCACTACACTTTGCTTCTTTCATTTAAAATATATAACTCAGAGATTATGCCATATTAATACCTAAAAATCTCCCTAATTCTCTGTACAGTGGCAGTGATGTCTATATAAACAGTCTCTACATATTGATATTCAGCTTTTTGCCATTACTAACAACACTGCATTGAGCAACCTTGAACACATCTCTTTGCACATATGTGAGTATGCATGACTCAGTGTTCATTTATGGAAACAGAAACACTATATTTTAGTAAGGCAGGGGTTTAATACAGTGAGTTCTGTACTTAAAAATCATTAGAGGGTTGTTGGCACAGCGGGAACAATGAGCTCTTAGGATGATCCTTGAGGAGTATCTCAGAATTGACAGGCCAGGGGAACTCTTCTACAACCTCTCCAGCTATTCCTGCAATATTGAGTTCCAAAACATATCTCATAGCTGTGATTCAGGGATCAGGAAGCCAAAATAAAGAAAAAATTGCCACCACTGAAACTGCCTTTTCTTAAAATAGTAGAAAGATACAAAATCTGGCGTTGTGTGCATTTCTGCCTTCTAAATCTACTTGATTACATATAATTGACGGAACCTAATTTGCTTTTAGAACCCTGACCCATAGGAGTCTGGGCAATAATGATTCCAGTTTTCTAGACTCTGCAGCAATATAAGAAGGCACTCTAGAAAAAGGTAGGAATCAAGGGTGTGTGAGTCATTCCAAGACAGAATACAGCTGTCACTTTAATTGATGATGTTGTTTTAAAGAATTCAGAAAAATCTCATACAGAAACACTGAAAGTAATATTACTAATTGAAATGAATGGTCTTTGTTGACATTTTTGACTACTGGGGGTCAGAGCAACACCCACCTCCACTGCTCCCCAGCAACTTCCTCAGCAGCTTTACCCAAAGAAGATGGTCCCAAAGAAGCAGATAGAGCTTCCCCAGGGGAGCTCACATACACACACATGCACACACACACAGCTGAAGCCATGGTGATTCACAGAGGAAAGCAACAGTGGGATTCAAGTGTGATATCAACGCTGCATGTCTCTGGATAAAACATGGACAGAAAGGGAGAAAGCAATACCAACATGCTAACTACGTGATAAAATGCTTGGTTCTTGGAAGTAATCATGTTAAAGGGAGATTCTTATAAAAGTTGTCAAGAGTCACTATAATGGGCAGAAGTGAAGACACAGTGTAAGCAAAAGGGCATGATAAGCCATTGTTTGGAATATAAGGTAATGGCCCATGATGTTGATAAGCAATTAAAATATAGAAGTAAAGCATAGTGACTGCTGTTATGCATTTGTAGAAATGAATAGCTGCATGATTATTGCTGCTATTAAACTAGAATGGTTAAATTAGGAGCATGCACTTATTCACTGTTTGCACACAGAAGACAACAAAGCATGGTATAAGTAGGAGCACTAGGGAGAAACTCCTAGAGAGAATATATTAAACTCTCCTTAAAGGAGACTTTAGGTACCAGTACTACAACTTTGATGGAGAACCATCATTTCTTCGAGAACTGTGGTCTTATTTTTCTGAGAATTTTTTGGAAGGGACAAGTACTAATGCCTGGGCTAGGTTTTATCTAAGGCTGGCAAAACCATTCTTTCATTTTCTCAGGTCAAAATACATTGTGTCATCTTTGGCTTAGAGTTTGCTTTCTCTAAAAAAAAAAAAAAAAAGAAAAAAACCCTTAAGAAATTTTAATTATTATAATATGTGCATATCATAATATAATATGTGCGTATCATAAAATCTATCATCTTAATCACTTCTAAGTGTAAAGGTCAGTGGTGTTAAGTACATTCACACTTTTGTGCAAAGAATCTCCCCCACTCCCAGCCATGGCAACCACCATTCCAGTTTCTGTCTTTGTGTATTTGACTACTGTAGGTGCCTCATATGATTGGAATCAATTATACAAACAGTATAATAATGTCTTTTTATGGCTGCCTGATTTTATTTAGTGTAAGGTTCATCCATGTTGTAGAATATCCTAGCATTTCCTTCCTTTTTAAGGCTGCTTGTTTGCTTCCTTTGGACTCACTTTTCTCTCTCCCAATCTACATTTTGTTATTTTGAAATCCTCTGAATGTACCTTAAAAATTAATGCAGAGCCAGCCACTTCTCACTACTGTCACTGCTACCACGTGGTCCCAGCAGCCGTCATCTCTCCCCTGGATTTCCGCAAATGTTCCTCTGCTTCTTCCCTTGCTTTTTTCAACTAGGCACCTACAGCAATCTTTTTAAAAAATCAGGTCACTTCTCTGTTCAAAATTCTTTAATATCTCCTTGTTTTGCTTAGAAAATAAGCCAAAATCCATGCCTTAGCCTACAAGGCCTGGGAAGCCTGCTAGCTCACCATGGCCATCTTTGCCCTCTTCCTGCTCTCCTTTGTCCCACCCACCCCTCTACCCACATCATACTCACTTCCTTGTTCCTGAAACAGGCAGGTAAGATCTAACAGCAATGCCCTTGCACTAGTGTTTCTCTTGCTAGTTATCTCTGTATGATAACTCTATTATTTCCTCTAAGCATTTTGTCAAATGCAAGCTTAAAAAAAAACTAACATCATCATCTTATTGAAAGTACAGCTCCCCCTACTACACAAACTCCCCTATCCCCTTCATCACACCTTTTTTCCTCTGACAATTATCAGCTTTCAAATTGCTATGTAATCTACTTATTTATTGTTTTAATAGTTTATTATCTGTATCCCCTTGCCAGATATGTACCTTTACCTATTTTGTTCATCAATGTATCCCAAACACTGAGAGCCATGCTTGGCACACAGCAGGTGTTTAATAAACAAACGACTGTTTTTACTGGAAGATCATGTCTTCATTCTGAGACCAGGTTGGGCAGATGTTCTAATAGTTCATACGAGGCTGTGATACTATGTGAGTAAAGAGGGAAGCAACCACATGGTCCCTATTTCTAGTCCCTCTTCCAGCCACATTTTCACACCATTAGTGCTAGCTTGCTTTTCAGAGTTAACTGAAAAGGATTTTGGTGCAATTTAGGGGCTAGAGCCTAATGCTCTCCAAATTCCATCCCTATTATCTACTGACTGTATGGTTTGGTGGAAGTTAGACTTTTTATATCTTGGTTTCTTCATCTATGAAATGGGAATACCATGAGTTAGGTATTCCTCATACATTATGAGAATTAAATGAGATAATATATGTAAAATGCTGAGCACTTTGTGAGTATAATTAGAAAGCACTTAAAGATAATGAATTTAGGATGGTGTGTATTCCCCTATAATCTCACTTATGATTTTAATTTACTTAATAAAATTCTCTTTATGTAAGTAGTATATAGATAAACCATCTAAGCTCAGATCTGAATTAGCAAGAACTCTGAAATACTAATATGTGAATTATCTTACCATTTGTGAATTCTCAGAAGTTAAATCCATATTCATATTCAAGTGAAAGTAAAAAAAATGATCAAATATAAGAGAATTTTGATTATCTATTTAGCTGTGTAAAGGCTGTAAAGTGCTGATCATCAAGATACAACTCATACTTCCAACTCAATGGCATTTTCTCAAAAAAATATTACAAATAAATAATGAGCTTTTCCTAGGTTCACCTTTCAAAGAAATTATTTGACACTTCTTTACTATCGTTAACAAAGTTTTTATTTTCTTTCTCTTGGGTAGGCCATCTGGGTTATACCAGTTTAACTTTTTAAATTTGGTATTTCCAATTAGCTTCAATTTGTCAGTTACATACCTGAATTAAGCACTTGTACTAGATATTAACCACCTTTGGGAACAAGTATTTGCATAACTGATTAGTAACTCTTAATATTGTGGTAATTTCTTCAAGAACATCCTTTTATTAAATGTGGAGGCTAAAACTACTTGGAGTATTTTTTTTTTTCTTATACAAATCTAGTTTTCAATTTCTGAACCCATTACCCCTAATGTTCAGTGCTATTTCCCATTTTGAAAACTCATTTTATGTGTGGGTATTTGAAATGATCAGAGATATTACCAAGAAAATGACCAATAACCCATAAAGCTATTCAACTCATTACTAGTACAATTTATTGCTGGAAAAGTTTCATTTTAGATTAGTTTGGAAGAGAATATGAGTGCATATGTAGCAGTTCCCTGAGTGCAAGGACTTACTGTCCTCTCCATAATTTATTTAGAGTTCCTGCACTAGTTGTTAAATAAGTGTGAAATTAAGGCCATTGTGTTTAAAAATGTAGTACAGAAATCTGAACTTTCAATGGAATCATATAAGAAACCTGAGAAACATGCCCAAAAGCAGTCTTTATTTTATTCTCCCTACTTGCATAAGAAAGTTGTTCACCTCCAAGTAAGACACTTCCATCTATGACTTCACCAACATGTGGAACAGCATAGACAAAGACCCAAGAAAAGCTTTCTGCAAAGAGGCTTCCCCCAAACAGGATACATTAAGTCTTTCTACCAAGACTGAATGAATTAAACCCAAACCAAGGACTAAAATTTCATCAACCCAGGGTGATTCCATCACTCTGATAAGAGAATCAGTTATAGAAGATCTTGGTCAAACTCTTCTACATACAACATCTTTTTTAAACTTGCTAAAAACAAAAGCAAAAGAGGCAGATGGCAGAGTGGCATTCTGTGACCTTCTGTTGGCTAGAAAGGAAGGCCCCATCTCTTAATCTTATCTGAAGAAAGCTTCAGATAATCACTGAAACAGATTTCAGGTATGGTTTAGAGTATATTTACTTTTCACTTCTGCCAATAAGCGGCATGACAGTACAGCCTATTTTTCTTTGGCTTTCAGTGGGATTAAAAGCTCTCCCTGAATGTTTCAAAATTTGCAAGAAGTGCTTTAGAGTAGCTAGTAAGATATATAAGACTGTAGTAAAGCTTAGTTAGTTGTCATTTATAAACACTTTAAAGATCTTTGGATCAAAGAACAGAAAACATTTTTAGTTGCTGAAATAGAGTATGTGTTCATATTTTGATTTTTTTTTTAAAGATTTTATTTATTTATATGACAGAGATCACAAGTAGGCAGAGGCAGTCAGAGAGAGAGGAGGAAGCAGGCTCCCCACTGAGCAGAGAGCCTGGTATGGGGCTCAATCCCAGGACCCCGGGATCATGACCCAAGCCGAAGGCAGAGGCTTTAACCCACTGAGCCACCCAGGCGCCCCGGATTTTCTTTATTTTTATTTTAGTACATAATTACCCATTGTGGTAAATAAAGGGAAAACAAAAGATAAATGTGAGGTGTTCCCTTCCTAGAAAGCAAGTGATGAGGATGGGATCAGTTTCTAGAAATGAATAAGGTGAAGTGGGAATATCAAGCCTTTAAGACATGTAAGCTGTAGGCTATTATAGTTATCATGGCTAACTGTGAATTCAAAGGGCCCATGCAAATAGGATATGGCTCTAGATTATGGAAGAAAAGGTGTTACAGGATGATAAAAACTCAACTCATGATCCCCACAAAAAAGGATATGAAAGAGCTCTATCTCCAGGGAAGTTTCACAGTGCTACATAGGAAGTAACAGTGCATCCAAATGTCTCCTAACTGTTGCCCCAATCAGTTAATTCTTCTCCCTGAAAAAAACTGGTAGAAAATAATCTTTTCCCTCACAGTAGTACAGATAGAATAATACGGGAGAAAAGACACAAGAAATAGAATTACCAGTTCACGGTAGAGAGAGACATAAAAGCACAACACCATGGTAAAAATGTAGAGAAAAAGCATTTCCTAGTATAGGTTGCAGGTTTGCTTGGAAGAAGGGGCACAATGTAAAGGTTAAGAAAGAACAATGCCTTTAAGGTCAGTCAGACTTGCATTCACATTCCAACTTGTGGATTTAGGCAGGAACCCTAAGCCTCCATTTCCTTTGCTATATGTTGGAAATAATAAAAAGACAACAGATGAACTCATAAAGGTCCTATGAGAGTTAAGCTAGATAATGCATGTAGCATGCTTAATGTAAGGTTGTACATACAAGCGCTCTAGAGTTTGGGGCTGTTCTTATTTGCCACAGTGAATCACTAATAAGGGCTGTAGTTAAAATAAAATTTTAGCAAATACATGTGCAGTATCCAAAAGCAAAAGCCTTTATATCAGGAAACAATACTGAAGTATGGACCACTAAAAGAAAAGACATGACTGGCAAACAAGAGTCATCAGATTTGGGAGGAGAAACAGCATGGACTGAACTAGAGATAGGATTAAAGGTTTCCACAGTTTCCCTAAAAAATAATAAAGTTTTGGGGCGCCTGGGTGGCTCAGTGGGTTGAGCCTCTGCCTTTGGCCCAGGTCATGATCTCAGGGTTCTGGGATCGAGCCCCGCATCGGGCTCTCTGCTCAGCAGGGAGCCTGCTTCCCCCTCTCTGTCTGCCTACCTCTCTGCCTGCTTGTGATCTCTCTCTCTCTATCTATCATATAAATAAATAAAATCTTAAAAAATAATAATAAAATAAAATGTTTAAAAAATAATAAAGTTTTGTCCTTCATTATCTAGATTTACAACAAGTTAACTGCAAAGTGTTCCACAGATGGTTCTTATTCTAAAGTATGTGTTTATTTGCTTTCAGTCCTTACTTTCATCTGCCTTAAATTAATAAACTTCTCCAGGTTTGGAAGATCCATTCTGGTTAGTTTCCAGATACTTGCTGCAGTCTAGATTTTGGTGCCCAGAGAGAAGAAGAGCTAAAAAGTAACACTCTTTTATAGGAATTTTGCCTTAACAAGCTTTATTCTATCTGTGTTAGTGTTATATACACACATCTGAATGTATTGCTCTTAAAATGCTATGTTCTTAAGTATGACTAAAAATAACATTTCAAACTTCTTGTGAACCTTTCATTCAATATCACGGGTCTCCAAGGAAACAAAAGAAAAAAAAATCTCTCTGTTCAGTTCTCATTATCTTTCTGACCAGAGGAATTGGAGAAAGAAGCACTGGATTTGTTTCTCTCTGATCACTTACTTTTTGGCTATGGACCCCATTTTAAAGGAGGCAATGTTCTTGGATGAGATAGGTTTGGCTGGGAAAGCAGAAGCCACTCAAGATATAGTTAGTGGAAAGAAAATTAAGATAAAGAATTTGAGTTAGATAACTATTGGGAGAGTTGCAAAAGCAAAGTCAGAAAAGGCCCTTTCAGGAAATCTGGAAGTATAGGTTTCATGGAAGCCCCCAACAGTGATTCTAGTAGCCAGCAGAGGTGAAATAGAAGAGGGAAATATCAGTAATACAAGTGACCAGACTTCATCTAATTTCTTCTCCAGACCTTATCCTTATCTCCCCTTCCTTTTTTTCTGCCCCAGGATGGACTGCATTGGTGGTCCTCCTTGTCCTCTAGCTTCCAATAGGTACTGGCCAATGAAGAGTACCAACAGACCAAAGGTAAGGAGAAGAATGAGGTTAGAATTATTCTCTTGCCTCCCTTCTTTCAAGGTTACTTCAAGAAGTCTGTGTCCCTTGACTGCTGCACGTGCTTTCTCCCAACATACTCCTTCCAGGTTGTGGTAACTGTTCCCTCTTCTTGTTCTGTCAGGCTGAGGGATGATAAGGGCTCTTATTAACCCCAGGATCCTGCACTATCCCTTATAGTTCCACTATATCTTGCAATATCTTTGTAAATACTCCTTTAGTAAATAAACACTCCTTGAGTTATTCTACCACGAGTATGCCAACTGTTTCCTGCTGGGAACTTGACTGATATGATAGTTCATACTATAAGTGTCCCCAAGAAATGTACCTTAGAGATGGGTGTCAGGAATTTGGGTGGTTTGCATTTGAAGGAGCTCAGGGATAACCTTGCTAGATAAAAGGGACTTTACTTGGGTAATCCATGACATTCTTCACATCGTCATGCTTGATAGCATAATATAAGGTGGAATTACCCATTTTTCTCTCTGGGCCTCAGAAAGCATAAACGGAAATAAGAGTCAGAAGCATATAATCAAGAACACAGGATTGGAAGGCTCCATAGCAGCTTTGAGTGTTTTCCTCCTCTTCTGAGGTTGCATATCTGGAAGTATAACTGCAGAGTTGCAGCCTGAAATTAAACACGCAGTCTCCCCAGATCTCTCATCCTAAATAGGGACACTGGTGAAGTGGGACCTTGAGATCTGGGTTGAAGACCCTTGGGAAAATGTGGGCTGAGACAGATCTGTAATCTCCATCTTCCTCTACAATTCCCTGGCTTGTTGGGGGAAAGCCCTTCTCTCTCCATCAGCTCTTCTCTGACTTAAAGTTAATACTTCAGAAGCAGTTGCCTCAGGAGCTAATATTGATTCTCCCCCAGGCCCTTGCTGACTACTGCTTACTGTCTTTGATTTGCCTTAATAATTAAAAACCAACAAATCCCTAGGAAGTAAAAATTCATAATGACTGTTCAGTAAAATATTTTGAAATATGTGATAAAAAATAAAATTAAGATTAAAATGTTAAAAAAAAGTTTCTAAGATGTCTTTTATAACTATACTATTTTTGGGTTTTCCAAAATGGTCATTTGGTAGCACAAGGTTTCCTCCTTCACCCTACAAAATAAAGGACTATAAGAATAATTAGGTTTGTCTAAAAATCCTGTAAATTTTAATTAATTCAAAACTGTTTTGAAAGCTTTTGTCTACCAAACTTAATCTATATTTAAAAAAAAACACTGAAAATTTAAGGAAAGTTTGTCTTTTTAGTAAATATGTGAACATAAATGATATTTTAATGACAATATTTTTCAAATAAAAAGAAACCATATTCCTGTTTCAGCTCATAGATAGGGTACATAATAATCACCAACGCAATTTGCTTCGAGGTTTCTATATTTATAAAACCTTTTTTTTTTCTTTTCTCTTTCTCTCCCTCTCTCTTTGTTGTTCATTTCAAGTCTGAATAAGTACTGGGGTATGATTCAATGACCTGTAAATCATCATAGGCCTATTGCTTATTAAAGTCTTTCTCTAGATTCAATAACCAAGACATAGCCCCTTGACTAAGAGTGATCCAGTAATAGAAAAATTATGAAAACCTCAGCTGACATTAGTTTTAAAATGCCAAGTAAGCTTAATGGTTTCCCATACTATACAAGCTCTTCTATTGACAAAATAGCCTGAGCACTTTTGGTCGGTTGTCAAACTATGAAACTGTGTCATTTTCCAATTCATGTGTAACTCTTCATCTCTGCAGAGCTCTAAAGCCAGCTACCTCTTTCCTTTGCTGGAAGGAGAATCCCATGATCATTTAACTTATCTCAGGAAACAATCCATACCTTGCACAGACTTCTTAGATAGAAACACTCTTGGATAATTCTTTGATTTACTTATATTTGTGAATGTTTCATTCTTAAAAAATCCATACCTTGCACAGACTTCTTAGATAGAAACACTCTTGGATAATTCTTTGATTTACTTATATTTGTGAATGTTTCATTCTTAAAAAAAATAAAAACTTTTAAGTAGGTTATTCTATCAGAGATGAATTTTCCTTAAGATTTAAGTTTTTCACAGTTACATCAATTTACATGGCTAAATTTGTTGCATTTGCTCAGACCTCCCTTCTGGTAAAAAAAAAAAAGGTAAAAGGCTAAATATTTATACTGATAGGAAATATTTGATTTTGTGTTAGTCCATGACTTTGAAATGCTTGGGTTATTGGGATTTTCTGACTACCACAGAAATCCATAGAAAATTAATGGCTTGGTGGGCCCATCAAGGTACGACATGGACAGGAACATAAACTTTTGGACCCTTCTGAATATCTCCAAATGCATTTTAAGTAAGTTCTAACTATTGTTATTCATTCTTTGGGTAGTTTGAAGCTTTAATTTAATAGTTATGGTTTTAGTGGTAGAAAAAGTGTGATTTTATATTCTGACTTGGGAAATTCCAACTTCTCTCTCCAGTAATAGGAACACATACTTTACTGGCACCATTATTTAAGAACTTTATAAAAAATAATTACTCAGAATCTCCACAAACTTTATCATCCCAAACTTCAGAAAAGATAAAGAGAATTGAGGGAGTTCCAATGCTACAATTAACAAAACTCTTGGAAACCTCGAACCACCAAGGCTAAACTGTTGTCAACTATCTTGAGGACAATAAGATCAATCATCTCTAGTATCTACAAGTAATCTCCTTTTGAATTAATAAGAGGCCTGCCTAATATATTTGAGAATTACTTCCAATCCTAGATTCTACTCTATCAGAAGCTGATATGACTAATTATTGCAGGAGACTCAAATTGAGAGACCTCTAGCTTTATACCAAGAAGTAAAAATGTATTTCCAAAATGCCTACCTAAGCAGACTTTGCATGATCTGAAACCTGGAAATCTGAGCTTCTGAAAAAGGCATCAGAAAAAAACTCACCTTAAACCTGAACAGGAAAAACCTTATAAGGTACTGTTAACAATTGGTATAGTAATAAAATTCTAAGGTATTGATCTTTAGGCTCATGTTTCCCAAATTAAAACATATACAAAATTCCTGTAGACCACTGGGCTTCCATTCCAACAGGAGACCCTAACTTGGTGATTTTTAGGCATTCTGAACCTGCTGACTATAAAAGGTAGACAACCTCTTCCCAAAATGACAAACTACTGACTATAAAAGTAGACAACTTCTGCTCAAAACAATGGAATAATTTCTGAATTTCAGCACTTCTTCCTTTTACCACTAATCTTGCCTATTGTTGTTTTTGTCATTCTCTATTTACTAACTAAAAGTTCTCAATATAATTGTTATCTGCATCCGATTACTTCTGATTCTTTTCTTCTGCCAATTAAGAAAAAACAAGACTCACAGATGGTATCTTTTTCTCATAGTGTAGTTATTGCTCTGATTTAACTGACTACTGATGAAATTTAATAACTGTTCTTTTAAACACTTCAGAAGTAGATTCACTTTCATAGGTACCTCTTGGTACTTACATTTACTTCATATATCACAAACTCCAGTCCAAGAAAAATTAGACTTTGACTTCATGTAAACAAATGTTTCTGATAAGGCTATTACCGTCCTATTAGTAAAATCTTGTTCATCAGGAATGAAAGCTAATTTAGAGCCATTCCTGTAGTCAGTTTATTCTCTCGAGAGATACTATAAATTGTTTTCAGAAACTCTTTAAGTGTACTCAAGGAATCTGCCCATCATGAGGCACAGAAATTGACTTACTTTTTGCATTAGATGATATTATTAATCCCAATACAGTCTGTGTCCCATTATATTACTACTTTTTATGTGGACATCAAGCTTATTTCCACCTGTCACACACTAACTTACCCTGTGTATTCCAGATAACTATTCAAGATTTTCAGATGTTTATAATTGGCAACCTCCAATGGATTATGTTTCCCTGAAAGAAATACTCAGAAGCCTCTCAGAAGAGGCAAACACAGGCTACTAAGGAAAACTCCCAGGAGAAATTACAGACTCTCTTTTTATGCATACTACAGAATAACACAATTGGAAACAGTGTTCTGACCCTGGAAGACAAAATAAATGACATAAATTCTGTCTAGAAGCCCCCCAAAATCATTTAAAATTTAAATCTATGACACAGCATTATCATGGTTAATCACATAGACCTTAATATGTATTTAGCTAGCCAAAGGAAAAAAAAAATTCTCTAGTAAATATTTCTTGTTACTCCTATGAGGCTACAAGTCAAGTAGAACAGTGCATTCCTAGTCTAAAGAAAAACAAAAGCTATTTGGTTCTCTAAGACTCAGATGGAAATATTTTGATTGCCTGGGCTTTATAGTTTTGTCCCTGATTTTTAGATTTTTTTTTTTTCTTTACAACGTGCAATATTGGAGTTAGCTATTTTTAGAGGGAAAAAGATTAACTATATTGTAACTGAAACTAGTGGAGTAAGCCATACCAAATCTAATTGTTTCAAGAAATAAGAATACATCATGAAGACACTTTAGTTTGATGTGGTGAAGATAGAAACTAGATTGTAATGGTTTGAAGAGTCACTGGGGAGTTAGAAAGTGGTAAGCAGAAGCCTAGACCACTTCTTCACAAAGTGCAATTCTGAAGGAATGCGAGAGAGAGAAATCTAGAGATGTGAGTTGTGGAGATGGGAATGCCATCCCATGCCCAGTTGAGGGTTAGCCATACATAGGAGTGAACCACATCTGGTACCATACGAGGGAAGTGGTCTAAAGGATGGGTGATGATGTAGGCAGGTTGTGGGCTAGATAAATGGAGCAGGAAGTAGGTATTGTAGGACATCACTGTTTTGTTTGTGAGTTAGGAATTGAGATTATCTGGTGAGACTGAAGGTTAAAGTAAACGGACAGAAGATGCAAAGAGTAAATGGAAAACACAGTTTGAGGGGAATGAAAGAGATGAACGTGGGCACACAGAAGATTTTTCTGAGGAGCCTCAAGTATTGTCTTCTGTTGGAAACTGAAATTGTAATGGAATCAATGTGCAGAATTATGTAATTCTCTCTAGTAGGACTCAGAAACAGCTATTGTTCAGAAAAAGAAAAAGTGTGCTGGTGGATTGTTGCAGCTGAGATTACTTTTTATATGGGTGTAGTGAAATGACAAGGGACAGAGGAAGTCATCAATTAAACAAGAATGCACTTAAAGAGATGGGCCATAGGATCTGAGGTGTCAAAGGCACAGACAGCTTGATAACTCATTTAGGGAACTGTGCTATCTCTGTGAGGCCTCCAGCAAAATTTCCAGTGAGTAAAAGAACGAAGTCGTAAAGTGAAGCAGAATCAAAATGTACTATAGACATTGAAAAACTTGAAGAATTTTAAATCCACTATAAAAGGCAACACTGCAAACAGACAGGAAGGGAAGAAGAAAGCAAAGGAAGAGTTGATGGGAAGTGACATTTCAATTAAGGGAAAGAAGTATTAAGCTACATGGTAAATTTTGTTCTATGAAGCACTGAAACTTATTTTTTAAAAACCTGAAGAAGGACACCTGGGTGGCTCAGTCCATTAAGCAACTGCCTTGGGCTCGGGTCACAATCCTAGGATCCTGGGATCATGCTCAGTGGGGAGCCTGCTTATCTCTGCCTCCTCTGCCTTTGCCACTCTCCCTACTTGTGCTCTCTCTCACCTCTCACTCTGTCTCTCTGACAAATAAATAAATAAAATCTTAAAAAAAAAACAAAAACTGAAGAGTTCTAAGTTGTTTTGCTAATATTATTAAGTATCTTGCCCACATATTGTGATTTTTAGAAAGTTAAGTAATTTCCCTTAACCTCAGTTTCCTTATTTATTAAGTGGTGGCAATAATACCTACCTTGAAAGACTTAGGAAGAGGATTAAATAATGTCAGAAAGGGTATATCATAATGACAAGCATAAAACCAATGTAAATTTTGCTTTATCTTTTCCATAATCAATATTCACATCATGCTGGTTAAGTTTTTAAAAAGCAGTTGGTCCGAAATTAGAAAATATCCAAGATCCTCTTTTCAATTTATTGCCATTGACAAAATCATAAACTTAAGTGTATGATAGTTGAATGTGGGAATTATGTAACTTAAAATTTAGGTGCCAAAAGCAGGAATAATTTAGTGAAATATGGTACTTGTGCTCTGCCTGAAACAATAGGGAGAAAACCACCACTGAATCTCCACAACTTCCTCTTATCTCCCTCATACAAGGCACAAAAGTTGTGTGACTAGTGTGGGTGTTTAAATCAAAGCTTTGGAAGGCTTGGGTTTGACTGTCATGTGCAGACTGATAACTTGCAAGGTGTATATGTAGACTAGATCTCACTTTGGAATTGTTTGCCATCTTTCTTCACCTGGATAAGTCTGTACATATATTTGACATTGTCCAGAAATAAACCCAAACCCCAAACATGCTCTCAATCTATTTATTTCCTATAGTTTTATTGTTTTAGAGGATACCACCACAAATTTAGACACCCCAAGCTAAAAACATCCCAATTTCACTCTTGAATATCTTTCTCCCTCACCAAATACCTAATTACCTATGATCTCCCAAGAATTTCTCACTCTGATTCCCCACTCTTCATCCCTACCTCCAATACCTTAGCTCTGGAACTCAGAATTTCTCACACAGACTATTGTGTATCTTTGCAACTCCAAGTGTCTCAACTTTAACCCATATATGTAGCTATGCCCTTCTGCCCTATCACATTATAAAACTTAAATGAAGGAACCTTATAGAGTGCCTGGTGCATGGTGAGTACTCAATAAACATTTGTTGAACTAAACAGAATTGAGGGAAAACATATAGTCTTTATCTGAGGAGACTCTGAGGGTTGCCATCATGGATGAAAACTCATCTTGACAGTCTGGTCCCAAACTATATTTTACTTCCATTTTTTTTCAATTGAAGTATAGTTCATACACATTAGTTTCAGGTGCACAATATAGTGATTTGACAATCAATTTATATTCCCACTAGCAGTGCATGAGGGTTCCTTGTTCTCCACATCCTCACCAATAGTTGTTATTTCTTATCCTTCTGATTCCAACCATTCTGACAAAAGGTGATAATTCATTGTGGTTTTGATTTGCATTTCCTGATGATTAGTGAAGTTATGCATCTTTTCACATGTCTGTTGCCCATCTGCATGTCTTCTTTGGAAAAATGCCTATTCAGGTCCTTGGTGCATTTTTTTTTTTAATATTTTATTTATTTTTTCGACACAGATACCACAAGTAGGCAGAGAGGCAGGCAGAGAGAGAAAGGGGGAAGCAGGCTCCCCGGTGAGCAGAGAGCCCGATGTGGGGCTCGATCCCAGGAACCTGGGATCATGACCTGAGCAGAAGGCAGAGGCTTAACCCACTGAGCCACCCAGGCGCCCCAATGGCACATTTTTTTTTTAATTTTATTCATTTATTTGACAGAGAGAGAGACCACAAGGAGGCAGAGAGAGAGGGAGAAGCAGGCTCCCCACCGAGCAGATAGCCCAATGCGGGGCTCGATCCCAGGACCCTGAGACCATGACCCGAGCCAAAGGCAGGGCTTAACCCACTAAGCCACCCAGGCGCCCCTATCCTTGGAGCATTTTTAAATCAGATTCTTTGTTTGGTGTTGAATGATATAAGTTCTTTATATATTTTAGAGTATTAACACCTTATCTGATACATTGTTTGCAAATATCTTTTTCCATTCAGTAGGTTGACTTTTCATTTTGTTGATGATTTCCTTCACTGTGCAAAAGGTTTTTTGTTTTTTGTTTTTTTTTAATTTTGGTGTAGCTCCAATAGTTTATTTTTTCTCCTTACCTAATGAGACAGAACTAGAAATTCTTAGCAGTCAATGAAATTACTGACTATGTTTTCTTCTAAGAGTTTTATGGTGTCAGGTCTCACATTAGGTCTTTATTTTATTTTTGTGTGTGGTATAAGCCAGAGGTCTAGTTTCATTCTTTTGCGTGAGCTGTCCTATTTTCCCAGCACCATTTGTTGAAGAGACAGTGTTTTCCTCACTGTATATTCTTGCCTTCTTTGTCATAGATTAATCAACCATGTAAGTGTAGGTTTGTTTCTGGGCTCTCTATTCCATTTCATTGATCTCTGTCTATGTGTCAGTACCATTCTGCCTTGAGTATTATAGCTTTGTACTATATCTTGAAATCTGAGATTGTGATACCTTCGGCTTTGTTCTTCTTTCTCAAGATTATTATTCAATTTTCTATCTTAGCTTTCACTCTTCTCATAACTCATTCTAATTGGATTTGTCATCAATTATCTTGTCAGACACTCCCACCTCCAGCATAGCATAATAGAATGGTTATTGACTTTTTTAAGAGTGA
Organism: Lontra canadensis; assembly: GCF_010015895.1. Taxonomy (NCBI): domain Eukaryota; kingdom Metazoa; phylum Chordata; class Mammalia; order Carnivora; family Mustelidae; genus Lontra; species Lontra canadensis. The sequence goes on along the minus strand of NW_022630995.1, from coordinate 104,512,065 downwards.
GACACACAAGGATTGTAAGCCCATTTTAGCCTATTTCTTAAAATAGGTTATCTTTATCTTTATTTAAAGTCTATCTTTATGTGCTTGAGAAAACTTTCTGAGAACCAGTTTGTTTAATAAAAATGGAAATAATAATAACTATCTCAGTATAATAATGAAGATGAAGTGATATGCTTTATATAAGGCAATTGGCCAAAAATTACTGCTCAATAGATTTTAACTATTATCACTCTTATATGGCCCTGCCCTACCTGCCCCTCTCCAGTCTCTCTGAATCCTGTGGTCTAAAGGATGGATAGTTCATTCCCACCTCCTTCCCCTCTGAGAATTGATTTTCCTACTTCATTCTCTTAACAATTGCGCCAATAATGGTATTAACTGCCTGATGTATTAAAAATACTTCATACATTATTTTAAAGAAGTATATACTATCATCTCTATATGATAAAATAACAAAACTGCACTTAAACTGTCAAGTTGTTTGCCTAAAGTCATATAAGAAGGAAGGGGCAGAGTGATAATTTAAATTCAGTCAATGCTGTAATTCTTTTCCAAAGCCAAAGAGCTCCACTGACTGAAATTATTCATTATTCTTAACTTATCAACTCTATTGCATTTTTCATTATGGAATATGGTAGGTTAAATGTAGCCACAAAGTTTTTACAGCTCCTTCCATCTTGGGAGGAGTTTATTTCTTTATGTATCTTGAATATGAATTGGCCTTGTGACTTCTTGGCTAAGAGAATATAGTAGAAGTAAAGATGTGTGACGGGGCGCCTGGGTGGCTCAGTGGGTTAGAGCCTCTGCCTTTGGCTCAGGTCATGATCCTAGGGTCCTGGGATCAAACCCCACAGTCGGGCTCTCTGCTCTGCGGGGAGCCTGCTTCTCCCTCCCCCCTCTGCCTGCCTCTCTGCCTACTTGTGATCTCTGTCAAATAAATAAATAAAATCTTAAAAAAAAAAAAAAAGTAAAGATGTGTGAGTTCTGGAGCCTAGGTCTTGAGAGACCTGACACCTTCAGGCTTCATCTTCTTGAAATGTTACCACCACTATCTAAGGCAACCAAAGATAGCCTACTGAATGATATGAGATCACATGAAGAGAGTGGCCCAGCTGACGGGCAGTTGTACCAATTCCCTGACATGTGAAAGAGGCTATCATCTACCTTCCAATCCCAGGCCAGCTACCAGCACACTCAACCTCTGAGAGCAAACAGAGAAACTCCAGGTCAATCCAAGAATCCTTAGCAATAATGAATTGTCATTCAAGCCATATGTCTTCAGGTGTTTTTTATGCTACATAAATAGCCAACTGAGACCAAAACTGATACCTACAGGTAGATTACATCTATAACACAACTTTAAAAAGATGGCATTGGCTTTAAGACCAGGTAATGGGTCATTAATAGAGAGCAAACCACAAGACAATCACAGGAGGCTGGAAGATCGGAGAGCAAATTGCTACTGGAGGCTGAAAAAAGGGAACCTGTTCTGTGTAATTCCAGTACAATTAGCATAAATATTGCTTGTAATAAACTGGAAGATAGAGAATATACCTAATAATAAACTTGTGGATCTGGCAAAAGATATCTAGACACAGAAAGTTGAATGTGCCAGGCTATTCCTTTTAGTAGTGTTTATGATAAAACACAGGAAGAGATACACAGGCTCAAAGGGACTGATCAGTTTGCAAGCAGCAATTAGAAAAAAATAGACACAACCTGACACTTGTTGGGTTGGAAAGTAAATCACCTCTCATCCCTGTTTTCCAGCTGGTAAAAAATTTCTCAATCAAATGAGGCCTACGGATAAATGTAAAATTGTGTGAGTGGCTGTGTAACCCTTTGCTAAAGGATACTGCTAAACTAGTGTCTAATAGATTCCCTTATCTGAAAAAAGGGGGCATCTAAGAATTTTAAGAGTGTTCTCCCATAGCAGTCACCCACACAGACTAAAGCAGAAATTTGGGGGTCATCAGCAAGTAGATAGTACATCAAGCCACAGAAGAGAATGAGATGGACAGACAAAAAATGGTAGGTCAATGAATAAGAGGAATCAACACAAAGAGTTATAGCAGTTGGGATTCTATAATAAGCATGAAAATAGAAGATGGTATAAACAGTATTGGCTTGCCTTGAGACTTTGGACGTACCATTCTAGTTATCGGTGATGACATGAAAGTATGTGGCAAAGAGGGGAAGACGGGTGGGTGTGAGATGCCACAGTGCTTAATGACTTCTTTGTGGTTGTTGACATCACCCGGAGTGATAGTAGGTTTATTGGTGGAAGGAAATCCCAGACTCTCCTATTTCCATCCCTTGTCATAACAAGATCCAAATGCTTTTGTCTTTGTCTCTTTCAAATATCTTAAGATTCTGCAGAGATATAGGACAGATTTAAAAAAGCAAGTTCCTAAACTAGGGCAACTCATGAAAATTATTTTGGAAAAAAATAATCCCAAAAGACATAGGAATCAGGGACTTGAGCTAAGAAAGTCAGGTGACAGATCTCTCACTTCAAGTATCCTCCACATACCCCTCCCCCACCCCACCTTCTAGAATGAGCTCTTCTGGAGAAGAAGGAATCTAAAAATGAATGTTAGGCCATATCAACAAATGATTTTATATATGAGATCATATTTTTTCTAATGGGTGTATTTTTTAGACTTAGCATATTCTCCAGAAAACTATGGTATAAACTAAAAATAGAAGAAATAGGTATTGCCTATTTAACTCTTCTCTTGTTGCTAGAAATAAGTTTTTCTGGAGTCACTGAAATTCATATTCCCCAGTACAATCATTTAAATTCAGTAGGAGAAGAAGTTTGTATATCTGTAACATCATTCCATGCTGAATATTATATGGTTCTACCTCCATACTGTTTCCACAGTTGTTGCACCAATTTACATTCCCACTAACAGTGCACGAGACTTCATTTTTCTCCACATCCTCATCACTTGTTATTTCTTATCTTTTTTATTCTAGCCATTCTGGCAGGTGTGAGGTGATACCTCATTGTGGTTTTCATTTGCATTTCCCTGATGATTAGTGTTGAGAGCATTTTTGAAGCATCCATTGGCTGTCTATCTGATTCTCTGGAAAAATGTCTATTTAGGTATTTCTATTAGATTATGTGGTTTTTGATCTTGAGTTGATCCTGAGTTTTGATCCTGAGTTTTAAAGGTTCTTTATATATTTTGGATATTAACCCCTCATCAGATATATTGTTTGCAAATATCTTCTCCAATTTACTAGGTTGTCTTTCTGTTTTGAAGATGGTTTCCTTCATTGTGCAAAAGTTTTTTATTTTGGCATAGTTCCAATAGTTAAATTTTGCTTCTATTCCCCCTGCCTGAGGTGACAAATCCAGAGAGATGTTGCTAAGCTGATGTCAAAGAAACTACTGCCTATGTTTTCCTCTAAGAGTTTTATGGTATCAGGTCTCACATTTAAGTCTTTAATCTATTCTATTTTTATGTGTAGTGCAAGCCAGTGGTCTAGTTTCATGCTTTTGCTTGAAGCTGTCAAGTACCATTACCATTCATTGTATATTCTTGCCTTCTTTGTTATAGATTTAATCAACCATATAAGTGTGGGTTTTTTTCTGGGTTCTCTGTTCTGTTCTATTGATATTTGTGTCGATGTTTGTGCCACTACCATACTATTTTGATTATTACAGCTTTTTTGGTAAACAGTATGGAGGTTCCTGAAAAAATTAAAAACAGAAATACCATATGATCCTGTAATTCTACTACTATTTATCCCCAAAATCAAAAGCACTTAATATGAAGACATATATATCCCCATGTATATTGCAGCACTATTTATAATAGCCAAGATATGGAAGCAACCTGTGTTCATCAACAGATGAATGGAAAAAAAAGATGTGGGGGGTGTGTGTGTGTGTGTACACATATATTCAGCCATAAAAAAAGAATGAGATCTTGCCATTGCAACAAACTGGATAGAGCCAGAAAGTATAATTCTAAGTGAAATAAGTCATATAGAGAAAGATAAATATATGATTTCACTTACATGTTTTAGAAAACAAAATAAATGAACAAACATACAAAATAAAAGAAGAAACAAACTCATAAATACAGAGAGCAAACTGATGATTGCCAGATGGGAGAGGTTTAGGGGATGTGCAAAATGGGTGAAGGGGAGTGGGAAGTACACCCTTCCAATGATGGAGTGAATAAGTCAAGGGGATGGAAGATACAGCATAGGTAACATAGTCAATGGTATTATAATAGTGCTGTCTGGTGACAGATGATAGCTACACTTGGGGTGAACATAGCATAATGTAGACTTCTCAAATCACTATGTTTCATACCTGAAATTAGTATAACACTGGTTTTCAACTATACTTCAATTAAAAAATATATACATTATATGGCTCTTCATTTTTGAGCCGAATAGACATAAAGAAAATGGTCTGACCTTTATTACTCAAGGAGAACTATTTTTAACATCTCCAAATTTCAAATATTCCACAGAATTGCTCCCTTTATTGAAAAAAATACAAAATGCAACTTAAAAATTAGTAATGCTTTCAAGTGAATTTGTATTTTAATAATCTTAATAGTAACATACATATTTAATACCAACACACACACACACACACACACACACACACACACATGCATATATATACACATATATGCAGAACATTAAAACCAACCTTTTTTGTGGTTAGGACACTTAAGATCTACTCTCTCAGCAAATTTCAACTATATAATACAATACAATATACAATATAATTATATTATATTAATATTATATATTAATTAAATTATAATTATATTAATTATATACAATATAATACGATTAACCATATCTACATTGCTGTAATTAGCTATCCAGATAATATACCCAGATACATATATCCAATAAATTAGCTATTTATTCATCTTGCATAAATGAAGCTTTGTACCCCTTGACCAACATCTCCCCATTTCACTATGTGAGATGATGTGTATGTTAATGAGCTTGATTGTGACTATTATTTCACAATGTCTTTGTGTATCAAAACATCAAGTCATACACCTTATATCTATACAATTTTTTCTCACTTATACTCAATAAAGATGGCAGGGGGGATTGAAAAAAAAAAAACACGAAGATACTAAATGTAGGCACTGCAGCATGAGGCAGTGGAAGGAGGTCTTAACTGGTTGCCCATGAATCCATGCTCTAATTTCAGCTCTACCATTAGTCTATCCATAGAAGTTACAGAGGTATTAGATAGGCTCAAGCAACTGATCTAATAATGCCAGCTGAGTCTGTACATGGGAATTCTGCTAACCATTTTTCAGAATTTACTCCATCAACTTCCATATCCTTCTCTAATGGGATAACTCCCTCTTTTCACTTTACTGATCATAGTCTACTTGGGACTTTGGCCAGTGATCACCTAAGACATAAGATATTTCTCTTGTTGTTTTAGCAATCATCTCTGCCTCCCAGCTATGTCTTTTTTATTTTAGTTCAGCCCACCTTGCGGGATGTTCAAACCTCATTACTCTGCTAAGCATTACATGTAAAGACATGGCCTAGAACTTTAAATGCACATAAAGTTACTTATGATTTTATTCTTTCATAATTGTAAGTCTTCAATATCATAATGAATATAAATCACTTTTTTCTTTGTTGAACATCATGTGATTGAGAGGAATCTTTATAGCTGTTAAAAAAAAAATCCTGACTGGAGGAAACAAGATGACAGAGTAGCAGACTGAAATATCATTAGGTCCCAGGAATTCAGCTAGAGAGTTATCAAACCATTCTGAACACCTACAAACTCTACAGGACATAGAAGAGAAGAAGAGCAGCAATTCTAGGAACAGAAAATTGAGCACTTTTGGGAAGGCAGGACGTGCAGAGAAGTGAATTTGAAGCAACGAGAAGAGAGACTGCGGGGTGAGGGGCCAGCTCCTAGCAAGCGGTGGAGCCATGGAGCACAAAATCAGAACTTTTAGAAGTCTGCTCCACTGAGGGATGTTGCTCCAGGGACTAAGTGGGGTTGGAGCCCTTGCAGAGACAGTGTGGTCTCAGGACCCACGGGGTCACAGAAAAACTGGGGGTGTCTGAGTGTGGCAGAGCTGACAGGTATTGGAGCACAGAGACGGAACTAAGGTGGGGGCTCTCAGCTCAGAGTTACCTTAAGCCATGATCCAAGGCACAGGTGAACCACTGCTCTTTGAGCAGGGACCCCACAAGTGGCAGATCCAGAGAGACCCCCTCCTTCGTCCTCTGGGAGGAGCAGTGAAGGAGTGCAGGCAGGAATCTGCTGGGTTTGGAGACTCCAAATGGGGCTGTGAACCAGGGATAGAAATGCTCAGTTACAGGCTGGGTGAGCATGGAACGTGGCCAGAAACCAGAGAGACGGGAGGGATTGACTGATTTTCTCTGAGGGTGCACTGAGGAGTGGGGCCCCGAGCTCTCGGTTCTTCCAGGTAGGAGATTGGGAGGCCACCATTTTCATTCCTGTCCTCCAAAGCTCTACAGAAAGTGTTGAGGAAACAAAAGCTCCCCAGAGCGAACCTAAGCAGATTACTTAGCCTGGCCGCTGGCAAGAGCAATGCAATTCTGCCTCGGGCAAAGACATTTGAGAATCACTGAAATAGGCCCCTCTCTAGAAGATGGGCAAGAACATTCAGCCAAGACCAAAATCACCAATCAATGAGAACTGTGGAATTCCAGAGCTAGGGGAAAGCAACACATAGAATTCACGGCTTTTGCCCCCGTGATCCTTTAGTCTTGCAAAGTTAATTTTTAATTTTTATTTTTTCTTATTCTATTTATTTAACTCTTCCTCTTTCTTAAATATTATATATTTAATACTAGCTTTAAAAATCTTTTTAAGTTTTCATTGTTACAGTCATATTTTAACCCTTCATTGTATTTAACCTTGTTTTTTCTATACATATAGGTTTTTATTTTTCTTTAAAATGTTGGGATACAATTTCTTCCAATAGATCAAAATATACCCTAAATCTAGCACATGGCTTTGTTCTAGTTTCCAGCCTGATCACATTCTCTCCTCTATTTTTTCTTTTTCCAACCAACTTAATTTACCAAGTCATTTTTTAGAATCTTTTTTTAATTTTCATCTTTACAGTCATATTCCATCCCTTCATTGTGTTATCCTTATTTTTGTGTATATATATATATGTATATATATATATATATGTGTATATATATATATGTACACACACATCTACAT